>NW_027412540.1:17888844-19163844 GCF_025532065.1 Leptinotarsa decemlineata | reverse complement strand
GAAACATAGAAAGGTTAATGCAGTCAAGCTGCTGGAAAATAATTCCCATATTGATTACAATTCAAGAGCCACCGGTAGACAGATTCTGGTTAGTTTCCCAAATTTCTGCTAGCGCAGTTGTCGGTTGGTTGGTCAAACCACCAACACTCACATAAAAAACTTGGCAAGATGACTTGGGTGTCACACCAATAGGTGGTTCCACTTATGTTTCGCTTGCGTTTACGCATCTATTTTTATCAAGTACTTTCTTGGTTTTTTCATTTTGTTTTCAATCGAGGACCGCCTGCCCGGTACTGACGATGCCCAATAGGCTGAAACAGCTGTCTACCGGTGGCTCTTAAATTGAAATCAATACATAAAAATTGTTTTTTCAGATAATCTTTTTAATTTTTTTACAGATTCTTTCAGGGATTTCAAATAAATTTGTATCATATTAGCCAATGGAAGACCGAACTGATGAAAAGCTACTATCTTTTAGGAGAAACTTGAAGGCAATTCTGGTCAAAAAGGCTTACTATACATCAAATGAATTTTTGAGGATAACCTCGACACATAATAATATTCATGTATTTTTTCTTTTTCTTTCTCTCAAAAATAACTCAATCATAGTTTTACCCATGTACAAGATTACACTTTAACAAACATACTGATTGTGTATGTGCTCATTTGTGTATATTAGTACATGTATATACTAACTTGACAATTAATTAATATTTATAGTTTTTTTAGCAGAAAAATGTTTGTCGACAAGATGTATTTCTTATGACATTGAACGTATATACAGAGCTATTCAAATTCGTTTCTGTACATAGAGATCTCGTAAACGATAAGAGATAGAGAGTCGGTTGAAGTATGGCAAAGTTACGTATTTCAGAGACCCATTCAATGATGAAAAGAAATCGAATATAGCTCTTTTGTTTCTGGAGATATACAGGAAAAACGAAAAAATCCCAAATTATTTTTTTGTCTATCTTCTTTATTCGCAGACATATTGAAAATCTGTTCACATTTTGCGATTGGCACTTGCTGTGGGCTATCAGAATATGTCTATTATTCTTTTATACAAACAATGAATATTACAAAATATCCAATGAAGTATTCGATTTATCATTCTTCTACAGAGAAAATTCTATTGATATACGAGTATTCTATACTCAGAGTTACGGAAAAAACAACATCCCTTAATGAAATATCATCTACCTGTCTGATAATTAAATTTACTGCTCATAAGAATAAGAGCAGTTCAAGTTCAGTTCGTTATAGTGCGAAGGAACAAATAAATTCCTTTATTTAAAATGATGTAAGCTAATAGCTTGGAGCATTCGAGCGAAATGAAGAATCGAAATTAGACTCGGACTGCTCAAGGCGACCATGTCGAAGGAAGGTAGCGACAGTTAAGTATTCCTTTATCCTGGAACTGTCAGTGTGGTACAGTTTCCTACAAAATGTTTACGGAAAAAACATTCTGAAAGTTCAAGTAGGCGGTTGGAAATATTTAGCCACAACTTAATGAATTATAGGACTTGAAAAAGCTTCTCGTTAAAAGAGAGATCCTGTTGATCCATTTTTCTGTACATTTCTCCAGCCGCTAAGATAATCCACCAGCACTTTGTGGTTTCGATCAGTTCATCTCGGGTAAGAGATTTCACTGAAGTCACCACGAAGCAGTTTTAGCTACCTGCGTGACATCCGGGTCCAGTATTCGATATGGATGATGATTCAAAAAATGAATTTGATATATTCAAAATCAGGGCAAACTCATGGACGAAGAACACACACATAAGTACACACATATAAGTACTGTTCTGATTACTCCCATATTGATTTCGATTTGAGAGCCACAGGTAGACAGCTGTTTCAGCCTATTGGGCATAGTCAGTACCGGGCAGGGGGTCCTCGATTGAAGACAAAATGTGGTGGAAGTCATCTTGAATTTAGACAGATTGGAGCTTGGCTCCCTTACCCTTTGAACTGATGTTTGCCAGAAGGACAAACGGGTCATGACTGATGTGGGTGTTAATGGTATGGCGGCATGAATGTCCTCAGACATCAGTACCGCCCTTCACGGTGTACCCCTGCCTGGCTGGGGTGAATTGGATGAAAACGTTGTTCGTCTTTCAACGGAAGATATAGGGGCCTCATTCGACAGAGTGTCGGGGCCTTCTATATCGGGAGGAGTCGTCTACAGTATAATCCATAGCTTCCCTGACTAATGAAGACAAAATGTGAATGACCAAGCAAAATACTTGATGAAAATAACTGCGTAAACGCAAGCGAGTCATAAGTGGAACCACCTATTGGTGTGACACCCAATGTTTAGTCAACTTGACATTCCAGGATAGCTTCCAAAATTTCTGCTACCACAGTTGTCAGTTGATTGATGAAACCACCAACACTGATATGAAAACTTGTCAAGTTGACTTGGGTGACACACCAATAGGTGGTTCCAATTATGTCTTGCTTGCTTTCAAGCAGTCATTTTTATCAAGTACTTTTCTTGGTGTTTCACATTTTGTCTTCAATCGAAGACTACCTACCCAGTACTGATGATGCCCAATAGGCTGATACAGCTGTCTCGGACAAAGTATGATGAGGCTATTTTTTTGGGATTCGCTCTGTGTTCTGTGTATTTTATCCTTATAAGCATTATTTTCACAACGTTTCTACAAAGTCTCATTTGCCATCTTCTGGTAACGTTTGGAGATTTACAACTAGACTAATTTATTACAACATGTGTTTGCTCGATGACCTGTTTCAGCCCTATCACCTGAGCTGCCTCCCACACCTCTGTTGTAAGACCTGTATTGTCAATTGCTGAGTTTTGCTTCTGGGGTTGAACGGTCTCTTTGCTTTTATGAAGAGATAAAGCGGATCTCCATGTTGTTGCAAATCTTTGCGCATCATCCCTCTTGTTCATTCTACAAGGTCGCTTTTCAATTTCGATAACCTCTCTGATTGTTCGAAAGTAAAAATTTTCATTGCTTGTTAGTATTTCTGTGGTCTCGAAAATGATATTGTGTTCCGTCGCCATTACGTGTTGGAAGAGAGAAGACGTGGTGACTTTTCCCTTCACTGCCACTTTGTGTTCATCTTTGCGCATGTTGATTCGCCTGTTGGTCTGGCCGATGTAAGTCTTGTCATAGTCTCAACATGGTACTTCGTAAACTTCTTGGGACTCCAGTGATATCTGATTCTTTGGATTACGGAACATGGACCTTTTTGTCCGTTCTGGTACGAATGATGTCGCTATGTTGTCTTGGCGGAGGATTCTGCTGATTTTGTCTGTTGTTCCTTCAATATATGGTAGTGTGGTTGTAATGACCGGTGTATCTCGAGTTTTCTGCTGCTTTCTTTGGAAACCGCTTTTATAATTTTCGCAGAGTAGTTATAGAGTTGTCTCGATGGTGTTCAACTATTGTTGTCTGTGTTCGTTATCTGCCAGCCTCCTCTAACGCTAGGTACGTGATGAAAAAACAACAACTAACCCAGCTAATGCCGCGCAGAAACCTGAACTAAAACCATCAGGCACCTGTGCAACATCTCCCATTTGGAAGATTCGTCGCAAGTAACTTCCTATATAAGAAAAGCTGAAATCAATTTTATTTGGTCGGACGACCACCAATAGACCGGTTTTCGAGAACTAGCTCCTCGTCAGTACCGAGAGGGTCATTTGAGACGTAGGGAACCACCTGAATATTCCGAACAACAAAATTGATTTCAGCTAGGCATAAGTTTCATCTGCAGTTGATTCATCAGGATGTTCCACTGCGCCATCTATAGACAAAGTAAGGAAACAACTCCACGAACACATACTCGGGGGTGGGAGTTGGAATGCTAAAAATATTCCGGAGAGGTGAATCAATCAATCATTTATTTTCCATAATTAACAACATACATTGTATAAAGATAATCACAGATACTACACAACTACAAACTAATGAGTGTATACTACAAATAAGTAAATTACGTACACAAAAATTCGGTCACAGTATAAAAAACTTTTTCCAATGAAAATATTTTGAGTTCTTTTTTAAATTCTATTTCCCTAGTACAATTTCTTACTGAAATTTGTTAAATAACCTTGGCCCAATACAGTTTGACGAAGAACTGGTAATATTCAATCTGGCAAAAGGTATACGCAAGAGGTTCTTTTGTCTTGTATTGATGTTATGTGTGTTGTAATTCTTTGGGATTCCTCTCCTATTTCTATAGACAAATGAACATATCTCAAAAATAAATAATCCAATCAGAGTTGAAATGTTCATTTTTTTGATAAGATCTCTGCAAAAGAGTTGTCTTGATTTTCCTGCTGAGCACCTTACGATTCTTTTTTGTGCAATAAATGTGTTCCTATAATGTATGGAGTTGCCCCAGAAATTATTCCCATATCTCAAACGAGATGCATATGATATGTTCAGTTCAGGTGAAAACACCTTGTGGACCTACGATTTTGTAGGTACAGGCTCCTTAAAATGGGATCAGAAAATTTGTAAGTACCTCAGCTGAATTCAATCTCGAATAATCTGTGAAGAATTCCAGGTAATTTTCGAAAACCATTGATATGAAATATTTCTCCTTGTTTTTTCGTTAGAGATGGTCTAGTTACTTTAACGAATATTTCAAGAGCAGAAAACTCGCTACAAGATCTCGAGATGTTTTTTCAAAGTATCAGAGAAAATGTCGGGTACTACCAAGAATGGAAATTACCCTAAACCATGTTAAAGTAAGAGTGGATCAAAAAAGTTACAACGAGTATTTGCACCGGGAACAACAGAAGGTTTGGAAAAAGGAAATGCGTTTGCTTGTTGTGCACCATATCAAGGTGCAATAGAAAGTATACATTTTTGTCTTCAAAGAGGCGGCCAGATAACAAATTTGTGGTAAATGAACTGAGCAGAAATGTAGAAAGCCCACTTGATGTCCATTGGAAGGCAGTAGCACAAGTTTTCAGATATTCAAGTGGAATTCGAGACTGTGGTTTGGATTCGGTGGAAATTATTTAAAAAATATCACAGCGAGCCACGTTGATGCTGATTTCACAGAATTTAATATACTATAGATCATCTGCTTCAGGATTAACGATGTTTTTTAAAGGAATGCCTATATATTCCAGAAGAGAAATTTCGCTTTATCAACAGCTGAATCCGAATACGTTGCCGTAAGGGAAGCAGTGAAAGAAACGATCGGAATTGTGAAGTTGATGAAAGAGTTGCCCATCTGTCAGCTCCTCTTTTTCTTAGGATGAACGATCTCTAATTTTTTAAGATAACGATGGAGAGAAAACCAATCCAAAGTTTGTGAAATATTACGATCAACTGCCAGGTATTCTCAGAAAAGGGCTGTAGTAGCATCCGTTTTAAATTATTAGGGACACGATGAATGTGTTTAAATTTTCAGTTCATTTCTTCATACGGTGAACCATAGCTTACTCCTGGAAAAACTGCTCAGAATTGGGATCAGGGGAGTTGCCAATGACTGGGTTGCCTCATATATAAAAAATAGAACACGAAATGAGTTATCTCTATCCGTACAAGCAGCAAATGCCGTATCACATGAATTCTCCAAGTGGTGTAAAAATAACGGGTTAACAGTCAATGTCACCGAAACGGTATTTATGATAAAAATGGACAGCAAGTCCATTGAGCATGTGAGTCACTTCAAATATTTAGGTCTAACCATCGATCAAAAACTAACATGGGAAGTACAAATAGAAAATATAGTAACAAAACTGAGCAGCATATGTTTTATAATAAAACAATTACGTGAAACTGTCTCGATGGAAGTGCTAAAATCAATTTATTATGGACTTGTGCAGTCTATTTTATCTTACGGATTGCCCTTCTGGGTAAACTCATGAAAACATTTAAACTCCAAATAAAAGTGATAAGATGCCTAGCTGGACTTCAGTATGAAGAATCATGTAAGAACACATTCACTCAGCTGTCCATACTTACTCTTCCCTGCCAGTACATATATGTAGTAGCTGTAAACATAAAAAAAAATGAATGTCACTACACAAAAAATAATATGTGCCATAACTACAACACACGTAGGGGTAACGAATTGAGACTACCTCACTCAAGTTTGGCTGTGGGACAGGACTCTGCGAGTTATCAAGGAATCATTTTCTATAACCATGCAGTCAAACTATTTGGAAATAAATGCAGTCTGCAAACATTTAAATCGAGACTATACAGTCACCTAGCAAAGAATGCATTTTATTCTGTGCAAGAATTTTTAATCTCCTAATATAAGTCAATAAGATGCTTTTCTTTTATTTTTGTAATGTACATGTATGTATCTATTCATATTTTATATATAGTCTGGTGCTCACGTTTGACTAGTCTGTTATGTAATGCAATGCAATTGTAAAATTTTCAATGATGAATAAATCCTATTCTATTCTATTCATTCTATTGTATATTCTTGATGCCATTATGGACAGACAAAAAGATCTACTGAAGTAAGATATAAGGAACACATAGCACACTTAAAATATGGAAGACCTGAAAAATCAGGCAAACTATCATATTTTGCAACAAAACCATTCCATAGACTTCAGTTCATTAAGATTAGTTAGACAAGTTAACAACAACAGGAAACTAGATGCCTATGAAAGGGTAGAAATAAGTAAACACAATAATATTATGAATAACGATGACTGACCTATACCAAAGAGCATACTATATAGCTTGTTAAAATAATATTGTTGGGTTTACTGATTACTACATAAGGACACATTGCAACAATAAATTCAGATAGGCAATATTGTGAAATTTATTTTTATATAGCTGAAAATTGTTTTATATACAGCTATAACAGTTAAACATATATTGTAAAATGATAGATAAGGAAAAATTGTAAAATTAATTTAGGTTGGTATACCTGTATGGGTGGTACATCTGGATGATTTACCTGTATGGGATATCTATAAAGCATAAATAGGGTTAGCTTCGCGTTAGTTTCTAGTTTTAATCTTCCTATTTAAAGATGATCACTTCGTGATCGAAACACGTGTCGAAGTGTTAAAAATAACGATTTGGTGTTGGGAAAAAACTCCAGTAATATTCATTACTACACCAAAGGTTCCAAACAGTGCATCATAAGTATTCATATTGTGTTTCTATATATTTCAAATTTGTTTAAAACATAAATGAATGTTGTTGACAAAAATATAAATAGATATATACTCAGATTTTACAGCATTTCTTCATTGTTGTTATTGCAACTAAGTTATTTCTGTGATTTTCTTCAGTTTCATTAGATACAGCTCGTTTCGAACATTTCGAAAAGTGACAGTGTGTTCGAGTTGACATTCTAGTTAGGAGTTGACTGAAGACTTGTAGGAATATTTCTAATATTACTCATAGTTGTCAACACTGTTGCAGGGTTAGATACCGAATTGAAAGATCTTTGAACATTTTGTCTTGAGGATTGTTGTGGGAAGGAGGTGTTTAACAAAAGTTTCATTTTTGCGTAGAAATCTTTACTTCTGAAAACTAACGTTGACGTGTTTCACGATATGTTGACAGCATCGGTGCCAAATGACGTTTTCTGGTTAGCCATTTAATATTTTGGCGGGGTCATAAGTAACACGAGTGGTCCTCCAACAATTGAAAAATGATGAGTGCGTTTTTCTGAAATGTACATGTAGTATTTTTTAAGCGCCTAATGTCACAAGACAAGTACCTTCTATGAAATTTCAATAGTAATACTTCTCAGTACATTTTGAAATTTTTGTTATCATTCTTATTCGCTACAATCTTCTTGTAAATATTCATTTGTGTCGCTACCATCTAGAATAATTTCTGCCCACGGCAACGTCAGACATATTTACATCTTTGAAGAAAGAAGCTATTTCGTTATTTTGCGCAAAAAATTTGAGTATTATATAATACGGAAAATGAAGATGAGACTGAGTGTAGTTATGATCCGACATTGAACACAAATAAGGAAAATATATATTTGCAATCCATTTATTTCCTATCAAAACTATACTGTGATAGGTTACCTGATATTTTACCCAAATGCCAGTGAAATCCTTCTAATTATCATTACAAAATGTTACTGTTTCTGCCAAAGAGAACGCATTTTCCACACCAATAGAAAAGTACTGGGCTCTCTAAACGCGTTTTGTTAATTGAGGTAATATTGTTTGGATGTAATAATTAATAAGCACATGTCAACAAAAGTATTAAGTTTATTAATTGGTGCACACTCATTACATGAGTAATCAGAATGGAAATGGAGGTAACAACCAGCTTGAGGTTATTAGTTACAAAATGTTACCAAACTGACATTTACCAACCCAACATCCCCCTCCTTAAGTTACAAATAAAAAAAAAATAGAAAATAAAGTATACATTACAATCATGTTCATATAGGTAGTATGATCTAATCTGCAACAGATTATTTAGAAATACAAATACTACGTACAATAAAATAAAAATTACAATAACAGTTTGACGACAAGAATACAAGCGTACAATCAAAACTTCACAAGTGTAGTCTTTCTGGTTTTTTAATTACTGTACTTAATCTAGTTGTAATAGAGTCAGGTAAATCCACTGTCAAGGAACAACCAGAATTATTAAAATCTTCATCAGCTCTTTCTATGTTTACATTATTTGAAAAATCAACAGTTTCATCGAAATCAAAATCGTTATGTTTGTGACAATGTGATTCAGCATCCTCTGATGGAGGAGCATTGTATTTCTTAATAAACACTGAATTCTGTTTCAAAAAAATCTGTTTTAAAATCTGTTTTTCCGTTAATCAACTGCCGCCCTCATACGAACAACTCTCAGAAGTTGAGAAACTTGTGCGAGCTAAGGACTAACGAGGTCTTACCTTTTAACTGTGATTCCTAACACGGTTGCAGAATCATTCCAGCTGAATTGCGCCTATACATTTTGTCATATGACCTAAAATCAAGCTTTTTAACAATGGGTGCTCTTTCCCACAACTTTGTAAACTTGTCTTGTACTAAAACAGTGTCACTCTCGTTAAATTCTACTGATTTTCGGCAGTGCTGATTATAACAAGTCTTTTGATGATTTTTATCATTAACTTGAGGATCATCTATGAGGTGTCAGACACCTATCTCTTACAGGAAGTTTTGATCTAAGAGACCTACTTTGAAGGAATTGGTAAAATATTTTAATCCTGCAACAGGAGAATTTCTGTAGATGCAGTAAACATAAACCTCATTATTTTCATGGTAATATTTTTTTAACATAGATTTCATTAACCCTACTGCTTTTTCTGCAAGACAATTATTTTTGGGATAATGGAGACTCGATGTCGTTATGGCAAAATTCCACTGGTCTGAAAATTTTTCAAATTCAAAAGAGCTGAATGGATTATTGTCAGCAACTATAATTTTGGCAGGCAAAGATTGGCTTTAGACACTCTATTATTGACGATGACGTTTTGCCTTTAAGTTTCTTCAACTCAACCCATCTAGAATAGTAGTCCACTATGACTAAATAGTGGATATTACGAAATTCAAGAATATCCATACCTATTTTATGGAATGGGATAAGGTGGTATCTTATGAGCGAGCAGAAGTTCTTTAATATTGGACTTTGGAAATATTTGACAAACAGTACAAAAATTCACAAGGTTCGTAAAATCAGACAGAATGCCAGGCCAGTAAAAGAATTGTTTCACCTTTTCCTTAATCTTGTCAAGGCCAAGACGTAGTAAGTCCAAAATTTGTTTCTACACAACGGAGAAAGAACTCACTTTTCATCATAATATATTGAACCATTTTCTACTGTTAGACTATTTTTTATATTAAAATAATGAGCTAGATCTCCTCTATATTTCAGAGATTTTGGCCAACCACTGTTGGCCTAATACCTAATACCTAGTACCTAATAATTTGCTTTGAAGTTCCATCCAAATTTGTTTCGGATTTTAAGTGTAAGTTGCTGACCAGATAAATCAAATAAAACAAACTACAGTGTGTAAAACATTTTTCATTGACACATCCTCTGCAACATTTTCTGTAGCAATATTCCCTTACAATAAGTCAGCAATGACCATGGATTTCTCTTTGAGATACTTGAGCTCAAATTTATATAGTAAAATTTTCAATCTAAGCCTTCTGAGTCGAATATTTTTTATTTAGTTGATATCCTGCTGTATAATAGCCGTTAGAGGAGCATGATCTGTGTAAACAATCACATAAGGGTGGTCATAAACAAAGTTGTGGAGTTTTGTGAATGCAAATGTTAAAGCAAAGATTTATTTTTCGATTTGTACATATTCTTGTTCACAGATAGTTAGAGTTCTGCTAGCATACAAAACAGGTTTTTCTTCTTGTATAAATGAGCAATCAACAGCGTAATTACTAGAATCTCAATGGTTTTTACAGGGTCAAAAGAACAAGTGATGTTATATTTGAGATAACAGATTTCAATTTATTAAAATTTTCATCATGAGATTCAGTCCAAAGCCAAATGGATTCTTTTTGAGGCAAAGTATCAATAGCCCCAAAGAATAGGGCTATTGAATTAGAGAGAACAGATATGAAGTTTATTAAAGAATCAACCATACCCAAAAAATTTTTAAGTGAAGATTTTCAACATTTTTTGGTGGCTCCAAGTTTATTATTGATTGAATTCTTTGTTAGTCAGGTTTATGACCATGCTTATTGAATAAAAACCCGAGGTATTCAACTTCGTTAACAAAATATTGAATTTTCTCAGAATTGAATTCAATATTGTATTTTCTAGCCACAGAAACAACCTCCCCAACTGTCTTGTCTAAGTTCCTCCTCAGAGGTTGCACAACACAAAATGTCATCTAAACAAACTATAACATTTTACAATACAACATGAATAATCAGAATAGAAATGGAGGTAACAACCAGCTTGAGGTTATTAGTTACAAAATGTTACCAACCTAATAAGTATCATCAGGAGATGAGTTTCAGTCATCTCTGGTATGGAAAGAGTATTTTTGATAGATTTACCTCACCCCAGAGGTTCCAAGTAACTTATATACTGTGTAATTCAACAATATGTTCCTGTACAGTATCTGAAAACCATTACTTGTCATATGTGCAAGAATCAGTTATTGAGGATTATCTTTAGTCGATAAAAATAACTACAAATGACCTTTTGATGTTAATTGAATCAATAATAGTCAAACCATACTATTATTCCATTCGATTACAAACCTCTGCATGGATACAATCAATAATGAATACGTTGAAATATCAAAGGTTCCATGAATTTCAATTATTGTAATTTCAGTACACGTGATTCAAGCGTATATGTATACGCGTATAAACATTTGTGTAACAGATTATTTGAACCGTTTTGTTTAGGGTTCAGGCCTCTGATTAGTTTGGCTGAGAAATTCGTAGGCTAACATAGAAAACATTTTTTTTATAAAATTTGATTTTTCTATTCAATAACTACTTTAGTGGTAATTCAAATTTTCAATACCATATTTATAGTACGATTTGTGTTTAACCTCAAAATAGGTCTCAGTATAGATAATTACTTCTTTCCAGCGAGCCTTCTCTTGAGGTCTGAGAACAGGAAAAAATCGCTGGGTGCCAGATCTGAAAAATACGGTGGATGCGGAAGTAAATCAAAGCCCAATCCAAGCAATCGTTTTATTTTTTTTCAAATGGGTCGTTTTTTCGCTATTTTGTCCTTCAAACGCTCCAATGACACTATTTAATAGTCGCTGTTAATAATTTTTTCCTTTCCATTGAAGAAACTTCTTCTGTGTTCTTTGATTCTTTGGGAAACAGTTCTTTCTGTTTCGCCAACTTAAATTTTTGGGTAAGAGTCACAAGTCATTTCATCAACTGTTTTAAATCAATTTACTAAAAGGAAGAAACTTGTTTTGATCAGTTTGAAGATGATCACTTGGTGATCGAAACACGAGTCGAGGTGTTAAAATAATGGTTTGGTGTTGGTGAAAAACTCCATTAATATTCAACTATAACAGTAAGACAAATCTCTCTAAGTATAGCTATTCCTTGTACTTCAAAAAGGTGGAAGAGGTAGAGGTGTGGAGTTCAAACATTCATAGGAATAAAATTGTTCATACTGTACAATTCATAGTAATTAATGTTGAGTAAAAACCAATGTGTTTGATTTCTTCATGAACAAAGGAAAGATGAAACTCAATGAATATAATAATTTTAATTATCCACATAAACATGGGTTTTTTACATTCAATTGAAAGCACAATTGGCAATAAAGAAACTTCTTAATGTGAAATTCCTTCTTCGGGTCAACTCACTTACTAATTGGAAATATGTAAGTTATCGGTGAAGGAAATAACATTTCGTGTCTATATAAAAAAAGTTCTTGAAGGAAATGCATTTGGTTGGAAATGATAGTTATAATCATTATAAGCATGTCTAATTACCAACGATTTAACTCATTCTACCATAGACATATGTTCATTTTTATAAAATAATTTATGACCGTACCTATTAATAGATTTAATCGTTGATAAAAGTTATAGAGGTTGTATGTAGAAGTGTAATAAACATATTGTTATAAACAACTGATCACATATCGAGGTTAAATAATAATTAGTGAGTCCAGAAGTGGGTAAATTACTTTGTACACGTTATAGTCTGCTATATTACTTCGCATTATAAGGGGGATCGGAACGGTGAAATGCGTTTCAACCATATATGATTCATTTACAGAATGCACAAAATTCTGATATTCATTTGTCTAATTTTCATAAGGTTTTATGAGTCGTTATGTGAGGAACTTTTTTTTTATAATTTCATAATTCGATGGGAAAAATATTGAATATCGGTTAAAAATACTACATTCAATCAGTTATTATAAATATCTGTAGCAGAAGAGGAAACCCTGGATGGAAATGAAAAACCAACCTATGCACAAAATCCCTATCAATCCATGAGTTTCCCCGTAATCACAGTGGGACTACTTACAACGGGCATTACACAGCATATTGCAGATACCCTTATAGTGGCACGTGGAATGAATACAATGATTCACACGTGTCCCCAATTTCACCAAAGTCGCTTGTAAGTGAGGAGGCATTTGTCCCCTTTTATGAACAGGAGGGAACAAAACAGCACTTTTGAGGTGTTTTTTTCTTTTAATCTTTTGATAAACTAAATTCTGTTAATTGATTTGTATTTCATGATTCTTCTGTAGCATAATTGGTCCATCGATTGTTTATAGATTTGTTAGGATCCCCGTTAATAAAAGAGAGGAATAATATTGTGAAAATTGTTATCAGGGAGATCAGATGAAAGTAATAGGTATCCTTCATAGTTGAGGTTAATCAAAAAACATTTTCATGCACCAAGAAACATGAACAGTTGTTGAAATTGTTTGCTTCATGTATAATTAAACATAAGAGATTGAATTCTGAGACGAGAGTTAAGAACTGCTACAAGAAGTATTTTTGTAAGTGTGTTCAAAGACAAGGGGCACATAATCTATTTTCGAAAATACAAAAGTCGTTCAGCATACCTGTTCGTAGAACGATCTTAGAATATGGGTGAGGTTAGGTTAGGTCCAAAGTGAGTGGGTCTATTCAAGGGTTCATTTTGGCTCACACCTATTCACACTCGACCAAATAAACCCAGCTACTCAACGAAGCCGATTAGTTTGTATGGTGAGTGGTATTTCAGGACATATGGTAAAGTATGGCTCTGCCGAACTGATTCGGTCCTCAGCGGGGCAGGCACAAAGTATGTGTTCAATCTTTGTTTGGCAAAGCCTAAAGCGATGCCAATGACAGGTTCTGGTCCGATCTGGACCAAGGGAATCAGTAGCCTAATTGCCTTCCAGGCCAGTATGGCCAGGAATCCAGACCAGAGACGATCTGTTAAGCCTTCCTATCTAGGAGAGTCGTTTTTGGCAATTTGATACCAATCTAGACGTTCCACGGTAGGAGCCAAGAGTTTCCAATGCCGCTTGACTGTCCGAGAATATTTTTATTGACTTGTGAATGAGGTTGGATTCTTCCAATCTCTCCGCACACAATTCAATAGCGTAAATTTTCGCTTAAAATACAGTCGCATCGGTTCCTAGGCAGGTTGATATCTCTGGACTGGGTCTGCAATTGAAAACATCTGCATCAGAACCGGAAGGTGTTTTTGATCCATCTGTGAACCAACAACTATCTGCTCTTAATATTTCAGGAGGGAGAGAATATGGGATCAATGTTTGACGTTTCTGAGACTGATACCTAACACTGAACTTCTGGATGTTTTCAAAAGTCTGCGAATTGCAAAATGGAGTATGAGAAGAGAGTTTCACCGGAAAATTTACTTTTGAAAAGTCTTTGGTATGTAACTGAAAGTGTTGGATATAATAGGCTAATGTTGAAAAATTAAATAAATTGATGAATGTAGCCGTTACTACGTGGTAGGAAAATAATGAAGAAAAGAGAATAGCTTAATGTATAAGTTTGAAAATGTCCTCATAGGACGAAACTGCAGTAACGTTAGTTACAAATAAAAGTGGTAAAAAACATGAAACGTTTCAATTCTCTTTTCTTCGTTGAAAAATCAGTTTTATTGGTTACCTGATAACGAAAACTTTGTTGGTGAAATGCATTTCGAAAAGAGTGCTGAAGTTTTGTTATGTGAGAGAAGTGATTGTTAGTTTGAGAATCTTGAAAATATCAAAGATAGTTCAAAACAAACAACTATGTTTGGTTGAAGTGGAACTACTCCTACCTGAATTTAAATAAAGTTTGAAGACTTTCAACTAATTTTTTTGTCCATGGATATGCTTTCTCTCATAAAGAGATGAGTATACATGTCTTGAGTGTTTTATGGAAGTAGTAGAAAAAATAGTGAATTTCATTAGTTCGGACTTCCATTGTCTGATATTATATATAAAATGATTTGAAATTCCTGAAGGAACTAAAAAAAGAACTAAAAATGATTAGCTTAAAATAATAATTATATTAAACAAAAAAAAAACTGAAATTAAAATAATAGTGAAATGAAATACCAGTAAAAATAGAACAATTGAACAAAAATTAAAAATAAAAAGTTAAGAGATTCCAATCCAAGTTACATCACGACGTTTCGATTGTTAGTATCCACAATCGTCTTCGGGTGATAACTGAACTGATTCCTGAGAGAGATGACTATTTATGGGTCATTCGAGTACTTTCACTTATCTCTGCTTTCCTTTTTCCGCTTCATCGGTTTAGTGGGAGATAGATGACCGTTTTGGCGGGAGTTAGCCATTTTTCGGTTGAAAATGGGTTTCCATATGTTGCGTATCTCTACGCTAGCTAGGCTCAATACATTGTTGGACAACATGTATGCAGCTTCTTTGAATTTTCTCCTGAACCAATGTTCCTCTCTGTGTATGATCTCAGCTTGGGACCACTCGATGTTATGTTGATGGGTCCAAACATGCTCTGCTATTCCTGATCTGCTGGTTTCCCCTCGCTGTGTATGTTTCTGATGCTCGGCAATGCGAACATTCAATGGCCTCTTAGTTTCGCCGATATAGGATTTTCCGCACTCACAGGGTATCCGGTAAATGCAATTCTTGGAATCGCAGTACGCGTTTGGTGGCCTTGTTTTTTGTGAGGCTGCTACGGATAGTGTTTCAAAGAAATTCAAAGAAGCCGTATACATGTTGTCCAACAATGTATTCAGATAAGCTAGCGTAGAGAAACGCAACATATGGAAACCCATAATCAAGCGAAAAATGGCCAACTCCCGCCAAAACGGTCATCTCCCACTAAACTGGTATGTTATTTCTCTATTATTTCATTTCAGGTTTTTTTTGCTCGATATAATTATTATTTTCAGTTATTCATTTTTAATTTTTTTGTAATTCTTACCGGGATTTCAAATCATTTTATATAATATCAGACAATGGAAGTCCGAACTGATGAAATTCATCATGAAACATTGTCAATCACCTTCAAACAAACGAAAAATAAAATTATTTGTATCAAACATAAAGCCTATCTTTTTCATACTTTTATAATTATTTTGATTCCAGTTTTATCTGTAGATGTAGATCTGTTTAAAATATGTTTTTCCGTTAACCAGTTGTCGCACCCCTACGAACGACAACCCTCAGTAGTCGAAACTTGTGCGAGCTAAGGACTAACGAGGTCTCACCTTTCAACGTGTGATTCCTAACACGAGTTGAACGATAGAAAGTGAAAATCGATCGTTCAGCCTGGGGCTTGAACCAGCGACCAACACTGCGGTCGATTTGAGCGAGTGAATAAAGCACCCACGTCGAACTGACCTGCTACGGACCGATCATTCGACCAATCAAATTTGTGGCTACCATAAGTCACCAACAACGTTAAAGAAACAACTAAATGATTTGCGCAATAACAAAATATTGTTATTGCGCAAATCATTTTATGTTCTCAGAACCCAGATATAAATATATATGTTTGAAATTGGACAGAACAGAATCGAAAATTGTATCCACTTTGCTTTGCTTCTATGAAACTGTCTTATTCATTTTTACTTCGTTCTAGAGCACGTTTGGTTCGAATTTTGTATCGCGAAAAAAAAATAGTTCTCTATTTAACTGCATCTTGTTTCAGGTGAGACTTCAAATGATGTGATTCACAGAAGTTCATCAAGTTTTGACTCTGAAGATGGAAATTTGTTAAATTCCGATTACACACTATACACCTTCGTAAATAACAGTTATAATTGTGAAATATAATGAATTTTCATAGTTGACACAATTTGCCCCACAAAGTAAAATGAATACCAAATTATTTTTATTTCAATAACACAGAACCGCACATTATCCCCCTTTCTAAGAAAACTGAGTTATCTCTCGAGCGTGGAGGTTGGCGGAATTACTGAATGTTGACTTTATTATGACATAGTGAAGGCGAGGTAAAAGGTAAAGCTCTAAATTACAACGTTGAATACATAATGTAGTGGTTCTTGTGAAAATACCGACACGTCCGGACCACTTGTGATGTGTGAACAACTGGAATGTTAACATTGATGTTTTCACAGTAACAGTGGCGTATATTTCCAGTTTTTCTATCAGAAACAAATGGGTAACATCTTATTCACGACCTCAGTTCAATCTTGATGTCATGTTTTCACATACAGTAGCCTCATCAGAAAAAATATATTCCTGAGAAAGACAATACATTGCGAAACGCAAGTAGCTCAGAAGTAGCTCATAGATATCAGTCGACTTGAATTTTCTGATGGATACTTATGAGATATTATGACAGCCTGTCATAATATCTCATAGGTTTCTAGAGTTGCAAAAAACGAATTGTCACAATCAGACACAGGCTTGGAGAAAACTCTGTTTTACTCTGCTTTCAACTCGGGTAAACTTGTACTTCGTCAATTTTGACATAATAAATATCACTTCCCCCCTCCATATTCCAGCCAGTTGGAAGACACCAGCTTGCTCAGGTGGTTTAACAGCCTTTTTTCGTGACGAACAGTATATCTGCTGTTTGAAAAATGGTAGGCTTTCCAATTTAGCAACGTGTCAACGTGAAATTTCCAATGAACCCGGTAAATCCGCAACATAGACCTACTCTAACAAGTGTTTGGGGATGAATGTATGTCACAGGCAGGAGTTCTGAGGTGGTATAACCGTTTCGAAGAAGGACGAAAAGATATCGAAAATGATCCACGTACTTGGGCGTCCTACAAGGGTCAATACTTGGCCCTTTGCTGTTCATCATTCACATCAACGACTTTGAGAAGCTCTCTCTGCCAGCATTCTTCATGCTTCATGCATGAATTACCAAGTAAACAAGTCATCAATCACACATATTGTTTCCAATCTTCACACAGTTGCCTATCAATTCAGGAATACAGAAGAAATTGTGAATCCTGATCAGTTGTTGCAGCTCTATTATGCACAGGTAGAAAGTAGACTTATGGGGTTACCTTTTGGGGAACATCAACTTCATCGTCTTTTTATAGCACAAAAAAGTGTTATTCTTTCAATGTTAGGTTTGAGCTTTCGACCTCCTGCAGAAACGCATTCAGAGATCTGGAAATATTGACCTTACCCTCCCTTTATAATTTAGAATTGTGTATATATGTCTACAAAAAAAGATACATTCCCTCAGATTGATTCTAAACATGAGTGTAACACCAAACATAAAATAACTTTATTGTACCTTTAACAAAACTTAGAATGAATCAAAATGGCGTCACAATTGTTTGGTGTTTTTCCTTGAAAAAATAAAACATGCGCGTGTACACCAAAAAACTACAAACTACGAAATCTCCAGTTCGAATAGAATAGAAAGTTAATAAGTTATGCCATATATTCCGATAAAAAAAACTGCAATTGATTCAGGAACTTCTTGAATGAAGCAAAAATTTTATACCGATTGTGGACTTACATTTCGATGTACCTGAAACGTATTTGGATATTTGCGAAGAATAAAAACTCAAAGTCGTCTCCACAATTTATTATCACCCTCAGATGTGTAGAAGACTTTGAGTTTTTATTCTTCGCAAATCTACTACAGTACACTTTGAAATATAATGGACTTCTACCAGAGGTATTTGGATATGTTTGGCAGTTTTGAACTAGCAATTTCTTGCGAAGGTTTCAATTGAAAGGGAAAGGCAAAAAATCCAGTTTCATCAATGATACTATCACAAGAACTTGAAATATGATCGATGAATTTCCATTTTTTGAAGAAAATTTTGTTATTTTTCAATATCATGTGAGCAAACAGCTTGATAAAACCACGAGTATGTAGGACGAGTGCCCCTATTATTATTATTATGAACAGGGTACTAGGCGACTAACTTGTCGCGGCTAGATCCAATACGTCGCGTATTCTTTTCGATTCCACTGGTATTCATAAAAACGTTTTTTTCCTTATTGAAAATTCTTCATCATATGAAAGAGTTTCGATAATGATCTTGAGATTCCTGAATACCATTTATGAATTTTTGATTTCGGTCTCTTTTATCTATCCATTGTATTGGTGAGTTTTATTTGATTTATATATTTATTTGAGTTGTCTTAGTAGAGTTAGGGTCTGATTACTGTCATAATCATAATATGAAATGAAATCTGTGATGCATTCATGCAAAGTTTGAATAATTGGTTATAAATATTTTCAAATGAATGCTTTCATTGATTCATTTCGATTAAGCCAGACAATGATGCAGAACTAGGCCCCGATTGTCAGATATAATTCAAGAATATTTCATCAGTTCGGACTTCCATTCTCTAATATAATATAAATGGATTTGAAAGAATCTGTAAAAAAATTAAAAAGAATAACCAAAAAACTACAAACAAACTGAAATAACAAAGAAATAGCATACAAGCAACAACAAAAAAAAAATTAAATATTAATACAAGTTGAGAATTAAAAAATATTATTAACAAAAAATGAAAAATCAAAATTAAAAGATTCCAAACCAAGTTACATAACGACGTTTCGATTGTTAGTATCCACAATCGTCTTTGGGTGATAACTGGACTCATCTGACGAGATCTGACTATTTATAGGTCATTCGAGTGCTATCCCCTCTTCCCTCTCTCCGCTTCATTGGTTTTAGCGGGAGATGACTGTTTGGCGGGAGTTTTTTGTAGAATGCAGAACTAGATACTTTCCTGAGGCACATCAACAACGTAAGTCCTTCCATGACTTTCACAATGGAGAAGGAAGTCCACAACGAATTGCCTTTCTTAGACGTATTGGTGAAGAGGACCGACACTAAATGGGTAACATCTGTATATCGAAAGCCCACTCACACAGGACAGTATCTGAACCAGAAATCCAACCACCATCAATCGACTAAGAGAGGAATCAACAATACTTTACTAGACCGTGCTTTCGGGCTCTGTAATCAAGAGCTCCACAAGGTAGAGAAGCCGCCACAACCAGTACTTGTACTTCCCTACATCAGAGGATCATCGGAAAGGATAAGAAGAATTCGGTCCAAGTATAACATCAGGACCTGCTTCAGATCTAGGAACACTATCCGTAGCAGCCTCACGAAAACCAGGCCGGAATAGCAGAGCATGTGTGGACTCACCAAAATAACATCAAGTGGGCTCAATCTGAAATCATTCACAAAGAGGAACACTGGTTTAAGAGAAAATTCAAAGAAGCCGCATATATGTTGTCCAACAACGCATTTAGTCAAGCTAGCGTAGGGATACGTAACATATGGAAAACTCTAATCAAGCAAAAAACGACCAATTCCCGCTCAAACGATCATCTCTCGCTAAAACCAATGACGCGGTGAGAGGGAAGAAGGGATAGGTGAAAGCACTCGAAGAATGACCTATAAATAGTCAGATTTTGGAGAAATAAGTCCAGCTATCACCCGAAGACGATTGTGGATACTAAAAATCGAAACGTCGAGACGTAACTTGGTTTGGAATCTTCAAATTTGAATTTTTCATTTTTTGTTAATAATATTTTTTAATTTTCAGCTTGTAATAATATTTGAATTTTATTTTTGTTGTTGTTGCTTGTATGTTATTTCTTTGTAATTTCAATTTTTTGTTTAATAAAATAATTATTTTTTTGTTCATCTTTTTAATTTTTTCTACAGATTGTTTCAGGGATTTCAAATCAATTTATATTATATCAGACAATGGAAGTCCGAACTGATTAAATACACCACGAAACATCACATCAACCACCTTCAAACAAACATAATTCAAGAATAATTACACCTAGATGTTAATATCATAACTGCCAGTTTTATCGCTGTAAAACTTTTGTTTTATAGCCTAGCCTTTAGTTTTTCCATCATTTTATTGATTAGAAGGAAATAACTACACTTATCCTCTTTGTGAAAGGATCAATGTCTTTAAACCAGTAGAAACCGTTTGTAAATATTTATTTTGCACAAATTTCAAATGATTGAATGTGCACCGTAATCGATCGAGTAAATTTATTTTGGAAAATTACATCAGTTATTCGTGTCTTTAGACCTGCCTACATGTCCGCCACTGCCAAAATCACCCTGAAAGGTCCGATTGTGTTATTAGACTTGAACTATGGAAACATTATACAAAGAAAATTGCTCAAGCGACGAACGAGTATAGTTGTACTTCGTAAAATTAATTACGGCTACGTATACTGTCAAGTTTCCCATCGTTTAGAACGTGATTTTATAGAGTGAAACAAAACACGTTGCCTTTCTCATCTAGAAAAATGTTAGTTGAATGTCGGTTCGGACAAGGAAATAAATCTAGCATTGTAGAAATGGCGAGTTAATTGTTCCATTTCTGAGATCTCTAGGGACTTTTCAAATATGGCTAAAGACTACAGTGAGTCACTTCATTAACCATACATATATGAAACGTTGGCTTAAAATGAAATGTTAGCTGTCGAATTTCGGTATATCCAAAGGATTTTGGTTTTCATGGAAAGCTGAACTGAGTACTAATCATACATCAGAGACATATCTCAGAGAAATATCTCAGTATGTTGGACTCCATGATGAGATATCAGCATACATTTTGTGTATGTATATAAATAGTGTACCTCAAGGATCTGTTTTGGAGCCTAGTCTATTCCTTATTTACATAAGTGAGTTGTTCCATCATATCTTATCGGTTCACAATGTTATTTTTGACGATCTTACAACAATTATTCACCATGGCTCTCCAGCTTCCTGAAAGAACGTTCCCTGCTTTGCTGACGACATCACACTTGTCTTGTCATTCTATTTGGATTCCAGGTCTTCGGCTGTGGATGCACATCTTCACCGGCGGCAGGAGGTTGCATATCTTAATGAGGATCGACTTGGGGTGAAACTAACCAGGTTCAATTCAATACCACAAAAATCCAGGCATCGGTTTTCTCCAAAAAGATAAATGTCTCCAAACTAGATATTTATTTATTTATTTATTTATTTATTTCATACACTATTCTACAGGATGAACCCAATAACAGAATAGGGAGTAACAGTGGCATTTACAAATATGTACTTACATAATATAATTTGTGAATCTATATAAAAAAAATAAATGAAAACAGAACTGTTAGTCAGCTGAGAAATGTCTTTTGTTTTGTACAATCTGGCCGTTGAATATATCTAGGACATGACTAACAGAATTAAAGGTATCGCACATGGTATAGATTGGAGATTTTTTCATTATATTTGTATGCGGAGTGTTGAGATAAACTGTGACACTATTCCTAGATAACCGTCTAGGAACCCAAAAATTCAACATATGTAACAGTTGAGAGCAGGTGAAGATATTGTTTATGACATTGAATAAAAAAGAAATGAATAATATTTACGCCTCACCTCGAGACTACAAAAATTGTGAGTTTCAAGCAATTCATAATAGGGTATTCCTACAGTAGGATACGTGCCTTCAAGTTTAAAAGACATACATTTTAGGAAGCACCTCTGTAGGGCTTCTAGTTGATTTATATGAACCTGATAGTAGGGACTCCACACGACAGATGCATATTCCAGCCTAGATCGAACAAAAGTGAAATAGAGTAATTTCAATGTTGAGGCTTTTTCGAAGTCGTTTGTATTTCTAAATATAAGCAGCTGTTAGAGTAGTGTCAATATGTTTGTTGAAAGAGAGAGATGAATCAAAAGTAACACCTAGATCAGTGAGTGTGTCAGGACACTCCAGAACTTGATTGTTTATGAGATAGTTGTGTAAATTCAAGTTCGTTTTCAGTGAGTAAGACATTACATTACATTTGGATATGTTGAGAGATAGATTATTCTTTCGACACCATGTAGCAAAGCGATTTAAATTCAGGGTGAGACATTCGCAATCATTAGAACATGTTATATTGTGATAGAGTTTCAAGTCGTCTGCGTATAAAAGAAAGTTGACATCAATCTCAGCTCCGATATCATTAATGAACATATTGAACAGTAGGGGTCCTAGATAGATATAATAACGTCAGGACAGACAATTCCGTTTTCTGCTTCGATGAGTTTTTTGGGGGTTGAAATGAACATCAAAAGCTCATGTTGATGATTTACAAAGCTCAGATCTTCTTTGGAATATTGCTCACATGTATGGAGCTCCGCCCCTAAGCATACCCTGAAGCAGTTTGATTTCATCCGGAAAAGAGCCATTTGCCTGATTGGAGACGCGAATACCATTTGCAACCTTGATAGTCTGGAATATCGAAGAAAGGTTAGAAATTTGTCTCTCTCCTATAGATACTTTCACGGGAAGTGTTCAAGTGACTTGGCACATTCGATTCCACCAAGAGCGGTACATATCAGAAATACGCGACGGATTGTGGCTGTTCATAGTTATGAGGTTCCACTCAGTACACCCCGAACTTCACTGTTTAAGAACTCTTCACTTTGGAGAACTGCATTTGTGAAATAAACTTCTGATAACGTTTTTCCAAATGGATTTAAAAAAAATCGTTCTGATGTCAGTTTCGATGTCAATTTTCTGAATCACTTAATCATAAATACGGTTTTTTATTAGGGCACAAGTAATGTGTTGAAACTCAATTGTGACAAGAGACAGTTCATTATTATATCACTGAAGCACATTCTGCTACTATGGTTCATTTCATTGTCTTATTTCTTATGGTATTCTTCTTTGAAGTAACTCTTGCGTTTTATCATAATTTTTGTACCTCAAAATGAGGATAACGGCTAGAGACTGAAGTTGAGATTGACGCCTCCAACCTCATACATATACTCTATTTTCCTCATTCACAAAATCGAACTATTTGGAATAGTCCGAAGTATACCAATATACCACTTGTAATTATTTTATAAGGCAATTGACATCGGATGTCTACCAATGAGGATAACAGTGTTCTATGTAAGTGAAATTTCACTTCTTTCATTTAATATATTGTGTAGGAATCCTGTGAATGATATCTGATTCGATTCCATAAGAATGTTTGGAATACAAACGAAATAGAGAAAAGTACTTTTCGTATAATTCAGTGTTCATATAAAAGTATTTGTTTCGAAAGTATTTTTTTGTCATGTAATTCAATTTTTATATATTTCCAAAGGGCTTTTTCTTCCAGGTTGTGTCTCAAAGTTATTTCTATGCATGATCTTCACAGTTAATTTTTGGAATTGATTGCTTCCTTCCTTTTTTTGGAAGATTCCCATTTTCTTTATAGCAAGATGGAGAAGTAGAAAGCCAAAACCTGTCTTTCCCAAAAAACCACTTGTGGTGTTGATCTACTGACAAAATCTAGATTTAGGTTTCAAGTAGATTTGGTTGATAAAATTGAGAAATCTGACGTGAAAATAATTGAATGATAATACTTCTCTCATATCAAAACTAAAACACTTTCGACGAGAGTTTCGCTAAATAAGTTCGCATCACCAAGAAATTACTGAAAGCTATACCGAAAGTTAGAAAGTTTTGAGTTTGAAGATATTTGTTGAGAGATTTATCGATTCAGTTCCTCTTTCTATATACGCTTCTTGATATATTGTATTATACTTTGTGAAATACAATTTCGAATATGACGAACTGCAAATACATGTTTGAGGATAACGGTTACGAAAACCAAAGTTCAAGGTTAGGATGGTGATTAACACACAAATTTATGATGGATTATCGTACGTAACTACAAGAAAATCAACAATTAGGAAAAAATATAATGAACTTTCTCGGTGCTCATCATTGGGATCTCCAATATTGTAGGATATAGATAGTTGTTCAAAAGCGAAGAAGTTCTGTTTAACAATGGGCAACTGGTCGATCTGAAAAAAAAATGTTCGCGATTACCATATTTTTCAAAATACATTTAGATACTGTGACGTTTCGTGGGCCCTCGATAAAACCATTATTTCCAGTACGAACCTAAATATTTTTCCTCCTCTTGCGCTAGATCGTCGTCTTGTAAATATGATGGTGTACCACAAAGTTGGATTCGGAAAGATCTCAAACTCTATCTGTATCTGTAGAGTGTGCAGGGTGAGAGTAGGCCCACGGCACTTAGGCCACCTGTGACCCATTGTATATCCTCCCGAGGAGTTGTCCTTCTAGGTCATTGTCCATCCTGTCCTTTCCAGGAAAGTGGACATCTCCTTTATATCGGCAGGTGTAGGCCAAGACTCGCCCAACACACACTCTTTTGTTGACGACAACTTCCGGACACTCGCGTGGGACATACCTGATAGTATCACCTTTCTGTTCACACATCCTGCATAGAGGTATGTCCACTAGCCTCATATTAAGGAGGTGTTTCCTTAGTTGATAGTGACCAGTCAGAAATTTCACTGTTGATGGTAGATTTTTCTTCGTCATCGCCAGATACTTCTTCGGCGCCAGTTTCCCAGGATCGCCCAGGGTGTTACTGGCAAGATTACATCCTTTGATTCCATCCCATCTCTCTAGGGATTGAGCATGGGCGTGACGTTTGGCTAGTTCCACAATTGTCGAAGCCATCAGGCCGTAGGTGCCACTGGGTCCTAAAATTCTTAGTCCAGACGCTTCCTTAGCTAAAGAGTCGGCAATGCGATTACCTTTACTCCTGTCGTGCCCTTTATCCCACCTCAGGATGATGTTATTATCAACCGAGGTTTTGGCTAAATGTTGGTGGCACTCTAGTACTAGCCCTGTGGTGACACGTTGTCTGTTCAAGGCTAATAGGGCTAATAGGGCAGTGCAGATTGTTATGTTTTTACCAGAAATTCCTTTTCTGGTTATTTCTTTTGTGGCGATTGAGATACCATCCAGTTCTCTTTGAACCACGCTGGTATTTTTCCCATTCCCCACTTAATCCTTAGGCTTAGTGATCTGGAGTACACTCCACATCCTGGGGAGCCTTCTTTGGTTTTTGAGCCTTCTGTATATATACGTATTGCATTCGTTGAATCTGACTCTGTGTTCTGTTTTATTTGTATTTTGTAGATTTTATCAAACACAAACCTGGGTTCAATTGCATCACTGGTTGTCAGCAGCAGAGGCTGCGCAGTAAGCACTTCTCGCCATAGGCTCAGCCTCAATTAACCTATTCCAATTTCGAGGTTTACACCAGCCGTGCGTAATCAGCCTCCTTACGTACCACCTTAACGTACAGGTCCAGAGGGGTCAGATCAGTAATTAATTCCATTGCCACGGTTGGTGTTGTACTCATGGCTCCTGTGATGTTTATACACGCCAATCGCTGTATTAGATATAATTTTTGGGTGGCCGTTGCTTGTAGAACTTTCGGTCCCCATGCAATGGCTCCGTACGTTAACATAGGTCTCATTATTGCAGTGTAGATTCAGGTGACCACACGGGGTGAAAAAGCACATGCGCGTCCCACTGTCCTCCGACATTGCTCATAAGGCACATATGCTCTTTTTGCTCTCATCTGTAGGTGAGAGTTTCATGTTAGCTTCCTGTCGAGGATATCTCAAACTCAAATCAGTGATTACCTGCAGGATTTCCTTGTCCTTCTGAATGTTTGCAAGGAACCAGATAGATTCCTGGACATTTATTAAAAATTACTAAAATTCCTTTTTTTTTTCATTAACAACGATTTGATAATAAAAAACTTTTTGAAATGTGTTATTCAGTTTGTTCAATACATTCAACTAAGCTTGGTTATTACCAAAAATATAAATGGGATTTATTGAAATCCAACGTCAAAACTTCACCTGTAACTATATGGCCACGGATTTTCAATGAAATATCGAACAATGCCAGTGAAAAGGCTCTAGGCAAGCCATTCAGATTGCTTTATCGACTGTAGACTGATTTTCTAATTATTAATGACCATCCAAATTTCGGAGTGATATATAGTTCGTTAACAAAATTATTTAGGCACAGTTATATATTAATTATAGAACGTTTTATCGGAATGAAATATCGAAAGCTTTGAAATGTATTATATCGAACAATATACTAAAGGCGCGTTCTCACTAGTCGAGTTTAGTTGACCGATAATAGTTGATCAACAAAAGTTGAATATGACTTAAATTAGCGAATTTCCAAAGACCAGGAAAAGTTACATGTATATCTTACTGAATATGTGCAGTGTGTAAAATCCAAATGGAATAAATTCATTATTTAAGTTACTGTACAATCCCTAATTGTTTGAATGGGAAGTATAGGTTTGTGATATAACTTTTGAAAGGTCTCTTCATTATCTATTCAAAAATGTTATCGCTCTCAAGTTCATTGCAACAATTAAAATAATGTGGTTGCCGAAATTCGATAAAATACACTCAAAAACTAAATTATAATGCAAAACGTAACGAAAAAGAACTATGTATGTTAAGAAGTAGATGTTCAAAATGTTCACCGCGAACGTCTTCGCAAAATCCTAATCTCAAATAAAACTGTCCTCTAACATTATTTAACATATCAGGCGTGACCGACCTAATCGCAAGCGTTAGTTGTTCATTTAAGTCATTCAAATCGTAAGGTTTAGTTTTGTATACATTGCTCTTTACATATCCCCATAGAAATAAATCTAATGATGAAAGATCAGGTCATCGCGTTGGCCATTCAATCGATCCTCGCCTCCCTATCGACCGATTGGGAAATGTTGTTTCGAGGTATTGCCGGACATTAACTTGGTAATGTAGTGTGCTCCACCCTGCTGAAACCATATCGTATTCACTGGACTTGAGGATTACCTGGATCAGGATATAAATTTATTAAACTTGGAATGACATCATCTTAAAGTAGTTCAAAATAATTATCGCCATTCAAGTTGCCCTCAATGAAAAAGGGACCAATGATATGGTTTTCTACAATCACTGCCCTAACATTAACCTTTTGAGGTTATTGGATGTGTTCTTCCCTCATGGATGTTAAGTGGTAGAACACACCTACATTGCAGTTTTGAACTTCGCCTCTTGGATGTTATATTCTATTTCATCCAATAAAGACCATTATTATCAATATTATTATTATCCAGTAAGGATATTGTTATCCAACATGTCCATCATTTGTTCATAAAAATAAGCTATTCTAACAAAATCATCTTCGATGAGCTCCTGAGTAGGTATCATCTTATAGAGATTGTCTTGCCGCCTGCTTTTTTATCTACCCCACATGACCAAGCTCGCGAAACTGCTTCTCTATTTTGCTAATTGTTCCTTTAGATATGGGCGATAGAGAATGAAGAGACCTTTCAAACGATATATCACAAGCCTATACTACTCATTCAAAAAATTGAGGATTGTACCTGACATCGGAAAACAAATCCACATGTTTCTAGAAATGATATGAAATCGAGAAAGGTAAATGCAGTCAAGCTGCTGGAAAATAATTCCATGAAAATCAAATTATACATAGATGAATACTATTTTGATCATTCCCATGTTGATTTCAATTTGAGAGCCACGCCTCTTGCCTATTGCCCAAATGGCTGTTTCAGCCATTTGGGCAATAGGCTGAAACAGCTGTCTACCGGTGGCTCTTAAATTGAAATCAATATGGGAATAATCAGAGAGTATTTATCTATTCATATTTTGATTTTTATGGATATATATATATATATATATATATATATATATATATATATATATATATATATATATATATATATATATATATATATATATTGTTATGAAAAGACTCGAAATACAGCAGTGTATGGGAATTTTAAAAACATCACGAAGGAATTCAGATACAAAAATACAGCAAGGACATCCTGTACATATATTGAAACACACAGCTTTGACCGAAAACAAGCAAATAAGAGTGGAAAATTCAAATATTAACATTCTTACATCAAAACACATCGAAATACGAAAAACTGATAACCGATATACCTAGTTCAGAAAGAAATGTCAGATAAAATTAAATTAACATCTGTGATAAAAAAACGGAAAAAGGCATGATAAATTAATTGTTATTATTTAGGAATGATGTAAAATTCAAAATTTATTATTGTGAATCACTTCCTTAGAAACTGACATGAAGTGATGTTTTAGGAAAATATTTATATTTACATAAAAGTGAGGTTAACTATTGTTGTACGAAACAATAAAATGAAAATGTATCTAAATTTGAGAGCCAATTTCAAATTAGTAGAATAGGAAATTTTCCTGAGAAAGAATTGGAAAATTTGTGTGTGTGAAAATTGATACATGGTAACTAGGGGAACGAGATAGATTTTCAATTTTTTTATCAACAACGGGATTCTTCTTGAGGCAAAGAAAGAAAGGCCACGCTAAATTTTTCTCTCCGTAAAATTTGAAATACATAGTATATAAATTAAGAAGTAACCAGAATAGTAGTCAATACTGATTTGTAATAATAAATTCAGTGAAAAAACCTACCAGCCAAGTCTAGTAAGATATCCACGAGTTCCAGCTTCACGGAAATATCACACCACACACACCAGCGTTGGAGGAAAGTAAGGTATTTACCTATACCATTTCTAAATAATATATGCATATATTGATGAAAGTATCCAAGAACTGAACAAGACCCTCAAAACTAAATTCTGAATCAAAAACTCGAGTCTGCAGAATTACAGTGACCTGCAATAGTAAATTGACATTTGCCAAATACGTTCGTGTATTCACTTTGACTAGTTCGTTGTAGATTTAGGAGAAAATGAAGAAACTATCGTATAACGAAACGCGTGCTTCGTTTTTGTAAAACTGTTTAGAGAAAGTCTCACAATAAAATGGTCCTTGAATTGATGAACATTCCTAAATGCAAATCAAATGTTTTCTCATTGCAGAAGAATATTGGTTTCACGAATTCCATATCCCATCCGTAACTCTAGCTCATGATGGACTGTAATGGTAATACGTTACGCACTATTGGTCGACTCGCTCTATTTCATGCTTGCCCGCGCTTATACCCTCAAACCACGTTTTTCCCTCGATTCGTCAATAATGCTGTAATTGCGGAAAAATATTGCAGGTTCAACTGCATGCGTCCTATTGAAAATATTTATCGATGAATGAGTCGTCATTAGAGTCATGCTGAACAGCTCACATTTTGATATTTTCAGTAAGAAGCCTCAAGTGACTCACTCAAACAAGTGAGTACGAGGTCTGTTAAAAAATAAGGTAAATATTCAAATTTCGTGAGCTACGTACATTCGTTCAGCTATTTTTAAATTTTTTTGTGTTGCTACACTCCTTCTGATGCACTGTTTGGCACCTTTGGTGTCGTAGTGAATATTACTGGAATTTTTTCCCAACACCGAACCGTTATTTCAACACCTCGACAAGTGTTTCGATCACCAAGTGATCATCTTCAAGAAGAAGATCAAACTGTTTGATCAAACAGTTTGATCTTCTTCTTGAAGATAATCACTTGGTGATCGAAACACGTGTCGAGGTGTTGAAATAACGGTTTGGTGTTAGGAAAAAACTCCACTAATATTCATTTGCTACACTCCGTCTATAACACATGTTCACAGTTTCAGCTGTTGATGAGAATCATAAAAGTTGGAAGTGTACTGCGTGTTCGGCGATTTTCTGCTATCGCGAAAAATGAATCAAAGAATTTGCATAAAATTTGGTGCAAAAACTGGAATTGTGTGCTCAAAAAAGTTTGAAATGTTGCTGAATTTCGACTGAAAAAACCGTCGCATGAGCATCGCTCAGAAATTGTAGAATGGCGTCAACGGCGATCCAGATTTGCTTAAAAGGGCCATAACTGGTGACGAATCATGGGTATATGGATGTGACATCGAACCCAAAGCCCGATCGTCCCAATGAACGAGCCCAGGAGAGCCAAAACCAAAAATGCACGCTTAATTCGATCATATGCCAAGGATTTCCTCACGATGTTTTTTGTTTACCGGGCGTAGTGCAGTCATATGGTCAATAAGAGGTATTATTGAAGTTATGCGCCGTTTGTGAGAAACAATACGACATGTAATGGAACATCTGGACAAAAACAAATTTGTGATGGACCTATTTCTGGACTTCTCACGCGCTTTCGACTGCGTCGATCATAAACTACTGATTTCTAAGATATGGTGTCACAGGAATACCTCTGCACCTTCTAGAGTCTTTTCTGAGCAATCGAAAGCACGTTGTGAAACTTAATCAGTCATACTCAGATACCTTACGCATACCTCAAGGAGTTCCGCATGGCTCGATGCTGGGACCATTTCTCTATCTATTTTATGCAAATGACCTCATAAGATTCTCAACAGGACTAACAACTTTAATATACATATGGTGTGTTATGCTGATGATACTAATGTATTAGTAGCCCAGAACGATCTGAATGCATTGAAAATTGTAGCGGAAAATACTCTGGAACATGTGCTGAAGTGGTCGAAAAACAATAATCTGAATTTAAATACATCAAAGACTAATGCCATGTTAATTACTCTGCGTGGGCACAATCTAAACTGCAGACTTTTTGATGGTACCCCGAGTGAAATAGAAATGTCAACATCGGTTAAAATGCTTGGTATAACTTTTGACGCAAACTTAATCTGGACCCCACATATTGACAATCTATGCACAAAACTGAGAAAATCGTGCTACTCTTTGAGATTTATGGCATATCATTGTAGTGAAGAGATGCTGCTGAACTTGCATCATACTAATTTCCACTCCCACCTGAAATATGGCATTTCAAACTGGGGAAATTGCTCCTCTGTAAATAGAGTGTTTACTCTAGAGACATTTTTTTTCTAAATTAATCATTATAACAGTGGCAGGGACCTATATCCTAGAAGCCTGTGTGCACGTTTTCAAACAAAGATCTAGCAATATGGCTGAACGTGCAATTTTTTTAATATTTTACCCGAGACTGTGAAAAACTGTAAAAACATGTACGCATGTGTTTGAAAAATTTCAAAACAATTCATATTACAGAAAAATTGTTACACTTTAGTAGAACTTGAAGTTTTTTTCTTTTTTTAATCCGTGTGACTGTTTATAAATCATTCATTTATTACTTATTGTATGTATACAGCTAAATATAATATATTATGTAATGCGCCCATTGACGTCTTTCACAATAATTTTGTCATAGTGTATATTTAACCCATTTGTATCATTGTGTACAACTTTATTGATTTAAATATATTATTATTATTATTATTTTTATTTTTTTTTCACCGTAGTGTGCGCTGGTCAGGCCCTATCCCCCGAAGCCCCGATACATTCGGGAGGGCGCGCCAGCATAATCAACCAATGACCACTCCCCACACCGTGGGGTAAGTGATCATTGGGTCCGAGAGTCATGTGCCCTGAGCAAACGCAGTGAGCCAAGAATGACAGCCTTCTGCATCTGTGCGGCTAAGATTTCTGCCTTAGTGCGGCAAGCCGGTATGATTTTGAGATTCGAGAGTAGGGAAGACATCATTCCACCAAGGACTCCAATAATCAGAACGACCATCTTGACAGAGTTATCTGGATAGAGTCTGCGGAGTTCGAAGAGAAAATCTCGATATTTTATCCGTTTTTCCTTCTCTTTTCTGACGATATTCGTCTCGCCAGGAGCTGAGAACTCCACGACAAATATCGTTTTGGTCTGGTGGTCGAGAAGGACTACATCAGGCTTATAAGCTTGTATGAGCCTGAGGGTGGGGAACGAATAGTTCCAATAAATTCGGCACTTCTCGTTCCTCACAACGGATTCAATATCCCCCGGAGCGTAGGGCAACACCGGTGTCTCGTCAATACCGTAAGAGTGCCGTAGATGGCACTCTTAGGGACGCGTTATGTCGATGGATATAGGCCGAGACCGCATATGCTGGACATGCTGATAGCAAGTGCATTAGGGTCTCGGGCGCCTCGCGGCAGGCCCTGCACCTTGTGTCAGGAACCTCTATACCCATCACGCGACTTCGGTAGACTAAGGTGTTGAAGACACCATCCTGGCAAGCCATGATGAACCCCTAAGTTTCCGACTTCAGCCCACTCGACCTGAGAAAAGCGAACGTCAGGCGCTTTGATAAGCCAAGGTCTTCAATATTATTGAAGAAGACCCCATGCATTGGCTTATCCCTGTGTCTTCGCAGAAGTAAGGTGATCTCTGCGGCTTTTATCTGAGCTTTTTGCTGAACGGGTTCCAACTCGGTGACAGAGTTGTAGTCACCTCGTTCAGAGTCGAAAACTATACCGAGTTCATCAGCTGCTCGAGCAGCTGCCCTAAGGAGAAATGCTCCAATTCCTGCTCTCTCATGGTCACGGACCATGCAGAGAAGGGGATCCGAACTCCTGACGACTTTACAGGCTGTATCCAGTACCATTCTGTCATGTAGACACTCCAAACTCAAAAGTCCACGACCTCCTTGTTGTCGGGGGAAGTACAACCGTGGAACGGATGATTTGGGATGCAAACTCCTATAGAGATGCATCATTATTATTATTATTATTATTATATGACAATTCGTGGATTTTCCATCACGATAATGCATCTGCTCACTCGTCATTGCCTCAGTCATCGTTTTTACCAGATTTGCCCCCCTGCGACTTTTCCCTGTTCCCAGGGAAGGCCCATGAAAGGAAGGCTTTTTGCGAAGTTTGAGGAGATGAAAAACGAATCACTGAGAGACACACCAAAAAGTGCCAAGTCCTTGACATTAAAAAAATCTGCAAATACGTTCTCAAATGTATATTATTCGTGTAAGTATTTGCGGATCTTCAGTGAACTGTCCGACTTTCTGTTGAATATTGTTATTGATAAAAGACGGTTAAAAAACGGTGTATTGACAATTAACTGAGAGCTTGACAGAGGACAGTGATCTTCTCAACTTCTGTTGTGTCAAACAGAACTGTCTCACATTGTCACAACTGTCACTGGCAGTAAATATGACCTAGGCTCCTGAATCTTTTAACCATATATAGGGTGTTTTTTGTAGAGGTATAGAACTTTCAAATGGAATAAAACAAAGATGAATTTTTTAATTGACATGAAATTTACTTCATTCGAAAGATAATCGTCTGGCATTATAATTTAAATATGACTTCTGGCATATGACTTCACATGTCCCCTCAGAAAATAGTTAAACGGCGTTAATTCGCACGATATTGGAGGCCAATCATGTGTCCGAAACTATGCGTTTACCAAACGCTTCATTCAATAAATAAATTGTACCACGAGCTGTGTGACATGTTGCGCCGTCTTATTGTTGTTCAATTGATGAACGAAAAAGTCAGTAGTCATGGCTCTACAGCGGTCACCATTGAAATTTTCAAAGAAGTACGGACCAATGATGCTACCAGCCCATTAAGCACACCAAGTTTTTCTGGATGTAACGGTGTCTCAACTTACACTTGAGGATTATCATAACTCCAAATATGACAGTTTTGTTTATTGACGTATCCATTCAAACAAAAGTGAGCTTCATTGCTAAATAAAATTGCTTATAAAAGTCGGGATTGACGACAATCTTGCTTTAGGCCCATTTACCGAATCTTCGCCTTGCTAGGTGATCGTGTGGCTTCAACTCTTGCAAGAGTTGGATTTTGTAAAATCTTCCATAAAGTGGATGAACACATATCCAATTCCTGTGCCCAATGGCGGATAGACTGACTCCGGTCTTCCTCTTTATAGCAGCAATGACTTCTTTTGTAGGCACTGTACGTCTCTGGGGATGCGTATTATAAAACGTGGGGCGAATCCGATCCATAGTTAATCGAAATAATTGCTCTGATGGACGATTGTGTTGAACGTAACCTGGACGGAGTGCGCTATACGTACTTCAAACAGAACCATGGTTTTTAAAATGATCAAGTAGGCTTTAGATGATCCGGTGATAAAACAGAATGCAAATCATTTCTGGTGAAATTTCAATGTATGCAGTGAAGACACTCTTCAATTAGTGGTTTTTGTTCAATTTTCAAACACATTCGCAATGAAGTATGAGTATTATAAAAAATGGGATATAATAGTCTGTTTAATACAAACCAGGGAAAATGCAAAAGCAGCAAGCAATTCGTATTACGATAGGTATCCAGAGAGAAGTCAACCTTTGGAAGACATTTTCGCAAGATTGCGATACAACTTAGTCGATAATGGTCAATTTGAAAAGAAAAGACCAAACTTATATGAATCAAATAGGAATAAGGAGTTGAAAGAAATCGTTTTAGGAGCTGTTGAAAATAATCACAAAACGTCAACGCAAAATTTGAATATATCAGTAGGCCAAAAAGGAACTAATGTTAGATGGATTTTGAAAAAACACAAATACAAGCCATACAGGACCAGAAGATTTCATCAACTCGGACCAGGAGATTTTGAATGCCGCATGGCTTTCTTCTAGTGGTTCCTGGAAAGTTGTATTCAAGTGGGTGATTTTTCGTTGAATTTTTTATGGACAGACGAAACTCATGTTAGCAGTGCCAGGTTTTACAACCGCTACAATTCTCATACTTGGTCACAACAAAATCCTAATTTTATTGTGGGGCAGAGAAGTCAAGAAGGATTTGGATTTAGTGTGTGTGCTGGTGTTTTCAGCGATGAAATTATCGACTTGTTCATTTATAATGGAACGTTCACATCACGGAAGTATTTGAAAATTTTTAGGCAGAATATTGAACCCTTTGTTGATGAATTGCAAAAAAAATGTATTTTCAACAAGACGTGACTTCGTCTCACAACACTGCAGTATTCACCAATTTTTCAACTGCAAATTTTGGATAGCCAACCGTTGGCCGGCCGGGTCACCGGATCTAACGCTTATGGACTTTTACCTTTTTACCTCTAGGGAGGGTTGGAAGATTTTATTTTTGAATTGTCGATCAATTTTAGATACGAATTAGAAGCGGCATTGATGCAAAGTTTTGCTTACCTCACTCCTATAGAACTAATTAATTCGGCAAAAGACGTTCAGAAAAGGTGTCGTCTGTATGTAGAAGATGTTGGTGAACATTCAGAACACCTTCTCTGAAAAAATATATTTCATTGTTTGTTGTTCATCATTAATATTATTATTGTTGAAGTTTCATTTATTAGTAGTAATTATAGTATGAATTACTATCAGTTTTATTGAAACCATGCGTTTTAATTACTGCTGTGAAGTGGTCTTCATGAAAAAACCTAAAAGATCTGTATTTCAAAGATGACTCTAGCACCCGTGAATTATACGTAGAAAAGTGTTTTGGAAATGTTTTCATAAAATCAAAAAAAAATTGACAGAAAAATAGATACAGCATCTTTTCGAAAATGTACATTTTCGAAAAACATGCTGTAACTCAAAAACGATGATAGATATCGATATGCGGTTTTCACCATAGAGTTTGTCATAAAATTTGACCTAAAAACATAGCCATCAGTTTTCATCTATATAGTTTGAAAACAGTAGTTTCCCTTTAAAAGTGTCCAAATTGGACTACTCTACAATCCCTACAATTCCCTACTTTAGATAGGGAATTCACAAAAAACCGTGGGCATTATTTCTGCCTCACTGGCCTTTCTCGATACGGTACAGCAAATTGTACTCAACTTTTTGCTGAATAACAATAATTGAAACTGTATTCATGAAGTAAATTGATTAGGAAGGAAGAAAATTTCAGAATTATGATCAATGAAGTGAAACTATGAAAATGATTCGTGATTTCTAATTCACTATTTTGTTACAAACGGTTTGGAACAGGGACAATTGGTATTTCAATAATTGTTTATTTTGAGTGCTTCCTCAGGGTAATTAGCTCGATATTGAATGATAACATTAAATGAATTACATTTCAATTTGATAAATGGTTCTATTACCAAAGCAAATACTGGATCAGTTGAGCTATTTTATTTCTGATTGTTCGTCATTTGTGTGTTTGTGTTCGTTAATGTGGTGTATTTACAATAATTTCGAAACCAATATGGAACTATTCAAGAAATTATTACTTTATCAGTTTAAGTATAATTTTTCTAATAATCAATTCATATAATTGCAACAAACCATTGTTGTTTTGTTTCATGAGTTTCACACTGCTAATACAGTACGTTACTCGAAAATAATTCAACAGCGACCTACTATTTCCGCAGGGGTTTTGTAGATTATCAAGGTAATGTTATTTCGTATCACTCAGGTTTGCTGTCACTCATAGTGGGTTTATAAGTTTCTTGCAGCACTAATGATGTACCTTCGGCTATCATCATTAGACTTCCGTACTGAGTAAGCTATGTAACTTTCCAAAGTAATGGCGAAAAATCAACAATTTTCAAATTTTTACAAACCTTCTAAGAAACATCATGATTTTTACAATATAAATGTAATGATGAAGATTTTCACAACTCACACAATCTAGAAATTTGAAGTGTAAATAAAAGGTCTTCCAACGGGGACTTCCGAACTTTGACAATTTATAACGGCCATCTTGTCATAGCTACATCTGTCAAATTGGTTCTCATTGTCTGGTTCTCAGTCTGTTTTGTCAAATCACCATGGACGGATTAGGCATTCAAAAACGTGCAAAAATGGAATTGTTTTGTCAAAATGGGTGTTCTGTTCAAGCAACGTACCGTGCGCTTCGCCCGTTTTAAGGTCGCCATACCGAGCGGACTATTCGCAAAGTGGTGGATGAATTTGAGTCCACTGGTTCAGTAAACGATCAACCAACACCCGTACGTTGACGGAACGCAAGATCTGCCGAATAAATAGCCGCTGTCTGTGAGAGTGTGCAGGAGGATCCCAGGCAGTCGATTTCACGTCGCTCACAAGAACTCAGCCCATTCGCAGACCACAATTTGGTCAATTTTACGTCTCAACTTGGGCCTGCATCTGTACAAAATTCAACTGACCCAGGACAAGGCCCATTTCTGGATGAATGGGTACGTGAACAAACAAAATTGTCGAATTCAGGACGAATCCACATGAGATTCAAGAGAAACCAATGTATCCCAAAAAATCACTGTTTGGTGTGGATTTTTGGCTGGCGGCGTCATCGGTCCATATTTCAGAATGAGGTTCGTCACGCCATCACTCCCAACGGTGAGCACTATAGGTCGTTGATTACCAACTTCTTTTGGCCTGAATTGCAGGATATGGACACCAACGACATGTGGTTTCAACAGGATGGCTGCACAAGTGATTTGAAGGCATGGTCATGGCCATAGAGGTCTCACGTGGAGGTGATGTGAACTGGCCATCGAGATAGTGCGAGTTGACCCAGTTAGACTTTCTCTCGTAATAAGCCACAAATCACAGCTGTCCTTGAAGCCAACATAACTCATGCCATCGTTCAAATTCACCCTGATTCATGCACCAGAGTCATGTAGCCCTGTAGCCAGGTCGGTCGGTAGCCAAGCGGTTCAGCGTGGGTGGTTCAAGCCCTAGTCTGAACGATCGATCTTCACTTGCTATCGTCCAACCCGTGTTAGGAATCACACGTTAAAAGGTAAGACCTCGTTAATCCTTAGCTCGCATAAGTTTCGACTTCTGAGGGTTGTCGTTCATAGGGGTGCGATAGCTGGTTAACGGAAAAACAGAAAACAGAAAGACATGGATTCGGCCAAAGCCCGCGAATTTTTAAACGGTCTACCGAAATGGGTCTTGTCGAAAGCTGTAGCGCTAGATATTTCTAAGGCCTTCGACTGTGTGTGGCATGAGGGTTTGCTAGCCAAACTTCAAAGCCTTGACTTGTCGGATCATTTTTGTGTATGGCTCATCAGCTTCCAGAAATTACGTTCCTGCAAGTGACCGTCGACGGATATCTCTCGAGTACCCTCTTTCTATTGTATAATAAGGACTTATTAAAAAAAAACAAGAATTCAATATATTGCTTTGCTGGCAGCACACTTGTTTCGTCATTCCATTTGGATTCCAGGATATCAGCGGCAGATGCACATTTTCACCGGCATCAGGAGGTTGCATATCTTAATGAGGATCTAGAAGTAATTTCGAATTAGGGTGAAAGTAACTAGATTCAATTCAATGCCACAAAAACCCAGGCTCGGTTTTCTCCAAAAAGATAAATGTCTCCGAACCGAATATAATAATGTCAGGACAGATAATTCCGCTTTCTGCTTCGGTAAGTTGGAGGTTGAAATGGACACCGATATGTCTTGGCACAGTCAAGTCGCTGGAATTGCAAAAGCCGCTTCTCAAAAGGTTAGAACACTGTTCCAAACCAGAAAACTGTACACACCTCAGGAACTTTTGATTCTTTACACAGCTCAGATTAGACCTTTCTTGGAGTATTGTTCTTATGTATAGAGCACCGCCCCTAAGCATAACCTGAAGCTGCTGGCTTCCATCCAGAGAAGAGTCATCTGCCTGATTGGAGACGCGAACATCACTTGCAACCTTGATAGTATGGAAAATCGAAGACAGGTTAGAGATTTGTCTCTCTTCTATAGATACTTTCACGGAAAGTGATCAAGTGACTTGGCACATTTGATTTCACCAAGAGCGGTACATATCAGAAATACACGACGGACTGTGGCTGCTCATCGTTTTGAGGTTCAACTCATAACATCTCGAACCTCAATGTTCAAGAACTCTTTCATTTGGAGAACTGCGTTTTTGTAGATTAATCTTCCTGAGAACTGCAGGAGATGACGAGTAAGCCTGGATTGGTTGAATGAGAACATTCACAGCTAAGCATTCTTGGAGTCCACACGTGTTGTTTATTAATGTTCGTTATGGGATTAGAATAAATATTGTATCCGAAGACTTGGTGTTTATGTTATCTGACAAAGACAGCGGTGGGATGATAATCTAGATACGTCCTTCGTAATATTGTACACATTTTTTTGAAGTGAAAATGGGTGAAAAAAACGTAAAGACAAGAAAAAATCGGTTTCGCGAAAATGGATGATTTCCTCAAGTAGTGCCAGTAGTGATAGTGATAGTTCCACGAAACGGGAATTGAAAAGATTGAAATCAGAATTGAAGAGATTGAAACAAAGGCAGGTTAAGTATACTCATCAAACAGGCGACGAGTTTCTGGTTCCTTTGTTCAATCCGTCTCAAGATGACTCAGTGGTGGAACAATGGCTTAGTAGAGTCGATTATCTGGCTGCAAGATATGGTTGGGATGATGATTCAATAATACGGCTGATATTGGGGAGGTTGAGAGGCAACGCACGGCAGCGGTTCGACGAAAATGCCAAATATGCCGCAAGTTGGGAAGAAGTAAAACGTTTAATGAAACTTCAATTCTGTAAGTTTGTTCCATTTTCTAATTTGCTAAAGAGTGCTGCTAATTATGAAACAAAATCTGCTCAAAACTCAGGCGACTATTGTTTTCAAAAGTTGTCAACATTAAAAGCACTCAATTTGGCAATTCCTGATTAATATTCAGTCGATGCTGTAATAGATGGTATAACAGATGAAAATTTAGCTCGTACTCTTGGATCTACCCAGTATACTGATGCTAATTTGTTATATGCCATCTCAAATCACAGTCCATAGTGCTAGTTACCGAACTCCTTCATTTAATAGTCGTCCTGTTCATCAAGATAAAAATAGGAAAAATTCCAAAGGAGGCTTAACTTGTTTCAATTGTGGTATTTCGGGACATATAGCTAAAAATTGTAGAAAACCTCGTATTGTGTATTCTAATTGTAAACAGTTGGGACATGTAGCTCACAATTGTCGCGAAGTGAAAGATCTCAGAGAAGGTTATAGACGCTCAAGAACAGTTATGTCTGCAGATCATCTTAAGAAAAGGATAAGTATACAAAACGACCAAAAGTAAATTGAGCAAACGTTGCTCTGTAAGTAGAAAAGGTAAACGTTACCTTTGGTGAACGTCACGATTGAGGAAACGTTGCTCTGTAAGTAGAAAAGGTAAACGTTACCTTTGGTGAATGTCACCATTGAGGAAACGTTGCTCTGTAAGTAGAAAAGGTAAACGTTACCTTTGGTGAAGGTCACCATCGAGTAAACGTTGCTCTGTAAGTAGAAAAGGTGAACGTTACCTTTGGTGAACGTCACCATTGAGCAAACGTTGCTCTGTAAGTAGAAAAGGTAAATGTTACCTTTGGTGAACGTCACCATTGAACAAACGTTGCTCTATAAGTAGAAAAGGTGAATGTTACCTTTGGTGAACGTCACTATTGAGCAAACGTTGCTCTGTAAGTAGAAAAGGTAAACGTTACCTTTGGTGACGGTCACCATCGAGCAAACGTTGCTCTGTAAGTAGAGAAGGTAAACGTTACCTTTGGTGAACGTCACCATTGAATAAACGTTGCCTTGTTGAATTTTTCTAATATTTTTTTTGTTCTCAGGTCAGAATAAGGTCTGAGGACAGAGCTTTTGCAGGATGGCCGAATGTAGGAGATGACGAGTAACCCTGGATCGGTTGAATGAGAACAGTCACAGCATTCTTGTAGTCCACACGTGTTGTTTATTAATATTCGTTATGAGATTAGGATAAATATTGTATTTTAAGACTTCGTATTTATGTTATTTGACATTTCGCACAGGCACCGATCTTAGAGCGCCTCAAGGATTTTCCTGTAGTGATTGTGTTTTGTCCTTAAAAAAAATAAAAGTGTTCTCTTTCGAACATATCTCTACGTCTTTACAGTTACAAAAACAGAACGTATCACAATTGAATGAAATATCATTCCAAGATTTTGAATCAAACGAGGAGTGTACTGTCAATAATAAATAATCAGAACTGTGGCATTTGAAATCGCCTGAACAGGTGAAAGTAGATGAAAATCTAATTACAAGACTTGTTCTTAATGAAAGCGCGTTAAAAGGACATCTCAATCAAAATTATCAACTCTTGTCTCACGTTAACCAACCTTTTCCTCATTTCCAATTCCAGACATTCGCGGATATAATTTTTTTCAAAATAGCCGACTTTGATATTCCCCTTCTCAAGGCCGCAGTATGAATAATGCAGCATTGGATCTTTTTCAACTCGTCAACAAAAACATAAAGCACCATTGTCGGTGAAAGATCAACAAACTTTGGATTACCGTTCGAGAACAACAAAGAAACGAATAGATAAACTGTGATCTATCGTTCGATGAATACCGGTAGCACCATTATCTCTTGATTGATTTGTTGCCAACAAAAAAGCCCAACAACTTGATATAGAATATTCAAGTCGATGGAATGAGTTAGACTGATTTATAGTATGATAAAAAGAAATTTCAATAGGCTATTATTCAGATCAATTCCATTTATTTATTTTTTATCGATCAGCGCAAATTACATTTCAACTGATAAAAATTTATGGGAAGCTGGGTCATTCATTTGAAATATTTATGTTTTTGTTATTCTCTATTTGTTCTTATCGTTCAATCAAAACAAATCTTACGGGAAAAGTTATCTCAAATAAGTTTCATTCATCTGAGGATAATAACCTGGTTAGTAAAACGTGCGCTAAAAAACCTGTAACTAGAGTTCTAGAATATTCAATTGTCAACTGTTTTCTTTTCGTGAGGAGACAAAGACAAAAAATTTATATTATAGCACAGGTCAAGTTATTATAAAGCGTTGAAAATGGTTCCTTTAATAAATTACCCTAGAATCCTATTGCGGGTTGCAAAAATCTGAAAACTACTACAATTTCCAATATTTTGGGAGACAAAAAATCACTCTCCACGGCGCCACTCAGTTGTTTCTGGAGTAGAATTTTAAAATTCGAAAATATATTTCCTTGGAGCCGATATTTATATGAGAAAACAATCAAAAACCTATTTTGATATAGCCGGAAATCAAATCAGGTTAAAAATTTGACATTAAACCATGTATATTTGATAGGTGAAGTTTAAACCTCTGGTGAAAATTAATCTTAGAGACAGAGTTTTTGTTCTGGTGTGGAAAAAGCGTTTTATTTAGACAAACCCATCTGTATTTTTGGACCATTTGATGGAATATAAAATTATCGCACAACATAAGGGCCAATTTCCTCTCATGATGGATCCGTAGTAGCCGTTCTCTCCAAACTCAATAAGAAAAAAAAGCGATTTATTTCCAACAGGATTACCCAGTTACAGGAAATACTATTATTACAGAGTATATATGGAATAAATATTACAAATAATGGAATATAGAAATGTATAGAAGTAAATGCTAAAACAAAGTATATATAAAATATTCGTATACGTAGAATTTCAATAGAGGAATGAAAAATTGATATATAACACAAAAAATTACAAATCATGCATTGTAGCAGTACTGACACAAATGTTATTTATAGTATTATTAAAAGTGATTGTGGATACATGATACCAAGGTGATTAGAGAGTCGAAATGAATATCGCAATGTTCACAGATTTTATTGAAGCTACTGCACATAAAATTCAATGGTGATCGTAGCATAACATTTGTGCGTGATGCTTCGCAATAGAATTCCAGATTGTATCGACCTTCACTTCTTGGTACTAAGAAACTGTTCTCGGATAAAAGAACCATACTGTCAATATTGTTGTTTAGTAATTTATGCAGGAATTTTATACCAAGGATAACTCTCCTATTTTCCAAAATGTTACGATCGATGCCTCTCGTGGGGTATTGTCCATCAACTTTTAGACATGAGTATTTTAGGAACTTCCTTTGCACGCTCTCAATTGATATTTTTTGGTAGTCGTAATTGGTGTAGAAGATGAATATTACTGGAGTTATATCCCAACACCAAACCGTCATTTTAACACCTCGACACGTGTTTCGATCACCAAGTGATCATCTTCGGGAAGAATATTAAACTACTTCATCAGTTGATTCCGAATTAACTTTGTAAAAAACTTTACGGCATATTTTTAGGAACAAATAAAGCGAAGTGAGACATACCCATAGAGGCTATTCGTGGTACTAGTTTATATACATATAAATATAAAGCCCGGAGGAATGTTGGGTCATGCCCCGAGCTGGGCAAGTTAGGGTTAAGGAATGCAATGCAAGCGTTCAATTGTGGCAACCCGTACACTCAGTTATTGAGAATATGTGAAATTGAGAGTAGGATAGCCACTATTTTATTTATTCATTCATTACAGAAGCACTCATTGATCAGAACGGTAAGAAATCGTGATACTTTTTTTAAATTTTGACGATAATTTTCCAGATGAGAGTTGAATGTACTCTTAAATATTCATGGAAATAGATATTAGAGCCTCTATTGATTATTTTGTCAAGCTGAATTGATTTAACTATATTATTGTTGAGATAACACCATGATCATTAAAATAATATTAATTTGGTGAATCTATGAGAAGCATATTTAAACGTATCTTGTTAATCAGTAAATTATACTAAATGTGTGAATTGAAATGACTACTTTAGTTTTCTCTCCAGTAAAATGAATGAAGTGTGTTTTTTTCTCTTGACGAAATATTTTCAATGTATATGACGCTTTTATACACCAAAATCTTTCGTGAATGGATTGATTATACTCTGTTGGAAATGTGTTCTCAAATGACAGGAGTTTCAAAATCATCATATATAAATTCATTGATGTTTAGGAACATTCTGATGATTACCCTGAAGACATAAATGGCAATGTGAAGAATATTATGATTGTGACCTCGACAAAAAACATACTATATGATTGAAGAATTATTAGAAACGATCTATTGTCCATGGTATGTTCAAATGAAGCTCATTCACGGAATGTATAATCGACAAGATGGCACACAAACGAAGTATTATTATTCTTCGTCTTCCTGATTATCATTGCGAACTCAATCCCATTAAACCCTTTTGGGCACTAGTAGATGGTTTTGTTGCAAGAAGAAAGACGAAATGCAAAATGAAAGATGTTAAAATACACTTCAAAGGGCCCCTCTTTCCGAAATATGGCGAAAATGTATTGAACATGTTATAAAAGAGAAGGACAGACAACATGTGGTAATTAGACTATCAACTTTCCATCAAAAATTTCGACGAAGATTCATATGATTTATCTGATGATAACTCACCATAATTTTTGCTTATACCTGATAGATATATATCGTTCTTAATAACCATACCTATTTATTATTATGTGAAAATATAAAATTGAAATTATAACAGTATTAATTCTATATAAATGAACAAACATAGTTTTTCAAGTATTTTTGTTTAAAGATCCATGCCACTATAGGTGATGAAACGACCCGAATGCTCATAAAATATTTTGTTTGGGTAAAGTTCTATAAACTCGCCTATACAGTGCTTTTCTATTATGACCCCCTCCCCTTTTATTTTTTGAACGCGTCAACTCAAAAAATTGAAATTTAGGATAATAAAATTAATGGATGAATACTTTACTTAGAAGCGAAAGAAGATGAAACTTTCAAAATGGCGACTGGACGCCATCTAAGAAAAAAAATTAAATGGAAAGGGGGTCTTATGACACATCTTTTTGAAGCTCCTGGCAGATGCTTCACAACCTTAGAATATAATGTCAATATCTTCAATTACTACAAAAGGCGGAACTTTTAATAATTCCCTGAATACATTGGCATTTAACTACATAATATGAGGTAATGGGCTTGAGGTCAGTTCAGAAGATGCTCGAAATGGTTGCCTTGAACTTCTTGACATATAAATAGCCTATCCCTCATGTCCCCCGTTAAAGGATGAATAACTTTTTCATCCATCCCACCCAGCCAGGTAGGGGTATCCCGTGAAGGGCGGCACTGATGTCTAAGGACTTCATGCCGTCATCTATCAGTTGTGTACCCATTGGTCCCTCTCAAGGCCAATAATCAGCCAAAAGGGTAGGGGAGCTGGTCTCCAAACCTGGATAAAATCAGGATGACTCGTCAAATAGCCTATCCGATATTTCACGCCAAACATTTTCGAACATAGTAACGTCAATATCTCTACAAATATTTATTATTCTCTGCCGTATATCCAATGAAACAGGTTCAAATCTGTCGAGCGAGCTGGCCATTCTGTAAGACCTCTACGGCCAGTCCAACGACCGGGAAAAGTAGTATTTAAATAGTTTCTCACTTGTCTGAAGTAATGCGGATGGTGCTCCATCTTGTTGGAATACAATATCCATATCGAATTGATTAGGATTCACTTCGACGATTTCAGTGATGAGAGGGTCATCAGTAGTTTCCAGCATATTCAAATACATATTCAATACGGAATTCTGTTCTTCGATCAGGGTCATCTTCAGTTGATTGGTGTACCATTTTAATTTTGTATGGATGATTTCCTATTTCTCTTCAAAAGCCTCCACACAGGAGGCTTTTGAAGCCTCCGGAATGGACGGATGACCTGGGGGCTTTTTGTTATGTACACTACCGGTAGTTGTGACTTTGGATTCAAGTTCCCTCGAATATTTTCTACAGATAGGACGATTCGGAAAACATTCATTGAAAGTCCTTTCGGTCCCGTGAAAGTTACGCGTCGCACCATAAATAAAATCGCTTAAATTTTTTCTTCCAATGAACGAGAATTGACCATTTTAGAGATTGTTTACGTGGTACCTTCCTACTAGTAAAACCAAAAACTAAATGAGAATATTCTAACTGAACTATGATGGTCGATATTGTACTGACGTTTTTATAAACAAAAAATAACTTTACAAACCTTATCGTGTTATTGGAATTGCCATACGGCAGATAAAAGGGAATATTTCTAGAAATATCGATATTAATGTGTTTGTCTTCAGGAAATTATTAAATGTTCCGCCATTTTGTAGTAGGTGAAGATATTGACTTCATATTCTAGGGTTGTGAAGTATTCGTCAGGAGCATCAAAATGATGTATCACATTTAATTTTTTTGTACCAGCTGGCGCCCAGTCGCCATCTTGAAAGTTTCATCTGTCAATTTCACTTCAAAATAAAGTATTCATGCATTAATTTCAATACCAAATTTCAATTTTTTGAGTTGACCCGTTCAAAAAATAAAAGGGGGAGGACATTGAAGAAATGCACTGTATACCAGCGAGCAAATCATAACAAAATTACAAAATTTCCTTTGAGCACTATGTTGAAATTTTGCATTTATAATGAGAAGAGTGTTACATTTATATTTTGTCAAAAAAAATTTTTAGAAAATAATCGATTATATGGGATATCCGTCCCTCTAAACCAAGATCCATCGTTCTGACTGCATAAAGGCAGTCTCTTTCGTTTCGCCACTCCTTAGAGCCGCTCTATGACTCCTCCGCAAATGTCATTCAATACTCCAGACACAGCCGCGACCGAACAAAATGTTGATCATTCAAATTTATTTATAGCGTACCTATTTATATAATGAATTGGATATTTTATAGGATTCAACGTGGGTGTACCCACCCAGTTCACAATGAATAGACACAAGAGGGCGGATTTATTGATAACTGAAAAATGAATGGGTTGACGTTTTTACTGTTGGTTGCAATGTGTACAGCGTGTTTCCTTTGCTGTTAAACTATTGATTCGATTGTCTTGAACATCTTTGGATATGAATTGGTAAACAAGTATAGAATGAAAGAAATTAATTTTTATTTCTCGTGGTTCAACTGCAAAAACTGCCGAATTGAAAAGAACTTAATTGTTCAGACTAATTGTTTTCTTACGACACGGACAGAAAGATATTTTTTTCCATTTCATTGGTAAACTTTCGGAAGTCAGTTTCAGAAAACCAAGATTTGATTTTTTTCCAGAGTTCCTGGAAAATATGATATGTTTTATTTCCTGATTGAATTCAATATCGCCGGTTCAATTCATAGTTGATTATCCTACGGAAAGGTGTTGCAGAAATCCAGAAATTCTTAGTTTATCTCTCATCAAAATAAATAGATTTAGAATTCTCTAATCATAGGGAAAACAGTATTTCATCTTTTTGGTATTCACTAATTTCTAGTATTCTAATCTCCCTATTCTCCCTTTAATTTTGGTACTTGAAAATTTGTAGGTTTCTTTGATAACGATCGTAAAGATCCGAATTTCCATTTCGTTGAACTCACAAAGAATATCTCCCTCATCGAAACTGATATCTGCCTGTTTAAAAAACTCTTTTTCCGTTAATCAGCTGTCGCCCCCATACGAACGACAACTCTCAGAAGTTGAGAAACTTTTGCGAGCTAAGGACTAACGAGGTCCTACCTTTTAACGTGTGATTCCTAACACGGTTGCAGAATCATTCCAGCTTCAGCCAGATAAATTCTCTCGAGAAAAATATCTGGTCGAGGCGGGAATCGAACCCACGGTCTTCCGATCGTGAGTCGGGCGCACTACCACCGATTCCACATATATCAAGAATGGATTTATTTTCTTTTCAGAATCCATGATTTCAGTAACCAATATGTGATGAACTGTATTTGAGAAGATAGTTGGGAGATATATAATGGTAAACACAATAGAACATACAGATGAACCTGAAAATGTCAACTTTACATCAATATTGATATACGAAATATTTGCCGTTACTTTCTCCTTATTAGGATTTCAATAGAATAGAATAGAATATTTATTTAATTATGTTATATACAAAAGTACATTTATAGCAAGTCAGTTAGATTAAATATACATAAAGGTATATTAAAAATATATTAAAAATACCTATAATGACATACTATAAAAAATGAAATAGTGATGATATTTATCAGAGCACTTCTGAGAAAACAGAGTCAAGCGAATGGGATCTGAAAGGAGTGTTCAAAGAGGCACTTCAGGATGTTGCATATATTCTTTAAACTCAACCACTGAATAGAAGCAGTGCTTCATAAGAAATCTTTTTATCTTTTTTGAAAGGAAATTATATTGAGTGACTTGATTTCAGATGATAATATATTATACACATGATAGTCTGGTGAATTTCTTTGGGAGACTGTAAGCCTGTACCTAGGAGTTCTGATATAATATGATCGTCTTGTATCATAGGAATGTACTTGAGATTGTGTTACCAAATTTCTTGTTTGTCTATGTATTTCTGTAAGAGTCTCATATATGTATAAGGAAGGTAGCGATAAAGTTTTGAGGCGAACAAATAAAGGACGACAATGTTCTCTGCTATTACAATTTAAAATTATTCTCATGGCATTTTTTTGTTGTCGAAAGATTTGCAGTGATATTGAGGAGTTACCCCACATTATGTGGGGTAACCAGAACCAGAATTGCAGGAACATCCGCTGACAACATAGCTCGTTTCAATATGTCGTTCTCTTGGTGATGTCGAGATATACGCCCTGCACTTCTCCTGCAACTCAAACCATGTGTACCTTTCTCATCAACTATACTACCGCAACACAAGTATGAGAAACACAAATAGATGAACCCATCCTAAGTCCTACTGCTATTCTGAAAGATTCATCGTCTAATAGTGTTCCAAGAGATGCAACAGGTAAAGCATTCAGCCAAGCACCCGATTCCTTGATCATTGCTGCTTTCAGACGAGCCTTATCGTATACACTTCTAGATTTCAGAAGTTTATCAATTATAATGTTCAGGAGAGGTCGGTCCCCTACACTTTGTATTTTCTTTATCTGTAGGAGGAGCAATATTAGTTGCAGCATGCCAAAGTGATTCACCTTCAGAATAAAAAACGTCTTTGATATTGATAAATATGGAAGGAAGGATGGAATCGATAAGATCGGAAACACTATTGACTGATGACAGAAACGCTGGTAAATCTAAGGAAGAAGCCGAACGTAGCCCTAATCCGCCAAGGTTTACAGGAAGAGTTGCTTGGAGCCATGAATCATTATTGAAATGATTGTTTGTAACATATTCCGTCGTGTGGCGGAGTAAATTATCAAATTCGTCAAGCTCTAACTGACTTGACCAAGTGGGGGAACATCTGAGGGCGTACATGAGTTTTGGAATCGCCAAACAATTTTTCAAAAGAAAAAATGCAACGTGTTTTGGAAGTTCATTCAATCTGGTGGTCAGCAATTTGAGTGATTCCCGTTTTTCTCGAAGATGTTCTGAAAGTGAATCTTTAGAGAGAGGAGCACCCAAAAGACTCCATTTAGACTTTTCCAAAATTCTTATGCCAGGAGCCAATTTCAAAATGGATTCGGAAATATTATTCGGAGTTGAAAGAGTAATCAACTCGCATTTTTCAAAATTTAGTTCAAGTCCAAGATGTTTTGAATAATCAATGATTTTTTCCAAATCCTTTGAAACACTATTTTCATCGCCAGCGATTGAGCCATCATCCAAATACCAACAATTAAATTCGGATGATAAGCTTCTAGTAAGTTCGTTGATGGTCAGACAAAAAAGAGCAGGTCCTAAGGGATCACCTTGTTGAACACCTCTCTCAGACAGAATCAGATGTTCACCAAAACTCAAATAGGAAGCTGATTTGTAACATTGACTTAAGAAGGGATATAATCGTGGAAACGAATCTATATAATAAAATTCCGTCAAAATTAGGAAGTCTTGATTTCAATCAGTTCAAAATTAGAATGAAACAATATTTGAAATCTAAATGTTTTTACAGTGTGGAAGAATATTCACAAAATGATTTTTGACATTATTATGTTGTATATAATAATAATATATAAGAAAGAGAAGTTTGTTGTTAATCCTGGTATAGAATTCTTGTTGAAGATTTACGATATTGTTAGCCTTTTTTAAAATTGTATGTTTATGCTATATTTATTATTGATTTATATCATAGCTGGAAATCATAGCCGGGATATAGAAAATTGACGGGGTTTGTTGAAGCACAAACTTTGGCTTTTAAGTGCAAGAATATGAGGACTAAGTGATTGCAGATGCAGATGAGTTGATATTTGAGTTGAGTCCTCTGATGTTGCAGAAATCGATTTTTAAGTTGCCTCTTAGTGACTGCAGTTACCATGCTATTTCCCTCTGGGCTGATATTCGACGAACCCTGCTGACTATCAGAAAAAGTGGTTTTCGAAAAACTTCTGCAGGATGATGCCCTCGAATTAGCCCCTACCCGGAGATCCGATTGGGGATCAATTTTACTTCCCTAGGAGCGCCATCATGGAATTTTTTCTATATTCCCACCCTTGAAACCGAAAACAACGGCACAGCAAAGAGACGTTAGCCCGGAAGCAACTGCCTAAGCCATTGCAATGGTATCTCACCTTTTTTTGAAAGTTAATGAGCGTAATAGTACCTACTAGTGAAATGTATTCTGAGGAAAATATCTATACGAGAGCTTCTTCTATTTAAGTCTGTTGCAAACTTCATAATATTACTATTCCATACGATAACTTTTAAAACCTCAGAAATGGCAGTATTTTAAAACATATTGAAATTAATTTAGTAATGGTCCATTTCCTTTCCCAACCAGTAATACAAATCTTAGAAAGAAAGCTCATCAGTTCAGACTGCTTCGAATCTATTACCATAACATTACGCTAATATAGATATTCTGGGCAGACAAGGGAAATAACAGCTATCACTCCATAAATAAGTAGACACATTCTGCATGCGAGATACGCAGTGCATGCGAATAAACAATCACCGTACCAACATTATCCGTTAATTATTGGGCACTTGGCTTTTATTACAAGGAAAGATCCAAGATAATTCAAAAACATTAACAAGTCGCTACCGTGCACTTGTTACCTGTCCACTTTGCTTGATTCTTGATGGGTGTAACACGGCAGCTCTTCAGAGAAAATTTAAATCAATTTGATGTTGTGCGCGGCATATGTGATGCGTTATATCCATATGGAAGATACAGAAATGTGAAGATTATGCTGTTATTTAATAATGAGTCACATGCAAGATGGCAGATATCAGGAAAAATGGCTGGAGAGTTGATAGTTTGTTACTGTAATTTGATCGTACTTTTTTACGGCCTGGGAACAAGAGATACATTTTCTCAGTTATGTTCTTGAATTTATTTTCAGAAGATCCAAGTATCTCTATGTTTCCGAAATAATCATAAATTTGAACATGGATAAGAATTAGCGTGTCAGTTTGAAAGTGGTTTACAATTTTTCTGGAATTTGAAGAGTAAGGCCTTACAGTTTATCTTAAAATTCGGACATCTGCTTTTGGGTTTATAAGAACATGTTTCATCAACTCAAACGGTAGGTTTCGGAAAGTACATCATGTTCCAGGCATTCGCAAATGACGTAACATGTGTTGCTACGAATTCGTTTCTAGTAATCGAATTCAAACTCAAGTTTTAAGTAACTAAATGTAATATTAGTGACATATTCTAACAGAAGAAGTCGCCAAACTCACACCTTGTTTCAGTTTGCACATGAATGCCAAAAGGTCAGTTTTTCTCATATGTCTTTGAAACCCATCTTAGTCAATAGGATCACGAAAGCCGTATATGATTCGAGGAATTGCTCTCTGGTGACTGAAGCTGAATAACTGAAACCCTCATTTGTGGAACTATTTTCATCATGATATTGTCAAGTATTATTTACCTAATTTTTACATTCAAGTAAGGTCGCTCCGTGAATCCCAAACCTGATGAAAAAATCTGTCAAAATCGCTACATCTACATGATGTATATTTGTGCCCAATCTCTTTCTCACTTTATTTTTACTAGTTTGTAGTACAACTGACTTACCTTATATACCCAAGTGTATCAAAATGGTGAATAAGCATTATTATTATTATTATTTTTTTCACCGTAGTGTGCGCTGGTCAGGCCCTATCCCCCGAAGCCCCGATACATTCGGGACGGCGCGCCAGCATAATCAACCAATGACCACTCCCCACACCGTGGGGTAAGTGATCATTGGGTCCGAGAATCATGTGCCCTGAGCAAACGCAGTGAGCCAAGAATGACAGCCTTCTGCATCTGTGCGGCTAAGATTTCTGCCTTAGTGCGGCAAGCCGGTATGATTTTGAGATTCGAGAGTAGAGAAGACATCATTCCACCAAGGACTCCAACAATCAGAACGACCATCTTGACAGAGTGATCTGGATAGAGTCTGCGGAGTTCGAAGAGAAAATCTCGATATTTTATTCGTTTTTCCTCCTCTTTTCTGACGATATTCGTCTCGCCAGGACCTGAAAACTCCACGACAAATATCGTTTTGGTCTGGTGGTCGAGAAGGACTACATCAGGCTTATTAGCTTGTATGAGCCTGAGGGTGGGGAACGAATAGTTCCAATAAATTCGGCACTTCTCGTTCCCCACAACGGATTCAATATCCCCCGGAGCGTAGGGCAACACCGGTGTCTCGTCAATACCGTAAGAGTGCCGTAGATGGTAATATAGCACTCTTAGGGCCGCGTTATGTCGATGGATATAGGCCGAGACCGCATATGCTGGACATGCTGATAGCAAGTACATTAGGGTCTCGGGCGCCTCGCGGCAGGCCCTGCACCTTGTGTCAGGAACCTCTATACCCATCACGCGACTGCGGTAGACTAAGGTGTTGAAGACACCATCCTGGCAAGCCATGATTTCCGACTTCAGCCCACTCGACCTGAGAAAAGCGAACGTCAGGCGCTTTGATAAGCCAAGGTCTTCAATATTATTGAAGAAGACCCCATGCATTGGCTTATCCCTGTGTCTCCGCAGAAGTAAGGTGATCTCTGCGGCTTTTATCTGAGCTTTTTGCTGAACGGGTTTCAACTCGGTGACAGAGTTGTAGTCACCTCGTCCAGAGTCGAAAACTATACCGAGTTCATCAGTTGCTCGAGCAGCTGCCCTAAGGAGAAATGCTCCAATTCCTGCTCTCTCATGGTCACGGACCATGCAGAGAAGGGGATCCGAACTCCTGACGACTTTACAGGCTGTATCCAGTACCATTCTGTCATGTAGACACTCCAAACTCAAAGGTCCACGTCCTCCCTGTTGTCGAGGGAAGTACAACCGTGGAACGGACGATTTGGGATGCAAACTCCTATAGAGATGCATCATTTTTCGGGTCCTTACGTCGAGTTGATACAGCTCCTCCCTAGTCCACTTCACTACTCCAAACGAGTAGAGTAAGATTGGAACGGCAAGCATATTTGTTGCAGCAACTTTGTTCTTCCCCGACAGCTCCGATGACCAGATCTGTCGAAGTTTGTGCTGATACTTGCCGCGGAGAGAGTTTTTCACTGCAGTTACCTCTTGTGAGTGGCGTTGTTCCACCCCGAGGTAAGTATACGTCTCTCCGGCATCCAGATGGTGTAGGATGCTTCCATCTACGAGCTGCACATCCTCTCCGTAGTCCCCGCATCGTCCTCTTTTGAGATGAACCATTGCACATTTGTCTATCCCGAATTTCATACCGATAGCATGCGTGTACTCTTCCACCACCCTCAAGGACTGATGGAGATCCTTCTCTCCAGAGGCATAAAGTTTAAGATCATCCATATAAAACAGATGGGTGACCTTGTGCCTCCGGTTTCCGGGGGTGCCAGAGTTATACCCTCGAGTGTTTCTGAGCGCAACGGATAATGGCAATAGTGAGATGCAGAATAGAAGGGGACTGAGGGAATCACCCTGAAATACACCCCTTCTGAAAGTGACCCACCCTGTTTGGACTCTTGCTTGACCAGATGTTATGGTGAAGCGAGTTCGCCAAAGTGGTATCAGTTGTTCAATGCATCTCACTATGTTGTCGGGTACCGCAAGGCATCTGAGCAAATGCAAGATGAGCTCATGCGAAATTGTATCAAATGCCTTACGGTAATCGATCCAGGCCATAGAGAGGTTACGCTTATATTGTATCGAGTCCTGCGTTACACATCTATCGATGAGCAGGTTCTCTTTACATCCATTATTATTATCATTATTATTATTATTATTATTATTATTATTATTATTTTTTTTTTTTTTTTTTTTTTTCACCACAGTGTGCGCTGGTCAGGCCCTATCCCCCGAAGCCCCGATACATTCGGGAGGGCGCGCCAGCATAATCAACCAATGACCACTCCCCACACCGTGGGGTAAGTGATCATTGGGTCCGAGAATCATGTGCCCTGAGCAAACGCAGTGAGCCAAGAATGACAGCCTTCTGCATCTGTGCGGCTAAGATTTCTGCCTTAGTGCGGCAAGCCAGTATGATTTTGAGATTCGAGAGTAGAGAAGACATCATTCCACCAAGGACTCCAATTATCAGAACGACCATCTTGACAGAGTGATCTGGATAGAGTCTGCGGAGTTCGAAGAGAAAATCTCGATATTTTATCCGTTTTTCCTCCTCTTTTCTGACGATATTCGTCTCGCCAGGAGCTGAAAACTCCACGACAAATATCGTTTTGGTTTGGTGGTCGAGAAGGACTACATCAGGCTTATTAGCTTGTATGAGCCTGAGGGTGGGGAACGAATAGTTCCAATAAATTCGGCACTTCCCGTTCCCCACAACGGATTCAATATCCCCCGGAGCGTAGGGCAACACCGGTGTCTCGTCAATACCGTAAGAGTGCCGTAGATGGTAATATAGCACTCTTAGGGCCGCGTTATGTCGATGGATATAGGCCGAGACCGCATATGCTGGACATGCTGATAGCAAGTGCATTAGGGTCTCGGGCGCCTCGCGGCAGGCCCTGCACCTTGTGTCAGGAACCTCTATACCCATCACGCGACTGCGGTAGACTAAGGTGTTGAAGACACCATCCTGGCAAGCCATGATGAACCCCTCAGTTTCCGACTTCAGCCCACTCGACCTGAGAAAAGCGAACGTCAGGCGCTTTGATAAGCCAAGGTCTTCAATGTTATTGAAGAAGACCCCATGCATCGGCTTATCCCTGTCTCTCCGCAGAAGTAAGGTGATCTCTGCGGCTTTTATCTGAGCTTTTTGCTGAACGGGTTCCAACTCGGTGACAGAGTTGTAGTCACCTCGTTCAGAGGCGAAAACTATACCGAGTTCATCAGCTGCTCGAGCAGCTGCCCTAAGGAGAAATGCTCCAATTCCTGCTCTCTCATGGTCACGGACCATGCAGAGAAGGGGATCCGAACTCCTGACGACTTTACAGGCTGTATCCAGTACCATTCTGTCATGTAGACACTCCAAACTCAAAAGTCCACGACCTCCCTGTTGTCGGGGGAAGTACAACCGTGGAACGGACGATTTGGGATGCAAACTCCTATAGAGATGCATCATTTTTCGGGTCCTTACGTCGAGTTGATACAGCTCCTCCCGAGTCCACTTCACTACTCCAAAGGAGTAGAGTAAGATTGGAACGGCAAGCATTATTATTATTATTATTATTATTATTATTATTATTATTACAATACACTTGCCAAGTTGCCAATTATTTTCAAAATTGACAACTTGAATTTTTTCGCACATGGTTATTTGTCTATTTTCGTTTTTTCTCTTTCCTCTATTCAACTGTCTATGCAAGAGTCAATTCAATATTATAATCTGTTTTATGTTTACACTACCAACAATGAATTGAACTAATTTTGTATATTCAATTCCATTTTCAATAGGTTGGCTATACCACACACAAGGAACTCTTTTGAAGTTTCTACCGTGGTGCCTTGTTCATTTCATTTATTATTTTCTCAGTGATGTATTAGTGATAGGTTACTTGAAATTGTATATTATGAATAAAATAAACTTTATTATTATTATTATCAACAGTGAAACAAAGTTAAATTCAACATGATATGACCCCTCTCAATATTATTGACATTTTTCCAATTTTTCTCATTACTTCGTGAAAACCACATATTAATTTGATTTCCAAGTTAATGCACCGAAATTTTTCACATACCTATAACCTAATACATTTTATCGAATTTTCCAGAATGTTGTTACTTTTTTATTTTCATGTCTCAATATGAGCTTTAGTTCCCATTTTGCATCAACCTTCAAAACTTCAAATTCGAATTCTAAGTACCCAATTCACGAGATTCCACAAATCTTGCCTGAAAAAAGAACCTACTAGTTTAAATTCACCTAGTTTGAACAAAATCACATTTTTTTTTTCAGTTCTCATAATAATCACAAAATCAATCAAAAAAACCACAAAGAAATTTCGGTAAATCACATCATCTGTCCTCAAGGCTTTTCTAATCGTATAATAACATCATTATTTCTCTAACAAGAACTTGTCACGAAACAAACCGTGAACAGAATAATGGTTTATCTATGGGAATTCATCTGAAGCACATTTACGATGAAATTGACTTTTTTCGTGTGTAATTGAAAATTGAGATCGGATGGGAACACTCGTAGATGTATTGAAAGAACGAACAAATCTGATGAAAATCTGTTCTGTCTGTTTGTTGTGATGTATGTTTGTAATGTTACGTTTTAGGGTTCTTCAAATATGTGGAAATTCATTGATCAACGATTTCATTCTATATTATATACATTTTGTAATAGTAAATGCTGAACTCCAATGACACTTTGATCTTAACTAATACGATTACTATTTTGCCGTGTCAATTTACTTCACTAGCCTCTCGTTATTGCTCATGGCATCTGAAATGAACTCTATAACAAATAAAAATGAATACAAACCAGGATTCATTTTAAATCTAATGATAGCGATATCGAAACTATACCTCTTAATTTACTATTTTTCGAGTAACATATAAAATCGTGACATTCGTCCACTCACCCATATCAGCATAAGGTAGCAGCTTTCAACAGTATGATCTACAGACTGATAAATGTACTCTTGTCAGAAGCGAATTTCAATAAAGAACTGAATATAATAAAGCAAATAGCCGTCAACAATAATTATGATAGTGGTCTGATACATTCTTTATTATCAAAAAAGTTATACAGTCAAGCTTTGAAAGAAGTTTACCCAATTGGTGAACACACCAATAACATCACCTGCTTTTTTAAAAGGACAGACTTGGATGTGGCTTACCGCTCAAATAATAATTTAAGCAACTTCATTAAAAACAATAAAAACATATCTTCAGTATAGGATAGATCAGGACTATATGAGTTGACTTATAGTTCTTGCCCAAAACTTTATATATGCGAAACGGGGAGAACATTTTCCAAAGAATAAAGGAACATAGGAGTAATTTCTTGAATGTGAAGGCCGATTCCACATCTGTAAACCATATTTGGACAGAGGGGCATGAGACACTATGAAGTATTACTTTTGGAAGAGAAAGGTTTGGAACTAAAAATGTTAAAGTGTTTGACTATTGATAGATTTGAGAATTCTGATAATTCACTGAATGACCAAAGAGAATTGAATTTTCCTTTTTTAAATGTGGAAATTGTTGATTTATTGTGTGTTCATTTGAATTTTTAATCAGTTCTTACCTAAACTAGGTAAAATTAGTAGTCATCAGGTGGACATATGATTCCAATTGTTATTATATTATAGTACATGTCCATTCAATGAGTTGAAATAATTTTGTGTTATGATGTTTTAAAAATTTCAATCAGTTTTTACCTAAACGCAGTTATCATCTAGGTAGGAGGTCACACGATCAGAATTTTTTATATATTGTTGTGAATCATACCCTACAAAATCGTAGGTAGCCTAGTTGGCATTTCGCAGACTTTCGATGTTCGATGTTCGCTTCATTTCGATGGAATTTCGGTAAATTCTCTACCGCCTTCGAGACCCTTCGATTGCCATATATAAACGCTACCCACGTGCTTATCGTTATAGTCAAGTCAAGTAGTCAAGTTTAGTGGACAGTGCGGTACAGAGCAATCTAATAAGGCGATAGACATATGTTTTTATATATTGATGTAAATATGTGCCAAATCTCTTTCTCATTTTATCTTTTCTAGCTTGTAGTACAACTGACCTTATATACCTGACCTTATATACCTAAGTGTATAAAAAATTTTGAATAAGCATTATTATTATTATTATTACACTACACTTGCCTGTTAAGTTGCCAATTATTTTCAAAATTGACAGCTTGAATTTTTCCACACTTGGTTATTTGTCTCTTTTCGTTTTTTTTCTCTTTCCTCTATTCAACTGTCTATGCAAGAGTTCATTCAATAGCATACTTTGTTTTATGTTTACATCACCAAGAATAAATTGAACTAATTTTGTATATTCAATTCCATTTTCAGTAGGTTGGCTATACTCTTTTGAAGTTTCTACCGTGGTGCCTTGTTCATTTCGTTTATTATTTTCTCATATAAAATCGCCACAGATACATTTAATGATAAATTGATGAATATACAGGGCAAACTGGTGCAACATTTGAACTCTTTCCACTTCAACAATAACAATTCTGAGTAGGATGTTAGAAATACTACCAGACGATTTCTATTTTTCATAATAAAATTATTTCAAACTTGTTGTAAAGCCTTCCAATCGTCAATTGAAATATCGCTTTCTGTTTCTTTGTAGCTTTCACTTTTAACAGGTAGGTAGATGAAATAAAAGCCCAAACGTTTTACATTACTGATCAAATACAAGATATCAAAATAGATATCAGAAAAAGAGTTATTTATTTTCCCACAAATTCCAATTTCTCAAAAATAGGTCCTTCGACCATCAGAATGGGATGTCACAAAATGTATTCATACCCATTTTTTCGATATCTCCAGTTCATCGTTTTATATCCAGTACATAAAATGCATACATTCTCAATGAAGTTATTAAGATTGTCGGATATTTTTTTCGATTCAATTCAATTTTTTTATGAAAATGAGAAACAAAATAATTTGATTATTGCCAATCTCACAAATTCTTTGTAATTCAGTAACCGCATGTAAGGAAAGTTACTTCAAAGTAGCTTTTTCTGATTTGTGTCTTAAAAAGTCTCCATTTTTTGTATTAATGAAGAGGAAGGAAGCCAAAAATGTTCTACATTAATGTTTCTATAACGTATTCAAAAAACACACTTCAATGTGAGATTTCCACTTGAAATTTTACAAAACCACAACGTGTTTCGCTATACGATAGCATCTCTCAGAAGCGAATAGTGATCGAATGAAAAACGGTTTTATGCCAGGTAGGCAACATGCGGTATAAAAAAGTTTCATGGTCCTCCATAAATGCACAAACCAAACATTTCACTTCGTCCCATCGCCAATGCCATTCGATCCCCCACAAACGTCTTTTCCAAACACCATGCCAATACCCTTCAAGTACTTACCGAACAGTCCTCATCATATTTCTGAAATATGATATCTTTTGACGTAGTATTCCTTTTCGCGAATATCCCACTATCCGAAACATTATTCTTCCTCAAAACGAAATACATGATTTCCCAAGACACTGTAAACCTCATCAGCCACTGCAAGTATATTTTTTTTCATGACAAATTCTACAAGCAAATCCTTGCAAACATCCACATGGAATACTTCGGAATCAGATTCATTGACATGTTTGACTTCAAACATTTGTGTTGGCTTTGTTATATGACGTCATAGATTTGAAAGCCTTCATCTCCATACATTCCTAACCTACACCAAATCCCTACACTCTGACCTGAAATTCACAATGTAAGTCGAAAATAACAACTCACTTCAATTCCTGGATATTCTAAAAGCAAAATCCAACTATTCCTTTCCACACAGTATTTATCAAAAACTAACCCATACCCACCACTACCTCAATGCTAAGTCCCGTCATCATCCTGCCCAGTTGAATTCCGTTTTGAATTTTGTTATACACAGATCTAACAGAGTCACTGACAACAAGATCCAAGGAATTTAACGAATTCACATCCGCCTTTACCAAAACGAGTATTACTATAAGGGCAACTTCAGTAAACCTATACCCCATATGACAAACTGCCCATTGACCTGATTGACCACCCAAAAACTTTTCTTCCTTATATTCATAGAGTTTTCGACAAAGCCGCATTCTGAATAGGCACGACATAAGGACAGCGTTTACAGTCAACAATCAAGTTTCCACTTTTTTACGAACACTCAAGAACACGATACTCAATGGAACATAAAGGAAATAACATGTTCCACCTGCTCCAAAACTCACACGGGCTAAATCCAACCTTATTCCTCTTCAAGTACCATCTTGAAACAAGCCACATATTACGTTTTATTTTGTTTTTTCAAGGGCAAAACACAAGCACTTCAGAAAAATCCTTAAGGCTCTAGGAGCGGTGCTTGGGTATCGCTAATAGTGGAATCAAATGTCCGAGTCACTTGAAGGTTACAGGTGATGATCGCGTCTCCAATCAGGCGAATGGCTCTTTTCTGGATAGAAGAAAGTCTGATCTGAGCTTTATAAAGCATCAAGAGTTACTGAGGTGTGTACAATTTTCTGTTTCAGAGCAGTGTTCCAAGTTTTTAAGAAGGGGCTTTTGCAATTCTGGCGACATGGTTGTGCCAAGACATATTGATGTCCATTTCCACCCCTCACAAACTTATCGAAGCAGAAAGTGGAATTGTCTGACCTCACATTATTATATCCGGTTCGGAGATATTTATATTTTTGCAGAAAATTGATGCCTGGGTTTTTGTGACATTGAATTCAACATGGTTGTTTTCACCCGAATTCCAAATTACTTCTAGATCCTTGTGATGCATTGTTTGAAACCTTTGGTGTAGGAGAAAGAGGAAGATCAAACTTTGTTTGATTCTGGATTCTGTTTTGTTTGGATTCTATGCGTGATATCTTCGTTTATTGAAGTAACTCAACCTTTTTGCAGACTTTGATGATAGACCACAAAGGTGAGCATCATAAAACTATAACAAACTGGGTGAAACCGATCGATTGTAAAACAGTATCTTTTACAGGAATATCTGAATCTACAGTATCACCCAATTGATCTAATGTTTCTAGGATTTTTCTATAAATCTTCTTTGTTTTCAATCTAAATTCAAATTTGGTGACATGAGAAACATATTTTTCGATCTTGTCCATTAATAATGTAGTATCATTCATTACTGGATATATTGTCCAACACCTATAATTAAGAGTTGTTAATTTCAACAATCAATCAGTCTCATAGCGTGTGAACTATATTACAAAGAAGGGGTTGTAATGAAGCGTTATCTGCATGTGTTTGACTAATGTTAATCCTCTGTGCTAGGAATCGCACGAGGTAAGACCTCGTTAATCCTTAGTTCGCACAGGTTCTGACTCTGAGAGTTATCATTCGTAGAGAGCGTTAGCTGGTTAACGTTAAAACATATTTAACAGATTTTTGGACAGATCGGTTGTGACAAGTTGAAGTCAAGTAGTACACATTTCAAGATCGAAAGAATAACAGTAATAAAGATCCCGTCACACCATCGTGAATATCTAATAATTATCTTAATTCATTGCACCATAAAACTTTGCAGTAATGAAACGGTGAGTTGCAGCTTTGCTATTCAACTATTCATCTTACACGCCATAATCTTGCATTACGTGAAAGCCTGCAGTGCGAAGCTATTGTAACTACCACCATTTTCATTTTCACGATGCCACTGCTATTCACCGAATACAAAACGACTGTCATTACATTCAACTTTTATCAAATTACACCGGCATCTGCTGACTACTTTTAGTTTTATTGGTTGAGTTGGGTGGCAATTTGCATTTGCGTTATGAATAAATGGTTTTTATAATTCCTGTTGACAATTCAATACACTATTGTGAATGTTTCTATTTGAAGATTATTAGGAATCCAACGAAGAATGAAAATCAGTTAGTACCGTTACATAAATTAAATTCAAGTCTTCTTGCAAAATTATGGACGCTTGAATTATGATTTTCACATAGAGATGGTGAATAGTAAAATTATTGCTAATATTTAGTACATTTAGGTGATTCCGTAGAACAAAGTTAATAATAAAAGTAATGAATATTTCCTAACTTTTTCTAGAGGTGCCGCAGTTCTTTAAAGAATCTAAACTGCGAAAGTTGAGGATGGATGTGTGTATGTATGTTTGTGGCTCATTCACGCCTAAACGACTGAACGGATTCAGATGAAACTTTACACAAATACAGCTTGTATAGCAAAATAACATATAGGGTACAATTTACGAAAGTTCTGCATGAGTTTCGTCATAATATAACGATAAGTATTAAGTAAGTCGGAAAAATTCTGGCTCCCTGGGAGCTATCTTGGCGTGTGCTGCTTATACCGTTGGAGTTATATGCAGATAAAGTACCGTAAGATTGTTTATCTTGAATAGTTCTAAATAAAAGTATGCGATAGCATATATCTACCTCTTATGTGGTAGTCACTATATGCAAAATACTGAGCCATAAGAACAATTAAATTGGATACTTCTTTTACAATGCAAATTGTAGAATATCTGTTAAATTTTTATAAAAATTGATACAATTGTCGTTTCAAGTATTCAATATGTATAAACTTTGTCTTTCACACTAAGTAATTTGGACGAATCGTTTGAAAGTTATCACGATAATATTAACTTGACAAAACAGTCATCACGCGTCGCGTCTACTGTAAGACGACAGGGGACAATGCGCGGGAGTAGAGGGGCGGTATGAGCAATGATGTGTCCCCTGCAGAACGCGACACGAACGCGGGCAGACACGAGAGGGCAGACGTCGTTAACGGTTGTGTTAGTTTTGCGAATTTCTTTGTAACATAATTTGATTCTCGAAGCTATTTATCACTTAGTGCAGTTGGCATATTTTTTTAGTTACTGTAATTTTAGGTAAAGATATTAATCACTAGCGGTTGCCGCTCTTATTTTAACGCACAGCCGAAGCTACTGGACCTAGAATCTTGATATATGCGGGTAGGTTCTTTGTATAGCGTAAATATAAGCATCAAGAAAGGGATTCAGGAACTTCCACCTCGAAGGGGTAAAAATGGGGGTTCAAAGATTGTATTGAATTTTGTCACTTTTGAAGTTGGAAATCTGAAGTTTTGGGTTGATAAAAAAATATGTAATTATTTGTTTGAAATGGTGTATCACGAAACTTAATGTGACACATCAAATTCTACGCAGGCGAAGCCGCGGACAACAACTAGTATTACATAATTTGCTATACGCTGCCTGTTCAAATCAAAAAATTAAGAGAATCTTCATTTTTCTCCAAAAATATTCATTTATTCATGCTTATTAGTCAGTGGGCTATGTCCACTATGCCCAAATCTGAAGAAATGAACTTTGAACGTTCAAGTCAGTCTCAAATATACCTACATAGTAGGTTGAATGGACTGACGCCTATCAGAAAACAACTACTCCCCTGGCAAATACCATGAAGGGCGTTGGATTATATCCGACAGGCGGCAGTGCAGGAATTTTCACAGAAAATTTCCTGCATATGCAATTGGCAATACAACTGAAAGAGTCGACCTTCAATTTTGGAACGGGCACACTTGCCGTAATTGAAAATCGGAATTCCTTCAGAGTTTTTCATTCCTCTTCCTAAGTTGGAGCGAACAACAAAATGTCACTCCATCTAGTGGACGAGGTACTAACCAACTGCATATCTGTAATTTGCTCGATTCCTCTGAATAAGGAAGAAAAACTTTCTTATAAGTCAGTGGGCAATGCTTGAAAACTGACAGTAATATCATTGACTTCAGGTCGATGATGGCCACTATCTTGTACTGATGAGTGGCTAATGAGCCCGAAACCGGTCTGCAAGTGTGTCCGTTCCAAAATTGAAAGTCGATCTTTCAGTTGTATTGCCAATTGCATATGCAGGAAATTCTTGCACTGACGCCTGTCGGATATAATCCAACGCCCTTCGTGGTATTAGCCAGGGGAGTAGTTGTTTTCTTATAAGCGTCAGTCCATTCAACCTACTGTAGGTATATTCAAGACTGGCTTGAACGTTTAAAGTTCTTTTCTTTAAATTAATTCATTCATCAATTTCCATGTTGTTTCCTTCGAAGTAGTTCTCCTCAGATGTAATTCACTTGTGCCAACGTTTTTTACAATTTTCAAAGCAGTTCTGACATTCACTTTTTGGTATGTCTTTGAGCTCTTTCATCGATTCGGTTTTTATCTTCTCCTTCATCGTAAAACGCCGTTTTTTCATGGGTATCTTCAATCTTGGGAACAGAAAAAAGTCACAAAGGGCTAAATCGGGTATATACGGTGATCTTTCTGCCCAAAAAATCACGAACAAGCAATGACGAGTGAGCAGGAGCATTATTTTGATGCAAAAGCTATGAATTGTTTTTCCATAATACCGAATGTTTTTTTGTATTGCTTCCTGCAAGCGGCGCATAACTTCAATACTCCTTATTGACCTTGCGGCAAGAACTCTTGATGCACTACGCCACGGTAATCTGAGAACACAGTGAGCAAAACCTTGACATTTCATCGAACTTGGCAAGCTTTTTTTGGTATTCTCTAGAAACGATTGGACTCTGATTTCGACGTCATAACCATATACCAGTTATAACCCATTCGAGCAAATCTGGATCGCCGTTGACGTCATTCAACAATTCCTGAGCGATGCTCATAACACGGTTGTTTTCGTTGAAATTCAGCAATTTTGGAATGAACTTCGCTTCGAAAAAATTGCATGGCATGAGCCAACCGATATGCCGACATCCTCAGCAACTTCTCTAATAGTGATTCGACGTCTTCATAACAATTTTCTTCACTTTCTCAACATTTTCATCGGGGCGTCCGGCGCCAGCGTCGTCATTCACATTTTTTCGACCTTCTGTGAAAAGCTTGTACTATTTCACTAGTTCGGACTTCCATTGTCTAATATATAAAATGATTTGAAATCCCTGAAACAACCAAAAAAGAAGAATTAAAAATAGATAGCTGTAAACAGGCCATTGAATGTTCGCATTGCCGAGCACAAAAAACACACACAGCGAGGGAAACCAGCAAATCAGGAATAGCAGACCATGTTTGGACCCATCAATACAACATCGAGTGGTCCCAAACTGAGATCTTACACAGATAGGAACATTAGTTTAGGAGAAAATTCAAGAAAGCCGCATACATATTGTCCAACAACGTATTCAACCAAGCCAGCGTAGAAATACGCAACATATGGAAACCCATCATCAAGTGAAAAATGGCCAACTCCAGTCAAACAGTCATCTTCCACTGAATCAGTGAAGCAGAAAAAAAAAGAAAACGGGGATAAGTGAAAGTACTCGAATGACCCATAAATAGTCATCTCTCGGAGGAATCATTCCAGTCATCACCCGAAAACGATTGTGGATACTAACAATCGAAACGTCGTGAACTAACTTGGCTTGAAATCTCTTAACTTTTTTATTTTTATCTTTATTTTCATTTTGTAGTTCTTTATTTTTAATTTTTGTTCAATTGTTTTATTTTTTTACTTGTATTTTATTTCACTATTATTTCATTTCAGGTTTTTTTGCTCAATATAATTGTTATTTACAGCTATTTATTTTCAATTATGTTTGTTTAGTTGTTTCAGGGGTTTCAAATCATTTTATATATTAGATAATGAAAGTCCGAACTAGTGAAATCCATCATGAAACATTGTCAATCACCTTCAAACAAAAGCTTGTACTACTTGTAAACAATTTTCTGACACACAGTACAATCACTGTATGCCACTGTCAACTTTCCAAGTGTTTTTGAGCACCTCAATCAATTTTTTACATAAAATTTGATGTACATTCTTTGATCCATTCTTATTCATAACAGAAAATCGCCGAACACGCAAAACACGATTGTACCAACATAAAAAAAATAAAAAAATCGTTAATCGAATGTTCGAAGTTCGCGAAATTTAAACATTCACCCAATTTTTTTCAACAATCCACGTACACTTTATTAGAAAATATGTGAAAACTAATGATAGTATCTATCAATCGGAGCAAATAATTTGTTCGAGAATTTTTGAACATTCCGAAGCATTTCAGAAGTAATTGGACGGCAAGTTTCCATGATAAAAGGAATTCCAGGAGCGACAAAATTCGTAACCTTGGAAGCTACTACCTCTTCTGTCAATCATATATTGTGGGAATACAATCAAAATAAATAACTGTCAAACGACTAGTAAGTAAGCAACTTGACAAATTCAAACATTGAAATATAATATTTTACAAAATCTTTGGCGGAATTTGAAAGTTCAACGACTACTGTAAAGGGTCGATTTTGCAAACTACCAGTGAAAATCTCACAATGTGAAGTGTAATTTGAATATTGTGATGGGGGTTTGAAGAGCTTGAGAATTACGACACTTGAAATTGAAAGTTTTGCAAAAACACACATAGCAAAAAAAAGTTTCCTTTTAGTCAACAATCGACGGATCCCTGCGTTTTGTTGACGTTTCTATTTTACATGGCAACTCTGCATTTTCATGTACACAGTGCATTTCTTTAATGTCCCCCCCCTTTTATTTTTTGAACGGGTCAACTCAAAAATTTGAAATTAATGCATGAATACTTTATTTTGAAGTGAAATTGACAGATGAAACTTTCAAGATGGCGACTGGACGCCATCTGGGAAAATAAATTAAATAGAAAGGGGAGTCTTGTGATATATCCTGACTAATATTTCACAATCCTAGAATATTATGTCGATATATTCATTTACCACAAAATGGCGGAACTTTTAATAATTGCCTGAATACATTGACATATAACTACATAATATGAGGTAGGTAATAAGATTGAGATGGCCAATCCAACAACCGTAGAAAGTAGTATACAAATAGTTTCTTACTTGTCTGGAGTAATGTGGTGGTGCTCCATCTTGTTGGAATACAATATCCATATCGAATTCATTAGGATTCGCTTCGACGATTTCAGTAATGAGAGGGTCAACAGTAGTTTCCAGCATATTCAAATACAGTTCCTCTGTTGAATTTTGATCAATAAATAAAGCTCTTACAATATGGTTTCCCAATATTCCTGCCCAAACGTTAATTTTTTTTTGGTATTGGGTATGTGTTTCCCGGAAAACGTGAGGGTTGGTGTCAGTCCAATAACGGCAATTTTGTCTGTGAACATTGCCGTTTAAAAAAAATGTACTTTTGTCACTAAAACAAATATTTTGGAGATAGATAGGATGCCTTGCAATGGTTTCCGTCATGATTTTGCAGAATTCTGTTCTTCGATCATGGTCATCTTCAGATAATTGGTGTATCATTTTGATTTTGTATGGATGATACCTATTCCTCTTCGAAAGTCTCCACACAGTAGAAGGAGACACCTCACAAACATTCGCGACGGAATAAGTAGACTGTTCAGGATTTACTACCATCTCACCAATTATTTGCACTTGCTGTTCCTCCGGAATGGACGGATGACCTGGTGTCTTTTTGTTATGTACACTACCGATAGTTGTGAATTTGGATACAGGTTCCCTCGAATATTTTCTACAGATAGGACGATTCGGAAAACGTTCATTGAAAATCCTTTCGGTCTCGTGAAAGTTACGCGTCGCACGGTAAATGAAAATCGCTTCAATTTTTTCTTCTGATGGACGAGAATTGACCATTCTAGAGATTGTTGACGTGGTACTTTTCTACTAGTAAAACCGAAAACTAAATGAGAATATTCTAACTGAACAATGATATTCATGGTTGTACTGACATTTTTTGCCGTTTTTATAAACAAAAAATAAGTTAACAAACCTTATCAGGTTGTTGGAATTGCCATATGGCGAATAGAAAGGAATATTTCTAGAAATATCGATATTAATGTGTTTGTCTTCAGGAAATTATTAAATGTTTCGCCATTTTGTAGCAGGTGAAGATTTCAACTTCATATTCTAGGGTTGTGAAGTATTCGTCAGGAGCTTCAAAACGATGTGTCACAAGACCCCCATTACATTTAATTTTTTCCCCAGATGGCGCCCTGTGTCCATATTGGAAGTTTCATCTGTCAGTTTCACTTCAAAATAAAGTATTCACGCATTAATTCAATTATCCTAAATTTCAATTTAGTTTTCCCGTTCAAAAAATAAACGGGGGGGCTACATTAAAGAAATGGACTGTATATCTGATCAGTTGATTCGATATCCAGATAATTTTTTGTGCACTATTTTCAGTATTTTTCATTGAGTCCTTGAAATTTAAATATCTCAGCAAAAAATTGATTTGTAGATAGTTTTCTATTTTTATTGAACAAGTTTCAACATGACGGCTGTAATTCGTACGATCACAACTGATTAACGAAAAACTCCATTTCAAACCCACTCGATTTCATTAAGTTCAATGCAATTCTTCTAGTGTCATGTTTCTTTCAGTTTGTTGAACTTAGTACCATGAAAAATACCGTTGAAGACTTGGGTATGTTCACATAGTGTCTAGATGGAGTTCGGGTTCAACTGGATGTATATTATTATCCAGTTGTGATACTAACAATCTAAACGTCGTGAAGTAACTTGGTTTAAAATCTTTTAATTTTCAATTTTCATTTCTTGTTGATAATTTTTTAATTTTGATTTCTTTTCGATTTTTTGATTGTTGCATGTATTTTATTTCAATGTAATTTAAATTTTTTTGCTTGATATAATTGTTATTTTTCAGCTAATCTTTTTCATTTTTTACAGATTCTTTCACGGATTTCAAATCAATTCAATGGAAGACCGAACTAATGAAATGCACTATGAAACATTGTCAACCACCTTCAAACAAATGTTAAACGTGACTACATTAATGACTGATTCTCTACCTTCGTATTATGGTATTTTTGAAAATGTCGAATCAGATAAAACTCCTCTTTATATAGATAAGACGAAAGTACTTTTTTTTTTCAAAGTTTTGTCCGTTCTCCCTCATTCTATTTCAGACTTCCAACAGCAATTATTTGTGTTGATATAACCCAGTCGAGCGAAGTTAAGCGCAGAAACCTGTTGATCTAATGGCTCTGCAAACGGCGATGTCTACGACACAATAATGGAACGCTTCGAAGAAAATGCCATTTAACATTGTGGAAATTGAAAAAGTCGACTCGCTCTACCCTATACGACATCGATTAACGAACACAAGTTATTTCCTCTTTGCTGTTGATCGATTTCACTATGAGAATTGTTATTGACTGACGGTTTTATTTACTGCAATTACTTTCGATAAATCTTGAAAGATAAATACATCGAAAACAAGAGTAGAGTCCTTATTGGTACTGGATAAATATAGCATCATAATAGTTGTCAACTTGCCAGTTCTTGCCGGAAGAGTACTCATCTTCATCTTCGAATTTCGGGAAATAACTTTCCAGCAGCTTGACTGCATTAACCTTTCTTGATTCTTATATCATTTCTTAAAACATGTGGATTCGTTTTACGATGACATTCCAGAAAAGTTTTCCAAATTTTCGCCAATATAGTTGACAGTTGACTGGACAAACCACCAACGCCGACATAAAAACCTGGCAAGCTAACTTAGGTGTCACACCAATAGGTGGTTCTACTTATGTCTCACTTGCTTTCACGCAGTTATGTTTATCAAGTTATTTTCTTGGTTTTTCACATTTTTTCTCCCGATTAGTCTGCTCTCGTCGGCGGCTAAGCTGGCTGAAAGAGTCGTACTTCAAAGGCTCAACGAAGAAGTTGAGGACCGAAATGTTCTACCTGATGAGCAATTCGGCTTCAGGAGAGAACATTCCACTGAGTTGCAGGCTCTGAGACTGGTCGAAAATACCATCGCGGAGCTAAATAGGAACAAAAAAGTTCACCTAGTCCTATTAGACATTTCGAAGGCCTTCGACCGCGTTTGGTATGAAGGCCTTCTACACAAATTAATCGCATTCGACCTGCCTCGGGGCCTGATCCGGTGGATTGGGTCTTTCCTGAAAGACAGAACATTTCAGGTTAGGGTAGAGGGCTCTCTGTCTGACAACAGAGAGATCCTCGCTGCAGAGCACGGCCCCCCACAGGGGGCCGTGCTCTCTCCCACGCTCTACTCCCTTTACACCAGTGACCTTCCGAGGTCCGAGCATGTGAAGGTTTCTCTCTATGCCGATGACACGGCTCTCCTCTCATCTTCCATGGGTCGGGAGCTCGGGATCGTCTATATGCAATGTGCATTGGGCGACCTCGAGTGCTGGTACCTCGAGTGGAAGATCCGAGTGAACCCGGAAAAAACTCAGGCAATAACCATAGGAAGAACGATAGCTTCTCCGGCCATGAAAGTAAGAACCTCTGGAAGGGAGATTGATTGGCAAACGCGGGTCAAGTACCTAGGTCTTCTTATAGACCGTAGGCTCACCTGAAACCCGCACCTGTTAAGCGTGAAGGCAAAGATCCAGGGTCGGGTGGCAAGCCTGTACCCTTTGATCAATAGAAAATCTAAGTTAAGCCTAAAGAATAAAATCACGATCTATAACATGATGTTCAAGTCTGTCATCATGTATGCTTCAGGCGTTTGGGGACAAGCGGCTCCGACTAACATCTCCATCTTGGAGACTTTACAAAATAAAATTCTACGGATGATTGTGAATGCTCCGTGGTTCGTGGGGAATGAAGCCATCCGCAGAGATTTGAAGCTGCCTTCCATTCAGCAGTCCATCCAGTCGAGGAACCGGCGAGTTTTAGATTACGCTGAAACTCACGAAAATCCGTTAGTCAGGGAAGCTATAGATTACGCTGTAGACGACTCCTCCCGATATAGAAGGCCCCGACACTCTGTCGAATGAGGCCCCTATGTCCTCCGTTAACAGATGAATAATATCTTCATCCATCTCACCCCAGCCAGGTAGGGGTACACCGCGAAGAGTGGTATGGATGTCTGAGGACTTTCATGCCACCATCAAACATCAGTCATGACTCGTTTGTCTTTCTGACAAACATCAGTTCAAAGGGGAAGGGAGCCAGGCTTCAACCTGAATAAAATCAAGATGGATAACGTCGTCACATTTTGTCTTCAATCGAGGACCGCCTGCCCGGTACTGAGGATGCCCAACAGGCTGAACCAGCTGTCTACAGGTGGCTATTTCTTGAGGTTTCAGTTAATTACGGGGCACTATTTAGTTGTACGCTTTGGTATATGTTGAGTTATCGGCAATGATTATTGCCTTCTTCAAGATAACTCTAATATGCACTGCTGGTCATAAAATTAGGGTCACTCTGTGATTTAAAGTTATTTTGAATTTTCTTGGCTTCTTCGGATCTCAGTGAAACAGGTGAATTACTTGTATTTTGGGTTGTTTTTCCGTCTTTCATTAAAATTGTCAACTCAAAAGTATATCAACCACAAAGCGTAACAATGTGGAATCTAAAAAGTAATGTATTCAAAGGTTTTCATGCATGATATCAACATATTTATTTAAGTTGTCTAATTCTGATAGAATATCTTCAACTAACTGTTATCTTCGAAATGTTCCTCAAGGATATTTTCAGAAACTTGTTAAATGTTGTGAGTTTTTTGCCATTTTTTCATAGATTTTTATCATTTGTGTGCTATAGTTTTCTTTTCAAAACTACCATCCCATCAATTTAGTGAAAATTATATTGACTCTATATCAGGTCAGTCCATGATTTTCGACTCAGAATAATACAATAAAACTCAGTGGCCGAAGAACAATATGAACATTTCTTGGGTTTCAAACCGCTACAGACTGACAGTATGAAGAAGAATCTGATGTAAAGTTGAGCACTTTTTTACAATTTCCATATGGTTTTAATACTCAAATGTCTACTATATCACTTCCAAAGTGGTAGGAAACGTCTACCTTTCCAAAATATGCAAATAGATCACGTGCAGTTTGACTTAGATCTCTTTTCATATCTTCAGTTAATTTTTGGTTGGTTTGGAGAAGAAGATTGTAGGTCATACCTAATTCTGGTGCCAGCTCTATACCGTACTGTTCATCATAAGATGACCGCTGGTATGGTAAATTTCCAACGGGGCAACTTACTCAATTCACATAAATTTAAAATGCATTTAGTCGAATGATCGACTTTTCTGATTTTGCTTCTACTAACTTCTACTCGAACTGGTAGGACTCTGGATATGAATTAGGAGTTTATTTCAATTGGTACATGTTGACTCGGACACCACTTGATTACTCTAAATTTGATATATTTAAAAGGTTATAAAAAAACTTTTGAATATAACGAATGTTTGGAAAACAGACTGAATGAAAAAAGTGTCTTTTGTGTATTTCAATTTTTTATTGCGGTAGTTATTTGGGAAAGGGTTTTTTCTTCCAGTTTATATCAGAAAGAAACCATTGTACATCATTTACACATGTTGATTAGGAGTTTAATTTGGTGTTGAATGCTTTCTTCCTCTCTTCGAAAATTTCCAAATACTTCTCACATAAAAATGAAGAAGTAGCAACTTCAAAGGTTTTTTGTTTAAATGTTTTAACACTTCACCACAAGTGGGAGAAACTATGCCAATCTTAATCTTTTGGAAAGCAAAAACTCGGTACTGGCTGAACGGCAAAAACTGCACATTGTTACGAACGCATTCATTTTCAAAATTAGATAGTTTTTTTATTTGAAAAATCGTGTTAACGTTTGGATTTTGTTAAACGCGTTTTCAGCCCTTCATATCTCCTCATCCTCTATGATATTAGACTGATTTTCAAAAGCAAAACTGAAAGAGTAAGGAGTCGAAAGTCGAAAGCCCTTCCCAATTAGAATTGAATCGGCACACATTTGCTTTCGAAAATATCTTGCATAAAAATACCCTTGCATAAAAAAATAAAATTTTTGCAATTTTTTCCAGATAGAAAAGAAGAGGCAAAGGCAATGAACATCAATAAAATACGGCTACCTGTCCTTAGTGGTGCACAAACAAGGTCAGGTAAAGCAATTAGCCACCCCTACCAATAATAATATCTGTAGAGTAGGAAGGTTAAGTATAGGTCCAGAGCACTTAGCCTACATGTGACCCTTTGTACATCATTCCAAGGAGTTGTTCTTCTAGGTCATCGTCCATCCTGTCCTTTCCAGGTGGGCAGGTATCTGGAAGACATCTCCTTTATATCGGCAGGTGTAGGCCAAGACTCTCTTATTGCCGATAACTCCGAATATTCGCATAGGACATGCCTGACAGGTTCATCTTCCTGTTCACACATCCTGCATAGAGGTGTGTGCACTAGCCCCATGTTGTGGAGGTGTTTCCTCAGTTGACAGTCGCCAGTCAGAAATCTTTCTGTTAAGCGTATATTTTTCCTGGTCATCGCCAGATATTTCTGTGACGCCAGCTTCCCATGGTCGCCTAGGGTGATCCTAGCAAGATTGCATCCTTTGATTTCATCCCATCTCTCTAGGGATTGAGCATGGGTGTGACGTTTGGCTAGTTCCGCAATTGTCGAAGTCATCAAACCGTAGGTGCCACTGGGTCCTACAATTCTTATTCCAGCCGCTTCCTTGGCTAAAGAGTCGGCAATGTGAGTACCTTTACTCCTGTCATGCCCTTCAACCCACCTCAGAATAATGTTATTATCTACCAAGGCTTTAGCTAAATCTTGGTGGCACTCCAGTACTAGCCCTGAGGTAACACGTTGTATGTTCAAGGCTAATAGGTCGTGCCTGCTATCAGTGCAGATTGTTATGTTTTTATAAGAAATTCTTTTCCTCGTTATTTTTTTGTGGCTATTGAGATACCAGCTAGTTCTGTTTGGACGACGCTGGTATTTTTAACCATTTCCCACTTAATCCTTAGGCTTAGTGATGTGGAGGCGTTTTTTGGTTTTTGAGCCGTCTGTATATATGCCTATTGCGTTCGTAGCATCAGACTCAGTGTTCTGTTTTATTTGTATTTTGTAGGGTTTATCAAATACAGACCTGGGTTCAATTGCATCACTGGCTGCCTACAGCAGAGATGGCGCAGTAAGCACTTCTCGCCATAGGCTCAGCATCAATTGACCCATTCCTACTTTAAAGTTTACACCAGCCGTGTGCAATCATAACATGACCATTAACGCAACCTCGTTAACGTACAGGTCCAATAATAATATAAAAAAATTCAAATACAAGCAACGTATTTGATGCGTTCGAAACAACGAAAGCACCAACACGGGCACTGTGGCCGTTACCACATCGCCTTTGATAATGTTTACCGCAGTAGTAGACGAAACGTCAGGCATAAAGACCATGGAAAATGGTTTTCACATAAAACTAAAGTATTTTTCGATTTTAGTGAAGAGTAATTTCTCTGGCAGATGACTTGTCCCAGTCTTGTAGTTTGCTTGTGTTTGTTACATGATAGAAGAAACGAATCGAATATTTTCATCAACACAGAGTACATAATTGATCTTGGTAATTTTGTCAATATTCATGTGATAGCTCCCATTAAATGATTACTCTACCAATAGATATGAAATTCGGGAAAACATTTTTTTCAATGAATTAACACAATACTTTTGTTGTAACTACGTATAGAAAAATCAATGGACGAGAACATCAAGCGAAACGGGTTAATCACATAATCAACCACATTTTTATTATCATCAAAGTGCGGTCAGCGTTACCCGATCTAGACTGATTGAAACTCGAAGAGCTAAATTAGTCAGCTTCCGTGAGTGAAGGCTGACCAACTCATTTGCGGTAGATTATAGTGATTATTGGCCCACGCCGGCACTTTGGCGATGATTCAGGCAGCAAGAAACGCTTTGCACCAAACACATCATAGATTTAATAATACTTGGTAGACGAGCAGCACACCCTTGAAATAACCTGGGATCACATCTAAAGAAAATTTTCATACAATGTTAGTTTTTGACTTGATGGACTTAATTTTTTTCGTGTGTATTGATCAGTTCTGGTAATTTCTTATTGTGTGAAAATATGAAGGTTGTTTTTGATATGTTGATGTTTTAGTTGATGATTTGAAAAATCTTATAGCTTTCTGGAAATATCAGTAAATTCATCAGGTCATAGTGAAGAATATAATATTGTATAACAATAACGTAGGCTGGTATTTTATTATTATCAATAAATTAATCAGTAGCCAATCCCTGTAAAATTATAAAAGCAACTCCAAGCCCCTGAAGTTAGTATAAATGAGTGAGAATCGCCTGTTAAGCTCAGTTTAACCCCTAGATTTGTTGTGATGGGACAAATCGCAGTTTGATTATAAAGAATTACCTATAAAGTGTTTAAAGGCTAATAAACAACGAAGTTGATAATTTAAATGAATAATTGTTGTTGCAGTAGTCATCGTCAGAGTTTCTGGCAAAACAGCACTGCTTGGTGTGGGAACATGAATGCTTTGTTTTTGGTTCTGGTTTCAACCAGTTACCTCATAGTGAAATAGAACGAATCCCATCAGCGTGAATTTAACCTTCTGTCGATGCTATGCTTGTGGCTCTTCATCTTCCTGAAAGAACGTTTCCTGCAAGTCACCGTCGATGTATATCTTTCGAATACGTTTACCATCAACGCTGGTGTTCCCCAGAGATCTATAGTATCTCCAATCCTCTTTTTTTGTATATCAACGACTTATTGGAATAATCTGAAAACACCACACTTATTTCGTCATTTCATTTGGATTCCAGGACATCAGTTGCGGATGCATATCTTCACCGGAACAGAAAGTTGCATATCTTAATGAGAATCTAGAGGTGATTTCGAATTGAGGTAACCAAGTTCAATTTACTGCCATGAAAACTCTGGTATCGGTTTCCTCCAAACCGGATATAATAGTACCAGGACAGACAATTCCGTTTTCTGCATTAGTTCCAGTAAGTCTCTGGTGAGAGTGTATCTGTCACAATTGGTGGCGATACAGAGTACCTTGTTCTACATACTTTTGAGCCTCTGAAGTGGGGTTGTCTTGAGGTTACAGAACACTGGGCAGGCGTATATCATTGCTGATCTTTTCAATAATTTATAGATTAGTTATTTATTATTCCATGGATAGAGCTATCAGCGGGTAGGTCCTCTTCATCGCTGCGCCCGCATTCTATGTAGCAAGGCTTATGTGTCATTCGCCTGTCCAGTAATACTCCCAGGTATCTCGCGGACTTCTGCTTCTCCATATTTTTGATAACTATTCCTAGTTTTTCGAAAATTTCCACATTTTTGAATTTCTCTCGAAAGTTTACGAGTTCCGTCCTAGATGTGTTGGGGGATATTTTATTTTTCTCTAGATACGGAATGATCTTCCTATCCAGATGAGTCTGGATTTGCAACCTCGCTTGAGAACGAGTGGGCATATAAAGCGATATCATCCACATACACGGCCACATTCGTTCTGTCAAACAAGGAAAACATTCGTTAATAGTGAGTATAGGTGGGGGGACACGGGACACCTGTGGCGGCATTCCTCATTCCACTTGTGGAAAGCATCTTTTATCCCGTGGACAATACGGAACACCTGGGAGGTGGTGTTCCTCCTTTTTTGAATCCGAATTTTTTCTCCGGGATAACTTTCATCCTTTTCTCAAGGCGAATGAATCTCTTGAAAAGGATTTTTTCAACAGTCTTGGCGACCGCGCTCTGGAGCTAAATGGACCTGTAGCCATTCACATCTGTACGACTTCCACCCACTTTGTATATGGGTGCTTTTTCCGCTTTTTCCAAGCAAGTCGAATAGTGTTGCCATTTGATGATTGTATTTATTATGTAGATAAACTGAACCAGGGCCTTACATGGCAGATTATTAAGTAGAACTGCATCGACCTTTTCCAGTCCGGGTGATTTGTTCTTTGGTAGTTCATCCTCTTCGACCGGTATCGAATCTGTTTTTCGGAGCCTTTTGTTCGTCAGTCAAGTCGTGGTCAAGCTTATGTACATTCCGCCAAGGCTCCCTGAATCTCCTGGTCGGTCACGCCCTGTACGTTACCATTGTCTATGATGGGGATTTTCTGGTACCTATTATTCAGAACCTTGTTCATCCTCCACAGAGAATTTTACTGTATGTTGAGGTTGCAAAGTTTGTCGTTCAACCTCCTGTTGATAAACTCCCAATCTGAGCTTTGACCTCAGCTGCAATTTGGAGCATCTCCTTCTTGCATCTGAGGTTCCTAGTGTTCTGACAATGTTTCCTGGCCCGGTTTTTCATCTTGAAGAGTTCATCGATTTGAGGTAGAAGGATATCAATTCTCTCTTTTACCACGACCGTCCTGGTGAATCGATCTTTACAGATCTCTATGTTTCGAACAAAGAGGGAGGTTTACTCGTCTAGTTTGTCTTTTGTCGATTCCTCCGGAAAGTGAAGGGAGTATGCTCAGGCGTTCTGTCGTTCGCATTTCGTGCGTTCGAACAGTTCTACTCTCTTCTCCTTGCTTTCAGGTCCTCGGCCAGAAAAACCTTCTGCTCCACACTAAATAGATTTTCTAAATCGAACGCAGTAAAGTGGTTCGCCGGGGGGTTATACCGGCATGTTCTATACTGCTGCGCTGCCTAGATAGCCGCGTGAACGGTATTTTCTCAGGAATTTGAACGGCCTCACCCTCTTTTCTGTTATTCTGAGCATGACTCCTGAGTTTGAGTCTATGTTTCTGTCGAAGCTTGGTTTTGGATAAGAACATTATATCAACCTTGTGCTTGTCAATAAAGTTAATAACGTCTTGTTACTGGAGTTTTTTCCCAACACCAAATCGTTATTTTTACACCTCGACACGTGTTTCGATCACCAAGTGATCATCTTCAAGAGGAAGATAAAACTAATAACTACTCAAAACTAAAGCTACTTATACTACTCAGGTACATCATACAGGTAGGTAATCAGTAATACCACCCATACAAGTGTACCACCCTAAATTAATTTTACAATTGGCCTTTCTATTATTTACAATATGTCCTTATGTATGTTTAAATGTTACAGCTATATATAGAACAATTTTCAGCTATATAAAATTAGTTTCACAATATTGCCTATCTAAATATATTTACAATGTGTCTTTTTTTTTGTAGTAATCAGTAAACCCAACAATATTATTTCAACAGGCTATATAGTATGCTATTTGGTATTGGTCCGTTGTCGTTATTCATAATATTATTATGTTTACTTATTTCCACACTCTTATAGGCATCTAGTTGCATGTTGTTATTAACTTGTCTAACTAATCTTAAAGAACTGAAGTCTATGGAATGGTTTTGTTGCAAAATATGATGGGCGACTGCTGATTTTTCAGGTCTTCCATATTTTAAGTGTGCTATGTGTTCCTTATATCTCACTTTAATAGATCTTTTTGCCTGTCCATAATATTTTGCATCGCAGTCCTTACATTCAATTTCGTAAATTCTAGACTTTTCCGAATTCTCGACTTTGTCTTTTGGACTTCCCAAAAGGTTCTGCAGTGTATGACTTGTTTTAAAAACCACCTTCATACCTAGTTCCTTGAAAATCTTTCCAAAGTTCTTCGTATATTGGTGGTATGGAACTGAGATGTATTTATCTTGGTTTTTGTCCTTTCTGAAAGTCGAGATTTCGTTCATTCTTAACCTAAACTTGTGTGTGTGTGTGTGTGTATGGGAGAATTGGCATTGGAATTATCCTTTTGCCACAGAGTGTAAACCTAAACTTCTTTTTCCTAATTATGTCATCTACAATACCCCTCGGGAAACCGTTAGTGGCTGCTATTTCCTGTATTGTACGTTTTTCTTTTGTGAACCTATCATGTGTTAGAGGGAAAGTCAAAAGACGATGCACCAAAAAATTCAACCCAGCACGTTTGTGCTGTCCACAGTGATGTGAACTGTCAGGAATATACCTGTACGTGCTTGTTTCTTTTCTAAATATATCGTATTCTAACCCTCCATCTTTGCTCCTCATTACCAAAACGTCAAGAAATGGTAGTTGTCCCTTATTTTCTACTTCATACGTGAATATTATTGATGGACATCTATTATTTAAAAAGGAAACAAAGTCCTCGATATTCGATTTTTTGATATCGAATACCGCGAAAATATCATCCACATACCTTAGCCAAATCCTAGGAAAATACTTTGACTTTTCTTTAGTTTCCATTTCGAATCTGCTCATGAACAGGTCTGCCAGGTAGGGGGATAGGGGATTTCCCATGGCCGTTCCTTCCTGTTGTTCATAAAAGCAACCTTCTACCTGGAAACTATTTTGTTTCATACACAAATTGGTAAGAGAAACGAATTCATCGATTTCGTTGTTATTGAAAATATTTTTCTCTAGTAGTTCCCTGAGGTATTGCAAGGTCTGTGGAATTGGGACGCTAGGAAATAATGAACTAACATCAAAAGAAACCAAAATCTCACCTTCTTGCAGAACCATGTTTTTTGTATGTTGTATGAACTCTAAAGAGTCTTTTATACTAAAACCTGGTTCCGCAATAGACAAGGTTTCAAATTCCTTAGTGAGCCACTTCGCTATTTGGTAGGTAGGAGCTCCAATAGCTAACACGATGGGGCGCATTGATTTTCCCGGTTTATGGATTTTTGGGAGGTAATATAGTTTCGACACCGATGGGTTGGAAACTTGTAACTTCCGTTTCAGTTGAGGGGTAAGTATGTTGTCGCATTTCTTTAGGACGTCTTTTACTTCTGCAATCATCTTTGGTAACGGGTTTCTGGACAATTTCGCATACGGTCCGTTGGTAATGAGAGTATTGACCCTTTCGTAGTAGTCCGATTTATCCAGAATTGCTACTTTGTTACCTTTGTCGGCTTTCAAGTAAAAAACGTTCTTGTCTTTCAATCGTTTGATAAGTTTCTTTTGGTTTTTCTCGTTGTTTATTGAATGCTTCCGTTTATCTGTTATCACGTTCTTAGAGATTTGCTTCCTGACCTTTTCTCGAACAAGTCCCTTCGAGGAATCGGGCATATATTGAATCGAACTTTCAACACTAGCAACGATATCCTCAAGAACTTTCTCGTAAGGCGAGATGCCAAATTTCAAACCGTTGTTCAAAAGGTTGATCTCTTCCTTATCAAACGATTGTGATGAATGATTTTCAACAATATTTATGACTTTAGGAGTGGCTTCTTTCGGTTTATTCATAGATATGAGGGTTTTGAGTTTATTATTCAGTGAACACATTTTTTTTATATATTTTGATTCAATCATCCGGAACATTGCTCTCTGAAAGTCATTCCATTGTACGTAATTACCTACCTGTATGATGTACCTGATTAGTATAAGTAGCTTTAGTTTTGAGTAGTTATTAGTTTTATCTTCCTCTTGAAGATGATCACTTGGTGATCGAAACACGTGTCGAGGTGTAAAAATAACGATTTGGTGTTGGGAAAAAACTCCAGTAATATTCATTACTACACCAAAGGTTCCAAACAGTATATCACAAGAACGTCTTGTTGTTGACATAAAGCATACATACCGTCACTGGCATTACAGGTGTTAGCGAAATAGACCCATCGCGGTCCTCTCCCGCGACATACCCTGAAAGATGAGATCCTCCATTAGTCTAGAAAGCTCCCTTAGATTCACCCCTTCTCTAAGACTGATCATCTGAGATCCCAACTGTTCAACGGAGGCGCTAGAATAACTTGAAATATGTATACCAAAAAAATGCTCAAAACAACAATGACTCTGTAAACAATTTCATCATAGTATTTCAAAATCCACCGAAAAGAGCATGAAAATGGCGGTAAAGATTACTTAGGTATCGAAATAGTACAGAAAATGCAGCTATAATCTCTCAGATACTTCTTTTTGGATTTGCCGCTCGGCTAAATCGCTTTCCAACAAACACCTCATAGATTATCACATGACATGTGTATGCACGGTAGCGCACCGCCACATACGCCCCCGTAAGCGGCGTTAGGATCGTGTGGCTGTGTTAACTGATAACGCCGGACTTAACAACCGTTAACGCATCTCTTATTCGAATGGAAGTGTCACTGCATTCGCTAATTAAAGGCTTTCGGATTTTCCCCGACAATCAGCAACAAGTGTTAAGAGATCGAGGGAAAATATAAAACGAGCGTTTGTCACGGATTTATTTTTTGCATTTGAAATGTGCTTCTACCAGTCTCAGAACTTGGATTAGTTTGCATGCTATGAAGTAATCGATGGAAATGAAGGAAAATGAATTTGAAGAGAGTACTTCTTGAAAGATTAATGGGACTGTCTAACGAAATAAAACAGGCGATAGGTAGGTATTAGGCAAAATGCCTACTGACACTATTTTTATTCGGGTTTGAAGGCCGTTGATTATTGAAATTTCTTCCTCGTTCCAGTCCAAATATCATCATACAGGGTGTAACAAACGGGTAGGTCATAAATTAAACCACATATTTTGAGGTCAAAAATAATTTAATTTGGTATAACTTACCTCACGGCAAATGTGCACACAAAAAAAAGTTACAGCCTTAGGAAAGTACAAAATGAAAATCGATTTTTCCAAAATTTCATGAACTATTCAACATTTAATAATGAAAATGGATCTATGACTCTCTAATGATAAGAGCGCATCTTTTATATAAAACCACGAAATCAGCCTATGAAAATCCTACGGGGGATTGAAGACCTAAAACCCCCCAAACTTTTCTACACGTTATAATTGAATTAGTATTTTGACATTACTGATTGAATACGTCATTTTTGAAGTTTCTTTGCCTTTTAGCACTCTTTCGAAAAGCCAGTTTTTATCAAGATGCGGGTTTTTTTCATTATCCAACAAAAATTCTTCAGTTGGCTGTTCAACATTTGCAGTTCCTACAGATGATAATAATAATGTTATTTGCATGTACAAATGAAATCGATGGGCGTAACCTGAGTAAATATGTAAATACTGCGCCCAACAAATTTATCTTTTTTTATCTGATCAATACCGTATATTGCTGAGGAGAGTGGTGTGATGACTGCTCCCTAGGACATTCCAAATTATTTTTTAGTTTTCAGTATATCATCTACATCTTTATTATCTTTTTTTTTTCAATTAAACCGCTTGACATAAAACATTTTTTCAAATTGTTTTGTATTCGAATTTTTAGTTTCTAATCATTCTCCACCCTAATGCTACATAGTTCTCGGCACGTTTAAATATTTTACCTTAACTTGGGTGGTGTAACGTTAACGACGAATCATTTTTATCCATCCTAAAGACACACGATACAAATCTTGACTTTGGTGGAAGAACCAAGCTTGTATCCCGATTCTGAGTTGACAAAGTTCTTTATAAAGATTGTATTGAATTTGTGTCTTTTGCAAAGTGTACTACTATTCCACTAGTCAAGCTGTCATTTGATACCCATATTGAGGTAGCTGTGAAACAATATATAATCCGCCATTTTGTATCTGCAGCCATGTTGAATTTACAATTATACATAATTTATTTGATTGTGTGTACCAAATAACAGATCAATCTGTTAACAAGAACTTCAATTACTAGATTTGACTAAGACAAGCTAAATAAAGCTGTTTAAAAATATATGGTATTTTCTAAATTAAATGTTGAAAATGACTTTCATTCTCCTGAATACACATTCGGCACCGTTTCAAAAAAGAACATCGAATTTTTTAAAAGAGGCTTCTGATGAAATCGATTTGCACTCTAAATATTTCGATGTATCGGTTGTTGTTCGCCGAATGTTTCAACAGGATATACATTCTTTTTTATAAAACTCCAGAAGCAAAGGTCAATAGGGTCAAGATTAAGACTTTTGGCTGGCCAAGAAATTGGTGCATCAGGGCTCCTTCCATTCCAACGTCCATGGTACAGACCGATACTTCGACTTTAAATTCGAAATTTCTACTGAGGATACACTAAAAACACACTTTGTCTATTTTCCACTATATTTCTTTATTGTTGACCGGTTTCGGCTATTACACCATTTTCAAAACTAACTGATTACATTTAAATCTGAGTAATTTATACCTATGTTGCTTATTCTATCATAAATGATTTGATATACCTGATATACCTGGTACCCGGTACCTGCGTTTCATATACCTGTAAAATCCATGAACATAACAAAGCTTTCAATATAATGTAGGTTATGGGATCTGGATTATAGGTTCAGGAGAGGACTATTATTTAAATCAAGTTGTTCGTTGAGCACAATAGAATTGGGATTTTTCTTTGACCTGTTTATTTCCATAGATTCCAACAAATTCATCATTTTCATTTTTGCATGTGTGTAAGATCTTTAAATTATCTTCATCTATTTTATGTTTCGAATTTTGAAGATCTTCGTACATTAATGATTTTTCATCCGAAATGACATGTTCGTGGTACCTTGTATCAAAATTTCTCCCAGTTTGGCCTGTATATATGGCGGGGCATTCGGCATTCACCACATTCTATTCGATATATACCAGATATCTTTCCTTTCTCTAATTTAGGTTTGGCATTAAATAATATGTTTCCTAAATTCCCGTTGGATGTGTAGGATGTTTGTAAATTGAATTTTGAGAGATAATTTTTAATATTCTCGGAGAATCTACCAGCATAATTGATACTAACATATTTGTGTTCTGGTCTTGTGGAAATTGAGTATAGTTCTTTCATTATTGATTTTTGTTGATATTTCATTATTATGTTGTTAACTAGAGTGGTAGGTATTTTGTTATTAACTGCTATTTGTTTAATGATTGCGATTTCACTTCGGAGGTTTTGATCAGAAAGGGGTATTGTGAAAGCCCTATGTATCATTCACCTGAATGTAGACAATTTCTGCATTCAAGTATTTTAAAAATTTATGTACACTCTACAGACAATCTGTTTTTCTTCTAACGACATTAAATTCCGATTTCTTTGTACATTACTTGGACCTGCTACGTCATCCATCTCAATACTATAAAAATAATAAAATTCAATCGTATTATTCAGCTATTTGTCAGTTGTTCACTCACCTCAAAAACTATTTTAAAGTTGATGTATTTTGAGAAACACTTTATTGTGAGATTTTCACTAAACAGATTAACAAATCCGCAACACGTGTTTCGCTGCACAGTAGCTTTTTCAAAAGTTTTCACTAACAAACTGAATTCTATGTACATTGTGATTTATATATACTTTTTGAAATATTGCTATCTACCTAGAAACTAATGATACTTTAGGAATTAATTTATGACAGTTATACCTGAGTTTAACGAACATTTATACCTGAGTTAATGACTAGGTCATCTAATTATCTCACAATAAAGTGTGAATGTGATGAAAATCTATTATAATATATTTTGAAAAACAAGTATCGGCCAACTCTATCTGGTATTTCAGAGTTAATAAATATAACAGTCTAATCAATGAATATAATAAAATATATTTAATGAATACAAAACAAAGTCACCTTCACAAGAAACAGAACACACTACGCCTATGCAGATAAGGACGCTTGATAATGAAGAAACCGAATGACTAGTTGTGGCATTTTAAGGACCCAAATATAATAGACCTGCGAAGTGTTGATCAGTTTATCGATGTTTCAAAGTATTTAATGAACTGGTTCACTTATTCGCTCGTACATCTTATCGATATGCAGAAGCTACCTTGTTACGGGGGGAAAATTTTATGAAATCATCTTACTTTTCAATTATTTACAATGGCGATGCATAGACAATAAAAATGACCCCGGTAAGAATTCAGTTCTAACATTTAACATTGTTGCCGTTAGCTCTAAGTTCAATTTGTATATGAGTTACCTTCAATTGAAAATTGTTATAGTATACATTTAGTTGCTTTATCCAAAAAACCATTCAATTTCTATGAGTTACCTTCAATTGAAAATTGTTATAGTATACATTTAGTTGCTTTATCCAAAAAACCATTCAATTTCTACCTTGCCCGCAAAATATAGGTCATCCGAAGCAATTTAAACACAAAACAGTTGACATGAATGAGCTCGAGGCACAAAGCAACGAATTTTGCCGGAATTCTCATAATTAACTGGCCTGGTAATTTTGTTTTATTAACAGAACCTAGAAATTAATAAGCGAGCGCTTTAGATTTAATACCAGCCGACTCTTTATTTGAGTTAGAGTCGTATAACTTTTCCTCGGGATTTTCCATTTTCCAGCAATTGTCATTTCGGGAGTGAGGTTCACGAATTAATTACCCTGCCATGTTGGGGAGCATTCGCCATCATATTTGGAATTTGAGGAAAATAGGCTTATTCAATATTTGTCGTACATTTATAATTTGATATTTAATATTGCAGAATCCTTGAGGTGGTTTATACACAGAACAGAGGTTTTGAGTTATTCAATTGAATTTTTATCAAGACATAATGATTATTGTCAAAAGAAACGTTTGTGGTTCAGTAAACTATTTTTGACTTGCACCAAGTCCATTGAATAGATGATTTCAGTTCTAGATATAGTTATACTTGGGCTATACTAATATTTATTTAATGAGTATACATTGTAATTTCTTCAATAAGAATCATGAAATACAAATCAAATCGATAGAATTGAGTTTATGAAAAGAGAAAAAACACCTAAACAGTGCTGCTTCTTTCCCTGCTGTTCATAAAAGAGGACATATGCCTCCTCACTCACAAGCGATTTTGGTGAATTTGGGAAGACGTGTGAATCGTTGTATTCATGCCACGTGCCACTAAAAGGGTGTCTACAATACGCTGTGTAGTGCCCATTGTAAGTAGTCCCACTGTGATTCGAAAGTGCATATAGATTAAAACAAAAGGAGCCACATTGTCTACTGCATAATTGCTCATATCTAATCCTTTTAAAGAAAAGTCAATGACAATATTCATTTCGCCTCTGAATCTTTCCATTGGAGGTGAATATTTATAAATGAATGACTAAAATACGGGGAAACTTATGGACTGATAGGGACTTTATGCGATTTCTTCTTTTCTTGCACCTCGAACACGTTGGTTTTTCATCTTCTTCCAGAGTTTCCTCCCTTGTGAAGTGATCCAAGCATTGTGACAAACTCAATTGGCCAGTTCTTTGTGCTATGGAGAGAGACAAATCCTAGAAAGGATCGAAGGTTACTGATGAGTGTCCACAGTGTGTGCACTTCATAGTGGATTTTAATTGACCAACAAATTGTCTACAATCTTAGAGTTGTTCATGTTCAAATATCTCAGCCAGGACTCTTGCGCTTTTCCACTATCGCTGAATTTTTTGTCAATCTCCGTTAAGATCGGTATAGATTACTTAGTGATTCTATTGATAATAAAATGATAAAAAATCACAAAAAACAGATGAGAACCAAAATTTATCCAAAAGTTATAAATACCTTTCATCGGGAGTATCGAAACAGAAAGTATATTTTTTACAAAAAAACTCTCGTCAATTTAACGAAATCAATATGCACTCATTCAAATTGAGTAGTATGAATATTTGTTTGGAACTGTTATTGCGACAAGAGCAAATGTGTCCATTTCAGTAGCATTTTTATTAGTATTGACTGATTCGTTTCTCAAAGTTTCCCAAAAAGGTGCTGATGAGGGGTTGAAGAATGATATTTCCGACCCAAACTTTGAAAAGTAAACTTGAGATTGAAAGCTTTCCAGTAAGTGAAGTTTTATATCAATACATTCATTACGAAACTTGCTAGAATTTGCAAAGATTTGAATGTAAAAATGGCTTCAGGTTCTGGTGCAGATGTTTTCAGTTGCAGACCCAGGACAGAGATATCAACCTGCCTAGGAATCTATGTGACTGTATTTCTAGAGGAAATTTACACTATTGCATTGTGTGCGGAGAGATTGGAAGAATCCCACCTCATACACAAGTCAATAAAAATATTCTCGGACAGTCAAGCGGCAGAAGCTCTTGGCTCCTACGGAGCAACGCCTAAATTGGTGGCAAATTGCCAAAACCGACTCTCCTCGATAGGAAGACTCCACAGATTGTCTCTGGTCTGGATTCCTGGCTATACTGGCCTGGAAGGCAATGAGGCTGGTGACTCCCTTGCAAAGGAGGGTGCGGCAAGCAGCTTCATTGGACCAGAACCTGTCATTGGCATCGCTTTGGGCTTTGCCAAACAAAGATGGTCTTCTGGCAGAATCTTCCAGGATTGGTTCACTCTAAGGTGTTTATTCACTATTCGAAGTTTGATACCAAACAATGGCTGAACTACAGTAGGGATGAACTACGATGTCTAACAGGCCTTCCCACAGGTCACTGTCTTATTTGAATCATCATATGACTCTGTTTGGAAAATGATGGAATAGCAGAGCACATTCTATGTGCCTGCCCCGCTTGGGACCGAATCAGGTTATTGGAGTTCGGCAGAGCCGTACTCTTATCATCTGACCTGAAGGATCACTCATCATACAAAGTAATCGGCTTCGTTTATTTGGTTTATTTGGTCGAGTGTGAATAGGTGTGAGTCACAATATACCCTTGCGGGTTGCGGTGGAGGGTCAAATAGACCCACTCACTTTAGACCTAACCTAACCTAACCTAGTATTTTCATTTTGATGTTTGTCATCATACAAATTGTATTATTTATGTAATATTTTGAAGCGTTCATTTTCATTTGAAATACATAAAATATGGTCAACTTTTTGATCAAATAATTTCTCTGCTGTGTTGATTATTGTTACCTTAGTTATATCCCGTAGACCCCAACGTCATTGTTTTCAATCGATCATCGAGCAGATTATCTCGAAATTCATTCGTGTGGAAAAAAAATATTTTGATCAGATTAATTTCCCTTCAATTGTTGCAGAACTATCTCGAAGTGTAGAGACCAGACAATTATCATTATTTAATGTTTTCCTCGTGTAATCCATTTATGAAATTACTATGGCATTTACTCATTAGACATTTTGATTATTTTGAATTATAAAACTTATGTGAGATGATTGATGAAGTGAACAAACCTAATTATACAGGATGATTGATGACAACGGACTCTCATTTCATGACTTTCCTTTGGGCACTTTAGAACAAAATAAAAAGGCTCTTGTTTTCTGCGTTCTTGTGTCTGCAGGCTGTAACGACTTTCGGTTCGTATGAAATGACTAATGACAATATGATCTATAGAGAATCATTCATGAATATCAAAACTGTCTATATACGATATTATTTCCATTTCCTTTCCAGGATATAGGGTTGAACAAAATACTTTTTCGTACAGGGTGATTTTGTTTTTGAAGTGACATTGCCCAGTAGTCGAATTACGTTTGGTTAAGGATTTACGTATATAACAAAAATAAGTGCCTTCATCAATCTTTTTTGGGTACTTTCACCTTCCAATATGGAAAAAATTTAAAAAGATTTATGAAAACTCTGATTTCCTCCACAGAAAAAATACTTTTGTTCAAAACATTGCAGCTTTTTTGAGTTAACTTGAAAATGCATTCGTTGATCTTCAAATCTCTTCAACAGGCAAAAATTATTTACAAAGTATGTCATATTTGTGATATTTCAAATCTTCTTTCAACGAGTACGAATCAGTTTGGTGCTATTTATATCAAAACTGTATATAATATAAACAATTAAATATGGAATTGGGATCACATTTATGCATACGTTATTATTAAAAAAAAATATTAACTTCCAAAGATTCAAATTGGTCATACTGCTCCAAGTTGATTCAAATCAAATTCCTTGTGAAATAACCTGCACACTCATCTTCATAGGTGAATGTTCATTTTCATTTGTTGAAGGTGAAATAGGAATTTGTATAATGAATTTGTGATCTGCATAAGTAATACTGAAAAATGCTCTCCCAGAGCGCTGAATTAAAAGATGGATTGGCCTCTACGTTCTCTGGATTTGTAAAAATTTGTTTTTTTTGTGGAGTCACTTGAAACCAAAATATATGCATCTCAATCAGTTTCAATACAAGATTTAACGAAAGTTACTGAATCACTCATGAACCTGTGAGGTCAGTATGATAATAATATACGGTGTGCAATAAGTTCGCTCCACGAAAGAGTTTTTCATTAACAGTTTTTTTCGAAATTTGATTTTGGAAATTGAAAGCACTAGTCAAATCATTTTCATTATCTTACAGAAAAAAATCAGTTATTTCCAGTTTTTCTAAACACACGGTAGGACAAAAGTTTTCTATTTTAGGGAACTCGAATAATCTCTTTTCAGATTGAGAATATTAGCGGTTGTTTTTTGAAATATTCGCCAAAAACTAGAATAGCAAAATTTCGTTTTTGAGGCTCTACCGCCTAAAAACGACTAGTATTAACGAAAGCAAGAAAAAACTGTTTCATATTTGTTATAATCTGATATAAACCAATTTGCAATGCGACCTTTCGTTCATTAGATTTTAGCATCAACTTAATTTTTTTTTAAATACGGACCTGTATTGTAATACATGGCTGAATTTTTTATTACAGTTTCTACAAAAATCATTTATGAGTTGCATTCTGAAGAAATGAATTTATGATCCAAAATTTTCGAAAGAGCTGAACGGGATATTGAGTTTAGTTAGTATTTTGTTAGATCCACCTATATGTAAGAAAATTCAATGTTTCAAATCGACACTATTCACGCTGTCATCCCTTCTGCCGAAGTAATGAGCATTAGATTCATGGTCGATATTCATAGGTATTATTCACAATGAATTTGCTTAATTTCTATGAATTTTATTCATCAATTTCCACAAAGTAATTTGACCTTTTATTAGGCAATGATTTTCGCCATTTCCATTATGAAATCTTGGAATATTATTATAATATTTACCGGGAAATCAGAACATTCTAATATGTGATATTATAAGTTAGGATATTCTATATTCAATCTAATAAATAGTACTTTATATTCTAACAAATAATCTTGCATGTGATAAAGTGGTTATACCTAACCGTTCATTATCTAATTTCCCCTGAGGCGAAATCTTTGAAGAATATTTATTGCTTAACATTTATAACCCATTTTTATTGAATATAGGATATCTTTGGATAATTTATAGCAGAGGAACTTTTAAAGGTGGGAATTCCAGACGAAGGATTGAAATCGAAGTGTTATTGTTTGAATGAACAATGATTCACCGGAAAAAAAAAACCTTTCACCTTCTGGTGAAAAAGTTACATAAATATGTTATATTATTTTCAGGCATCGAATTTTTGAACTCTCATGAGTCATTACTGACGTCTGTTCAAAAAAATATGTTTTTTCGTTAACCAGTTGTCGCACCCCTACGAACGACAACTCTCAAAAGTCGAAACTTGTGCGAGCTAAACACTAACGAGGTCTTACCTTTTAACGTGTGATTCCTAATACGTACGTGCGTAAATACAATAATTGAAGTATCCATATCAACACTATAACTCCCTGATGATAGAATAACAATAATTTCTTCTGTTTATTGAGTATAACCTAAAAAGATCTCACTGAAAAAGATCTGAATTTGCCTCTGAGGAAGGCAGGAAGCGTACTGTAGTTATGGAATCTGAAAATGACTCTGTGATAGTTATGGAATATTATAAGGAACTCTAAAACACTGGAAGGTGGATTTATTCTGTATCGAACAGTATTCGAACTGAAATTACATTGCTCGACAATAAGTGGTCGTAGCAAAGATCCCTTTCGACTATTTAACAATTGAGGCAGAGTAAGTGGAGAGTGAGAGGTAGAGGATTAGAAAGTGGAAACGAATTTCTTTCAACTTCTCACCCATTATGGATAGATGACGAATTTACGCAAAATCAGAACTGTTGTAACTCGTTTTTTTTTCTCTCTCTTCATTTATTTCTTTGAAAAGGCAAAAATCTTCATCCATTAGTAAGCTAGTGTTGTGGTAACTTTGTCTTAAAATAACAACATAGATGAAAACTACTGCAATATATTAATTATCGGTCATATCAGCGAAAACCAAAACTAAAGTCTGGAATTGAATTTTCTCGTTTTCCAAATCAAATGACATCAAAAAGCTCAACCTTGCAGTAAATTAGAAAAACACACCAACATGTTGACTGTCTCAAAAATGTCTTCTCTAATCCATAATAGAAAGCCTTGTTTACCGTTCGAAACTTTTTGGAAAGTAATTATCTACCATATGATATGATGATATGAAACTTATGAAATCATTGCTGAAAATGTTGAAGGAAACCATTGAATTGGCATTAAAGTGGATCAGAAAATTGATAATGAAAAACATAATATATTCTGGGAACATACGCCTAGGAATAATAATAACAAAAATAACGTTCATTAACATTTTTTTCTCACATGGTCTTGAACCTCAATCTATTTTAATTAGTTAATAAAGAAGAGAAATCGCCTTCAAGACCTTATAGTTGCGCTTTGCCATCTTATTTCTTAACATTAAAAACTAATTTTCTCTTAACATTAAAAACTAATGTATCTATTATGACGTTCTATGTTGAGAAGTGGTATGGAAAACGGGTGTAAATATGTGAATATCAAAACATACTTGAAAAAAACATTATGAAATATGAAGTATACAATAAAATTATATTAAGATAAAGATGTAAAATGACTAAAACTAATTTTATATAAAAATAACAGTTAGGAATTAATTGGTGGGACGGTAGTCTGGTGGGTTTAAATGGGTGGTTTGCCTCACTCAATCAACCGCTGTGTGAACCGGTGGTTCGAACCGCAAGGCCGGATGATCGATTTTCACTTCCTATCGTACAACCCGTGTTAGGCATCACACGTTGATGGTTAAGACCTCGTTATTCCTTAGCTCTCACAAGTTTCCACTTTTGGAGTTGTCGTACGTAGGAGGCGACAGCTGGTTAACGAAAAAACAGATTTTGAAAGATTTCAACAGATTCTCTTTAATTCACAGATTGGTGCCGCAAAAACTCCTTTGTTGTAAACCCCAGTAAGACTGTTTTAATGCAGTTCTACTCTAGAACTGTCAGGAAAATTACCGATTTTCGAGTCAGAGTAAGTAGTCGTGTTGTGATTTCGTCAGACAATACTTACAATTCCTTGGTACCTATTTTGATAGTAACATGATTTGGGAGTCAGCTGTGAGACAGGTCGAAAAGAAAGTGAACTGTGGTTATTATGTTATACGACAACTTTCATCCACACTCAGTACTGATCACCTTCTGAATGTTTATTATGCCGTAATTTATTCTCACATCTCATACAATATCGCTCTGTATGGAGTTGCTCCACATCTATAAATAACATTTTTGTTGGCCAAAAGAGTGTATTGCGTTCGATTTACAAATTAGATGCTGAGGAATCTTGTAGACCGCATTTTATCAGAAAAAAAAATTTGCCTGTACCCTGCATATATATATATATATATATATATATATATATATATATATATATATATATATATATATATATATATGAATTTTAGAAAACATTTACACAATCATCTCCGCAATTCAGATTTCCATACATATCCAACAAGAAATGGTAACTTCATTAGGTTGGAAAAACATTCGACTAAATTATATGAGAACAGTCCATCCTACGTAGGAGCAAAACTTTTTAATAATCTTCCCGATTACATAAAAAGGGAAAATAAAGAAATTAATTTCAAACAAAACCTGAAAAAATTCCTAATCAACGGTTCTTTTTACAATGTCGCTGAATATCTAAGTCGATGAGAGTGTATTGTACAAATATTTAATATACTTTATTTTTTCTTCTTTTTTTTCCTTGTGTTTGTGTGACACTTTCATGTATTTATTTGTTGTATCTCACGTTTTGTAAAGATTTTTATATATGTATAATTTCGACGTATCCTATGTCAACTTGTGATCATGAAGGATTTAATAAATTATTATTATTAATTGAGTGGAATATGAAGCTATCAGTTGAGCACAAATAGTGTTTAATTTTTTTCTTCTATTAAACGTATGGAAAAACAATAGAACATATACATCTTCCCAAAAAAATAACATTCCTACACTGTAGAAATCTAAGCAAAATGTAGCTGAACAAAAGTTATTATATATGAAGACGAAATCAGAGTTTCACATTCCACAATATAAAAAAATAAAATAAAAATTGTAACGGAGAAGCCGCAGGCCGAACACTCGATTTTCAATTGCTATCGTCCAAGCCGTGTTAGGAATCACACGTTGAAAGTTAAGACCTTGTTAATCCTTAGCTCGTACAAGTGTCGACTTCTGAGAGTTGTCGTTCATAGGGAGGCGATAGCTGGTTAACGGAAAACCCTATTTTTTTAAACTTTATACAGGTGTAGTCAGCTACTGCGTAAATTCAATGTATGAACGTATTAGCACATATTAGCTTAAAACTGCAAGTCAAAGAAGGGTAATTGCAAGTTATATTTGATCTTCTGAAAACGGTGGCAAATTCTGCCCTCCGAAAGTTACTGATAAACAGCCTATTCATCTTTTCGCAAAATACATTGAATGTATGCAGTAATTTAACGTGATGAACTATAAGTTTGTCGTTTCTACGCCGTTTCTTCAGATAGTGGAAGATGAAGAATCCCATAAAGGTCAATAAGAATCATAGCTGTATAACAAAGACCTTAGCTGAAGATGCAACAACACCAGAGTATGTGATTTTCTGGAACTTCAACTAGCGTTTCCTAATATGACTAATAACCAGTCCCTGCAAAGCTTATTGTTAAATCATTTGAAAATGGAACTTGTAACAGCTGATGATCGATTGCATTGCCAAACATCTGCCAAACTAACTGAGTATTATAAGAATACAAGTATAGCTGAGGCACCAGTCAATCTAATAATAACACTGATGATCTTCAAACATGACTCAGCCTTTAACGGAAGCACCAAACTTTTACGAAGGTTCGAAATAGATGAACACTTCAATCTAGCAGACAACTATCACAACTATCTGGTCATTATTACGCCTTGGTCAAAGACGAAACGGACTGGTTTAAGTTTGACGATAGTCGTGTCACTAAGTGTTCTGGCGATGTCTTGAATTTATTGGAGCCTCTGGAGACACCCTGAATTTTGTTTTATGAGAGAGGACATTGGCAGATCAAGATCTTCAGATGATGTGGTGCTGCAGGTTTTTCCGGGTTTTCCTGCAGCTGAAAAACAAATGCGCCACGGGAATCAATGAAGTCGCCCCGGAGCGCCAATTAATTTTTGTTGTTTCATAATTTCATGATTTGTATTACTTTCTTCTTCGATAAGCTCACAACATTATTACATCGAAATAGATAGCACAGTTTTTACTCAATTCGTTCATGCATAGTTGTGAACAAATTATATGGATTGTTTTTGTATTTAATGTACGCATTTCAACTATTTAAGCACATTATGGAAATTTAACAATAGCCATAAATACCGACAATATTTGTATTACCCACCACCCACCACTAGTACATTTACATAAATTCAACGTCCGATACTCCTTTTCATAAGTACTCTCAGATTCTATCAAATAAGGAATGGTGTGGGTGTAATCTAGCGCGTGCCACAGACTTCAGAATTAATTTCCTTGTTGCCATGTTCTAACCAATATAAAATGAAGTCCCTAGTGTTTCAAGTTTTGATTGATAAGGTTATGGCAGACGGTATTACAGAATGAAGCTTTGACTACGAATGAGAAAATGTGTCATTGTATTTCCTCTGAATTTTCAGGTACCGTTCATCGACACAAAACATTAGGATAATTTTTTCATCATTCATTTGTATAGTTGAAGTTGAAGTTGATATAGTAATTCTTAAAACTATCGGCGAACTCAAAGGCCAAAAAAACCAATACAAAGAAATAATGCCGCTACGAATTAGTCCATGTGCACTGAAGAACTGGCGGTTCGTATTGGATAATTTTTACTAACCGAATTTTATGATTGCCTGAAGAGTCATAAAATTAAATTTGAAGTCATGTTACGGTGACCAATAGAATGTAGCGATGAGTACCGCCGTTGTGTCGTCAATGTTCAGTTCAGGATCGCGATTTGAGTGTTGAAATTCGATACATTGCTGAAGTTATAATTGCTTAAAATTTTTGTTATTTGTTTGAAATGTGGCGTCCTTGAACAAGTACTAATAGTATTAACGAGTTTGATAACAACGCAGACTCTTTCCTGCGTAGTGATTCTAATAGCGCTGATGAACAATGCGAAAAAGAGATACCAGTGAATAAGATTTGGATGTATTTGAAAATTGAAACACAGAGAGTATGTTTCAATGTACACAAGAATCTACATATCAAATTTGGTTTCGAGGGAAAAACCTATTACAAGCAACATCACATTTGACCGAAATTCCTTTCTCAACTGTACATAAAATAGTCAAAAACAAACCTTATGAACGCAAGACGCGATGTGATGCGGGATTACCAAAACCTTTACATGTTCACCTAATAAAATCATTAAAAAAAAACAATATACGACTGTTACAAAAGCGATGAGATTCCTACAATTGAAATCATAAGGAAGAAATTGAATACTTCCGGTCATAACGTGAGCTGCTGTAACAAAACTCTTCAGAATTGGATAAAGAAACTAGGATTTGGATTTAAAATAATGAACAAACGTCAAGCAGTTATGGAAAGCAGAATAATAGTGGAATTGCGTAACAAATAACTGAATATAGACAAGAACAACGGCAAATTTTCTATTTGGACGAAACTTGGTATGACACTCACGACACAGTTACGAAAGGGGGAGTGATGGTTCGAGAATGTGTGCGCCTAACATGCCTGCAAACAAAGGATCGCTACTAATCATTGTGCATTGAGGAGGAAGTAAAGGATGGGTTCCGAATTCTTCGAAATTATATGAAAAAAAACTTGAGGATTGCAATGTTGACTGTCATAAAAACATGGAAGCTAATATTTTTGAGGAATGGTTTGAAAACACATTGGTCCCAAATTTGGATGAGAATAGTGTAATAGTTCTTGACAACGACGATGATTTGTCGCATTCGCGACAACTCATCAAAGTACCGAATAAAAATTCGAGGAAAGATGAAATACAAAGTTTTTTAATGGATAACAATTTGTATTTTGAAGATGACTATATCAAAAACCAACTACTTTAAGTTTTACAGAGAAAAACATTTGAAAAAGTGTATGCTCCTGAGAGTATTGCTGAAAAGTATGGACACACCATATTAAGACTTCCCCTATTTTTTTGTTTTCAATCCCATCGAGTTGATTTGGGGAAAATTGAAACAAAGCATCAGGCGTAAAAATAATTTTCCAAAATTTGATGAGAAGGTAATAGAGCTAGTTAAAGAAGAAGTATCTAATATTACCGAAGAAGACCGGCAGAAAATAATTGAAAAAGTAATTTTAGTTGAAAAAGACTACATGGAGATTGGACACTTCCATATCAATGGTGGAAATAAATTCATTATTGATTTAAATGACGACAGTGATGGTGAAACGGAGAATATGGAAGAGGAATAATTATCTGAAACTTTCGAAGAAAGTTAGTGAAGTGTTTTTGAAGCGATCGATTGTATATATATGTGAGTAAGTAGTTAGGTTAGGTTAGATCACAAGTCAGTGGCTCTATTTGACTCTCCACCGCAACCCGCAAGGGTTTAATATATATTTTATATATATGACAAGAAAAATAGCTCTTATATAAGAGAATAAGAGAGAAGAAATTACAAACAAAAAAACTTTTATATCATAGGAATTGTGTAAAATAATAAAGTAAGTGATGGGTTTGATTACATTTGATTTTGATAACGTTTTTTACCATTAATTTATTTAAAAAACACTCTCTATGCATCACATAACCTACTCAGAAACGCCAAGAGAAAGTATAAGGCTACGGTTGACATCCCATTTCCCGGCGACATCTGAACTTGGGCTCTTGGAGGGGCTTCCTTTCTCCCAATAAGGCACAGAAGGTCAACGGCGGGAGATTGGGGGCTGGTCGCCGAAACCACGAGACCGGATAAGATCAGATGGGCGATCCAAAAATTCAAACCATACAAGTCACCAGGAATAGACGGAATCTACCTGATTCTGCTACAAAAAGGACTGGATGTGCTGACACCACATCTGTGCAGGATTCTCAGAGCCTGCGTGGCCTGGGGATATATTCCAAAATCATGGCAGAAGGTGAAAGAAGTCTTCCTGTCCAAAAAAGGCAAAATATTAGACTAAACGCTCAAGTCATACAGACCTATCAGTCTAACGTCCTTTCTAATGAAAACCATTGAAAGATTACATAAGAAGAAGAGACCTCTTAGTGATAGGAAATCGACAGATTCAGCGCTTGACCACTATACAGGTGAGAGCAGAAAAGGGAAGCCCACAAGGAGGCGTAATATTGCCATTGCTATGGGCAACTCTAGTAGACGATCTCATGAGAAAGCTATCTGACGAAGCATATCTGGGATATGCTGACATCTGGTGATAGTCACAAAATGGAAATTTGCAGGCGTTATTTCGGAGCGCAAGCAAAGAGCCTTGAACATCGTCGGCAGATGGTGCGAGCATGAGAACCTCTCAATGAATGCCAAAAAACCACTGTCGTCATGTTCACAAGGAAAAGAGTGACGAGATGACTAAAATCACCAATACACAATGAAGTGGAGATCCCTTTCGCCACGGAAATCAAATACTCAGATGTGACTTTCGATCACAGGCTGACGTGGAACCTCAACATCCAAAATACAGCACGTAAGGTCAAGATGGTCCTAGGAATCTCCAGAAGAATGTGTTATTATTACGGGCTGAATCCAAAAATGACATTCTGGTTATATACAAGAGTAGTGAGACCCATGATATCATACGGTGTAGTGACTTGATGGACAAGAACAAGGTAATCGGGTACAGCTAGGCTTTTAGGTGGCATACAAAGGCTGGCGTACCTGAGTGTCACGGGAGCTATGAGAACGTCCTACTCGTCCTTCCTTCCAATGGTGGAAGTCCTACTCGGACTTCCACCATTGCACATCTACATACAAAGAAAAGCTCGATTTTTGACAAACAGGCTAATGCAGGGGCAGACCCCAATCAGCCAGTCACACGGTGCAGAATACTTGAAACTGTACAATGAACTGAAGGCAGATCCGCAGTACAACTTTCAAAATCATCATATCATAATAATAATGATAATCGACTTTATCCTTCACAAGAGATATCTTATTTGTATATATATATATATTGTTATGACAATTATTGTTTATGAAAATATTGACCAATGAGACTAGTTAATAAGTTTGTTCGTTTAAAATATAGGTTAGATACGTTACCTTAGTTAGAAATTTCTTATCTTTTGTTCTCAGAAAAATGGTTACGCACACAATGTAACAACTAAATCATTCCTTAGTTGGTTTCCATTGAAATTCAAATATCACAATCCAGTATTGAAAAGATATATATTTTCCTGAAACATAAAAACAAATTAATAAAACCATTTAGATCAATATTAGAAAACAAAACAACATTACAATTTATTCAAATTATCCAAATCAATATTTTGAAAGAGTTTCAATTTGTGAAAGGAAAAACACTCAGTATATGAAAAAACCATGTAGCTAAAATATTGTCTAGCCTACTAGGTGAGAGAATTGGAGAGGAGCTCATGAATTTTGCCAAATGCAAATTTCAAAAATTAATTTTGTAAAATACAGAACATGAATTGTTATAAGACAACCAATATTGTAAATATTAGATATTAGAGTTTGTTTATGAGTACAAATGGTTAATAAACTAAGTGTAGTTTGAGTGAAGTGCCAAAATTTACAAATTAGAAGGTTTTGACAGCATCTAGAATTTTCCAAAATTGGTTGCCAAGGAGATTGGGAGTTTGTTGAAAGGGGAAGCCAAAGAAGTCGATGATCAACGCTGGAACGAGAACCACGTAAAATTTTTGAAAGTTTTGAAAATTGAATTAAAAATTTAGAATTGATGAATCAAACCTATTGAAATACATATAGATTCAATTATAAATAAAAATATATAGAGGAAAGCAGACAATTGAACTTACCCATAGTACCAATTGGAAAAATTTGAGTTGAAAGAAGAAACAGCCAGGTCAACTCACCGCACCAAAAAGGAAAAGTTCAAGGTATTTAGAAATCATTTATAAAACTCAAACCGTCATCACTGAACCTGTTTGCTGATAGAAAGAATCCAGGAGAGACATTTCAATTTCTCAGTGTTTGAAAACTGACTGAACATTCATTCACCATTTTAAAACACATTGAGAACGATAACCATTTGTAAAATTGATATTAATGATTAATTTATAAACATTCACTGAGCAGCCATTTTAGTAATCTGTCATAAGGCAGAGAACGTTGTAGCATTTTAATATCAACAAGGTTATACCACGGAACAGCAATTATTATAGAGTGGTACCTTTTTGTGTAATTCTGTTCATGATTTAAATTTTAAGATATTTTTCGCAGGTGTAGGTAGGTTAAGGTTAATTGTATTAGTGCCATAATCTTTGAATTCAATATTATATTTATTATCCTTTTTGAAAATTTATTTGGCACAATATTTTTGAAAACAAACTAGACATTTCCAAGAACTCTACCTGAAGAGAGAGAGAGGGCGCTGCATGCTTATATAAATCCGACTGAGGTAATCAAGGTAAGAAATATCTGTAAGATAAGGTATCTACCTGAAGTATATTTGTCAAATTTGATCAAACAAACAATAAAAATCAAAACTCTAAGAAGAAAATTCTGAACCCATTTATAAAATTCAAATAGAAAATTAATACAAAGACAAATTATTAATTATCAACATCACTAAAATATAAGAATATATTGTCTGAAAATAAACATATGACGGATGGGCGAAGTGTCATCTGAAGCTGTTTTTCAACTCCAAATGGCGTTTGACTTGAAATTCATCGTTTGACCTAACTTCAGATAAGTTTCTCATGAGAATTTTTTCAACTTCAAGGTAAATCGATTCTGCTACGTTACATGACATTCGTTGATGGCACGAGTTATTAACATTACCCACCCAGAACACAAAGCTAATAACAGGGTTATCGAAGGTAATCTCATATGTTTCAACTGAAAGATATATGATAACTTGGAGAATGAGGACTTCCTCTTCGAGGTAGAGATACTTTTTCCCGCTTTTTTACAGCTGTGACGTGAAGTTATCTAGAGAAAGTCGAACTATTTCACCTTGTTCTCTCACATTTCAATGCAATTTTTAAATAGTGTTTTACGTTATAAAATTCATAAGGAAGTGATATCCAGAACCAAATCTATTTGTTTCAATTTAAATCAATAAGCATACTGGTATACATAAAAATTGTATGGGTTGATGCCTGTAATAATGAAGTTCTCCACCGAGTAAATGAAATCATCATAAGAAATCAGCATCTCATTTCCGTCACATCGGAAAGCAATCGAGTGTTCAGCTCGGGGTATTACTTTGATCACATTTGGCCGCGGGACGAAACATAACACCGTCGACTGATACGTTTCCATAGAGCTCGTGATCGAACGTCCATCATCGTGACCGACAATGTGCCAAAGGCAACAAAATCTCGACTGTTCCCAGCAGAAAATCATCCTCTTTTATCATCTATCAAGTAATCGAAGTTAGCTGGGAAAATACGTTGAAAAAAGTTACGGAAAAATGTGCTGATGATGAAAATATAATATGTGTGACACTGAAGACTTTACGTATTCGCATATCATAGCATTACTAGTAATGTGTCATCAGGCAACCCCCAACACTTAGCAATGGCATAATGATGAAATACATACGAACACAATCCCGAACAGAGAACACTAAAATTAGTAAAGCAGAAAATCAACAACACAACAAATCACAACACATCACATTCCCAAAAGCAGATGAAGGGAACACAGTTATCGCCATTCCCAATGTCATTTATATAAACAAATCCATCGATTTCATACAAAAAAGTTCTGCGCTGATTTAATCAAACCAATAAATTTCAAACCATATTAAAGAAACGATCCAACACGCTAATTTCTTATCAAACCCGAACATCGATACATGTCCAATCCACAACCTCCACAACTATATCCATTTGTTAAACTTCATACTCATTTCACGTCATCGTTCAATATCCAAAACTCTAACGAACTAACAAAGAATATCCCCAACATTGATCTGCAACCTAATTCTTAATTGGTTACGTTCGATGTCACAAATTTATTTCCAAGCATTCCTCCAGAAGATTCTTGAAAACTTGAAGGCTTTAAAATGTGTAATCCTCTTAGGCCCTCCTAGCTGAAATTTTCATGGACAACTCTGAAAAAACTGTACACATCAACATCCAATTTTACAAAAATTTATTTTCTTATTAGTCAGTGGGCTATGCTTCCTCGTCCACTAGATGGAGTGACATTTCGTGATGTTCGCTCCAACTTTGGAAGAGGAATGAAATAATCTGAATGAATTTCGATTTTCAATTCTGGAATATCATTGACTTTAGGTTGATGATGGTCACTATCTTGCACTGACGAGTGGCTAATGAGCCCTAAACCGGTCTGCAAGTGTGCCCGTTCCAAAATTGAAGGTCGACTCTTTCAGTTGTATTGCCAATTGCATATGCAGGAAATTTTATGTGAAGATTCCTGCACCGACACCTGTCGGATATAATTCAACGCCCTTCGTAGTATTAGCCAGCGGAATAGTTGTTTTCTGATAGGCGTCAGTTCATTAAACCTACTGTGTAGGTATATGGAGACTGGCCTGAACGTTTAAAGTTCGTTTGCTTTAAAAATTTATTTATTGGTAGGTATGTTGACGATGTGATAGCCTGTTTCACAAGAGTACATAGACAATTATAGTCATTTTTTTCAAAAGAATAACACTATTTATGAAAACATTAAATCCACAATGAAACTAGAAACCAATAATTCGATGAACTTTCCAGACCCTACAATTACAAAAACTAACAACAAAGCCGATTTCACAATTCACCGGAAACCAACCCATACATACATAACGAATCACCCACAGCGATATAAATTAGCAGCCTACCACAGTATAATCCACAGACTCATTAGTATACCAATGTCCTCAGATAATTTCAATAAGTACTTAAATCTGGTAAAACACAAATTACAGCGAATAATAACTTCAACCCGAATATAATTCATTATATCCTTGATAAAAATACTTTCCAAACAAGCTATTAACCAAGTATATACAATTAATGAGGATCTAGAAGAGATTTCGACTTGGGATGAAAGTAACCAGGTTCAATTCAACGCCACAAAAACCCAGGCATCGGTTTTCTCCAAGAAGCTAATTGTCTCTGAAGCGGATATAATAATGACAGGTCAGACAATTCCGCTTTCTGCTTCGATGGGGATTACATTGGACACCAATATGTCTTGGTACAATTATGTCGCTGGTATTGCAAAGGCTGTTTCTCAAAAGCTTGAAACACTGTTCCGAACCAGAAAACTCTACACACCTCAGCAACTTTTGATGCTTTATAAAGCTCAGATCAGATTTGGAGTATTGTTCTTATGTATAAAGCTCTGCCCCCCAAACATACCCTGAAGTTGCTGGATTCTTTCCATAAACGAGCCATCTGCCTGATTGGAGACGCGAAGTTCAGGTGCAACCTTGATAGCCTGTAACGTCGAAGAGAGGTTAGAGATTTGTATCACTGTTTAAGAAATCTTCCATCTGAAGAACTGCGTTTATGTGGAATAAACTTCCTGAGAACGTTTTTTCCAAATTGATTTAATCTACAGCGATTCCAATCCCATGTGAATCGCTACTTTCGCATAGATACCGCTCTGAGAGCGCCTTAAGGATTTTCCTGTAGTGCTTCTCTTTTGTCCTAAAAAAAAACTCACATAAAACATCAGATAAAATAAAAAGACTACTCAACAAACAAAATGTTAACAAAGCATATGAAACTGGTGACTTGGGTAGATATATGAAGAACAAGTCACAGCACATAGACGAGGATAACAGATCAGGTATCTATAAAATAACATGCGTGAATCATGCTCGGAAGTTTATATGAGAAGGATAGAAACCATAGAACAGTGCTTTTTTTCAGTATCTGCCACTTATGTAACTATTGCCATATCTTGTACTGCCATTCTAATAGTGAAACAAACAAGAAAAAATGGTTACAGCAGGTTGATTCATCATGTTAGGATTGTTAGTAACCACAATTTTGTTCTGGTGATGACTGACTTGCTTCTGATGATTTGAGACTACCAGAGAGGTCATTTGGGTTAGTTTTCTGTTTTTCGAATTGCCCAGTTTCACGCTTAATTGAACACCTTTTCAGACCTTGCTCCACCTTGATTATAATCCTAGCCTTGGACCATTCAATATTGCATTGACGATTGATTTGGAACCAATTTGAAACCTGTTCATGAAAAATGAGCTGAAGAATTTGCTTTCAATTTATTCGAATTACAAAGGGTGTGACATTAAAATTGATCAAATCAATCAGTTCAGTCCAAGAATTGTGGTATGTTATGATTTATTTAGAATCTTTCAGCATCTTTCCCAGCTCTCTCAGATCCAAGATCTTTAGACTTCTGCCATAGTTGACCATGACTAGTTTCTTGACGGCAGACTGTTTCAAACCAGAAAAATGTACACACCTCGGCAACTGTTGATGCTTTATAAGGCTCAGATCAGACCTTCTTTGGAGTATTGTTCTCATGTTTGCATACCCTGAAGCTGCTGGATTCCATTGAGGAAAGAGTAATCCGTCTAATTGGAGTAGCGAATATCACTTACAACTTTGATAGTCTGGAACATCGAAGAAAGGTTAGGAGTTTGTCTCTCTTCTATAGATACTTTCACGGGAAGTGTTCAAGTGATTTGATACATTGGATTCCACCAAGAGCGGTGGAAATACGCGACAGACTATGGCTGCTCATCGTTTTGAGGTTCAACTAAGTACACTGTCCACTGTTTATGTGGATTACACTTCCTGAGGACGTTTTTCCGAATGAATTCAAATCCAATGTGAATCGCTAGTGTCTCCTGTTGGCTTGTGTTTTCTCCTGGAAACAAAATCATATTACGTACTACTTGGAAAGAGTGAACCTTTTGCAGTGCAAGGCTCCACAATTTCATTTTGTTCTATCTCAAATGACTGTGTTGAATTAGTCAATGTATTTATATTGTCTCCACGCTAAAAATTTATAATTTCAATATGAGAACATAGGATTTCACGGCATGATCAAATGATACCTGAAGTAGGCACGAAACGTTTCATCTGCTACAGCGACAGACATAATGTGCGTTGAAGGTTATATCTCGACGTTTCAGCAACAACGGAGTCAGTAAGTTTCGTTTGCTACTGCGGCGGATATACGTGGTATAATAGTCGACTTCCCTCTCGCAGTAGATGCACATACCACTGGTGATGTCTGATGCAAGAGCAGACGAAACGTTTGGCACTGATAGTTCCGTTCAACCACAGCCTAAATGTCCGGATTTTGATTTGTCACATAGTCTTTGTATGATCACGAGTTGTTTAAGTAGATTAATTTCTTAGTATATACTCACGAGTAATCTTTCAGGAATGTATTCATTCGGGTTTTCTGATATACTTTGATATACTTTTTACTCATTACAAATTTATATCAACAGAGATTTTTCTTAGAAATTGTCACTTTACGTCAAGTTTTCTGTCATAAGTTCATTTATTTGGATTGGTTGAGAAATTATTTTGAAGTTCGAAAATATTCTTATTTAATTTCTTTTCTTTTTTCTACTCCCTCATTTGGAGAATAACGTTTTTTAAAAATAGTAGAAAAACGAGGGAGTAGAAAAAGAAAAATAGTATCCATTATCAAAATCAAGCAAAGCGATTCAAACAGTCACTACAAGAAGCAGAATTGAGCCTATTAAACATTTTTGTAAACATGTAAGTCTGTAGACTTACATAGAGAATTTTTTTTTGGGAAATTTCATTTCATTATTCAATATATTTGCCTTCGAGAACAATATAACAATTATAAACCTCTTTATAGTACGATTTGTGTTTTGCCTCAGAATTGGCCTCATTTTTAACGATTACCTCTAGATCGGCGTCAAATTTCTCTCCAGCAAGCATTCTCTTGAGTTTTGGGAACAGAAAAAAGTCGTTGGTGGTCAGATCTGGAGAATACGCTGGACGCGGAAGCGATTCGAAGTCCAGTTTATGCAATTTTGCTATCGCTTTCATTGATTTTTGACACGGTTCGTAGTGTTGATGAAACAGAATTCTTTTTTTCTCAAATAGGGCTTCAGCAGTATTCATTTCCGCCAAAAAGCAATGCATTATTGACACATCCATTTTCTTCAAATTAACAAAAGTTGCTTCACTCAAAGTGTTATGTCCCACGAAATAATAGTCCGAAATCTGTGAAATTACACGTGCCTTTTGAAGGTTAGGGTGTGTTAGCCTACGAACTTCTCAGCCCATCTTGGAGCAAAATCAATTTTCCTGAATGGGGCAGATGGCTTTCAGATCTGATTTCTACCATTCACAAGAAAAATAATGATTTTCCAATAATTATGTATTTTTTTTGTCAAAATCAAATTACACTGCATTTCTTGCACATCATATGGCATCAAGGTTTCTTCATGATGCTGCTCCTCAAATTTCCCCTCCGACTCCTGACCTACTCAATGCTCCTCCTCATTTATTACGTGAATAGACGTACTTCACGATATTACCATATAACCCAGCCTGTCACGTGTGAGTGATGCATTTTAGGTTAGGCAGCATTAGAACGGCCCGACGGCTTCGTAAACGAATGCTCGGACGCGTCGAGTCACTTAGCCGAGGATAATGGAATTAAAGCGATATGGCAACTAATGGAGTGTTCGATCCCGAGTCTGTTGTCGCTCGAAACAAATGAACCATTGCGCCGCCATTGATGTTGGCTTGATCTGATTATATCCATAATAGATTTTTAATGTCGATGCAGAATTCAAAAGAGTGGAACGCTGAAGTGACAGCAAATGTTGAAATGGAATGAATTAAGATACATTCAGTTATCCAAATTCTTGAGTGGCTAATGTTTCATTTTTGGGTTCGTGAATAAGTGGTACACACCTATTGGTTAACTTCTTTATTGGAAACTTGTATAACTTGAGAATAATCCACCAACTGTAAATGTTCTCGATTGGAATTTGGATCAGTGGTTGAACAGGGTTAATATATTATACTGGTAGAAAAGGAAATAGAACCGACTTTAGACGAGGAATATTTGAAGAAAGAGAAATATAGTGGCAAACAAGATTGGCATCATTGATGTAGATTAGCATTCCTAATATGGATGCTCGACAGAAATTCACAACGAACGACTTTTTCGTAAAAATAGTTTGTGGTTGGGCTCAAATGACCCCTTGAGTTCTCATAAATCGTTACGAACTGATACTGAAAGCAGTAGCTCTGGTTTTTATGAAACCATTTTCCCCACACCGAAACTAAAGCACTGCCTCTCAGCATTGCCACTGTCACTTCATTTTTCAATAATCAAACGTTCAGAAGAGCAAAATATATAATTTTCTCCAATTTACTATAACTAATTTCATAAATTCAGCAAATTTTGAAATGTTTTTTTTTTGTTTTCAGCATTCACACATGAATTCGATTAGGAAAACTCATAAAGTATGGAAACCAAGAGTCAATCTGTACAGAAACTAATTGTTGATAATAGCATCTGGGAATTATCATAATCTGGAGAATTATAGGACTTTGGAAGAAGTATGCAATTACACGAGTGTTCACTAATTGAATCTTCCTGCCCTAATGACGATGCCCTCACCTTGTCGTGGTCGAGAGGCTTTCGTACTTCAATGATGTCGAGAGTCATGCAGTAGCTCAGCTATTGCTAGTGAAGTTCACTCAAAGTTGCTATTGCAATACCTAGCAAAAGCTATGTATGTTAATATAAACTCTAGCTTCGGGAATAGATAGATTCCTTCTGTTTAGGAACTTCAAACGCCGGTTCTGTGGCTCATACAATCTAACATCCTGACCAGTCACGAGGATGTTTATATAAATCCATCTGGGTGGTCGGGACAGACGCCTAGTCATGAGAAATAGCTACTTTTGAGAATTGCCTGACATCAAAAGTTCGATGTGGAGAAATCCGCGTCTGGTGACAGCAGCTGCCAAATTTTATTTAAATAAAACAAACACAGCAATAGCGAGAGGGTTTCCAAGGGTGGATAGACAGTTAATTACGTTTGATTTCACGAGTGATCTAGCTATGAACCTATAGATGTTAGAGAAAACGTCGTTGAAAACAAGCTGTCGCTAAAACTTATAAGAATTCACAGAACAACAATAATCAAGTGTAGTGCTTACATAATCATATCCACATGTGCTGGGGTGTCAAGGCGAGCGTCGTCATTCACATCTTCTCGACCTCCTGTGAAGAGTTTGTACCACCTAATAATAATGATAATAATAACAGAAAATTTGGTACCAATTCTTTGATCCATTTTTTTCGATAGCAAAAAATCTCCAAACACTCAAAACACATCTAACTTTCATGCTTCTTTACAACACTTGACATGCTAAACAGCTGAAACGTATGTTTGAAACGAGAGTACCAACATAAAGAAATAAAAAAATCGCTAATCGAATGTATGTATCCCGCGAAATTTGAATATCCATCTTATTCTCTGAACAGCCCACATATGCCTACATTTTTTCTGTCACAGTGACACATCAGCTTTACCATGATGAAGGTTTCCGTTTTTTTCGTGAAGACTTCCTTTTTAAAATGTGAGGACTGGAAGTTTCGCAAAAACCATTGATTTCGATCTATTATAAAATAGCTTATTCATTACATATCTCAGATCATCATCCAGAATATGTTCATTTCGGAATGTTATTATAATGTATTTTTATGCTTCAAATATTCAGTAAAGCCTATTGCATCAGAAACACATGATATCCTATCTTGTGAGTTGGGAAAAATTGTTTTTTTATATTTGAGAAGTTTTACTTTCACAATATAATAGACATTGAACAAATATTTGATGATCAGAGTAATACGTGATATTGAATAATACTATCATTACAGCCCATGATGAAAACCAATATTGGAGAAATCGAAAATAAATGCATAATACTGAGTAACCAAGTTATTATTCTGTCAAGTTTTTTATACGATGTCTCTAATGATATTTCATACTGTGTTAACGTACATGTCATTGAATTACGTTATACCATTTTTTGCCTATTGGTGTATTTTTATGATTGTTTCACTATACTTTTCACTATACTCAAAGTTTCCATCATATTTTATTCATGAATATTGAATTCAAATTATTTTACGTTCACACAGTGTCGGATTTTGGGACTTATTGTCTTAAAAGTAACATATTACGAAAACAAACCAGACGTTACTTTAACGTATCCAAAAATATTTACCAGGTTGCTGTATTCTACATTATATCAGGAAACTTTTTTTTCTAATAAATAAACTGTATGATCTTAGATACATCATACTGCCACCCAACAGGATTGAAGAAAAGGAGATGTGCTGCATTGCACATCTGAAGATCAATAGATACTGAATGAATTTCTCAATATTGTCTGTTGATGATCTTGACCTCCCTTAATATTTATGCAGATTTATACGGTTTGATCCGGTCACTGTACTAAGGTAAAATGATCAGTTTGCAATCTGTGTAAAGTTTGCGTATTTGGAGATTGTTTTATATTTCTATATCCTGTGATCGTATCAATTTGGATGTCTATGAACTTGGAATATTAAAAGATGGAATGCTGAATACTGAGTGTTTTTGTTATAGAATATTGAAGTTGAGGTTAGAACATCTTTCAATTCATGTTTTCGCTTAATCGAATTCGAATTATATCATGATTATTTTCCATATTTGACAATTCTTCAGCAATGGCCTTTGTACTCAAGCACATTGAACGAAATGACAAACCAGAGTGGAAACCGATAAAAGCAGCATTCTCATGGTGGATCAGGAACGTTTCATGAAACAATTCCAGGCATGAATAAATCAGTTCTGACACCATCTGTGAAGCGCTCATTGCGAAGCAACTAGAGCGTAATCGTGATTCAACTATAAATAAAATAAATCTTCCTCGGCCTCGGCTCCAGATGGACGATGAGGAGAGAAAAAATTCATAAAGCACAGCATGACTCACGGCATTCACTCGGCTGAATTGCTCTGCGGCTACCGTGGACGCGTTAACATGCAAAAAGAAATACGAAGCATTCCTATAACTATACACCCGGATAATAGACTTGTGTAATCAGTAATTCTAGTTTTTAACGAATATTCCAAAGACAACCGTCTTGATCTAGAAAGATATTATTTTAGCTTAGTGTGTGTGTATATATTGATATTCTGAAGTCTGCGTTGTATTTATTCAACCCGGACTTTAAAATATGAGATTGCTGAACGCGGGCTACGCGATGTTTAAGTTTTTTTATGTTGATACACTCGCCGCGAACATATGTTCACAATTTTAGCTGTTAAGCATGTTTAGTTTGTTTCTGAGAGGCATAAAAGTTAGAAGTGTTTTGCGATTTTCAGGTATCAATAAGAAAGGAATCATAAAATGTGCAACAAATTTTGTGTAAAAAATGAAATTGATTCCTCAAAAACACTTGAAATTTTGACATACGGTGATTGTACTCTTAAAAGAGAAAATGCAAATGAAGACGCTCACCCTGGATGCCCCAGCACATCAACAACCGATAAAACTGTTGAGAAAATGAAAGAAAGTTCAAGGTTACTATCTCCATTTGGGTTTGAACGCCGTCTTAGTTTAGAACAGGAACAACGGATAGCTTTTCTTGATGTACTCGTCAAAAGGCGTGCCACACGACTGACACATAAAGTGTACCGAAAACCGACACATACGGACAGATATCTGCATGCTTTTCCGAACCACCAACCAAGTCAAAAGCGGGGAATTATCAACAACCTGACGGAAAGTGCCCGTATAATCCAGTCATTTAAACTTAAATTAGGTAAGAATCTCGGAATTCGAGATACCCAGCTGTAAGTCTGTAAATACTTGTATATTGACACCCTAACAGTTGTCTCAAAACCTACATATGGTAGGGTGTAAGCAACTATTAAATTTCAAAGTCAAAGGTCACAAAAATCGGTTTTTTGCGCTTTTTTTGGAAATATCTCATTTCCGATGGGTTTTTTGCTATTAGTATTTATTATCAATATTGTAGAATACAAAAGTCTCTACAAATTTTGTGAAAAAAAAAATTTTATACGGTGAACCGTTTTCGAGATAGAGGGCGAAGAGCGCGCGGTCACAGCATCACTTCAGGTCAACCGGTGATATATAGTTGATGAACTATCGATAAATCAATGATTATAAATATTTGTCAATTTTTATTAACTATTATATTATATTTTATCATTTTCTTCATGCATTAAATCTATATCTATTCAATAATACTGATAACCGTTTACTAAAACGTTCATTATTGATGGCGGATTTCTTCTTCATCATGTTGTATGGAGCAGAGAAGATACTTTTTCTATTATTTTTGATAAATACATGAATTATTTACAAAGGCATTACAGTTCCAAAATAATTGTTGTATTTGACGGATATTCAGACTACAGTAAGAACGTAAAAGCTATGGAGCAGCAGAGAAGACCTGCTGCACTTTCAAAAACGTATGAAGTTTGTTTCGATGAAACAATGGTTGTACCAGATACTCAAGAAAAATTATTATCAAATCGAAATAACAAAGATAAGTTCATTAATATGTTGATTGAAAAATTACAAGCTGCAAAAATTACTGCTAAACAAGCCAGAGATGATACGGATGTTCTTATTGTTGAAACTGCAATTGAAGAATCAAAGTCTAAAAAAACTGCAGTTATAATAGGACAAGATATTGATTTACTTGTCATTTTAATTGGGCGTACACTGTCTTACGAACAAGAAATTTTCTTTAAAAAAGTTGGGAAAGGTAATGTAAAAACGGAGATATACTCGACTAAAAGTTTTGATAATTATCCTCATTCTAAAAAACATATTTTATTTCTGCACGCATTAAGTGGCTGTGACACAACTTCTGCGCTTTTTAAAAAGGGAAAAAATCATTTTTAAAAGTTTTTGAGAAACTGACAAATTTGGATGAACTAGCTGCAGCATTTGAGGAAGAAAATTGTTCGGCCCTGAGATTGTTAGAGAGTGGAACTCAAACCTTATTGGCAGTCTATAATGCTCCGAAATCTGTGAAAAGTCTCGATCATCTTCGTTATATGCATTACGTCAAGTCTACAAAACTTAATAAACCTGTGCAGCTTTCAAATATTCCACCAACAAGTGCAGCTGCTCATCAACATTTCAACCGTGTATATTATCAAGTTCAAACTTGGTTAGGACATGATTTGGAACCCCAGGTATGGGGTTGAGCAATGCAATTTGTATAACAATTTTTTTCACAAGCACTGAAAAAGTTACAATATTGAAATTAACCTGACGTTTTGTACTACCAAAAAGACACTTAGCCAGTAATTTATTTGGTTTACCCCATGGTTGTAAGGGGTGGAAAACGCAACCCCTAAAATTTATTTTCAATGTAACTTTTTGTCCTATTATTTGTTTAGCATTTCCGATAGCCTGTTTCATTCTAAACAAAAATGTCTCTTGGGTTTTTTGCCCAAAATAAACCAGTTCGCAGCAAAAAATAATTTTACGAACAACTACAGAGATACATCGTCATAAATGCGAACTGGATTTATTGTCATTTTTTAGTTAGTACCTGCATTAAACAATTAAAGGGTAATAAACAAAACTAATTTATCAATTACAAAACACACAACATGTAGAAATCATAGTAAATGTTCAATATGTCTACCTTCAGACATTACTCATGCGTCTAGACGTCGGCACTTTGAGTCACGTATTCGCTCAAATATTCCTGGAGTCTCTCTGATTAACATGCATGCATCGATGATGCGGTTTCTTAAGTCCTCTACATCGCGAACAGGAGTACGATGAACCAAATGCTGTAAATGGCCCCAAATAGAGAAATCGAGAGGATTGAGATCCGGGGATCGAGCGCGCCAGTTCTGTGGTCCTCCTCGACCTATCCACTGATTTGCATATGTTTCAGTTAAATGCTGACGTGCTACCTGACTGAAATGGGTGGGAGTCATGCATAAAGAACATATCCCTTCTGACGCCCAAAGGAACTTCCTCCAGCATTACTGGATGCACTTCTCTTAAAAATTGAACGTATGCCTCACCATTTAATCGAGGAGGTAGAACATGAGGCCCAATTGAATCATCTCCAATAACTCCGAGCCACACGTTAAGAGAAAACTGTTTTTGATGGTTAGTTTCGACAGTAGCTTGAGGGTTGTCATCAGCCCATATGTGGTAATTATGAAAATTAATAATCTTGTCCCGAGAAAAACTACATTCGTCTGTGAATTCTATCGTCTTCAGAAAGTCACAATTTCTTCTAATCATTTTCAGCATCCAATTGCAAAATTCAAGATGGTTCGGAAAGTCTCGGGATAACAGTGCCTGTACTCATTGCAGATGGTAAGGGTATAAGAGATGTTCTTTTAAAATTCGAAATATCATCATATGATCAACATTCAGCTGGAAAGCAATCTTCCTAGTACTGGTAGTAAGTTGTTCTCTTCAGTCAAATTAATTGGCGACCACAATCCTGCGTTCTTCTGTCGAATGAACCATATTCTCGTAATCGTTGATGAAGTCGAGCAAATATTCTATGTGAAGGATGTTGCCATTGAGGATACATTTCAGCATATCTTCTAGAAGCTTCGAACCCATTCCCCTGCGACAGACCGTAAACGTAATGCATATCAACCATTTCCTCATTTGTGTATGCCATTTTAATAACAAGTGAATTATTAAAGTAACAAATTAAGAACAGAACAACAACACACAATTAGTATCAATTCAATTTCAAAAATTCACAAACTGACAGCGTCATACCAATTTAATTGTCACTGTCGCTAATAGCGTATTTTCGCATTTATCACGATGTATATCTGTAGTTGTTCCTAAAATATTTTTTTGCTGCGAACTGATTTATTTTGGGCAAAAAACCCAGAAGACATTTTTTGTTCAGAATGAAACAGGCTATCGGAAATAAATTTTTAAATGGTAAACAAATGATAAGACAAAAAGTTACATTGGAAATAAATTTTAGGGGTTGCGTTTTCCACCCCTTACAACCATGGGGTAAACCAAATCAATTTCTGGCTAAGTGTCTTTTTGGTAGTACAAAACGGCAAAACAAGTGTTGCCCATCTATACACTTGGCTGCACCGCGCTGATGGGGCCAATAGTTAGAAACACGTGTCCGCGGTTTGTTTCATTTTTGATTTATATATATATATATATATATATATATATATATATATATATATATATATATATATATATATATATATATAATAATAAATTTCACCAAAAGGATTTGAAGCTTTATATCTTCATTAATTATCTGAGAGCGCTTTCGACAGCTGGTCGTACTGTCATCTTCTAGGCACTACTCAAACTGAACTTGTCATCCTGTCGTCTGCCTCTTTATACGGTATGAATGTCTCAACTCAGGTATTTCAGGTACTTCAGGTAAATTTGCCTGTATTTGTACTACATCAGGTACTATTCTCTGTGTTAGATCTTCTTTAGGAATGTGTATGGTTTTGTTTAATATATTGAATGTGAGGTCTTGTTGTGTTTTGATTTGTACTTGTTCCTCGATAAGTGATTTATGACTGTTAAATGATCCAAAGGTACAATGAGCACAAAAAGGCATACATAAATCCAATTGTATATAAATCAAACCTCGCAACACACGCCATACAAAACAAACATAATTTCCCCCCACAAGAGAACATAAAACTCATAAAACAAGTCAACAAGGGAAACCGCATGGACATTTGGGAAAACTTGAACATCCATAAATTTAAGTACAAATATTTTGAATAGCAATGAAGTACATGAGAGTATTTCAAATATTTTTTGCAATAGTTTTCAATAAATATCAATGTCATTATTCTATAATTTTCAATAATTAATTAGTAGAAAAAACTATGAATATAAATAGATATACATAGTGATAAATAACTTTCAATCATTTCAAGGTTATGCAAACACGAAGATGAATTCTAAAACAAAAATTTCGGAATTATGGTATTGAATCATCAAATTGAACCAATCGCCTATTTTTTCACAATCACATTGTAGAAAACTGTTTTACTGCTTCTTTCATGTTCACAATGCAAAATATTATACTGAATTAGAAAAACTTTATCATTTTACTGGCCTAATAGATGTGAAGACATTGTTACACACGCAAGTTTTAATTACAATAATAATCAAAAATTAACAATCTTGACCATTTGGGAAATACGCGCTGTCGAGCTGATACATAATAAATAACTGCACCTCAGGATGATTGAGAAACAACAAAAACAATATCAATTTTAATGAATTAAATTAACTACTATACAGGGTTTCGCAAAATGAAGTTAAAGGAATTAATAATAATTAAATGCATAGTAATAAAAATTTGTGCACGAAGAAGCACTATTTCGGTCATAAAAATTCAATTACGAATTCAGTAGCTTCATACTGAAATAATCAGAAGTAAATATTTAACAAGAAACGAAAATATATTATTCATTATTATCGCAGGGCTTTAAAGTGAGTGTAATATACCTGAAAATTGTAGCCTTGCCGATCAGTTGAATGAAATTCACGAAAAAAAATAAAACGCTTCTTCAACAATCATTATGGATTTCATGTTTTTTACTACAGCACACTCCGCTTCTATGAACCTATGAGGATTTTTTTCATCTTCCGCAACAAACGATATTCGCAAAAATTTTCACCACCATTACTCCAAATAATATTGAGTATAATAATAATTATGGTAATGATAATAACACGTTTACGTGCATCTGATGCACACGAATACTCACTGCACAACACCGAGTGTTCGAACGCTCATATGAGCAGAGAGGATTGAAGAGAGGAGTCGCTGGATCTAAAGACAACCTGCTCATCGATAGATATGATACGCAGGACTCGATACAGTATAAGCGTAATCTCTCTTGGCCTGTTTTGATAGAATTGGCTATGCACCTAATTTATGAATAATATTTTTCCATCGCTGTAACTTGGACCTGAGAATCTGAAATGGATTCAGGGATTCAAGTATCATCTTTATGAACTTTTCTATTGCAAATTGAGGGCTATATTAAAATTCAAACTTGTCGAATGTTTTTCATGCCAAAGAAATGTTTATTTCTTAGCCGAGATGATTGGCGAGAACGTTCCAGGTGGCAATTTTTTTTTTCTTTCCTCTACGAATCTGACAAATGTTTCTAAGACAATTTCGTTGTATTATTTCCTTTTATTATTTATAATCTTTTCATTGGTAAACAATGATTCGACAGAGACAATTCAGTGCAAAGCTTTTAACAGGTATTAGTTTATTCATTTATTCATTCACCAAACAGAATAAGAGGTTTTTGCTTATTATCATTTGAATTATGGTTAAAAAAATATAAGGAATACGATACAACAAACTGAAATAAGAACTACTCAATCCCTCTACGTCTTTCCTATTGTTAACACTTTCTTGTTGGAAATATAAGAAATCTCACTTAAGAATCATTCACATCTAAAATATCAAGGTTTGCATAGTCGTTTTTACTTATGTGTTGAACTTGGCAAGCCGTGTCCATTTAACGTATAGTAATGTTTAGTTTTTGATGTTTTTCTGCAATAATACAATTCAGAAAAATACTGTGTGGACCGGTCTTAATTCAGAATTATTTTCAAATGAGAATAACAAATATATCGTGGGAATTTTGACTATCTCTGTTATTACTCAAAACTACAGAGTGGATTTGATAGATCATGACCATCTTCCCGTTATAGAAGAATGATGCGTGAACGGAAAATAAACTGAATATGTGTTTATGAAACATTGATATGAAATCAATATTTACTTGTGAGAGATGAAAAATTTGTTTAGTCCAACACCATGAGGATTGAATTGAAAATTTATGAGCAATATATAACTGATGATGCATCAATAGTTGACCCAAGTCGAAGAAAATTCAATGGCACTTCAAATCATATGAACTATTATGAATTTTCCACATATATTTCATCTTTTCAGGGACTAACTTTTTTCATTTTCAAGGGTGGAAAAAAATTTAATGTGTTTGAAGAATTTGTTATATAATTAACAGTCCCTTTAAAAAACATGATATACTGGGTGAAGGAGGAGGTCACTTCTTATGGAAAAAATTAATGCTTGTAACCCATACCAACACAGTCAACATAGTATTCCCTTCCGATAAAGAATACTAAATTATATGCTGATTGAAACAAGGTATCATGAATCACAAAACGCTAGAATATTAATACATTCAGCTACCGGACTGAGTCATGGCCGGTGGGAGAAATCGTATCTACGTAAAGTTTGAGTCGGTATATGACAAAGAAAGTATTAGGAAGAAAGAAAATAAACTTTTGTTTATAATTTTACGCAGTACGAATTAAGGGGTAAACAATAAATGGATATTATATCTACTACATCTACTGCACATCTTGAGGCAGGGGCTTCTCACTGGCCATGACTCAGTCCGGCAGCTATTTAGTGTCACCATTAAAGTGCGCACCATATGGGAAATTCAGAGAAACAGGATCCGTAGCAAATCTATTTAAGAAAAAGCACACTCCAAGTAAATATGATGAAGAGACCCAACTCAACATTTGTTTAAAAGTTATTGAAACAAGGGCAAACGAGCACAACATATATTATAAAAAATACCGATTACAAGAGAGAAAGTGTTAGAACATTTTTATTGAAGAATAAATTTTGGCCTTACAAGCCAACATTTATTAACACATTAAAAGAACGAGATTTTGATGCCCGTTTGGGGTTTTCATTCTGATTTCAAGGAGAGAGAGAAGCAAATGTAAAGTTTCCGTATAAAATTTTATGGACAGATGAGGCAACGTTCTCTTCAAATGGAACGGTAAGTTCTCAAAATTGCCGATGGTGGGCCCAAGAAAATCCCAATTTCACAGTTGAATGTGGTGATCAGTATTCCTTTAAAACTAATGTATGGTGTGGAATACTTAACGACCAAATAATTGGGCCATTTTTCTTTACGGAAAATTTATCATCCGTCGGTTATCTCAACCTTTTAAATAATGAGGTTAGTGAAGTTTCAGATAATATGCCTTTAAATATTAAATACGACCTATGGTATCAGCTTGATGGCGCACCAATACATCACACGGTTGTTGTAAAACAGTCCCTCCAACAAATGTTCAGAGGCAAAGTTATTGGACGTAACTGGGAACATTATTGGCCACCTAGATCACCCGACTTGACGCCTTTAGACTTTTTCTGGTGGGGTTACCTGAAACAAAAAATATACCGAAGTAGACCATTTACTGACATACAACATCTGGAAAATACCATTCGCGAGTGCTGTGCAAATATAAATCCCCGATTTATTAAAAATGGCCTCTGCTTCTGCTTTTTCAAAATCGAAGATTTGTTTGAGAAAATAGCCAAGTGATTGAAACTTTGTACCAGTCATGTTAAAATTTTTATAGCAAATTTTCAATTTCTCTCTAAAAATGTCCGTATAAGTAAAAATGTATCAGAAAAGGTAAACTCCATGATGAGTTTGTTATGTATACATGAATTGATGACAATTAAACGAACTTGTTTTTTAAAATAAAGGGGATATCTGTCAAAAATAAGCAAAACGTTAACTTTATCCTAAATGCATAAAATTTGGCATATGGATATAAAATTGCCGTAGACACAACTTTTTCAAGTAACTTTTTGTTAAATTCGATCTAGAAATGCACTTTTTCAATAAAAAGAAGAAAGTTGAATTTGACAAACACTGAACGTCAATGGGTCGCAGTTGGCCGCATCATTTCAAGTTAAATTCAAAGCACAAACAAGTGCCGAAGTTAAACTTCATTGAAACTTTTCGAAAAAAAGTTTGCCATATGGTGCGCACTTTAATGGTAACACTGTATGTCGGAGTTCGTAAAACACGTGTACCTTGATAATTTGGATTTCCCATGACAAGTAATGAGTATGGTATGTAAAACGTGCGTGGAGTCTTTGAGGGCGAATAGGAAAAGACCCAATTTCAAGTATCAAACATCAATGATCAGAATGATCATTATTTTTGCGTGGTTGATATAAACGGGATTAATAAAAGAAACCGGTCCAAATAACTTTACTCTACTGTGTTACTCGACCAAACATTTACTCTGGCGATACCTACACCAGTGCCACAAGCATCTTCAACTACACAAAATGATCACGACTTAGATGAAAAAAATCTCTTCTTTAAGAAAATCTTCCAACTCAAGAAACAAAAATTTCGTACCATCGGCACAGAGAGATATTTACTTACATTCCTTTCTGAAGATGATGAATTTGTTTATAATAAATGCTTTTATCGAAAGGTTACTCAGTATAAGAGATACTAATCTAACCTAACAAATCGCAGAATTCAAAATCTGTACATGATAAATCAAGAAAGGAATTATTGTTGAAATATTTCGGGTTAAATAAAAGCAATGGAAATAGACAAATACGAGATGACCCGAATGTATGGCGCTCATTTATTAATTCCTCTAAGCATAGCTTGAAATGTGTACTTATGCACAACGGCAATGAGCTGGGTTCGTTACCGTTAGCAATTCAAATCAAAGATTATGCTAGTGTGGCTTCTGTTATGAGAAAAATCAAATACCACGAACACAAGTGACTCATATATGTAGAGCTAATCTTGTGCTTGGACAACAAGGAGGCTATACAAAATATTCTTCTTTTATTTGTCTGTGGGACAGTAGAGCCAAGTATCAGCACTAGTTTCGAGTAGACTACCGTCCCTGCATATCGACTAGGGCTCATGAAACAATCTGTCAAGGCTCTGAATAAGAATGATGATTAGTTCAAATACATCTCTAAAAAGTTTTATGATATGAGTACAGAGAAACTGAAAGCCGGAATTTTCGATGGTCCACAAATAAGGTTGCATTTCGTTTGGATTGCACAAAAACAACAAAGATGTAAGCTATGCTGAGCACGTTGAAAATATATTGCCGCAGTTCCAGCAGCTTTGCTGTGATATGAGTATCAGCGTACACTTTCTACACAGCCATTTGTACCATTTCCTTGGAAATCTTGGTGATTTGAGCGAAGAACAGAGGGAATAGTTCCAACAAGATATTCGAACTATAGAGAAAGGGTAACAGGTTTACTGGGATGCCCACATGATGGCGGACTTCTGTTGGAGCATTCAAAATAGGTCTTGTGAACCAAGTCAAGCAAGAAAATCCTATGATAAACATTGCTTGTTATTTTAATGATCGTTTTTATTCAAAATATTTTTTCTTTATCTTATACCTCAAAAACTAAAGGTGGCACAAAAAATCTGACTTTAGATGTACAAGCAGCTGTCCTTATTCATTTTTCACTGCCTGAACCACTGTGCATGCTTTTTTTGGCGAGTGCATTGGCTTAGGATGTGGGGGTTGAGCAAACCGGCCATCGGATGCCTGCTTCCACGTAGCCCCGCTGGATACGGGAATGATAGAATCACTTGTGGTTCTGTCATTTGCTAACTCAATGGCATCTCAACGATGGCTTAATCCTGAGGTGTGTATTCGTGCCGAGAGGATGAATGACACTGAGCCTATCAGCTGTCTCTACGGAACCTTCGAGATACCGGTCGCCCTCTCGTCGTAGCATCGCCTTGTAACGGTAATGCAGGGCTCTGCCGCGATTGACCTTCTATCCCTAGCTACTCGTGGGACTTTTATGGATAGAGTAAACTTCAAAATTCTTTCTGATGCTGAGTCTACAGAGGAGATGGATGCCGAGCTTACGACTCTAACTGACCTCCCTGTGAATTTAGATCAGGAGCGAGGGCTTCTCAACTCTCCAATTCCTGATCCAATAACTGAACCGAAAAACAGGTTTGGTTGTGCAGCCAGGAAACGACTGAGTCTTCTCCTCATCCGACTACCTCATTAAGGATGAAACAGCAGAGCACATACTTTGTGCCTGCCCTGCTGGGGATCAAATCAGGTTTTTAGAGTTCGGCAGAGCCGTATTCTTACCATCTGACCTGAAAGACCACTCACCGTACAAACTAATCGGCTGCGTTAAGAAGCTGGGTTAATTTGGTCGAGTATGAATAGCTGTGAGCCACAATAAACCCTTGCGGGTTGCGGTGGAGGGTCGAATAGACCCACTTACTTTGGACTCAACCTAACCTAAGCTAACTCCAAAAATGTATAACATTAGATTATATTTCATGCAACAAAAACTCTGATCCCTTGTGAATAGAAGTAAATTGGATAGGTAGAAATATACTTCTCAACAAGATCTCTAGACCTACCGTAACTGTCAAGTCCACCAGTGAGGAATGTTATCAGGTCAGAAGAAGTACAACTTCACCCAAAATTTACGCATATAAAAACGTCAAACATTGAGAAATCAGAAAAAGAAAATTCTAGATAGATCTTAATACGAAAGTAATGATGATTTGCAAGTTTCTCTGATATAGCAGCAAAATGAGTTTGGATTATGTCCTGATGATCTCCACTGGTAAAATGTACGTCGAAATTTTCTAATTTTGGCAAGTGGGAGAACAATTTTTCGCCGGTACCAGGTCCGTATCGGGTACAACAAACGTAGAACTATTTTTGTTGAATCCATCTTCGGTTTCCACACTCGGTTTCCACACCCGGTTTCCACAGATGAAGACTAATAATCCTGCAACAATTAGGGGGATTAGAGCACCTTTGAATGATTTCCATCAATTAATCCTTGCTAATAGTTTGAACATTTAACCTGGAATGATTCAGAACGTTTGAAATCGCTTTGAACAAATCCTCTGAATGGAAGCAGAAGGACATTGAACACTTTGAGTAAAATATTAGAATTTTAAGTATATGTTTTTTCATTGATCCCCTTCTTGAAATCAAAATTAACTCTTGGTGAGATTAATTATGTTAAAAGATACACATCTTCTGAAGACGTCAACTTGATTGGTAATGCGCGTCGAGAAGAGTGTTGCAGTTCTGGTGCCTGGAAACAGTACTCATTTTGAATCATTTATATTCAATACAACCCTAATGGAAATCGTCTCCGAAACATTAATAAGTGAATTATAAACACGGAGTAGTATTTTTATGTCCAACTGCTATATGAGTTCCTTGTTGTAGTTGATAATGAAAATAGTTCTTTTTTTAAACCACTGTAGAACTCTGATTTTTTCACCTCACCAGCAGCCAAGGTTATCGGATTTTCCAAAAGTTCAGTGATAGGAAAGAATCAACAAAGATTATAATTAACCGGCAAAACCCGATACATCTTAATCGTATAAAAGTCTGTCTCTGCTTGAAAGTTATTTACAAACTATTCGAAAATGTTCAAAGTAATATCGTTTTGTTTGCTGTTAACAACAGTATGTGCCGTAGAATTCCAGATTACTAATAGAGAAATCGGTCCAATTTGGGTTGGTATTCAAGGAAATTCTGGTAAGCCAGCCTTGGCCAATGGCGGATTCATTCTTGAAGCAGGAGCTACGGTAAGAAAACTGTTTAATTTATAAGTATTCAAATGAGGATTCTGAAAATTTACGAATCGAGTGATTGTTCATTTGTCTGTCTACAACTATCTGAGATTTCATAGTTCTGAAAATTCACAAAACGGGCGATTGTTATTTGTTTATCTTCAGCTATCTGGAATATTATTGTTATTGTTGTAGTTTTTTCTGAGTTATGGAAATCACAGTGAATACTGAAATTGACATAACAAAGCAATGTCAGCCTTATTTATTCATCAGGAGAATAAGAAACTGAATTGACATTGATGTCTTTTTTCAGTAATTCACACATAGTTAGCACGATAAATATAGGTTTCATTTGAATTGAAAGGGGTATATTATTAGAAGACATGAATTTATGGAAAAGAAAAGTTTTGGCTTTCTACTTCTCCATCTTCATTCAAAGAAAATGGAAATCTTCCAAAGAAAGAGAGAATTTAATTATTTTCAGAATGAACTCTTTCAGACTTTCAGTGATAGTCTGAAAATGTCCTTACAGGACGGAACTGAAGTAACGTTAGTTACAAATACAAGTGGTACAAAAACATAGAAAGTTTAATTTCTCATTTTTCATAAATTTCAATCTACCAAGAGAGTAGATTTTACATTCACTGACCCTTGAGACATACCAGAGCTTGATGCACAGATAAATGCACACCTTAATATAATTAACTTACTGATGCCTTGATATTGTATCATAGTGTGAGGCTGCTCACTTTCACTTTCTAAATTATCACTGTCAAACATATTTCATTTTCAATTATTTTAAAATTTATTTATTCAGTAAAACACAGGTTAGATATACTATAGAAACACAACTGTAAACACTATATGTATCCGAGCTCAGTATGGAAAAAGAGACAGCGTAACGCCAAACTAGTGGAAAGAGAATGGCACAGTCGCTTGCGCATAGCGACCCTTCTCCACGGTATGCATCTCCACGCCATTATCTTCACGCCAGCGGCTATCGATGTTTCACATCAAAACAGCTCAGAAGGCAATTACTTTTTAAAATTGAAGTATCAATGTCCAATGGGGAAACTAAAGTAGGGTTTTTTCGATGAGTGAAAAATAGAGCTTCAAAATGCAGCTACCCAAAAAGTGGCAAGCCTTTCTCATAGGTCTCCCCTCCACATGATCTGGCAGGCAGGCACAAAGTATGTGCTCTGCTGTTTCATCGTTAATGAGGTAATCGGTTGAGGAGAAGACTCGGTCGTTTCTTGGCTGCACCACCAAACCTGTTTTTTCGGTTCAGTTATTGGATCAGGAATTGAAGAGTTGAGAAGCTCTCGCTCCTGATCTGGTCAAGTGCAAGATATTTGCAAATCAAGAACAATGATAAACGTGTTTTCATATTACAATCACCCCGTTTATTTTAATAGTTTACGAGTAGATATGGATGGTTTTGATGATTTTCAGATACATTCAAAAACCATTTGTCAACAAAAATGACAATTCCAATCGGAAAAAGAATGTATGAATTACTTTTCAACAACAATATTATGAGTTTATTTTGAAAACGCAATTATGGCATTGTTATTTCAACAAATATTGCCAGTTATATGATTGGACTATATCATAATTGTGAAAGGTATGGGATCAATACTTCATTGATATCAATTGCACAAAGCGATAGTTGAGTTTTGAATGAGATTAATAATTTTCGCTGGTTTGAATTTGGGTTCAATTTCTTGAACCTAAGTGTTAAAGGCTCAGCTGTTATCGCTAGAATATGAGTATGAAACACTAAGTAGTATGTTTGAAGGTGATTGACAATGTTTCATGATGAATTTCACTAGTTCGGACTTCCATTGTCTACTATATAAAATGATATGAAATTCCTGAAACAAGGAAAAAAGAATAATTAAAAAAGAATAGCTGAAAATAACAATTATATTAAGCAATAATGAACCTGAAATGAAATAATAGTGAAATAATCTACAAGTGAAAAATATAATAATTGAATAAATAAAAATAAAGGAATGAAAAAAGAAAATAATAAAAAGTGTAGAGATTCCAAATCACGTTAGTTCACGACGTTTCGATTGTTGGTATCTACAATCGTCTTCGGGTGATGACTGGACTGATTCCTCCGAGAGATGACTATTTATAGGTCGTTGATATACTTTCACTTATCTCTGCTTTCCATTTTCCGCTTCACTGATTCCGTAAGAGATGACTGTTTTGGCGAGAGTTGGCCATTTTTCGTTTGATGATGGGTTTCCATATGTTTCGTATTTCTACGCTGGTCTGGCTGAATACGTTGTTGAACAACATGTATGCGGCTTCCTTGAATTTTCTCCTAAACCAATGTTCCTCTCTGTGCAAGATCTCAGCTTGGGACCACTCGATGTTGTGTTGATGGGTCTAAACATGGTCTGCTATTCGTGATTTGCTGGTTTCCCCTCGCTGTGTATGCTTCTTGTGCTCGGCAATGCGAACATTCAATGGCCTCTTAGTTTCACCAATATAGGATTTTCCGCACTCACAGGGTATCCGGTAAATGCAATTCTTGGAATCGCAGTCCGCGTTTGGGGGTCTGGTTTTCGTGAAGCTGCTACGGAAAGTGTTACCGGATCTGAAACAGGTTCTGATGTTGTACTTGGAACCAATTCTTCTTATCCTCTCCGATAATCCTCTAATGTAGGGAAGTGCAAGCACTGGTTGTAGGAAGAGAAGCCGTCTCTACTTTGAATCTCTACACTTTTTATTATTCTCTTTTTCCATTCCTTTATTTTTATTTATTCAATTATTATATTTTTTACTTGTAGGTTAATTCACTATTATTTCATTTCAGGTTTATTGTTGCTTAATATAATTGTTATTTTCAGCTATTTTTTTTTTAATTATTCTTTTTTACTTGTTTCAAGGATTTCAAATCATTTTATATAGTAGACAATGGAAGTCCGAACTAGTGAAATTTACTCATTGTAGTATATTATGCAAAATTTGATCAAATTGAGTAACCATTTCATTTCAGAAATTGGTGATAATTATCAAAACTACAGCAAGAAAAAAAACAGAAATGAAAATTGCTTTCTATCATTTCATTTTTTATGGAAATCAAATGCTGGGCAACATTCAGTGCCTGAATGTTTGAAAAATCGAATGAGTTTAACATAGGTTATTTATTATAAATTCATTTATAACACACCCTCCAACAGAAAACTGATGTTACCAGGTCTCTCCTCAATGTATCCTTGAGGTTCACAGCGCCACCTCACGGCAATTGCCACTTCGAATTGAATAAAAATTGCAACAACTGTCCAAAATTTCGCAAGCCTACCTTGTTGTTTTGTAAAAATGCTTTGATAGTCTTGAACTATTAGAAATACAGGGTAGAACTGAATATAAGAAGACAAGTTCCCAAAGACAACTTGATATATAAGTACCTAATATGAATACCAAGTCGTCGCTTTTCAAATGTTACTGATTATTTGAACACTACTTTTTACTCAAATATTTTCAGACGTCAATACATGCTCCAGCAGACTGGGCTGGGCGTTTTTGGGCAAGAACCTGGTGCGACTATAATAGTAAGCACTGTTTGACGGGAGATTGCGGAAATCGACTAGAATGTGGAGGAAATGGAGGTGCACCGCCTGCAACTCTAGCTGAAATTACTCTGAAAGGATGGCAAGGTCTGGATTATTACGATATTTCATTGGTAGATGGATACAATCTGGCAGCTAGTGTGAGTGAAATTTCATGTATTTATAGTTGAAAAGTATTTTTCAGTGGCAAAAAATGCTGAATATCTATTCGTTATCGTTAAATTTTCAGGTAAAATATTTTTCTTTCTAGCTGATAATACTTTGGGGATAATTTTGGGAATAATCAAAGAAAGTAATTGTATCAAATGAAAACTTCCCATATTGTTGTTGAATGCAGTTGTTACTACTCTGCTGTGTTCAACAAAGTTAGTATTCAGATGTGTACAATTATCTAATTAGAAAATCTGTTGGAAAGAATCCTACGAGTTCAGTTGTAACTCTAGTATCATTTGCAATTAGTTTCACTGAATATCACCAGCACAATATGAGGCTAAGGTGGATCACTCTTTGGAACAAAGAATTCAAAAATAATGCATGCACCAAACAGAGCTGCTCTGTCCCATCAAAATTTCAGAAACGGTTCTAAGTAAGTGTAGACAATGGTATTGCTCAAGCAAAAAAACATTATTGATAATGACGGGCTCTGCTAGTTTGTGGGCTCTGGTTTCATCTAGTTGCTTTGCAGTGGAAAATATAGTCAAATCCAGAGCACAATTCTCATTCATCGGTCGACGTTAATGTTTGACTTTTCAACGAATCGCCTTGGAGAACTTGTTTATCTTTGATAATCATGGACTAAACCTTCTGTCGATCCCATGAATGGCTCTGACTTGGCCTTCAAAGACATGTAAAGTGTCGTTACTTACGTTGACTTGGCGCAAAAGCCTTACAACTGAGCATCTTCCTGCTGTTCAGTGCCACTACTGTCAAGGAAACTCATACTCCTTCGTACCTTCTCTCCCCCTTCGTGCCGACGAAGCGTAACATCGGCCACATGGAGGGACGAATTTAGCGGGTGGAGAAGACCCTTCTTTATTCAGTTTTCTTATTTCTTATATAGCCCAGGGTATAAATTATTTCTCAATCAACTTAATCTTCTACCTATCACCTAATAACTAATCAAAGTAATCAACAAAAATGAAAAAATTCATAAATGATTATACTAGATACATAAAATTGGCCGTATATACATCCTACCATCTTCTGTCAATCCCAAAGTTGGTGTCTTCGTTAGAAGAGATATCATCACATTCACTTAATGAGATTTCCAACTAGAACTTTTGCTGCTGACTTCATGTGAATTATTTTTCCAATTGATCATCTATCATAGTTACAGCACGATATTTTCCAAACCTATTCCTGAGGTGACCTTGTACTTGGAATTTGTTTCCTTATCCACTCATAGTAGACTGGGCGATATATCGATATACATATTTATCATCGCATAATGAATAAATATTTTTGTATTCGCGAATTGTCGCCATATTTACATGTAATTGAAATTTCATTTGAGCATGTCATTTTTCACCAGGTTATCCTCTATTTGTGGTGTACTGTTTGGAACGTTTGGTGTAGTAATGGATATTACAGGAGTTTTTATCTTCCTCTTGAAGATGATCACTTGGTGATCGAAACACATGTCGAGGTGTAAAAATAATGATTTGGTGTTGGGAAAAAACTCCAGTAATATTTATCCTCTATTTGATAATGAAGTGGGTTTGTTTGTTAAGTACTGTTGGAAAAAGTCAACTCGATAAAGATAGATTATTTTTTCTAGAATGAGTTATTCTGATCCGCAAATTATTCACTTTGCAGTAGACATCTAGAATGGAAACTGATAGACTATTCTATTCAAAGATATTCATCATCACTCTTTCTACGCATGATACAAATGTGTAGATGAAAATGAAAATTATCCTTTTAAGAGATTTTCTCCATTGGGTGCTGTGTTTTTCGTAACAGCAAAATGGTATTTTTTTCAACAACATTGAAATGATCTCTAACGAATTTTTTTACTCCCAAATTCATCATGAACACTTTATTGAATTTTTCGACAAATTTGGAAGTTATCCAGGTTTTGAATCTTCTAATTCGGCTATTTTTCCAAAATCTGTGAGTTATGTGAAAAGATCTTGGATAACAAGTTAGTAAACTTCGAGATTCAATTGTTTTTATATTGGATTCATCAAATGTCGTTTCAATTTTGTTCAATTTATTGCTAAGTTAATAATGATTTCATTAATGAAAATATGATAATCTGTATTCTTCATTGGCATCATACATGAAATAACCTATTTGAGGATTCAGTTATATATTATAACTGGAAAATCTTCAATTATCCTTGCTCTTCTGAAATATTATACCAGATATTGTAGTGGAACGAATTTGGATGAAACTCTTGTGAAAATGGAGATGATTTGGATGCAAATGGATAAATTTCCTTTTATACTTCCCGTGTGCAATCTGCTAAATACCTCGGTGAATTTTCTCAAATATTCAAGAAATGATTCGTGAGGAAAGATCATATATGGAATAAGGGATCGTTTTAAAAATCAGTTCCGAGACTTAACTCAGACGCTAGACTTAACTCATCTACGGGAAACTCTGCAATGCAAGCTCAGCCGTGTAAGCTCACAGCACTTAGGCCACATGTGACCCATTGTACATCCTCCCGAGGAGTTGTCCTCCTAGGTCATCGTCCATCCTGTCATTTCCAGGAAGATGGACAGGTCACTAGGGGACATCTCCTTTATATCCGCAGGTGTAGGCCAAGACTCGCCAAACACACACTATTTATTGACGATAACTCCGGACACTCGCATAGGACATGCCTGATAGTTTCATCTTCCACTAGCCCCATATTATGGAGGTGTTTCCTTAGTTGACAGTGGCCAGTTAGAAATCCTACTGTTAAGCGTAGATTTTTCCTGCTCATCGCCAGATATTTTTTCGGCGCCAGCTTTCCAGGTTCGCCCAGGGTGATCCTGGCAAGATTGCATCCTTTGATTCCATCCCATCTCTTTAGGGATTGAGCATGGGTGTAACATTTGGCTATTGCCGCAATTGTTGAAGTCATCAGGTCGTAGGTGCCACTGGGTCCTAAAATTCTTAGTCCACCCGCTTCCTTGGCTAAAGAGTAGGCAAGTCGATTACCGTTATACTGCCGTGCCCTTTAATCCACCTCAGAATAATGTTATCATCTATTCATCTATCTTGGTGAGGTAACACGTTGTCAGTTCAAGGCTAATGGAGCTTGTCTGCTGTCAGTGTAGATTGTTACGTTTTGCAAGAAATTCCTTTCCTGATTATTTTTTTTGTGGCGATTGAGATACCAGCAAGTTCTGTTTGGACTACGCTGGTATTTTTTTCCCATTCCCCACTTAATCCTTAGGCTTAGTGATCTGGAGTACACTCCACATCCTGAGCCTTCTTTGAGCCGTCTGTATATATGCGTATTGCATTTGTAGTTTCTGACTCTGTGTTCTGTTTTATTTGTATTTTCTAGGGTTTATTAAACACAAACCTGAGTTCAATTGAATCTCCGATTGCCTGCAGCAGAGGTTGCGCAGGCCCAGCCTCAATTGACCCATCCCTACTTCGAGGTTTACACCAGCCGTGCGCAATCGTAACATGGCCATTAACGCAACCTCCTTAACGTACAGGTCCAGAGGGGTCAGACCCGTAATTAATTCCATTGCCGCGTTGGTGTTGTTCTCATGGGTCCTGTGATGTTTAAACAAGCCAGTCGCTGTATTTGATATAATTTTTGGGTGGCCGTTGCTTGTAGAACATTCGGTCCCCATGCAATAGCTCCATACGTTAACATAGGTCTTATTATTACAGTGTAGAACCAGGTGACCACACCGGATGAAAAATCCCATGCGCGTCCCACTGTCCTCCGACATTCATCATAAGCCACATATGCTCTTTTTGCTCTACCCTATATGAAAGTTCCATGTTAGCTTTCTGTCGAGGAATATTTCACCTCTTCAGAGAAGTTCAGTTTGCTTTTGAAGATTTCGGGACGTTTTAAGCCAGATAAACTTCTTTTCCTGGTGAAAAGGACCATCTCAGTCTTCTTTAGCGCTACTATATTTGAATTGAAAATATAAAACAAATATTACTCTGATGTTTTTTCAAATTATTTGAAAATCACAAGTAATCAAAGAAATATCAGCAACGTTGAACACATCGGAGAAATATAAACTTGACCACAGCACGGTAGAAAAAAAGTCAGTAATGAACGTTGATAACAAAAAAATGAAGTGATTGTTCCTAATATTCTTTTCTGCGTTTATAAAAGAACGCTGCACTTGGCACTTTTGAATGTGAGAAAATTTCGAAGTTGACATAAAAAGGTATCATTTTCATTATTGTCTAATAGAAATAACAAAATTGTAGATCATTGATTCGAAAGGACGCTATCAACTTCTTTATATGGAGAGGGTCAGGTGATAAATCATTTGATAGGTCTTTCAATTCTCTATCCAACATTGGTTTCTCATTTATATACGTACCAGCCGTTTCTGAATATTTAGCAGTTCCATATTTTTTCAAGGATCTGCTTACGATAAATATTATTTCAATAGAAAAATATATTATAAATTCGCTTCAGTTTGTCCCAATGAATATTTACATTCACTTCCTGAAGAAAATTAATTCTGTTCACAAATCCATTTCTTACATTAGGTAATTTCGATAAGTACTGGATTGTACTACGGTTATATAACGCAAACTTTTATTTCACAAATCCTTACAAAAAAGATCTGCTAGATGATCCTTACGATCCTTAAGAAAAGGATGTGCTACATAATCTGATATGACGAAGGGCGTCATATCAGGTGATCTAGTAGATTAATATAAGGGATCATATATCGGTCTTTCAATCGTTTTGGATAATTGTCATCCAGTCTCTTTGAACCAACCAGTGATAATGAGAAGGTGCTCCAGTTTGCTGAAACATTTCAATTGAGGTATAATTTAAGTATGTCAAATTCTCCAAACAGGTCAGAATTTAGGGATGTTTACGTGAAATGGACTGCTGAATCAAATGATATGACATCTTTGAAATGTTTGAAGAAAACCGCGGAATCTTGAATTTAAGTACGCTCCATAAACACACTTCATTCCAGAAATCGTGAATAGAATAAAAGAAGCTTGTAGTCGAAAAAATAAACCCGTTTTGAATATAGAATTTAAAGGCCTTCAAAAGAGGTATCACAAAATCTCTTGGACCACTTGAAAAGAAAAGTTGTCAGCGTCCTTTTGGTGAAAAGTAATGTCTCACTTTTGTTTTTCTCGGTAAAAATAACTTGATATCTTGTCCTGTGAAGAAGTTGGGAGGGGTGTGGACTTTTTACGCCCACTGTTCTAGTATTATATAATACATTACAATAAAACATACATTACTATAATTTAAATAGTTCAATGTCGTTTCATATAGTTTATTCACTTCAAATCTCATAATATCTATCTCGATGAAGGTATTTCATATGAATTTCTTTCCATAACATTCAATATTGAAAGTCTTGAGTTACTCAGAAAACTTGCCGGAATAGTTTTTCTATATAAATTACTGCAGAGCAATGTGGATACTTTGGAGGTGTTATCTCTTATGAATTTATGTGTGCCTTATTTTAAAACTAGAAGTACAAAAACTTTTTACAGCCGACTGACCAATTCCTACCTCAAGTCTTTAGCATTTGCAATAATTCCAATTCAATTTCAAATTTGGATTAAATCAATTTTGATTCCACAGAATACATTGTTGGAACTGCACCTCAGGTTTCCATGGATAATAGTTTCTGGTAGAGATTTTATTTTATTTTGTTATATTTTTGTTCCTCATTTTCTCAAATTATAACTTTGTAGTTATATTACTTTTTTAACATATTTAATTAACCCTGTCAATGGTTTCAAACTGTTGGGTAATAAAAGGTAATATTATTATTAGAACTTCGATATGAATTTTTTTCTCATCGGGTATTCAAATGAAAACTGTTTCAATGAAAGATCAGGCTGTTCCATTCAGCATAGTATTTGAAATATTCAAATAAAGTGTAGGGACTTTTCCTACAAGTGCTTAGTATAAAAACATGTAATTTCTCTATTGTTAAGCAGTCATCCAAATCGAACACTGTAATCGAACACTCGAAAATCGAGTGGTCGAATTATTGAAATGTGTGTTGGCTAAACTGAACTTCCGTTTCACCACCTGGGGAGAAAGCTAGAGACAGGAGTCTTTTCTAGTGCGACCTGTCGAACGAACAACATCGATTCTGTTCACTGAGAGTCAGTCTTTCCAAGCCACGTGGCCCCTCAGATTTTTCTTGTTATTTTGTCGTAGTGTTTTGTGTTAATAAATGTTATCGTTGAACACGTGTAAACGTTGAACACGTGTAAACAATAATTTATCTATCACCGTCCCGACAAAAGTACTCTAATCTACTCTATTTTATGTTCAGATGGAACCTGTTGGAGGAAGAGGTGATGGCGGTCAATACAGTTGCAAAAAAACCGCCTGCGCTCGCCATCTCAACGAAGAATGCCCAAATGAGCTGAAGTTACACACACAAAGTGGCGTCGTGGGTTGCAAATCAGCCTGTCTGGCTTTTAATACTGACCAATACTGCTGTCGAGGTGCACACAATAGACCAGAAACTTGTAGAAGTTCATCATGGCCTGTGGATTACCCCAACTTCTTCAAGTCTCGCTGCCCAGACGCTTACAGCTACGCATACGACGATCACAAGAGCACTTTCACTTGCCGGGCAGAAAAATATATAATTGTTTTTGGATTGTAGGTGTGAAAGACTCGTCTTAATGAGTATGAATCACGTATGAATTCCAATAAAAAGTTTTCTAGCAATCAATCCATGTTTTATTATTTTGACGTGAAGTTTACCGCAGAATCGTTTTACTAATTTCAAAATATACTCCTATAAATAGGTCAATCCACACATCTTGACCCATCAGGCCTGATGCATTGCCCCTCTCCTCGATTTCAAATCCATTCAAAGAGTATCAGAAACAAGTCTACCTTCACCATGCCTCGGCATAGAACAGACATTTTTCATTATGTTACCAGGAGAGTTCAAAATGTATTATATTAATGAATTAAAATATAAAATGAAAAAATTATTACTTTCCAAACAGTAAAACTCAACAGGACAATCTCTCAAACCACTCTACACATTACATATTTTAAAATTTACTTTTCCGAACTCTTCTCATAAGTATGCAGACTCAAATACCAAAACAATTTTATGATAGATAGATAGTTTATTCGACTACGTATATGTAATGAACATTTGTAGCAAGTGATAAGTCAAACATTTAAAATTGAATAATACCCAAATAAAATTAAAAACATTAACACTACAGTATAACGAAAACACAAAGCACTCAAAAGGGGGACAATATTTTTTTTAATACATTATCACATGCAGCACTTTTGCCTAAAAGATAAATCCGGGCATTACCATGGAAGCAGCCATATATTCATCTATACAATAAATGCCTTCATCAATGAGAAATTATTTTATGCCCTTTTTAAAACGTGTCTGTGATGAATTTTTGACTGTAGTTGGCAAGATTTTGTATAGATTAACATCTAAGGAATTCTTGGAAGATTTCTGTAAATTGAATTTAGCAGGTCGTATAAGATTAGCACCACGTGTTTCATAGTTATGAAAATGGGAGTTAGTTAAAAGAGTGCCCTTAATTTTATGTACCTCCAGCAGTGACTGAAAAATGAAAATCGATGGAAGTGTCATGATTCTCAAATTTTTGAACAATGGACGACATGTGTCCTGATATTACGCATAAGAAATTATCCTTATTGCTTTTACAAATATCTTTCCAGCAGAAGTAGATTTACCCCAAAGAAGTGTCCCGTAGTTAATAAGCGAATGGAAAAAACGCATAGTAGATAGCAAGAAGAGTGTCAATGGAAACAAATTCCCTAAATTACCCCAACAAAAACAGATATTTGGATAATTTCGTATTTAATTCATACAAATGACATGTCCAATTGAGGGAGTCATCCAAAGTTATACCAAGTGATTGGGCTGTCTTACCATACAAAAGCATGTTATTGGAAGAAAATATCAGTCTCTATGTTTTCCCCATATTAAGTTTGAGAAGATTCTCATAGAACTATTTTTCAACTTGACTTCCTGCAAGTTCTGGGATTTTCAATAAATTTTTGCAATTTTTGTCCGAGCAGAGAAAAAATGTGTCATCGGCATAAAAAAACACATTTATGGGGCAGAACTTGAAAGAAAAGGCAATTGATAAATATTATAAATAGGAGAGGTTCCAGGACAGATCCTTGCGGAACACCGTTTACTATAGGTTCTAAATTAGACGTTCTAATGTCTCCTAGTTCGACATATCGCTTTCGATTTTGTAAATTCGATGTGAGAAGGGAGAGAGTCACACCTCTAACCCCATATTCATTCATTTCATAAAGGAGTAAGTGGTGCGAGACACAGTCGAATATCTTACTCAAGTCACAGAGAGTTACAGCGCTATGCTGACCATTCTCAAAGCCGTCGACAATGTTTCTCAGCACACGAATAACTGCTTATACAATAGAGCAAGACTTACCATACTGATCAGGATTCAAGAGATTGTTATTTTCAAAATAGAAATATAACCTGTTTTTGATTAACATTTCAAAAAGTTTACCAAATATCGCCCCAATAGAGATGGGTCGATGATTTTCAATGATATTCTTGTCACGTTTTTTAAAAACTGGAATGACCTTACTGATTTTTAATTTATCTGAAAATGCTCCTTCACTTATGCAAGCATTGAACAAATAGGTAAGTGGTTCTACAATTAGATCGCAAATTGCCTTAATTATTTCACTGTTGATTATAGATATCAACACAATAAGAGTTTTTTTATTTCGTGAATAGCATTATAGACTTCCGAATTGGTAACAGGCGTAAACATAAACGAACCTGATGAACGGGGTTTCAATGTATTGTCAAGCGATATTAAAGAGATGTTGTCTTTATCAATAGGAAGTTCTGCAATGATAGTATTAGCATCATAGTCTCATCATTTATTGATTAACTGTTTGTTATTTATCCTCAAAAAAAGTCAAGGTATTATTATTATGTTAAAAATCGTTCATACATCTTTGGTATAAAACAGTCGACCATACATAGAAAGCTCCAAAAAAGTAAGTACAACAAAAACCCCTTCCAATAGTGGTTCAGTTTTTTTTAAAACGTGACAGGTATACAAACGAAAAATGCTATTTCCAATGAGCAAACTGAACTTTCCCAATCAAAAACGTCAGCTGCATGAGTTTGAGTTTTAGGTGACGTTACTGTTCAGGAAAGACCTATGTTTTTCCTTCCTCTACTGTATGTCGTTTGTCTTCAACAAAACACATACGATCTGCTTGATTCAGTTATTGAAAAAAAATGCAGTCGAAGGAATATCATATTTCTGTCAGAGATTGCGCTGATAACTGACTTTATATGGTTTACAACTCTACGTTATTTACGTTTGGAATAGAAGTAAAGATAAGACGTCACCATTCAATTAGACTCTATACATATGACAAGAAGGAAATGTCAAAACAGAATTCAAAAGAACTTCACTCTTGTACCTCTGTTGAACATAATATGCAAACAGTTTTCTCTCTTATCGATTGCGACGAAAGTTTTCAACAAAATGAAAATCGATTCCAAAAAATCACACAATGCTCTTCAAAAAAATTGGAGCTCTTACTTGGAGGTATCGTGAGCGGCAAGAGGTAGGAAGGAGACTGAATTATGGCAATATTATCTATTTTCAGGTCCTATCGAAAATTTCAAATTCTATTTTTTGCAGAAAACTTCCATCACTTCACTCCGGAATCAAAATAATCGTCATCTGATTGGAGAGCAACTGGTGAACCTCGTCCAAAGTACAACAATCGGCTGAAAAGGTATTTTGGGATGTGCACGGTGTGATCGACTATCTTGGGAAAAGAAATAACATCAACAGTGAATTTTATATAGCGTTATTGGAGTGTTTGAAGACCGAAATTGCGAAGAAAAATGTGTTTCATCAAGACAACGCACCGTGTCACGAATCAATGAAAACAATGGCAAAACTACATGAATTGAACCTCGAATTGCTACCACATCCACCATATTCGCCAGATTTGGCTCTCAGCGACTACTGGCTGTGTAAACCAATTTCCCTCGAAAGAAAGGGTTATTTACTTGTGATGCACTGTTTGGAACCTTTGGTGTAGCAATGAATATTACTGGAGTTTAATTTCGATCACCAAGTGATCATCTTCAAGAGGAAAATCAAACTAAATTAGATACAGTATTGTCCTTATTTATATCCTGCGTCTTAATTGTTTTAAATTAATTTTGCATGCTGCCTCATCTACTAGTCTTAAATTAATTTTACAATATTGCCTTATCTAACAGTCAGATAAATCTGATAATAAAATATTATTTCAACAGCTATATGGTATATAATATCAGGTATAGGTCCACCATTGTTATTTATAATATTATTATGTTTACTTATTTCTACACTCTCATAGGCATCTAGATGCCTGTTGTTGTTAACTTGTCTAACTAATCTTAATGAACTAAAGTCTATGGAATGGTTTTGTTGCAAAATATGATGGGCGACTGATGATTTTTCTGATCTTCCATATTTTAGGTGTGTGTGTATGTAAAAGTTTCAATTATATTTTTTCATAGATCTTTCAGTCTGTCCATAATGTTCTGCATAGCAGTCCTTACATTTAATTTCGTAAATTCCAGACTTTTCCGAATTCTCGACTTTGTTCTTTGGATTTTCTAGAAGTTTCTGTAGTCCAGGGCTTGTTTTAAATACCACCTTCATACCTAGTTTCTTGAAAATCTTTTCAAAATTCTTCGTATATTCGTGGTATGGAACTGAAATATATTTGTCTTGATTTTCGTCTTTTCTAAAAGTCAATGTACTAGATAATTCGGCCCAGCACGTTTGTGTTGTCCACGGTGATGTGAACTGTCAGGAATATACCTGTATGTGCTTGTTTCCTTCCGTATTCAAGTCTTCCCCACTGGGTCCTCATTACCAAAACGTCAAGAAATGAAAGTTGTTCCCATTGAGGACTTTGTTTCCTGTTTAAATAACAGATTTCCATCAATAAAATTCACGTATGAGTTAAAAAAGGAGGGCTATACAAAATCACCAAAATGTTTAGTATGTAAAGCATTTATCCAGAGTTTATCTTTTTATATCAACAGTAGAAATTTACCCATGAATTTTATTTTTTGTATAAAAAACAAAAAATCTCTTGACCTGCAAAATGTTAAGACCCAATAATTTTGAACATTCACGTGCTATTAGGATACCTATACCGAGTATAATTATTTCAGGTGAAAATATAATATTTACATTGCCCTTTTTTAGACAAAGAAATTTTGCTTGCAATTTGAATATTCAACAGTTTTAATGAAACCTCACCGAATCAGTTTCAAGAAAAACAATTATTTAAAATAGTTTCCAAGAAAAAATGCATGCCCTTGGAAAAATTTACATTTGTCAAAAATTACATTTAATTTGGAATTATGACTTTGTTATCAAAAAATACCTATTCAGTTTCGACATATATGAATATTATCTAGAACTGAATATGTTCCTACAAGAGATAAGGATATACTTCCTAACTTCTGAAAATCATGACAATGAAATTATTTTACACAAATGCGTAATGAATTTTCAAAATATCTGAATATTATCTAGAACTGGATAACTTCCTACATGAGATAAGAAAATACCTTGTGAATAATTTCGAAAACACACCACATAACAGTCATATAAGTTTACGAGCTCGCTACTGAAAACAATAAAATCAAAATGTTCAAGTCAATGCTAACAACTTATTCGATGTTGACAGCAGTTCTAGCTGTAGAATTTCAGATCACGAATAAAGAACGCGGTCCAATCCAGGTTGGTTTCCAAGGAAATAATGGTAAACCCGCTCTGGAAAACGGAGGATTTATTCTTGAACAGGATGCAACAGTAAGAAATTAATAAAAATACATTATTTGTGACCAACTTCTTGGCTACATCACAACAAATGCTCAAATTTTCCTGAATAGTTGAATATGTTCAAAAACTTCTTGCAAATGAGTGTAATCCTCAAAAGGTTCCAGGACGCTTATCCAGGCACTTTACAATCTTAACCAATTTGTGAGTTTGTTTCTCCTTAGAATTACGAAATTTCAATCAAATTTTCAAGGAGTCAGCAGAAATACGGTAATTCATTTATTTTATAAGAGATTTCATGTTTTGAAACAGTCAACACCAAGATTGTCACTCAAAAGTTTCTAGCAGACTTGCTAGAAACTTTTGAGTGCTTTTTTATGTAGATTCTCTTTTATATACAGCGTGACTCACGGCCGATAGTAGGTTAGACGTTTTTGGAAAACGCAAAGCATGATTTTTCAGAAAATTTCAGCATTGCGGCGTTGCCACTTCCATCAAAAAGTCCTAGCAACTTTATTTTTTTAAATGGAACACCCCTTATAATAATACATTTTTCGAATGGCTCTGGTATTTTAATACTTTTTTGTCAATAATGTCCTATACCTATCTCTATCTATTTTCGAGAAAAATAATAAATTGTGCTAAATATGGTCCGAAACATAGCCTTAATTGAAATTAAGTACATCATTACTCTCAATTCATGAAAAGTTGATATTTTGATGATAGTTTGGACAATTCAAAATATTCAAATAACACCAAGAAATCGACTCCATATCATACAGGGCGTGCTAAAATTACTATTATTTCCATTGTGCATAAAAGTAGTCGAAAGTTCATTTTTTCAAATGGAACCCCCTGTATATTACTCGATAAATTGAAAGATGGTGAAAAATGCTTCAAGATGATATACATGTCCCTATACCTAAATCGTCAAGTTTTCTTAATGAAGCCGTTTTTGTGGAAAAATAGTTATTCACGTTTTACCTACAAGTATTGAAAGTGGCATTTTATTTGGTGAGTGGGGATTATTGCAAAATGAGCGTCAGCAAGTGGAGCAAACTCACGAGCAAAATAAAATCACTTTTAACAAATGTATCATACAAATTTTTTTGTATAACGTTACCTACTGCTGATAATAAAAAAAATTATAGAGTCCATGGGATTTGAACACACGATCTTTGGATTACAAGGCATATGTTACTACATACGCCAACTCACGTTATTTATTTTAAGGAGGATTTTATTGGTTAGTCATGAAGGACTTTCTACAGTTGGACTGAATACTACTTCATCATCGTCAGTAACTTCACAGGGATTTATTATTACCAATAGCACGAACTGCATGTGTGAACTTTTCTAAATGATTTTTGGTAGGTGTTCTGATTGAAGTGTTTCTATCAAAGAAATTTTCAATAACAGTTGTACAAAAAATAATTTTTAGAGAATTTGATTTCTAGGTAGCCGTGGAAATATCAAGCTTATGACAGTTTGGTGACTTTTATAAGTAACTGATAAATGGTTATTTCAAAAAATCGCCAAAAATGAATGCAAATATTGATTATTCAAACGAAGTTCTTATGAAATTATTTATTATACACGGACAGTGTCATCAAATCATTGCCAGAACTTCTAGAAAATTCAACCAAATGTATCCTGAGTTAACACCAATGAGCTAGAGGAAGTTTGTAAGATTACAAAATAATTTCGTTAACTATGGCTCCATGTTAAAAGCGCCTTCAACATTACCAAAACCTGTTACTTAAAATGAGGACAATACTGTTTTGGCATATTTTTATGCATATCCAGAAGCTTCCATTCGCAGTGCAGAAAAAGATTTAGGTGTATCACATGCTTCAGTACAACGAATTTTGAAAATTCACGGAATGCATCCGTATAAATTTACCAAAGTTTAAGCTCTAAAAGCAGAAGACTTCGAACGTAGAATGCATTTTTGTGAATCCCTTTTGATTCATACACAGGAAGATCGGGAATTTTTGTCAAACATAATTTGGAGCGACGAATCAAAATTTACGAGGGATGGTATTTTCAATTGAAGGAATAAACATTTTTGGGCTGATCATAATCCTCATGTTACAAAAGAAATGGGTTTCCAAAAAAATTTGACCTGAATGTTTTCTGTATTCTGAAGAACAATAAAATTAGCTTTTTCATTTATGAAGACACAATGAATGCAGAGAGATATCTCCAAATATTAAGGACGACTGTAACCGATTTTCTTGAAAATTTGCCTTTAGAGGAATATAGGAATTCGTGGTTTCAACTGGACGGAGTGCCAGCTCATATCACCCAGGAAGTTTCCAGGAAACTTGACGAACTCTTCGACGATCGTTGGTTTAGGCGGTTAGGGCCGTGGAATTGGCCACCGAGATCACCCGATCTCACGCCACCTGACTTTTTTCATGGGGTGTTTTAGGAAAAAGGGTATACAGCACTCCAGTGCCTACTAAAGAAGAATTGCGACGGCGAATAGTGCGGAGTATTGAAGATCTGGATTCCCAGGAAATTGAAAAAGCAACCACAAGTCGCGTACAAAAAAACATTTTGAAGTGTTTAGAATGTAATGGACAACATTTTCAGCATTTATTGTGAAAATGAGATATTTTGTTTACAATTTTGTTATTTTGAATCATCCTATTCTGTTATTGTCTGTACTTTCACATGTTTTAGCCCACAAAATCTTACATTTCACCTAGAAATGACTGATTTTCGGTACAGTTGTTCCCTGGAAACTTTGAGCCATAGTTAAGGAAATTATTTTGTAACCTTACAAACTTCCTCTCGTTCATTGGTGTTAATTCAGGATACATTTGGTTGAATTTTTTACACGTTGTGACAATGTGTTCATGTGTATAATAAATAATTTCATAAGAACTTCGTTTGAATAATCGATATTTGCATTCATTCTGGAAGATGATTCGAAACACCGTCGATAACTCTTTGTAAATTACTTATAAAAGTAACCGAACTGCTATAAGCTTGATAATTTCGCTGCCACCTAAATCCAAATTCTAAAAAAAAATAATGTTTCTAGAAGAAGCGACTTTATTGAGAAAACTTGACGATTTAGGTATAGGGACATGATATATCATCTTGAAGCATTTTTCACCACCTTTCAATTTACCGAGTGATAAACAGGAAGTTTCATTTGAAAAAATGAACTTTTGACTACTTTTATGCCTAATGGAAATAATAGTAATATTAGCACTCCCTGTATGATATGGAGTCGATTTCTTGGTGTTATTTGAATATTTAGAGTTTGTCTAAACTATCATCAAAATAACAATTCTTCATGAATTGAGAGTACTGATGTACTTAATTTCAATTAAGGCTATGTCTTGGACCATATTGAGCACAATTTATTTTTTTTATCGAAAACAGATAGAGATAGGTATAAGTAGGACATTATCAACAAAAAAGTATTAAAATACTAGAGCGATTCCAAAAATGTATTAATATATGGGGTGTTCCATTTGAAAAAATAAGGTTGCTAGGACTTTTTGATGGAATTGGCAACGCCGCAACGCTGAAATTTTCAGAAAAATCATGCTTTGCGTTTTCCAGAAACGTCTAACCTACCATCAACCGCTGTATGTATTACATTCTATGACGTTTTTGTTCAAATAACTGGAGTAATACAAGTAGTCGTTTCCAATGGACTGTTTTCTTTCATGTAATTGAAAGCTCATGTGAAAACAATTGTATCTGAAAGAAACAAACAAGACGAGAACACAAGAAAGTGACAAATTTTTTTCAAGTGCGCATTTCCAATACTACTAGTTCTAAAAAAGTTCTGGAAAATAAATCGTTGAAAATTTAGTTCTATACAACAAATATGAATACTTTGTAACGGAAATGGACAGAATTGAAGATATAATTTTAAGTTCATGAAATTTATTTTAACTTAAATTTTAGAGGTCAGTATGGTCCGAATCAAACTGGGCAGGTCGTATCTGGGCAAGAACATGGTGCGATTACAACACCAAACACTGTTTAACTGGAGACTGTGGAAATCGTGTGCAATGCGCTGGTAATGGAGGTGCTCCTCCTGCTACATTAGTTGAAATAACACTGAAAGGAGCTGGAGGGCTAGATTTTTACGATATCTCTTTGGTGGATGGATTTAATATTCCTGCTAGTGTGAGTATAATTACAACTTATACAGTACAGTGTATAGTACAGTAAGTATTATATCAAAAATATTGAATTGAATTACTTTATTCAGCTATTTCACTACAAATCATCTGAAGGAACAATTCGTTCAGGCCTGTCTCAACTCCCTACACTGTAGGTTAATGGACTGACACCCATCACAAAACAACTACTCCCTGGCTAATACCAGGAAGGACGTTGGATTATATCCGACAGGTGTCAGTGCAGGATTCTTCACTGAAGTTATTCCTGCATATGCTGTTGGCGATACAACTGCCGCAATAGATTTTCAATTATTGGAACACACTTGCAGACCGGTTTGGGGCTGTTTTGCAACTCGTCAGTGCAACGTAGTGTCTATCATCAACATAAAGTCGATGATTTTCCCTCTTCTCGACGCTCGTTTCATCTACGAAATTATCTTCATCAGGAGAAGAGCAAAACTTGATCTCGTCTAGTTTATCTTCTGATGATGTCAACTATGTCAAAGTGAATGTCGTGAATAATGTTGCAGTTCTGGTGTTTGAGAAAAGTTACAGAAAAAATCGTTGCAGCCATACTAATTCCATTCTGGCTTGGATAAATTAATTATTCATATAAAAGAGGCATTCACCATGGTATTTATCCAGTGATACATGGCATTTATCCAGTAATACTGAATAGATGCCTTGGTGTATGAATATCAGAAGAAATGTGTCTAAATATTCTTACTGATACTTATCAACAGGTCAAATTGTTCAACGTTATTCAAGAATTATAGTTGGTTTGCACAGCATATAATTTTTACAGTGTGGACGAAAAAAGTTCTTTCCTTTGTAACTTTAGAATGGATCGGGTAAAGCATACTCGAATAGACATAATTTTTGTACGTTTCAATAAAAAAACAATGGTGTGGAATTACTCGTCACCAAGAGGGCAACGTCAAATGTTTTTCCAAATGAAAAGAGGAGGTTTCTATCCAAAAGTGATTCATTTTCAGAAATCGGTACAGCCGTTCCTAAGTATTTGAGAGATTTATATTGCTTTCAAAAATTCTATTCAAAACTCACTTCAGATTATTCTAATAAATATGAATCATGAAATACAAATCAATTAGTTCATGATAAAACTAGATAAAACAAGATAAAAACCTGCTTTGTTCCTTCCTGTTTATAAAATAGGACATATGCCTTCTCACTCACAAGTGATTTTGGTGGAATTGGGAACACGTGTGAAACGTTGTATTCATGCCACGTGCCACTATAAGGGTGTCTGAAATATGCTGTGTAATGTCCGTTGTAAGTAGTTCCACTGTGATTCGAAAGGGCATATAGATTATAACGACAAGAAGCCACATTGTCTGCTGCATAATTGCTCATATCAAATCCTTCTGAAGAAAAGTTAATGGCAACATTCAATTTGCCTCTGAATCTTTCCGTTGGAGATGATCTTTTTAAATGAATTACTAAAATACGGAGAAACTTATGGATTGATAGGGACTTTGTACATTTTCTTCTTTCCTTGCACCTCGAACACGATGGTTCTTCATCTTCATTCAGAGTTTCCTCTCTTTTTAAGAAATTCAAGCATGGTGACAATTTCAATTGGCCAGTTCTTTGTAGTATGGGGAGAGTCAAACCCCAGAAAGGATCGAAGGTTACTGATGAGAATTCACAGTGTATGCACTTCATAGTGAATTTTAATTGACCAACGAAATTGTCTAAAATCTTAGAGTCGTTCGTGTTTAAATATCTCAGCTAGGACTTTTGCGCTTTTCCGCTGTTGCTTAATTTTTCGTAAATCTCCGTTAAGATCGGTTCAGGTTTCTCAGTAATTCTATTGAGGTCCTCATGTAGACCTTCTAAAAGATATCGAAGGAATTCCTGGGCGTCTTGATAGTCAGATCTAATGAATCGAGGGGCAAATCTTTGAATCTGATATTGAAGTAGGCAGTGTTTATTACTCTGTCAGATGAATCTTCTGACTACAATTCTTTGATAACTTCTGCGAACGCTTTGATTAAAGAACCTTTCATACCAGAAATACTAGTATTGATATCTTCCATGTATATATCCTTTTTCAAGTAATCCAGCAACCATCTCGTGCTTGATGAACATTGGATTACACTGTTCATGAAACAGTTGTTTCCAACATTTTTCAACCCATCAAACCCAATAAATATTCAAAATGTTCATCATCGACTCAATAACAAATATAAAATCTATTTACAAAATAATTTCTCACATACTTTAGATTTTACGAATTTCCACAAAAATTTGAAGGGTGTCATATTGGGTGACCAAGCAGGACATACTCAAACAAGCCTGTCATAATGAGGAGGTACCCCATTTTGCTGAAAGATCAGTAGAAATTCAATTTGGATTTACCTATGTCATCAATCATACATCTGATGCACTATATTCACTATCTTGCACTATATTCATGATGCATGAATAAACGAGCAATAGTGTGGAACTCACGAAATTACCCCAGGAATATATGGCTACATGATAACCCCTCACAAGATAATATAATTTTTTTCAGTTCAATCAACTGATCTCAAATTCATTTCAGATCGAACCGATTGGAGGAAAAGGAGATGGTGGTCAATACAGTTGTAAAAAATCCGCATGTCCCCGCTATCTCAATGACGAGTGTCCAAATGAGTTGAAACTGAACACTGAACATGGAGTCGTTGGTTGCAAATCAGCATGTTTAGCATTTAACACCGACCAGTATTGTTGCCGGGGTGCATTCGGTACACCAGAAACTTGCAGAAGTTCCACTTGGCCTGTGAATTACCCCAATTTCTTCAAATCGCGGTGCCCTGATGCATACAGCTACGCCTATGATGACCACAAGAGTACTTTCACTTGCCGGGCTGAAAAATATTTAATAACCTTTGGACTTTAACAGCATATCATATTTGAATTTATCACGTGATTTCTTCATAACTGTAATTAACTTGTTCGTTATCGAATATCTATATCATTTCTATTCTATATTCCCGAATATGTTTGACAAATTCTGAAACATATAACTTCGAACTCAATATTCGATACAATCATCCAAGGTATTTGTCGACAATATTTTTATTATGTTCGAAATTGAGGAAAGCATCACCCATATACTCAACTACTTATCGTTTTGTTAATGAATAATCGCTCATAGATGATAATAAAATTATTGGCAATGATTATTTTTTCAAATAATTACTATTATGAACAATACTCTAGCTCTAGAACAATACAAAGATCTACATACATTGCCAGTCTGGGATTCGCTGTGGCTATAGTTGTACCACATCCTTCTTGAAAGTTGTAGATGACACCCAACTGATAATAATTTACTGAGTGTCCTAGTTTTACTCGACTATTTCGAAGCATTTGATCTAAAACATCATAGTCTGTTATTGGATATGTTGAACCTATTTGGCTCCTACCTTACTTAGCCTGTCAGCTTGTTGAGAGCTATTTGAAAGATCGAAATCCATCAGTTATTTATAATGATGAAATATCTATGTCACTGAATATATCATCAGGGAGAGCCTCTCTTCCCAAAAGGGTTCCCAAGGCTCTTCTGTGGAACCATTATTTTTCATCATCTATATTTTTTCCCAGAATGCTTATAATTCTTGGGTATTGCTGTTTGGTAGGAGTGCTACCAGGCTCCATATCAGAATTGGTGAACAACTCCTCCCTACAATAAGTAGTGCGAAAAACTCAACAATAGTCCTTGATGACCGTGTTAGATTTCTCTCATGCATATCGTTGATCACGAAACAAGCAAAACAGGCATTTTTTCCACACATCAGAACCGCAACTTTCTTCTCGACGCCTGTTTCACCAACAAAATTGGCGTCATCAGGAGATGACGCCAATTTTGACGCAGTAACTACGTGGTAGGATATCATAATAAAAAGAGAAATGAAAATTTCTATGTTTTTTACCACTTTCATTTGTAATTAACTTTACAGCAGTTTCGTCCTATATGGACATTCTCAAACTTACACAATAAACTAACAATGACTCATTACATTCGCCAATATATACCCTTCAGGTACTTGACTGAGTACCTGAATTTACAGTTCACAATGCGGATGTGCGTAACGTTAGTTACAAATAAAACTGGTGAAAAACAGAAAAGATGAGCTAAACTTGATCTAGTCTAGTCTGGTTTATCTCCAGATGATGCCAACTTGGCGCTTGTTTCAGATTCATTCCACAACAGAGGTTACAGGTCTACATATCAGTTCAATTAATCACGATTTGTTACTAAACATGTTATATTATATAGGTTTTTCAGAAAATTCACGAGTGATAACAGGCAATTATCTCAAATATATAGGCAGCAAAAAGTTGTTCTCGAAGATGAGAGCTCTGAATATTCGAAACTCAAGTCAGGTGTCCCGCAGGGATCTATACTGGGGCCTCTTCTGTTTACTATGTGCTTCTCTCATCTGGTGACTGGAAAAAAAGCCTGCAATTTTCATTTATACCCTGATGATACCCAATTTTACCATAGTTTCCAGCCACATATGGTGGATGATGCATGCAATCTTATTATTAATGATCTTGGGGCCTTCGCAAAAGCTGCCAAAGACCATTGCCTACTTATTCATCCTGAAAAATCAAAAGTTATGCTGTTTGGAAGTAGACTTCAGCGTAAAAAAGTGGAGGACTCTATCAATATTACGGTAAATAATTTGAATTTGAAAATGGTTAAGGAAGCAAAAATCCTACGAGTAATTATGGACCCTGACTTGAGATTTGAAAATCATATAAATAAACAATTACAACAGACGTACTGTAATCTGAAAATGATATATAATAATCGATATTTGTTACCCATTGAAGTTAAAAAATCATTATGTGAAACGCTAATTTTATCAGCCTTAAATTATGCTGACTCTCTCTGCGGCCTTGATTTAACAGCACTCTATAAGAAAAATAAAATATACAGAAACTGCAAAACTCATGTCTGAGATTAATCTACAGTATTTGAAGACGACAAAGTTTCTCATAAATTGAAAGAAATCTGGTGGTTGAATATGGATAATAGAAGAAAACATCATGCTGTTGTTCTCTACTATAAAATAATTAGAAAACAAGTTTCCTGTTGATCACATAAGAAAATAACTTACCGTTCAGATGTACAAAATCTGAATATTCGAAATGAACGCCTACTGACTGTACCTCCCTTTGGAACTGAATATTTAAGACGGTCATTTGGCTACCAAATCTATAATCTGTGCAATCCGGTTTTGAATATTATAAGAACACAAAATGCTCACAAATTCAGACAATTTCACAAAGAACATCTTCTTGAATCTCAAATTTTTAGAATGATTTTTTTTTTTAGTTTTTAGCAAAATATGTCCTTTTTTTCTTGTATCATTACACAGGTTTGTTGGGGTTGAGTGGAAGAATATTTTCCGTCATGTTTACACAACAGAAAATGAACTTCGCCCTTTATTTCCATATATGAACCTTGATTTCTAATATTCATTGTATTCTTTTGAATGTGGAAATAAAGAAGACAATTATCAGCTATAATATCCCAAGGACATTGATAACTAACGAAATAATTTTATCACAGTTTTCGAAAGCTTGAGGAAGTTGTGATAAAGTTATGAGTTATTTATCAATGTTCGAGGGATATTCGGTGAGAAAATTTTTTGCAATTCGAACAAAATTATTTATTGAACACACAGTTATTAAAAGAACAATTCGTATAATGATATAACTCCATAAATATTTTCCAAGTGTATTTTTTACTATTGACAGTATTTTTTGGTGTATTTTCTTCAATGATTTTGTCAATTGCCGCATCATTTTGAACACCAAAGCGAGGAAGTGACATTTTCGAAATAAATTGAATTACTGAAATGTCAAACAACTTTATTGTGTTGGTTGCTTAGCAATGTCATGACATAAGTGATAACTGCCCGTGAAAACTATCCATGGGTAGTTATCAGTGTAATGATGGTTTCATTGGTTATTTCGACACACATGACATGGTGTTCAAAATGATGCGGCAATTGACAAAATCATTGAAGAAAATACACCAAAAAATACTGTCAATAGTAAAAAATACACTTGGAAAATATTTATGGAGTTATATCATTATACGAATTGTTCTTTTAATAACTGTGTGTTCAATAAATAATTTTGTTCGAATTGCAAAAAATTTTCTCACCGAATATCCCTCGAACATTGATAAATAACTCATAATTTTATCACAACTTCCTCAAGCACGTTATTTTAGGTAACATCCCTCCGCCTTCGGCGTCGGGATGTTACCAAATAACGTGTTTTCGAAAACTGTGATAAAATTATTTCGTTAGTTAATTTTTTTGGCAAAAAATTTTCATTATAATTATCATATAGGGTGGTTTAAATTTCGAAAACTTCCGCTGTCCCTAGGAAAATTATATCATATTTTCAGTAACTCTCAAAAATATGACAATTTTCAGTAATCTATTGTTTATTTCTCGCTGGAACTGAAACTTGGATTCTAAAGTTCAGTGATGATTCAATAAAAGGGTTATATTATGTTTCTCAGTATTATTTGTTGTATTATCGGAATTAGGCTGCGAAATGATTCTATATATTTTTTCTCCTCTATTTAGTATAATTTCCGAGTGCAACTGCAAGAGACAGCTCAAGGCAAAAACGTCTCTGTTATTTCTGAGAATTCAGTGCCTACTATTTTAGAATTAAAGTATAATAGTGAAATTATAATTCACTAGTTGTTGCCCGGGCTTGACCCGAGTAGAATTTGGTTTGTCATATTAAGTTTCGTGACAGACCATTTTAAACAAATAGTTATAATATTTTTCATCAACCCAAAACTTCAGGTTTGATCTCCTCTTTTTCCCCTTTGGGGATGGAAATTCCTGATTCCCTTTCTTGATGCTTATTTACGCTATACAAAGAACCTACCTGCATATTTCAGTATTATAGGTTCAGTAGCTTCGGCTGTACGTTAATATAATATTGTCAGTCAATCAATAGGTACCCACTTATACAATATTGAATAGCATCAGCAAAAAACAAAGGATTAGGATGAAATACATTGGTAATCCTACTAATCCTTCTCCTACTATAGTTCGTTCAGTATTGTCTGAGAGTAAAAGAATTTTAAGAATGCAAACATGTCGCTACATCAAAGAAAGCAAGATAGTCGTCTCAAGCTAATATCACTGCAATTCACCCAGAAAATCATTGAGATATGTTTACCCTCTATATGTATCCCTTGGAGACGTCGCATATCCCTAAAATAGGGATATGCGACAAAGAACGCAAAAACACCGACAAAGAATGCGAAAATACCGCCAAATGAAGTGCTCGATGTTTTTTCTGATATTACGTTTAAGATAATATTAATAGGCGTCGGACTGGGGGTATTAATATATTTGATATATTCTGTATGATGAGAAGATAATTAAAAATATATGGTGAAAACAATTTTTTTTATATTTCATTTTTGGGAAGGACAATTTATATTTGAAATAGTTTTTTATTATTTAGAATTGTTACCTTCTACAGATCTATAAAATAATCAGAATAACAAATTTACAAATAAATACAAATGTAGAAAGGGTAAAAAGTTACTGCATTTGATAAATTATCTTTTTGGAAAAAAAATCAAATTTGTTATCAATTTAAAAAAAATTGCATATCAAAAGAAATATGTATCATCTGGTGACGTTTCAAAGACTCTATCCATTTTCTTTATCCAACCTATTTAAATCAGAACATTATAATTTGTAGTTATGATTCGTCTTTTGTTGTAAATAAATTTGATACTGTTATTATCATTGACACTGATAATATCAAATTAATCGTCAGTATGATAATGAAGATGGATAAAGTATTCGAAACATCACCAGATAAGTATACAAATAGAATAGATTTCCGCGGTTGGAAATTTGAAATTCTGATTTCGAGTTGAACCGTGTTCAAAATTTTGCGTTGTTCGACGTTTCGGCTTCGACTTTGACATTTTCAGGAAGTAGTAGTGGCTGCACTGAGTGATAAACTTTATATATTCTTGTTGGTTTGGAAATGAAGATTCATATTCCTTATTGGATTTTATAACTGACTCAGAAACAATTTCATAGATTTAATGGGAATACTTACTTCGAATAAGACATTGCGATAATTTTAATCTTTAAAAAGTCTACAGGAATTCGTTGAGTGATTCTTCACTGGATGAATCAGTTTCATTAGAATTGATGACAACTGGAATAATTTTTTCTGATAATGAGTCTATGCGATCATCCAGATCCCACATCTCTGCTTCGATTCTGATTGTTTTGTGGGTACATTTTCCCCAAGCTTTTTGGTCGACTATTTCAAGAGCACTGTATAGGTATTTCTTTACTTCACACAGCTTGAAGGTTTTATTATTCCTTGCGATGAATCCTTTAACTTGAGCCCAAACCAACTCTATTGGATTCAATTCACAGTGATAAGGCGGCAACCAAAGAACCGACATTCCTTTAGTCTAAGCCATCTCATCGGTGACATATCTGACAAATTTTGACTTATGACGTTTAGCCAAGTTGGGGAGCTCCGCTATTAACATGGTCGATTCAAAAGGAATAGCTTTCATTTGTAACCACTCAGTAATATCTGATGATAACACCATCAATCCATCTTTCACGAATCCTTTACTGCTGCCTATGTAAGTGATGATAAGACGACGACCTTTTCCGACTGGAATTTTCAAACCAGTGGACCAACCTTCCGTAAAGGCTTGTCTTCCACTTTTGATGTTCTGATCTTGCCAAACCTTCGAGACTATATGACCCTCATTGACCCAAATAAAAAATAGATATCCCTAGTGCGATGGCTTTTATTTCTTTTAAATAATTTCTTCTCCATTCTACAATCTCTGATTTTTCTAATAACATGCTCTTTTTATCTTGCTTTCCAAAAGTGAAATTCAGCTCATGTAATATCTTCCATAATCGAGTTCTTCTTATATCAGGAAAAAACTGTCTTCACGAATAACTGACAAAACTTCATTTAATGTAGGTATTTCGTTTTTTATGTAAAAAGAGTGTACTGTTCTCCTAATAGAATTCTTCACTTCTTCATCGATAACCAAACACTTTCTACCAGTGGATACTTTCGGCTCGAAAAAGTTGTTGTTTTCCTCGAGTTTCTTGAGAATTCTGAAAATTGTTGATCTATTGACACCGGTCATACTCTCGCATTTTTGCACTACTTCCTTCTTATTTTTATTTGACGCTTCACGATTTCCGAACAACTAGCTTCCATGTTGTATAGCTGTTCATTCAACGCGCTCTCGAAGTAAACTGAAGAATATCACGAATAACCCCGCTAAAAAGACAAATCGGTCTTATTGATGGGTGCGATGTGTCTGTTGACAGTATAATTCAAAGGACTATCTATTTATACCGCTTTCAAAAAAACAATGTTTTTTCAATCCCCTTCAACTAAATACCAATTTGTTGGAGAATGTCTTGGTTACTACTGGACATATTTCAACATTTGTCATAGTAGATTTGTTATTTTGTTTGTTATGAATGATATTTTTCAAGAATCAATATTGTATTTTCGTCGTATGAATTCATTTATTCAATTTTTCGTTGAGAGTAAATAATTTGAATGCAGTACGCCTATGGCACTAATATATATATATATATATATATATATATATATATATATATATATATATATATATATATATATATATATATATATATATATATATAAATATACTGCTGTAGTCTGTCTCATTTCTCAACAGCCTATTATACTATAAATGCGTGAAGTTTGCGAGGAAGGATGAATTTTATGTATGTATTTACATTTTTTACTTTTTCACGCCTAAACTGCTCAACGCATTCAGAAATATTTAGGTACAGAGCGAAGAATAATAATGAAATGAAGTCATTTCTATCATTCACTTCAAACAATAAATAGAATTTAGCAGAGAAAGTTCTTGGCTTTTTATTTTGCGGTTTTCTTTTTTTACAAAAATTGTAGGAAACTTCCAAACGAAGAAAGAAAGCCATTAATTTTAAAATGAACTCTTCGCAAAGATGTGTTAGAGTTATCACAAGATCCCCCTTTAGATATTTTCAGATATTTGTTGGGAGATATTTACGAGAAAAATTAAATTCTTTTTATTTAGTCAGCCGATCCAAGTTTCTTTCTTCAAGTTAGAAAATATACTGCACGCCAATGTATTTATCAATCATCAGTGATGGACAGATAAAATTGCAACAACATTATTGGGATGGAAAGATAACATTGCAACAAGATAATTTCAGAAAACTCATATATGTAATGAAGATTATCCACGTCAAAAACGCATGTAGGTAAACCATACATTAGAAATTATCGTGATCCCTTTTATATTTTCAATGAGGGAATATGAGATAAGATTCAATATTTAAGTAGAGTGCAAAATAATTGATCGTGACAAATCTGTGTGAATTTGAGAATAATTTGACAATGCTGAAACTAGTGACACTTTGTATTTTATTAACGACTGTTTTGGCAGTAGAGTTCCAGATTACGAATAGAGAAATAGGTGCTATCTGGGTTGGTTGTCAAGGAAATGCCTTAAAGCCAGCCTTGGCCAATGGTGGATTTATACTAGAAGCAGGAGCTACGGTGAGAAAACTGTTTTGTTTATAACAATTCAAGTGATAATCCTGAAATGAAAAAACGAAAGGGACATTCATTTTTTCGAAAATCACTTCTGGATAAATATCCTAATTCAAGATTTGATTAGAATTTCTTAATCATTTTACGTCTTCTGAATGAATATTGAATATGTATCTCAAAAGTAGAAAATAAAAGTGAAATAATGAGGCTATGTTGGCTTATTTCGGGTAGTTTTACCTTATATAGTTCGAAAAAATGAAAATTGAAATACGAAATTTTATATCGGTGTAAAAAAGATTGAGATCATTATGATTTTGATTATAGAGAACAGAAATGTTATGAATGTGTCATCACCACATTTTCAGACTATTGTGACAAGTATTTTTCAACATAATTCCCTTGCAGCTCTATTAACTTTTCCCAGCGATGTTCAAGAAGTTCGATACCGTTTTTATAATGAGAACTGTCTTGCTCCTCAAAATAGCCATTAACTACCAACAGCACTTTTTCATCGTTGGAAAATCTTTGACCAGTGAGCCATTTCTTCAAGTTTGGGAATAAAAAATAATCCGAGGATGCTAAATCTGACGAATAGGGTGCATGAGCTAGCAATTCAGACTTGAATTCGTTAATTTTGGTCATTCCGATAATGGATTTGTGAGCTGGGGCATTGTCTTGAAACAACACATTTTTCTTAGTCAGATGTGGATGCATAATACTTGCCTTCGATAGTTTTACCTTTTTTAGGATAGTCAATGCTCATCCAAAAAAACCGATTTCATGACCTTGCCTGCTAATGAAACGGTCTTCGCCTTCTTTGAAGCTAGTTCTCCCTTTTGAGGCCACTGTTTTGATTGTTCTTTTGTCATAACCATCCATGGTTATGAAACGATGCAAGAATTCTGCTTTGTTGCTGCGAAACTTTGCTAAACACTCAATTGAAAGCATCCTGTTTTTGTTCAAGTGTGAGCAAACGCGGCACCAATATTGAACACAGCTTTCTGGATTCGTCACCTCATTTGGTCGACCACTACGATGCTGGTCTTGGTAGCTCTTACGGTCGTGTTTAAACTCTGCTACCCAATATTTCATTGTTATCAGCGAAGGTGCAGATTCACCCAGAGTAGAATCCAGTACAGCTTTTATATTGGTTCGGCTAAGGCCTTCCAAATGAAAGTATTGTACCACGTAACGATGACCAATTTTCTCCATTTTCACAAATTCACCAAAAACCAAACAAATACTAAACAACACAGCGTCTTCAAACTTGAAGTCTTTAAAGTTTGTGTACTTTCCAGTAAAGTGATATTTTTCAAACAACTACCGCCATCTCTAGGTCAGGCCAGGTTGAAGCTTGATTATTTGAAACACAAAGAGGTGGAAGCCTCCAAATGTTAGTTAGCAAATGAGGGCGACCTATTTTTTTATTTTTCAGGCATCTCAAGTTAATATTTTCACAATGACATCTGATTTTCAGATCTCAGTTTATTCTCCAGACGATTGGGCGGGTCGCTTTTGGGCAAGAACTTGGTGTGACGTGAATACTAAGCACTGTTTAACTGGCGATTGTGGCGATAGACTTGAATGTGGTGGCAATGGAGGAGCTCCACCTGCTTCTTTGGTAGAAATAACATTGAAGGGATATGGAGAACAGGATTATTATGACATATCATTAGTGGATGGATTCAACATCGCAGCTGCCGTAAGTAGAAAGACTGTTAGGACTTCATTTCCTCATATGAAAGTAGATTATAATTCTTGAATAGGAGATATTTGAAAACGATTGCATTGATGTACTTTTCAACTGGTAAGATTTCGAGAACGTTTTTTTGTTCGGTTTTCTATAAATTCATATTATTTTTTTTTCAATGTGAGCTTGGCTGTCTTCCCTTACAATGACGGCATCCATGAGATCGACACAAAACTCAAATCTGGTTCATCGAGGATAAAAGAGGGTCCTCAAAGCAGTCTGTTGCATACCAAGCTTCATCTGCGATTGTCCTTTGAGAAGTAGCTCTATAAATAGATGTATCCAAAACCCACAAACAAATCATTCATGATGCATAACCTGTTTCGATTAGAAATGAGCTGGATTTTTGGCTTATACCTTAGAGATGGAAAAGTGATCAAAACAAAACATAATCATAATTATCTAACTTGAAATGATCATGATGACTTTTGAGAGAGACCAGAGTGATCCTGAAAACGAAGTAAGAAGTCGTTTTTGCTATAGAATAGGATTTGATAAACCAGTAGTTACTACAATGAGTATGACAATGAATATTTTTTATTTCTTCAAAAGAAATCGTTTCGAAAAGACAGTGCAGGAAAGTGCAGGACAGATCTAATAAGGATTGAATAATTTCATTATTTATCTAAGGGAAACAAACACATACTATATCGGGAGAAATGTGCCTAAATTTTCTTGCCGATACCTATCAACAGGTCATATTGTTCATCCCAATTCGAAAATTAAAGTTGCGTGGCACATACAGGGTATCAATTTGAAAACTTCCCACCTTTAATATCTTCCTTCTGATTAATAATATCAGGAATCGAAAAAACAGGTCAATTTTATGATCAAGGGGTCCTCTTGGCTCAAACCCCAAGAAGGGGTACATAAGTGGCACATAATTCTAATTGGCGTTCAATTCTGCTTCCAATGATACACTGACGTTTTATTTTTTGATGAACAGATTCCGAAAAATAGCGTTCTGAACTTACACATGTATTTAGACTTTGCCTGTTTTGAGATGCATCATTGTATAGACTCCTTTCAAAGAAAATGGTTAAAAGAGTAGGTAACACCGTTCCAACCTTGACTGACAGGAAGTAATGTATTACGCGTGGGACTTTTTATCTATTGGTTATTGTCCTTTTACAAAATAAAATGAAATTTGCGAGAAAAACATTTCAAACATAAACATCTACTTACGCTTATCTTATAAACTGTTCGAAATGTCGTCCATTTCACTCTAAACAATAATAAATTATGTTTTTGAACTCCCCTCTAAAATTACGGAAAACTTTACTAGAAATTGGCATGCTGCTGTAATTCGTCTTTCAAGTTCTTCAATATCAACGGATTTAAGATGCCCCCAAAGAAAAAATCTAAGGGTATTGAATCCGGTGATCTCGGAGGCCATTCGAATGCTCCCCTTTTGCCAATCCATCTATCCGGAAATATCTCGTTTAACCACTGTCGGACGGGAAGAAAATAATGAAGTGGAGCACCGTCCTGCTGGAAATGTAACAGATCCATCTGCAAAAGTTCATCACCTTCTGCATCCATTTGAGTTTCTAGCTTGTGAGTTATAAGAGGTACAGATTGCCCGTCAAGTTTTCTTCCAGAAATAATGGACCAATAGTGGCATTTTCAAGAATACCAGCCCAAACATTAAATTCTTGTATTGTGTATGTCCTTCTCGAAAAATATATGGGTTTTTGTCATTCCCATAGGGACAATTTTATCTGTTAACATTGCCATTCAGAAAAAATTAATATTCATCGCTGAAACAGATGTTTAACAGAAGATTAGGGATGGTATTGACTCGATGAGACATGAATTCACGAGACTCTATCTTCTTTAATCATCCTCGTGATTCTCTTGAAGAATCTGCATTTTATGAGAATGAAATTCATGCATTTTCAATGCTTTTCTTATAGTCTCGCGTGACATTCCTGTCTCTTCTGATACTGATCGTAAAAATCTCAAGGGTTTCGCACCAAATGTTCCCAAAACTTCAACTTGAGCTGCTTCATTTAGTTTTCTAGGGTTATTTTTTTTCATTTGTCACTGAACCAGTATCGTATCCTATCGTATTCACCAAATAGAGCAGTGACTCACATTACAATTTGAATGTATTTCCTTAAAAAGATATGCCGTCCTTCGTGCGCACTTTCCAACTTCTCCATAAATTACAATCATTTCAGTTCTGTCTTGAAGACTGCAAACCATTTTTACACTTTTATACACTTATTGAAGTAATCACTAAACAGTATGCACAATACTAGCACATAGGATTAAAAATTCTCATCGCAGAAACACCAAACTCTACCACCATCTACGGTTTACTATTAAACTACTTTTTGATGTAAATTCATTGGAGCTAATGGCTAATGTTACCCCCAATGAAGAATTGGAATGGTACCACCTAATATTCTTACCAGTTCTGGTCAAACCATGCACCTCAGTATAGGCGTACTAATAATCACTTCTGTTAGTTCAGAATGTTATTTTTCGGAAAATGTTCATAAAAAAATAATAAGTCAGGGTACCATTGGAAGCAGAATTGAAAATCAATCAAAATGATGTGCCACTTGACCCCCCCTTCCCATTTGAAATTCTAAGGGTAACATCTACCCCTCCTAGGGGGTTGAACCACGAGGGCTACAAATAGTCTTTGAAATTGTCCCCCTTGACAATAAAATTGACCTGTCTATTCGATTCCTCATAATGTTTACTGGAAGGAAGGTATTAAAGGTGAGAAGTTTTCAAATTGGCACCCTATATAAGAGTGTGCACGAAAAAAATTTCCTTTTCTTCGATAAAGCATATTCAAGAACATTATTTCTGTACGTCGCAATAGAAAAAACAATGGTGTAGAATTAATTGTCTTCAAGAGAGGCACCATCCAAAAGTGATTTACTTTTAGAAATCGGTACAGCCGATAAAAATGAAGTCTGTTTACAAAATCATTTCTCACATACTGGAACGTATACGTACACAAAACCAGCCTGTCATAATGAGGAAATACCCCATTTTACGGAAAGATAAGATCGGTTGAAATTCCATTTGGAATTGCTAATTTCATCAATCATAGGTGTTAGGAATGCCTCAGTGGCTAACAACGATGAAAACACTTATAACACCACCTACTTTATAATATTAATTAGTCTATCCAACGCACTCCCTAAAATAGGTTTGATACGATTTTGCAGTATATCATGATGCATGAATGAACGGTCGATAGTGTGTAACTCACGGAATTACCCAACAAAAAATATAATTTTTTCATTACAATCAACTGATTTCGAAATAATCAAGAAAAGAGAAATGCAACTCTCTATGTTTTTTATCACTTTTATTTGTAACTCACGTTACTGCAGATTCGTCCTGTACGGACATTTTCAAACTCATACAATGAAAATGTCCGTACAGGACGATATTCTGCAGTAACGTGAGTTACAAATAAAAGTGGTAAAAAACATAGAAAGTTTCACTTCCCTTTTCATTATGATTTCCTACCACGTAGTAACGGCTATATCCATCAATTTATTGATGTCGAATTCATTTCAGATCGAACCGATTGGAGGGAATGGAGATGGAAGTCAGTACAGTTGTAAAAGATCCGCATGTTTCCGCCATCTCAATGACGAGTGTCCAAATGAGTTGAAACTGAACACAGAACATGGAGTCGTTGGTTGCAAATCAGCTTGTTTAGCATTCAACACCGACCAGTACTGTTGCCGAGGTGCATTCGGTACACCAGAATCTTGCAGAAGTTCCACTTGGCCTGTGGATTACCCCAATTTCTTCAAATCACGGTGTCCTGATGCGTATAGCTACGCCTATGATGACCACAAGAGTACTTTCACTTGCCAGGCTCAAAAATATTTGATAACCTTCGGAGTTTAACGTCATATCATATTTGATTGTATCAAGTGGAATTTTCATATCTGTAATCAAGTTGTTCGCTATCAAATATCTATTCTATTTTCGTCAATGTAAGAAATAGAAGAGAAATAAAAGCTTGAATGAATGAGGGCACTTCACACATATGCAAGAATGTTTGACAAATTCTGAAACACATAACTTAGAACTCAATATGCGATACAATCATCCAAGGTATTTGTCGACAATTTTTTCTCAAGTTCGAAATCGGGAAAAATATTACCCTCATCACCCACAAATAATATTACTCAATAAAATTATCAACAATAGCAATTTCTTCAAACAGTTTCAATGAACAATACTCCTGACGAAGACCTAAACACATTTCTAGTCCGAATTTCGAAGTGGCTATAGTTATACCACAGCCCTCTTGAAAGTTGTAGATGACACCCAACTGAAAATAATTCACTGATTAGCCTAGTGTCATTCGACTATTACGAAGATTTTGATCAAAAAAATCATAGTCTGCTGCTGGATATGCTGACTTCTTTGGTTTCTCTCTCAGCCTGTCAGCTTGTTGAGAGATAGTTGAAAGATCGAACTCAAAATAATTATTTATAATAATACGTCACTGAATACATCACTGGGGGAAACCCTCATCTACATTTAACAATTTGCATTGAAAACATATCACGCAACTGTTTACAGCTACGCCAACGTACGCAGCTGTAGGCTGAGCTGAAAAGTTTGTAATATTGGAAAAACATTATTTTCATAAAATTTGATTTTTTTATTCAATGTATTTAGGAATTGTCTTGATGACCGTCTTAGATTTTCTTCACATGTTTCACTGATCACGAAAAGAGCTGACACTTCTATGGAACTGTTATATTCTAGAGAAGATTTATTGAATAAAAAACAAAACTATTCTATTTCCCTCTTACTTTAACTTTGCAGATTCATTATATGTCTGTGTTCATCAAAATAAGATAAGCTCAAACTTCAGAGTATTCAAAATGCATGTTCTGGCTTGATATGACTGAACGAAGGTGCTACAAGCTCTTAGTTTCAAAATACTCCTCGATGAAAAACATACACTTCATCTTCTGATTCTGAGCGGATATGCACAATATCAATGTTCGTTACAAATCAACTCCACCCATCCACAAAATAAGCCCCTTCCAGGGTACTTTTTGGTATAACGTTTCTTGGCTAATGAATAGGATACTGATTGATCTCAGGAATGTCCCTCTGACCTGTTTAAATGAATTGATTCGAAAAAACTTGATGGCTAAAACTTATACTGTCACGCAGTCTCTTTTCTGGTAGGTATAATGTAATTATTCAAATGGAGTGAAATATTTGAACTGTGTGTTTGGGCATTTACATATTTTGGTAAAAATGAAATTGAGTTCAGCAACACCGCTGTTTGAAAATCTGTTTTTCCGTTAACCAGCTGTCGCACCCCTACGAACGACAACTCTCAGAAGTCGAAACTTGTGCGAGCTAAGGATTAACGAGGTCTTACCTTTTAATGTGTGATTCCTAACACGGGTTGGGCGGTAGCAAGTGAAGATCGATCGTTCAGACTAGGGCTTGAACCACCGACCAACACGGCAGTCAATTCGAGTGAGTGAACAAAGCACCCACGCCGAACCGCTTGGCTACCGACTGACCTGACCTGTGGATTGGAATATAGAGATCACAGCAGTCGAATGTTGGTAGATAGTTCAAAAAGTCGATCACTGAACGGAGTGTGGAACAGAAAAATAAACACTGCTTCTCCTATTACTACTTGATCCTATTCTAGTTTGCAACACAATTTTTTTCCTTAAGCAGTTGGAATTAAAATAAGCCAGACCTGGTGATTCTCCAGTCTCTTCTTTCGTCGGATGCTGAACGTTATCGACAGTCCCGCCTTAAATGTCCTTCTCTGCCGCAGTTATAGTATTTAGGCTGCCCTCTTGCCTTGGGTACAGTTCTATTCATCAAATATTTCTTTAGAAGGTCCTCTAGACCTACCATGAGTCGATTTGTTTCTTCATCTTCCTTTTCGGTGATGGCTCTCACTAAAACTTTTCGCTGTAGTCGCGAATCATTTTTGGTAGCTTCAAATTCTAGAGCATAAATGATGGCTTCATTCAATTTTTTATGACACGCCATCCTCCGCAGCTTCTGCAACTCTGTGTCACGAACCCCGTCGATGGAACTATGGAAACTCATCCAGTGGGTGAAGTCATCAGGTGCTTCTGAGTGGGCGAGTCTTACCAATTTTTTGACTTCAGCCCCAAACTCCTGCAGACTTTCGGATGGACCTTGAATTATCACCTTCAGTTGAGCTTGCTAGACTTGTTGAAGGTGGTCACTACCTTACCTGACTCTCAAAGCTGAATTTTGGAGGCCTTTCCTCGTAGTGCCAGCATAAGAGCTGTTGCTTTCTCCTCTTTTTTCCACCCATTATTTCCCGCAGAGACGTCAAATTGTCCGCGATGAATAGACCATGAAGATTTGTCATCGAGGGCCGGAGTTTTAATGAAACTACTGCTAGAAGGGAGAGATGTTGTTTCCGATTTGCACTTCTCCACAGCAATCCTCTTCGGCTCCGGTAATTCTTTCTGGAATTCCGGAAAACCTCTTCCAGCTTTTTGTCGACTTCTTCAAGCTTCTTTTCAAATTCCCTTTCGACTTCCTCAAGTTTCTCATCGACTACTTTTTCCAACCCCTCCTTTGTTTCCTGAAATATTTTTTTATATTATTCCTGAATCAATTCTTGTTACTCCCCTTCACTCACTTGGGAGAATTTCAAATCTTCCAATAAATGCAGGTACATCTGACTGTATTTTTCCTGATTCTCCTGAATATTCAACAATAATTTACGATCGTCCTCTCTGTCTCTTTCTGCGTTTTTCATTCTCCCCTAGACTTGCTTGCAAAACCTCAAACATTTTCTCAACCTTGTTCATCTCGTCGTAATCGACACTCCCTGTTTTCACCGTGAAACAGAAAATTCTCAGTCAATTATTCCACTTCCAACACCAAATTTTACGTTTTCCCCGTGGGTTTGACAATAATTGACTACACTGAACGATAATCAAACTTGAGTTAATTTCACTTTTGTACAACAAAACACTTCAACTGAAACTACAACTATTATTCAAATGTCTATCGCCATATTAGATCCTTCCGCGTACCGCACTGCCACTTCAACTCAACTATATCGATAGGTTCGTAGGTAGCGTTTATACAGGGCTATTCAAATTCGTTTCTCTACATGGGGATCTCCTAAACGATGAGAGATAGAGTGTCGGTTAAATCATGGCAAAGTTGCGTATTTTAGAGACCTATTCAATGATGTAAAGAAATCGAATATAGCTCTTTTGGTTTCAGGAAATATACAGGAAAAACAAACAAAAATAATTTTTTTGCCTATATCTTCTTTATTCGCAGACATATTGAAAATCTGTCCACATTTTGCTATTGGCACTTGATGTGGGCTCTCAGAATATATCCATGAATATTTTATACAGGGTATCATCTGACTTGGGCCACCCCCATCTTTGAATTTTTAAATACGGACCTGTATTTTTTGTTGTAGTTTTTGGATCGTAGACGTTCACTTCATAACTTCATACTTCATCGTTTACGAGATCCCCATGTACAGAAACGAATTTGAATAGCCCTGTAGATGACAATCGAAGGGCTTCGAAGATGGTAGAATATTCGCTGAAGTTCCATCGAAGCCGGTAGCATTATTCTCGCCACGTCTAGAACGGCCGTGAACATCCACAGCCAGTGGCTGCCGGCGTTATTTTCTTTAGGGCATGATAGATAGATTTATTTAATCACCACTAGTTATTATTCCTTGAATTTTCTGTTTCTTGAATTGGTTATCAGTACAAAAACTGTAAGGAGAATTCAAGCCTTTAGCGGTGTTGTCAAGATTGTTCATTATGAAGTTGAATTACGTTCAAATAAAAATATTGGCTAGGTTTGTATTTTATAGTTTCATGAAAGGTTGTGATTGGAATTTCGGAAGGTGAAAAGTGAAGTTTTCAAACAGACAGCAGGTTTCGTGAAGATTTTCATTGGAAATTATTAAAGTCGAAATGGCTACGGAAATTTAATATGTTAACAGCCAGAAGAGAATGTATTTTCTCTATTTTTGCAAAAACTACCGAGGAGCTACCATAGCTTCGTATTATCGGGTAAACTACGATGTTAGCGAAACGCGTCTAAAAATATTTGTGAAAATTGTTTAATTATTATCATGGATAGAATTATAATTCAAAGAAAAATTGTGATAAAACTATGTTACCAGCTCATTATGCTTTATTGAATTCTCCACCAAAAATTATTTTTTTCTTTCCTTTTTTATTTAGGTTTATTCAATTGGTTGAAATATATTTTCGGGCCGCGAGTTGAACTCCTCTCCCTTTCTACACGTATTTTCACCGACCAATAGATACTATAAATATTGAAAAATAAGTTAGATGAAAACTTACCTTTTTATGTACCTAGAACACTCTATTTTTTGGATTTGAAGTATTTATTTTTCCACCTTATTTTCATTTAATATCGAAAAAGCACCCTAATTTTCAATCGAAAATTCACGTATCAAAATATCTGTTTTTTTAAAAAGTCGGTCGGCTCTTTGTTCGCTGAAATCGCTACTTTCTGATCGTGTGAAAAAAAATACGTTACTGTAAACTTTCTCATAAAATGCAAAAAACGAAAAAACTCGAATTCAATTTTTTTCAATCAATAAACACAATTTTGGGCTATGTATTGAAATTAAAAATATAATTACTCGTATAACGTAATATTTTATGTTACGTTGATGAATAAAAAACTTACGAATTCATAAAACATTAAGATTGCAAAAAAAGATGGCCAAAATATTAAAGATACGATTTGAAGGGAATTTCATAAAAAAAGTGTGTGCTACATTTTTTTTTTTTCAGTAAAAAGATGGTTTATTAAATTCTAATTGGGATAGAGGTCTTAGTATCTCTCAGATGAATGTTTCGTACATGCAGCGGAGCCGTTGAAAGATCCGACCTAAACAAACTGCTGTTTAGGTCAAATATTTCTTTCACTGATGAGAGATAAAATCTTAGAACTGGTCTGTATATGATTCCATTCTTCTGATTTCAGGATTGTCCTGCTGCTGGATGAACGAGAAACATCTGCAAGACTAACCTCTGCATAAATGTCTGTCTGTTATAATTCAATGTCCAGCATGGTATTAGCCGGGGAATTAGTCGTTTTCCGGTAGGCATTTACCAGAACCTACGGTCTAGATACTTTGGGAGTAATGAATGTTCTCGAAATTTCATTTCAAAAGATTTATTCTCTTATATAATATAGGAAGGCGATAGATAGCTACTAAAAACCCATATACGAAACTCTTCTGAATATATATTTGGTTCACGATCATGGATTATGAAATACATGAAATACATGATTTTTTCATCATTTCATGTCTCCTACCGTTGAAGGAGATCAGATACCAAACGAGTTTTATAATTATCAAAATACATCGAAATCTGTATCTTTGACTGAGTGACACGACTTTGTAATTAACCTTATTATAAAGCTCCCATGGTATTTAGTCACTAACAATGTTGCGAATGAGATTGAAATTATTATACAATGCAACCTTTTGATGATCTATGGGATCGAGCAAAAAGTTTTGTCTGTATGTTCATAATAGCAGTACCTATAGAATATATATCATACATCACTAATATTCTGGGGAGTCAATATTGCAACCAATATAGGGTGTAACTAAATAAGTGTTTAACATTTAGGGAGGTGATTCCTCATCGAAAAAAAGATAGGATCTTTCATATAAAGAAATTTCATTGGAGCATCCCTGGTTAAGATACAGCCCCTAAAAGGGGGTACATAAAATTTGTATAACAATTTTTTTCACAAGCACTAAGAAAGTTACAATATTGAAATCAACTTGACGTTTTGTACTACCGAAAAGACACTTAGTCAGAAATTTATTTGGTTTACACCATGGTTGTAAGGGGTAGAAAACGCAACTCCTAAAATTTATTTCCAATGTAACCTTTTGTCTTATTATTTGTTTACCATTTAAAAATGTATTTGCGATAGCCTGTTTCATTATAAACAAAAAATGTCTCTTGGGTTTTTCGCCCAAAATAAACCAATTCGCAGCAAAAAATTATTTTAGGAACAACTACAGAGATACATCGTCATAAATGCGAAAATACGAAACTAATCTATCTAGTAGGTCACTATTAGCGATAGTGACAATGAAATTGGTATGACGCTGTCAGTTTGTGCATTTTCGAAATTGAATTAATACTAATTGTGTGTTGTTGTTCTGTTCTTAATTTCTTACTTTAATAATTCACTTGTTAATAAAATGGCATACACAAATGAGGAAATGGCTGATACGCATTACGTTTACGGTCTGTCGCAGGGGAATGGTAGAAGCTTCTAGAAGATATGCTGAAATGTATCCTCAACGGCAGCATCCTTCACATAGAATATTTGCTCGACTGCATCAACGATCCCGAGAATATGGTTCATTCGATAAAAGAACGCAGGATTGTGGTCGCCATCGAGAAGAACGAACACCACAGCTTGAGGAAGCAGTACTTAATTTGATTGAAGAACAACCTACTACCAGTACTAGAACGATTGCTTTCCAGCTAAATGGATCATATGACGGTATTTCGAATTTAAAAGGAACAACTCTTATACCCTTACTATCTGCAACGAGTACAGGCACTGTTACCGCGAGACTTTCCGAACCATCATGAATTTTGCAATTGGATGCTGGAAATGATTAGAAGAAATTGTGACTTTCTGAAAACGATAGAATTCACAGACGAATGTAGTTTTTCTCGGGACAAGATTATTAATGTTCATAATTACCACATATGGGCTGATGAAAACCCTCACGCTATTGTCGAAACTAACCATCAAGAACACTTTTCTCTCAACGTGTGGCTCGGAGATATTGGGAATGATTTAATTGGGCCTCATTTTCTACCTCCTCGATTAAATGGTGAGGCATACGTTCAATTTTAAAGATGAGTGCATCCAGTACTGCTGGAGGAAGTCCCTTTGGGCGTCAGAAGAGATATGTTTTTTATGCATGATGGGGCTCCCGCCCATTTTAGTCAAGTAGCACGTCAGCATTCAACTGAAATATATGCAAATCAGTGGATAGGTCGAGGAGGATCACAGAACTGGGCCGCTCGATCCCCGGATCTCAATCCTCTCGATTTCTCTATTTGGGGCAATTTACAACATTTGGTTTATCGTACTTCTGTTCGCGATGTAGAGGACTTAAGAAACCGCATCATCGATGCGATGTTCTTAAAAAGGGTCTTCCAACAGGGACTTCCGAACTATGACAATTGATAACGGCCATCTTGTTGGAACTACATCTGTCAAATTGGTGATTGGTTCTCATTTATTCAGATTATTTTGCTAAATCACCATGGACGGATTAGTCTGGGTCACAAGATCCTTTTTTTGGAACTTCTGTCCTAGGGCACCGAAAATTATGATCCAGGGCTCATTCGAATTGGAATGATCTCTAGGAACTTTTTGAAAAATTTCAGGAGGAGCTCGAAAAAACTACAAAAGTTGTAAGCAGTTTATTAAAAAAAGGGGGGTTAGTTTTTGCAAATATCTCGGAAAATATTAAAGATACCCAAAATTTGAAAAATGATCATCGAAGAGGAGAAAATTTCCTAATAAAGAGTCCTACCCTCCGGAACTCTATCACCAATATTAATAATTTTGATTCAGAGGCGAAGATAGCACTTTTATTAGATATACTTTACTTGTGATATACTGTTTGGAACCTTTGGTGTAGTAATGAATATTACTGGAGTTTTTTCCCAACACCAAATCGTTATTTTTACACCTCGACACGTGTTTCGATCGCCAAGTGATCATCTTCAAGAGGAAGATAAAACTTCTCTTCCTCTTCCTCTTGAAGATGATCACTTGGTGATCGAAACATGTGTCGAGGTGTAAAAATAACGATTTGGTGTTGGGAAAAAACTCCAGTAATATTCAAGATATACTTTAGTTAATTAACTAATTTTCACAAGTTTTGAATTTACATAAAAACCCTGATAATTTTCAAACTAAACACCTTAAATTTTGTTCACTTCTTGGAGATTTTCTTGAAAGCCTTCAAAAAAGATTACCATTGGAAAAATTAAAAACAATATATATTTTCCATTTTGTTATTAATAATCAAAGACGTTAAAAAGTGAAAAATTTAATTAAAGCAATGAAAACTTTTTTTATGTTCAAATTTATTCGTATCCTCATTATTTAAAGTTACATATGGATTTTCATCAATTTTGGCAGATTCCATCAAATAATGTTACTCATTCACTGTAAAACTGTCCAGAATATACTCAATACATAGACAACAATAAAATTATGAAAACTCCCAAGAACTCTATCAATTCGATCATCACGTAAATATTACATGGAAATGAAACACAACGGATATGTACTCACTACTTATCTTCGAAATTCATCCTCAATTGACTCCAGCTCGAACGGTTACGGCATCATCAAATCTCAATAAATATGAATGCTCAACTAATACATTCGATAATTTCAATTGAGAATAGCCAACTTAAATTATGCATTTAGATCAGAGATTCTCGCGTTGACTATTTATTGATACATGGAAGAGGCGAGATTTTAAAAGATTAATTAAAATCGTAAGGTATATCTCTAATTGAAATCTCAGAAAGGTGCTTGTGCGAGTTCAGTCATTGCCAATGAAATCTGGGATGGATAAAAATTGAAAAACGATAAGAGAATGGGGAAATCGGTGCGTGGGAAGTTGGAACTAATATTGAATGGGATGAACAGCTGAATGAAGAAATGACATACGCGCATGTTGTGAAAACTGACATGAATTAATTATCGGTGGTACCAAATTTGTTCTTAAAAACAAAGTTTCATTGTTACAAAAATAAAAAATTATGGAAATACGAAATATACCTCAAAGTGTAAAATCTAACTGTCTGACTTCTAGATCAGCGGAATTGTCCTGGGTGTTGGAATAATTCCTTCTCCCAAAAATTCAAGGCTCAGCGGCGTAGTTGAACAGTGGATATGTTACGGTAAAAGTAGATATTGCGGCAAATGTACACATTTTCAGGTAAATGTGCACATTTGCCTCCTCGTTTGGGTAATGTGCATTCAACTAACATTTACAATTTCAAATAAGGGAAATGTAAATTGAATTCACAATGACCCTGTCGTTTTGGTAGATGTGAGCATACAAAATACGAAATTGCCAGTGCAAGTAGTGTGACCAAGTGGGTAAGAAGGTTTAAAATATGTTCAACTGATGAAAAATAGAGCTTTTCATGAGGGTATAAAGTTTTATTCGGAACAAGAATGAAATTGGGTTTGAAAACATCAAATTTACCTATGGAATCTGTTGAACAGCTGGAAACAGAAGAAGAGTTAGAGCAATTACTAGAACCAAATTGAAGATTAAGATGGAAGTTTTGAGTTAAATTCTGTTTTAAATAACTAATCAGTACAGTTTATTTGTATGATTTTCACTATAAGGGTTTTACAAAAACCGCGACACGTGTTTCGCTATACAATAGCTTCTTCAAGCGTTTACGTTTCAAGGTTTTCGCTTGAAGAAGCTATTGTATAGCAAAACACGTGTCGCAGTTTTTGTAAAACCTTTATAATGAAAATCATACAAATAAACTGTATTGATTAGTTGTTTGATATGGATTTTCATCAAGTATCCAGACGTTGATCGTGGTAAAACGGATCCAAAAAATTTGGTTTGCGTTGTTTTGTCTAGAGATGACGAAAAAAAAATATATGAATTAGGAACTAAACAGGGAGTTTCAAAGCAATCTTATTCTAGGTATGAATTCGCCATTTGCGAACAAAAGTTTATATCATACGAAGATATTCCTCAAGATGTTGGGAAATCGGTAAGAGAAATTATAGGAATGCAGTCCCTTACTGGTGGACAAGGTTTTAAAAGATGCATCTGTTAAGGAACATGTTCCTCAAAAGAATGCAGTTGTAAAAATGCTGGAATATTATGTAATTCCAAGTGCCACAATAGCAATTCTTGCTCAAATAAATAAAACTTTTTTCATTTAGTTTTATAAAATTCATCTGTTATAATAAAGAAAAGTAAGTTATTATTATTATTTGTTTGATTCCCATTGTATTGGTCCTGAAAAACTAGGACGAATAACCTACGATAAATCATATAATATGCAAAGAAAAGTTTGTTTCGTTTGTCATTTACATTTTTAAATTAAAATAATGTTTGTTATTGAAGCCTTCTATATTATATTTATTCAAAAAAATATTTTTTTACTGCAACAACATTTTTAATTTATTTGTATTCCAACTTTTCATAAAACATGAAGGTTAGAGTATACATTTACCAAAACGTGAAGGCAAGAGTACACATTTGCCGGGAAATGTAGTTATACATAATATTCAGTTCAAACATACCTAACTTTTTGGGAAATGTTCACATTTTACGATAAAAGTGTACACTTCCCAAGAGTGTACACTTACCGTAACAGATACATTGATTTCCCCAAACGAATTGATTGTTTGCAGTTGGTGTAGTGCAACAACACGTGCAAGTATCTGGTATCTGCGAAGTAGGGAGGGTACTCACCCTCCCGAGAAGTTGTCCTCCTAGGTCAAGTCACTAGGATACATCTCCTTCATATTGGCAGGAGAACCTGCTTGAGGTGTCTCACGGTGGCCTCCGCGAAAGTTTCAGAAGGTGCAGCGATATTACTGTCATTGCACGGCTTCTTCAACCTTCATGGGGTTCCCTCCGTGGAGGTGAACAAGTGAGGGAGCTTTCCTGCAGGTGCAGCCGGTTCCTTGCCTTTATTCGAGGCGAAGCTCTTGGCGCCCACCGCAGGAAGTGTCCTTGCTGTTGGAGGCGATCTGCTATGTCCAGTCTCATTGGACATTTCTGTTCATCCCCAGCCACCGCCTTAGATTGAGGTGAGGACTCCTTTCCAGCCTCGGGATTGGTTTTTGTTGTTTGTGTTGTTTCATTCATGTGTGTTCCCACGAGTAGCAAGGGAACAGTTAGTCACCTCTCGCAGAGCCCTACATTACCAGAGATAGGCTGATAACAAGGATGTTTCGCCCAGTTCCCCAAGGTGATCGTTCATGCCCGCATATCACCCTGCGGCCATTCAGCTGTCGGCAAGATTCCTTACACCTTAGCGTGGGTAGGCTGGTCCACGGTGGCATGTTTTGCAAAGGCTTTTGGGTGGTTGTAGTTCCCCCAACCTACTTATTTCTGCCACTGACCAGGAGTCATTGTTACAAAAACAAGAAATTATGGAAATACGTAATATACTTAAAGTATAAAATCTAACTATCTGACTTCTAGGTCAGCGGAATTGTCCTGGTTGTTGGGTTAATTCCTTTTCCCAAAGATTCGAAGCTCAGCAGAGTAATTGAATAGTGGATATGTTCATTTCCCCAAAAGAATTGATTACTTGCAGTTGGTTCGATTCTTGACTCGACATCCTAGTAGTGCAACATCGAAGTGAACTACCTTGGAGATTGTCATTGTTATATATGATTCTGAATGTAGCATTCAACAACACGTGCAAGTAATAAAAACGTTTTATCAAAATGGGTGTACCATTTTAAGTCGGCCTTTCGCAAACCACAACTTGATGAGTTTTGCATCGTGACTTGGGCCTACACCCGTATAAAGTTCAACTGATCCAGGAACTGAAGGTAAATGACCATAAACAATGACTTGTGTACGTTGAATGGGCTCTGGAGCAGTTGATAACTGATTCTAATTTCAATCGAAAAATTATTTTGGCTATGACGTCCATTTCTGGATGAATGGGTACGTAAACAAATAAAATTGTCGAATTTGGGACGTTACCAATCTACACGAGATCCAAGAGCCTCCAAAGCATCCCGAAAAAGTCACCGTTTGGTGTGGATTTTGGGCTGGCGTCATCATCGGTCCATATTTCTTTGAGAACAAAGTTGGCCAGGCCATCACTATCAATAGCGATCACTATATGTCGATGAACCAACTTCTTTCACCCTGAATTGGATGATCTGGACACCAACGATATGTGGTTTCAACAAGACGGCGCTATCTGCCACACAGCTCATACCACATTGGATATTCTGCACATGCGATTTGGTCATCTCACGTGCTGGTGGTGATATGGACTGGCCACCAAGATCGTGCGATTGGACCCTGTTAGTCTTTTTCTTGTGGGATTTCCTTAAGTCGCAGGTGTACACAACTAAGCCACAAATCACAGCGATCCCCAAAGCCAACATAACTCATGTCATCGATTGAATTCATCCTGATTTATGCGCTTGAGTCATAGATCAGTAGCATCAATAGATCTTTCGAGCAAATAAAAAATGTCGATGATATTTCAGACACTCTTTGTTTTATTTGAATTTAAAGATAGGAAGCTAATAATGAAAGATCTTACGTCATACATATTGTTCTAACAATATGAATAATTATGTCCCGGCTTCAAAATATTTCATATAACATAATGAAAAAAAATTGAAAATAAAAATTGTAGCTATTTATGAGACCATCCGAAAAAAATTCCTCAATGACTCGTCTAATACTTTATTGCAATTTGTACCAATGCCATATCTATAGCTTCAAGTACCAGATTTTGGACCAACCCAATTTCGCGATATTTTGCCGCAAATTCACAAACAACTTTTCCAAATAAATATTTGTCAGGATGCCGTTAGTCAAAAATTTCGTTGACTCGATTTCCACATTCATTATTCTTGAAATAAAACTTGAATTCTGCATGGAATTGATCACTTCAAAACTGATAAATTGATGGCTTATTAACACATCATTACAATTCACAAGACATACTGTATCTTCTAGTTAGCAAAAACACGATACTTGCGATACTCGCTCCAAGATGCGTTTTTGGTTGGAATCTATCTGACTTTCGCATATTTTGAATAACATATTATTGGCATTTCAAAGCTCAATTCCTTCTAAACGAGTAGACCGATTTTCAAAAGCACAGCTGCAGTGGTTTTCCGTTTAAAAAGTTTGATAAATGATAGCCCCAACAGCTGCAGTGGTTTTCCGTTTAAAAAGTTTGATAAATGATAGCCCCGCTTTGAGAGTTGAAGATTTTGCAATGGTTTTGAGGAAAAATTTGTCCCTCTCATAAACCAACTAAACGTGTTTTCTGAATTGTTGCGAAAACTTGCAGTCGTCCTTTCTATTTCTCCATATGATACGATCAAACAAGGAAAAAGCAAACGGATCAGGTGATATATATATATATATATATATATATATATATATATATATATATATATATATATATATAGGGTGGGTAGGGTGCACTATATCGTTTACTTGAACTATACCACCGGACACTCCACTTCATGGAGAAATAATGGTAGGTACATACCGCTGGCGCCTCAACTACACACTCGAATGCCATTCGAAAGATTTCCAGATTTCCAAAATGCCCATAATCTCCGCCTCTGACGCCCAAGTTTGCGGTGCCGTGTATGAATCAGAGCTGTTTTGTTAGTGGGCTTAACACGTTCTTCGCATCCACCCGCACTTCGGCCCCGGTCCGCCGAGGCCCAGCGCCTTAAGGCCCTCTACCTACGCTCTTACCACTCCTCGATCCTGATATGGACAACCTACCTGAGGCTTGAGATATCATTGTCGAGTTTCGGCAACGAATATGCCTAAATGGTGACCGCTCGCTCGCACTGTCGTATGTCTTTGTTATCTTCGATCGGTTGCATTTTACACGGTGCGTTATGAAATCATGTCACTGATATATTCGATGATACAGGGTGCGAACAGAAATGTGTATTTCTAAAGAAAGTGATCAACTCATCGATTTTCGAGATGTGAGTTGAAATCTTCCAAGCTTTTGCTTCAACATTAGTTTGAGTTGAACTAACCTCGAGAAGCCAAGAGAAAATGCACGCCGCACAAAAGATATCGAATCACCTATATTTTTGTTTTCTATTAAACTCAAGAAAGCCCCAACAAGAAAAATTCTGACTGAGTCAGATTGCACTATCTCGGTGGCCACCTCCACGTGAGATGACTATGCCCTCAAATTGCTCGTGCAGAATATCCAACGTGGTATGAGCTGTGTGGCACTTAGCGCAGTCCTGTTAAAATCTCATGTCGTTGGTGTGCAGATCATGTAATTCAGGTCAAAAGAAGTTGTTAATCATGGACCTATAGTGCTCGCCGTTGACAGTGATGGTCTGGCCAAGAAATATGGACCGATGGCACCGCCAATCCAAAATCCACACAAAACAGTGACTTCTTCGGAATGCATTGGACGCTATTGGATCTCATGTGGATTGGTATCGTCCCAAATTCGACAATTTTGTTGGTTCACGTACCCATTCGTCAGAAAAGAACGATTGGGAGGTGTTCATGAAGGTTATCACAGAATCGGCAGCTGAATGGGCTATCAAATCGTTTCAGCCCTCCCAATCTCCTGGAGAGAATGGTATATTTCCAGCTCTTCTTCAAAACGGACTGGAAATAATTTCAACTATTCTCATAAAATTGTATAGAGCTAGTCTGGCGTGGAATTATATACCACCCAGTTGGTTGGCAGCAAAGGTGGTATATATACCTGAAGTGGGTTGGAAAGACCCACACCTTAATCGGTACGACCAATCACAATGACTTGTGAGGATACTAGACGGACACATCAGAAGGGTGGCATTATATGCATCCCCCCTGAATAAAAACCAGTATGCTATTCAAACCGCCAGATGTAACATTGAACAACCGTGTAGAGAAAATTTCCCAATCCCTTGACAACAAGGAGATTGTGGTTGCTGTATTGCTTTATATTGAAGGAGCTAGGGAAGGTATAGAATCGACCATAACTATGCCATGCTGGTAAACAGAACTGAAACTACAGTACGACTCTTCAAAGGGTAACAGGGTAACAGGTAACAGGGTAACCAGAGGCTGCCCTCAAGGTGTGGTAATATATTCCTTTGTTTGGTTGCTCCTGTTGGATAGTCTGCTTGATGCCCTCGATAGAAGAAAAGTAGATCTGCAAGCTTATGCAGATAACCTTGTCATCTTGGTAAGGTCCACGTCGGAAAGGGTAGCTTGTAATATCATCCAAAGCACGATGGACGTTGTTCAAAGTTGGTGCCTGAGAGGGCAAACATCCGTCAACCCCAGCAAAACTGTGGCAATATCCTTCACCAGAAGGATAAAATTGGACGATCTAACGGCACTTTTCCTCATTTGTGAGGTCTTTCCATTTGAAACGGAGGTGAAATATATTGCATTGGCCTTGATAAAAAACTCACTTGGAACAGTCACTTGGGATTCATTCACAATGCCAGACTGTTCCTATGGACATGTCGAAAGATTTGTGATAAAACTTGGGGTTTAAGTCCCAAACAAATCCAATGGATTTATGTGATGATTATCACACCAATGATCACAGAAAACATCCCATGCAAAGCTCTCTGGCTTACAGAGACAGGCTTGTTTGGCCATCAGTGGTGCCATCAGTACCACACCGTCCATGGAGATCCTTCTAAATCTATCTCCTCTCCACATTTTTCTGGAGAGAGAGAGGCTAAATGGACTGCATATAGACTTCTGCATATTGCCAATTGTACAAATCAATTCAATGCAGCGTGCAACATACTAACAGACTGTTGGATGACACTGGAAGTCACAGCATTCTGGAAATGATCTCTGCCTTTATGCCTCTAATTGTCAACTATGAACTGCCTTATAATGTACTGTTCCCGAGTAGAGAAAACTTGATCCTCCGGAAGAAAGAAATATTATGAGCAGACAGTTTTTGATTGACAGATGGATCAAAAACACAGGAATATCAAGCTGTGGAAGAATTCAACCTCATACACAAGTCAATAAAAATATTCTCGGACAGTCAAGCGGCATTGGAAGCTCTTGGCTCCTATCGGGAGACGTCTGAATTGTTAGCAAATTGCCAAAAACGAATCTCCTCGATAGGAAGACTCTACAGATGGTCTCTGATCTGGATTCTTGGCCATACTCGCCTGAAAGACAATGAGGCTGCTGACTCCTTTGCAAAAGAGAGTGCTGCAAGCAGCTTCATCAGACCAGAACATGTCGTTAGCATCGCTTTAGGATTTGCCAAACAAAGATTGAATAGGCCCAAGTCATGACGCAAAATTCGCCAAATTGTGGTTTGCGAAAGGCCGGTTTGTTTTTAGCAACGCGAAATCGACTACCTCATCGATTTGTTGTTGAATGCTATAGCTGATTAACGGAAAAACAGACAGACAGACAGACAGATATATATTTATTCAGTTTGTCCTGCCTAGTTCCCTTTTGCAGTCTCTCTTGCCTAGTTCCCTCTTGAGAGAAACCTCAACCGTCAGATGGGAAAAATTGGAAACAGGTCCTACTAGAAACGGCAATAATTCTGATGATCCAAAGAGGCCTGCACTTTGAGGGGAATGCATTGCCAGCCATCATCACACTCCTACCCGCTGCCGAGATGTATCAGAAACAACGGTGAGTTCGAGTAGCATCGAAGATGAAATATATTTCTGCTAGTTTTATCAAGTGTCTCGGTATGGAATGAAACCGATGAGGAGTTACTTAGAGGAAATGAGTTTCTACTCTTTACACATCTGAACCTAAAAAGATGATAACACGGATCACCTCGGATAACCTTACTTCCTCGTATACATCGATTCAATTCTTTGATCTTTTTGCCAGAAATGCTATCCTTTTGAAAGAAATCAAATATTCAAAGACATAAACTGAGGGTACGCGGGTATCCTCTTTATCACCCAGTATACAATATTCATCCTCGAACTAGGCTACATCTCTTCAACGAAGAATCACACTAATTTGGCGTTGTTGAAATTAACGTGACTGTTGCACAATTTATGAATATGATAATTAATTATCCAAGAAACTTGATGACATGTGGGAAGAACAAAAGAAAAACGAAAGGTTAATCAAGCAGGCGACATTTTGTTACTATAAAAGAACGATACAAAGCAGGTAGGCGAGCCGCTTTGCCGTAGGCAAAACTAAGCAGGCGACATTCGACATTCTTTTGTTTTAGGATTGGCAGAGACACCAAGAAAACAAATGAATGTTCTTTATTTATTTATTCCATAATCACAAGTTCAGTACAATTTCGTGGTTAGAACGCTGTCGGCTATTTGACTCTGGTACTAACAAAATATTGAAAATAATGACAAAACTTATTGGATAAATGACTGAATCTGGTAAAACAGGTAGATTTAAAAAAACAATACTGTTTTTGTTTAAAATATTGGCTGGCTCATCGATGTCCAACCATTGTCTTGCTATCGTAGAGGATTTATTTTTTTTCATACGTGACGATCCGATTCAAAAAATTATCGCGCAAAAGCAAAGAGGAAGAGACCTCGATCGTTCAAATAATGTGCAACCACTTTCTGGACTTTTTGACCTTTCCATTACGTTTCAAACCATCAAAGACTGCATAAGAGCTGATGCCCAATTCTTCCGCACACGCCGTTTTTCATGGGTCACTTTCCACCTCGTCCTGAATAACTGTAGGTCGACCACTTTGTGGCTCATCTTCAAGATGAGAACGAAATCTCGCTAACCAATGTCGAACAGTGCGTTCATTAACACTATCAATGCCAAATGCAATGGTTGATTTTTCGGGCTATTTCGGCAGCGCTTTGGTTCAATTTGAATTCGTAGAGAATAATTTGTCAAACATCACTAAACGGCATCATATGGTTGTAAGCTGAAAAGAGGAAAAATTAAATTTGAGATATGGAGCTACAAAAACATATGCCATCACAACGGACGGAACTTTTGAAACAACCTAATATTTGATACCTTCAATACCCTCACACCTGGATCTTTCATGTCTGGATCTTTTTTCAAAAAACTTAGGTAAGCGTTGCTAAGCGTTTTCGTCATGAGTATGAAATTTTTGAAGATGGACACCAACGCTTTTGAGACTAAAGTATATTAGGAGACTACTGATATATTTTGAAAAAGTAACCGAACGATTGAAAAGAGGAATAAAATCAGTTTTTCTCATTCTTCCACTATCGATCTATGATTTTCAGTTATTATAGTTAGTATTCCTTGAAATTCATGTGGCCATTCACGTAAGAAATTTTTTCATAATTTCTTAACCTATAATCCATATCCATGTTTTCACCAATCCTGCCCGTGTCATCTCCTTTTATTGCTGTTATCAAGCCACAAGTGAAGTCACTGAGACATTCTCGTAGTTTTTATGATTCTTAATGTTTTTCTCAGGCAACAATTTCATTTCCAGTTGATATCAGCATGAATTAGATCCCTATTATGTTAAAAATAAAAGGGCATTAATCATTCACGCCAGTTGAAAAACATCAAAAGTACACTCCATTTTGATAACAACGCATAGAACATATAATCATTATGAAGAAAGAAGAATTGAAACTTTTCATATTTTTTACCACTTTTATTTGTAACTAACGTTAGTTACTGCAGTTTCGTCCTATAAGGACATTTTCAAACTTATACAGTAAACTACATAACTAAATAAATAAATACACACATCGGAAAAGTCTAGGGATATTTTTAAAAATGGCAATAATTTTTTTTTAGATCGCTTTAGGAAAAAAAAAGTTGACGGGTGATTATTAAACGAATGTAACTTACAACAAAATTTATTAAATGGTCAAAAATACTGAGTGCGCATATAAGCAAAACTAAAAAAAATATGGCTCTTCTTTGGCACCCCGAAAAAAAATCATAATACAAAAAAAATTGGAATCAGTACAAAGTATGGCCTCCACGCTGGTTTATTACGGCCCTACATCTATCGTGCATCGACAAAATGAGATTGTCAATGTCTTGTTGAGGTACATTTGCCCATTGAGCGATTGAAAGCTCTCTCAATTGAAACGTTGTGTGAATGTTCCCCATATGCGGAGTAATTCTTCGTTGAAGCATGTCCCACACATGCTCGATGGGATTCAGGTCCGGTGATTGTGCTGGCCATGGCAATACATCAACTCCTTCGTTGGTGAGCCAGTCAGTCACTAGACGCGCGACATGTGGACGAGCATTATCGTGCATTAGGTGGAAGTTGTCACCAACAGCACCAGCAAACGGACGGACGATAGGTAGAAGAATGGTGTCGAGGTACTGTCGAGCTGTGAGGGAGCGATTTGGAAAAATGAGATCGGTTCTGCCGCCGATCATGATTCCGCCCTATAGCATTACTGTACCACCTCTGTATGTGTGGACTTCCTGGACGTGTCTCAAACGTTCATTATTTCCAGGTCCTCTCCACAGTCTTACTTGACGAGAATCTGGATGAAATCCAAATCTGGATTCGTCTGTAAACAAAACTGTGGCCCAATCATTCGCATCCCAGTTTTGATGTTCTTGACACCACTCTAATCTTCTACCGCGATTGCCTCTCGACAAAGGTGGACATCTAAGTGGCTTTCTGTTGTGGAGATCTGCTTCATGCAGTCGATTTCTGACAGTATCACGATCAATGGTTACCTGGTGCGTCTGCTGCAACACGTTACCCAACTCAGGTGCTGTGATTGTCGGTTGTCTTCTTGCGGTTAAGACCAAAAATCGGTTTTGAACTGCAGTTGTAGCGCGTCCTCGGATGTTGTTCGGCTGGACTGCCAGTTTCACGGAAACGCCGCCACAATCGACTGATAACACTTTGGGAGACCCCCAAACGAAGAGCTACATCATTTTGTCGCATGCCACCTTGAAGAAGCACTACAGCTCTATTCATCTCAGCCAATGGTAAGTGATGGCGTTCCATGTTGAAGCACAATATTTCCAGTTTAATTGCTGAGCAAGAACTGCATAGAATGTACAAACTCGACACTTTCAGATTATTCATTTTAGCCGAAAACCTACAGTTTGTAAAAAACTTGATAAAATATTAGTTACCGTTTTTGCAGGCTTTGTTCAACCCATAGAAATCTACAGGGTGGTCGAGTGTACCAATTTAATCGAAATTAAACGACCTCATGCATTTATTTTTATGATATTTAGTATGTTATAAAAATATCCCTAGACTTTTCCGATGTGTGTAAATAAAGTTTAATGTATAAGTTTGAGAATGTCCTTATAGGACAAAACTGCAGTAATGGTAGTTACGAATTTAAGTGTTTAAAAACATAGAAAGTTTCAATTCTCTAGTTTTCATTATGATTCCTTACCACGTAGTAACGACTACATCCATCAATTCATATAATTATTAATTAGACCACTATCTCCAATTAATATTAGAGTTTTTGTCTGCACATAAATTGTTATTCGCGATGCCGTTAAGGATTTTATTTTGAATGTTAGTTTTGTGAATCTGGAAATATTCAAAGTGAAGTCTATGGCCTATCTCATGGTTCTAGATTGCTGATAACAGAGTAGGAATCTTTGTCCATAGCAAGGATATATAAAAAACGAATATTCAAAATATTCATTGTCACTAGTTTTTACAGATCTGTTGAAAATAATACTAAGTTTTCTGCACTATCGAGTGCAGAGAACTTAGGAAATTTCCAGAAACCACTCCAGAAAGACGGCCCGGAGACAGTGGTGAGAGTTGACCTCAAGTTGTGCTCGTATGTAGATTTTTGACGGTAAGTTTTCAGATACTTTCAACAACTAATATACATGTGATTTGAATAATAAAGCTAAACATAAGGAACCGAAGGATTGTAGTTTTTTATACGATGGTAGTTTTTTAGCTGACATTATTTATTCACCTGTTGAAATGTTCATTTTCCAAGACGGGGGTATCGCGTATTATACTCGGATGAAAGGATGACTGTGTATGTGATTTTTGTACATAGACCCGAAGCAGTAATGCTTTGCACATAAACATCGAAATTTGATTTGAAAATAACTATTTCTATGAGGTCTAATTAGACTTCAAATATCCAAACAATATGTCCATATGACACAACTATTTGAATACGTGTACCATGCAGTACACTAAACTAGTTTTGTGAAACCTAACCTATATAAATCAATAGGTATAATTGATACAATTTCACATATTTATTCATCTACTTAATGTACGATGTTACGTAACCAGAATATAAAACTCATGTATTGATTAAAAAATAGGTGAGGTGCCTAAAAGCGAGGTTTGGAATTGTTATTTGGAATAGTACAGAACACTCCCAGTTTCAGGTAATTTTACCAAATCTGGGAACAAACCACATTTATAAATAGAGATGATAATGTTCTTAGAACTATCATAAAACTGCATACATTTTGACGTAATTTGAAAATTATTGAATACAAGAAATTTACATTTTCAATGTAATATTTCTCAATATTGCCTGAAACAATTTGAAAGGCAATGTCGTATACGTAATGTAATGTTCTTCAAATATATTCATTTTGTTAACTCAAAGCTTCAATCCTTTTACATGAATTGCTGCCAAACGATTATTCAAAAATCAATCTCACATGCAGTAGCCCGTCATAAATTAGAATGTTTACGGGTTTGATTCAAATTATTGTTTTTCAAAGCCATATTTAATTTTTAACTGAGCCTCTTTCTGTAGGGCTTGGAGTTACGTCCAATTTGATAAATTGTCTAATAGCACTACGAGTATTCAAATCAACCAATCTCCAATTGCCCTGGGGATAAAAAAATACAAATTATTTACCTGTGTTTTCTATTTATGTCTATCATGAAAACGAAATGGGTTGTGAGATTTTCTTTAATTATAGTTAGTATTACCAAATCAGAGTAAAAAAAACTGCTTTCTGACACTGGAAGTCACAGACTGGGAATGATCTCTGACATTATGACTCCAACTGTTAACTACGAATTGCCTTATGAAGTACTGTTCCTGAGTAGAGAGTACTGGATCTTCCCGGAGAAGGAAATATTGAGAGCAGATAGTTGTTGGATCATAGATGGATCAAAAACACATTTCGGTTCTGGTGCAGGTGTTTTCAGTTACAGATCCAGGACAGAGATATCAACCTGCCTAGGGGCCTATGCGACTGTTTTTCAAGGGTAATTCTTGCTATTGAATTGTGTTTGGAGAGATTGGTAGAATCCAACCTCAAACACAAGTCAATAAAAATTTTTTCGGACAGTCAAGCGGTTTAAGAAGCTCTTGATTCCTATCGAGCAACGTCTAAGTTGGTAGCAAATTGCCTGCTGACTTCCGTGCAAAGGAAGCTGATGCAAGTAGGTACATCAGACCAGAGCCTGTCATTGGCATTGCTTTGGATTTTGCCAAACAAACATTGAACACCTGAATGGCAAGAATATTTGAAGAATTCTGCCAAAATCTTCCAGGATTGGCTTACTTCAAGGCGTTCATTCACCCTTTGAAGCTTGAAACCAAACAGTTGTAGGGATGAACTACGATGTCTAACAGTCCTCCTTACAGGTCACTGTTCTCTGAATCATCAAATGCAGAGACTCGGACTGTCGGAAGACAGTGTGTGTCGCCTTTGTTTGGAAAATGATGAAACGGCAAAGCATATACTTTGTGCCTGCCTCGCTGCGGACCGAATCAGGTTTTCAAAGTTTGGTATAACCACACTTTTATCATCTAACTCGTCATATAAACTAATCGGCTTCGTCAAGAAGCGGGGTTTATTTGGTCGAGTTTGAATATGTATGAGGCACAATACACCATTGAGGGTTGCGATGGAGAGTCGAATAGGTCCACTCACCTAACCTAACACAGGTCGTCCACCTATCACTGGTGCTCTACGAAGACACCACGAGATATTCAGGCCTCTTTCCTTGAGCCGTCTGCATTCTCGCTATGAAAATATGAAGAATTTCGAGGAAAAATTGATATGTGTCATCCAACAATCCCTGTATTGTTTGATTTGCCCAATGAATTATATTACGACGTAAGAGTTGCAATTACAACATCCTCCTCACTGGATGAGGTGTCAGAATCCTACAGGAAAGTAATCGTAAACAATACTAGTATTGAGCTATTAAATACTGGTGAAGAAATAAGAAGAGGAACCGAACAGGAAGAGAAGGAAGAGGATGTGGGAACAGAACTAGGCATCCCTCCCTGCCGTAGAGTGCAAAAAGTCTACGCACACTGCGACAGGACGGCATAGGACATGAACATGCCAGGACGGGAACATGACGGGAAGTTTATTCTCTTTCCATAGTTTCTTATGGAGGGGCGTACATTGAGGCAGGCAACGGACAGTATATGTCAAGAAGGGCTAGGCCTTTGTCGTGCTGTCTCTGCTCGAAGACCACGTCCCGTCATGTTCCCATCCTGTGCCGTCTTGTCGCAGTGTGCATAGACGTTGAAGAAAGCAAAGGCAGGCAAAGGACAGGCCACCTCTCGTCGTGTTCCCGTCCTGCCAGAGTGTGTGCCTTAAGGGGCGTACACACTATGCCGATCGACAAGGTCGATTGACAATGTCGAACGACATAGGCGACTGTTGCCTCGTCCACACATAATACTGCTGTGTGGACGTATTTCATTAGTCGACTGTGAGTAGTTGAGCGAGAAGAGAGTGAGTGAGAAATATTCTGAATAAATTATATTTAGCGAAACAAGCCAAACAAAAACAAATTGAGTGATGAAGAAGCTCTTCATGCTGCTGTTGCTGCCTTGTTTATGTCCGCGCTTGTAAACCAACATGTACATCGTTCCAGGAGGTTTTGGATTCGACCTAGTCTTGTTAAAGGGTGAGAAAAGTACAGTACAACTGAATTTATGAAGGATTTATTGTTGGATGAAATAGATCCATTGAATTTAAAATACAGATGCAACGCTGGATTCAAAAATTTTTTCGGATGAAGAGTTCTCATTTTGAAGAATTATTGGGAATGATTGGAACCATTTTTTCGAAAAAAAAACACAAAATTCAAAAAAGCCATTCCTCCTTGACAATTATTTTCATTCGACTGTCGGAAAAATCTATTTCATTCGGGTTACAATCGACACGGCATTTGTCGATCGACACGTCCACACTACGTCGACTGTGTCGATCAACCGCTGTCGATCGGCACATTCGACATAGTGTGGACGCGCCTTTACATTATCAAGGTATATTTATTCATAGCGATTGTTACGTTGAGTAGTAGAATTTGTAAATTATCTGTGACGAGACCTTGTTTTTGAAATGAACCATTGTATCATATTATATGACAACCTACCGAAAAGCATAAAGAAATCGTTCACAAGACCTGTCCAAGATTTTATTGTTGGCAACTGTACCCGGGATTCGAACACCTCATTACAAGAACGAAATATACCCTATGGCGCGAAAGTGCCCGTCTATGGCAGTCAGCCCCCAGGCCAAGGCTCTCCACTTATGGTCATACACATAACGCTGAACCTCCCTGTCTGCAGCTGGTGTCAGTCCGCTTTATCTTCACTTATCTCGTTTCTTGGTTGTTTACGCGTAACAATAGTTTGTTTTCGCCGTGTTATTCGAGAAAAATCGCAGATAGGTATATCGTACTGTGAGTTACGGAAACATTAGCGATATTTATGTAGTGGATTGCAGCGTGCCATTTGTTGGCTGCGGAGGAATACAGCGTAGTTGATCAATTTCGAAACGATGTACTCGGATATGGGCGTAATCTGCTATCTGAGCTGTATACGTCGACACTCTATGTAATGATCGAATCAATGAAGTCTTTTTCTCGGAAGTCCTCATAAATAGCTCCGATTTAGATGTTTTTTTTAATTTTTGTTTTTCAAATTATTCGAAATCGGTAGCTTTTTGAAGTAGAAACAAAACTATTCATACTTATTGTTTAAACAATATGTATGATATTTATAAAAAAATCAGTTCTGTCTAAATATTTCTCAATAAAATCCTTCGTGAAAACTATGATACTGTAACAAATTAACGAATTAACTGTCTTAAACAAATTTATTCCAACAATATTTCACTAATCACTAACTAATTTATTCACAACACTTAGCAACTAACGCTTAATTTATTTCCACTATTTGGATTTCTTATTTAGCCGCTCGATTCATTTTCTGAACTGCCTCTTGGGTCGGAAAGCCGGCCTTATATCGGTAACGGTCCTTTCTAGAAATCTGTAGTCGATTCGGCTCTAAAGTTTTACCGGCGATTCCAGACTGCATTCTTCTGCTATGATGTCATGTGTTTGTTACATGATTCAGCCGGCGTACTGGTCAGGTGCAGCTTAAGATTCGTTACAATACCTACATCAAAATTGTTTTGATGACTTTAATGTAGTAAGTCATACTCCAATAGATCATTCACTTTCTGCTTAACTCTAAATCAATATCATTTTTGGTCAGTTTTTTTTTAGTGGCAACCAATAAACATATTCTTATTTCGTTTTCCGCCAAAAGGAATTGATAGCTTAAGCACTTGAAGACAAGGATTTTCTCAACCGTTTTAAAATAATAACTTACGACGAGTTTATTCGAAAAAACCATATTGATAAAATATCCCATTTACACAAAAAAACATCTTTTCTTGTATATTAGTTGTCTATTCCGATAATGTAGATTTGAAGGTGAATTTATGCACACTTGATTACGAAGTAGCAAGTTACAAGTTTCAATTACCAATTAGATAGAGGCAAGGAGCTAGTAACAAAAAGGATGGCATTTATGCATTCCCATTGAAAAAGTCAAAATGAAATAGTACGTAGGTGCTTGCGCTTTCATTGGAAAATTAAAAATATGTAATATCGACTATTGTTCACCTATCCTTATGTATTTTTAACCGCAGCATCATCAATTTCCAATTCAGCCATTATTGAAATGAATTATTAAAAGAACGATGAAACTAAACAGAACAGTCTGAAATGTATTGAAATTCGAAAATTATAAGTTAGGTTATCCCTCAATTCTACTGTCTCTGTTTTGAAATTGGCCAATCAGCGATCATTAGTGCCATAGATTAGTTAAAAAATCTATTTTAAAATCTGGTTTTCCGTTAACCAGCTGTCGCACCCCTACGAACGACAACCCTCAGAAGTCGAAACTCGTGCGAGCCAAGGATTAACGAGGTCTTACCTTTTAACGTGTGATTCCTAACACGGGTTGGATGATAGCAAGTGAAGATCGATCGTTCAGACTAGGGCTTGAACTACCGACCAACACGGCAGTCAATTCGAGTGAGTGAACAAATCACCCACGCCGAACCGCTTGGCTACCGACCGACCGATCTAATGAAAAATTGGGAACAATTGAAGTACCTAAAAAAGTTAAAAGTTTGACAACTTCTACTCGTCACTTGTTACTCAATAATTGTTATTTTTTCTACATAAACGTGCCGTTGAAACCACTTATAATTAACTAGTTGTTGCCTGCGGCTTCGCCTACGCAGAATTTGGTTTGTCACATTAAGTCTCGTGACAGACCATTTTAAACAAATACTCACAATATTCAAACTGATGAAATTCAATACAATATTTGTATCTTATTTTTCCCCTTGGGGTGGAAATCATTTACGCTATACAAAGAACCTACCTGCATATTTCATGATTCTAGGTTCAGTAGCTTCGGCTGCACGTTAATATAAGAGCGAGCAAAATTTTTCCGACTCACTTAATACTTATCGTTATATTATGACCAAAGTTACACATAACCTTCGTAAATTGTAGTCTATATGTTATTATGATGTATATACTGCATTTATTAAAATTTTATCTGAATTCGTTCAGTCGTGAAAGAACCACAAACATATTTACATAATTTGAAATTTAAAAAAGTAAGCAAGAAGCTTAACTCTCTCATTCTCACTAGGAACCAACTCAACTCTCAACCTTCAGTCGAAAAGTTTTCTGAATTTAAATTTCGTGAACGTATTAAGAATCTTCCAAGTGCTTCTTTCAATGATGACGAGATAGCACTTCTATCTTTAGGTCTTAAATTCTCCTTGAATTCAGACCAGTCTGAGAAAGAACTCACTTCCTTTTCCATTGAATTAGATGTCTTGATTGACAATCTTTCCAAAAATAATAAAATTAAATAGAAAATTAAAAATTTCTGTCAGTTTACTATTACTAAATATCAATTTTCTCTCAAGAAAACTGCTTCATACTTGAATAAGGCTAGTCATAGAAATTTGAATATTTCTTTACACAAATTACTTAAAAAAAATTCCAATTATAATCTCATATTGACAAAAGCAGACAAAGACAGTTGCCTTATAATTCTTGATAAAATTGACTATATTAAAAAAGTTGAAGAATTTTTAAGCTCTAACAATTGAATTTCTTTAAATTTAAATCCTCTTAACGAATTTATTTTAAAAACTCGAAGCTACATAAAAACTCACAATTTAATTCCTAGCAATCCACAAATTCCAAGATTATACGGTCTCCCGAAGATACACAAAGATGGTACTCCAATCAGACCAGTGGTAAGCTTTTACAATACTCCTGTCTATTCTGTCAATATTTGTCTTACAAGTGATAAAAAATGTAACCAACTACAAACCTGCCAATTCAGTAACACTTTAGATTTAATTAATAAAATTTAAAACTTTCAACCTAATTCTAACACCCTCATGATATCCTTTGATGTAAGCAACTTGTTCACATCTGTTCCTAAATCTGAAACCCTTCCTTTACTTTCTAACTTGCTTTCTCAACACTTAACATCTGACTCTACCAAAATAGATATATTAACTTTACTTGAATTTTGCATTTCCCAAGATTTTTTTTGTCTTCAATAATAAATTTTACAGTCAACCTGAAGGCCTAGCAATGGGTAATCCTCTTTCACCTTTCCTAATAGACATTTTCATGTCTGTTAGTGAAAACTTTTTGGAACTCACTGTATAACATATATAAAATATACTTTCATAAAAAGTGTCGAAAATATTATCAATGCAATCCTTTCTTTCCCGGTACAAACGGTCAAGAGCTCAAAATGGTTGGGATTTCTTAGAATTATTTTTTCACAATTCAAATGCAACGTGTTTTTCATATTTCATGGTCATCCGGTTTGCAATATGTATATAAAATTTTGAAAATGATGAAGAATCATTATAACTCATGTCAATCCACGATATAACCACAAAACAATGATATTGCACTTTTCAAGGCTATAGAACTATTTCGGGACCTACCTACGATAAAGAAGTTTATAGTTAAAGTATTGAACAAGGGGGTTTATAATGAATACATTTCTTAAGACCTTTTAATTTTTTTCCAATGAGAAAATACAAATACATTCAAAATGACATCTTGATTACCTGCTTTATTTACTTTCAGTTGAATCAGTTGTGAATCAATTTATCAATTTATAAATTTGATCTACGAGAGAGAAATTTTAGTTCTCATTGCTGTAAAAGTGCACTTTGTCAAATAAAAAATACTTGACATTTCTCTAACATTATAGGATTTCATCAAGGCTACTGATAGTAAAACGTTTCTCACTAAAATGGAATTATTTCTTGAAACACTCAGTTATAAAAATTCTATGTCGATTAATATTATTTGTGGTGACTTTAACTTCAATTTTCATGATGAAGTACATGACAGTGAGACAAAAATACTTCGTAATCTACTTTCAGCATATGGTTTGAAACAATGTATCTTCGAATATACAAGGTTACAAGGAGACAGTAAATCTACAATTGATAATATATTCTCATCGGTTGAGTATGAAATTGAAAACAAAGTTTTGCATGTTGACTTCTCGGACCATGCTCTCCAGTTTATTACATTACCTATAAATTTCGTCGCCGCTGATAAATACCATTATTTTTTGAAGAGAAATTTTAATGATCATTATATCCTCCATTTCATTAATTTATTATCGGGCGAAAATTGGAATTTTCTATACTTCACTGAATTTGACTTTGATACTAAATTTTCCCATTTTTATGATGTTTTTCTTCAAGCTTTTGATATATCCTTTCCTAAACAGTTTCAAAAAATTAAACAAAATCAAAATTCAAGTAGACACAAACCATGGATTACTAAGGATATCGTTGAAGAAGGTATATCACTCAGAGATATTTATAATTTGAACAAGAGCCAAACCAATGTACATTTGTTGGGTCAATATAAGCAACTCTTAAAAAATCATAGACAAAAAATTATCCTCTCAAAAAGTCAATACTTCAATAATCAATTCCTTAAGGCTCAACATAAATCTAAAGCTGCCTGGTCTATCATCAGGAAAAATGCTATTATCAACGATTCATCTAAATGTTTACCCAGCTATTTTGACATTGGCGATGGTGTACTTGTTGACGATGGTCCCGGTATATCTCAAGCATTTAGTAGTTATTTTGTCGATTCAGTGGAGTCATTAGTAAAAAATACTGCACCTGGTGGCATTGAAAATCGTTGTATAAAAACTGAGAGTCTTTTCCTCTATCCAATAGATGAAACTGAACTCTTGGAAATAATTAAATTTGCATGTTCGAAAAACTCCAGTGGGGTTGATGAATTGCCAAGCAATGTTTTATTAAAAGCTGCTTCGAAAATAATGGAACCTCTGATTTATCTAATCAATTTATCTTTCTCTGAAGGTATTTTTCCTTCTCGGCTTAAGCAAGCAATGGTCGTCCCAGTCCATAAAAAAAGCGATAAGCATGTAATGTCGAACTATAGAGGTATTGCTTTACTATCTCCATTTTCGAAAATATTTGAAAAATCGTATCAAAACAGACTTGTGTCCTTTTTAAATAAATACAATATCGTATCTGACAACCAATATGGGTTTCAAGTAGGCTTGTCAACCCAGGATGCCATCCTTTCTCTACATAATCATGTATTATCAAACTTCGACAACGGTGAAAAATCACTTAGTGTTCTTTTCGACTTGACACGGGCGTTTGATACCATACATCATGGTCTTCTTCTTGATAAACTGTTTGACATGGGCGTCCGTGGTCAAAGTCTGAAATGGATTGAAACCTATTTAACTGGTCGTACACAGGTTGTTAAAGTTAGGCTTCAGACTGGGTCATTTGTCTCTGAATCTCGAAACGTTGTTACAGGTGTGCCCCAAGGTAGTGTTTTGGGGCCTACACTATTTATTTTATTTGTTAATGACCTTTCAAAAATTAATCATCCACAGTGCTCTATACAATTTGCTGATGACACATCTTTTACTGTCAGTGGTTCGGAATGTGAAACATTGTCAGTAAGAGCAAATGATGCTGTATCCAACATGCAAAATTATTGTTCTAAAAAGGGCTTGATTCTAAATAATCTTAAAACCAACACCATTCTCTTTACAATTCAGGAAACTGATTGTAGTGTATTGGTTAGGTCTGAGATTAAAAGTATTGAACAGGTAAATTATAAAAAATTTTTAGGAGTTTTTATTGATTCCCAACTCAATTGGAATTATCATGTTGATTTCATACTGAAGAAATTAGCGACACGCTGTTTCGTTATATGGAATCTGCGTAATTTTGTGTCTATTGAAATTCTTAAAAATTATTATTATGCATATGTTTACTCTGCCCTCAATTACTGTATTATTTGTTTTGGCAACTGCAATAGAATCAGTGACTTATTAATTTTCCAGAAAAAGATTATTAGAACAATTTGTTTTAAAAAACCACTCGATGCCTGTAAACCACTTTTTGCAAAGTTGAATATATTAACTGTTACTTGCATGTATATTCTTAATTGCGTAATCTACGTTAAATCAAATTGCTCCAAGTTTCAGAACAGAGATGATACATGTCTTCTTTCGGGCTTCACCCTGAGAAAAAACTATAACATTTTAATTCCTAGCCATAAGTTAGCCAAGGTCACTAATGGACCTCATATCATGTCAATAAAACTGTACAACAAGCTCCCAATATCCATTAAAAAAATAACTAGTGTAAAGCTCTTTGAACAAAAAGTTCGGAAACTATTATGTGAAAAGGTATTTTATTCACTTGATGAATTTTTTCAGTCTGATTTGGAATTTTAAATTTTAATTTTTGTATCCCTTTTATGGTCTAAATGTTATATAGTATATCTTATAATTATGTTGTTTTATGATTGTGACCTCATTGTAATTGTACTGAGTAATGTGACTTTTTCCATGCCTTTCCTAGGTCTACGGAAATAAAGATTTTTTGATTTTGATTTTTGATTTTGAAGTCATAATAAAAATCACATGTATGTATTCTAAACATGGTAACTTATACAAAACGGAACCACGGAACCAGTGAAGCGGAAAATGGAAAGCAGGGATAAGTGAAAGTATTTCAACGACCTATAAATAGTCATCTCTCGGAAGAATCAGTCCAGTCATCACCCGAAGACGATTGTAGATAATAACAATCGAAACGTCGTGGACTAACGTGACTTGGAATCTCTACACTTTTTATTTTTATTTTCTTTTTTCATTCCCTTATTTTTATTTTGTTTTTATTTATTCAATTGTTCTATTTTACTTGTATCGAAATTCACAATTACTCAGACGAATCAATTTCAATAACTTTCAATGAACCAATAAAAGGTTCTCCTTTTTCCGATAATCAAAAAGAAAATTTTTATTTATTTCATTTCAAAAATTCGGAAGTAGAATCCCCTTGCGAAAAAACTCTTGATATAACAAACTTAATTCGTTGCGACCATTTGAATAGCGAAGAACACTCTGCTCTAGTAGCTCTTTGCAGATAATTTTCAGACATTTTCCATAAAGAAAATGAAAAACTAACCTTCGCAAATAAAGTCAAACATGTCATCAAAACCCATGATGAAATTCCCGTGTCATATAGATATCCATTCGTACATAAAGAGTAAGTGCGAAATAAATCAACAAGATGCTAGACGATGGCATCATAAGACCAAGCCAGAGTCCATGGAGTAGTCTCATTTGGATCGTCCCAAAAAAGTTGGACGCCAGTGGCAAACAAAAATGGCGTATCGTAGTCGATTACCGGAAGGGAAACGAAAATACCATTGATGATCGATATCCTCTTCCAAATATCAATGATATTTTGGACAAATTAGGTCGATGCCAATATTTTTCAACATTGGACCTTGCGTCAGGGTTTCATCAAATAGAAATACATCCCGACTCTATCGAAAAAACCGCTTTTAATGTTGAAAATGGACATTTTGAGTACCTCAGGATGCCATTTGGGCTCAAGAACGCTCCAGCAACATTTGAAAGGGTTATTGATAATGTCTTGAGTGATCTCCAAAATAAAATATGCTTGGTGTACATGGACGACATCATTATATTTTCGACAAGCCTTGAAGAACACATATCCAACTTAAAACTTATCTTTAAGAAATTGCGCAGTTCTCGATTAAAAATTCAAATAGATAAATGCGAATTTCTCAGAAAGGAAGTCGAGTTCCTAGGCCATGTCATAACGCCGGACGGAATAAGGCCCAATCCTCGAAAAATCGAGGCTATTCAAAAATTTCCAATTACCCGGTCAGCCAAAGATATCAAGTCATTTTTGGGACTTTTAGGATATTACAGAAGATTTATAAAGGACTTTGCAAAACTAACAAACATTCATCAGAATTCATAAATACTTTCGAACTTTGTGAGAGAATACTGTGCAATGACCCAGTTCTACAATACCCAGATGTCGAAAAACCTTTCATAGTAACAACAGATGCCTCTAATTTCGCTATCGGTGCTGTCTTGAGTCAAGGCAAAATAGGAAATGATCGCCCTATTGCTTATGCATCCCGAAACTTGAACCCTGCTGAAGTAAACTACAGCACGATTGAGAAGGAGTTACTGGCCATAGTATGGGCTACTAAATATTTTAGACCATATCTATTTGGCAGAAAATTTCTCATATTTACCGACCATAAACCTCTCCAATGGATTTTCAGTCTAAAAGAAACAAACTCACGTTTAGTGAGATGGGGACTGAAACTTGAGGAGTACGACTATCAGATAATGTACAAAAAGGGTAAACAAAATACAAACGCCGATGCCTTATCAAGGGTAGAAATCAATCAAATTGACAGTGAATCAATATTAGTCAATCCTGGAGACATAGATGATGATATAAATCAATATCTAAACTCTGAATAACCATTGGACGTATCCACAGAAGACCTGGACAATTTGGAACAGGTATTCAACCCCAACATCGAAAACAACAAAAAAACTAACCATAATATCTGATATTCAAATAGTACCCCCTTCTAATCAGAATCCATTCCCTCGCATTATAACACCGCCACCTAACAACGACGACGGTGAAACCGTTCACTCTGCTATAGAAAACCCTATACTCGAAATCAAAATAACCGAGCATTGCATCAATAAATTTACTAATCAGATTATATTCAATCGAAAAGAATCTGGTTCCTATCATGTCATTCGCAGTAAACCCTTCGGCACAGGCCGCAGACAAACTGTTTATTTATCTGGCAACTTTGAACAGGAAATATTAGATTTTTTCAAAGAATACGTGGACCCAAAAAAACTACATTGCATATTCATTAATAAATCAGAAAGACCTTGCCCAAAAATTATCTACCATTCTCCCAAAATTTTTCAAAAATCAAGCATTCAAACTTTGTATTTCGCCAGAGTTCGTCAAAGACGTAACAGACGAAGATAGACGAACAGAACTCATAAGATATCACCATGAAAAAACGTGTCACCGCGGAATATTTTTGGCCAGGTATGAAAAACCAAATAACAGAATACATAAATAATTGCGACATATGCCAACAAGCATAATATGATAGAAATCCACCTAAGATCAAATTTTCATTGACCCCAATACCGACAGACCCCTTGGAAGCAATTCACATTTCAAATTTCTAACTCCAAATTTTTTACTATTATCGACATTTTTTCGAGGTACGCTCAAGCATACCCCCTCGAACCCATTTGCACGGCAAGTGTGGTTTTCGACAATTTAATGACTTTCATTGCACATCACGGAATCCCCAAATCAATCACGTGTGTGTGGCACTGAATTCAAAACTTCTTTACTCAAAGACTTCTGTACCCTCCACAATATTAAAATTCATTTTACAACACCCGGGAATTCAAATAGTAACAGCCCAGTAGAAAGACTCTATTCCACACTTATTGAAATGTTTCGAGTTCTTGAAATGAAAGACCAACGAGCGAGCCCAAAACAATTAATGCAATACGCTATAGTTGGGTATAATTCCACAATTCACAGTGTCACGAAACAAAAACCTTTTGACATCATCCACGGACGACTTGACGCTCTAGACTCATTTGAGTCGACGAAATTATAATGAACCAGTATATAATCGACCGTCGAAAAAGACTAAAAATCCTTTTTGAAAAAATACATGAAACCTCACTGAAACACAAGACCAAACTTAACGAAAAACAAAATGAAAAACGTGAAAATCCGCCCGAATTCCAACCGGGAACCACGGCATTTGTCAAAGATAAAACAACATCCAGAAGTAAAAGTAAACCCCGCTATAGAAAGAAAACAGTAATTGAAAACCTAGGGAGTAAAATACAGACGATAAAAGACAAACTTGTACACAAATCACAAATGAAAAGACCCAAAAAAGTATCTGTTCTTTCACAGGACAATGAAACTGATGGCGCCATTGCTTCGTGTAGCCATACTCCTAACAACGTCCAGAATAGCGACTAGTGACATAAAAGTCTCACCACTGAAAACTCCTTTGCTTCCTTTCCACCTTGGAACTTCCAAACTAATCGAAACCAAACACACCTTCATTCATTTTGTCGAAATATCCCCAATTTTCAATCAACTAAAAAATCTACGATCCTTTTATAATAAAATTGCCGCCCACGTTAGAAGTCATCAAGTAGCGAAATCTAATCAGCAAATGCCCCATCATGAAATAATAGATGAAATAGTAGAAAATGTCAAAATTAACCTTCCGCAAACACTTTTGTCCAATCTACTGAAACACGCCGAGTATCTTATTCTAGAAGTAGAAAACAAAATCAATAATATTGAATCTCAAAAGCGTTCCAAATGGCTTTTTGGTACTCTGGACTCAGACGTTAAATATAACGATGCTATTCTGGAACTCCAGCGTAACCAAAATTCCACTCTGAAAGAAATCACAATGCAGATATCGCTTTCACAAAAGCAGATAGACAATTACAATAATACAATAACTCTTCTTACTACCAATCAAGAAGTAATTAAAAAACGGCTACATTTTCTTCAATTCAATATCAGTCAAAACCTGATAGAATATTTGGGAACGCAAAATACATTTAATCAAATTATATTAAATTGCCAAAATTTAATTACCAATAGGTGGTTCCACTTATGTTTTGCTTGCGTTTACGCAGCTAATTTTATCAAGTACTTTCTAGGTTTTTTCTCATTTTGTCTTCAATCGAGGACCGCCTGGCTGGTACTGACGATGCCCAATAGGCTGAAACAGCTGTCTACCGGTGGCTCTTAAATTGAAATCAATATGGGAATGATCAAAAAGTACTTATCTATTTATTTTTTGATTTTCATGGAATTATTTTCCTGCAGCTTAACTGCAATAACCTTTCTAGATTTATATATATATATATATATATATATATATATATATATATATATATATATAAATAGAGATTTTATCGAGTGTGCATGATATGAATCAAAAATTAAACAATTTGTGGACACAACACTCAAAAAAGGGGGGCAAAACGCGGTTTGCCCCCCAAATTGTTTAATTTTTGATTTATACGCGGTTTGCCCCCTTTTTTGAGTGTTGTGTCCACAAATTGTTTAATTTTTGATTTATATATATATATATATATATATATATATATATATATATATATATATATATATATATATATATATATAGCTCCCTAACTATAGATAGGTTGCACTATATCGTTTACTTGAACTATACCTGGAGACGTTTTGAGAAAACTATCATATGACCGATATTTTCCAAATACAATGTTTAGAAGGAAGCTAATAATTAGGTTCATTCTTAATACTAAAAACTAATTCACAAAACAAGTCAAATTCATCTCGAACACCGGGGGTTCGTATCACGCAACATGCTTCATTGTCGTTCCATCTTGAAAAATATCGCGGTCATTCGTTATTTTCATCTGCATTTATTCCGAGTCGTATTTTACGGATGCACACGTGCAAATCCCGGGGCCGTAGCCCGCGGCCCCGGGCCCGGTGTGCAGTGACAGCATCGCCGTCGGCGCGGACCGGTCTGGCGCCGATCGGACGACACCCTGGGGCTCCGGCCGACCCGATTGCCCTTTCTTGAGACCCTCGGGCTTCTTACGCGGTAATTGACTTTCAAATGTCCGCCGACGAACGATCCTCGAAACGACTGTTTTCTGTATTTGGCGTTTGATACTCGGCGTTAACTTGATGGTGGAAATTGAGCGAAAGGTCGCCGGCTTGTTGTACGAGGTCCGGTCGGTGAATAGCTGTCCGGTGGACTATTGATATACATCTGCATATTCATTTAGACTAGGTCACAAGTTGAGAGTCGTTTCAAAGAAACCCTGGTGCTACCAATTCCACCCATTCCCTATCCTCCTCAGTTAAGACATATGATATGATATGAAATGGCCTAATTTTTTAATGCCCTTCGACAGAGTTGCCTATGTATAAGGAAACCCCAAATAGCGACAGTGAAAAATGATTTCGACTTCTGTACTCAGATTGGGCTACTTTTTCGATTTTACTCATTGTGTTAAATTGATAGCCTATCAATAACACAGGGAAACAGGGTTTTTGTTTGAAATATCATGACTGATATTATATATTTTCGGGGTGCTAATTTTAGACCTGGAGTCAGATTTTTTGTACCAGCTTCAGTTTTTGAGATATAAGAAAAATGTGATTAAAAAAATTAATGACAATCATAAGAAAACTGAGCACTTTTCTTGCTTGACTTGGTTCACAAGGACTATTTTTGATGCTCCATCAATAGTCCGCCATCATGTAGGTATCTCAGTGACGCTGTTACCGCTCCTCTATATTTCAATTCTCTTGATGAAACCATTCCTCCGCTTCAAGTTTTTCTGTACTCATATTATGAAACTTTATTACTGTAGGTCGACTACTTCGTGACTCATCTTCGAGGCTAAAATCTCCGTAACGCAATTTCGGAAACCAACGTCGAACAATGCATTTATTCACACTATCATTGTCAAATAACTGGTTGATTTTTCAGGCTGTTCCGACAGGTCTTTGGTTCAATTTGAATTCGTATAGAAAACTTGGCCGGAGATGGCTCTACAGTAATAAGCTAAAACTAGTCATAAAATTGAAATGTGGAAAAAATTAACAACATTAATGCATACAGTACAATATTATTTATCGATCAGTTTATGTAGCTATAAACAGACGTGATATTAAAACGGACAAAACGTTTGAAACAATCAAATAGTTGCAGATATTCCATTCCACTAACCCTCAAAATGTTCCTGCAAGAAATTCAAGAAGATGATGTTCCAACTGCTGTAAAGCAGTAAGCCGGTATTATCTTGAAAATTGAGAATAGGGAAAGCATAATGTCATAAGCAGAACGAACTATTTCTGTGAATTTCGAAGAGAAGTCTGGACTGGATCCTCTGGGAGAAGAAAATATTAAGAGCAGATAGTTGTTGGCTTACAGATGGATCAAAAACACCTTCCGGTTCTGGTGCAGCTGTTTTCAGTCGCAGACCCAGAGATATCTGTCGGATTTCAACATTCAGGCGGCATGCACATAGGTCAAGTCGTAAAAGAAGTAATTTATCTGTGCATGTATACTAGTGCATTTAGATGACATTTATGTGATTTCTGTGTGTCATAAAGAGGTAAGAGGCCTAGGAAATTAACGCTATTGAATTGTGTGCGGAGGTTGAAATACTTCAACCTCATACAAAAGTCAATAAAAAAATTCTCGGGCAGTCAAATGGCGTTGGAAGCTCTTGGCACCTACCGGGCAACATCGAAATTGGTAACAAATTGCCAAAAACGACTCTCCTCGATAGGAAGACGTAACTGATTGTCTCTGGTCTGGATTCCTTGCCATACTGGCCTGGAAGGCAATGAGGCTGCTGACTCTCTTGCAAAGGAGGGTGCTGCAAGCAGCTTCATCGGACCAGAACCTGTCATTGGAATCGCTTAAGGCTTTGCCAAACAAAGATTGAACACCTGGATGGCAAGAAAATGTATGGACTTCTGGGAGAATATTCCAGGATTGTCTCACTCCAAAGCGTTTATTCACCCTTCGAAGCTTGATACCAATGGTACCAAACAGTTGTTAAACTACAGTAGGGATTAACTACGATGTCTATGAGGCCTTCTTAGAGGTCACTGTCACTTGAATCATCATATGCAGAGACTTGGAGTGTCCGAAGACAGTGGGTGTCACCTCTGTTTGGAAAATAAAGAAACAGCAGAACACATACGTTGTGTCTGCCCCGCTGGGGACCGAATCAGATTTTTAGAATTTGGCCGAGCCGTACTCTCACCATCTGACCTGAAAGACCACTCACCATACAAACTCATTGGCTTCGTTAAGAAGCTGGATTTATTTGGTCAAGTGTGAATAGGTGTGAGCAACAATAAACCCTTGCGGGTTGCGGTGAAGAGTCGAATAGACCCACTCACTATGGACCTAACCTAACCTAAACCTCTATATTTCATCCGTTCTTTCTTCTCTTCCCGATCAATATTTGCCTCAGTCCAAGTTGAAAACCCAAAAAAATGCCGGTTTTTCATCAGGCTTATAAACCTGATGTAGTTCTACTCTATATATTTCCAAGTGGATCAAAGAATATTTTCACAATTAACTATGTGCTTTGTTGTTTCATCATTTTCCAAACAGAGGCAACACACAATGTCTTCCGACAGTCCGAGTCTCTGCATATGATGATTCAAATAACAGTGACCTGTAAGAAGGCCTATTAGACATCGTAGTTCATCCCCACTGTAGTTCTACAACTGTTTGGTATCAAGCTTTGGAGTGAGCCAATCCTGGAAGATTCTGCCAGAAGTCCATAAATCTTCTTGCCATCCTGGTGTTCAATCTTTGTTAGGCAAAGCCTAAAGCGATGCCAATGACAGGTTCTGTTCCGATGAAGCTACTTGCAGCACCCTCCTTTGCAAGGGAGTCAATAGTATCATTGCCTCCAGGCAAGTATGGCCAGGAATGCAGACCAGAGACAATCTGTTGAGTCTTCCTATGGAGGAGAGTCATTTTTGTCCAATTCAGATGTTGCTCGGTAGGAGCCAAGAGCTTCCAACGCCGCATGACTGACCGAGAATATTTTTATTGACTTGTATATGAGGTTGGATTCTTCCAATGTCTCCGCACACAATTCAATAGCGTAAATTTCCGATTGAAATACAGTCGCATAGGTTTATATGCAGGTTGATATCTCTGTCCTGGGTCTGGGACTGAAAACACTTTCACCGAAACTGGAAGGTGTTTTTGATCCATCTGTGAACCAACAACTATCTGCTCCTAATATTTCCTTCTCCCGGAGGATCCAGTCTTCTCTACTCTACTCGGGAACAGTACTTTATAAGGCAGTTCGTAATTGACAGTTGGAGGCATAAAGTCAGAGGTTATTTTTAGAATGCTGTGACTTCCAGTGTCAACCATCAGTCTGTTGCACTCTGCATTCAATTGATTTGTGCAATTGGCAATATGCACCAGTCTACATGAAAAATGTGGAGAGGAGGTAGATCTAAAAGGATCTCCATGGTCGCTGACGGTGTGGTACTGATGGCACCACTAATGGCCAGACAAGCCTGTCTCTGTAAGCCAGAGAGCTTCGCCTGGGCCGTTTTCTGTAAAGCCTTCGGCCACCAGGCAATTCTGTTTAAATCTGTTTTTCTGTTAATCAGCTGCCGCCCCCATACGAACGACAACTCTCAGAAACTGAGAAACTTGTGCGAGCTAAGGACTAACGAGGTCTTACCTTTAAACGTGTGATTCCTAACACCATAAGTGATCATTGGTCTGACAATCATTACATAAATCCAATATATTTTTGGACTAAAACCCCAAGTTTTACCACATATTCTTCGACATGTCCATAGGGACAGTCTGGCTTTATGTAAAACTTTTTTCAAGTGAGCGTTCCAGGTGAGTTTTTTATCAAGGACAATGCCAAGATATTTCACCTCCTTTCCAAATGGAACGACCTCATCATTGAGAAGCGGCGTTAGGTTGTCCAATTTTCTCCTCCTGGTGAAGGGGATTATCACAGTTTTGCTGGGGTTAACAGACATCTGCTCCCTCAGGCACCAACTGTGAACAACGTCCATCGTGCTTTGAAGGATATTTTGCAAGCTACCCTTTCCGACGTGGACCTTGCCAAGATGACAAGGTCATCTGCATAAGTATGCAGATCTACTTTTCTTCTGTTGAGGGCATCAGTCAGACTATTCATCAGAAGCGACCACAGAAGGGGAGATAGGGCAGCCTCTGGTGACCCTGAACCTAATGGCCTCGCCTTGAAGAGTCTTAGTTGCAGTTCTGTTTACCAGAATGGCATACATCCAGCCAGTTATGGTCGATTCAATACCTTTCCTAGCCAGAGACGATTCTATAGATACAGGTAGTATATCGAGAAATACAGCAACCGCAATCTCCTTGTTGTCAAGAGATTGGGAGATTTTCTCCACAAGGTTGTTTAATGCTGAATCTGTCGATTTGCCGGTTTGATAAGCATGCTGATGGTTATTTAGTTGGAAACCAAGTAAAACATTTACTCTCTCGTTTACCGAAAATAATTAAAACGGATGTTACTTATTGTATTAAATTGTATTCGTATATGAAAACCGATTTTGAAAAATCTTATGTGGTCTCACAGCGAGGGCTTGTCTGTCGGATTTCAACATTCAGGCGGCATGCACATAGGTCAAGTCGTAAAAGTAGTTATTTATCTGTGCATGTATAGTAGTGCAGTTAGATGGCATTTATGTGATTTCTGTATGTCATAAAGAGGTAAAGTTCACCGTAGTTTTATTAGCTAGATTGAATGTGGTCAAGCATGCATGTTTCAAGTTATTGCGGGATATTTCCGATTTCATAATTGAAAATTTGTTCAAATGACTTGTTCTAAAATCAAAGAAAGACTCAACTAGTTTATTTCAAACCATATAAAAAATCTAACATTGAAAGAAAAACTGAAAGCAGAAGTTGAAACTGAAAGCAGACGATTGATCTGCACCCAAAATTGCATTTGGTTAGTGAAGAACTTTATGATAAGTAAGCTTATGTTTTCTTTATTTCAGAATTCGCTGAACATAGAGATTATTCAAAAAATAAAAACCTAAAGATTTTCACATTCATCTAGGTTTCATGATTCAAAGTAATTTGTGTTGAATTGTACAAAAAATGTACTTGATCGAAGTAGCTAGTACTGAAATAATGATCACTTTCAACAAGGAATGTTCAAACAAGTTTCGTATATTTTCTTGTATCCTGAATTATTTGAGTGATGGTGATGATTGAGAAAAGTTCATATAACCATGGAACTTATGATAAGGCCGATGAAGCTAGTAAAAAGATCTCTTAATTCAGTAAGTTGACTCGAAGATTGGTCAAGGATCAATACAGTCACACACAAAAAAAGTAACGTTATGAGAGTCCATTTCTAATTAACCGGCGTGGCCACTCCATTTTGCAGTCATTTATTCATTCACACTTCGGATAATATTCAGATACTATAATAAATTATCCCTCGGTTGATAATAATAAACAGGGTTCAAAAAGGCATGTGGAATGAATAGAAATGAAAATAATGAAAAAAAATTACCATAGTCCAAATGAAATCTGTGAACAGAAGTGATGTTTTGGAAATAGGGTTTTGACTGAACTCCAGAGATAACTACTATCATAAGACCCAAGCTGATGAGTTTAAATATCTGAGATCTTGTATTTATTCATAGAGAGCGGTTTGGACTCCTTGCTGACCTGAAATAACCTCTCTTTCACACGGTAGACTACTGAATGGAAAGCAACAACATTTCGGCAGTCCTTCACTGGGCTTCAAATTCACTTCGTCTAAAATCCGTGAACTTAATGTAGTATTTTTTATGTCGGATACATTTGAATTTTTTTATATGTAGGTATGTAGCTGTAATCTCATAAGTTTTTCTAACCCGCATTCCTAAAATCCTTAACAAATTATCTTGTTTCGAAATTTCATTCAAGAAAAAATAATAAAAACTGTTTTTTTTTAATCAAGCTGAAAGAATATCAACTTTTTCTGGTTAACAACATTCATATCTTCTTAGAAACTTCGTTAAATATTACAATTTTTTAAAATTGATTGCTTTCTTTCTTTCTTTTCTTCCCACTTCTTTGTATGACAACGAAGAAGTAGAAAGACAAAACCTTTTCTCTCTTAAGAATATACCCCATCCAGTTATTTTTTCAATTTTTTCAGCTTTTATTAATATTTCAATTTTTATTTGTTTGGTTGTTGTTGTATGTTATTTCTTTGTAATTTCAATATTTTGTTTAATAAAATTGACCTCTTTCATTTAGTATATTGTGTAGAAATTCTGTAAATGATATCTGATTCAATTCCACAACGAATGTTCTTATATTCCCGTCCACAATAGAATTCATTTGATAACCAAAAGTAAGACAGTGATTATCTGAAGTAGACCTTTTCGTGCGGCATATAGAATACAGTTTTTCATTGAATCAACGGTTATCCGGTTCATCGGTTTCTCTGTGTAGAGTCGACTTCTTGGTAACATTTACTGAAACCCAAAAATTGACAACTTTTCCACAATTTAACCTACCCTCTATCTCTTTCCATTTACGACATCTCCATGCATAACTCGAATTTGAATAGCCCTATAGATACATGATGTACACACAAGGCTAGTTTTCATTAAACAGCTGATTAATAGAAAAATCTTGAATTTTATACTAATTTTTCAACTTATTCACAAAATCTAGTCACCTAGTAGTTTCTTCTTATCGTAATTGAACTTCTTATGTTGATTGAACGATCACTTATGTGTAATCTTAATGTTAGGTGAAGCTCATCTTGAGTTATAATAAACAAAACATCGATTACTGATATAAGCTATTTATATTGATTGTTGATGAAAGGCGATATCTTTCGTTCTCTCACATATCTATATGGTTTCGCCACAGGCAACACACTCACAAAATAAAGAAGTACCATCATTCCTTATATACGCACCATCTGTTGTAACATTATTTGATTTATAGTGAATGTGTTGTCATTGTGATGAATGGCATATCAGATGCATCGAACATGATTGGTCAGACCAGAAGAGATATGAAATTGGAATAAAACTCTTACAGTTATTCGCTTCTGATCAATTCGAAAACTATAAATATTTCAGCAAATATTCTCAGAAACACTGTAAATGTCTTAATTCAAATCAAATTAAACTAATGGATAGTTTTTAAAATACCAAACTATATAATCGCGTCAATAGTGATGATATGTGATGGAATTGGTTGAAATATCAGTGTATGATGTCACTTGGTGACATCATACACAGAATTATTTAGAACTAAAATCTTTGGCATTGAATGATTTTAACAAAAACGAGTCCTGTTGTGTAGTGTGAAAATGACCACAGGTGACCTACATATTGACGTTATAGAAAATCATTGAAAATATGTTTCGTTCAGCTTCCAGGAGTCGTGTCATTATTTGCGATCAGCCCTGTGTATTAGAAAGGACTGATCCCGGTACCGAACCTTCCGGAATATCGTTATCTATTCATTTATTCATCAAGTTATTGATTCGTTCATATATTTATCCGTCCCTCCATACTTCAATCCACCCATCAAACAAAATAATCGAATTTGGAAATATTTGAGGTGCACTCAAATTCCATTACTGTTAGATTCCATTACATGGAGACGAATAAGTTGATCAGAGAGCAAAATATTCCAAATGGACATTTGTCTGCATTATTAAGATTGGTCAGTGTTATATACAATTTGTTGACTTCTCTGTTTATAGACTTACTAGATGTTACCAGCGGTTTCGCCCGTGTAGAATTTGGTTTGTCACATTAAGTTTCGTAACAGACCATTTTAAACAGATAGTTACATTATTTTTTGTTAATCCAAAACTTCAGGTTTCCAACTCCGAAACTGACGAAATTCAATACTATCCTTGTACCCCTATTTTCTCCCTTGGGGGGTGGGAGTTCCTGATTCCCTTACGCTATTCGAAGAACCTACCTGCATATTTCAAGATTCTAGGCTCGGTAGCTTCGGCTGTATGTTGATATAAGAGCAGAAAACAGCCAGTATTTTATATTTTCACTTTGAAAATACAGTAACTGAAAAAATATGCCAACTGCACTAAAAAATGGATAGCTTCGAGAATTGAATTATGTTACCTATAAAGAAATTCTCGAAACTAACACAACCGTCAACGACGTCTGCCCTTGCGCGTCTGCCAGCGCTCGGGTCGCTTTCTCGGCGATGGCGCTTCATTGCTTAGATCGCCACTCTACCCCCGCACATAGTTCCCGCCGTCTTACAGTAGACGCGACGCGTAATGGCTTACTGTGTTGCGTCAAGTTAATCTCATCGTGAAAACTTTGAAAATTTCAGTGTGGAAGACAAAGTTCATCTATATTAAATACTCAAAACGACAATTGTATCAAGAACTTGATAGATATTGTAAAATGTTCATTGTGAAAAAAAGAATCCAATTTAATTGTATTTATGGCTTAGTATTTTGCATATAGTGGCTACCACATAAGAGATAGATTTATGCTATCGCCGACTTTTATTTAGAACTATTTAAGATGAATAATTCCATGGTATAGTCGAAGTAACCGATATAGTAATCTTAAAGCTATCAGCGAACTCAAAGGCCAAAAAAACCAATACAAAGGAATAATGCCGCTACGAATTGGACCACGTGTACTGAAGAATTGGCGGTTCGTATTGGATAATTTTTACTAACCGAGTTTTATGATTGGCTGAAGAGTCATAAAATTGAATTTGAAGTCATGTTACGGTGACTAATAGAATGTGAGGATGGTTAGAAGAGTCGTGTTGTCAATGTTCAGTTCAGGAACTGATCGCGATTTGAGTGTTGAAATTCGATATTGGTGCAGTTATAATTACTCAAAATTTTTGTTATTTGTTTAAAATGTGGCGTCCTTAGACAAGTACTATAGTAATAACGAGTGTGATAACAATGCAGAATTTTTTCTGTGTAGTGATTCCAATAGCGCTGGCAAACATTGCGAAAGAGAGATACCAGTGAATAAGATTCGGATGCACTTGAATATTAAAATACAGAGAGTATGTTTCAATGTTTATAAGAATCTACATATCACGTTTGGTTTCGAGGGAAAAAAAACTATTACAAGAAACATCAGATTTGACCGAAATTCCTTTCTCGACTGTACGTAAAATAGTCAAAAACAAACCTTATGAACGCAAGACGCGATTTGATGCGGGATTACCAAAACCTTTAGACGTTCATTTAATAAAATCATTAAAAAAAACAATATACGACTGTTATAAAAGCAAGGAGATTCCTACAATTGAAATCATAATAAAGAAATTGAGCTGCTGCTGCTGTGAGCTGCTGTGACAAAACTCTTCAGAATTGGATAAAGAAACTAGGATTTAGATTTAAAACAATAAACAAACGTCAATCAGTCATAGAAATCAGAAGAAGGGTGGAATTGCGTAACAAATACTTAGAACAAATAACTAAATATAGACAAGAACAACGGCAAATTTTTTATTTGGATGAAACTTATTATGACACTCACGACACAGTTACGGAAGGGTGGACTGATGGTTCGAGAATGTGTACGCATGCATGCAAACAAAGGATCGCGACTAATCATTGTGCATTGCGGAGGAAGTAAAGGATGGGTTCCGAATTATTTGAAATTATGTGGAAAAAAACTTGAGGACTGCAATGTTGACTATCATAAGAACATAGAAGCTAATATTTTTGAGGAATGGTTTGAAAACACATTGCTCCCAAATTTTGATGCGAATAGTGTAATAGTTCTTGACAACGCTTCCTATCATTCGCGACAGCTCATCAAAGTACCGAATAAAAATTCGAGGAAAGATGAAATACAAAGTTTTTTAATGGATAACAATTTGTATTTTGAAGATAACTATATCGAAAACCAACCACCTGAAATTTTACAGACAAAAACATTTGAAAAAGTGTATGCGCTTGAGAATATTGCTGAAAAGTATGGACATATTGGTATTTCCCCCCTATTTTTGTGTTTTCAATCCCATCGAGTTGATTAGAGGAAAATTGAAACAATGCATCAGGCGTAAAAATAATTTTCCAAAATTTGATAAAAAGGTAAGACTGGCAGAAAAGGATTAAAAAAGTAATTTTAGTTGAAAAAGACTATATGGAGATTGGACACTTCCATGTCAATGGTGGAAATAATTTCATTATTGATTTAAATGACGACAGTGATAGTGAAACGGAGAATATGGAAGAGGAATTATCAGAAGTTTTCGAAAAAAAGTTTGTGAAGTGTTTTTGAAGTGATCGATTGTATATATATATATATATATGTGAGCAAGTAGTTAGGTTAAGTTAGGTCACAGGTGAGTGGGTCTATTCGACCCTCCACCGCAACCCGCAAGGGTTTATTGTGGTTCACACCCACTCAAGTGCGAGTTAGTAGTATTCAGAAGTATTTTCAATCATCACTATCACTGTCATCATCTTGGCTCTACTCAAACTGAACGTGTCATCCTGTTGTATGTCCTTTTATACGGTACTCCAAGTACTTTAGGTAAATTTGCCGGTATTTGAATTACATCAGGTACTATTCTTTGTGTTGGATCTTCTCTAGGTTTACTGTTTTTAGGAGTGTGTATTGATTTGTTTAATATATTGAATGTTAGGTCTTGTCATGTTTTGATTTGTACTTGTTCCTCGATTAGTGATTTATGATTGTTAAATTTATGGATGTTTAAGTTTTCCCTAATGTCCATGCGGTTTCACTTATTGACTTGTTTTATGAGTTTTATGTTCTCTATTCCATCAGATGTTTAAGTTTTCCCAAATGACCATGCCGTTTCCCTTATTAACTTGTTTTATGAGTTTTATGTTCTCTGGTGGAACATAAATTCAAAAGTCACAAATCACTTATCGAGGAACAAGTACAAATCAAAACACAACAACATTCAATATATTAAACAAATCAGTACACACTCCTAGAAACAGTAAACCTAGAGAAGATTCAACACAAAGAATAGTACCTGATATAATCGAAATATCGGCAAATTTACCTATAGTACTTGGAGTACCTGCGTTGAGGCGTTCGGACCGTATAAAAGGCCATACAACAGGATGACACGTTCAGTTTGAGTAGAGCCTAGATTATGACAGTACGACCAGCTGTCGAAAGCGCTCGCAGATAATTAAATAGAAGTTATAAAGCTTCAAATCCTTTTTGTGGCTTGCATTTAATATAAAAATACTGAAAATGAAGGAAAATTAGTTGCCCAATAGGCTGAAACAGCTGTCTACTGGTGGCTCTTAAATTGAAATCAATATGAGAATGATCAGAAAGTACTTATCTATTCATAATATAGTTATTGTGATTCTTATATAATCAGAAATGATTATTGAATAACAAATAGTTAGCTCCCCAACTATTTTATTGAAGGGGAACTGCTGGGAGGTAGGGGGCACTATATCGTTTACTTGAACTATACATTATCTGCATGTAACTCCAACAGTATAGACAGCGCACGCCAAGATAGCTCTCAGGGAGCAAGAATTTTTCCGACTTACGTAATACTTATCGTTTCACATTTATAATAGTATAGATAGACATACATCAGCCTGAAGTCTGAGTAGTAATCTGATGATTATATTATTTAGTGTTGAGATTGGTGCTGGCATTTGGATTTGTGAGTAGTTTTGTTCAAATATTTTCGAGAACACCGGAGAAATGATTATTTATTGGTCGACAAAATGTTGTGGTTTGCTTTGAATATTGGGATCAGATACCAATTATCAAATAATCACAAAATACACCATAATTTAAAAAATGATTTGAGTATTTCTGCAGATCCATAAAATTTGTATAATTTTTCATTTTATTTGCTAAAACTTCTTGTGATTTCAAAGGCTCATGAATATACAGGTATGCTGAGTTTATCATAACTAGCAACACGCGTCTCACCAACCAAAGTGAAAGTGTACCCTGTTTGGAAATTAGTTTCCTTCATCTACTGATTGGTGAAATTCGTTCAAGAAAAGTGTCGCAATTCCCTTGTTTGCAGTTTCCATTCTACCTTCCATATTTGTCGTTATTTCAAATACAAGAATATATCTGAATCTTTCGAAATCACTTTCAGCTAACCAGAACAAAAATACTGTCTATCCACGTACGTTTCGCTGACCAAGTTAGCATCCTCAGGAGTTGACTAAAACAGTCATCTCCTGAAGATGCTAACTTGGTTAGCGAAACACACGTCGAAAAATATTATTTTTGTTCTGGTGAGGAAACAAGATATTCTACTTATCAAGTGGGAACAGATTTGGTTTTTGACAAGTCAGCGATGTTTATGCACAAATGTTTTTTTTTCAATACTTCTCTTTCTCTAGGTTATTTTGAGTTTTGCTTACGTACGGCGCATTTAGCCATTCTTCAATACTTGTTTTCTGAGATGTTTTTACCATGTTTCTAGTTACTATAATGTTACAAGCGAAGGGAAGTTCAAGTTCTTAAATATTTTGGTGTTATTATTATCAAAAATATTCTTGAATATACTTTTCTGCACTATTTCACATTTCAATCAAAATAAACTTTTGTTGTTCTCGACATTATGTTGATTCACGAATCATCCCACGATCATTTATAAAAACGGAATTCGTTTCAGTAATGAGGATTTATTAGAATGTAATCCTAAAATGCTAATTTGTTTCTTCCAAAGTCAAAGATTACATAAATTATTTTTATCAGTTGCATTGAGGAACAATTTTCCCTGGCGTATAATTATTTATTTCTTTCTTGGGTTTTCTAAACGAGCTTCTGATTCAAAACTCTGAATATAAATCAAAGAAATTCATAGAGAAAAGTATAAAAAGAAATTCTGCAGAGGATTGCTTATTGGCGATAAAAACACATTTCTCTTTCAGAAATTTCGAAAGTTTTCTGCAGGAAGTATAATAGCAAAGTGATCGCATCTGAATGGAGTTCTTTAAGTTCTCATTCTGAAACCCACGTAATTTCAAAAGGAGCCTGTTAAGCTATTGCTTTATTCATGTCAGATCTTTTCGATGAATTTTCTGCATAGTTTATTTTCTGTGCGTAAAAGATGAGCTAATTTGAAATGCAAAGTGAAGATATTTACATTCTTATAGCGAAAGTACGAACAATATTGAAATAAGCCATTGAGAGGTTGATTTACGACTTTTGCGATTCCACTTTTGGTTTGATTAGCTTCATCGGATGAACTAACGAGAATAGGAAAATTCCTTAACTTTCAAAGTAGATGCCAGTAAAATCTTCACTTTTCAAATACACCCATGTATTTTTTGTTCTGGATATTTCGGAATAAAAAAAATCAGAAAAAAATTGTGATACCATTTTCACAATCTCTCGCTAAAGTTACATACATACTTCTTTCAGTTACATACATACTTCTTCAGTGTAATTGAAGGGCAAACTGCTTCTGGAATAGACAGTCACTCAGAAATTCAAACGACGGTTCTATGCCTCATAAAAGTTAACGTCTTGGCTAGCCATGAGAACTGTTTATGAAATCCCTCTGTGGGTTATTTGCTAGACGCATTGGTCAGGAAAAAAGTATCTCCTATCGGTAAGATTAGTTGGAAGTACATCAGTTTTCAAACTTCGAAATCTATAGACAGTCTGAGCGAAATATGGGTTTTCCGTGTGTGGTCTAATTTTGTTAGGAACGACAAAAATTAGCAACAATATTACTAAGACGGGGTCATAGTCCAATTAAGGATAGGTTTGGCAAATTGAAATCAACTGGTACAAGAAATAACCTTTCGCGATTGGTCGAGGGGGGTTTAGAAAAACGATGTACCCGTGATTGCTTTGTAGTTTTTGGTTTGGAGACAGTGACCGGGGCTTGAAGGGGTTTTGTTAACGGTCGATCACGGGCAATTCTTTGGAAGATACATTTTCCTGGGTTATTGTATTTTTGGACAGTTTTTGAACAAGGGGTGTTTTCTTATTTTGCGAGTGGGTCACGAGCGGTATTTTGTTATTAGAAGATAATTTTCCTGGGTTGAATCTTTGAAAAGTTTAATATTTGAAAACGGACGGTTGACTCGATTTTAAATCGTAAGGAAGATAATAAAGTTCGAGCAGTGTAGTGCAAAAATTGAAACAGACAAATATTCCGCATGCCGAAACCGTGAAATTGAGGTGAAATTTTGCTAGGATATTTTTTTGGTAACCTACAGAGACGAGCTAGAAAAGGGCGGCGGTGGGTTAACTGTACATGTTCAATATCCATTTTATGAATTCTGGGAAGAAGTTAGCAACAAATCAGTAAACAGAGTGGAACTAATAATCGAGTCATAGTTGGGTAGTGGTCAGAAATTATGGGCCAAGCTAGAGTATTACACTCTCGCATATGATTAACGGCGAAGGCACTAAATTTGAGTTTCATACGAGATTTGGTTATTGTTATTTTCTTTTTGGTGTTTTTCTTCGTCTATTTTGTTATATCATTTTCTTTGTTTCTTTATCAATGAATATCTTTTTTGAGGTTTACAGCTCGTTTTCATTTCAACAGCTAGCATAGTAACCTCTTCTTCCGCATTTGGTGACAGCAGCTACCAAATTTAATTTGACAAAACAATCACGCTATTAGCGAGAGGGCCGAGTGTGGAGGTTAGAGATCACTTGGGTGCAAAAAATGATCAAAAATAAGCAAGCGGATTCACCATCAGGGGCCAACTGCAATTTCGTGTCATCGTCGGAGGACCTTGAGATCACAAGGACTAACTTTCAACTTAGTCGCGGGTGCAGTTATAGTAACCTGCGTGACATCCAGGTCCAAGATAAATCAAACAAGAAAGATAGATATTGAGTGACATGGTTTTATCAGTGAAAAGGAGTTGTTGGACAAGCACTCATAGGAGAGTGTGCAAACCACAGACACGTGTTTCTGGCTATTTAGCCTTCGTCAGTACGGTACAGCCAAGTGTACAGCCCTGAAGGTGAATCCGCTTGTTGGTTTTCGACCCTTTTTCACAACCAAGTGTTGTGCCTTTACACTTGGCAGTACCGTACTGTACCAGTTACTACATTAGCTTTGTTTATTTTTCAGATTCTAGAAGGTTATAAACCCAAAAAATAGTAAACATATAGATTTCTCCACAAAAAAGTCTTTCAAAAAATTGTTACTCATATGTCTCGTCCCTTTTCCTTTTATTTTTGAACGGGTCAACTAAAAAAATTGAAATTTGGGATAATGAAACTAATGGATGAATACTTTATTTAGAACTGGAATTGACAGATGAAACTTTCAAGACTGGACGCCATCTGGGAAAAAATTAAAAGGAAAGAGGAGTCTTGAGTCGTGACACATCTTCCTGAAGCTTCTGACAAATGCTTCACATTTACTTCTTTAACTACTACAAAATGGCGGAACTTTTAATAATTGCCTGAATACATTGACATTTAACTACATAATATGACGAAATGAGCTTGAGGTCAGTCAAGAGAATGCTCGAAATGTTTGCCTTGAACTTCTTGACATATGAACAGCCTATCAGATATTTCACGCCGAACATTTTCTCTGCCGTATATCCAATATTGAAGCAGGTTCAGATTCGTACACCTCTTGCTTCAAATAGCCCCATGAAAAAAAAAGTCCAAAGGTGTCAAATCTGGCGAGCGAGCTGGCCATTCTGTAGGACCTAGACGGCTAATCCAACGACCAGGAAAAGTAGTATCCAAAAAGTTTCTTACTTGTCTGGAGTAATGTGGTGGTGCTCCATCCCGTTGGAATACAATATCCATATCAATAGGGTTTCCAGCATATTCAAATACAGTTCCCCTGTTGAATTTTGATCAATAAATAGAGGTCCTACAATATGGTTTCCCAATATTCCTGCCCAAACTCAATATTTGGTATGTGTTTCCCGGAAAACGTGAGGGTTGGTATCACTCCAATCACGGCAATTTTGTATGTAAACTCTGCCGTTTGAAAAAATGTACATTCGTCACTAAAACAAATATTGTGGAGATAGGTAAGATGCCTTGCAATGGTTTCCGTCATGATTTTGCAGAATTATGTTCTTCGATCAGGGTCATCTTCAGTTAATTGGTGTACCATTTTAATTTTGTATGGATGATAATTATTCCTATTCAAAAGTCTCCACACAGTAGAAGGAGACACCTCACAAACATTCGTGATGAAATAAGTAGACTGTTTAGGACTTACTACCATCTCACCAATTATTTGCACTTGCTGTTCTTCCGGAATGGACAGATGACCTGTGGGCTTTTTGTTATGTACACTACCGGTAGTTGTGAATTTGAATACAAGTTCCCTCAAATATTTTCTACAGATAGGACGATTCGGAAAACGTTCATTGAAAATCCTTTCGGTTTCGTGAAAGATACGCATCGCAGCGTAAATAAAAATCGCTTCAATTTTTTCTTCCAATGGATGAGAATTGACCATTTTGATGAAACCGAAAGCTGAATGAAAATATAAAAAAATAACTTAACAAACCTTATCGGGTTGTTGGAATTGAAATATGGCAGATAAACAGGAATATTTCTAGAAATATCGATATTAATGTATTTGTCTTCAGGAAATTAATAATTGTTCAGCCATTTTGTAGTAGGTGAAAATATTGACTTGTGTGTGTGTGTTGTGTAGTATTCCTCAGGAGCTTCAAAATGATGTGTTACAAGACCCCCCTTTCCATTTAATTTTTTTTCCCAGATGGCGCCCAGTCGCCATTTTGAAAGTTTCATCTATCAATTTCACTTCAAAATAAAGTATTCATGCATTAATTTCATTATCCCAAATTTTTGAGTTGACCCGTTAAAAAAATAAAAGGGTAGTGGACATTAAAGAAATGCACTGTTCACTCGTTTCATCTATCTTTTACGAGAGACCGTAATTTTCTTTCTGGTGTTGGGATCGTGTTTTCAAAAAAAGGAAAGGTGTTCGTACAGAATGTTCACAAACACAAAATACCATTTAGAGGTAGGACATCAAATGTTTGTAACGCAGTTAAGCCCTCTATCCCTCCTTTGTAGATCGGACCTCACAGAATACAGAATCCCGCCCCTACCACTAGCCCGACTTACGTCTCTTGATCTCCATCATCCGAATGCTCCGATCGGATCGGTTCAGTTTGAGTTGTGCCGGAGTTGGTAGTTACTGTCGAAGAGTCGTTGAGATACCGCGGTTTTATACACGGAAAATTCGTGCTGTGAGACGGGAGTTGTTCATACGAACTCGCAACTTCATGACTGTTTTATACGGGGTTCTATTTAGTAATGGCAAATTTTGGTGTGTCCGTTAAACGGAGTCCTAGTGATCTTGAAGAGCAGAATCTGATGTTATACAGGTTAGTTCCAAAAATATGGCAATTTTTTTCCATACTTATTTGATATGTTTTTTTGCTGCGTTTCGTTAAAATAGCTGTACTATTTTTGAAAATTCAGAAGAATAGAGTAAAATGAAGACCAAGCCTTAGCTTCGTAGTTTGAAGTTTTTGATTGCAATTATATCTACAAACAAGTAAAGATACCAAGAAATTGGTAGTAATTTCAAAAGAAATATAGAGAAAGAGAATAGGTATCATTTAGTTAAAAAACACGTGACGATAAAGAAATGCCATAAAAAACAGTAACATGAATCAGATTAAAATGTATCAACCACCATAAGTTATATAATCACTCAATAACTTTTCATATCTGCCTAAATGAAAGAGAGAATAGAATGATGACAGATTTGTAAGTTTTCAGGCGTTACTGTTCCAAATAAATAATTCATTTCATCACACAAAAAGCCATCATCTGCTTGAAAGAAAAACTTGATAGCATCTTATTTTAAATTGAATATTTTATGAATTGATAGCAATTCTTAAGTGGGTCAACAGCTAATTACGTGTTTTCCAAACTTTGCGAGAAAGTCAGTAAAATGGTCATTGATTGAAACCGATACATCTTTAAATATTGTTGAATTTCGTCATTTGTGAAATGGATTGTTGATGTGACATCTTTTTTATGTTGTGGTTTCACAACATCAAAATATTAGGAGGTTCAACGGAGCAATAAGACAAAAGAGAAAGGTTGAGTGTACTTTTATCAGTTTGCTTGAAAATACACTTACAATGTGTCTGTTTAATGAATATCAATCTGTATTTAAACATGATTCTGTTAAAAAAATGTTGAAATATGTTTTTAGTTAACCAGCTGTCGCCCCCCTACGAACGACAACCCTTAGAAGTCGAAACTTGTACGAGCTAAGAATTCACGAGACCTAACCTTTTAACGTGTGATTCATAGCAAGGGTGCGATTCCTCGATTATTCTACTGATTTTTATATGTATCTCATCACAAAAATAAAAGTGTAAATGAAACATTGCATTGAAAGATGGTAAAACAAGGGTGAGGCAAATTCAATTTTATTCCTCTCTAAAACCTACATTTGAAACATATAAAGTTCTGTACTGAATATCTGAAGAGAGGTTTGGAAATTGAAACTTCAATGTAAAGGAACTTCAGAATTGAAAACGAAACATACCTTGAAATATACCTAAAATTAACCTCTTGAAATTCTGAATTCGCTTCATTTTCCCTTTCTTTCCATAATTTGAATTATTGATAAAATCAGTAATTACCTAAGCGTTGCTTTTATGCTTGCCTGCTTACTTGTTCATTTTTAAAGCAATTGGTAATTACTAATTTTTAAATTTTTTTATTTTTTTTTGGAGAATAGTGAAGAAACTTCACTATAGCACTTTGTTTATAAACAGTCTCAATAAACTTCAATAAGTAACTAACAGAATCACCATAATCAAAATTTGTATGTCGAAATAAATGTATTTTTTTTCATAATTGAAAATTTGTTGATACTATATACCGAACGGATATTTACTTAATCATCCATCTGATTGGAATATGATTAATCGATTGATCAATTATTGTTTTAGTAATTCCATATATTTCATTTTCATTATCAATTCATAATTATTTCACAAGAGAAAATAAATGAACATTATAATTCCACCTGTTTGTCTTCATTTCGTTTAGTTTACAGACGTAAAAAGTTCGTAAGATATTAAAGGTGAACACAAATTTCGTAAAAAAGCATCATGGAAATCAGTTCAGCAGTTTCATATTCGTTTCATGAAAAATATTTTCGAAACTCACTCCTATACTGGGGTGAACTGACGACCAGTTCTTCCGACATCCCATGCGCCATTTTGTGATGAGTTAATCTCCACTAGAGTCCTCAAATCCTCGTCCTGGATTATTGTAGGTCGACCACTTTGGCGGTCATCTTCGAGGATAAAATCTCCGGAAAGAAATTTCGCAAACCAACGTCGAACAGTGCGTTAATTGACACTATCATTGCCGAACGGCTAATTCATTTTTCAGACTGTTTCGGCAGCGCTTTGGTTCAAATGAAATCGTAGAGAACTGGCCGAACTGAATTTACAGCGAGGTCAGTTGGAGTCGTAAACTCGACATCCATCTTTTCTGTAGACTCACTCCTGATCTAAGTTTACAGGGAGATCAGTTGGAGTCGTAAGCTCGACATCCATCATCTATAGACTCAGCGTCAGAGAAAATTTTTGAGTTTACTCTGTCCATAAAAGTCCAACAAGTAGCTAGGGAAAGAAAGTCAATTACGGCAGAGCCCCACATTACCGTGACAAGGCGATGCTACGACGAGAGGTCGCCCGGAATCTCGAAGGTTCCGTAGGCTCAGTGTCATTCATCCTCTCGGCACGGATACACACACCTTAGGATTGAGCCATCGTTGGGATGCCATTCAGTTCGGGAATACGTGGAAGCAGGCATCCGACGGCCGGTTTGCTCAACCCCCACATCCCAAGATTTTATAATAGAAGTAGGGGTACCATAAGTGAATTAGCTCAGGGCGATAATATCAATATCAATGCAGCAAACGAAGTTAAATTTTTAGGAACAATTTTGGATGAAACATCAAGTTGGGATCAACACATCGATAGTGTCTGTAAAAAACTAAATAAAGCATATTTTGCGATCAAGCAAATGAAAAACTGTGTTGACCAACAAGGTCTATTGGCAATCTATTTCGCTATGGCTTATTCCCATATTTCACTCAATATAATGTCTTGGGGTTCTGGTAGAGATTTTAATAGGATATTTGTAGCACAAAAACGTATTGTAAGATTGATTTTCAATATGGAATATAGAGATAGCTGTAAACCGATATTTGTCAGAATGCAACTATTATCGGCACCATCAATTTATCTGTTCAAATGTGTTAATTTTGCGAGAAAAAATCTGTCCACTTTTGCAACCAATGCATCATCCCACAATCATAACACGCGTCATGGTAGCTTATTGAGAATACCAGCCCACACCACATCTAAATTTAAAAACTCTCCCCAGTATAGTGCTATTACGTTTTATAATAAACTACCCAACTTTTTAAAAAACTCCAAATCAGACAATATTTTTTATAAAATTAATAAGTAATTTTTTATTGAAAAATGTTTTTATAATGTACAAGAGTATCTGGATGGCAACTTCAGCTGAGTTTTATTTTGTTTAGTATACTAACAAACTGTCATTGAGATTTTAAACTTTATATTTCACTTACTTGCTATATTTTAAATGTATATGTTTAGTATAAATAGTACCTGTTGACATACCATATGTACATATTGTACCTCAGTGGCTAAATAAATTATTATTATTATTATTATTAACGCACTCGCCAAAAAACAGCATGCACAGTGGTTCAGGCAGTGAAATATGAACAAAGACAGCCAACCCGCCTCGTTCTATAGTGCTCGCCGTTGACAGTTATGGCCTCACCAAAGTCATTCTCAAAGAAATATGGACCGATGATGCCGCCAGCCCAAAATCCACACCGAACAGTGACTTTGTCGGAAAACACTGGAAGCTGTTGGATCTCATGTAGATAAGTATCATTCCAAATTGGACAACATTGTTAGTTCACGTACCTATTCGTTCAGAAATGAAAATTAGAGTCAGTAGAGTCAATTACCAACTGCTCCAGAGCTCATTTAGCGAACACACGTCGTTGTCTATGTCTATGGTCGTTCACCTGCAGTTCCTGGGTCAGTTGAATTTTATACGGGTGCAAGCCCAAGTCACGACGCAAAATTGTGGTCGGCGAAAGGCCGAGTTCTTGTGAGCGACGCGAAATTGACTGCTTTGGATTCTCCTGCACACTCTCACACACAGCAGCGATGTTTTTGGCAGATTTTGCGCCTTGTCGTCGTACAGGTGTTGATCAATAGTTTACTGAACCAGTGGATCCTAATTTATCCACCACATAGTGAATAGTCCTCTCGGTAGGACGATTATGACGACCGTAAAATGGGCGAAGAGCGCGGTACGTTGCCCGAACAGAGCACCTATTTTGATAAAACAATTTTATTATTTGCACGTGTTGTTAAATGCCATACTGAATGAATGACAACTAATTTGACAATAAGATGGCCGTTATCAATTGTCAAATTTCGGAAGTCCCTGTTAGGAGACCCCATATAAGCTGAAAATAGACAAAAAATGAAAATTTGGAAAAAATGAACTGAATCAATGTACAAAGTATATATAACGATCAGTATATAGCGCGACACAATAGAATGATTATTTATTGAGATATGGAGCTACAAAAACACATAACATTAAAACGGACAAATCTTTCCAAACACTCTAATAACAACTAACTTATTTAAAAACAGAGAATTAGAAATAAACTGCTTGCCAGTCCTAACGGGCACCACTCACTATTCGGCAGCGTCTAGTCAGGCGAATTTTGAAACAGGTCAATGTCAACAAGGCGTCTGGCCCTGATGAAGTGCCCGTCATCGTACTTGAAAAGTGCGCATTCCTTTTGGATTCCAGGACATCGGCTACGGAGGTACATCTTAACCGGCAGCAGGAGTTTGCATATAAAGTAACCAGGTTCAATTCAATACCACAAAAATCCAGGCATCGGTTTTCTCCAAGAAGATAAATGTCTCCGAACCGGATATAATAATATCAGGTCAGACAATTTCACTTTCAGCTTCGATAAGTTTGTTGGGAGTTAAAATGCATCCATCCAGAAAAGAGCCATCCACCTGATTGGAGATGCGAACATCACATGCAACCTTGATAACCTGGAACATCGAAGATAGGTTGGAGATTTGTCTCTCTTCTATAGATACTTTCACGGGAAGTGTTCAAGTGACTTGCTACATTTGATTCCACCAAGAGCGGTACAAATCAGAAATACGCGACGAACTGCGGCTGCTCATCGTTTTGAGGATCAACTCAGTGCACCTCGAACTTCACTGTTTAAGAACTTTTCCATTTGAAGAACGGCGTTTATGTGGAATAAACTTTCTGAAAACATTTTTCCAAATGGATATAATCTCCAGTGATTCCAATCCAATGTGAATCACTACTTTCGCATAGGCACCGCATAGGAAGGATTTTCCTGTATTGCTTGTGTTTTCTTCTTAAAAAAAGAAAGTTTGTGAGGAGTTTAATATTTCTTCATAAATAGTTAAAAAAATATGAAATTGCAAACAGATCATTGCACAACCCTTTGCAAACGCTGCAGTGAATATCAGCTTCTCAGAAAGTAATGAAGTTTGAGTTTTTTGACTCAATATATAGGTATTTAAAACGATGATTATTATCAAAAAATTCATGAATTCTAATAAAATATTGGATAACATTCAGTTTTAATTTATTTGTTGGAATTGTGTGTGATTCAAAATCGTCTTCAGTTGGCTTATAAATTCCTTGCATACTATTTGTTGAATAAATTATTTTACCGATTCGTTTCAAACATTTCATTTTCAACATAATTTTAGTAATCAATTTGAAGTCAGTAATCAATTAATATTATTTTGGTTACATCATCAGCTTATGAGATATTAGATACAGAAACGTCGAATTTTCCTAACTCGCACGTCTCAAAGACTTTCAAATTCAATTCAATTTTTTAAATGGGAAGTATAGGTTCGTGATATATCGTTTGAAACGTCTCTTCATTCTCTATTCAAAAATGTTATCGTTTTCAAGTTTATTGCAACAATTAGGATAAAATTAATTGAAATCATGTGGTTACCGAAATTCGATAAAATGCTCTCAAAACTTATTGCATATACTCAAAACTTATTTCATGTTGAGGTATCGATAATAAGAAAGTAAGCAAAAACCATAGCAATGTTCCTTTTAGATGGTATCGTTTGAAAAATTGTAAATCATTTCCGTGGCAACGTTTGTAACGTCTTGTCAACTTGTTTTTTATGTTACAACATTAGTTGTCAGTATTTTAATTTAAGTTTAATGTTCGTTAACTTCAAGTCTGACAAATGGTTAGATTAACGGAAATGCATAACAGTTTCACAAATGATTGGTTACGGAAATAAAACCCGAACACAACAGGAAGTGGCTCGCCTGTTTCATAAGAAATTTCCTAATTTACCGCCCATGTCTCAAGAAATAATAAGCAAAATAGAGAAGCAGTTTCGCGAGCTTGGTCATGTGGGGCAGATGAAAAAAGCAGCTGCCAATGCAATGAGTGATGAACTCAAATTCGATGTGATGCCTGAGTTTGAGGAAAACCCACATACATCGAGTAGACAGGTATCAACTACATTCAATGTTAACCATACATCGATAGTGAACATAATAAATGAAAATGAAATGCATCCCTTCAAAATGATACCTACCCAGGAGCTCATGGAAGACGATTTTGATACAAGAACTTATTTTTGTAAGCAAATGATGGATAACAATATCATCCAATTAGAAGACGTTATGTTTTCTGATAAGTGTACTTTGTCTCTTAAATGCTAATTAAAAAAATTGCCGCTAGTGGTTAACGGAAAATCCACACTGGATGAGAGAAGAAGACACGAAATACCGTCAAAAAGTTAATGTTTGGGCAGAGATTGTAGAAAACCATATCATTGGTCCCTTCTTCATTGAGGGCAACTTGAATGACGATAATTATTAGGCACTACTTCAAACTGATGTCATTGCAAGTTTAGCAAATTCATATCCTGATCCAGGGAAATGTGTACAAAACTAAACCTTCAGATTTGAATGACTTAGGAGAACGAATAACGAATTAGGTCGGTCATGCCTGATATGTTAAATAATGTTAAAAGACAGTTTTATTTCAGATTACGATGTTACCAAGACATTCGAGGTGAACATTTTGAACATCTACTTCGTTAACTTCCATAGTTCTTTTTCATATTCTACATTTCATTACGTTTTGCATTACATTTTAGTGTTTGGGTGTATTTTATCGAATTTCGGTCCACATCATTTTAATTTATTTTATCTTGATTGTTGCAATGAATTTGAAAACAGTAACTTTTTGAATAGAGAATGGAGATACCTTTTAAACGATATATCACAAACATTCGAAAAATTGGGGTTGTACCTGTCATTCGAAGGGGGTCAAAGGTACGGGTGGCATTTTCACATTGAAGAATGTCAAATTATAATTTACATGACGTGTTTCGGGATTTTTTTTAAATATGAACAGTAACCCAAATAATGATTCCATTTGGCTTTTACACAATTTATGTTCGTTTAGTGAAAACCAGTCAACTGCTTTTTCGTAGTTGATAAAATGCGTCGCTCATTAACTCAATTGTGATGATGTATACGTTGAAATCGACAATGTAGATTGTTCTATCGGCATAGTTTTTAAACCATTGGACAACCTATTGGAATGAATTGAAATGAACTTAAAACAATGATAGTTTCTCAGAGTACCCTATTCAACACTTATCCGATAATGTAAAATTTCAATGAAGGGAATGAAAGAAAAGATATGTATTTGGTTCCAATGTCTGTCGAAAATATCATAGTGGAATGTTCAGGTTTAGCGTTACAATGTCAGTTCAGAATAAAAGAGGGTTCTTGGAGAGCCATGCAACTTTGAAAATGTCATCGGGTTCCTATCAGAAATAGGCATTCTACATAATTTATAGTACTTTCAATGTTACAAAGTTATCAGTTTGTAACTTTGTCAATAGTGCATTCACGAATTGTCGATGTTTCGTTGATGAGAACCCAAGTGGTTGATGCAACTTGTTATTTCAAATAAAAACAAAATTCAGCAAAAAAGATTCACTCAAGCAAAAATTAACACAGTAATGATTGTATAAAATATATAATCAGACAATGAGGATCTTGATGGCAAAGCGAGAGTAATCAAATCTATAATGGATTGGACTAAATTTCAAAAACAAAACTGATTTTCCCACCTACAAAGCAAAGGCAAACTATATTTTCGATATCAGAAACATATTAACCCAGAGAAAAGTGCATTCATAGAACTACTACAATATATTATTCAGAATGAATTCAATGGGAGATTTAAACAAGTGCATCTTGATTATACTCTACAGGAAATAAAATATCCAAAAAAATGATTGCTTTGCAATCATATCTTCTTTCATTTAATTCGGTATGAAGTAAAACACATTCAAGTTTTACAGTATTTCAATTTTCACCGCCATTTCCGTTTCTCATCATAATAAGAATTGATCATACATTTCAACACCCTTTCCAGTTATTTCATCTAGTTTTATCTAAGCGTGACAAATTTATTCCGCAAGATATCAAGGAAAACGAAACAACCACTTTGAGTCAATGTATAACCAGCAATGAACTGATTGCTTTGCGATACGAAGTCAAATCATAGATGAAAGTGTGTGTATAAATATCAGCTCTTTATATGGAATTTCCTCCGACCACCTGGCTAGCAATATTTCTTATAGATAGTATGCTCAATGTAGAACATTGTGATAAAATATACCGACAAGAATGATGATAGGGAATACTGGTAATGGAAACTCAAATCAGCGAGCAGTGACTTTTAAATGCTTGACAAAAGTTTTCAAAGAGAATAAAAACACATAACAACTATTATAAAAGGGTGGGTACACTTTACTCTCAATTCTTCTCAATATCATTTGAATTGAAAAGCTCATTTTGTACTTGTGATGCAGTGTTTGAAACCTCTCATGTAGTAATAAATATTACTGGAGATTTTTCACAACACCAAACCGTTATTTTAACACCTCGACACGTGTTTCGATCACCAAGTGATCATCTTCAAGAGGAAGATCAAACTGATCATTCTCTTGAAAATGATCATTCGGTGATCGAAACACGTGTCAAGGTGTTGAAATGATCATCTTCAAGAGGAAGATCAAACTGATCATCCGCTTGAAGATGATCACTTGTTGATCGAAACACGTGTCGAGGTGTTAAAATGATCATCTTCAAGAGGAAAATCAAACTGATCTTCCTCTTGGTGATCTCAACACGTGTCAAGGTGTTGAAATGATCATCTTCAAGAGGAAGATCAGTTTGATCTTCCACTTGAAGATGATCACTTGGTGATCTCAACACGTGTCGAGGTGTTAAAATGATCATCTTCAATAGTAAGATCAAACTGATTTTCCTCTTGAAGATGATAACTTGTTTATCGAAACACGTGTCGAGGTGTTAAAATGATCAAGAGGAAGATCAAACTGATCTTCTTCTTGAAGATGATCACTTGGTGATCGAAACACGTGTCGAGGTGTTGAAATAACGGTTTAGTGTTGGGAAAAAAGTCCAGTAATAATCAACCCAATTCTGGTTTGCTGTCAGGATTGTTTCAGTGCAGAATATTCAAGCTCCTCTTGAGAGAAGATTGAATTACAAAAGTCTCAAGATATTAGTACAGGGGTCCTTCTTGAAGATAATGGGTACATTGTAAGTAAAACATCATCGAGTGGGTAGTACTTTTTCTTCATTGGTAGTATTCCAAGAACTGGCTTTAGCAAATTCATTAAAAAAGTGATGATGAAGAATCTTTCAAAGAAAAGTAGGCAATCAATTTCAAAACATCTACAGATTTGGTGCTGAAGAGCCGATAAGGCAAGTGTCTTACGGTGAAACATCTGTTGTCCACCAGAGAGGATGTCAGTGTCCAATGTAAGTGAAATTTAACCTCTTCCATTTACTATATTGTGTAGGAATCCTGTGAATGATATCTGATTCAATTCCATAACGAATGTTTGGAATACAAACTGAATATAGAAGTGTTTTTCGTACAAGTGTCATTAAAAATGACATTTTTAATGGTTGTCAAGAGTATCAAAAGATGATGTTTACAAAGTAGCGTTTTAAAAAATATCTTCAACACTAATGTTAAAACTGAAACTGCTATTTGAAGCCAAACATTTGAGGTGAACCAAAAATATTTCATGAAAGTACCGACTCTGTTCGGAAAACACTCTTTTTTTACATTCAGCCTCTTTTGATGAAGAGTTTGTCTAAACTATCTCGTTGATAATAAAACAATAGAATGTCAACGTTTGAATACATTTTTCATTCAAACAACTACCTCTTACTTGGCTTCACCTTGCCCTAATTCATTCATAATATTTATGTAGGAGTTGAAAATGACAATATTTCATATAACAAACCAGATAACTTAATAATTATTCATGTAAATGAACGACTGATAACGATACTCCAAACAAGCTTGTACATTGTCAACTAGCATACATTATATTATAAGTGTATATTATGACACTTCGGTTAGTGTACATATGTTGATTCGAGCGGGGAGTCGAGAATGCATTTACCAGTACTTAAGAAGAAAAGTAATGGCTTTGTACGACCTGAACTTAAGTGAACCAAGTGTTTGTTCATAAACAGTTTTCATTTTTCAATATTATGCAATCGCTGATTACTCTTGAGTTCGAAATAAATCAATATGGCGAAGGTAATCACTTTCTTATGTAGTAATTTATTGATTTCACATGACCGTAGTGTATACTTTCAAGATATGGAAACCTTTTGAAGATCAATATTTACTTGACATCCAACCCTAGAATCTGTACAGCTTTCTTTCCTATTATTCCAATGAACATTTTCATTTGTCTTTATCTCAGCACTTTATTTCAGTGATCAATTCACAATAATCTGAATTATTTCTTCAAGTGGCTTTTCAAGAGTTCTCAGAAATGTTTCCAGTCCAGAGAAAGTAGTACTGGAACCCACCTTCGCGAGTCCATTAGTTTGGTACTCTTCTTAAATGTCTTTGTGGCACTTACATCAAAATTTCTTGATGTCTCTATGCCAGTTGAAAGGATGTACAATCGTTCTAAGTGAGTTTGGAATGTCAGACAAGTATATTACCTTAAAGTTCGGAGTGCTGCTGGTTCTGTCACTTCCACGGCGAACGTCTTCATCCATCTTGACGTCCTCACCCAGCTGCAAATTTTGAGATATGTCTGTATGGTGGCTCTTCATCGCCACTTCAAACAAAACCTCGAAATCATGCCTTATTGACATTACATCCAGTAAAACCTGAAGGAATTACTTACTGCTATCTTAATTATCTGGTGGTGAAAAATTATTTTCAAAGCTTTCGTCCATCCTTCGAATACTGCTTTCTTGGTGTGCAATTATGTCAAGTATATTTATACAGAAGAATTGAAATAGTTTCGAATTGATTTTGTAAAAAGTAAAATTGAAACCTCTGTTGTAGAACGAATCAATAACAGTACATTTCTCGTCCATAAAGAAGAGTATTTCAGTGATTGGAGAAAGTGAATGTTTCGTTTATTTGAAGTTGATTGACAATGTTTCATGATGAATTTCACTAGTTCGGACTTCCATTCCGGCTTCTCTTCCTTGCGAGGCTCGCAAGGAGGAGCCTTGCAAGGAAGTGAAGCCGTCACAAGTGCTTGCACTTCCCTACATCAGAGGATTATCGGAGAGGATAAGAAGAATTCGTTCCAAGTACAACATCAGAACCTGTTTTAGATCCAGTAACACTATCTGTAGCAGCTTCACGAAAACCATGCCACCAAACGCGGACTGCGATTCAAAGAATTGCATTTACCGGATACCCTGTGAGTGCGAAAAATCCTATATTGGTGAAACTAAGAGGCCATTGAATGTTCGCATTGCCGAGCACAAGAAGCACACACAGCGAGGGGAAACCAGCAAATCAGGAATAGCAGACCATATTTGGACCCATCAACACAACATCGAGTGGTCCCAAGCTGAGATCTTGCACAGAGAGGAACATTGGTTTAGGAGAAAATTCAAGAAAGCCGCATAAATGTTGTCCAACAACGTATTCAGCCAGGCCAGCGTAGAAATACGCAACATATGGAAACCCATCAACAAGCGAAAAATGGCCAACTCCCGCCAAAACGGTCATCTCCCACGGAACCAGTGAAGCGGAAAATGAAAAACAGGGATAAGTGAAAGTATTTGAACGACCTATAAATAGTCATCTTTTGGAGGAATCAGTCCGTCATCACCCGAAGACGATTGTAGATACTAACAATCGAAACGTCGTGAACTAACGTGACTTGGAATCTCTACACTTATTATTTTTATTTTCTTTTTTCATTTCTTTATTTTTATTTTGTTTTTATTTATTCAATTGTTATATTTTTACTTGTAGTTCATTTCATTTCAGGTTTATTTTGCGTAATATAATTGTTATTTTTAGCTATTCATTTTTAATTATTCTTTTTTAGTTGTTTCAGGGATTTCAAATCATTTTATATAGTAGACAATGGAAATCCGAACTAGTGAAATTCATGAATGTTTCGTATCTATCACAAAATGTTAACATTGTGTTGAATATGTAGTATGTACACTAAATTTCAGAATTATTATGGAAAAAATGAAGGGAAAAAGAACTATTATAGGTTAGAACAGCTGAACTATAATGCTGGATAATGAATTATAACTTTACAACCATTTTTGTTTATCATTGCTGCTTCGACCTTCATTTAGATTCAAGGGTTTCACATGCAGTCATATCCTAGGATGTTCAACATTTCTATTCTAGTATTTAGGCATTTGGATCCAAAGAGTTTTTGAATACTATCAGAATTATACTGGGATGTCTTTTTCGACTGTTTCTTGTATTGTGAAGCGATACAATGAGACTGGGGAGTACAAAAGACGTAAGAGATGAACAACGTAAATTTGAAAATTCAATCTTTGCGAAATCGCACGCTCACAGCTCCGCTTCTCAGAAAAGATTTACTGAGCACAAGTCAAGTTAACATAAGTGTCAAAACAGTAATAGGATTACTCGGAGAAGTTGGTTTAAATCCAAAATGCCCTGCCAGAGTGCCTAGGCTTCTCTCACGTCACAAATCTAGACGGTTACAATTTGCCATAGCCTATGTCAACTGGAATGAACAACACTGGGGAGAAATTCTTTTCACAGATAAAACAAGAATACAGTTATGGAAACCAGATGGATGTGGTCGAGTATACTGAAGATCTGGAGAACGTTTCGCAGAATGTAATCTTGTACATAACGTTAGCTTTGGTGGTGGTTCCATTATGTTGTGGGATGGCATCAGTATGGACAGTCGCACCGAGCTTATAGAGGTGAATTCAAGAATTACCTTAGGGCGGCTTCATTGGTTACGACAATGTTGTGCTAATGCATGATAATGCTCGTGCAAATGCTGCAAGAACAGTCACCCCGTATCTTGAAGTTGTTGGACTTGAGGCAGTGGAGTGGCCACCAAACAGTCCTGACGCAAATCCCATAGAATATATTTGGGACATCCTGAAAAGACATAATACGAGCACGAAATCTAGCTCCTAAATCAATTGTAGAATTGAGAATTGCTGCACAGGAAGAATAGAATCGAATTCACAATAAACCATCAAAGGCCTTTTGCGGAGTATGTCCAGGAGGATGCAAGCTATCATTAGAGCTAGAGAAGGAAAAAACAGTAAGTATATAACTATTATTATTTTATCTGGATTATTTGGCAATTAATATACGTTAAATACTTCAGCAAATACCATTTAGTAATGAAAACTGCATAAAGATTCAGACAAATAGAAATTGACATAAAATCTAGGCTCAAAATTAAATATACAATATTTTTGTCTCTGAGTATATTTTTTCATTTTATTTTATCAGACTAAGCGGTAGAAGAATCCACATGTATTTAATTGAAACATGTATCTATGAACAACTACTTCCTTTCTTAACGAAACATAATGTAATTACCAAATGTCAAAATGGATTTTGCCCCGGTAGATCGACAGAAAGTGCGACTACAGCTCTCTTGGAAAATATCTATAGATGAATTGACATAGGAAAGTTTGTGACCGCACTCTTCTTCGATTTATCAAAGGCTTTTGATTCTATAAACTCCCATATACTGGCCAAGAAACTTAGTGCAATTGGAATTCGAGGTAAATTTCTATCTTGGATTATGTCTTACATGAAATTTCGAAAGATGTACCTAGAATGGGATAATGTAAACTCGAGTACTTATGACTTGGAAGTTGGAGTTCCACAAGGCTTAGTCTTTTGGCCATACATAAATGATTTACCACAACATATCGGCACTACTTCGATAGTTCTTTTTGCCGATGATACTTCCATTTCCGCAGAAGCCGACAGTCCTTTGGAACTTCAAGAAAAATTGAATGTAATAAGTCAAAATTTCTCAAAGTGGTGTCAAAGAAATAGACTTATGGTCAATGCAGGAAAAACAGTATTGGTACAGTTTTCTCCAAGAGAATCTGTGGAGCATCCCATACATGTTATTATAAATAACACGAGTATATACCCTTCAGAAACCACAAAGTTTTTAGGAGTTCACATCGACCACTCATTGAATTGGCAATTTCAAGTTGACTACGTGAGTAAAAGACTTAATAGCAGTTTCTATGCCTTAATGCAGCTTAAAAAAAATACTGAGTGAAGAACAACTGTTAGATGTTTACTATGCTCTTGTTAATTCTGTTCTATCTTATAATGTGGTCTTATGGGGAGATGCAACAAATATTAACAGGGTCTTTGTTGCTCAGAAACGAATAATTCTACGTCATACTGATTCATGTTGACCTGTTTTCAAGCAAAGAACGATATTGACAGTACCTTCTCTCTACATATATCTGTATGCTCTTTGTGAAAAAATGCGAACTCGAATTAGAAACTAACTCCCAATGTCATAATTACTCAACAAGGAACGGGAATTTAATCAAACTTCAACAACATCGTACAAAATTATTCGAAAAGACGCCATCTCTAGCAGGTTCCAAATTTTTCAATTGTCTGCCTTCCGGCTTAAAAAGGGTTACATCAATTTTAGTATTCAAACGGAGAATCAGAGACTATCTTGTAGATGGTTGTTTTTACAATATTAATGAATATTTGGAATATCCACATTCGCCAATCAACAATTAATATCATTCCGGCATTACCTATTTCAGCTATTATGTACAAGTATAAACACTTTTAATTGTTTACTTTAAACAAGCACTCTCATGTGTTGAATTTATGTATTTTGTACTAATGTTCATATACATTTCATGTTTTTCACCATTGACGACTCCTATATCATTGTGAAGTGATCATTTTAGGGAATAAAGATATTGTATTGTATTGTAAAAAAGTTTACCCTCTCACTGAACTGTGACACTTTTTTTACGCGTGTTTCACCATCATGAGATAATACAAAAACTCTAGACTTGATAATCTTTTGATAACGTCAACTTGGTTGCTGAAATACGCATCATGAAAAATGTCGACTCCTTCATGAATATTTTCTGAGAATTTTTATTTGATGGCAAAAAATTCAAATTATTCAGTTTCTAACAGAAAATATACCCAAATATTGTGTCCTCCTGCCTCCTGATATAAAAGAAGTATAATTCTCATTCAGAAATTATGGTAGGTGTACTCATTGTTTGAATCAGTTTTACAAAAATTTTTAAAATGCTACAAATTTACTTTCGTATACACACGCAGTTGAAACATTTTGAAAATTCACTTGAAAAACTAAGAGGCCATTGAATGTTCGCATTGCCGAGCACAAGAAGCACACACAGCGAGGAGAAACCAGCAAATCAGGAATAGCAGACCATGTTTGGACCCATCAACACAACATCGAGTGGTCCCAAGCTGAGATCTTGCACAGAGAGGAACATTGGTTTAAGAGAAAATTTAAGGTAGCCGCATACATGTTGTCCAACAACGTATTCAGCCAGGCCAGCGTAGAAATACGAAACATATGGAAACCCATCATCTCCCGCCAAAACGGTCATCTCTCACGGAATCAGTGAAGCGGAAAATGGAAAGCAGAGAAAGTGAAAGTATTTCAACGACCTATAAATAGTCATCTCTCGGAGGAATCAGTCCAGTCATCACCCGAAGACGATTGTAGATACCAACAATCGAAACGTCGTGAACTAACGTGACTTGGAATCTCTACACTGTTTTATTATTTTCTTTTTTTCATTCCTTTAATTTTATTTATTCAATTATTATATTTTTACTTGTAGGTTATTTCACTATCATTTCATTTCAGGTTTATTGTTGCTTAATATAATTGTTATCTTCAGCTATTCTTTTTAATTATTCTTTTTTACTTGTTTCGGGGATTTCAAATCATTATATATAGTAGACAATGGAAGTCCGAACTAGTGAAATTCAACTGAATCAAGTCAGCAAGAATTAGGTAGTATCATTTTTCCTCGAAGACATTATCGGTGATTGCAAAATTGCAAAACGCTATCGTTTGACGTGGAATTCACAGAGTCCGTAAAAATTCTTTTACAGGCTAGCAAAATACTGGGCACTCTGGGCAGCCATTAACGATTTATTGTAATTACAATCCATATAGCATATCTATTAAGATATTCATTTCAAAAGGAGTTCCATTATGGTGATAGATATGGTTGATGATACATGGATGCATTAAAAATAAATATTCCGGGCCACTTTTTCTCACAAACGGAGAATTTGGAAAATTACAATCGACTCTGTTGAAAATTAATCGGTGTGAATATCACAAAGCCAGAGTTTTGATCATAACAACCATCTACATGTAGACACTTAAGCCACTCTTATACTCGGCCTTTATGACAAAACAAATTATTATGACCTTCTGTCCAATGCCTTACTATACACAGGTGCACCCGATGATGATTTTTTCAATAAACAGAGATGCTCAATCCTTAAAGAGATGGGATGGAATCAAAGGATTTAATCTTGCCAGGATCACCTTGGGCGACCCTGGAAAGCTGGCGCCGAGGAAGTATCTGGCGATGACCAGGAAAAATCTATGCCTAACAGTAGGATTTCTGACTGGCCATTGTCAACTAAGGAAACACCTCCATTAATATGGGGCTAGTGGACACATCTCTATGCAGGATGTGTGATCAGGAAGATGAGACTGTCAGGCATGTCCTGTGCGAGTGCCCGGAATTATCGTCAATAAAAGAGTGTGTGTTCGACGAGTCTTGGCCAACACCTGCCGATATAAAGGAGATATCTCCCAGTGACCTGTCCACCTTCCTGGAAAGAACAGGATGGACGATGACCGAGGAGGACAACTCCTTGGGAGGATGTACAATGGGTCACATGTGGCCTAAGTGCTGTGGGCTTACACTCACCCTCCCTACTCTACAGATACAGATAAACAGAGAGACATTTTACACAAATTATTTCGCATCAATCAGACCCGATTCATACACGATTATACGAGGGAAAACAAAGTCATGTTTCTAGCATCCATATTTTGACTCCCTGTGGTGGAATACAGCTTTTGGATGACACTAAAAACCATCCTGTATGCAAGTTTAGTTTATTCCGTAAACATTGCTTCTTCTTTTAATCACGATTCGTCGAATAACTCATTGCATTTTCTTTACGTATTCCTCATGCAACGATCAAGATGTGTGAGATGTCGCAAAAGACCACCTACGAACAAAATAAACTTTTTTGCGCACAGAAAAGAATGGAATAACATCCCTCAGGAATGACAATTTGTGGAATGCCTCGGAGAATGGAAGCTATTTTCCAAACAAGTGGAATCAACATCCGATATAGGAAAGTGAGTTTATTGTTTTCCTTTCCGAACATTCGCTACTTATGTTACCGTTTAATTGTTAATTTTTCCATAATGATTGTTGAAAATTGAAGAGCACCCAGAGGAAACGTAATGCTTTATTCAGTAATTCATGAACTTGAAACGAGTCGAGATATCAAAATGGATGAAAAAATAATGTTGGTGAATGAATCAAGTTTGCTTACAGGATTTTTTGAGTGTCATCCACAAGCTGTATTTCACGACAGAGTGATGATACCATGATAATTAAACAGAGTAATGATGTATCACCACTTGTATGATATAAATACATAAAATTTCTCGGGCTTCCTACATTCGATTATCGATTTTCTCATTTTTTTATGTTTTTACACTCGCCTCGCAGATTTTTCAGCTATTTATCATGTTTATTTTGTTGGTGACAGGCATAAAAGTTAGAAGTGTTTTCCGTGTACGGCGATTTTCTGCTATCGACAAAAACAGGATCAAATAATTTGCATCAAATTTTGTGTAAAAATTAAATTGAGTGATCAAAAACACTTGAAATGTTCCGTGTCAGTGTTTTTCGGATTTGAAAGCCGTGGATTTTTGGAATTTCTTCCTGACGTTTCGCTAGCGCGTGTGGCTAGCTTCTTCAGAGGTTTAACCATCATGGTTTGCTGTCCCATGACTAACTTTTAGCCTTCATAAAGCGTATTCTTTCTTGTTAGGTAATCAGTTGTATTGGTACCTGTATTTGTACCTGTATTTGTACCTGTACTTGAACCTGGAACATTAACAATCTTGCTGCCTGTTGTCATTCTGTTCGTTATTCTCGAATTTCTTAAAATGAGGTTCCATATTCGATTGGATTGAGGTTCACCGCTTCCTCTATTCTGTTGAAATTCTCCGTGTGTTTGTGGATCTCTATTGCCTCCCGTACCAGTCGGCTATAGTATCCCTGGTTGGGGGCAATTAGTTCTGTGTTTTCAAACAAAATTATGTGGCCTCCTTCACTAAGCGCGTGTTCTGCCACAGCTGACTTGTCCGCTTGGCCTAGTCTGCAGTTCCTTTTATGCTCTTTCAGTCTTGTCCCCATGGATCGTTTGGTGGATTCGATATACACCTTCCCACAAGTGCATGGTATGCGATAGACCCCTGTTGCTGATAATGGGTATCTTTTGTCTTTAGCCGACCTGAGGCTTTGTTGTATCTTCCTCGTGGGTTTGAAGACTGTTTCGATGTCGTGTTTATCCAATAGTTTTCCAATTATGTCCGTAACCCTAGGGATAAACGGTAGATATGCGCGTGCAACCATCTGGTCCTTTTCCTCCGCTTTTTTAACCGTGGTGCTCTTCGGTTTCATGGCTTTCCTGATCTCGGAGGCACTGTATCCATTCGTACACAAGGTCACTTCAAGGTATTTCAGCAGGACAAATGTATAGCTTTCCCAGATGTACCAGTAGAACGATGTGGTACCAGACTAACCCACAAAGTGTATCGAAAACCCACTCACACAGATAGATACTTGCACCATCCTAGCCAAAAGAGAGGAATCATCTCTACTCTAACGGAACGGGCTCGGAGAATTTGTGAACCAGAACATCTGGAGAGAAAACTGGTGCCACTGGGTCCTGAACTTCTTAGTCCAGCCGCTTCCTTGACTAAAGAATCGGCAATGCGATTACCTTCGCTTCTGTCGTGCCCTTTAGTCCACCTCAGGATAATGTTAATATCTACTGAGGCTTTGGCTAAATCTTGGTGGCACTCTAGAACTAGCACATACTCACTAGTCATTGCTTCTACGAAATTTTGTATCCAAAAACAACTCTGTAATCATGCCTTAGCCACCGTATTCACCAAATTTGTCCCCTGCGACTTTTCTCTTCTTCCAAGATTTTCGAGACCCATGAAAGGACGTCGTTTTGGGACGATTAACGGGATAAAAACCAAATCTCTGAGAGAGCTCAAGGAGAAACCAAGAAGTGCATTTCAGAACTACTTCGAGTATTGGAAAAAATGCTTGCACAAGTGTATTATTTCTAAGGGGAACTATTTTGGAGGGGACACACTGAAAATAATATTATTGGAGTTTTTTCCCAACACCAAACCGTTATTTTAACGCCTCGACACGTGTTTCGAAGATCTTCCTCTTGAAGATGATCACGTGGTGATCGAAACACGTATCGAAGTGTTAAAATAACGGTTTGGTGCTGGGAAAAAAACTCCAGTAGTATCCATTACTACACTAACTGTTCCAAAAAGTGCATCACAATTATACGGGAAATTGATGAATAAATAAATAGTTTTTGAGAAAAATTAAAATTCACCTTGTTTTTTGAGATACCTCGCATAAATCGGGCCTCATCAAAGAATTTGTTTGATGTGAATTAATCTGGGATGAAAATCGGGCTCAAAATAAAAAAATCCTTTGAGATAGCCTCTTTTTAGAACCTGAATGTACTAAAGCAGATATTCTACAAGTTATCTATACATCACATCCTACTCAGGTTCACTGCTAGGGCAATGAAAACAAAATAATTTTTATTTAGCCAACAAAGCATTCTCCTCACCCTGTATAATGTCTGCAACATTTTTCTATTCACACTACACTAGTTTACCCATCATCATCATTTTCGAAGTTATTGTCAACTGAGAGCAGTTATGAATTCAAGTTTTTCAAATCCTTCAGTCATGCAGTGAATTTAATGTTTTACTGTCATACGTACCCGAGTTTACTCAACTATAACAACATTTAATGCAAATCGCTTTCCAGCGTATGGGACGGATTTTATTGTTTCCTCTCGTCCACCAGTGCACAGTTATTTGTTCAAGTTAATTGAAACGAAAATGAGAGATCCACCACAGAATTACGAATAATTCTTCGGGGCGCACCTTCGGCCCCGTACAGAGCTAATATTTATTTAAGCGAATGACAAAACAGCGCTCGTGCTGCTTCATAAGAACGCTTTTTGTTCAGGAACTGTATAAAAAGGGGTTTTGTTCTATAAAGGGTGTCCTGGACAATAGATTTGAATTTGATGAATTGGTATCCTACGACTTTTCAGATACACTCATCGGAGATTCGAAATGATATTATGGAAAGTAATGCCACAAGCCCTCAAAATTATTTCTCGACAAATTTCCATTTTTTGAAGAAAACCCAGTGAGTACTTATTCAGTTTAATCGATGAATATCTGAAACACGAATTCAACCACCATCAATCGACTAGGAGAGGAATCATCAAGACTCTATTAGATCGTGCTTTCGGGCCTTGTAATACTAAGGAAGGTCTACTCCAAAGCCATGGCCGAACTGACTGAACTGAACAACCAGTACTTGTACTACCCTACATCAGAGAATTGTCGGAAAGGAAACGAAGAATTGGGTCCAAGTTCAACATCAGAACCTGCTTCAGATCCAGGAATACTATCCGTAGCAGCCTCTCGAAAACCAGGCCACCAAACGCGGACTGCGATTCCAAGAATTGCATTTACCGGATACCTTGTGGAGTGCGAAAAATCCGTGGTGGAACTAAGAGGCCATTGAACGTTCGCATTGCCGAGCACAAGAAACACACAGCGAGGGGAAACCAGCAAATCAGGAATATCAGAGCATGTTTGGACCCATCAACATAACATCGAGTGATACCAAGCTAAGATCATACACAAAGAGGAACACGGGTTTAGGAGAAAATGCAAAGAAGCCACATACATGTTTTCCAACAGTGTATTCAGCTAATCTATCGTAGAGATACGCAACATATGGAACCCCACAATCAAGCGAAAAATGGCCAACCCCCGCCAAACGGTCATCTCCCACTAAACTAGTGAAGCGAAAAAGGAAAGCAGAGATAAGTGAGATGACCCATAAATAGTCATCTCTCGGAGGAATCAGTCCAGTCATCACCCGAACACGATTGTGGATACTAACAATCGAAACGTTGTGAAGTAACTTGGCTTGGAATCTCTTAACTTTCATTTTTATTTATTGTTCAATTGTTCTATTTTTACTTGTATTTTATTTACTATTATTTCATTTCAGGTTTTTTTGCTTGATATAATTGTCATTTTCAGCTATTCAAGTCAGACAAAAAAACTTGGCAAGTTGACTTGGGTGTCACACCAATAGGTGGTTCCACTTATGTTTCACTTGCGTTTACGCAGCCTTTTTCATCAAGTACTTTCTTGGTTTTTCTCATTTTGTCTTCAATCAAAGACCGTCTGCCCGGTACTGACGATGCCCAATAGGCTGAAATAGCTGTCTACCGGTAGCTTTTGAATTGAAATCAATATGGGAATGATCAAAAAGTACTTATCTATTTATTTTATATATATATATATATATATATATATATATATATATATATATATATATATATATATATATATAAAATGTATATATATATTTCAATATTAAATTCTAGAATTTAGAATTTAATATTGAAATACTCAAAATAAAGGAAAATTAGTTGCATCAATCAATTTTGACAAAACCTAATTAGCTCATAAGTTGTTCATTTGAAGTACAGATTAGATACCTTACCTTAAGTAGAAATTTCTTATCGTTTGTTTTCAGTATAATGGTTACGCACATATATTAACAACAAATAATCTTTCTTCAATCAGTTTGTTTCCACTGAAGCTCAAATGTCACAATCCATGATTAAAAATGATCAATCACCATTCATATATATTGCCTGAAACACAAAAACAAATTAATAAACCATTTAGATCAATATCAGCAAACAAAATAACATTACAAGTTCATTCAAAATTATCTAAATCAATATGTAGTAAGTACATCAAAGTGTAACTGAAAACAACACTCAGTATATGATAAAACCATGTAGTTAAAATGTTGTCAAGCCTACTAAGTTATTGTTAATGGAAAGAGTTCATAAAATGTGCAAATTCCTGATTTCAAAAATAAATATTGTAAAATTGAAAATGTGAACTGTCATAAGACAATCAAAATTGTTAATATTAGATATTAGATTAAGTATGTTTATCCAAATGGTGAATAAACTAAGGTTAGTTTGTATAAAGTGCCAAAAAGTTACAAATTATAACAAGTTGACATGATCTAGAATTTTCGAGAATTGGTTGCCAAGGAAATGAGGAGATTATTGATTGGGGAAGCGAAGAGAGTCGATGAAGAAGACTGGAAGAGGAAGCACGTTGAAATTTTGCTAAGTTTTTGAAAATTGAATTTAATTTGAAAATAGTAGGTGAAAATATTTAAAAATAATAAAAAATATAACAAGTAAATTCGGAACCCATTTATTAATATAAAAAATTAATCAAAACAATTCACTTCAAAATAAATCTCAAATCACTATTATACCAGGATATATTGTGGATATATACTGTTGTCCGGGTTGACAATGCTGTACGATTGTAATGTAGTAAGATGTAGGTATGTCTGACATTATGTACAACTAGAGGACTGACTCATAGCCGGTGGGAAAAATCGTATCTGAAGGTGGTTGGCAATGTTTCGTGGTTTAATTAGTTCGGACTTATATTGAGAAAGAAACTGAAATTACAATGAAATAAAATACAAACAATCAAAAATTCAACTAATAACACAAGCTTCAAATGAAAAATTATTAACAAGCAATGAAAATTAAAAAAAAATAGAAGGTTCCAAGCCAAGTTACTTCACGACGCGACGTTTCGATTGTTAGTATCCATAATTTCATTCAATTGTAATTTCAGTTTTTTTGCTCAATATAATTGCTATTTTTCGGCTATTTTTTTTTAATTTTTCATAGCTTCTTTCAGGAATTTCAAATCAATGTATATCAATGGAAGACCCAACTGTTGAAATGCAAATCGTATCTGCGTAAAGTTTGGGTCTGTGTATGACAAGGAAAGTATTAGAAAAAAAAGAATAGAAACTTTTGTTTGCTATTCTACGTAGTACGGATTAAGGGTAAACAATAAATGGATATTAAAATGCCATTTGGGTTCTTGTAGATATATAAAAGCAAAGCTCACCGGCAGCTGTATGTATGAAACGTGTATGCATGATTACTGAATATTATAATATGACCTTCCCAGGCGGTGTTGTGGTTTTCGTTTTCACAGAATGCAAGCTTTTTCCTTCAACAATAATAGTGTGAATTTAGCAAGTGTAAATTGCTTCATTTTTAATGGTACAAAATTATGATTACTAAAAGTTCAAAACGTTGCTTTTTTTCTCAATGAAATTCGATCAACTGACTCAACGATGAGAAACACCTCTAACCCATAAATCATTCCGCGCGATGAACAGAAGCAACTCGACGGACATCCGCATGCCGCTTTGTGTAATTTACAAACAGCTTCTCAAGATAATTATCTACCACGCTCTGCGTCGTTGCTAAGTAGGAAAGTCGAGCTATTAGAATGGCAATGCAGGGGAACGTAGGGTGAACAGCGAGATGAAATGATCCACCAGGAAAACGCTTGTGGCTTTCCCAGACCGTAAATGGACAGTTGAAGAAAATTCCTGATTGCTTTGACATACAAATGAGTTCACTGGGTTATTGATTATGACGACCATAAGGGCAATGGAAATGGTGAAAATTTAGTCTCAGTGGTAAGTCTCAAAATGTTCGATAACGTTGAAAATTGTATGTTGATCTTGACCTGGGGTTTGATAAGCATGTAAATTATCTATTGAAAACAAATCGCGGGTAGCAGAGATCGTCCACAGGGGGAACGCTGGTTCAAAAGAAAGTTGAAAGAAGTCGCATATATGTTGTGCAACGGCGCATTTAGACAAGCTAGCGTAGAAATACTCAACATATGGAAACATGTAATCAAGCAGAAAACCGTTAATTCCCGCTGAACTGGTGAAGCGGAGAGAGGAAAGAGGAGATAGGTGAAAGCATTCGATTGATCTATAGTCATCTTTCGGTGGAAAGTCCAGTCATCACCGGAAGACGATTGTGGATACTAACAATCGAAACGTAGTGAAACTTTTTCAATTTTTTTTATTTCATTTTTAATTTTTCCCTATATTCTATTTTTTTATTTTTATTCTTTGTTTATTTTCTATTTTTCATATTTTTTTTTTATTTTTTTTCACTCTGTGGTGGTCATTTTCATCTTTAATCTTGATTATTTTATTTTATTCATTTTATTGTGAAAAAAAGGAATTGAAACTTTTTATGTTTTTTACTAATTTTATTTGTAACCAGCGTCACTGCAGTTTCATCCTATAAGGACAGATAAAAGTGGTAAAAAAACAGAAAGTTTCAATTCTCTTTTCTTCATTATGATTTTCTACCACGCAATAATATACATCCATCAATTTATCATTTTATTGTATTTTCATTTCACGATTCATTACTTATATATACGAATCAAAAACCCACACAGTATTGTTTCGCTCAAGACAGTTGCAGTTGGAATGTCCACCGACAATCAAAATAGCTACAAAAGAGAGAGAAATAACATCAAAATCAAAGTTTCTTGGTTTATATATCAATGAATTTCTGACCTGGTCAGAACATATAGAAGATCTATGTATGAAACTCAATAGGGTGCTTTATGCTATAAGATCTCTCAACAAATATCTCCACCCAAACTCAATGAAAATAATATATCATTCCAGCTTCGAATCGGTGGCAAAGTACGGAATTTTGTTTTGGGGATGTAGTCATGATGTTCAAAAAATTTTTGTAATACAAAAAAGAAACTTACGGGTTATGTTAAACATGGCCTACATAGCATCATGTAGAGGGTGTTTTCGGAAGAATAATATAATGACAATTTTTGGCATATATATATATATATATATATATATATATATATATATATATATATGAATGCTTAATATATTTTTTCAAAAATAAAGATACCTTTTTGACCTATAATATTTCACACGGGCATGAAACAAGAACGAGAAATATCATGTATCCATTACACAGACTCTCTATAACAGAAAGTAGTCCTCACTACATGTGTATAAAATTCTTCAATAAACGGCCAGCTCGAATAAAATCAATCAATGGCATCAGCAAATTCAAGAAAGAAATTAAAAAAAAATTATTATAGAAAATGAACCATATAATACTGGTGAATATTTTAATTGTAATTTTCCCACCTGATAGGCAACTCTATATGTCTTCAATATATGTTTATGAATATTTTTGCAACATATTTCATATCTACTTTATTATTTAATTTTTTTTTAGATTTTATATATACAAATGTTTAATGTTTTTCTTTGTGACGCCTTTTCATTCTATGTCTTCATTACTGCTTCAGCTGTATTAGTCTGCATTTTTTGAAATAAAGTATATTATTATTATTATTATTATTATTATTATTATTATATAATTGATATTTTAGCTATTCATTCTAATTTTGCACATGCCATCCAGATTTTCAGAAGCATCACAGCTTCTGCTAACGAATTGGGGAAAACTTTGCAGTACCCCAATTACGGTAAATGTGCATTTTGTGCATTTAGAAACTTGAGTTTCTAACAAACTGACAATACCACACAGTCCTCTACGGCTCTGAGGAATGATTGATTCTCTACAGCCCCCTACGACTCTAAAGATTGTTTCTCCACAGCTCCTTACGAATGTGAGGAATATATTTGTGGGGTCCAATGATTTTATTAGACATCACAGGACAAATTTCGGTGTATCCTTTCCAAAGCTCTGGTCTATCAGATATATTCATCACAGTCGTAGGGGGCTGTTGAGAAACATTCTAATTTTATTGTTTCTTCCATAGATTTCAAATCATATTAGAATCATATCAGGCAATGGAAATCCGAACTAGTAAAATTCACCATGAAACATTGTCACTTACAAAAAAGTAATTTTAATAAACCACCGAGGCGGTAACCTGATGAGCTGATGTGGGTGATTTGTTTCACTCACTCAATTCCCCGCTCTGTGAACCACGAGGTCAGATGATCGATTTCAAATTTCTATCATCCAACCCGTATTAGGAATCACACGTTAAAAGGCAAGACCCCGTTAGTCCTTAGCTCGCACAAGTTTCAGCGTCAGCTGGTTAACGGAAAAACATATTTCAACAGATTTTTTAAGGACAAAACACAAACGCTACAGAAAAATCTTTAAGGTGTTCTTAGATCGGTGCCTGTGCGAAAGTACCGATTCACATTGAATTTGAATCGCTGGAGATTAAATCCATTTGGAAAAACGTTCTCAGGAAGTTCTCCAGATGAAAAAGTTCTTAAACAGTGAAGTTCGAGGTATACTGAGTTGAAACTCAAAACGATGAGCAGCCACAGTCCGTTGAGCATTTCTGATATGTGCCACTCTTGGTGGAATCAAATGTGCCAAGTCACTTCAACACTTCCCGTGAAAGTATCTATAGAAGAGAGACAAATCTCAAACCTTTCTTCGATGTTCCAGACTATCAAGGTTGCACGTGATGTTCCCGTCTCCAATCAGGCAGATCGCTCTTTTCTGTTTGGGGGCAGATCTCCATACATGAAAGTCTGATCTGAACTCTATAAAGCATCAAAAGTTGCTGAGGTGTGTAGAGTTTTCTGGTTCGGTACAGTGTTCCAAGCTTTTGAGAAACAGTCTTTGCAATACCAGCGACATGATTGTGCCCAAACATATTGGTGTCCATTTCATCCCCCAACAAACTTATCGAAGCAGAAAGTGGAATTGTCTGACCTGACATTATTATATTCTGTTCGGAGACATTAATCCTCTTGAAGAAAACCGATGCCTGGGTTTTTGTGGCATTGAATTGAACCTAATTACTTCCACCCCAATGAACCTTTTTCCTGAAGTACGAAAAATCACTCACTAGCAGCGCTAGTAGTTTGATAGGGACAAACACTGCCTAATCCTCATTCAAACATATGGTAAAGTACAATTAAAAAAGAATGTTTTCAACACAAAAAGATGTTCCTGGAGCAAAACTAAAATTTGCAACTGTAAAGGATAACAATGTTGTAACATTAAAACGTTGGCTTGCAGGCCGTATTTAAAAGTAATTGGAAAAAAAGTGAATTAATAGACAGGTTAGTATACAGACTCTAGTAAAAGAGTAGCGGTAGATTGAAACTGTAATAAAAGAAATTCAAAATAATTATGAATTTCCGATTTATTTCCCAGTGAAATATGAATCAAATATAGATGGTAATGAAATAAATTTAATTGAATATAATAAATGAATATATTTTAATAAACGATTGAGGTTATATCTCTTTCCAATCAATGGTAATTAACTATGAAAAGTTTACTATTCATTTCATGTTTAGACCATACATATGAATATTTATCTATTTTTTGCACTGTTAAATTCACTCTCCTCGAAGCATGTATCCATTTTTCACATCTAACCTCATTAATATGAGGTTCCATAAATGGTATAAAAAACACGTTTTCTTCCGGTAATCGATTATCCGGCGTACAATTCGCAAAACAGCAATGCTTTGTTGGCATTATACTAGCATAAAATAATTTTTTATATCAGATTTATATTTGCTAATAATAAATTAATATTACGTAAATAACACTGTTCTACATGTGAATAGTTTGTTTGTCCCTACTACCAGTGCTGCCTCTCGTGACACGTTCGCTGTACTATTCTCAGGAAAAAGGCTCATTGAAAATCGCTTCTATATCCATATTAAGATATGCATCCTCCTTCTGCCGGTGAAGATGTGTCTCCGTAGCCGATGTCCTGAAATCCGAATGGAATAACGAGACAAGTATGCTTTTGTTTGCTTTTCTTACTATTTCTCAATGACCTCCCAATTAATGTCGATAGGCGCTTTTATCTAATCAATTTTGCTGATGACACAACATTTGCTATAGCTGAGTCATCTATGGAGGATATGATTTTATCGGTCGAACTCTGTATTAGTGAAATGACAAAATATTGTCATTCCAATAAACTGATGCTAAATGCACAGAAAACAAAAATTATATATTTCAATAAGAACAATTTGATCGATAGTAAAGTCCTACAGACACATAACTCCACTAAGTTTCTGGGTGTAATGATTGATAAATCACTCTCATGGTCTGAGCATATTGAAGGTTTATCTAAAAAACTATCCAAATCATACTTCGCAGTTCTGCAATTGAGGTATGAACTTCATGAGAATATACTTATCCAAGTTTATTATGCATTAGTATATTCTGCACTATCTTTTCACATCACGTTATGGGGAAATGCTACAGAAATAAATAGGATATTTGTTACTCAAAAACGAATTGTTAGAATGATGTTCAACATGAAGCCACGTGATTCTTGCAGGGAAATTTTTAAGAGTAAAAAGATTATGACAGTTTGCTGCATTTATATTTATAAAAGTTGCTTACACATTAAAAAGCATGAAAATGAGCTAATAAAAAACAATTACCACCATCAATATTGCACTAGAAATGCTTCAAATTTAATAACAATGACTCACAGAACATCCGCATTTGAAAAATCGCCAACTTATGCTGGGGTAAAAATATATAATAAACTCCCTAATCTAATGAAGGCCTGTAATACTATCGAATTAAAAAAATCACTGAAAGATTTCTTATTGGCTAAATCTTATTATACATTACAAGAGTATTTCGCTGATTGAGTTTTTGTGGATATCTGTGTGTAAATAATCTTATTTTTTTATGTTTTAATCTTACATTTTTACACTTGTACATCTATACGTTTTTACATTTTTATTTATACATATATGTATATATATCTGTATTTTATGGTCCTATGTTTATATGTATTGAATGTATATTTACATGTTTGTTTGTTTACATATTTATAAGTATAAGTTGACATGTTCGATACCATGTAGTTGGTCCATGAATGAATAAATTTCTTTCTTTCTTCTTTCTTTCTTTCTATGCTGTCGTCAGCAAAGCAATAGGGTTGGAGACAATATGGATCCCTGGGGAACACCAGCGTTGATGGTGGTATTCGAGAGATATCCATCGACGGCCACTTCTTTAATGAAGCTGAAGAGCCTTATAAAAAAATTATCCAACAAGCCTTAGCATCGAAGTTTGGCCAGCAAACCGTCATGCCACACTCGGTCAAAGGCCTTAGAAATATCAAGTGCAACAGCATCCTAAATCATAATTTACCCTAAACTAAATTAATTCATTGTCCTTCCTAATTAGAAAAATGTATAAATTATGTGTTTTGCATTGTCAATTGAGAGTTTTCTCACGATGTGCATTATTCTATATACAATTGTTGGTAATTTTTAAAAGGTCTGTATGCTTAAATAACCTAGAATAAGCATTTTTTTTTTCAGGAAAAAGGCTGATATAAGAAATGACGTGGAGAAGGAGCCAAAAGATTTGACGAACAGAACAATGTTTCCAAGTGCACAAATAAAAATGAGGTAAGTACAAATCATAATTTTAGGAAGCTACTTTTAAAAAGGATAGATTTTTCCAAGTGCATGACACATGATGTTCTGAGAGAATAAAAATAATAAAGAGCATTTGAAGAGGGTCTTAGCTAATATTATAAGGTTGATGGAAGCTGAATATTTATGAATACTTCGCGCCTAGTCCTCCTATTGTTCGATTTGCAAGTTTTAGATAAACTGAAGTATTCCACTAAATCTAAATTGAATCAATTTTATTAGCTCAAAATTGATTCCAATAGCAAGTCAAACTATAAGTTAATATACAAAACACGAATGTCACGAAAACCATATACGTTCTTCAATTACTGGCTTCATCTTGAACTGATTTCCGACATTCACAAAATATTCAATAATAGTTGATTATTAATAATTATGATTTATTGTTTTCAACAAATAAACAAAAGTAATAAACGAAATTAGTTACATGGGTCTGCGTATGTATGTTTTCCCACGAAATGTAACCAAACGATCAGCTTAAGCCATTGAGGATTTTAAAGTTGCGCATGGTTATTTAGTTACTCAGTTATTCAGTTACACAAAGTTTAAGTGAACAGTTGGCTATATACAGGGTGAGTCAACAAGATTCCCTCGAAGTCATATTTTTTTAAATGGAACACCCAGTACATGAATACGGCATTCGATTCTACATTTTTTAGCTCTAAGGAATTTTTGTTTTTGAATTTCCATTGCGACATTGCCAAGTTATTCCAGAAAAACCTATTTTGCAGACAATATTTTTTTAATTCTCCACCCGCATGTCTACAGCAATTATGTGGATTTTTTAAGAATAGTTAGTCGACATCACTATGGTAATTTCGGCAATCTCAACTTTCGGAAACAATCTATAGGGGCTCGGCAAAACCAGTCAAGTTTCATTCATTTTCAAACAGACATAATTCAACTTTTTCAAATAGAACACCCTGTATTTTTTCATTTGTATGAAATGTTTCAACATTTCACTACATTTTTCATCGGAAGTGTACCATATAAATTATTTCAATATATTTTACAAATTATACCCAGTTTTATTAATTGTCCTTTACTTTGATTGACGACTTGTTTATTTCGTGGAAATTCATGTTCACTGAGGATACACTACAAAAACACAGTTTTGTCTATTTTCCACGATATTTCTTTATTGTTGACTAGTTTCGGCTATTACACCATTTTCAAAACTAACTGATTACATTTAAATCTGAGTAATTTATACCTAAGTTGCTTATCCTACCATAAATAATTTGGTACCTAAATTTTGTATACCTGTAATATCCATGATCATAACAAAACAAAGCTTTTGATATAATGTAGGTTTTGGGAACTGGATTATAGGTTCAAGACAGAGATCAAGTTGTTCGTTGAGGACAATAGAATTGGGATTTTTCTTTGACCTGTTTATTTCCATAGATTCCAACAGATTCGTCATTTTCCTTTTTTCGCATGTGTGAAGGATCTTCAAATTATCTTTATTTATTTTATGTTTCGAATTTTGAAGACGTTTGTACATTAATGATTTTTTATCCGAAATGACATGTTCGTGGTACCTTGTATCAAAATTTCTACCAGTTTGGCCTGTATATATGGCGGGGCATTCACCACATTCCAGTCGATATATACCAGATCTCTTCCCTTTGCCTAATTCAGGTGTGGCATCAAATAATATGTTTCCTAAATTTCCGTTGGATGTGTCGGATGTTTGTAGATTGAATTTTGAGAGACAATTTTTAATATTCTCGGAGATTCTACCTGCATAATTGATACTAACATATTTGTGTTCTGGTCTTGTGGAAATTGAGTATAGTTCTTTCATTATTGATTTTTGTTGATATTTCATTATTATGTTGTTAACTAGAGTGGTAGGTATTTTGTTATTAACTGCTATTTGTTTGATGATTGCGATTTCACTTCAGAGGTTTTGATCAGAAAGGGGTACTGTGAAAGCCCTATGTACCATTGACCTGAATGCAGACAATTTCTGTGAAATCGGGTTAAAAGAGTCAAAAGGTATTGTGCAATCTGTGAATGTGTTTTTTCGGAAAATATTAAAGTGTTTATCATTGTTTTTGGATATTGTCAGATCTAAAAAATTTCTCATTGTTCTCTTCTGTCTCTACGGTGAATTTGTTCTTATCGTGTAGACTATTGAGGATTTTCAAGTAATGAGATATTAGTCTAGTTGAACCATCGAAGCCTACTAATATGTCATCTACATATCTAAACTAGAACACAATATGTTTATGGGAAAAGAGAGTTATTCAAAATTAGATTATTCTCTAAATTGCTTAGGAAGATATCAGCTAGTAACGGACTTATCGGTGTTCCCATCGGTAGGCCTGAGTTCTGTATTAATAAATTTAAAATTGTTTGTATTGAACAGTTCACAGAGTTCACTGTTTACATATGGGTTAGTATTATGTCTATCTAATATGACAATAGACAAAAGTGTGTTTTTGTAGTGTATCCCCAGTTTATTAATTGTTGTAACCAAAAAAATTCATTTATTTACGTTCACTTACTTAATTTTTTTTATTGAACAATAACGCCTAAATTTATGATTGAATAGAGGAGACAAAGTTGAATTATGTCTATTTGAAAATGAATGAAACTTCGAGGGCTAAAAAATATGGAATCGAATGATATAGTGGGATCACCCAGTTTGCGGGAAAATAATTTTGAAACATAGTATATATCGATATGACTGCAAAAACAGTTGAGCAGTTCAAAATTTTTTCTCCTCTGATAGACCGAGAGGATGTTGTTGACTCACTCTGTAACTGCAACTTATATAAATATTGTAATGAAATAATGAGTAAGAAATATAAACAATCGACAGAATAGTTGAAATATGTAGATGAAGTGAATCAAGTAGAGCTGAGAATATAGATGTATAACATAAAGTATATAATCTTGAATATCCAGTCAAGGAATAATGCTCAATGGCTACTTGAACTTTGTCAACAATATTCTCTTTCTAAATTTTCAGGACTATATACTATAAGTTTAAATATACTAAAATTGGAAGAATATATACCTAATTTGCCATATTAATGATCCTATTTCGAATCAATACCAACGATACCAAAAGAAAATCTACTTTTTCCTTCCTTTTTCAATCGAAAAGAAATCTTCAGATTCGGTTTAAATCTAGTGGTGATGAAATCATTTTAATAAACTCTTGCATAACATACCTATATAGCAAAATGATCTAGAAAATGTCTAACGCAAATTTTTCGACAACCATACACTATATAAATTCATCATGAATTCATCCTAACACTGAAATATAAATTAAAAATTGTATTATTAAAGATCAATCAAATGAAACCTATACTGTTGATTAAAACATAATTAACAACATTATTGAGCCCCGATACATGAAATTACGAATTGAAATATACTATTTATAGCAACAATTTTCTCTAAAATCCTATTACAAAACACTAATTATCAATGATTCCTGCCGTACCGCGGCTAGCTTCAACCGAAGTAGCATGACTCGTAAGTCATAATTATTGTCATCATTAGACGTATAATAAGTTGATAGAAGCTTATTTGAGAACACGTTTACGGCGTATAAGCAAACAATACAGCTTCAGGTGAAAATGAAATCCAACACACAATTTCATTCTTTTATTGCCCATTGGTATTAATTATGAGAAGTTTTATTCATTTTCAGATGCTTCTAGAACATACTTGTGACAATTTGTGGTTCAATACGTTTGAATCCGTCACTGTGCAGTTGTTTAATTTGGACCATCGAATATGCTTGCTGCAAATCGAATACTGACATTTTCTTTACATCGGAGATAACATCAACTTAAGACTCGTAAATCTTGATGGGAAACACTATATTTCTCCGTTCAAAATGAATAAATGAAATCTAAAAAATTCTCATCGATCCGATACCTGAAAAAAAATTACTCTGGTTCAATGAAAGAGAAGCGTTTATATATGAAAATTACATTTTCATCAATGTTTCTCCGTATCGCTATATTTTCGGAGGCTGAAATTTTGTATGTAGGTTCGTTTTATGTTTTAGATGTGCAATGAGTAAAGATTTTTGAAATCTCCAACTGGAGTGCACTCCTGGTTATGAAAGGGAAGCACTTACATATGAAAATTATCTTTTCCTCAGTGTTTCTCCGTACCGCTATGTTTTCGGAGGCTGAAATTTTGTATGTAGGTTCGGTTTATGTTTTAGATGTGCAATGAGAAAGATTTTTGAAATTTCCAACTGGAGTGCACCTCTGGTTATGAAAGTGAAGCTTTTACATATGAAAATTAACTTTTCCTCACTGTTTCTCCGTACCGCTATGTTTTCGGAGGCTGAAATTTTGTATGTAGGTTCGTTTTATGTTGGAGATGTTCAATAAAAAAGGATTTTAAAGTATTTTGAATAGGACGTCAGCCGTGAAGAAAAAAGACGCGTCCATGAAACAAAATTATCTTTTCATCACTGTTTCTCTATGACCTTAAATTTCCGGTCTTCTGAGGTAGTGTATCTAACACGTTTTCAACGTGCTTTCCCTGGTAGGCCTATTTTACGGATCTATTGTGATTCTGTTCAATTTGAAACTTTCGAAAAATAAAAGATTTTGGCAAGGGTTGAAAATGATGCAAGCGGTTTGAAAAAAATATACAGAAATTTATTCGTTTGATTCATGGTTCACTGATACTTCTGCTCCCTCTTCTTCTTGTCCTTCTTCTTCTTGTCCTTCTTCATTCTGAGTGCAAGTAAAATTCCCTCAGTAGTGATACTTCGCATGTCTTCTCGTTGGTATCAAACGAATCATCAACAGTGGTGATTCAACATTGGAGCACGACCGGCCTTGACAATTTTTACACTTGCAAAAAATTGTGTTCACCAGTTTTTCCGGCGCAGGTGGGAGTAAAGTCTGAACTGGTTCTAATTATATTGTGGACCAACTCCCAACCCCAGTCTAAGCCACACTTAAACTTGATAATACAAATGAATAAACCCGGAAAATATGTTGATGAGCAGCCGCTGAGGTTGAAAGAAGACAAGCTGATTGCACTTGTTTTTTATTTCTAGTATTTTCAACGAAACTAGCATATCGAAACTTATCTAAGCACGTAGTTATTTTAGGAGCTCCATACATAGAGAGAAGAAAGCGAATTCCATTGGTGATAACTTCTTGTGGAGTTGATTTTTTTTTAAACATCAGCACATTGAACTAAATCTTGTTTTTTAAACATTTTGAAAACAGTTGTTTTACCCCTCCTGAAAAACGCAGAAAAATGCAGTCTTGCATGTGAATAGTACACTTTGCAAAAGTAGATAAACTTTTCGAAGAATATATTTCCAATTGATGTTGAGCTTTTCCATGTTCAAAAAAAATAGTTCGAGCAGTGAATAATACCTACGAGTGTCTACATCTTCTAATATATTAGGTATTTCAAGGTAAAACAGTTATAAGACCCTAATTATCTGATATACAATTTTTGTCTGAACTAATTTTGTGAACTTTGAACTTTGATCCGAGTAAATATCGGATTGATGAGAATTTTTTAAATTGCATTTCTGATAATGTTTCGAACAATCCTACCGACTTTGAGCTGGGTGAGTTTTTTTTACCCTCGGATGTCTGAATTGATTGGATCATATCATCAACGTTGTCATTAATCATCCTAGAACTTAATGACATCCCAGAAGACATTGTCTTACAATTTTTATGATTCATACAATTGCCTCGCCAAAAATAAAACAGTGAAATTTAGGAAAAATGCAAGAACAAGTCGATTTTTGATTCGAGAGGTCGGGACGAATTATAATCACATCAAAGCATTGCTCTCCATACTGCGGTAGTACTAAGAAATTTACTAATAAGTTATGCAACAACTAATTTTATTTCTATATTTGTTCTGCCTGTTAGCGATAGTTAACTCTTTCCATGAATACTTCTTCACACCGCCGGATCATAATTTCAGTCGAAAAACGTTGCAAAATAGTCCATCGCAATACATATAATAAACTTGTTACTGTTCGTCTGAGAATTTGTGCGCATCAATACCAAAAACCAATTACTAATTTAGTTGTGGTTTTCACTATTCTGTTGAGGTAAGCTTCACCTAACATTTAATGTCTGATTTATTTCTATTGGTTCGTAAATTGAAAATCTAAATCAATGTTCATATATAAGTGAAAAAAATAAATCAAAGATGAATCAATACACATTTCGCTGTCAAAAGCTTAAGTTTTTACGAACGAAATTGTAGAGACAAACACTATTATAGAATATATTTGTGAGATTATTCAAATAAAGATGTTCACATATCCGCTTTGAATGTTACTGAATAACTGAAATATCTTTACAGTAGATATACGATTATGGTTATAAAAATTATGATTATTTGCACTGAAACAGTTTTCCTTCATTTACTAATATCAAAGGCTCCGATCTCAGCCAAGAGGGATGTAGAAATCTTCCAAAGAAGTATCTAGAATATAAAAGGTTTGAGTTTTCTTTTGGTCCCATAGACGGTACCTTCGTAACACTAGCTGTCATGTCACCCTTCACTCAGGATTTTTCTTCTCTAGAGCAGTTGAATCTTAACGTTGATTTCGCTATAATGCCGAATATCACTGACAATATCAATTACAGAACGAAACATCCTTTTTGGTATCGAATCTCACTTTGGAATTCTGCTTCTCTCATTCACTTGCAGATTCACACTGAAAGCTGAGAGGCAGAAACCGATATTTCATCAGATAGTCGAGATCTAACTTTGACTCCATATAACAGATTATCGTTGGTTTTATATCGATCCTATAGATGGAGTTTTCGCTAGGTGTGTTGACACTTCTTACTCAGGATTGAATGGGCTCAGATGTCATCTAGACTTTGTAGCTGTTTACCATGAAGTTCCTTGGACTAAGTTTTCTCAAGCTTTCAGTAGTTCACTTCTTCGAGGGGCTCTTTTTCGTGTCGTCACATCCAACACCACCTTATACAACATTGTCCAGATCAGGAAACAACAGCATGGAGAAACCATCAAATAGAGATTATACAACATTGTCCAGATCAGGAAACAACAGCATGGAGAAACCATCAAATAGAGATTCTTATAGCATATTTGAATCCACTACTTAAAAATCAAGTGATTCGAAACTAAATTCATGCAGAGAGAAAGTTTAAAGAAGCAGCTCATATGTTCAACAACTACGCTTCTAACCAGAATAGTGTGGAGATCCGCGACGTATGAAAACTAAATCACGCGGGAAACTGACTATGGTACAGTGAACGCGAAAAAAGAGATGAAAAAAAGAGAGAAGAAAGCGCTCAAGGAACTTATGAATAATCTCGAAATACAGTAAAAGACCAGTTATCAACCAAAAAAAGTTATAGATACTAATAATCGAAATGTATGGAAATAGCTTGATTTCTAATATTTTCCTATTTCTTTTTCACTTTGCTTCATTTACTTCTATTAAAATTATTCATATACAATTGACATTTCACTCATTTCTTTCTTTTCTTCAATAGTGACTCCGGTCGTGAAAGCCTATGTTCTTATATTTCACTCATTGTTGTATTTCTACTCACTTTTTTCATATTATTTCCTTTTTTGACAGATTTAGTATTTTTATCATTTCTAATATTTCATTTCTTTCGTTTTTCTATCACAGATTCAAAATCTGTTAACACTGTTGGGAAAGGGGAACACGGTTGCGGCAGTATTCCCCATAAAAAATTCTCAGTAAGTTTCACTCGAAAAACGTCAGTCAACATAAACTTTGTCTTACATAATATTCTCCCCGAGGCCCGAAAGTAGAATATTATTATCTCAGTTCAACCTCCAATACTCTAATGGATTATGATAATATAATTGATGTTATTGTTGAATACTTGCTGAAAAAAGAAATGTAGGTAGTTTCAAATAGTACCTCGAGGATACATGCCAACTACGAACTACGAGTGTACGCTTGATAGTCGATAGTTAGTGTAAAAGTGTGCCTCTAGAACTAAAGAAACGTGTGTCACCAAAACAAAAAAAAATGAATCGGGATATCATTCCTCTGTGAGGGCGATAACATTTTCCCTTACGAAGACGCCATCTATAGAATCAACATAGAAGTCAATCTTTGAACAACAAAGATAAACAAGGCTCCCCAAAGCGGTCAGATGCAAAGTCAAGCAACCAGCTGAGAACCAGAAGCCCAAACACAACGCATTTATGACTCAACACCAGACAACACCAACATTTGGAACCGCCATAGGTCTCATTAGTAGTGCTGCTAATGCACAACTGCAATGCTAGAATCAACTGTCCTGAAAGGACAAGCCTAAGTAAATGAGGGTGATGATCTCCTTCATCTACTTAGGTTCCTGTGATGCACTTCAGATATGTTCTAGAATAGCTGCAGCACTTATTCCCCTCACAAGCCAGGAAATGGTATCCAGGTCCTTACCTAATCATCTAAGCAACTCTGGAATCTTACTTGTTGAACATCTTCTGGGTGAATTGGGTGAATTCTCGTTAAAATATAAACTTTGTAGGCCTACGAATGAGTATGTTTCCTCTCGTGATGCAGCAAACTCATAACAAATTCGATGTTACAGAGACGAAAGTTGGGGTCGCTTAGTGGATGTCCATCCCCTCTGTAGATTTAGTGTAGAATTTTCTTTGTTACTTCGTGGTTCATTGAGGGTCCAACGAGTAGCTAGGACAAAGAGGTTCATTACGGTGGATCCCCGCATTACCATGAAAAAGATTTCTAGGACGAGAGGGTGCACAGTATTTTGAAATTTCCGTTACACTTTGGGATGATACCGTCTTTTCGGTGGATTATTACCTCCACATATGCCACCACACCTGGCAGATGTATTTCAACGCTACCTGCTGTAGGGCGTTGCTAAGTTGAACCTCGAAGTAATAGGCAGTTCTATTTTGCAGCATAACCTCTCTGGGTAAAATTAATCGAGTTAAGTTTTTCGACCTATTCTCGTGAAAGTTGAGGAATAACGAAGGGAATGAATCGGGTATAGCAGTCAGAGGCAGAAAGATTGTAAAACTCTTTTTTCTGTTCAAGCTTTCGAGGCGTTTATTGTCTCTTCATCGGGAACTCTACAATAATTATTGAATAAACAAACGGGTATGGACAACGTGTTCATACTTACGAAAGTGAGGTTAAAATGAAGTTAACACATAAGTAACAAAGAGGATCCTCATATATGTATGTCAAGATTAAAATTGGTTAAAAACATGTAATATTCATGCATACCGACTGATATATATATATATCAGTCGGTAGCCAAGCGGTTCGGCGTGGGTGCTTTGTTCACTCACTCGAATTGACTGCCGTGTTGGTCGGTGGTTCAAGCCCTAGTCTGAACGATCGATCTTCACTTGCTATCGTCCAACCCGTGTTAGGAATCACACGTTAAAAGGTAAGACCTCGTTAATCCTTAGCTCGCACAAGTTTCGACTTCTGAGGGTTGTTGTTCGTAGGGGTGCGACAGCTGGTTAACGGAAAAACAGATTTTAAAACAGATATATATATATATATATATATATATATATATATATATATATATATATATATAGAAAAGACAAAAGCCTTTAACCTCTTTTGATGCAATTTGACACCAATCGAATCAATCGACGAAGTCGACGTCCACTATCTTTGACAACTGATGCCTGGATGGATCCTTGGAAAACATCAGAGTGGATGGTAGAATCGAAAGAGAACCATTGATGGCTACTTGTTAAGAACGTTCTTTGAGAAAGTTGGAGAGCTACGAGCAAATCAATCTCACAAGCTGAACATCATAGATTAATTAGTAAACTATCATGCCACACACGTATGAAAACACTTCGCGTTTCTCGATTGCATTGTTCCATACATGTTGATATTTGTTTACGAAAACCACATTGGTTGCTAAAAATAATTAAGCATTCCAATTATTTAGGAATGTGTTATTCATGAACTTCCTACATGATATTTGATATCACTGATAATAAAACAACTGATCTAAATTTGATACATTTTTCTTGCTTTCATTCGAATATAAGTTAAACACAAGAAAAAATAGTTTCTCAATATTTTTAGACGCAAAATTTGTCAAAAAAGCATCGGCCAATTAGTGGTACTAGGCTGGGTTCTGATTACTCTTAAGATTTGTCATCCAAGGGCGCTGATGAGCGTATTCGGTGTTGTTTTTGGGCTCTGGTTTCATCAATGCATTGAGTTTCCAATATGTTTTTTAATATACAATGTAACCTGTAGAAATATTATATACCGAATGGTTCCGAAAGTTATGCTTAAAAGTTTTTCAAAAAGGTGACATATTCTCGTGCCCATTTTCAATAAAAACTCATTTGATGTGTCTGATTCGTTGTGAAGATATTTTTTCAATATCGTTTTTTCATTATGTTACAATAATTTGACGACAATTCTTTTTTGAATGCTCGCTTGATTGAAATTCGATAACAGTTTTTTATTAATTTTTTCAAATGAAATATTTATTATTTTATTCAAAATGTAACTTCTCTTCGAGAAGCTTTTTTTTAAAATATGGAGTTATATAGGTTCAAAAGTTATAATAAAATTACTTTCAAGAAAACAAAATGAAATTTCAGAGTGAAATTTCGGGAATATGGAAAGGAGAAATTTTTGTATTAGCTCATGAGGCTCAGACTAAATAACATGGAAATTGTTAATGAACGCAAAACACTCTAAAGCACATTCATTATGAATACATTTATTTAATTGATTTTGAATATTTTATCATTTCCATAGCTTCTTATTCGAAACCATTAATTGAAAATCGGACTTGAATATGAAAATTCCAACAAAAAAAACAAAATTTGTATTTTGCGTTGAAATTGGGTATGTAGGGTCAAAATCGATTTCCAAGCAACTTTTTCAGATATCATATTTCGCTTATTACTCGGGCTAAGTCAAATAACTCATCAACAATGAAACACCTTATCATTCAAAATCTATCTTTGAAAAAAATAACTTTCTCAATAAAGTTATGTTTGAAATTTGTTTTGTACTGATGTTACACTCAATATATATCCCTATTATGACTTTCATATTAATGCTTTGTTTCTCATTCCAGATTGATGTCACCCAGTAGCTCACCAGCTACGTCGCCTACCATGTCTAATTCTTCGTCGCCAACTCCGCCTGCCGTTAACTATAACAAGATGACGGGTATACCGTGCGTGGCGGCCGCCTCCAGGTACACGGCGCCTGTGCACATAGATGTCGGCGGCACCATATATACCTCCTCGTTGGAAACTCTAACGAAGTAAGTCTGTCTTCAACTCGTCATTTCAATAAAAGTGTAACATTTTACTCTCCACAATTAACTGAAAAATCTATGAGCTAGACTCATAGTTGCTTTGGAGAAAATGATCGGCATCCAAAAATAACATTTTTCAAAAACGTATGTGATCTCCCGTTTGTCTGTTCATTTGTCTATCTGTCTGTCGTGTGAAAACGTTTGTCTTTCAATTACTTTCGGACAGAAAGATGTCAATTTGAAATTTTTATCATCATTTGAGCCCGTAAGACACTACAGTTTCTCCGGTTTTGGCATAACTCAGATAATATGTAGTTATGCACACTTATGAGTCCTACCAAAAATGTTCCATACACGTTTATGACAACTTCGATAGTTCAGGAGATATCGTGAAAATTGAATAATTTTTTGAGAGTTGTCGTTCGTAGAGGGCGAGAACTGGTTAGCCGAAACACAGATTCTAACAGACAGACAGATTTGACCGACATACTTTTGTTTGAAAATCACCAAGAGAAGAAAATAATGAAGTGGAGCACCGCTCTCTACATCAGTTTGACTTTCTAGCTTTTTATTCATTACAGAATCGACAGTTCCTTCAAACATGTTGATGTACATACTGCCAATCAAGTTTTCTTCGAGAAATGAAAAAACATTGGTGTTTGTTGTTAATTAGCACTACCATCCAGAAAAGTTGATTTTTCGCAGAAGGTAGTAGATGATATTGACTGTAGGTAGATATTCTTGTATCAAATTTCTCGTTACATTCAAGTCAGTTTCAAATGAAATTCAAAACATCTCTCTAATATTTCTTACACTGTAAAAATTTGTAAATGTCTCTCTATCAGCTTATCATATGGTTCATTACATCCGACATACATATATATCCAAGTTTTGTCTCAGAAGAAATCTTTCTAATTGTACATCAATAGGAACTCGATGAAACCCATCTAGCGAACACCTGAGTACCAGTAAACAATACGATCTGGTATACTTGAAATACTCTACGGCTGATATTCAACCATCATTTGAGGCTCCTTTCCCCACACTTTAGTTCACGTCATCTGAACTAACGATGTAGAAAAAGACCCAGCAGCAAATATAATCAGTGGCTTCATTTTGGTTAATCTGCTAAAGAGTGTCGGTGACTCGGTGACAAAGCTTTAGTTATATGATTCAATTTCAAAAACCGACTTCATCAACTGCCTTAAAAAGGAATGATGGAATACATGCATCATGGTCACAGACTGAACAGTCCGTGGCCATGCAGGTCACAGAAAGCAGGTTGTGGAACAAAGTGTGTGAGATCTCCAGCAGTTGGTGTAACAGGAGGTGTGTCTCAAGGGTCAATCTTGGGACCCCTACTTTTCCTAATATATGTTAATGATCTCTCACTCCATATGAACCCCCTGAACACGATTCAGTATGCCGATGATACTACTATTTATGAGAGTCCCCCTGAACATGAATATCCAAAGCAGCTAACTGACAACGCGTTAAAAAATAAGTTATGTTTCAATGTCAAGAAAATTGAAACAATTACGTTCACACTAAAAGAACTGAAGGACAGTCAAAAATCCATTAAGTTTTTGGGGGTAACGCTGGATAAAAAACTTAATTGGAAAGAACACATCAAAGATCTCTTTACTAAGCTGTCCAGCATTCTTTACCTGCTTCGTAGAATCAATGAATTTTTTTCTTCTTATGTTTCGAGAGCAGCTTACATGGGGTTATTTCAATCTAAGCTGTCATATGGATTGGTTTTTTAGGGACTTTCAACTGATTGAAAAAGGATATTCATTTTACAAAAAACGGGTATTAACCTTCCATTACTCGCGCCAAATTATTGTACTTAGTAACTCGCGCACGGTCCAGCAGACCGGCTAGTGAATTATGATATTTCTGAGTGTAATTGATAAGTTGAGAAAAATTCAATAATTATCATATTATTTTGGGACAGAATAAAAGATACTTCAAAGATTTTTTACAAAAGGAATATATTAAGCACAAAAACAGAAGTGAAAAGTTTCACGGTACTTGAAAAACAAATCAACCTAAATTTTCATAACATAAATTACACATTGGTCTAATATGTTTTAAACCCAAATATTTTGAACAGTTATCACAGAGGTATTTGGTTTTTCTGTTTTTCTTCCAATTACAGTCAGCACAGCGGCCCACGGTTTCTAGGGTTCTTACTTGGTTCTTACTGGTAAACCACACACTTGTCGTAATCTACTTCTTATGGTCCTTGGCAAATTGGCAGAAACTGCTCTTTCTTTTTGATAGTCGTAGAGAAGGGCCATGGAAAGATTTAGAAGAAATTCCTTGCTGAGTGTTTTTGAATCGGGATGGTTTCCATTATAAACAACGAACACATTTATACCAGTTACATTTACCATGCTGTAAAAGGGGACCATTGGCCATCTTCTGGTGCCACGAGCACAATCGTATTGAGCACACAATTTATCCACCATGTCTACCCCTCCTTTTGTGCGATTATAAGTCATAATAATTTCTGGCTTATTCGTACGAAAATCAATGTCATCTCCAAAATGCATTGTTGAAATGAGTAGCACATTTTTACTTTTCTTTGGAACGAATGAAACCAGTGTTGTATTATGAGAGAAGCCAAACATTGATGAACCGCTAGGTCGGCCAGTATTTAGTACAAATTCCAACGGAAGCTACCTCTTGTTTATTCGGATTGTCCCTACGAGGGTTAGTTCATTTGCTTTCAGACCTTCTGCAAGTTCCATACTAGTGAACCAGTTATCTGTTGTAACAAAAACCGAGTCCATCAACTACCTCAAAAAGAAATGATGGAATCCATCCATCATGGTCACACACTAAACAAAGGATGTGATTTTAGAAGAAATAAACTTAAGAAATTACTGGAGCTTTTTTTATCACACAAATTACATCTTGAAGCAGTTTTAGTCTCATCTGTGTGAACTGTATCGCATACTCTAATTAGCGATCATCCTAAAGAGGATCTTCGCTTCAGAAGTGCAAACAGGCATATGGCAAACGATCTTTCTCGAAGACTCCTTAGCAGTAAAACTTTTAATTGCATTAATGTATTGAATTGCAGTGATTCTAAATCTTGTAATGGTTCCCGTCCTGTAATCAGTTTCCGCATAGACTATGAAATTAAAATCGTCGATGGTGTTTATCAATTAGGCAATTCATTACTGGATGATCAATATGTAATGGATTAATTATACTCTGAAATATATCGTAGAAATCGATTCGTTTATTGGCCACTAATTTATACAGATAGATAGATAGAGATTAATGTGTCAGTTCCAAAATTGATTGTAACTGTGTAATCATATTTCATTTAGTTTTCAATTGATTCTGTGATATCGATCATCAATTTGTGAGTGATTCAACATTAACGACTGGTTAAATTGAACTGAACAACCGAATGAATGACGAAAAGAACCACCCATTCAGTAAGAGATGATTTCAAATCCTCTTGTATCTTTGTTATATTATATTTTTTATGAAATGAATAAAAAAGTCAATGCAAGCAATTAATGTTCATCGTGCCTGAAAGTGATATGGAAATGATAAATGTGTCTTCTTCACAAACTATTGTTTAAAGATCAAATTTGAAAGTCCGACAATATCCACGGTATTAGATGATGTAGCAGTAACGCTAACTCTATAGATATACTTAATGAGGTCACTGGTGATATTCAAGATAATATCAGATGAACAACTTTGACAGCCGTCAGATAAACTTGGTTATTAGATTACGAGTGAAGTTGTATTTTCTTTCACTTCTACTCACTCATTTGAAGTTTGTTGCCGATTGTTATTTTCAAACAAGTATTCAGAATTGTGTCAGTAACTATATAATTATACTCAAAAAAGCGAAAATATGTAAAACAAGGGAACCGCCCCGGCTTCGCACGGATGCAATGCTGATACTTAATATATTCACCCACCGGAAATTTAAAGGCATGGAGAAACAGTGCTCCTATTTCATCTCCAGAGGGGAGCTTCAGTTGGAATAATAATGGGTTTCGCAAAAATCGTTCTACTTCTCTGGCTGTCTTTGATGTTGTTGGATCTATTGTTGAAGAGTGTGCACACTGCTATAACGCTTTTTGATTAGTCTAAGGCTTTTGATTGTGTATCACACAGTATACTTCTTATAAAATTGTATTATTATGGAGTTAGAGGGGTATCTCTGTCACTCATAGAATCATACCTTTCAAATAGGTTTCAGGCGGTTTCGTGTAATGATGTTACATCAAATTTTGAACGTGTTGAGCACGTTGTTCTACAAGGTTCAATACTTGGGCCCCTGCTCTTTGTTACTTATGTTAATGACATATGTAGTTTCAAGTCTACGTACAAGTCCATTCTCTATGCAGATGACACAACTTCAATATATAACGATCAATCATCATCTCGTTGATTGTTCAATTAAACAGCATAGTAAAACATAACGAACATGATCATCAAAGATCAAATTATCAGAACATATGAAATTATAGATTGAATTTTGCAAGATATCGAAATTCAATTCGATTATCTAGGATGAACCTTCTTCATCCTAGTATAATATAAACAGAGTATTTGTTTCACGAATTAGAAAAAAAAATCAGAAGGGACTATATTACTTTAGCAAAGAACAGTTAGCTGCCAATTGAAATATACTACTAAAATACCTTATTGTTTGAATAAATTGATGGGTGTAGCCGTTACTACGTGATAGTTTTAATGTATGATTTTGAAAATGTTCTCATGGGACGAAACTGCAGTAACATTAGTTACAAATAAAAGTGGTAAAAAATATAGAAAGTTTCAATTCTCTTTTTTTTCCTTATTGTTTGAAAAGATTGTTACAATGGAAAGTTACATTTCACGTTCCAGAATAACTTGTATCATTTTTTGTTCTTAAATGTATTGCAACACAGCACTTCTGGTTCAACAAAACGAATGGCAGTTCACTTTTATAAAACTTTTTATGCACAAACCTACGTATTACTAATCTTCTGTTTCATTTATCGATTTGCCATTTAGAAAAGTGAAGGTGAAAACTTAACTCATATGAATTATAATGAAATATTAATATTAATGAATATTGCTGGAAGCAATTTCTGTCCGATTATATACTATTTGAAATCTCTGCTCGATTCCAAAGGTGGGTTAGCCTTGCGAAATGTTCATCTGTGAATATTAATTCATTCGGATGAGTTATAGATATAATTGATGTGAAATTCTGCATCGAACTGAATGATTTGATTGTTTATCGATGGCTATGACTTCATAAACTAGTTCAGCCTGATGGAGAAAGGACATAACATATTTTGATATTAGTTTTTAACATATTGCTTGAAGTGAGAAACTACACATCTACAGCAAATAGAATTAACCGTGGCCCCCTAAAAGCGCTCCAGATTTCAAAAAACAATCAGTCACCCCAGGGGCAGCTTCAGCTACCTACTTTCGTTGATGACTCCGTGCGTTGGTATTGTTTCTTGCAACCAAGTGTTGCCCAACCTTGCACTTGGCTGTACCCTACTGATGACAGCTAATGAGCAGAAACACGTGTCAACACGTGTCTGCGGTTTGCATTTTCAGGGGTAATTTGTCCATGGATTTTTCCTGTTATTGATGCATATGAAATACCTACACTCACTAACCCGCATATATTAATATACAGTGTGTCCGCAAAGTCGATTTTTAATTTTATTATTCTACATTTTACAACAAAATTTCATTACACAAGGTGATCCATATTAATGTGATAACGTCATCGGTAATTTTTTTAAATGCAACACCCTGTATTTGGTGTTAGTTTTAGATAATCCGTAACGAGCTGATTCCGAAAAGGTATGATACTTGGGATCTAACCGACAGAATTTGAAAGATGTGCGCTTAGAATATAAATTTTATTGATATCTAATAGAAGTAGAAATTAATTAATTATTTTATGTTTTTTCTAATGATTAATTTAACAATGGGAAAGTAATCCAGTAATAAATACATGACGTTATTTTAAATGTTCGAACTGTAGTCCTTGCTGTAGTTGACATTAACCGTGCTAACAAGTATTTTCTATTGATTACAAAAAACTAGGCGGCTAGTTTTTTTGTTATTGTGAAATGTCATTATTTCGATTGACGTTCAGTAACTGTTAACTGTAGTTGTTGTATTGATTAGTGAATTTTCTGTAGTATGCTTCGAATTAATTTGAAGTAGTAATGAACTTAAGTGTAAAGCAAAGAATTGAAATACTTATAATGATTCGCTATGGAGACAGATCGCGAACTCAGATGGAAGTTTGTAACTTATTTAATGAAAAATATCCAGAAAGACGCATAACGCAGTCATAAGTAAATAAAATTGAAAAGAAATTTCGAGAAACTGGTACAGTTGAAAATGCACGCAAATCAGGTCGTCCTTCTGTAAATGATGATACAAAACTAGATGTTCTACTTGCTTTTGAAGAAGATGTTCACCCTTCTGTTCGTAAAGTTAGTCGTGATTTCGATGTCAGTAAAACAACTGTACACAAAGTATTAAAATTGGAAAAATGGCATCCCTTTCAAATCGAACTTCTACAGGAATTAAACCGTCCGAATTATAGGTAATGGGACAAAGAAAACAACCACTGGATGCGTGAGCATCATATACAATACCCGCAAAAGGAAAATTTATGGGCTGGCATTGTAAGAAACAGGATCATCGGACCCTACTTTCTTGACGACCAAATGTTTACGAACCGATGGATTAGTACACGTGGACATATTGAATGGCCAGCGAGGTCGCCAGACTTAAATCCGTTGGATTACTTCATGTGGGGCCATCTGAGGAAAGTTGTTTATAAAAAGAAACCAGCAAATATTCAAGAATTAAAAAAGAGAATTCGAACAGAAATAAACAATATTTCTCAAGAAACCATAAACAAGGTTCAACAAGAATTTATTCAACGTTTAGGATACTGTCAAATACAGCAAGGAGTACAGTTCGAACATTTAAAATAATGTCATGTATTTATTACTGGATTACTTTCCCATTGTTAAATTAATCATTAGAAAAAAGTATAAAATAATTAATTAATTTCTACTGTTATTAGATATCAATAAAATGTATTTTCTAAGCGCACATCTTTCAAATTCTGTCCGTTAGACGCCAAGTATCATACCTTTCCGAAATCAGCTCATTACGGATTATCTAAAACTGACACCAAATACAGGGTATTGCATTTGAAAAAATTGCTGATGACGTCATCACATTAATATGGATCATCCTGTACAATAAAATTTTGTTGTGAAATGTAGAATATAAAAATTAGAAATCGACGTGTTTCAGGTTTTTGTAAAACGACCTTTGGTTTTGGAAATATCGAATTTATTCCATACTTTGCGGACACACTGTATACCTACATACATGTATATAGATTCGTTTCTTCCTTGGTTTGATCAATATTTATTTGTTTGACATTTCTTATAATCCCAAGATATGCACAATCATAATAAGACAAATTAAAAAAGAAACTCAAAAAAATTATTTCGTTATAACTTACTTGTGAAGAAAGGTGCAATTGCGATTGCACCGATATAAAATCAGTAATTTGTAATATTTATGAATTTGTAGGTACCAAACAAGATGAAAATAACGTAAAGGAAGTTTTTTCATTCAGGAAAAGAAATATACCGAAAACTTAGGAGTAATATATATATAACTGGAGTTGAATCTTCCTCTTGAAGATGATCACTTGGTGATCGAAACACGTGTCAAGGTATGAAAATAACGGTTTGATGTTGGGAAAAAACTCCAGTAATATTCATTGCTACACCAAAGGTTCCAAACAGTGCATCACAAGTTAGGAGTGATATATTTCAACAAGTAGGATTCATTTGAGACTGTGCGAAATTTAAAGCGAGAGTATGATGAAATTATGTCATAATGCAGTGTGAAAATAGCAGATTGAAAACAAATCGTTACAGTTTTTTATGGTTTTTTGTATTCCTTGTGTTATATATGTACAGCTGAATCACTCTGTATTTGTGGTCAGGATAGCATTATAAAAACGAAGTATTTTTTATATTTTTTATATTCTGATTTGCGACCGACGATCGCAGACTTTCCTATTTTAAACAGTAATGAATAAACTCTAATTCAAATTAGTTGGATTTTATTTACATTATTCTGTTAGGATATTCAAATTAATATCAAGACAGAACACCTTGCTTATAATTTATGGACTTTTTTGAAATTTTTTTCATTTTTTACACGCTTTATATTAGCTTCACCTGTATGTATGTATGTTTGTTTGTATGTCAGTTTTTTGTAACTCTCAAGCTCTAAGCTCCGTATCTGTATTTGACAGAATTATCGACATTATTGCTTGATCAATTCGCGGGCAAATGTCGCTTTACGTAACCTCCTTGATATATCGACATTATTGCTTGATCTATTCGCGGGCAGATGGCGCTGTACGTAACCTCCTTGATATAATTCGAACTCAGGCCTTCTGCCTTATTTGTAACCCATTTTTGCGCGCCTGCTGCCTTGGGCTTAGTAGCTGATTTTCAGGCTCCCTCTCCGGAATCGGAAAATATCAATGGTCATTTTCCTAAACAGTTTACGGCTGATTGATCCCAAAGTTTAGATAAAATAAATATACTTTAAAAACACTAAAAAAAACACGCTTTCATAGCTTGCGAAACTAAAAAATGAAAAATAAATATAGTTCAAAAACTGAGAAACAAGCTTTTAAAGACCATCGAATTAAAAAGTTAAAAACATTTTTTTTAAAATAAGCTTAAAACAATAACGAACGAAAAATACTAGTATTACTGTGAAAAAAGCGTGGGTGCTTTGTGCCATGTTTTTTGTATATCAAGCGCCTATCGCTTTTTTCACAATAATACTAGTATTTTTCGTTCGTTATTATTGTAAGCTTTTTTAAAAAAATATATTTTCAACTTCTTAGTTCGATGTTCTTTAAAAGCGTGTTTTTTAGTTTTTCAAACTATATTTATTCAAACTACACAATGCCCCATAAATCTCAATGGAAAAGAATTACAACTATCTTTTCTTTATCTTTTTTCATGCCTCTTCTTTTGTGCATTCAAAACTCATATTTCGTGAAGCGTGACCATCGTAGATACCTCTCATTTACTTACCACTTATTTAATCAGCATTTTTTTTTAAATTGAGTCTAATTTAGAACCGGTACAGGTACGACATGCAATATGCGTATGTATGCATAACTATCCCGATAAATAAATGTGAACAGATGCTTTGCTCAACATGTTATGATACAGTACTTCGGAAGAACCAAGAAAATTTACATAATATTGCTATAAAAGTAATATCACAAGTGTTAAACTTCATATTCATAAGGTAGCAGCATTCATTCATTTCCTCTCGTTTGTAATAATTATGTTCAACTTAAAAACAGTTTGATAATTATCTAATATAAATGTGTTCCTTGTTTTCTTTATGGTAGAGCTGTTCAATCATAAAATTTTCACGCCCTTTACTTCAATTTAGACTTGCCGGAGGTGTTTATAGCCAATTAGTTTTATCTTGATCCTTGGCACCGATGGAATTTATCTATTTGAATTCAAAAAATCATTATGAATGATTTCAAAACGATAATAATAATTACCAATGAATATTGAGATAGATTTAGTCCAAAGAGTACACGTAATTCTTAGATGTCAGAGGTGATTGTATACTGTGAATGATGAATCTGAATCATTCTGGTTAGGAATTTTTAAAACATTCAATGAACAAATTTGTTATTCTTACGTTACGCTGATATCCTCTGAGAATCAAAAATATTCAGAACATACCCATATCCCTGGACTCTCGATGGAGATGAATGAATGTTTGAAATGATCTTTTGAAGACAAGCAAATATACAAGTTTCTCCCATACATTGCCAATAATCTCTTATGTAATTCTACTGATTTTTTTCTTAAATTTTACATAACCACAAGATTTCACGGTCTACCCGTGTAATTGCGAATAACCCCTCAGGAGAAAATCCAGAAGTGTAAGATCTGGAGACCTAGGGGAACACTAAGTTGTTTCTCTTCTCCTACCTACCCCCCATTGTTTGAAACCTCCTGTACCTTAGGTGTACAGTGCAAGGGTTTACCATCTCACTGCAACCAGATTTATTCCGATAAATTGAGCAATATTGGGAAGAAAAGATACATGTGTGTGTGTCTGTCCGGGTTGAACCGCGTCTTGTGTTTTTGGTAGTTCGACGTTTCAGCTTCGACTTTGAAGCTATTTTCAAGAAGCTATCACTAGGTCTTAATGTGCCTACTCTACTGTCGGTCCAATGGTTCTGTTCTGGTATTTATGTATCTCGACTTGTAGAAGGGCGGACCATTTGTTGAGGCAGTTAGAACCATTTTCAATTTCAATAGCAATAGCAGAATATTCTGTCCTGGAGAGTGTTTTCGGTGGCAAGGGTTTTGGTGTTCTCGAAGCTTATTGTGTGGCCTGTTTCACGATGTTGTTTGAAGGGGAATGAGGATGGATCTGATTCACTGACAGTTCATGTTCATAAACTCTCTTGAAGACTCTTCTGTTGGTCTGACCGATGTAAATTCTGCAGCAGGTGGAACATGGTATTTCGTATATGTCCTGTGCCCCATTGGGTATTGTGTCCTTAGGTGTTTGTAGAAAAGTGTAAATTTGATTGTTGGCTGTGAATACTCTTATTATATCACTGCCTCTTCAGAATTACCTCATTCATGGAAATCAACACGCTATACACAACATTGCACACTTCGCTTTTGTAAGTTAAAACCCCTCCAATATTGCTTCCACAACCTGGTCGTGCTATGATGATAGCACGACCAGCTGTCGAAAGCGCTCGCATATAATAAATAGGGGTTGTAAAGCTTCAAATCCTTTTTGTAACATAACGAATATTAATATTATATATATATATATATATATATATATATATATATATATATATATATATATATATATATATATATATATATATATATAATTCAGAAAGGTTAATGCAGTCAAGCTGCTGGAAAAATTCCACGAAAATCAAACAATAAATAGATGAGTACTATCATTCCCATATTGATTTCAATTTAAGACCCACCGGTAGACAGCTGTTTCAGCCTATTGGGCATCGTCAGTACCGGGCAGGCGGTCATCGATTGAAAAAAAAATGAAAAAACCAAGAAAGTACTTGATAAAAATAGCTGCGTAAACGCAAGCGAAACATAAGTGGAACCACCTTGCGTAAACGCAAGCGAAACATAAGTGGAACCACCTTGCGTTTACGCAGCTATTTTTATCAAGTACTTTCTTGGTTTTTCTCATTTTGTCTTCAATCGAGGACCGCCTGCCCGGCACTGACGATGCTCAATAGGCTGAAACAGCTGTCTACCGGTGGCTCTTAAATTGAAATCAATATAGGAATGATCAATTTTCATTGTTATCATGTTTTTGATGTAGTTCCAGTAAGTTACTGTATATACTGCTGAGATTATCAATGTCAGTTCTCATTTCTGTATGTAGAACTTTGATATTAAGGTAATTCAGTTCAAACTTGCATAGGATTTTTTTTTGTTTGACAAATGTCATACCTTCACATAAATGTAATTTTTCAATGGTTATGATGATTTCATAATCTTTTACTCTGAAAAAAGAGTTATTGATTGATACAATTTTTATTATTATTATGTTTTTGATGTAGTTCCAATAAGTTACTGCATATACTGCTGAGATTATCAATGTCAGTTCTCATTTCTGTATGTAGAACTTTGATATTAGAGTAATTTGGTTTATGTCCTGTTTCTATAGAATGTTGTGCACATGATTTCTTATTAAGCTTTATATCACTTTTATGTGAAATTATTCTATCATTAAGAATTCTAGATGTCGTTCCAATATTATCCAAGTTACAAAAAAAATCCTATACATATTAATTTTCTTCATCAATTTACAAGTTCGATTTATTGTATTTTCACTCATCTTCTGTAAGTATGATTTGTAATATTATTCAAGTAGAGGAGAGTTTTGCTTTTTGATTTTTTGACTGAGAGACCCCGTTAATCCATTTTACTGTGTTCCGTTGTTCCGTATTTATTTTTGGTCCTCACTGGAATTGTTTTCACGACGTTTCGGCAGAATCTCATTTGCCGTCTATTGGTGATATTCAAGTGTTCGGAACTAGACTGACCTTGCTTGAATCCATTTTCTACTATAGAGGTATAGATGTTAATGTTTGCCTGAGATTTTTCTTCTCGCGTGATCTTTTCTTCCCGTAAAGGCTTAAAATTCCAACTAAAACTTTCTCGCGGACAAAGTATAATGAATTATTTTTCAGGTTTCGATCCGTGATCTGTGTTTTTGGTCCTCACTGGTATTATTTTCACGACGTTTCGGCAAAATCTAAGTTGCCATCTACTGGTGAAATTCAAGTGTTCGGAACTAGACTGATCTTACTCGAATCCATTTCCTACTACATGGGAAATGGATATAGATGTTAATGCTTACCTGAGTTTCTTCTATATATAAACACTCATTATCACTTTCCAAATCCATAATTCTTTTCTTATTTTCCATTAGAAACTATATTTTTTGAAACAAACTGCCAGTTCAATGATTTATTATGACATTCAAGAACAATTTTGATTGGCTTCGAAAATTTTGAGTAATGTAAATGGTGAAGCGTAATTGTTAAGAACTGTTGGGTTATGAATCATTGCCTGAGCTGAGGGCGAAACCAGAGTTCATCATTCAACAAGCGGTCATATAATTGACGTTTTTTGTAAAAAAATATTTGGGACATTATTATTATTTCACCACCCACCCCCATTAAAATGGATATAAAAATATTTCAATTGCGTTTCTTCGCAAGTCTAAACAATATTTCAATAAATCAAAGTGAATTTTGGATGACATTATGAGTTTTTTCGTAGCCGTAATTCAATAAACCGCATTGAAAATGTCACATGGCATGAGTAATAAAACGATCACGTCTCATCGTACGTTGAAAGGTAATGTGGGAAAACGCCATAACACTTCAAATACGCGCACGATAAAGCCGTAAGAGTCTAATACACACAATTAGTAATAGTCCCAAGGCAACGGCATAAATCTGAAACCACTAAATCTAGTACCAACCGAAAGGGTTCTTTCGTTCATTTCAGCTCGTAGCGGTGGGTCCGTGATGACCAGAGGGTGACGATGGCATGGGAACATACATGTCGACTCGTCCTCATACCTTGTACCTCCCCCGATGGCAGGACATTTGCCATCTTGGGAATTCGTCTTAAATCTCATTAGAATAATACGCGAAACTGTTTACATCAAATGGTATAGAATTATAAAGTGTTTACAAGTAGAATTCATCAATTGAGATGGTCATAAATATCCTTGAGAGCCGTTTTATCGGTGATTACGGGTTCCATGTGAATTTATGAAAAACTAGTTATGGCCCGCGGCTTCGCCCGCGTAGAATTTGGTTTGTCACGTTAAGTTTCGTGACAGTCCATCTTGACAGTCATAAATTAGCAGCCTACAATTCAATGTAACACAGAGCATTCTCGGTAACTTTATCTGCTCTAACAATCTAGAAAAGGAGATCAAAATAATTATACAGATAGGACAGAATAATAGTTTCGGCACATACAAAATCTAGAAGTTAGTGAGAAAAGAAAGCCTCAAATCCACTTACAGATCAACATACCCTCAGATCAAACAATCAGAAATCAAAGAATTCGTAACTTCAACATATTTTGGTTAAAGAACAGGGAAAAGTGAGAGATTTCTCAAAAAAAGCCAATGTGGATAAAGTGGACACGATGGAGAAATCTGGAGTTTATAAGTTCAAGTGACCGGAGTGTTATAGTGTTTATGTGGGACAATGTGGCCGAAATTTCTCAAAACGGTATTCTGATCATGAAAGGTCATTCATACTAGAAAAAATGGTGTGTCCATACTTTTCACCAACACTGTCAAGGGCATACACATTTTCACATATGTTTTGTCTGGAAAACATCAAGTTGTAGGTTTTTGGTATAGTGATCTTCAAAGTACAAATTGTTATGCAATAAAACACTTTGTATTTCATCTTTCCTCGAATTTTCATTCGGTACTTTGATGAGCTGTCGCGAATGATAGGAAGCGTTGTCATGAACTATTATACTAGTCGCATCCACATTTGGGATCATTGTGTTTTCAAACCATTCCTCGAAAATATTAGCTTCCATGTTGTCATGATAGTCAACATTGCAGTCCACATAATTTCAATGAATTTAGAACCCATCCTTTACTTCCTCCGCAATGCACAATGATTAGTCGCGATCCTTTGTTGCAGGCATGTTAGGCGTACATATTTTCGAACCATCAGTCCACCCTTCCGTAACTGTGTCGTGAGTTTCGTCCAAATAGGAAATTTGCCGTTGTTCTTGTCTATATTTAGTTATTTGTTCTAAGTATTTGTTACGCAATTCCACTATTCTTCTGCTTCCCATAACTGCTTGACATTTGTTTATTATTTTAAATCTGAATCCTAGTTTCTTTATCCAATTCTGAAGAGTTTTGTCACAGCAGCTCACGTTATGAGTGATGGCCGGAAGTATTCAATTTCTTCCATATGATTCCAGTTGTAGGAATCTCAAAATTTTCAAATGCCTAATTATAACTGCACCAATATCGAATTTCAACACTTGAATCGCGATCAGTTTCTGAACTGAATACGACGGCGATAAACTTCCCCGATTTCTATTCGTCACCGTAACATGACTTCAAATTTAATTTATGACTCTTCAGCCAATCATAAAACTCGATAGTAAACTTGAACTAGTTTACTGCCGGTTCATTTCAATGTATTGGTTTTTTGTCCTTTGAGATTGCCGACAACTTGAAGAGTGCACAAAATATCGTTTACTTAGGCTATACCGACAGTGGTTCTGTAGGTATGTATTATAAGGGTGTACATTGTTTATTATTTCAGTTTATTGTATTTGTTTGAGAATTCAGTTACGTTAGTTACAAATACAAGTGATATGAAAACATAAGAAGTTTTAATTCTCATTTTTCATAACTTCTTTTAATCTTTTCCGTACATTAGCTTAGTACGCTTCGAGATACGCTTCAATGAAAGTTCATTTTTTAAAACATCTCAAACTATCCATTTCTACTGATATGTCAATACACAAGAACTTCTCACTGTAAAGTTTGGGCTTTCTAGCTCTTCAATGAGGAGGTGTCCGTCATATTAGATTTACTGATATACTGTGTTAACATCACTCTGCCTGTCATATTCCTCTCGTCAAACTGTCTGTTTGATACCCATATTATAGGAATTACTATGAAATTGTCTCTGTCTGTAGAGTAGGGAGGGTGAGTGTAAACTCACAGCACTTAGGCCTAATGTGACCCATTGCACATCCTCCCGAGGAGTTGTTTTTCTAGGTCATCGTCCATCCTGTCCTTTCCAGGAAGGTGAAGAGGTCACTAGAAGACATCTCCTTTATATTGGCAGGTGTAGGCCAAGACTCGTCAAACACATGCTCTCTTTGGCAACCTTGAGGTGTCTCACGGTGGCATCCGCGAAGGTTCTGGAAGGTGCAGCGATATTACTGTCATTGTGCGGCTCCTTCAACCTTCTTGGGGTTCCCTCCGTGGAGGTGCACAAGTGAGGGAGCTTTCTTGCAGGGGCAGCCGGTTCCTTGCCTTTATTCAAGGCGGAACTCTTTGGCGCCCGCCGCAAGAAGTGCCCTTGCTGTTGGAGGCGATCCGCTATGTCCAGCCTCATTCCAAGCGGTAGATTGGGGTGGACATTTCTGTTCATTCCCAGCCACCGCCTTAGATTGAAATGAGCACTTCTGTCCAGCCTCGGGATTAGTTTTTGTTTTTGTTGTTTCTGTTTTTGTGTTGTTTCATTCAAGTGTGTTTCCACGAGTAGCAAGGGAAGAGTTAGTCACCTCTGGAAAAGCCCCGCATTCAGAATTTTACGAATGGAGCTCCCACGCACAGAAATCATACGGTTTTAATGTAATGTAGTTTTAAATTATTTTCGATAACAGTAGCAAGAACTTGTTTTGAAATTCGTGATTTTAAATGCATTTTTTTGAATACTGATGCAATATGCTTTAATTTTAGTCGCCCCGGTTTCTAATTTCAAAGTAACCGAATAATCTCTAAGAATAATGGCTTAGCCTTATCGAGCTCTACATACCCTAATAAAATAAAACTTTCGAAATAACTTCAGAGCACTTAGCGAATCGAAACCTGCGACTGATCAGATTCCGAATGAAATATAGCGAAGAAACCAAGCCGGCTAATGTACGTGAGTATTGTTATTATACGCCGTAATTGTTTCATAAATTACGGTGAATAAATACGAATGTTGACGTGAAAAGTCTTTGGGCCAAAATGTTTAACGTTATTTACAGCAATTAAAGAAACAAAAGGCCTCGAACTCCAAACGGATTTTAAATAATAATCATACCTCCAGCGAGTTGAATTTCAAGATTGAGTCATAAATTATAATATATATCTGGTTTATTATTCATTCGATTTTATCATGACTTTTTTAAGAAGCGAGGTTGCAGTTTTTCTTATCCTTTTTTATCAAATTATTTTCTTTCATATACAAATGTACTCGTGCTCCTCGAAATGCGAAAAATGAACATATATCACTTTAGTATCATTTTTGAAGGTCTCTTTTTTCTTATAAATGACAAGATTCAGAGTAGTATTTGTGCCAGAAAGAAGAAATCCATAATCTCGTCCATATACTACAATATATCAATCACAGTTATTTTTTGACAGTTAAAACAAACAACTGTGTTCAAAAAATTTAGTGAATTTTAATTTTTCTCAAAAAATTTTCATTTATCCATCAATTACTGTTATTTTCCATTCGAAGTAGTTTCTCTCAGATATAATAAACTTGTGCCAGTGTTTCTTCCAATTATCGAAGTAGTTCCGGAGGCCAAATCTGGTAAACATGGTGGCTGATGCATGATTACGGTGTTGTTTCTGGCCAAAAAAGTACGGAAAGTGAAATTGACAGGTGAAACTTTTGTTTATAAAAACGGCAAAAAATGTCAGTACGACAATGAACATCATTGTTCAGTTAGAATATTCCCACTTAGTTTTCGTTTGAAGGTGGTTGACAATGTTTCGTGGTGCATTTCATTAGTTGTCTAATATGATATAAATTGTATTGAAATCCCTGAAAGAATCTGTGAAACAAATTAAAAAATAAAAAAAAATTAAAAGGATTAGCAGAAGAATAACATGCAAAAAAACTGAAATTACAATTGGATAAAATACAAGCAACAACCAAAAAATACAAAAAATGAACTATTAACACGGGATGAAATTAAAAATTATCAACAAGAAATGAAAAAATCAAATAATTAAAATATTCCAAACCAAGTTACTACACGACGTTTCGATTGTTAGTATCCATTCAGTTATCACCCGAAGGTGCCCGAAGACGATTGTGAATACTAACAATCGAAACGTCGTGTAGTAACTTGGTTTGGAATCTTTTAATTTTTTCATTTCTTGTTAATAATTTTTAATTTCATCTCGTGTTAATAGTTTTTTTTTTGTATTTCTTGGTTGTTGCTTGTATTTTATTTCGTTGTAATTTCAGTTTTTTTGCTTGATATAATTGTTATTTTAAGCTAATCTTTTTTATTTTTTTTTTTTCATTTTTCTTATTTTTTACAGACTCTATCATATTAGACAATGAAAGTCCGAACTAATGAAATGCACTTGGTTTTATTTTTTACTTGTAGAAAGGTACCACGTCAACAATCTCTAAAATGGCCAATTCTCGTCCATTGGAAGAAAAAAATTAAGCGATTTTTATTTACGGTGCGACGCGTAACTTTCACGAGACCAAAAGGATTTTCAATGAACGTTTTCCGAATCGTCCTATCTGTAGAAAATATTCGAGGGAACTTGTATCCAAATTCACAACTACCGGTAGTGTACATAACCAAAATCTCCCAGGTCATCCGTCCATTCCGGAAGAATAACATATGCAAATAATCGGTGAAATGATAGTGGATCCAGAACAGTCTACTTATTCCGTCGCGAATGTTTGTGAGGTGCCTCCTTCTACTTTGTGACACTTTTGAAAAGGAATAGGTATCATCCATACAAAATTTAAATGGTACACCAATTAACTGAAGATGACCCTGATCGAAGAACAGAATTCTGCGAAATCATGACGGAAACCATTGCAAGGCATCCTACCTATCTCCACAATATTTGTGACAAATGTCCATTTTTTTTAAACGGCAATGTTCACAGACAAAATTGCCGTTATTGGACTGACACCATCCCTCACGTTTTCCGGGAAACACATATCCAATATCCAGAATATGCGCGCCTAGTCGCCATCTTGAAAGTTTCATCTGTCAATTTCACTTCAAAATAAAGTATTCATTAATTTCATTATCCCAAATTTCAATGTTTTGAGTTGACCCGTTAAAAAAATAAAAGGGGGGACATTAAAGAAATGCACTGTATATATTCGAAACGAGTGTACCAATATAAAAAACCGCGAATCTAATGTATGTAGCCCGTAAAATTTAAACATTCACCTTATTTTCTGAACAGTCCATTATTGAGATCCTGTCAATTTTATCAGTTACCTGACCATTTAAGAATGAGATAAATATCATGGACGACATAGATACCATAAATATACCAAAAATCATGCGCCTTCTAGCAAAAAGGGATTGTAGTCAACATTTGTCTAAAAACTAAAGTTCCCAAAACGTCCAAAGTTGTTAATTTTGAGACCGTTGAGACCCAAGGGAAAATATTTATATTAGTAGATGAAGTTTTCAAAACATGTTTTTTCAGATATTTCCTTGGAAGTTGTGACCTGAATAAAATCTCAGAAAACTGGATTTTTCTGATCGCCAGCGATCCAAGGATATATAAAATGACACAGCCGCGCACGTTTATCTATAATCTGAACAAAAGTGTTCGACCAATAATCTCAGATGATCAGGATTAACGTTTGTATGACTCATTCCTGAACAACTGAAACATTAATTGCCTATTCCTGAACGGGTATGGTCTCTATTATCAGCGTTATGAATTCATGTAACAATTTCAATACATATTTATGTCTCACATTTCTGACAGATGATTTTCGTTGAAAATTGAAGAATTGAATTTTATAAGATTCTATCGGAAGGTGTCAATCGTAATCCAGCTTTTACACCACATGTTTATCTGAATGGTCAAGTGAATCGTCAAAATTTCTAATATTCCAATGATTCAGATCACAATATGTGAGAGAAGTTCTATAGAATAGCCACTGTGATCCCCCGATTTGAGTTCACTGGACTTTTTTCTAAGGGGATGATTGAAGTAAAAATTCTAAGAGACGCAGCCAACAACTGTACATATCTTCCAGAAAGAAATCATTAGGTGGTGTATGCTGATATTCTTCAGAATATAATGAAGGAAACGATAGCTCATTCTTGCTATGCAAGTTGATGGTGCACAGTTCGTACAGTATTTTTTCTGGTTAGTTTCACTTTCTAGTTGGAATTCGAAGTGGAAATTGAAATGGAAAAAAAGTATTTCATTTTTTTTCAGACTTGCTTTTTATTGAAGTGTCACAAATGTCACAGGGTTGGTTACAAAATTCAAAGGCGTTCCAAATAGGGTGAAAACGCACATTGAAAATGAATAAATATATTCGTGAAATTATATATTACGATTGTATGGTTAGAAATGTATTTCTATTCAGAGTCTCGCACTGAAAATGTATCTTTTCGGCAATAAGGACTTGTTTTTAAATAAAAGCGGTTCCTATACTTTCAAAAGTCTTGAGGAAGCCGGCATGCAATCGCCAAAACGTTGGCAATGAAATTTGTGAACACTGAGTAGAAGGTACTTATTGGCATCATCGTATTACAATTCGTTTCAAAACCGTTCAGTTAAATATGCTATGAGGTAACAAATGCTCTCTTGAGAAAAATATAAAAAGTTCACACTTAATCATTTATCGCCCATTGTAAAATCCAACTCGAACTAATCGCATTATTTATCCCGTTGCTAACACCTTTCAGAATTGCAACAGAGTATTGAGGGCCCACGCTATCGATGGCGGACACATCTCTGAATAATTTGCCATATAAATATTGCTCGTTACGGGCTCGACAATAATGACCGTGACAGTCACTTTTAATCGCCCTGTAAATTTAGCCCGAAGTCGTGCCATTTGTTCAGGTACGAATCATCGCCAGCCTACACCGGTCCAAATATGGATATTTTCTTGATTTGCCTTGAGCTTGATTCGGATTTGTTATATACCAGTGCCGTAGGGATAGGAAAAGGAATTCAGAGAAACTTTTTGACACCACTTTGAATTCAAATGGGAACTCTTACACAAAATTGATACATTTAGGAAAGATCTGGGTATATACACCTATTGAAAGCGAATTTGTTATCAAAATGAAACTATATCTTGATAATGAAGAAAATTGAATTGAAACTTTCTATGTTTTTTACCACTTTTATTTGTAACTAACATTACTGCAGTTTCGTCCTTTAAAGACATTTTCAAACGTATACATCAAACTAACAATGTTTCATTACATTCGCCCTTATATACCAACCCTGTAGGTAAAAATAGAGGTACTTGACTTGATTGAGTACCTGAATTTACAGTTTACAATGCGGATGTGCTAATTTGAAAACCGGTGAGTAAACTAAATCGATTTGATCATTTAACAGGTTGCACCCGCAATGTTTATGCTTCTGAATTTCCAAGGATTCTAAATAATTGAATTTGTAACCCTTCCTTGGATAGTGCAAAATTTCCGTATCGTTTAGATTCGGAAACTTGTGGTTGCATGCCAAGGAATGGTTTGAAAACGTCGAATTATTTTTTTCTAGTCTGAAGGACCTTTCATGTTCAGCATACCGTATTTGGAAATTTCGATTACATGGTCCATAAACACTATTACACTCCGGACACTTAAGCTTATAAACTCCAGATTTCTCCAACTTGTCCACCTTATCTTTGGCATTGAAGAGGAAATCAGATAACATGGCATGTGGTCTGAATGCCACTTCCACATTGTTTTTTCTGAAGAAACTCGCAATTATCTCTGTTCTTTCTAAAATATGTTAAAGTTACCCATTTCTTGATTTCTGGTTGTTTGACCTGAGGGTATATTAATCTGTAAATGAATTTACGACTTTGTTTTCTGACTAACTTCTGGATAGTATCTGCCTCGAAACCATTATTATGACCTATCTGTGTGAAGACGTATTCCTACTTCTCTTACCGGACTATTTATATAAGAAACTACCGGTCTTATGGGGTTATCCTCTTTATGTGTTTTTATCAGGCCATATAGTTTAGGACAAGAAGCCTTCATGTTGGTGATTCTCCATTTCTCTGATTCCGTGAAAATGTTTATAGTGTCTGAGAGGAAATTTTTCAGTTCATTTTGACTATTTTTCGTTGAGTCTTTCTTGATGACAGTAAGGTTTTCATTTTGAATGACTGATTCAATGTTCTGGGCTAATTTAATGAATCATTATTAGTTTAATGTATACATTTGAAAATGTCCTTATAGGACATTTTCACGTTACAACGTTAGTTGAAAATAAAAGTGGTAAAAACATAGAAAGTTTGAATTCTCTTTTCTTTATTATGATTTCCAACCACGTAGGAACGGCTACATCCATCAATTTGTATATCTTGATAAAATCACGTTACTTTAATAGCAAAATCAGCCTCTCAGAGTTCCCTCCAAAGCATACCCTGAGGCAGCTAGACTCTATGCAAAGGGAGCCATCCGCCCGTTCAGAAATCCAAACATCAGAAGCACCCTAAGATGAGAGGTTAAGTACTTTTTTTTTCTATAAATGATTTCACGTGGTGTTCTACTCACATGATCCGTTTCATTTCACCCAGAACGATGTATGTCAAAAATACGCGGCACAATACATCCACTCATCATTTCAAGGTTGAACACAACACACCTCCAGCTACTCCTTTTAAAATTTCTTTCACTTAGAGAACGTTGTAATTGTGACAAAAACTTTCCAGGACAATCCAACGTCCACATCCGTTTGCTAATGAAGTTCCCTGAAGAGCTTGTTTTTGAGAATATTTGTCTGAAAGTTCTGCTTAGAATAATCCAAAACATTCTGGAGTAATCGAAAGTGTACTATACCCAAATGATGGAATATAAGATTATATTTCCTACTAACTGAAAGTTCACCCTGAAAAGATTATAAAAATGACGGTAATTGTCATTCTGGTAACGGAATGACAGCAAAAATCAGCAGCTATATTCCTTGGATTCATAACAGTTTATTGGATGGATAAGTTTTTGAAAACAATGGCATGAATCACGAAAAGGGAGACAAAGCTCTATGAAAGATGTATATATGATCTGTATCTGTAGAATACGGAGGGTGAGTGTAGATCCACAGCACTTAGGCTACATTTGACCCATTGTACATCCTCCCGAGGAGTTGTCCTTTTAGGTCATCGTCCATCCTGTCCTTCCCAGGAAGGTGGACAGGTCACTAGGAGACATCTCTTTTATATTGGCCGATGTAGGCTGACTCGCCGAACACTTCTTTGCAACCTTGAGGTGTCTCACGGTGGCCTTCGAGAAGGTTTTGGAAAGTGCAGGGACATTACTGTCGTTGCGCGGCTTGGGGTTCCCTCTGTGGAACCCCAAGAAGTGAGGGAGCTTTCCTGCATGGGCAGCCGGTTTCTTGCCTTTATTCAAGGCGGAGCTCTTGACGCCCGCCGCAGGAAGTGCCCTTGCTGTAGGAGGTGGAGTGGGGGAGGAGGAGGGTGCACTTATAGTTGCTGCCACTCCTGCCTCCTTCGCTCTCTTCCTCCTTTTGGCTTCGGCGCCTCAAATGCGCTTACGCCTTGGCCTTTGTATTACATCACGAGGTGATTTGCTATGTCCAGCCTCATTCCAAGCGGTAGATTGGGGTGGACATTTCTGTTCATCCCCAGCCACCGCCTTAGATTGAGGTGAGCACTTCTGGTTTTCAACCAGTCTGGTTTTTCCAACCAGACTTCTGGCCATAGAGAACAGACTTCGAAAAGTGACAATTTCTGTCGATCGTTCTAATCATGGGGCACCCACTTTTCGAGCTTATTGACCTATCCAATACGTTTTGAACTATCAAAAACCGCATGAAAGCTGACACCCAGTTCTTCCGCAATCCCACGCACCGTTCGTGAAGGGTGTGTTTCGACCGGGGTCCTCAAATCCTCATCCTGGATTACAATAGGTCAACCACTTCGGGGCTCATCTTTGAGGCTAAAATCTCCGGAATGAAATTTCGTATACCAACGTCGAACAGTCCGTTCATTACCACTATCATTGCCAAATGCCTGGTTAATTTTTTGGGTTGTTTCAGCAGCGTAATGAGTAATAAACTGAAAAGAGGCAAACGAATAAAATTTGTTTGGGGCATGGTCGGCTACAGCTGATTTGTCGGTTTGTCCGAGTCGACAATTTCTCTTGTGCTCAGAGAGACGGGTACCCACACTTTTTTTCGTGATCCCAATGTAAACCGACCCGCAGCTACAAGGAACCGGGTGTTGTTGAAGACTCTCTTGGGTTCTTAGCTGATCTAAGACTTTGATGGTTTGATTCCACGTCGTGTTTCTACAAGATTTCCCAAACCGGTCTGTAACAATTTCACCATAGGGAAGGAAATCCTTTCTCTTGACCAGTCTAGCTGGGGTAACTTTGGCACTCTATCTCCTGTCATGTTCAAATGATTAGTGTCCAAAAAAAGGCGGGTTCAAAGTCGAAATACCAAATCGAAATACGGAAACGTCATGTCTCATTCTCAAGCTGTCAGAATATTCGTGTTTTTTTTTGACAACCATTCGACATGTCATTCAGAATCACTCACGGCGTTTACAATAGTACGTATTGCAATTTCGTTCATCGATCCCTAAAATGAAAATTGAAAATGAAATAGAAAAATTGATGAATCGTATCGCGCTATTAGAAAATCAAAATGCCCGCTTCAAAAATTTATTGGACTCCGCTCTCGACGTAACTAAACAGTCCGTTTCAAGATCCCACATACAGAAAGATGAGACCGAGTTTCTGCAAGAGACCATCAAATTGATAGAAGACGAGAAGACGCAAATGCAGAATGACCTTCAGCTGATATCGTCCAGTGAAAACGAACATATATTACTCCACATAAGACAACTCGAGAACGACAATATGGAATTTCGCAAGAGAGTAGAAGTATTGTTAGAGCAAGTCCAAATTCACAGCAGAGATATTGAACAGCTCAAGAGGGAACATTCTGAATTCAAATTTCTCCTGACACAACCCGACTCGAATGCTCAGTGGCTGAAAGACATTCTTCAACTTGATAACACGGTATCAGAGAATGTTGGTCTCTCCCTCATGGAGGAGAGGTATAAACTCCAAAAAAAGATAGTTGTTCTCGAAAGGAAGAAGACTGAACTACTCACTGCGATAGATGACATCGCTAAGCCCGAAAGCCAGACAGAACAAAATTTCAAAGAAAGTTTCAAAACTGATTTAGAAAGAGCTTTGTTCAAAGCTATCGACGATGTGGCTAAAAGAGAGTACGAAAATCTGTATGTTAAAGTTTTAGATTTAGAAAAGGAGAGATCCATTCTACTCAGTGAACTGCAAACAGTTTTGGATAATTCCAGAAACGAAATTGCTAGTGAGTACTGTAAGTTGCAACAGAAAATTTTAGCAATAGAAACAGAAAAGGCAGAGCTGAAACTTACTTTGGAATCACTAGGTGGTGATCCGGAAACAGAAAAAGATAAGAATCCGGTTAATGAAGTGAGAGAAAGTAAAGTTTTCGTTGGTAATATTGCTGAAGATAACGCAGAATTGGACGAAATCCTGAATGCATTTTCGAACCAGATATCTCGAATGAATATACCGCTCAAAACAGAAAGCCTTAAAGCGAAAAAAATTATCAGGTCCAGCCTTACCACATGCAATATAGTATAAGAGAAAATCATTTCAGATTGAAAGTATTTGCCCATTACAATCGCTTTTATATTAAATATAGTTTATCTTTCCACCGAAAAATCCTCCAATATAATTTAGAAAGTAGTACATATAAAAATATTCTACTAATGTTACAGATTCCGAATTCTGAATAAACTCGAAATTTGAATGGCTAGAGATTTACTCGATATAGTAGGTATACAGACAGACAAAATGTAACATTAGCCAAAGTTTGTTTGCATTAATGCATACGTACCTAGATAATTGATAAATGTTCTTGATATTTCGAAATTTGCTACATTAACACCTTTTATTAAGACAAAATTGTTAACTATCGTGTGACTACAACACAAGAACCACCAATCAATTCCACATTTCCAGGACAAGAACAAAGCAATCTATGAAATCGTTGTTTTTCAGAGGATTGAATGATATCAACCAATTACCATGCCACATTAAAGATTCTGTTACTTTTTATCCATTCAAGGATCAGTTGAAAATATATATTACATCACGTACTCTATGAATTTTCTGAATTTTTTTAATTTTTATGTTTCCCATCATCGAATTGTTTTATTGGTTCGAGCTTTTATGTGTTCTGTATGCATCGTGTTATGTGAATATTTCATTACCTACCCACTCGAATAATTGTTTTTATGTCCTATTATTATTTTAATATGTAACTAACTATTCTGAATACTCCTGATTTTCTATGTTATGGGACAATATTCTCAGGGACACATTTCTATTTTTAGCTTTTCAGCTGTATTTATATATTATTTGAACGTATTTTATTGTTAGAAGAATTTTTATACTATTTTAATATTTTTTATATACCTACCATTTTTACCTTTTTGGACTTGTTATTATATTAGAATTTTCTATTTTCGAATAAAAAAAATAAATAAAAAAAAAGATACGCACTAAGAAAGGATTTCCAAATATTCTAACTGTGAGCTTCCCAGTGGGGGTCAAAGGGGCACATTTACGTATGAAAATTACCTTTTCATCACTGTTTTTCCGTACTATTATATTTTCGGAGACTGATATTTTTTATGTAGGTTCGTTTTATGTTATAGATGTGCAATAAGAATGGATTTTCATATATTCCACTTGGGATAAAAGGGGAGCGTTCATATATAAAAATTACCTATTCATCACTATTTCTCCGGACTGCTATATTTTCGGAGGCTGACATTTTGTATATAGGTTAGTTTTATGTCGTAGATGTGCAATAAGAAAGGCTTTTCAAATATTCCAACTGGGAAACCAGCCGCGGGGAAAAATACGCGTTCATGAAATAAAGTTTTTCATCACTGTTTTTCCAAACCGGTATATTTTCGGAGGCTGAAATTTTGTATGTAGGTTTGTTTTACATCGTAGATGTGCAATAAGAATGGATTTTCAAATATTTCACCTGTGGTGCCCCCACTTGGGATGAAAGGGGGGCGTTTACGTATGAAAATTACCTTTCCCCGTAACGCTATACATTCGGAGGCTGAAATGTTTTATGTAGGTTTGTTTCACATTTCAGATGTGAAATAAGAAATGATTTTTGAATATTACAACTGGGGCGCTAGCCGCAGAGGAAAAAGACGCGTCCATTGAACATAATTATCTTTTTATCACTATTTCTTCATGCTCCTAAATTTCCGGTGGATGAATTTATATTTAGTATCGGTTATGCACCCGTGCGGAACCAGGGCGGTCGCTAGTATGGAATATACAGAATTTTCAAACACAACTGTGTTATTGAATGTTAACACACTGAACAATATTCACATTTCTCGTCAGTTTTTCTTGATTGTACAGTTTTCCCAGTGAAACAATGTGCTGGTCAGTATTGATACGGCTTTATTTTGGAACGAAAAGTTTCGCTCATGAGAGTACCCTCCATACTGTTTGGGGGTCCAAAACAACATCAGCGATAGCCCTGGAAGGTACCAAGCGAAGCATTCAAATAAATACTAGCACCGCAAATATGTGCATAGAATCATTTTTCCATGTCGGAAATCATTGAAATTCGCAGTAACGGACGAGTCATAAAGTACAACAGACCCAACAAACTGTACCCATACACACTTGGAAGCTTCTTGATTCCATACACAATAGAGTAGTTCGTCTTATTTGTTCCTTTTATTGACCGTAAGTGTAATTTAGATCAGGAGCGAGCCTACAGAGGACATGGATGTCGAGATTACGACTCCAACTGACCTCCCTGTAAATTTAGATTAGGAGCGAGAGCTTCTTAACTCTCCAACTCCTGATCCAACAACTGAACCTAAAAAACGGGTTGGTGGGGCAGCCAGGAAACGACTGAGTCGTCTCCTTAAGAGTGGGGTACCTTATGAAACCGCCTTGCACCAAATTCTTGAGCGGCGTACGCAGAATCTGTCTCAGGTGTAACAACAAACTCCCCATGAGCAGGTTAGCAAACGTTTGCGCTCGAAAGATGATTCACTAAAACCAGAGGCGAAAAAGACCCTGCACGTTTGAACCTAAGGCATCATCAGGTGTAGCTGACGTGCAAAAAACCTCATATGGGAAGGTTGTCGCGGGTATCAAGATGGGGATATTGCACCTTGACTATCCGACTACCTCATCAGTAATGAAACGGCAGAGCATATACTTTGTGCCTGCCCCGCTGGGAAACGAATCAGGTTTTTAGAGTTCGGCAGAGCCGTACTCTTACCATCTGACCTGAAAGACCACTCACCATACAAAATAATCGGCTTCGTTAAGAAGCTGGGTTTATTTGGTCGAGTGTGAATAGGTGTGAGCCACTTAAAACCCTTGCGGGTTGCGGTGGAAGGTCGAATAGACCCACTCACTTTGGACCTAACCTAAGTCTAACGACTCTGGAACATTCCAAAAGAGCCGGGTTTTTTTTTGTCAAGAAGATGTTACATTCTTACCATCTTGGTGTATAATTCATTCAGTCGGTTACTGAAAAAAAATATCTTATTTCGCGGAGGTGAAGCTGGAGTGATAGATGTGAACAAGGATATCTTCAAGATCTTCATATTTTCAACGAAGTATGTGTGACTAATTTATTTTTCAAATTTCAGCAATGGCAGATTGTTTTAGGGGTTTTTAAAAAAACTGCATTTTTCGACAACAAGAAATTCAAAAAATTGTTCAGAAGTTCAGTTGAGAGTCCGAGAAAAATACAAAATTTTTCACTCATTTTAATTTTTTCATTCATTTCCGATACTTCCAAAGGTTGCAATTTTACCGAAAAGATTTTTTAATTGTTGATATAGAAACTGATATTTGGATCTCTCATATAAATTGACATATCCTTACACTTTATTGCAGCCTACTACGAAATTCATGCCGTATATATTAGAACCAAATAATCAGTAATATGTCACTTTTTGTCAACCTCAAAAAATTCATAGTTATAATATATCTCACCTTTCTTGAATCCTCAACAATTTTTTTCTATAAAATGGCAGACAAAAATGCAGAAACTAGAAAACGCATCAAGCAACTCGAAAATCAAAATCAGAAATTGAGAAAACTCCTAGACACTGCTTTGGAAGTTTCAACCCAAGATTCTTCAGGAATTTCTGAACTGAAAGATGAAGCACGGATGTTAACAGAAACGGTAAATGACCTAGAAAAACAGAAAAAACAACTTGAACACAGATTATCAACGATTTTAGGAGGAAATGAGGGAGATATGGAGACTATAATCCACGACCTTGAAAGAGAACATATGGAATTGAAAATGAAACTTGATGAAGTTCTCAATGAAATCAAAAAAGATAATGAAGTTATAGATAACCTCAAATCAGAAGATGCCAAGCTCAAACGTGCACTGGTAGAATTAGAAAACGAAAAATTAAAATTAGAGGAGAAATTAAAAACCGTTGAGACAAGTAAGAGTTCATTAGCACAGATCAGCAATAAACTCCAAGAAAAACTATCAGAATTGGAAAATAGAAAAATCAGCTTGACGGTAACGAAGCTACCGGTAAAAGAAGATTTATCTTCAGAAGAAACAATTCTGTCAAGTTTCAAATATATAGAAAAAACGTATAGGGACTACATATCAGCTCTTGAAGACCATGGTTCCGTGGAGAAAAAAATTTCGCAACCCGAGGAAAGAAAAGAAGAACTCATCAACATAGTTTCCGAACCTACAAGCAATACTGTTACATCCCAAAGCGTTTTACAGGAGGTGATAAACTCAAATACGAACTTGCTGCTCAAAATTAAAAATGTACATTCAAATTTGGATACGGGTTTGTCTCTCCCAAATTCATCGGAAGGACAAAACGAATGCTCAGAAATAGTTAACAGAGTTTATAAGCTCGAGCAGCAGAAGGACTTCCTTTACGACGAATTGGAAACATCTCTGGAACAATCTACTAGAGAAATCAATAAACTAAGTGATGAGTTGTCCGATCCTGAAATAAGAAGATTAATACATGAAATTGAAGTACAAAAATCTGTTCTTCTGTACAATTTAAAAATGCTCAAAATGAAGAAAGACTCGAATATTGACTTACCTAACGTACCAGATGAAAGAAACAATTTAACATTTTCAATACCTACAACTTCAGAACTGGAAGTGAGAGCTAATCAACTGTCCAAGGAGGACAGCACCGATGCACTGGAACAATCCAGCTTCGAACCCTCCACATCTAGAAATGATCATCAGACACTAGAGGAAGCAGTAGTCAGATTAGAAAACGAAAGGTCGGCATTACTGAGGCAGCTACATTCGGTATCAGAAATATCAGCCCAGCGTTTCGAAGAGAGACAGCTGCAGACCCAAAGTGAGTTGCACAGTACTTTCATGAGAGAAAAGTCTTCGGAAGATATGGTTCACAGAAAAAATTATGATGATGCAACCAATCAGTTGTATGCCAGCGAAGATGCTAGACTGGAACAAAGAATCAGAGAGTTGGAGATCGAGAACGAAAGGATAAAAAAGGAACTTGATGGAATCGTGGACCAAATTAGGGATGAACAAAATGGGGGGACTCAACTGCCAGTTAGTGATGTTTTAAGAGAGAGGATTGAAGAACTTGAAAAAACCGTACCACGATAGAAAACAACATAGAATATTTGATTGATAATTTGAAAGTAACTAATAAAATGAAAATGTCATTTTATAACAGATTATAAGGCCATTGCTATTGTGAGATTAATTTTTTATAAATCATGAATATTGTAAATCCATATTATGTTAAATCGACACATTGTCTAGAAAATTGTATTATAGCAGCAATGAGTGAATGGATACAGAATGAAATTATTACAACAGTTTAACTTTATTTCTGAGTGGTATATTATTTCAGTTTGCGTAATCTTTACAAATCTAAAGAAATGAACTTTAAATGTTCAAGCCCGTCTCGGATATACCAGTGGGTTGAATGGACTGACGCCTATCAGAAAACAACTACTCTACTGGCTTATACCACGAACGGCATTGGATTATATCCGACAGGCGTCAGTGCAGGAATCTTCACAGAAAATTTCCTTCATATAAAATTGGCAATACAACTGAAAGAGTCGACCTTCAATTTTGGAACGGGCACACTTGCAGACCGGTGTCGGGCTCCTTAGTCACTCATCAGTGCAAGATAGTAGCCATCATCGACCTAAAGTGGCAAAGGAGCCGGAAACGGGTCTGCAAGTGACGCCTGTCGGATATAATCCAACGCCGTTCGTGGTATTAGCCAGTGGAGTAGTTGTTTTCTGATAGGCGTCAGTCCATTCAATCTACTGTGTAGGTATATCCGAGACTGGCTTGAACATTTAAAGTTCATTTCTTTAGATTAGTTTACTGTCCGTCTTCAAGCATAGCCCACTGACTAATAAGAAAGTAATCTTTATAAACCCTGAGTGACTGGTGTGTGAGTTCTTAAACTGTACAGTGCTTTTGTTACAGATATCCCGAATCCCGATTAGCCAAGCTGTTCAACGGAAGCATACCGATAGTCTTGGATTCTCTCAAGCAGCACTACTTCATTGACAGGGACGGAGGAATGTTCAGACACATCCTCAATTTCATGAGAAATTCTCGGCTCTTGATACCTGAAAACTTTCAGGATCTCGATTTATTGCTAGAAGAAGCAAAGTACTTTGATATTTCACGTAAGTTCAGTTATTTGAATTGTGACAGGAAAAGTTCATGGTATATAACATGACTAGTTGTTTCCCTCGTAGAATTTGGATTATCACATTAAGTTTCGTGACAGACCATTTTGAACAAATAGTTACAATATTTCTTTTTCAACCCAAAACCCCTATTTTTCCCCCTTGGGGGTGGAAATTTGATTCCCTTTTTTACGTTTATTTACGCTGTACAAAGAACCTACCTGCATATTTCAAGTTTCTAGGTTCAGTAGTTTCGGCTATACGTTAATATAAGAGTATCAGTCAATCAATAGGTACCCACTTAGGATTAGAATGGAATACATTGGTAATCCTACTAATACTATAAATATAATAGGTACTACTAATACTATAAATACGTTAATTTTGTGACCATAATATGACCACAGTTTCACAAAACCTCTATAAATTGTAGCCTATATGTTATTCTGATGTATAAGCGTTCAGTCGTTTAGGCATGAAAGAGCCACAAACATACATTCATACATTAATCCATTCTCACAAACTTTCACATTTACAATATTAGTAAATAATGAAGGAAAAATTATACAATTGAAGTGTTTGTATTCTCTCTTCGTGAATTTGAGGTGTGCAAAGTCGTAGCTCAGATATTGTTCCATGTGGACTAACTTTTTGCTGATCGATATTTTCCATTCAAAATCAGCCTTCCACAGTTTCTTGTCCTGAAACAACAATTTTATTCTTTTTGGCTTTGTATGTGTTTATTTCAAAAGGTTTCCAGACCTGCGCTTCCGTGGTTGACGTATTTCAATCAGATTTGAAATTTCTTGGGAACTATTGGTTGAATCATTATGTATGTCCTATAAGTAGACCAATCAGCTGGAAATGACAATTCTGAACTCAGCACTCCAATAAGTTTACACAAAGAAATCTAAATATTCACGAATGAAAAATTTTCGAAATAGCTCGCAACCGCTGCGTAAGGAGCTGACCACGCGACTATGCAAGCGCTTGTTGTTATACGTTTATTATGAAAAATCACTTGTGTTTATTACTTACGTTACTGCAGTTTCGTTCTACAAGAACATTTTCAACTGAAATAATCAACAATGTTTACCCTTATCTCGTCTATACACCACTGCAGGTAATAACCAACGATCCTTAATGACTTTATTACCTGAATTTTGTTCACCTGTTACAATGTGGGTACGCTTATCTGAAATCCGACGAGAAGACTAGGTCGATTTGGTCATTTAGTAGGTTACATCCGCAGTGCTTATGCTTATGAACTTCTAAGGATTCCAAATAACTGATAACTTTGCGTACATTGGTACATTCCGTTTTTGTTGTGGAGTCCTGATTCTTGGCTTATGCTTCTTTACACTAGTCTTGGTTTTACGTTAGCCCTTATAGAAATGTTAGTGTGTTGATGTGTTACAAGTTTTTCAAGGATGGTTTTACAATGGTTTCATTTCCATGTTAGTATATAAGTGGGCTTTCGTCTTCTTTCTTGAGTAGTATAATCCGGGTTCATTAGCTATGGTCGGTTTTCGGCGAGGTCTAGTTTTGATGCAGCCAGGACTCTTCCAGTAGATCAATAAATTTCTCCGGGATTCCAACAATTTGATTCGCCACTAACTACACCGATGTGCTCAGTGGTTTTGCATGTTTCCGTTTTGGGTTTGTAATATGCTGGTATTGAAAGCAGAAGTTTAGGGATCATGATGGTATTTGCCTTTTTCTAGTAGATCGGCAAGCTCAAGACAGGTTGTCGATATGTAGGGAAGGTTCTCTAAGAGTGGTATGTCTGCTCAGGTAATTGGTGTCAAATAATCTGCAGTTGAGCATCGTCAAATTGTGCATCGGTAGGTAGTTTTGATATTTTTCTAGATCGTTACGGAAGACTTTTGCTTTTTCGGCTAGTTCTGAAACAAATTTGAAGACTAAAAAATTTTTTGTTGCGGTTTCATGACACTAGGTGGCAAGGTAGTGATGTTCGGTCTAGTCTTCTAGTCGTTATGGGCGTAACTGTTCACAAATAAGTTTTTGAATTCTGTCTAGTTGTAAGTAAATTTGTCCGGTGGTGTTAAGGGTAGGCATATCTAGAAGTGTTACACTTTGGTTTTTACGTTACAGATATTGCTTCTGGTCGATGATCGTGTCCCAAGGCCTGCAATGGTTTGAATTGCAATTTGTGGCGCCAACATGTATGTGGTTATCATTGAAGTGTCCTTGTAGGAAGATTTTGCAGAATATTGAAGTTTATTCAATATTTTTTCTAAAGAGGGGCTGGTGTACATGGTTGATGGTGGTGATGATGGTGTACATAAGGGGATAAATGTGCTGGAGGTTGGCGTTGGGCGTTTAGAGTTCTGAAAATGTATCACCCTTAATCAGATTCTACCGGGCGTTCGAGGTGTGGACGAAAATCATCGTGCAAAGTTCATTAGTTCATTTCAGAATCCACATCGCGATCGAAACACACGTTTATCTCGGTAGCAATTTATCTAATATCTAAGTACTTCCTGTAAACTTGTTTTGAAACGATGTAAAATATAAAATAAATTCGAATTTGATCCATATTTTATTTCTGTAACAGTAATATCCTTCTAGCATTACTATTTTTGTTTTATTCATGTTCTATTTTCCCCCTATGTTATTCACAACTTCCTTGGAACCGGTGGAAAAGCAGAAACAGTGCATAACTGTTATCTGAACTGAATTGCCATTTTTTGTGTGTTTTCGCGGCATCAACTGCTAGGTTATTAGCCGCGGACTTGTTGTTTGTTTTTCAAATTTCATCTATTATATTTGCATCTTTCAAAAATGCCATCATGTTGTTCAACGTTCGTCTATCATCACATAGAATTTCTTTCATTGCCCCAGTTATATTATGTTGTCTCCTGGTTTCTTCATATTTTGGACATTCTACAGGTATATGTTGTACCGTTAGCACTGTTTGGCATGTAGAACATAGAGGTTGTTGTTCTCCTAGGAGTAAAGTTCTCCTAGCAAGTAAAGGTATGTTATATTTTCGTATGGCCGATTCGCAGACGCGGGAGAACAACTTGTTCTTTCCTGGTCAATTTCAGTGTTGAGATTCGCTTATTCACACTTGGTTTCGAGCATTTCAGTTTCGTATCAATTTCATTCTGCCAGTCAGATATTTCTTTGGTTTTATTAAAATTTTTCAGATCTTCTAAGTGGAGTGGTACATCTTCATATTCGTTAGAGTTAGCAATCATTCTAGCTGCCTTATCCACATCCTCGTTGTTCTTTATGCCACAATGACTAGGCACCCACATGAATTCATAATATGAATTCTGGCAAGAATAATCCTTGCAAGGGGGTCAAGAGTAAATTTATTTTGGAATGATCTTATGGAACTCAATGAGTCGGTACAAATTAGGAAATGAGTTTCGTTTCGTGCGAATTCACAGAATAATAAAGACTGGTATATAGCGTATAATTCTGCTGTGTAAACGCTGGTTGTTGAGTGCATCGACCAGCTATGGAGATGTCCATCTACAAGAAATGCACAGCCCACCCATACTCGGTCTTTGATCCATCAGTATATATTTTGCAGTAGTTTGGAAATTTACTGATGTTATTGCAATAGTTCAGTTTGTGTTGTTGTGAATTCAATTCTGACTTTTTCATTTCACTTCCCGAAACATTGCAATATATATCAGCCAGTTTCCATGGAGGGTTTTGCCATTTATTCAACATAATCATCTTATGTATTGTCTCATGTATTATTACCTCATATTATATACTCAGTTACAACATTTCTCCAAAATTTGTGATTTATAAAAATGGTACTTAAATGATGAAAGTTTTATGTTTATTATTTTCAGCAATGGTACGACATCTGGAACAAATGAAAAAAGATCGGATAAAAAACGGTATAGTTTCCCAAACAAACATAAAGAGTCTCACAGGAGGTAGTTCGAGTCAATTCCAAAGAAATTCTGAAAATTCCCGGCTAGGTCAAGAAATATATGAATGCGTAGCTCTACACGTCAGTCCAGATCTTGGGGAAAGGATCATGCTTTCCGGTAGTAGGTCACTACTAGATGAAGTGTTTCCCGAAACTAATCAAGCCGTCATGGATGCCAGATCCGGAGTTGCTTGGAACCAACAAGACGCCCATCATGTTATCAGGTTAGTGTTACCCTCAAGGTCATTATATTTGAAACAAACAAAAGTCAGTCGAGAGGATTCAATTTTCCTCCTTTGATATACAGGGTGTTTCCTGACTACGTTATGGAACTTCAGAAGGTGATTCTTTAGGTCATTTTTTTAAATCCTATGACATATGTACAGAGTTGCTTCGCTTCTGAGATACAAAGCGTTGAAGTTAAAAAAAAACTGTATTTATAAAATATCATGAATATCCTTACACCGATTTGGTTGAAATTTACTACATTCAGATTGAAATGATTAGGTCCAGTAGAGTCTCAGTGGGCATCACTACCAACAATATTGAGGAAAATAATAACGCCACTGACTTTTTTGTAGTTTTTTGTTTTTTAGAATGAACAACTAAAAATACAACTTTTCGTCGCTACTGTTTTCTTCATATCAAGCTTTGTTTTCGAAAAAAAAAACTTTTAAAAACTATCCATGGACATATGATGCATTGTTTGGAACCTTTGGTGTAGTAATGAATATTACTGGAGTTTTTTCCCAACACCAAATCGTTATTTTTAACACCTCCACACGTGTTTCGATCACCAAGTGATCATCTTCAAAGAGGAAGATTGAACTGTTTAAACAGTTCAATCTTCCTCTCTGTTCAAGTGATCATCTTCAAAGAGGAAGATTGAACTGTTTAAACAGTTCAATCTTCCTCTCTGTTTAAACAGTTTAATCTTCCTCTTTGAAGATGATCACTTGGTGATCGAAACACGTGTCGAGGTGTTGAAAATAACGATTTGGTGTTGGGAAAAAACTCCAGTATTTTTTATCCATGGACAACTTAAAATAAAAACCAAATGTAAATAATCAACAATTTCGACCTTAAAGTAAATGAGCAAAAAGTCCACCTCATGATAAAATACACGATTACAATCGATTTGTCATTGATTGTTTGACACGTTCAAAAATACCTGGAGTATTCCTTATGACATTGCCATTGTCAATTATTCGATTCCTCAAGTCATTCACATCTAGTACAGGAGTTTTATAAACAAGATCCTTCAGATGGCCAATTTTAAGGTCCTGCACGTCCAATCCAGCGATAAGGGGGGGTGATATCGAAATACTGATGAGCAAGAACACTAAAATGAGCTGGAGCCCCGTCGTGCATAAACTACATGTTGCCTCGTACGAATACCGGTGTTTCTTTCAACAAAATGGATAAATGATCTCGTGTAGAATTCTCCTGGTAATTTTGCTGATGAAAAAATGGGCCAATTAGGTAGTCGCCAATCATTTGTACCCAAACGTTCAGTGAAAATTGTTGCTGAAAATAACTTTCTCTAATAACGTTGAGATTTTCGTCGGCCCAAAAATGGTCATTGTGAAAGTTCATAGTAGCATCTCCTCAAAAATTTGCTTCGTATGTGAATAAAATGTTTGTTTATTATCGTGTGTCATCGTATGGATCAACCACCTGCAAAACATTAATCTTGGGCGGAAATCCCGAGGCAGTAGAGCTTGGATCCGCTGTATGTGATATAGGAAAGGAGGTTTCTTTTTAGAACTGTCAATGCGGTTTTTGGGCTGACTTCCAGATGCAGTGCAATCTTCCTGTTACTATTTTAAGGATCTTGTTCTATCGCATCAATTATAACTTCTTCTAGTTCAGGCGTTGTTACAGTTTCTGGTCTTCCACCACCAACATTAGAACTCTCAGTTTCACATAATATTGCATGTAGCTCTGTTAAGATATCTGTCCGAGCTTCTTCCGCATTTCCATTTGCTAATCCATAAAGTAAGTGGATGTCAGCCATTCACTTTTCTTGACTAGTCTGATAAGTGTTAGTATGTGTATGTATAATGCCTTGTATAACCTTTGATTGATGAATAAATTCTATTATTATTATTATTATTAACACTACCACTATCAACTGGTCTCCAAAGCAGGTGTTTATAATATGCAAAGTGGAATCGTTGGCCATTGTTCGTACTGAGACTCCACTGGACCTAATAATTTTAGTCTAGTTAGGGCATAGTAAGCGCCTTATTACTTCAAATAACTGTGGCAAATTTTAACTTCAACGGCCTGTATTTCGGAAACGAAGGAAATCCGGACATATGTCCGGATTTTCCTTAATACGACCTAACGAATCACCATCTGAATTTTCGTACCGTATCTGTAGAGTAGGAAGGGTGAGTGTAGGCCCACAGCACTTAGGCCACATGTGACCCATTGTACATCCTCACAAGGAGTTATCCTCCTAGGTCATCGTCCATCCTGTCCTTTCTAGGAATGTGGACAGGTATCTGGGAGACATCTCCTTTATATCGGCAGGTGTAGGCCAAGACTCGCCGTACACACACTCTCTTATTGCCGATAACTCCGGACACTCGCATAGGACATGCTTGACAGTTTCATCTGCCTGTTCACACATCCTGCATAGAGGTGTGTCCATTAGTCCCATATTGTGAAGGTTTAGTTATATTAGGAGGCTTAGTTGACAGTGGCCAGTCAGAAATCCTACTGTTAAGCGTAGATTTTTCCTGGTCATCGCCAGATATTTCTTCGGCGCCAGCTTCCCAGAGACATCTCCTTTATATCGGCAGGTGTGGGCCAAAACTCGCCGAACACACACGCTCTTATTGCCGATAACTCCGGACACTCGCATAGGACAAGCTTGACAGTTTCATCTTCCTGTTCACACATCCTGCATAGAGGTGTGTCCATTAGCCCCATATTGTGAAGGTTTAGTTATATTAGGAGGCTTAGTTGACAGTGACCAGTCAGAAATCCTACTGTTAAGCGTAGGTTTTTCCTGGTCATCGCCAGATATTTCTTCGACGCCAGCTTCCCAGTGTTGCCCAGGATGATCCTGGCAAGATTACATCCTTTGATTTCATCCCATCTCTTTAGGGATTGCGCATGGGTGTGACGTTTGGCTAGTGCCGCAATTGTCGAAGTCATCAGACCGTAAGTGCCACTGGGTCCTAAAATTCGTAGCGTAATTAGGAAACATCCTGTATAATGATAAAGTATCTTCCTTCCAGTCATTCAAAGATACTCTTCTATGGAGGCAAATTCAAAAATAGCACTCACTTTTTCCACAAGGAACTTTCCATTTCCGAGTTTATTTCAAAATGTTGTGTTATGTTATCAGAATCAATTCTTTCTTTATCTTCTCTAGAGTAATAAATGCATCATTTCTAGATTCCCTTTGAATGGATATTGCAAACTCAACTCCATGCAAGTGATAACCAGGCTGCTGAACGCGAGCTTTCAAATTGCTGCCAGTAATGGCGGAGGTGTGGAGGGTCAACAGTTCTCCGAGTATCTTTTTATAAGAAAAGTACTGCCAGGCTGACCAGCTCCCTTCAAGACTTCAGACAATCATCGCGTGCGACGCAAAAAGAACTATTTATATTTTCGTTAAACACAAAAAGATTTATTTGAGCCTTATATTAATTGTTAATGCGTTGTTTCAAGCTAACTTATGTAAATAATTTTATTATCATGATTATTGTAATTGTCCACGCCGCAGAAAGATTCACCTAGAAAAATTCAAAAGTAATTACTTTTGGGTAAAATATTGATCCCATGGACGAACAAAATGTTATTCTGACCTAGATTTGACATTCACTGTATGTATGTGAGTCTGTGAACTTTATTGGAGATAACTTTAGAATCACTCCTTGGTGTCCACCTACCACCCGGTTTCATTTTTGGTGAAGACATTACGTATTGATTCAAAATACACAAATGTTATGGTAAAATATTCGTTCTTGACGATGGTTTTCGCATTTTTAGCACCATATCAATGTCGTATGGGGCTGAGGGTAGTTGTGATCATGGTTAGTCTCTCTATGGCTATGTCCAACTAGTCTTTATTTATTCGTTGCATTGCAATTCCAGGTCAGCTTCTGGATGACTATCTTGTCAAAATATTCAATAATCATGCTCGATACACCTAGAGGACGGTTATAAATATCAGGCCTGATATTGTGGCTTTCTAAAACACATTAAACATCGATTCCTGTTATGAACGGAATGTCAACATGTTAAAAGAAGTGATCTGAAATAATGAATTATACTTACCTTATGTATAACTAATAATATACGCAATTGCGATATGAAATGATGAAAATTAAATGAATTTTAATCTAAAAATATAACGCAACACTTAAGATTAATGCTAGCAAAATACCTCAGTCATTTTAACAATGCATCACGAGTTAATGGTCAAATATTCATACTACATCATTACGTTCATTGTTATTTCTCAGTGTTTATGAATAGAGAGAAATAATTGAAGTTGTCACTGAATGTCAACTCCTCTATTTCTTTTTAATAACACCATACCATACTCGGTTTGCAGCTTTCTAGTGTTTAAAAGTATAATAGAGTCATTTCAGTTGAAGAAAAACATATTCAACACACTGTATAAATGATATCCTAAAAAATTATTGACAAAAGGGACCCAAATTATCCTATTCATCTCTCACTTTTGGTCTTTTCAACTTTATGTTTGCCTCAAGTGAAATTCTGAATAGGGTTACATTCGTCTAAAAAATTTGTTTAAAAAAAATTACTTTCATTTGAAATTTTGAAGTAACCTGGTATGCATGACTCGAAAATGTAATTGATGAAACTGGCAAGACAACGCTAAATGCCTAACCATTCATTTAGCTGGCACATATTACTGATTGCTGTTTATGTGGATCATTTGCTCAAATTCACGAAAATAGCATGGGCTGGATAAAAGATGTAGAATTAAAGCTATTAGATGTAGAATTAAAGCTATTAGAAGTCTTTGAAATGAACGATTTAGAAATGTTGACGAGGAATATATTTTTATTCAAAAATGAAGTCATATTTTCCATAACTTTGTTGAAAACGTTCTGAAATTTTCAAGAACAGACGAATGTGAACCTGTACAATTTCCACTTGGGGCAAACCAAGAGGCAAAATCAAAGAATGTCAACTTTCTCGACCGGAGATAACGAAGTGAAAGCTATTTTCTGAGTTTTTGGTCGTAGTCTGCAAGTTTTGTGTCTGACGTTTCGTCTACAACTGCGGTAGACATTATCAAAGGCGATGTGGTAACGGTCTCAGTGCTCTAGTTGTTTCCAAGGTAGAAACTATGATGTTGGTATTTCACTCTAATTTTATATTATTACTAGTACTATGTTGCTGTATTGCTGCTGTTTTGACAGAATCAGAATCAACGTACTTAGGTGTGCGCAGCGTTATAGAACAATGCTTAAAAAAATTGTTCTACAGCGCCATCTAGTGGCGAGTTACAGAAAAATTGATAGCATAAAAACCTTCTATATGAAAAATTACTCATACATGTCAAGTTTCATCACGATCGGTTGAGCGATGTAGAAGTTTATCACTTACCAACCAACCAACCAACCAACCAACAAACAAACATCCATTTTTATATATTAGACTAGTACTATGTTGCTGTATCGCTGCTGTTCCAATGTTTTGACAGACTCAGAATCAACGAACTTAGGCGAGTGCAGCGTTATAGAACAGTACCTTCAAAAAATTGTTCTACAGCGCCATCTAGTGGCGAGTTACAGAAAAATTGATAGCCTAAAAACCTTCTCTAAGGAAAATTACTTAAACATGTCAAGTTTCATCACGATCGGTCGAGCAATGTAGAAGTTTATCACTTACCAACCAACAAACATCCATTTTTATATATTAGATTAGTGGGCATGGCCTGGTTTCTTTTAATTGGATCACCTGATCCTCTTTGTGTACCTGTAAGGACAAGCAGCCACATTTTATTGATGTAGTACTGTTCCTGAGTAGAAAGGATCCTCCGGGAGAAGGAAATATTAAGAGCAGATGGATCAAAAACACCTTCCGGTTCCGGTGCAGGTGTTTTCAGTCGCAGGCCCGGGACAGAGATATCAACCTGTGTATAAACGTATGCGATTGTATTTCAAGAGGAAATTTATGATATTGAATTGTGTGTGGAGAGATTGGAAGAATCCAACCTCAAACACAAGTCAATAAAAATATTCTCGGACAGTCAAGCGGCGTTGGAAGCTCTTGGCTCCTACCAAGCAACGTCTAAATTGGTAGCAAATTGCCAAAAACGACTCTCCTCAATAAAAACACCCAACAAATTGTCTCTGGTCTGGATTCCTGGCCAACTGGCCTGGAAGGCAATGAGACTGCTGACTCCCTTGCAAGCTGCAAGCAGCTTCATCGCCAAACAAAGATTGAACACCTGGATGGCAAGAAGATTTATGGACTTCTGGCAGAATCTTCCAAGATTGGCTCACTCCAAGGCTTTTTCATCACCCTTCGAAGCTTGATACCAAACACTTGTTGGACTACAGTAGGGATGAACTACGATGTCTAATAGATCTTCTTACTAATCGGCTTCGTCGAAAAGTTGGGTTTATTTGGTCGAGTATGAATAGATATGGGCCACAATAATCCCCTGCGGGTTGCGGTGGAGGATCGAATAGACCCACTCACTGTGAACATAACCTAACCTATATAAAAAGACAATAGAAATTCGAAAACACAGGGATAATTTCAATAGAAAAGAAGAGGCAATGGACATTAATTGAATCTGGCTACCTGTCCTTAAAGGTACACAAACAGAGTCAGGTAATCCAAGGTCAGAGAAACCAAGTCACGCCCACTAATAATAATATAATACCAGAGTGAAATACCAGTATCGTTGTTAAATGCGGTCAGAACGACTGGAACAACAACTCGAGAACCAACTCGGGCACTGCGCCGGTCACCACATCGCCTTTGCTAATGTACACCGCAGTAGTAGACGAAACGTCAGTCATAAAACCTGCCCACAACACCAAAAAAAAACACGGAAAATAGCTTTCACACCAGAAGGTAAAAATTACGGAAATGAGAGATAAACAGTAAACGAATAAGTATACTCAATAACCTCTTATTGGGTTTATCATGTATTTGGAGACATCAATTCGCGCAAGTCAGTATGTAGAATGAGTTCCACACGAACTCTGATCCAGAAGACTATCAAAAGAAACGGAAGAGCTTTTATTGGTGAAAATACACTTGGACATAATATAGCGCAACTAGTTATTGCATGTTAGTTCACAGTATTTTTCAGGTTTTTTTCGCAAGTTTTTGTTGAATAAGTAAATAAGCTCAAAAATACTGATTTAAAAATGTACGGGTGCTAGTCAGCACGAAAGCAGAACCCATTAAACGATGTCAAGATCCAACCGGTAGATGATGTCCTAAGAATCTGCGAATAGAGGACGATTTTATTGTCGAAAGATCAACAATAGGATACAACTGTTCTTTCATCAGTTAGACAAGCTGGTAATTACACAAACTTTCTCAACTACATAATACATTTATTTTTATGAAAATAATAACTTTGCTGAAATGACGGAAGTGTCTATGGTCTGGCGCTTTTATATATTAATTGGTACTAATTGTCATCTCACATTCCAGTGATTATCAGAGATCTTGAAATTTTCCTGGTTAATCTTTCTGTGATTTGAAATATAAGAATCCTTGTTCATGGGTTGAGCACTTATTTCGCTGATCTCATTAGATCTAATCGGCTGTGATCCGTTTTTGAACAGTGACCACTGGCGGCGAGCTGGCGGATCGACCATTCTCCTATTGTAAAATATTCTATATCATGTACTTCACAATAAAATGATAAATACACAATGTGGCTCATTTTTTATTAACGTCTAGTTTCGTATTGCCTTTATATGTTGTTGAGTATATTGTAGAGATACCGTTCTTTCTTACGTCAATCGAATGCAAATCGCGGATCGAAAATAATTTTTGCAAGGAACATATTCTTAAATGGAGGGGTTTCGAATCGAAAATGAAACCAAAAAAAATTAAGATACTAAAAAGATTATGAAAGAAACCACTCAGTGCAGTGAAAATTAAATCCTTATTTTTTTGATCCTACGAAAATAAGGCTGTGTGGTGCTGTACCATCAATAGGAAGGCAAAAAAATTGTGATAACCAAAATTATTATGAAAGGTAGAAAATATCATGTTTGTAAACAAAAAATAAATTGAAGTCAATACAGAATAAGGGGTAAATTATGGAAAATGGTTTTTCACAATTTACACTGAAACTAATCCTCCTGCTGAAAAAAGTTGAATATGAAAGTTGTAGGAAACATGAAGATCCACAAATTTTAATAATGTCTCCACTTGATTCAAAATGTCTCTAGTGAAACTGTTTTTTTCACAGAAAAATATATCTTTTACGATATTCATTGGAAATGTTTTTGTGTGTTCTAAATGTGCTGTGCATTGTTCTCTGATTCCATAATATCCATAAGCTGGAAACATTTTTTTTTCATAATCAACAATGGTTCTTTCAGGACGTATACTTCCAGATAGTGAGAAAAACTTTATTCATAAAATTTGTAGTTGAATAACTCGAAAAATGTAAAATATAATGGATAAAGTAATTGAAAATTGTTGCAATATGCAATTGCATATTGCATAAGACGTAAAAAGAAAGAATTTGTTAGAAGGTACATTCACTCGCCTCAGAAATTGTAGATGATAGTAATGTTGATGTTCACTCGGCAATACCAGAATTGAATATATCAAAGAAATATCAAGAATAACTATTTTGAAAAGCATATCGACTAATGAAATCTTTGATATCGCGTTCCCCCATTACTTCATTCCGAAGATTCTAACGGCTGATACGGAATGAAAAAATTAACTGGAATAAAAATCAAAGAGCATTAAAACAACAAAAATGGTATTTCCGAAATGAAATCTCAGGGAATAAACGTAGCTATGTCTCATTATTATAGGCAGCTATTCGTAAATTGTATTCAATTCAATGTTTGTTTTCCTCTGTGTAATTTTTGGAAAATTCACATACATTTCGTGAAACTGAACACATTTGATGAATATCACTGATTTTTTTTGTTGTTTTCTGTTTAAAAATATCTATCAAACAAGTTTATAATAATGAATGAATAATTTGCTATTAATATTTTCAAAGTTGGGGTTAGTAGTCATTTGTAACCAACATGTGAAGTTGCGTTACTTTGAATTTTCGCATTTTTATTCTGGGTTATCTTCAGGCTATCTCAAAATTGAAATTGATTTTCAAAGATTAACTCGTGTAGAGAAGGTCAAATATAAGTCAAAACTGTGTTAATTTGACTCGTTTCGGTTCTTCAAAGTATAGTCATGGCTGCTCAGTTACACTATTGTCAGAAAATACTATTTTGGGTCGCCAAAACGACTTCAATTGATAAGTTAAAAGTAACACTCTGACGACACTCTGTTGTTCGTGCGAAGCCGGTTTGGGTTGCTAGTTAGAAATATATACCAGCATGGAAGCTGTTTTTAATGTCAGGGTATAGGAAAAGTATTCAGAGATTTACTGGATGCAACTTCTCTATTTATATTCTTTAAAAGACATTTTTTGTGGAGGGCTCAATAGTTTATACTGTTTTATTTTGGGTTTTATACCACAATCTGAAAAAATCAAAGCTAAATCCATTTATATTCCATTTATATATTTTTATAATATACAAAAGAGAAGGTTTCTTTATTTGGTGATAGTAATAAAAGACGATTAACTACGTATTAGAACGAAACCGAACGGAAAGTGAAAGAAGTTATGTAGAAGTAATTGTATAGAGAGATCGAAATCATACAGTTCACCGAGTTTCCGCACAGAAGGCGAAAATATAAGCAATTATCAATAACAATTTTCAAAATAATGATCAGTTCGAGAACATTCAAAATATCGTACCTCCATTCCCTTTCACTGACTGCACTCAATAAAAGTTGTTGAGGAGCTAGAAAATGGTACCTTCATACAGAAATTTATCATTTGACCCTGAGGCTTGCAAAATGAAATTATATCTTTCTTTATAAAGTTGAAGTTACTTCTCACAGTGAGACCGTTTAAAGAATACTTGTGACGAATAAATATTCAGCTTGACATACAGTTTAAATGAATTTTCGTTTCATTCTCTTTCTCCTACCTTTAAAGCAGAAATAGTGTCTTCACTAGAAACAAAACTTCCCACACAAATCACTACATAATTTTGAAACAAAGTGGCTTTCCCCTATCTGTCCTTATATATGATTAGATCTTTAAAACTACGAAACAGATTTTGATACGGGTTTTTTTAATAGATAAAATGAATCAACAGAAATGCTTATATGTATATAACAAATCAAATCAAAATCTCAAATTACTTTATTAATCCTGTAGAACTTACAAAATTATAGGATAGGTTGAATAGCATTTTGTACATACATAATACTTAAAGTAAAATTGAACCAAAGATACATGAAAAATTGTCATATGCATACAATGATGAACGTATCAACTTCATTCAACTCCAGATACATTAAATTAATGTGATAGAGAAATCAAATTACGGAAGATTGAGAAATTCATCTATGATATAAAATTTATGATCTAATAAAAACCTTTTGAAGGTGGTTTTGAAAACCTGAATTCTGTCAGTAGTTTTCAATGATTTGGGCAGTTTGGTATAAAGTTTCCACCCCAAGTAAGATGGTGAGTTAGCGGTTATATTATATTTGACGGGATTTATGTGAAAATCATTGCACTTTCTTGTATTTACATTATGGTAAAATGAAATGCGATCATATTTCGAAACAGAACTCAGTTTCAATATCAGTTTATTACAATGACTCTTCCAGTTCAGACAATTATCTAGCGTGAATCCCAAAAATTTACATTTATCGGATAAAGAAAGTGTGTTTTCATTCTCATTGATTTTAATATCAAGATTTGAACATATTTTTTGCCTGTGATGAAACCGTACTAATAAAGTTTTTCGAGAGTTGAAATGAAGTAGTTAGCGGCACACCATGAAACCAAATGATTTGACACCGTTTTACAATTTTTTTTCAAAATTGTGTCGTCTTTGTCCGAAATTAGAAGTGATGTGTCATATGCATAAATAACGCACGTATTCTCAGCAACCGCGGCCCCAACATCATTACAACATAAATAATAAATAATAGCGGTCCCAACCAACACTTATCCTTGAGGTACTCCGATTGTCAAAACTTGAGTATTTGAAATATATTTATAATGACTGTTTTCAGATCTATGATTCACCGAAACAAAGTGACTCCTGTTTCTGGCGAAAGACTCTATCCAGTCAAGGCCATTTCCTCTTATTCCTTATGTTTATTCGTTGAGTTTATTCGTTGAGAGAGATAACAGTTCATTTTTGCGCCTACATTGCAAACGCTACCGCTGGCTGAACCTTACGAGATGGATAAAAAATTGTACTACAGTATTGTACACCTTAAAAAGGTCTACAAAAAAGTCTGCGATGGTATATGTCTATATCTCTTAGGGATAACCCACAATAACCATTTTTTATCCTCAAGAAATAATGGCTCACTTACGGAGGGATTTCAATCCTCATTCAATTAATTACTTCAAATACATTGTGCATTTAGCACTTTATGATTAGCAGCGATCAGATGCGTTTATATGTATGTATATTTATGTATATTTAGTATCATTCGGCCCCGCAATTCTGATACTAAATATACATATACTTACGTTTACGCAGTTATTTTTATCAAGTACTTTTCTTGGTTATTCACATTTTGTCTGGTACTGACGATGCCCAATAGGCTGAAACAGCTGTCTACCGGTGGCTCTTAAATTGAAATCAATATGGGAATGATCAAAGAGTACTTATCTATTTATTTTTTATATACAGAGTGTCCCTGGACTTCCTCTTTTCCTCTCGGGAATGTATAGATGGGGTCAAAATATCACCAGTACTTCATATAACTTTTTTTCCTAAAAGTCTTCGTAACCAAGTAACGGGCCCTCGAAGTTACAAAATGAAAAATGTTTTGCTTTGATAACTTTTCAAGTGAATATTCAAAATCATCCAAATTTTGGTAATTGACTAAACAAATGAATTCCGTCGATGAGCTTTCATGCAGGAGTCAGTTGTTTTGCTACAAAGTCAGGAACGGACTACCCCCGATGGTCCACACCCCAAAACTTTGAAATGACAGATATTTTTCAACAAATTAAGGCTACTTGGACAATTTTATGAATAAAAGTACTCGTGTGGAAAGTCGATCGGAGCAACGAGTCTTGATAAAAATGTAGTTTCACTCGACGACATCAAACCCGCTCGTCCACCATTATTTGAAATGAATAATTATCAAAGCAGAAATAATAATGTAATGATAACGTTAATTCAATCAGGGACACCCTGTATATAAATAATATATATATATATATATATATATATATATATATATATATATATATATATATATATATATATATATATGTATGTATATATATATATATATATATATATATATATATATATATATATATATATATATATATATATATATATATATAGTTAATAATAAATATAAATATAATTTGAATTATTAGTATGGATGAACGAGAAAGTACGCTTAGGCCAGCAGGGAAATAATGTTTAGTTTCTTCGACATCTTCATTATTATCATTATTCCGGTGAATTTTTCAGTTGTGAACCATGTTTTTTGTGCTCACTTATTCATTGAAGAGGTATAGTTTTATATAAAAGTAGAAAACAATGTGTAGACGTTAACATGGGTATAAGAATCTTTGATGAATTTACTTTTGATATAATTTGTTCTGAGAATTTTTACAAAAAGATGAATATATTGTTGAAGGGTAGCTGTTAATAGACCAAACAAGTAGCGCACTCTTATTGGATGTAAATATGAAAAACACAGTCGTTTTGAAAATGCTTCTGACCAAGTTTTCAATTCAAACTTCGAAAACAAGTTTTATTATTCGAAGAGGGCCTGACTGATGAGTTGACTGTACTAGTAACGGTCAAAGAGAACAACGTCCTGGATGGTAGGCCGTGAATCTGAAGTGCCAAACGTTTCGTCTACTAGTGCGGCAGACATCCTGAGTGGGGCGTTGACTGCAATAACGAAGGTAGTATCTGGTCCTCGAAGTCAACGTATGCATATACTACTGATTGTGGTTTGCAGCAGTAGCAGACGAAACGTTTGGTATTGGGAGACCACGGCCTACCAGTCCGGATTTTGTTTTTTCAATTGTGACTCCAGCCGTGAAAGTCTATGTTCTTAAATAGTACTAGTAGTATTACGATGAAAAATCACTCATCTATTTTTCATTCACAAGTAGAATAATTACCTATTGCCTATTTTAGTGATCGAATTTCATATATTTTTTGTATATGGAAGAAGAGAAGTAATTTTTGTAAACAGTCATTTCATAATTAATCCAAGTTCAGACCAAAGTACTCTACTACTTCGTTATTTTTCAACCCCCGAAGCACATTTTTTTCATTTTCCTGCCTTTCACGAAGACTACTCCAGGTTATAGAGTATACAAACAAGGAATATGACGAAATACCGCAGTAATGAGTAGAAGAGACAGCTGAACTCAGATCACAGGCGTAGATGAATTATTGTGGGAGGGAAAATTGTCCTTGTTGGACCGATAAATCTAAGAAGTTTATTGAAATTGTGATCTGATATCATAAGTCACAGAACACGTATTTGCCAATAGGATTTATTCGTCAGGATACCTTGAAAAGAGCTAGGTATACATGGGCTGTTCAAAAAATAAGGTAATTATTCAAATTTCGCGGGCTACGTACCTACATTCGATTAGCGATTTTTTATGTTGGTAAACTCGTCGTCGCATTTAATATGACGAGCTTTTTCGGTCTCTGTTGAATTGTCTGCATCAGCTGAGGTCTCCTTTGAATATTTAGTGAGTAGATCTGATATTATTCTGAGCCGATCCCTGCTTTTTTGAAGCAATTCTTCGATTCTCTTCTCGGACGGTTCCTTTATGATGGTTTTCCCGTATGTGTTCCCGGGTGTGTTTTTCCAGTACTCTTCATGTTTCTTATAGACCCATTTCACAATCTGGTTCCATATCACAGATGTTGGTACCCCTACAGCAGAAGTTCGACGATAATTCAATCGAGCTGAAGAGTCAGGTAACTGGGAGCTTTATAAAACTACTCTAACGACATACATCAAGGAAATGAAAAAGCCAAAACGGGAATCTTGGAAGAAGTTCTGTGAGAGTATCTCTGATTTACCTCGCAGCACAAGAATTCACAAGATTCTCTCTAGAAAACTGACTGCTGAAATTGGGTCGCTTAAACGACCCAATGGAACATTCACGACCTCTAGTGAAGAAACGTTAGAGCTTTCGATAGAAAACCATTGTCCTGTAAATCTGACTCTTAATAACAACAGACCTCCCTTCTTCGTGGGCGCTAAATGCACAAAAAAGAACGATAGGGCGGTTGTCAAGAAGGTTATCACAGCACCGGCAGTTGAATGGGCTATCGAATAATATCAGCCCTCCAAATCTCCTGAAGACGATGCTATATTTTCATCTATTCTTCAAAACGGACTGGAAATAATTCAACCTATTCTCATAAAATTGAATAGAGCTAGTCTGGCGTGGAATTATATACCACCCAGTTGGTTGGCAGCAAAGGTGGTATATATACCTAAAGTGGGTCGGAAAGACCCACACCATAAATCAGTACGACCAATCAGCCTTACATCCTTCCTGTTGAAAGGACTTGAGAAGATACTGGACGGACACATCAGATGGGGGTCATTACATGCATCCCCCCCAAAATAAACACCAGTATGCTTATCAAATCGGCAAATTCCTTTAGCATTTAACAACCTTGTGGAAAAAATCTCCCAATCCTTCGACAACAAGGACATTGCGGTTGCTGTATTTCTCTATATTGAAGGAGCATTTGACAATGCACTACCTATATCTATAGGATCACCTCTGGCTAGGAAAGGTAAAGAATCGATCATAACTGGCTGAATATATGCCATGATGGTAAACAGAACTGCAACTACGACTCTTCAAGGTTCAGGTTCACTAGAGGCTGCCCTCTAGTGGGGTACTATCCCCCCTTCTGTGGTCGCTCCATTGATAGTCTGATTGATGCCCTCGACAGAAGAAAAGTATATCTGCAAGCTTATGCAGATGACCTTGTTCTCTTGGCAAGGTCCACGTGGGGAAGAGTAGCTTGTGGTATCCTCCAAAGCATGTTGGACATTGTACACAGTTGGTGCCTGAGGGAGCAGATGTCTGTCAACCCCAGCAAAATTGTAATAAGTCCCTTCACCAGGAGGAGAAAATTGAATGATCTTACGCCACTTTTCCTCGATGGTGAGGCATTCCATTTGAAACGAAGGTGAAATATCTTGGCATTGTCCTTGATAAAAAACTCACCTGGAACGCTCACTTGGAAAAAGTTTCACACAAAGCCAGGCTGTCCCTATGGACATGTCGAAGGATCTGTGGTAAAACTAGGGTTTAAGTCCCAAACATATCCATTGGATTTATGTGATGAATGTCAGACCAATGATCACTTATGGTGTAATTGCCTGGTGGCCGAAGGCTTCACAGAAAACGGCCCAGGCGAAGCTCTCGGGCTTACAGAGACAGACTTGTCTGGTCATCAGTGGTGCCATCAGTACCACACCGTCAGCGGCCATGGGGATCCTTCTAGATCTATCTCCACTCCACATTTTTCTGGAGAGAGAGGCTAGATGGACTGCATATAGACTTGTGCACATTGACAATTGCACAAATCAATATAATGCAGAGTGCAACAGATTGTTGGCTGACACTGGAAGTCACAGCAATCTGAAAATGACCTCTGACTTTTTGCCTCCTACTGTCAACTACGAACTGCATCTCCCGGGAGAAGAAAATATAAGGAGCTGATCGTTGTTGGTTTACAGATGGATCAAAAATACCTTCCGCTTCTGGTGCAAGTGTTTTCAGTCGCAGCCCCAGGACAGAGATGTAAACCTGCCTAGAAACCTATGCGACCGTATTTCAAGCGGAAACTTACGCAATTGAATTGTGTGCGGAGAGATTGGAAGAATCCAACCTCAAACACAAGTCCATAAAAATATTATCGGACAGTCAAGCGGCGTTGAAAGCTCTTAGCTCCTACCGAGCAACGTCTAAATTCGTAGCAAATTGTCAAAAACGACTCTACTCGATAGGAAGACTTAACAGATTGTCTCTGGTCTGGATTTCTGGCCATACTGACCTGGAAGGCAATGAGGCTGCTGACTCCCTTGTAAAGGCTTTAGGCTTCGCCAAACAAACATTGATCACCTGGATGGCAAGAAGATTTATAGACTTCTGGCAGAATCTTCCAAGGTGTGTATTCACCCTTCGAAGCTTGATATCAAACAGTTGTTGGACTACAGTAGGGATGAACTACGATGTCTAGCAGGTTTTCTTACAGGTCACTGTCATTTGAATCATCATATGCAGAGACTCGGACTGACGGACGGCAGTGTGTGTCGCCTCTGTTTGAAAAATGATGAAACAGCAGAGCATATACTTTGTGTCTGCCCCGCTGGGGACCGAATTAGTTTTTTAGAGTTCAGCCATACTCTTATCATCTGACCTGAAAAACCACTCACCATACAAACCAATGGGCTTCGTTAAGAAGCTGGGTTTATTTGGTCGAGTGTGAATAGGTGTCAGCCACAATAAACCTTTGCGGGTTGCGGTCGCGCCAATCGAGCTATTGTCTTTTAGTCAACTACATATATACAGTTGTTTTTTAGCTGATCTCACTATTGCTATCTTGGAAACGGTAAGATCTACAGAATCGATAATATTTGACAAGTCTTCTATTTTGGGGAACTGGAAATAATCTTTCTTCAGATCGAAAATATCAGTTTTTATTTGAAATATTCGTTAAAAACTAGAACTATTGAGTTTAGTTTGTCAAAAAGTCCTGAGGTTATTTCGTTGTCTCTACGTGTAGATATCTTGTGTTAAAATTTCAATCATCCTGTCACTCAACCTCACATACACTAAGTTATTTTGACTGATCTCTCTTCATGGATCTAACGGTTTCTATCACAATATTGTAGTTTCCCTGATAATGATAATAAAGATGTATCGAAAGCTTGGAATCTGTGTTATAAGAGTACACTGTTTTGGTCTGCTGCTAAGTTGTGAACTGTGTTCTTGCTCTTTTGGTTCTCTAACAGAAAATCCGTTTCGAAAGAATGTTAACGTAAGGCTTCCGATAATAGTTTCGTTTACCTCGAGTAATTCAGTTACTGTGTCAGATCACTATTGTTTTTCAGTCTTACTCATTATACCTTTTCTTATTAATGAAGAGCTTCAAGCACTGATTTTCATTATTATATTTGACGATCAGTGAGCCATATAAACTCACATAGAAAGTATCAAACTCTTTTCTGAAACTAACTCAATTCACCAGTAGTTCTGTAAAAATTTCAGTGGTATTTTTATTATTAAATAAGTAAAATTTTGTGGGTTTCACATAGACAGATGGATAGATAATAAGGCATTGGTTCCCAATATACATTTAGGAAAAAATAGTATACTAAAGTACATGCAAAGATACAGGAGTGGTTGCCAAAGTACAAAGTTTTGAGTACATAGAACGAATCCTTTCAGTTTCATGATATTTTACAGATGTTCGTAACGAATGAATTGTCTCATATTTTTCATCATTGCGAGTGGGCAGAACTCAGAGCTGGCATTCTAATATCTGCGTCTTTTCGGGAATTATTAGTATATTCTTTGTTTGTGTATATTTGTTTCACAGATTCCTATTCCCTGACCTGAAAATTCTGGCTCAGACTTATTATCCTGCTGCTACATCAGTTGATTAGAAACTATTGCAAACTATCGCGAAGCTACCTCAACTTTTGTTTAAGAGCACTCGAACATGTATATTGATAAAATAAAATAGACAATATAACAGGGCAGCTTCAGTAGGTTATTTCAAAAGTCACTCAATAAAAAATGCAAATCATAAAATACCCCGCCGACGTAACGCCAATGAGTTAGCTAGAATGAGCGGAAACATGCTGCAGGGCATCGCGGTGCCGATTGTCTGCCTGTCCTGAGGGAGCCGTTTCAAGCGCCCCCGGTGTCCCGGCTGAAGAGCTCTCGGCGGTATGCCAGAGGCGGTCGGAAACAAACTACGTCTTTGTTGATGACGATATCGAGTTGGCGGTTGCCATGGAAATTCATGTCGATGAAAATTTGAAAATTGTTTTCCTTTTCAATTTTTAAAATCTACAGACTGATCACAATCAAAAACGCATTTTCGGTAACTTTCTTATTTTTGGAGAATCAACATACAAGAAATGGAAGAAAATGAGTAACAACTTTTTTTCAACACGCTTTTATTAGCTTCACCTGTATGTATGTATGTTTGTTTGTTTGTTTGTTTGTTTGTAACTCTCAAGCTCGGGATCTGTATCTGACAGAATTATCGACATTATTGCTTGATCTATTCGCGGGCAGATGGTGCTGTACCTAACCTCATTGATATATCGACATTATTGCTTGATCTATTCGCCGCGGGCAGATAGCGCTGTACTTAACCTCCTTGATATAATTCGATCTCACTTTACATGTATTTCTTCATTTAAAAAAATATTTTTTAATAACACGCGTGCCTGCTGCCTTGGGCTTAGTAGCTGATTTTCAGGCTCCCTCTCCGGAATCGGAAAATATCAATGGTAATTTTTCTAAACAATTCACGGCTGATTGATCCCAAAGTTCAGATAAAATAAATATAGTTTAAAAAGACTAAAAAGACGCTTTTATAGCCTAACAAACTAAAAAATGAAAAGTAAATATAGTTTACAAAACTAAAAAACACGCTGTTAAAGAACATCGAACTGAAAAGTTACAATATTTTTTTAATATAAGCTTAAAACAATTACGAACGAATAATTCTAGTATTATTGTGGAAAAACGTTGGCGCTTTGTGCCATATTTTTTGTATATCAAGCGTCCGTCGCTTTTTTCACAATAATACTGATATTTTTCGTTCATTATTATTTTAAAGAATATTATTTATAACTTTTTAGTTCGATGTTCTTTAAAGGCGTGTTTTTTAGTTTTTCAAACTATATTTATACTATTCGAAAGTCAGTATTTATTATTTTTTCTGATACCAAATGATATTGAAATTATAAAACTTATGGACTCCTTTTGTAAAATTAAAAATAAGAGTGTTGATTTAAGATACTATTTCTGAAAAAACAATATCAATCCATCCCAAATCCCAACGTAGATTCAGCATTCAAACACATAATTTTGTACTTTACATCATGACCAATAACCTGCAATGAGGAATGTTCCTCCTGACGAAAATCAAGTAGTTTTCATAAAAGAGCTCCAAAACAACGCATTTTAAACTCATCATTTCAACCTTTTTCTTTAAAACAATATTTAAATACTCAAAAAAGAGGAATGAAATAATGCATTCAACATTCAAACGGATTCGTTTCTATTTCACCATTTAGCAACATCGGTTATAGCTAATAAAGGACAATGAATCTGTTACCTGTATGAGACAAACAAAGATGACATATTTCAGAGACGTGCTCTTCTGTTTACTAATGTTCCGAGTTCCGAGACATTCTGTGACATATGACATTTTGTGCACCTAACCTATCTTCCTCTATATAAATAAATAACAAAACAACCGTTGTTTATGTGGCTTGTGGAGGTGGTATTGAACTGTAACTTATATTTTGGCTTAATTTTTGATTTATAAAGATAATTTTCATTTTTTAAAGTAGAATATCTAGGTACGTGTAAATTATTTCAACTTGATACAGGCGCTGTTGCCAATATGTGAATTAGAAACAAATCACTTTGAAAATTAAAACCCAACATTTGAAACATCAATTTGAATACTTTTCGAAGTGAATTTGACAAACTCATGAGTTAAATCAACTTTATTTTGTTCAAACTTGCATTTGCGTAATCTCCCAAATTGAGGAACATTCCCCATTATCAACGCAACTCCTCAAAAATGCACTAATTATATGAAAAACTGGTCAAGAAGCACAAATTTCAACTTGTCCTTCTTGAAAACCAAGTGCCTCTCCTCACAGAAGAATGAAACAGAAAGGCCGGTTTTGAACCTTCATAACCACTCTATGGAATGTGTTGACGAACATGAATTCTTGGCTACAATGCTCAACAGAAAGCTTCGATGAGATGCACAAATCTGGTATTTGACAGTATCGTGCCAGAATGGACTCAACTTGGTGAATTCAGTAGCAAGACAACATGAGGGTACTGATTGTGTAACAGAATAACCAGAACCTTCATGATAAAAAGTTGATTACGAATCAATCATTTAGGAAACTGCTATAAAGTCACTATTCAAACAGATCCAAGAATCGTACCCGGATCCTAAATAACAGGTCCTGTAGAAACCCTTCATATAAAAGCTGATGAACCTCCTCTGTTGAAGCAGCCCTAAGGCTCGTACTCAGATCCTACAGAACAGGTCCTGTAGAAAGCCTTTATATAAAAGCTGATGAACTTCCTTCAAATATTTAGAGGCAGTTCCTCACTCTGTCCTAGTGTATCTTTTGAAGGGAATTCCAACAAAATACAACCATACATCAAACACCTCATCAAGCACAGACGTGATCTTTTTCAACTCCTTCAATCACCACCATGGATAACAAAACCACCACCGCAACTTATATCTCACCAAAAATTCAAAATCCTCAACATTCAGATTGAGTACACAGACAGTATATAAATCTTGGCTAATGATTCAACGGCGGCAAAAAAATCAGAGCTTCTTTCATCACCGACTCGACCAAACTTATAGCCTACCATATGTTTACACAACATATACTGGAGAATTTTTATGATAGTGAAAGTTATTCCATAGCAAACTAGGAAAAACGGTTATACTCACTGCTTCCCTCAGTTCAATACATGGCATCTCTCATACCCTACGCAACCGAAAGTATAACGCATGAAATCAGATACATTGAACAAATAAGATAAGGACTTGGAAATTGTATCGTTATAATTGTCGTAAACGGAATAACAGATATTATGTTGAAAAGCATCTACTACACCGAGTGCAGAGAACTTTCTAGAAATATCCTCAAAAACACCATTAACATATATTCGAGGAAACTACGACGTATCAGCTGACAAAACACCAACGATAAATTACACCTCATAACGAAATAAATTGAAGATCATCTCCTCAAGATTACACATAGATCACAGTAAAATAACTCACCATCATCTTCCTATCAAAGAAGAGGCTGAAAATATGAAACGTGCCTATGCACATCCATTAATAACAGTTTCGAGCTATCAAATAATTTTCAGCAGAATCTCGACAAACGCAACCTGAAGCTAATCAAAGTTGACAACATCCGACTGGATAACTCTAGGTCTAACTATACCTCAAGCATGGTCAAACATATTATTGTTACATTATATTATTATTGTTATTGCTGTGATTGTAAGTTTGTCCAAGTCCTCTGGATTTCCATTTGCCACTCTCAATATAGACCAGTAAGACCGTAGACCAAGTATTCCAAAATAGTATCTTACGTTCTAATCTACTCTACCCTCTTCTTTCGTGATTGTAATTGTACGTGTGTCCAAGTCCTCTGGGTTTCCATTTGCCGGTCCTAATATTGACCAGTAAGATCGTAGTCCAAGTATTGTAAAATAGTATAAAATTATTTTCATCTTACGTTCTAATCAACCCTACCCTCTTTGATTCAAATTTACCTTCGATTAAACATTTTTCTGCCGATAATTTTTTTGGTTGAAGTTGGATAAATTCTACTTTGTTATATGATTGATAGATTACTCAAGAAATTATTAACTTGACAGCTAATGAATAAAAAATCAGCAAAGTTATGTGTTACCTGCCGTCAGTAGCTTCAAAACAGACAAAAATATGTGATAATGAGAGAACTGTTGAGCGCCAGGTTCTCTGATGTAGAGAAGTGCAAGCACTGGTTGTGACGGCTTCTCTTCCTTGTGAAAGTGATGGAAGGTCTTAGGCTGTTAATGTGTTTCAGGAAGGCGTCTAGTTCAGAATTCCCATGGTTCCATATTATGCAGGTGTCGTCAACGTATCTCAACCAGAGACGAAGTTTTTTGTGGGCTTCTTCAATGGCCAGAGTTTCAAACCGCTCCATATATATGTTGGCTATGATTGATGAAAGTAGCGATCCCATTGGCAGTCCCTTATCTTGTTTAGAGAATTCGTCCTTCAGTTGGAAATAACAGTTTCGTACACAGTATCCTAGCAATTCCATAATTACTTCTATAGTTAAATTTAAAAAAATCTGTTTAAAATCTGTTTTTCCATTAATCAGCTGTTGCCTCCATACAAACGACAATTCTCAGAAGTTGAGAAACTTGTGCGAGCTAAGAACTATCGAGGTCTTACCTTTTAACGTGTGATTCTTAACACGTTCCTAATTCGTTCTATCTTTCAGGTCCCCGTCTTCGGATAGCTTCCTCTGTATGATTTGGAGTGCTTCTTCGACCGGAACGTTGGTGTAAAGACTTTCCACGTCGAAACTGATTTGTTGATCTTCATGTGTGACTTCAATTGCCCCTAATAGTTCGACAAAATGCCTTGAATTCTTCACAAAAGACTATGTTTTTCCTTGTAACGGTTGTATTATGGGGAGTAAAAATCTAGATAAGTTTTGTGTAGCCGAATCTCTGGAGATGATTATTTTGACGGTCTTTCTCCAGGTGGTGTTGGTTCTCCTAATCAATAGACTGTGAAAAACAAGAGAGAGACCAGAATGACGTTATAACAAACGTTCTAAGGATAGATTTCCCTATAAATTAACAGGTCTGGCAACAATTTGGAATTGAAAAAGATAATTAGTTTGGATATAACAGTGGTCTGGATCCAGTACTGAATACAATGACTTATAAAATGGTTAGATCCAAGTACGATAACTTCATAAATAATTCGAGCTCTAATTGATGTTGATTTTTATTGAATCGAACGGAGGTAAAAAATAATATGATGGTAAAGCTTTCCTTAAACACCCTCTCATTCATATAACCCAAAGGAAACTATATTCTTTATGAAACTATTGAAGTGAAGATGAGGTGGCAATATTTAAGTCCTCTATTATACAGGGTGTAACTGAATAAGTGTAAAACATTTGAGGAGGGGATTCCTCATCGAAAAAAAGATAGGATCTTTCATATAAAGAAACTTCAGTAGAGCATCCCTTGTTAAGATACAGCCCCTTAAAGGGGTACATGAAATTTGTATAACAATTTTTTTCACAAGCACTGAAAAAGTTACAATATTGAAAGTAACTTGACGTTTTGTGTTACCAAAAAGACACTCAGCCAGTAATTTATTTGGTTTACCCCATGATTGTAAGGGGTGGAAAACGCAACCCCTAAAATTTATTTCCAATGTAACTTTTTGTCTTATCATTTGTTCACCATTTAAAAATTCATTTCCGATAGCTTCTTTCATTCTAAACAAAAAATGTCTCTTGGGTTTTTTGCCCAAAATAAACCAGTTCGCAGCAAAAAATTATTTTACGAACAACTACAGAGATACATCGTCATAAATGCGAACTGGATTTATTGTTATTTTGTAGTTAGTACCTGCATTAAACGATTAAAGGGTAATAAACAAAACTTATTTATTAATAACAAAACACACAACATGTAGAAATCATAATAAATGTTCAATATATCCACCTTCAGACATTACGCATGCGTCTAGACGTCGGCGCATTGAGCCAGGTATTCGCTCAAATATTCCTGGAGTCTCTCTGATTACCCTGCAGGCATCGATGATGCGGTTTCTTAAGTCCTCTACATCGCGAACAGAAGTAAGATAAACCAAATGCTGTAAATGGCCCCCAATAGAGAAATCAAGAGGATTGAGATCCGGGGATCGCGGGGGCCAATTCTGTGGTCCTCCTCGACCTATCCACTGATTTGATTATGTTTCAGTTAAATGCTGACGTGCTACTTGACTAAAATGGGCAGGAGCCCCATCATGCATAAAAAACATATCCCTTCTGACGCCCAAAGGAACTTCCTCCAGCAGTACTTGATGCACTTCTCTTAAAAATTGAACGTATGCCTCAATATTTAATCGAGGAGGTAGAAAATGAGGCCCAATTAAATCATTCCCAATAACTCCGAGCCACACGGTAAGAGAAAACTGTTCTTGATAATTAATTTATTTTATTTTATTTATTTTTGTTTTATTAGTTTTGTTTATAACCCTTTAATCGTTTAATTCAGGTACTAACAACAACATAACAATAAATCCAGTTCGCATTTATGACGATGTATCTCTGTAGTTGTTCGTAAAATAATTTTTTGCTGCGAACTGGTTTATTTTGGGCAAAAAATCCAAGATACATTTTTTATTTAGAATGAAACAGGCTATCGGAAATAATTTTTTTAATGGCAAACAAATGATAAGACAAAACGTTACATTGGAAATCAATTTTAGGGGTTGCGTTTTCCACCCCTTACAATCATGGGGTAAACCAAATAAATTACTGGCTAAGTGTATTTTTGGTAGCACAGAACGTCAGGTTAATTTCAATATTGTAACATTTTCAGTGCTTGTGAAAAAAATTGTTATACAAATTTCATGTACCCCCTTCAAAGGGCTGTATCTTAACAAGGGATGCTCCAATGAAATTTCTTTATATGAAAGATCCTATCTTTTTTTCGATGGGGAATCACCTCCTTGAATGTTTTACACTTATTTAGTTACACCCAGTATTGTACATTTCGCAGTTTGCTCGCAAATTCAACATTATGAAAACACTTGATCCCGTTCCATTATGATTCTCGTATAATTCATCCTGTTTGCTAGCTCGTACATCCAGCGAAAATGATGAACTCCCGAGGTCACGAATTCGCCGTTGAATACGTGGCAAACCCCGAAGGCTCCTCCAGCAACCCCTCGTAGCCTTCTGGCCATCGACGGTTCGGCACGAAAGAATTGTAAAGCGCGGACCGGGTTTGACCTATTGATCTACGCCTCGGGCACCATTGGGCGCGCCAATGTAGACAAAGAGTCCCGAGTGTGATCCCGAGGGCCCATCTGCATTGATAATGATATAGCCTCAAGGGCTCAGGGTTGTTCCAGATGTATAGGGTGTTTGAAGATATCAACGATGAAATTCGAACGCGACATAATCGCGTTGGCCGCGCACATATCGATCTTTTCTGGCTACCTGCATACAGGTCGAATCGTTTCGGTTCCAAACAACTTTTTGATCTTTTTGTTTGTGATTTATTGAGCAATGAACGAGGAAGCAAAGTTGACTTCTCTGTTGTAAGATTTGGGGAAATTGTTAAAGGTACCACGGTAAGAAAGCATCCCATAAACCAGAAAAGTCCGCTCAATGCACATGCACCGCTCAAATGTTTCAAAACAATTTGAACCGAAACATAATTCAGACAGTTGACGCGAAACGTAGCGGACTTTGGAATGCACCACATGAATACATCGTCTACGCTTTCCAAACGTCCATAACTTTATGAAAGATTGAGCAAATTGGACGTGTATACAGGGTGTAACATAAGTACGTTAAAATATTCAAGTGACGTATTCCTGAAACAATTTCAACAAAAAAAGACTATATGAACTTGTGTCCGAAAATGCTTCGTTTCGGAGATACGGGGTGTTGAAACTGAATTTTTTTGTTCGCTTTTTGAAAATAACTCTTGGAAAAAATAAGTTTTTTGCACGAAATTCGGTACCCGGGGTGTTTTTGACGTGGAAAATTATAATTTCATATTAATTTTCATGTAACATCTAGAGGGCGCTGCGTACGCTGTCATTATTTATTTCAAATGGCCCTAACTTTTTTGATATTGAACTTTGGTACTTTTCATGAAAAAACCTAATTCTCACACCTTTTCCAAGTAAAAGAGGTACACCTCCTCAACAACGCTGGAGGTGTTCGTTTTCGAAATATTTACAATTTTCTATATCGATGCATGTTACTTAGCTCCTAGGGCGCCAAGTGCAGTTGGTGAGAACATTACAAAAACTAAGTATGTAGTGGATCTCGTCAAAATAAACAACTTTTTCCTTTCAAAATGTTTAACGAAGAATGATTCGTTTTCGAAATACAGATTGTTGAAATTTTTCAAAACACTGTAGGTTTTTGTCATAAGTTTTTTGCAATTTCAGTTATTTTCATCGAACATATTATAGAAAAATGTTGTTCATTTGGACGAGATCCACCGCATACTTAGTTTTTGTGATGTTCTCAGCAACTTCAGTTAGCGCCCTAAGAGCTAAGTAATATGCATCGATATAGAAAATTTTAAATATCTCGAAAACGATCACCTCCAGCGTTGTTGAGGAAGTGTACTTTTTTACTTGGAACAGGTGTGGAAATTAGGTTTTTTCAGGAAAAGTACCAAAATTTTACTGTCAAAAAAGTTAGGGCAATTTGAAATAAATAATGACATTAATTAATCCTTATCCAATTGAGTACCTTAAATACATTGTGCCTTCAATATAGATCAATACGGCCCTTTACAGCATGTAATTTAAATGAATATTTTCAAAGATATGAAATGCAGGGACATAGTAGTTGCGGCGGTACCGGCTGGTGGGGCGACGACGCGTTCCTATAAATAGCGCGTTTATATGTATATTTAGTATCAGCATTGCTACCGTGCGGAGCTGAGCACTTAGATAGTAAAATATATAAAAAATTAAAACTCTAGAATATTCTCTAATTTGAGTGAAATTGTTGATTAGCAAAAAGCACGTACTGAGCTCGAGAAATTTTCACTTATTCTTCTACTTTCAAGACTCAATTTGAGATGGGTTGGGTTAGGTCCAAAGTGAGTGGGTCTATTCCACCCTCCACCACAAGCCGCAAAGGTTTATTGTGACTCACACCTATGTTTGTATGGTGAGTGGTCTTTCAGGTCAGATGGTAAGAGTACGGCTCTGCCGAATAGGTGTTCAAAGCCTGAAGCGATGCCAATGACAGGTTCTGGTCCGATGAAGCTGCTTGCAGCACCCTCCTTTGCAAGGGAGTCAGCAGCCTCATTGCCGTCCAGGCCAGTATGGCCATGAATCCAGACCAGACACAATCTGTTAAGTCTTCCTATCGAGGAGAGTCGTTTTTGGAAATTTGCTACAAATTTAGACGTTGCTTGGCAGGAGCCAAGAGCTTTTAACGCCGCTTGACTATCCGAGTGTATGAGGTTGGATTCTTCCAATCTCTCCGCACACAATTCAATAGCGTAAATTTCCGCTTAAATTACAGTCGCATAGGTTCCTAAGCAGGTTGATATCTCTGTCCTGGGTCTTTGAATGAAAACACCTGCACCAGAACCGGAAGGTGTTTATGATCCATCTGTGAACCAACAACTATCTGCTTGTGATATTTTCTTCTCCCGGAGGATCCAGTCTTCTCTACTTGGGAACAGTACTTCATACGGCAGTTCGTAGTTGACAGTTGAAGGCATAAAGTCAGAGGTCATTTCCAGAATGCTATGACTTCCAGTGTCAACCAACAGTCTGTTACACTCCGCATTGCATTGATTTGTGCAATTGGAAATGTGCACAAGTCCATATGCAGTCCATCTAGCCTCAATGGGAGATGCCCTCAATGTGCGATATGTATGATCAGTGTTCACAGGAAAAGAGTTGGGGAGGATACTGAATTCATTTACAAGGTGATGAACAAATTTGGAGAGCAACCCAGACGCCTTCATTTATTATTCAAATCGTAACTTAATACTCCAATACATTTTTGCTATATTGAATTGACTTTCTTGATTTCTCATGGAAATGATATATAGCCTATGTCACAAGCCTGGACTTCACGAATCTAGGCTAAAATAAGTCAAGTCATTTGGGTCGTAGCGCATACTATCGAAATGATAATACATATATATATAAACATACATACATACTTACATATATGAATATATACATACACTTGAAAAGCATTATCTTCCGCTGGTTCAGTCAGGTAAAGAATACGTAATTTTTTCAACGGACGAGGGAGTGCAATTGCACCCCCTTGCAATCCGCTGCCGGCGCCCATGACTCTGAGTAGATTTCATTAAAAACAGAAGAGTTCAAATATTGCATTCATACTACAGCTCTACTGAAGGTAACCGATGATATTTTCTATGCGAAAAATTTCAGCAGGGCATTTGACACCATCAATCATGAGCTGTTATTGTCGATCTTACACTACATTGGCTTGTCAGATGATTCCGTTCTTTTTTTTTTCGAAACTATCTACCCAATAGACGCCAGGAAGTTGTTCTTGATGGATGACATTCCACGCCTTTGAATTTAAAAACAGGCGTTCCACAGGGATCAATTCTTGGCCCTCTCCTATTTACGAAATACACCAGTCAATTAGTGAAATGCCTTGAGTATTGCAGTGTACATCTTTATGCTGATGATGAAAATATGTGCTTAATGAATAATACATCTAAGTCGAAATTACTAATATTTGGTCCAAAAAATCACAGAGATGTTGTAAAACAACAACTCAATATTAGTATAAATAAACTAATCCAGAAAGCTTACCTCTCCCTCAAGCTGATTTACGGAAATCGAAAATTTCTCCCTAAAAACACAAAAATTACTCTATGTGACAGTCTCGTTCTTTCATCTTTGAACTATGCAGATGTACTCTATGGACCAAGCCTTACAATTAGGAACAAGAAAAGACTGCAAAAGATTCAAAACTCCTGCCTTCGCCTTATTCATGGGGTACGTAGAAGGAACAGAATCTCATCAAAGCTGTCAGAAACTTGTTGGCTCGATATGGTCATTACACTTAGCGTGTTTCTATCATAAGGTTATCTGCAATAAAATTCCGACCTATCTATATGATAAAATTACTTTTCGGACAGACGTACACAACTTGAATGTAAGGCATAAAGGGTTATTAACTCCTCCGATATACACTCATGAATTCTTCAAACGATAATTTACGTATTAGATATGCAACGTTTACAATAAACTTCTTCCTCATTTAAAACATTTCAAAACAGGTAATTTTAGGCAAAAATTGAAAATTGAACTACTAGGAAAACAAACTTGAATACTCAATAGTTTATCCATATGTATATTTTTTCTTGTTGTTATTGGAATGCTGATTGATAACAGGTGTATAATGTATTACTTTTTCTATTTTTTTTGTTTTTTGTTTGTATTTGTTTTATTTTTTTTGTTGTAAGTTCTCGTAGCTGGCTGTGGAGGTTAAGTGGTAGAACAAACCTGTAGTGTTCTACACTGCAGTTTTGAACTTCACCTTTTGGATGTTATATTGTATTTCACCCAATAAAGACCATTATTATTATTATTAAATTAGCCGATACCACTGATGAGTATCGGCTCTGGTATCATCTAAAAAGTTATCATATATATTCCTAGATTTTATCGATGTTTTAGTATGGCGTTTCAAATAAAAGATTTAAAACAGTCTTGGAATATGAACTTCTGAATTTACTGAAGTCCGATAGTTACAACAACTGTGGTTGTAATGACAGGTGATAAATATTCTTGGAAATTCTTCAATATCCTCGAAGCTCTAAAGAGATTCAACTTCTCAATATTCTAATCATCCAGTGACAGCAAAATGGAAATCAATAAACTCCTGTACTTTTCCCTTTCCGTCACACTATTATTGTTCTTAGTTTTATCAGGAACTGAAGCGTTTCCAATATACTTAAGAAGCATAGTAATCCATTTGATAATAATGCTTTTATTTTTTCAGTAGATATTTGATTGTCACCAGATAAATAATGTCAAGAAATTTTCCTAATAGCCGTCGATTGAAGAGACTGTTTTTGTTAGAATGTAAAAGGTTTCGTTGCCTATTAGTTCATCTTACGAAGTGAAAAATATGAGGTGTTTAGTATTTATACTTCTGCTGAAAATTACAACTGGGGTACTCCACTTCAATCATGCAACAGATGTAAAAAACGAGCTGAAGAAATACATAGAAAAAATCAAAAATTGCCACGTTTCAAGCTCAGAAGTTTGCGGTTATCTGGGTATCAATAAAAATGAAACTAGGGATATAGCAGATTGGTTCATTTCTCAACAAAATTGTGTGGCGGTACTCAGTTCTAAGATCAAAGTGAGTTCAATGTTCATATTTATGTCTTCAATTCGAGAGCTCCCAGAGTACGTCGACATTATTCTGGAGAGTCCCAATTACGAGAGCGGCGTCAAAGTGCACTTCATCATCGTGGTAGAAATGAGAGACAAAACTCCACTATCGAAACCTCTGGAAAACGTATGGTCCAGAAATATATCCAGGTTTGTTCTTGTCTTCATAGATGAAGAATATAAAGTGATAAGTTATCACCATTTCAAACAGAAACGTGCGATAAGATTGATCAATTTCGGTGAAAAATGCGAAAGAATGTTCACCGATAGGGCAAAAAACTTGTTTGGGGCCAATCTGAATGTAGCCTCTACCGAAAGAAGACCATACATATATCACGAAAATGGTGAATGGAAAGGCAAAGATGTTATTTTAGTAAATATAACAGCTCGTATTTTAAATGCGACGATTCGCCACGTAAGAGTGGATGATGCCCAAAATCCGAATGAATTAGTTTCATATTTACACTCCAATAAAGCAGATATTGCTTTATTCAGAATGTTCAAAGTAAGTCTATAAATATTTTAATATACTTCGATGTTAATTATTTATATGTTTTCCACCTGAATGGTGAGAAAGAAGAATATATTTGCAACAAATCCCAAACAACCATAATTTGTAATGGCAGGGTCCCAGAAAATACTGACAAGATTGTAATATCATTAGTCTGGGTCACAAGATCCTTCTTTTAAAACTTCTGTCCAAGGGCACCAAAAATTGTGATCCAGGGTTCATTCGATTCGAAATGACGTCTAGCAACTTTTTGAAAAATTTCAAGAAGACCTCGGAAAAATTGCAAAAGTTATGAACAATTTATTAAAGAAAGGGGGCGTTTGGTTTTCTGCAAATATCTCAGGAAATATGAAAGATATCCTAAATTTGAAAAAAGATCCTTAAATAGAAGGAAATTTACAAAAAAAAGTTTTGCCTCTTGCAACTCTATCATTAATACTTATATTTTTGAATATTACTGGAGTTTTTTCCCAACACCAAATCGTTATTTTCAACACTTCGACACGTGTTTCGATCACCACGTGATCATCTTCAAATAGGAAGATTAAAACTAGGAACTAGTGCGAGCTAATCCTATTTATGCTATAAAGGTAACCCATACAGGTAAACCATCCAGGCGTACCAACCATACAGGTATACCAACCTTAATTAATTTTACAATTTTGCCTTATCTATTATTTTACAATATTTGTTTATATAAAACAATTTTCAGCTATATAAAAATTAATGTCACAATATTGCCTATCCAAATTTATTTTTGCAATGTGTCCTTATATAGTAATCAGTAAACCCAACAACATTATTTTATTTTATTATAACAAGATATATAGTATGCTCCTTGGTATAAGTCCGTCATCGTTATTCATAATATTATTGTGTTTACTTATTTCTACACTCTCATAGGCATCTAGTTGCCTGTTGTTGTTAACTTGTATAACCAATCTCAAAATAAATAAATGTCAGATGAAATAAAATTAATATCTGTGATGAAAAATTGAAAAAGGCATAATGAACTAATTATTATCATTTAGGAATGATGAAAAATTCATAAGTTATTGTTGTGAACCATTTCCTTAGAAACGGACATCAAGTGATGCTTTTGAAAAATATTTATATTTAGGGATAAGTTAGGTTAATTATTTTTGTACAAAATTGTTAAATGAAAATGAGAAAATAGATTTTCAACTTTTTTGTAAACAAGGAGGATTCTTCTCAAGGCGACGAAGGTGAACGCCGCACAAAATTTTCTCTCCTGATATTTGAAAAATATTATATGAAAATTCAACAATTCAACAATAATTGTATTGTATTGTACTGTGAATTAAAAGTATATCCAATATTTACCTACCTGTCAAGCCCGTTCCAGTGATATATCCACAAATACCAGCTCCGAAGTTAGAAAAATCACACACACACACACACACCAACGTTGGAGGAAAACAAGGTATTTACCAATTCAATTTTACACCATAATATATGCATATATTAATGAAATTGTCCAAGAAGATAACAGGACAATCAAAATAAAGTCTAAGACGAATAATAGTGACCTTGAATAATAAACTGACATTTGACTGCGTGTGTTCGGATATTCACATTAAATAGTTCGGTGTAGGTTTAGGACATTTTTTAGAATTAAGTAATTTTCTCTTTAGCTAATTTATATATATTTTTGACTTCAACATTTTAACATTCATTATTAAAATTGTTCTACATTTTCTGAAATTAGTTGGGTCTTTTTTAAATTTCTTCACAGGAACATCTACAAGTAAGATCAATTTGGCTAAGTAATTGTTGTGTTTGTGCCTGAATCCACCTGAGGTGTTGAGAAAAATCTCTATACACTGAGGTAAAGGATTTAAACTCCACATAAGAGTCTAGCCAATGAAAATTTACATCACAAGAAATAATAAAAATAATAATAATTAAAAATTCATTTTCTAATTATATATATATATATATATATATATATATATATATATATATATATATATATATATATATATATATAAAATCTAGAAAGGTTAATGCAGTCAAGATGCTGGAAAATAATTCCATGAAAATCAAAAAATAAATAGATAAGTACTCTTTGATCATTCCCATATTGATTTCAATTTAAGAGCCACCGGTATACAGCTGTTTCAGCCTATTGGGCATCGTCAGTACCGGGCAGGCGGTCCTCGATTGAAGACAAAATGAGAAAAAACCAAGAAAGTACTTGATAAAAATAGCTGCGTAAACGCAAGCGAAACATAAGTGGAACCACCTATTGGTGTGACACCCAAGTCAACTTGCCAAGTTTTTATGTCAGTGTTGGTGGTTTGACCAATCAACCGACAACTGCGGTAGCAGAAATTTGGGAAGCTAACCTGAAATGCCATCGGAAAACGAATCCACATGTTTCTAGAAATGATATGAAATCTAGAAAGGTTAATGCAGTCAAGATGCTGGAAAATAATTCCATGAAAATCAAAAAATAAATAGATAAGTACTCTTTGATCATTCCCATTTCGATTTCAATTTAAGAGCCACCGGTATACAGCTGTTTCAGCCTATTGGGCATCGTCAGTACCGGGCAGGCGGTCCTCGATTGAAGACAAAATGAGACGTTAACCATCTTGATTTTATTCAGGTTGAAGCCTGGCCTCCTTCCCCTTTTAACTGAAGAGACAAAATGAGAAAAAACCAAGAAAGTACTTGATAAAAATAGCTGCGTAAACGCAAGCGAAACATAAGTGGAACCACCTATTGGTGTGACACCCAAGTCAACTTGCCAAGTTTGGTCAAACCACCAACACTGACATAAAAACTTGGCAAGTTGACTTGGGTGTCACACCAATAGGTGGTTCCACTTATGTTTCGCTTGCGTTTACGCAGCTATTTTTATCAAGCACTTTCTTGGTTTTTTCTCATTTTGTCTTCAATCGAGGACCGCCTGCCCGGTACTGACGATGCCCAATAGGCTGAAACAGCTGTATACCGGTGGCTCTTAAATTGAAATCGAAATGGGAATGATCAAAGAGTACTTATCTATTTATTTTTTGATTTTCATGGAATTATTTTCCAGCATCTTGACTGCATTAACCTTTCTAGATTTCATATCATTTCTAGAAACATGTGGATTCGTTTTCCGATGGCATTTCAGGTTAGCTTCCCAAATTTCTGCTACCGCAGTTGTCGGTTGATTGGTCAAACCACCAACACTGACATAAAAACTTGGCAAGTTGACTTGGGTGTCACACCAATAGGTGGTTCCACTTATGTTTCGCTTGCGTTTACGCAGCTATTTTTATCAAGTACTTTCTTGGTTTTTTCTCATTTTGTCTTCAATCGAGGACCGCCTGCCCGGTACTGACGATGCCCAATAGGCTGAAACAGCTGTATACCGGTGGCTCTTAAATTGAAATCAATATGGGAATGATCAAAGAGTACTTATCTATTTATTTTTATATATATATATATATATATATATATATATATATATATATATATATATATATATATATATATATCAAAAATGGAATAATTCGTGAACACAACACTCCAAAAAAAGGGGGCAAACCGCGGACACGTGTTTCTGGCAATTGGCCTCATCAGCGCGGTGCAGCTAAGTGTAAATGAGGCCAATAGCCAGAAACACGTGTCCGCGGTTTGCCCCCCTTTTTTTTGGGGTGTTGTGTTCATTATTTCATTTTTGATATTTATCATGCACACTCAATGAAATCTCTATTTGTATATATATATATATATATATATATATATATATATATATATATATATATATATGGTTTGTGGTTTATTTGCATACACCTGAGACATGAAAACCCCACAAAAATTGTAACGGTTTCAAATCTCACGACTTCGGTGGCCAGTTCATACCACCTCCACGTGAGATGACCAAGCCCTCAAACCGCTAGTGCAGAATATCTAATGTGGTATGATATATGTGGTACGTGGCGCCGTCCTATTGAAACCACATGCCGTTGGTGTCCATATCATCCAATTCAGGCCAAAAGAAGTTGGTGATCATCGACCTATAGTGCTCGCCATTGACAGGAATGGCAACGTCGTTCTCAAAGAAATAAACACCGATGACACCGCTAGCCCAAAATTCACACCGAACAGTGACTTTTTCGGGATGCATTGGACGCTCTTGAATCTCATGTGGCTTAGTATTGTAATGAATCTGAAGCCGGCCCAGACCGTTATCTCAGACACCAAACATATGACTCATCGCGAACGGAATGATCTCAACAAGTCGCCGCGAACAGTCTAGGCCACAACCGAAATAACTAGAGAAATCTACCACGGTCGTTGCCGATATATAAGCCAGCTTCTCGTCCCGAGATGGCAGTCTGTAACTAGAAAGTGAATCGTGCGTTTGAAGAAAGAATTCTAACCGTGAAGATGAATTAAGCGTTAGTTGCTAAGTGTTGTATATAAATTAGTTGTGATAGTGAAATATTGTTAAAAATAAACTTTCGCGTAGAGACTGGTGATACATTGTGTTTCGCGAAGTGGACAGTACCGGACTACGGAAACATAAATTGATAGACCTTTCTCGCGAAAAATACACTTGTGAAAATAAATAAGTGTTTCGGACTCGATTAAAATAAGTGGACGTATTCCGTTTTGTGGACAATAGACAATAAGAGACAAAATGTGTTCAAGGAAAGTGCGCCTAGTGGACTTGAAAGTCACCGAATAAAAACAAGAATTGGAGGAGAGGGAGCTAGATTGTTCCGGAAAGAAATCAGTGCTCCAGAAGAGACTATGGGATAACTTGACCGAATCAGGAGAAGATCCCGAAACATATTTATTCGAAGTTTCTGGGGGTGATTTGAGTTCAATTATGAGCAAACTCGATGAGAACACCAAATCGCTGAAGGATGAACTTCAACAAAATTCGAAGTGCCTGTAAGACAAGCTTCGCGAAAATTCGGTGAGTTTAAAAGATGAACTTCAACAAAATTCGAAGTGCCTGGAGGAGAAGCTGCTGAAAAATTCGAAGAGTTTGGAGGACAAACTTCTAGAAAATGCAGAAGGCTTGAAGAAAGAACGTTATGTGGCGAGTCTACTCGAAGAAAGGATGGGAACCATCGAGACAGAGATAGATAAAATCAGGAAGGAAATGAATACAAAAGTAGAGGAAATGAAAGGCGGAGTTCAGGCAGAAATCAGAAAGATGAAAGAAACAATTTGCAAAATCAAATCGTTAATTCTGCCCACCCCACAGAAATGGTTACCGAAAACTCCATTCCGGAACTGAAAGGTGTAAAAGTCAGTCCTGAACCAGGAAAACTCTCCATGAAGCCGCCCCAGTTGGACGGAAAAACTCCTTGGGCAAATTACCGCCGACAATTTGAAGCTGCGGTCAGAGCGAATGGATGGAATGCAAGAGAAAATGCGGTAGCATTATCATTGGCGTTGCGTGGAGAAGCAACGAATATTCTGCAAACCCTCACGTCCCAGGAACAGGAAGACTATGACCAACTTGTAAAGCATCTTGACCTGCGGTATGGACAGGCCCACCTAGAGCACGTTCATCATTCACAGCTGAAGAACCGCTGTCAGAAATCAGGAGAATCCATACAGGAGTTTGAAGCCGACATTGCTCGGTTGGTTCGACTGGCAAATCCTGCTACACCGGAAAATGTAATGGAGCGGTTAGCAGTTCAGGCATTCTTGAACGGACTTCGCGACCAAGAAACGAGGCAGGCGTTGACACTAGCTCATCCCAAACATCTCGTGGATGCACTGGCAAGCGCTCAGGAGTTTGAGGCTGCAAAACAATCCTGCAAGAACCAGAGCAAAATTCGAGCTATCGAGGAAGATGGACAGGTGCCTGCTGATATTGAGGCCACCATCAGAAAAGTAATGAAAGAAGTGTTGCCTGAGGGGAAACAAATAAGATGCTGGAACAGAAGCCTATGCCCTGCCCAACCAGGAAGCCTTTACCGTCGCTGACGTCCTGGTAAAGGAATGGATATGTCGATTCGGTGTCCCATTGGAGCTGCATTCGGACCAGGGCAGAAATTTAGAGTCCAACCTGTTCCAAGAAATATGTAAACTGTTGGACATTCGAAAGACCAGAACCACAGCCTCACATCCATAGTCCGATGGAATGGTGGAACAAATGAATAAGACCATAAACCGCCACTTGTCCAAGGTAGTCTCTGACCATCAAAGAGACTGGGACCAATACCTCCACCTGTTCCTGCTGTCTTATCGTTCAGTAGTGCACGAGTCAACCGGCCAAACCCCTGCAAGTTTATAATGGGCCGAGAGCTGCGGCTTCCTTGCGACCTAAAGTTTGAGACGCCGCCAGAACAAGACACTGCGGGGAAGACTATGTCAGCAAGCTTCGGCAGAGAATGGACGACATCGATGAACGAGTCCGTCTGAACATCCGGAGTGCCAGCGATAGAATGAAGAAGGTCTATGACGTCAAGGCGAATGCTGGAGAATTCGAAACCGGTGACCTAGTTTGGCTGTACAACCCTAAGCGATGCCGTGGTTTATCACCGAAGTTGCGGAACGTGTGGGAAGGTCCGTACAAAATCATGAAAAAGATTAATGACCTCGTCTACCGAATGCATAAACCACCCCGAGGAAAGCCTAAGATCGTCCATTTTGATAGATTGGCTCCTTATACAGGACATCACGATCAAGTTCGCGCTCTCAGACCACCAGAAGATGGAATGGCATTCCAGCAATTCATGTCCTTATACTCGAATGGACAGAAGGTCGTACATGGGGTAAGTCGAGAAGAGTCAAGAGACCTTTTCAAGGTTCCAGTTGATTACGCACTAGCTCACTGCGTGGCAGAAGATCTCCAAATGTCCAAGGGTATCGCTGTGGTATTCAACAAGAAATTCGGTCAGCTCCAAACATTACGAGAACAGAATCCAGAAGTCGGAGGAGTGCTACAGTTGAAGATGGGTCAGAGAAACATCTTCTACTAGGTAACCAAAAAGCATTCTCGAGACAAACCGTCCTATGAAGATGTCTGGAGGAGTCTTACTAGACTGAAGGAGACGATGCTCGACCAGAATCTCGTGGACTTGGCAATCCCGAAATTAGCCTCTGGACTCGACAGGCTGGACTGGAGAATTGTGAGAAGCATGTTGGAAACGATCTTCAGATCCAGCGGCATCCAGATTTTGGTGTGCGGTAACCATCTTCCACGACCGAGCATGAAGACTGTGGAATGTTACTTCCATCGAACTTGACAGTACAGATATGGGGAGTCCTGCAGGTATCGACACACGCCAAGGATGACATTTTGGGACGAAACGTCTTTAAGAAGGGGGCAATGTAATGAATCTGAAGCCGTCCCTGACCGTTATCTCAGACACCAAACATATGACTCATCGCGAAAGGAATGATCTCGACAAGTCGCCGCGAACAGTCTAGACCACTATCGAAATAACTAGAGAAATCTACCACGGTCGTTGCCAATATATAAGCCGGCTTCTCGTCCCGAGATGGCAGTCTGTACCTAGAAACTGAATCGTGCGTTTAAAGAAAGAATTCTAACCGTGAAGATAAATTAAGCGTTAGTTGCTAAGTGTTGTATATAAATTAGTTGTGATAGTGAAATATTGTTAAAAATAAATTTGTTCTTTAATTCGTTACAGTATCGTCCCAAATTTGACATTTTGTTTGTCCGCATACCTATTCATCCAGAAATGGGCCATAGCGCTGAAGATAATTTTTCGATGAAAATTAGGGTCAGTTGCCAACTGCTCCAGAGCCCAGTGGAGTCAAATTTATCCACCACATTGCAAATAGTCCTTTCGGTAGGACGATTAGGGCGACCGTAAAATGGGCGGAGCGCGCGGTACGTTTCCCGAACAAGACACCCATTTTGATATAACAATTTAATTATTTGCACGTGTTGTTGAATGCTATATTCGTCCATGATGATTTGGCAAAACAAACTGAACAATGGCAGCTTATTTGACAGATGTAGCTTCAACAAGATGGCCGTTATTTTATAATATATAATTAAATATCTCTAATTTGTCACTTTCTATTACAGGTACCTTACTTCATCAATACGTCAATTTCATACCCTATGGACTTTGAGTATAAAGTGATTGTGATACCAAGACCTGGCAAAATACCTTATTATCAGAATTTACTTATTATGTCTAGTCCATCCACCATTATCTTATGGTTGCTCGTAATAAGTTCCATGGTACTTATTTTCTACTTGGGATTGGCTTCAGAAACAAAAATTGGCCTGGTATATAGCTTTCTAATTGTTCTGTTAACTTCACTGGGTGAACCAACACTCTATTTCTCGAAGATCAAAGGAAAACTGAAATGCTTGTTAATGCTCTGGATATTCTGCAGTTTTGTGATTTGCGCAACGTTCAACACGAATTTGACAAACATGCTCATAACTTCAAATATCCACAACAAAATCAGAACATTCGCAGATTTAAGAAAAAGTGGACTGCAAATATACATTAACCACTTCTGGGCGAACTCCCCCCTGATACCTGAAGAACTTGGATTACAGAAACAATACGTTGAGGTTGAAAATACGGACTTGCTTTTATATGAAAAAAACGTCAGCGGTGCAATATTCACACGAAGATCATTGGCTGAATACTACATAAACTATTATAGAGCAGAATATGGCGATCCGATTTATAAAATTATAGAAGAACCTTTGGTGCCTGGGGTTACCGTTTTCTCTCTACGGAAACATTCTCCCTACTTACGCCAATTCAATAGATGCATGTTTTTGTTCAAACAGTACGGATTCGAGAAAAAATTAACATATAAGAAAATGAAAAGATGGTCTAATGAAATGCAAACTTTGAAGTTGCATCATTTACATGTATTGTTCATACTCCTTCTCTGTGCGTTGGGTTTGGCAACTATAGTATTTATTATAGAAATTATATGGCAGAAGTTTTGAAAAGTAATTGTTGCCCTAACCTTAGGGATCATATTAGAAACACTCTCAATGATTTTGTCGTTTTACAAATATGATATTAAATTGTTTGAATATGATAAAGTATTTTTTTTCATTAACTGAACCCTTTTTATGTACCAGGAGGATTCTAGTTTATAATTCAATTCAATAAAATGACACCATTTGTGATAGCAATCCCTCAAAAACTCACCACTAAATGAAATACAATAAAATACAGTCATTCAGCCGAGTTAACTTTTAACAACGAACTAACCATCATATTGAACTCATAACAAATGAATGAGTTCGAAGTTCAACTGAAAATGTGGTGGAAATCCATCCTATTGATAGCAAATATTTTTACCAAAAACCAACACCAAAAATTCCTCCCCCGGGTCCGATGATATCCCAGTCATTTTCATTAAGAGCCTGCCCAACAGCGGCAAAGAAATACTATTAAATTTATATGGCAAACAGATTCATTTCCAGAACTATGACACAAATTAATTACCATTCCGATACCTAAACATGGAAAGTCTAGACACTCCCTAAAATATATAGGCCGATCTCATTAACCTGTAGTATGTGCAAAGTCATGGAAAAAATTATCAACAGAAGACTGGATGGTTTTTGGAGAAACAAAATCTATTAGCACCAGAGCAATGCGGATTCCGGAAACATCGTTCCACTCTAGATAACTTGGTGGTTGAGGCTGAAATAATAAAAAAAATTATCCATTTCGTAACGAATGTTTTCATCTGCAAAGAGTGTTGTCAGTGAACTATTTCAGTTCTAGAAAATTCCATATACAGATCAGTCATTCTAACGAAGTGAGAAAGCTCCATAAAATTCCAAACAGAGATCTCCGTTTATAGTGATATCGAAAAAATATGGAGCGATGATTTGTTCATCAATAATTGTTAGCTCCAACTTTTTTATTATGGTTGTGGGTCTCGAATATCCAAAATGAATTTCCCGGGATTCAGTTGTACATGTTTGACTGAAAAAAAATAAAAAATTAATGTAGAAATATGTTTTTTCTGGAAAAAGAATTTCGCAGCAACTTCCTCTGAATTATTTCACAGAAATAGCTTCCATGATCAGGATCATCTTTGTTCAGTTCACGAATCTATTGAAATATCTGGAGTAATATCGGTTTTTTGCCAAGTTATTTTCTACAAGTTTGGTTTGATTTGAATATGTAAAAAAAATCTGAAGGCACAAATAAATGAATATGTCTTATTCGTGCCCAAGCGAATAATGCAAGTACATGCAGTACGTTCCATCTATCAGCCAATCATTGAATCTATGAGAGGAAGCGATCTGCTGTATGGGTTTTGTCGCCCGCTTCTGTAGTTAGTTGCCAGATTGTAGTTAAATTCTGATATCTCAAGATATTTGAGGGCATGAAGGAAATATTTGGATTATACTGATTAATTTGTTAAAGTATGAGTAACAAAAATTGAGCCCTTTTTATATTTACAGAAAAGCGTTGTGAATAAATCTTTCAAAATTTATTTTTCCATCAACTGGTAGTTGTCGCCTTACAACCCTCAGAAGTCAAAACTTATGCGTGATTTGAATCAATAAGGTTTCGCCTGTTAACGTGAGATTCATAGTAAGTATTACATACGTTATAAGGATGGCCAATATATCTTCATTTAAGATTTGATTTCCTTCTAGTCCAATGCATTTTTACCCAAGATCAACTCCACTTCTTGGCGATTAGGCAAGTTTTTGAGCAATCCTAAAGCTCCCGTGCATATAAAGATATAAAACAATCGAAATTAATCCAATCATTCAAAAGCAACACAGATTCAATTATACTTCATAAAATAGTGTCACCTCAAATATATTACTGAGGAATCGTAACACAAACAACAAAATACGAGGTGTTGAAAACTGTACTTTTTGAAATTCCAATTCAAGCTTTTAAATAGAAATTTTCAGTGTATGAAAGAAATTTTCAGATATTCAAAGAAGTGTCTTAGAGCAAAAGATCGATATCTACCAGTGAGGATGGCAGTGTTCCATATAAGTAAAATTTTTACCTTTCATTCAGTATATTGTGTAGAAATCCTGTGAATGATATCTGATTCAATTCCATAACGAATGTTTGGAATACAAACTGAGTATAGAAGAGTGTTTTTGTAGGTATAATTCAGTGTTCATATAAAAGTATTTATTTCAGAAGAATTTTTCTTTCGTGAAATTCAATGTTTTTATGTGAAAGTAGCTGTTTCAGGAGGGCTTTTTCTTTCAGTTTGTGCCTGAAAGTTACTTCTTTGCATCATCTACACATCTATGTATAGTGTTACTTCTTTTGAAATTGATTGTTCCCTTCCTTTCTTTGGAAGATTGCCACATTTTTTTGTATCGAGATGAAGTAGTATATAGAAAGCCAAAAACTTTCCCATATAATGATAAGTATCCCATAAGTTTCAGAATATTACAAACATTTTTTAGATGCATAAAAGAATTAAGTCTGCCTAGAAGACAAATATGTACTGACTGAGCGGGTAGCTATAATACCGGTTTGGATGAGAAAGACGTCTTCACATACATATTATGAAGTTACTATTTTGCCCAATAGTCTGAATTGGCCAACACGTACCTTTGAATTTATCGAAACACTCTAGGGTGGATTATTTTTTTAAAAAAAGAATGTTCTCTGCTTTCTGTGTGTCTGGAATAAAACAACTTTTTGGTGAATCTACTAACAAAAAATATTTCCCCATGCCATTCATCAAAGAGCGATATAACCTAATACTTATAATACTTTTAGTGATGGTGTAACTATTTTAGAATCAATGACCCAACTTTCCTTTCTTGGAATTATAATTGACTCAAAGCTGGACTAGAAGCGCCACATAGATAAAGTGGCAATACAAATGCCCTGAAAATAATTACACAAAATATATCCATTGAAGCTGCGATGTTAGTATATAATGATTATATTCAGCGTCACATCAGATATGGCATTATGTTCTGGGGAATGTCTGCACATACACAAAAAATATTCATATTGCAAAAAACGGTGCGTCAGAACAATATTCAACCTTTCTCAGAGAGAAAGCTGTAAAAAAATATTAACACTAACGGGTCTCTATATTTATGAATCTGTGGCATATTTCAACGAAAATATATCTCTCTTCACGACTCATGATAGGAACCATACCCACAACACACGAAACAAAAATAACCTTTTGAATATAAAGACCCATTTGACCTATCTTCAAAAAAATATACCTTTTTCAATCATTAATATTTATAACAAGGTACCTGAACCTCTCAGAACTTTGTCTTCTATGATCATGAATAATAAATTGAAAACTTTGCTTCTCTCCAAAGCTTGATATTCGCTGGAAAAATTCTTCAATGATAATTCAAACTGATGTTGTTCGCGTTGAATATTTCATGTCGTATCATTCTGCATTGTAATGTAGTTTAGTCTCTTTTGAACCCTACATATAGATGCATATGTTCGAGTTCTGTATCTAATATAATAATATTACATTAAGTATATTGACTGTGATAACCTTGTTATTCATACATCTGTGACCATTTTTATTCTTAACCAATATTAATGATATTGCCTCATGATTTCCTACTACTTCCATGATGTTTACTGTAATTGACATGTTCTCCACCTGAAAAGGTTGTTTATTACAAAGAAATAATAAAGGATATCTTTCTATCTATTCATCTATCTATTAAACTTTTTTCATCATATTATGTTTATCGAATAAAAATTCGTTACGGTGTTTTGTATTCAAAAAATATCTTGCGAAATCAAATGAGGATTTATACATGTGCTTTGTGATGATCAGATCTGTTCTGTTCTTTTCAAAATATGTTTTCCAACTACAAGCTGTCTCCCCTCTACGAACGACAACCCTCAAAAGTCGACTCTTGTGCGAGCTACTGATTAACGAGGTTTATGTTTCAACGTGCGATTCCTAGCAAGGGTTGAACGATAGGCAGTGATCGTCGGACCTCGCGGCTTGAACCACCGTTTCACCTGAATGTTGACTGAATGAGTGGAACAAACCTTGCATGACAACCCAACTGGATACCGGGTGTAGTTCTCCTCAAACTGACTCCACCCAAATGCTTCAATTTTATGTTAATTCTCTTAATATGGTTGGTCGACATTTCAAATTGACCATACGGTGAAAAAACTTGAAATTAGTTAAGTACAATAGGGCGCGATATTTTCTAAAATCAGCTTGATGTGTATATGATGCCCGCACTTAATTAACCTGTAGACAGTTGAAAAAGTCCGTAGTTTCTAATTTCGTTTCGATCTAATTTCAAATGACATTTCCAGAAATTATGTGAACAGTAGAAATTAGTTCTGTGAAGGAACGATTTCATACCAAAATATGTATTCCAATTTCTTCAAAAAAATTCAAGAAGATATCTGTGAAAAACGGTTCCGAAATACTTGCACAAATTTTATTTTCTCAAAATATTTTCCAGGTGATGCATACTAACAGAGAAAAATATTTTGTGGTTGCTCGAAGAGATAATTTAAAATTATTTTAGATTTCACCGCCACAGAACGTGGCAACACTGTCTGTAGTACGCCGCATCGCTTATCCACGTCAGTGCTACCAACAGCTTCTTTGTGTACACACTCCTACGCGGTTCACGTGATATTTTTATCAAATCTGACAGTGACAGCGACAATAGTGAGCCTTTGGTAAGGTGATTAATGTGATTATCAAATCAGTGACGCGCAAGAAATACTTATTGGTTAGTTTCACGATGTGCAGTATTTATAGCAAGTGATTCAAGCAAAAATTGGTTAAAATGGTAAATATCGTATGCGACCCGAATCGATAGCTTTCACTTAGTACAAGGAAATGAAATTAACAAGTGAAAGATATACTGTCGGAATGTGGAGCAACAGTAGTTTGCCAGAACTTTGATGTAGTTTTAATTTCAGGCTGTGTGATAATGGAAAAGTTTCCACTGAAAAGGGGAGGTCCTCCGGCGACGCCAAATAATTCCCCAGCGTCTTATCAGTCAGTTAACAAAAAGGTAGCTACCTAATCAATTGTTTGTACATATGTTGCTTGGTATTTACGTTGTACGGTGAGCATACCGCAAGAATGTATTTGTAAATTATCACGGTGATCTATGAATAATCCTTTGTGGTTGTATTCATCACCTGATTATTTTAATTGTAGTAACTTTCAAAATCTAAACTTTTTATCTCAAAATAACTCATGAAACATTGCAAGGATTTTCTGTTTCACACGTAGGTGACCATACTTGACCACCGGATTCCGAAGCATCATTTCTTTTGAAATTGTAGAAAAAATATAAATACCTACTTATATTTTGAATCTATTTACAAATCGTCTGTAGAATTCGACGTTGTTTGTGCTTGGAGTTATAAAATTATTTTTAAAATATCCCATCCATTTTTTCACGCGATATAGCTAATCAATGAACAAGCTTCTACTTACCTTAGTTGAAAACAAAACGTACTTACTCTATTGAAAGGGAAATGTTACACGGAAAATTATCCTTTCAGAGCAAAGAAGTAGGTATATAACATCAGTTCTCATCAATTGTCTGCCGTTTTCGTCCTATGAAAACATTTACTTTGTCGCTTAAATATACAAGCTTTATACTTTCACCATATCTAACAATAAAATTCCATGTTATTGACATTCACTCACATGAGGATTGCGTTTCTCTTTGAAGCCTTATACCTGAGCTCTGAAGGTATAAGTATCCGTTTGTTTTATAGGGATTGTCGCTTCAGGAAATTAGAGTATTCAAATTTGAAATGAAACTCAAGTAATATGCTAAATATGCTTCTTTGACAATTGGGCGTATCATCTATCTTAAATGGAAGGCAAAGATGCTGTAGTTGTCCTACCCAAGTACGAAGATTTTCAAAAAGTCACTTTTCATCTGTTTAGTCATTCAACGGGCATTTCAATCAACAGAAACCCAGATTTTGTAATCGATACTGATACATTATCAACCATCACATTGATATTTGATATCTAACAATTTTCATACTGAGATAATTTTGAACACTGTTGGAAAAACTTGGTTTTTTTGAGTTACACGCGAAAATGATCATTGAATATTGATGAAATGTAAGTATCCATAATTGTCTGTTTTTCTCGTTCTGAGGAAACTACATTCAAAAAATGTTTTTACATAATATATCGCTTGAAATGATATGTTATAATGAAATTCGTTCGATACTACTGGGGATTGAACAATTAATAAAAGTTAAAGTTTATCCACCCTCACGAGCGTATAGAGTTTTCTCCTAACTTTTCATGATAACAATTCCAATATTTTTGTTCCTTTCACTAGTTTGTAAGGTCCTTCTTAATATGACTTCGTCATACATCATTATTTGTTAGGTTTATGTGAACGAGAAGTATTCAGAAAATAGAACTGCAACCACTTTAAACCGACTCCTGTTGAGTATTTCTTCGGGTTTTTTCTCCAGAGATTCCTATTATGAAGTTTCTCTCATGAATCTTCTAATGTATACTTTATCAAAATTCTTATTAACCCATTTTGTGATCTGCTTCCGTTCCAATAATTTTGATAACCTTACAGTTATGTATGGAATTGATGATTCAAGTCTGACTTTACTTTCAGAACCCCTCAACTTGTTTTTGTTCGCCAGTTTGAGTGCAACCTGGTTATCTGTTAATAATTAATCTGCTCTTTATTGACGTTTTGTATCATTCCTTTCACATTGCAGGATTTTACACACTGCGATACGGATGTATAGAGATCGAGTAGTTTGCTCTCGCTTTTATTGTACCGACCCACAACACATCAAACCATGCAAATACCAAATAAATATTCCTCTAGTTATTTCTACCGAGCATGTTCCTCGATGACTGTGTTCATCATTTATGTTTGTTCTTCATTCCCATAGAAATTCTGAACTTTCTTTTTTGCCCAATCCCTTTTTAAACGATGAATTGGTCTGACTTTGACATTCTCTTGACTCTTCCGTTATTACAAGATGTAAAAGAGGCAGAATCAAGAGTGTCTTCAATGCTGCTGTTGGGGTGGATCAATTTGTTGCGTAGATATCTCAATTCTTCAATTCAACCAGTATCAAGATTCTTGCCTGACCTCCCCTAAAAGTATCTATAAAAATGGAAATATCCCCCACACACTTGTGATGTTCTAAAGTTGTAAGCTTTGTTGTCAATGAAAGGTTACCAATAACACGAAGCCTTCTATTTTATAATGAAGTCAGAACGCCTCAAACTGTGTTTGTTTATATGTAAGCAGTATTCCCGAATAGGTCGAGTATGCTCCTCATTGATCAAGAAATCCTGGGGAGTAAAATAATTTCTGGCGCAGAAAATAAAGCCTAGTTTCTGCGGTGCTTCTTTTTCATTCAAAATGTTCATTTTCTGGTAGAGTATCAACTTTCAACAGCAATCAGCATTTATAACAATTCTACATTTTTCGTGAGATCTAATGAGATATTAATGAGGTGAGGTAAATTGCTTCTTGAACTCTCTTAAGATGCGAATCAATTCGTAACATATGACTCGTAACGTAACCGTAAACACGTCACTTTACGTTACGGCTAGTAAAGACGGAGTACTGTTGCTTTTTTATCTGTAACACTTTTACACACGTCTGTACGAGCAGAATCTCGATTTTTCAGTTTTTGGCAGTCACATCAAAGGTTTGTTACTTACGCATGGCAACAAATTCAGATGAGTATCGCGTATCTTTGCCTGTTGAATGCGATGTGGTTTCGTACCTTGTTTGGTTGGAATGATTGACATACGTCCGAAACAAAATGATTCCGGAAACGTACCGTATCATCTCGCAATGATCAGAACATTAACGATCAATGTAACGTTACGGCTATTAGAGTGCACGTTAATTGTTTCTTCAATTTTCAATAAGAATAAAATATACTGTTATAAGCAAGTCTGTGGATTGGACAAGTTTTCGTACTGAGTTTTCATATATTGAAACATGATCTGTTCGAGAACTGAATCCTCTTAAATATTTCCCTTCCTAAATAAAAGTTTCGACTAAGTCGGGCATGATCATGGGTTCTGATAGAGCCTGTTGTGACATGTTGGAGAGTGGAAGGATTTTTGAGGTGACGGTAAACGACTTTGGCCTAGCTGTTGGTTCTTCGAATTTTCATACGAGGAACCAACAAGTACTATTTTTTCATTCTCGAAAATAATTAATCTTTTTTGTAACATCATGGTGAAACATGAAAAATATTGATTGCGATTTTCAAAATTTCTAACTTCGATTACACTCGTTAAGATAATATCAGCGTAATAAAAGTTATGCTCAGTTTTCCCAGAATTTCCAAGAGTAATATTTTTTGGTGATTTTTGAATGAATAATATAAATTGCTACGGGCTTTTTCCTGGCTCAGAAGGAGTCTTTTTACAATGTATAAGAGTTTTATTAGTTGTTACTCTGAAGGGTGAAACCGTATCAAAATTGTATAGTGCTCTACCGAAAGCCAGTACTTGAGGTAGGGTAGAGCACTGGTTAGCTCAGTGGAGACGGGTGGTTTGTGTTTCCTAAGTAGTTCAATTAATGCAACCTTTTTCTTTGGAGGGAGGAGAGAACATCTATATTACGTGACTTTACAAACTCACTTTCTAATATACTAATACCTAGCCCTGTACGTACTAGGGATTGAAACAAGTATAATTTATTTATATAGTTAAACAAGTTAGCTTGAAAATAACTACAAATAACTCGACTGGTGACGAAATTGGGTGTCACAAGAAAAAGGCTATAATCAAAGAAATAATAGAAGTACTCATCCGATTCGTTAGCTTTCCTCCCTTTTTGGCTACAACCTGGGAAGTTGAAACTGAACTCCCCCAACTTCCAGGAAGTAGCGGAACTGTCAGGCTTTCGAATTTCAGAAATTCCTTAACCACTCCAAGAAAAATTATACTGTAACAAAATTTGAGGACATTTTACATAAAAAATCGAATTCATTATTATTAAAAAAGTGAACCAAAGTTTAAACGCTTTCTTAAACCACTCTTTCCGCCAGACAGGACGTTCTGTTTGGAAATACATTCAATAATCCCTCCAAAAATAAATCACGCGCAACCCTGAGACATATTAGAAGGATTTGACTGCGGCAGACATCAGTGGTATATATGCGTTGACTGCGAAGACGAAGGATATATCATCTCCACCTCGATTTCGAACAATGCCTTATTTATTTTCCAAAGACACGATTCCTCATAAATTCATACCTGTTACCATATATCGAACTAAAAATGACGAAGTTTGCTCCAATTGAAAATCTCAGTGTATGCTTTAAATTTCATAAATATTATGAATTGTAACACCGTCATGTATAGTCATATGACTGGATAACCCAAATTTACACCCTCACTGTTTACTAATATTTCCTTGCATAACTCGCTATACCTGCATCAGCAGAGTATTCGCTGAGTTTGCAGTATTGCCAGAGTTCACACAAACGTCCTTGTCCATTCATGAAAATCAGAGACGAGTATGCTCCTGCTTAGCATTGAAGATGGTAGCGACAGTTCTGGGTAGCGCAAATTCATCGAAAATTGACCGATACTCTGACGTATATGTGTATTAGTGACAATCTGAAGTCTGCATACTAGCGAAACATTTCAACAATTCAAATTCTTTCACTTTTTGGATATTTTCAATTTACAGTAATTTTAGGTTCCTTCCCTTGGATCAATTTTCCACTCATCTTTTGAATTGGATGATTGAGTGGTTACCTAAAGTACAGACCCGAATCCTATTTTCTTCATGTTCTTCAGATATGAAAGCAATTAGAACTCATTGAAAATTTTTAAATTTGTAATCCACTAAATTCTTTTTTTTTCAAATGACATCTCAATTCATTTTTAGCTTATTTCGAATTTCAAAACTAGTTACGCAAATTTTATACTTTCAATATTACAAACATTCAGACGTAAAATGTAGTTTACCATTTTTAATAGTTCAGGTATTTCAGCAATACTGGAAATAAACATTTGCATATTCGTAGGTGTAGACCATTTTATTCTGAGAAATAATTATAATGGGTATATGGGCAGATTTCCTCACGAAAATTATACTCGCCGTATGCAGGTAATATCAGGGGGCAACCATAATTTTCATAACTAGAGACGTAATTTTTATTTTTTGATGAATATTGTGAGAACAAAAAACCTAAATCGCCGAAAGTAATTCAAGTATGTATTTCGATTTTCCCACACTTCAAATGTTTCCGCTATTATTTTTTCTGCCTAGATAATGACTGAAATATTAATTACAGACGACGAGCAAAATATTTGTTGAATATATAATAGAGGAGCCTAAAATTACTGAAAATTCTGAATTTAAAAGTGAAGGGTTCGATTTTGTTCTGTCGGCTTAACTGTAAAGCTAGCAGAACTCATTTATTAAAAAACAATAGGTAGAAAATCGGGAGAGGTGGGAAATGGAGCATATAATATTCGCTTTCACAGTGTGTGCCTGTGGCAAAAACCAATACATGACAATTCGGCGAAACGGAGGAATAGAAGATCAATAGAGCCCAACTTTCACAGACGGTGTTTCGTTCATAAAATCCATTCTTCTTCAATAGTGATTGAACGCCGTAAGAGCGTTATAAAACGGTTAGAGTTATTCAACCTTTATAAAAATAACTGTTATAAACAGCCATAAAAATAACTATTAAATAGTTTCAGATAGAAAATTTTTTATTCTGTTCAGTATTTTTTCGAACAATATTAAGTCCTAAGTCAGTCCTAAGCTATCAGACCATTACATCGAGACCAATATGCATACAGGTCAGGTATGTCAACAGAAACGGCTCTATGTCGGGTAACAGAAAAAGATTATACTTACAAAAACAAGGAAGTACTTTTAGCTGCTTTCTTGGACATTGAGGGCGCATTTGACAACACGTCGTTAGAATCAATCATCCAGGCGTCGCGTCGAGGAGAAGAGGGATCGACAATACAAGCTGTAGGTGGGTAGACTGCATGCTTAGGGTAAGATTGGTATATACAACCATTATGGGGAAAACAGTCGTGGCACGGGTAGTAAGGGGCTGTCCTCAGGGAGGGGTTTATCCCCTCTGTTATGGAACCTTGTAATGGACGAGCTATTATGTCTCCTGGACCACAATGGGTATGAAGCACTGGGGCTATGCAGACGACTTAGTCATCTTAGTCAGGGGTAAATACAATAATTTAGTGAAGGGATGCATGCAGCAGGCTCTGAATATTATAACAAGATGGACCGAAGAAGAAGGGCTTAACATAAGCCCATCCAAATCGACCATAGTAGCTTTCACCAAGAGAACCAAAACGGAGGGTATCAGACCTCTAAAACTTCGAGATGAAGAAATGCAAGTGTCGGGGGAGGTTAAATATCTGGGAGTAATCGGTGGCCAAAGATGAAGCAGGCGACCGCCATCAACAAACTAGGCAAGGTGCAAAGACTTGCATGTTTGGGAATGATGGGAGCAATGAGAACTACCCCAACAACAGCATTGGAGACACTTCTGAATCTACCTCCATTACGCTTTGTGATAATAGGGGAGGCCAGGATGGGCCAATTCAGACTGGAAAACTCACCGAACTACAAAAGATCGGACCGAACGGAAATTTCGGAACATGTGGAGGAGCTCATATTGAATATGTGCACGGACCACATGACACCGAAGTACACCTTTAACACAAACTTCACGACCAAATTCATAAGCCGTGAAGAGTAGAAGACCATTAGTCATCACGAAAACATGTTTGGAAAAAACACCTGGTATACAGATGGATCGAAGACCAAACATGAAACGGGAGCTGGAATATACCGAGCGGATAGAAATTTAAACTACAGTTATCCGCTAGGACTATTCACATCCGTCTTTCAGGCGGAAGTGTATGCTATCAGCAAGAGCGCACTAGGAGCTCTGACAAACCCGAAAGTGACATCAAAACTGGTCTGGGAATGCCATGAAGAACTGAAAGAACTTGCAAACAGGAACAAATTAACTTTGTACTAGGTGCCAGGGCATTCAGGAATCACAGGTAATGAAAAAGCTGATGAATGAGCTAAACACAGATCATCAACTTCATATATAGAACCTGAACCAGCTCCATGGGTACCAAAATCATTGGTACGAAACCATATTAGGACATGGATCAATAAGAAGCACACAGAGTACTGGACAAAAGTACCTGGCAACAAACACAGTAGAACCTTCATTAGAGAATCGTCCGAGAAAAGAACCAAAGAACTACTTCAATATAGTAGGGATCAGCTCAAAATAATTACAGAGTTACTAACCGGTCATTGTCCGCTTAGAGGACACCTGGATAAAATGGGGCTGTACAACGGAGACCTCAGCTACAGATTATGCAACGAAGGGATAGAAACAGCTGTACAGCAGGCAATATATGGACGTACAAAATTACGTCCAGGAGAAACGCGGAACCTTTACAAACTAGTACAGGGAACGAGACTGGTGGAATGTGTGTCATGGGAAGATCGGAGAATAGACGCAATAAGCCCAAGAGGCTGCAGTGTTTCAAAAAAAGTCCTAAGTTGATTCGGTAGTTTTTTGGCATTTTGATAGTGACGCCTCAGATATTTGCTGTGATATGAATAAATAAAATAGGTTAAAGGATATCATTCGGGATTTTCTGTAAAACCTACTTATACTATTTGAAATTTTCATGTACCTCCCGGAAATGTGTCGTTTCTCAATATCATCATTTTCATCAATATCACCATCGGTGTGAAAATCATAATGGAAGGCCAATTGGAAGGAGTGAAATTATTGTTTCAATAGATCGGATATAGTCTGATATATATATATATATATATATATATATATATATATATATATATATATATATATATATATATATATATATATAATATATATATATATATATATATATATATAAATATATATATATATATATATATATATATATATATATATAATTAGTGGACACAACACTCCAAAAGTGAGGCATACCGTGGACACGTGTTTCTGGCTATTGGCCTCATCAGCGCGGTGCAGCCAAATGTAAAGATGGGCAACACTTGTTTGCCGAAAGCAGGAAACAACACATATGCACGGAGTCAACAACAGGAGCCAACCGCACATTTGTGGTTCCAGTTAGAAGACCTAGAATTCACAGGCTACATCTAACATGACCACGTAGGCAGCTATAGCTACCTGCGTGACATCCGGGTCCAGGATATAAATACAAAGAGAGATTTTATCGAGTGGGTATGATATAAAAATCAACACCCCACTCCAAAAGTGGGGTGTTGTGTCCACTAATTGTTTCATTTTTGATTTTTATATCATACCCACTCGATAAAATCTCTCTTTATATATATATATATATATATATATATATATATATATATATATATATATATATATATATATAAAAATCTAGAAAGGTTAATGCAGTCAAGCTGCTGGAAAATAATTCCATGAAAATCAAAAAATAAATAGATAAGTACTCTTTGATCATTCCCATATTGATTTCAATTTAAGAGCCACCGGTATACAGCTGTTTCAGCCTATTGGGCATCGTCAGTACCGGGCAGGCGGTCCTCGATTGAAGACAAAATGAGAAAAAACCAAGAAAGTACTTGGTTACTGCGTAAACGCAGCTATTTTTATCAAGTACTTTCTTGGTTTTTTCTCATTTTGTCTTCAATCGAGGATCGCCTGCCCGGTACTGACGATGCCCAATAGGCTGAAACAGCTGTATACCGGTGGCTCTTAAATTGAAATCAATATGGGAATGATCAAAGAGTACTTATCTATTTATTTTTATATATATATATATATATATATATATATATATATATATATATCGTTTTAGCTGTTCTTGTTGGGTTTCATAAGATTGCAATTTCAATTTCTGCGAAGTAACTAAGAGTTAATGAACAAAGGAAGAAAAACAAATGATGACATGCAACATTCCCTGTTTTTGTGCAAAAAGTTATTGGTAAGACCATTAAAAGAGACAATAAAATCAACATCGAGATTACATGTTTGAAAATAAAATAACAACCACCGATCTTACCTTTTAAGCTGCTAACCACTAGTCTGATATATAGCTTCACGAATGTATCGATACTAGGGGATATCTCTGTAGAAGTGAGAGATGAAATGTGACAACTTTGACATAATACGTTTTTTTATGTCAGTTACCAAAAATTTCAATTACTGAGGCGAAGGCTTGAAAGAATCAGTGTTTTTTCCATCGATTTATTTTTACCGATTCTGCTGATGAGATGAATCTGTTTTTCCAAACTGTTATTAAGATAAGTATTATCATAATTACATAAATTTTACTGATAACCAGTCCATACAAAGCTTATTGTTTAATCATCTGAAAATGAAACTTTTAACGGGTGATGATCAACTGTATTGCCAAACTAACTGACTATTATAAGAAAACAAGTATAGCTGAAGCACCAGTCAATCTAATAATAACACTGATTATCTTCAAACATGACTCAACCTTTGCAAACTCTTGCGAAGGAAGGTTCGAAATAGATTAACACTTCAATCTTGCAGACCACAATTATAATCTTCATGCAGTCAATGTTTCACTGTGGTTCTGGCGATAATTCAGGTCATTATTACGCATTGGTCAAAGACGAAACGGGCTGGTTTAAGTTTGACGATAGTCGTGTCACTATTAGTGCTCTGGCGATGTCTTGAATTGATTGGAGCCTCTGGAGACAACCTACATTTTGTTTTATGAAAGAGAGGGTTATCCTGCAGCTGAAAAAGCATATGCGCCACTGGAATCAATGTAGTTGCATAATTTCATGATTTGTATTACTTTCTTCTTTAATATATTCACATGATCTAAAGATTCTAAAGAGATAACATGTTCAGCCAGTCAATTTTACATCCTTTCCACCCTGTGATGACGAAAATTAAAGCTGTATCTTATTTCTTAATTTCACATATTTTATGAGGTGCCGCTTAGAGTATGTTATTATTCTCACGTAGATAGAAGTAGGTATTCCAAAATTCACTTACTTCTATATCATAAATTGTTCTAAATTATTTGGAAACGAGGCTACTAAGTAAAGATCAATGAAAATAATGATGGTGATGAATCTACGTTCAAAATACAGATGAATTTCATTTCTACGTTATATAAAATATCTACAGCACATGATCATAATCGAGAATGTAATTTAATGATTTCTTCAGAAATAAACTTAGGCAAGGAGGTCAGTAGACTTGGTGAATATTTCTAATAACATATTATTATCAAAATCTTAGTTTTTAGAAGTAAAAGGTATTATATGGACTAGATTTCTCTTTGTCAAATCAAAATTATATTTGATCTAATTACAAACCAGTTCAAATTAAAGTGAGAATATAATATGCATATATAACTTACCGCGGCTTCATTCGCATTTATGCCATTAAATAAGTGTCAGTACAATAGAAATGAATCAATATGAGAACTATATGACGTTAAAGTAGCTAGATTTTGAGATTTTTTTGACAAACAATTTTTATATCTTACATAAAAAATAATATTTTTTTAATAAAAAGTATTCTATGTTACTTCTAATACCTCCAAGAACATGTGTACAAAATTTCATGATGATCGGTTGAGTAGTTTTCGCGTGAAACCGTAACAAACAAACTTAGTAGGGATAGTGTTGATAATATCTATACGAACTAGTCACAATTCATCATGAACATTTGAACATCGACGGACATTTGAACATCGATCAAACGTCCAATTTTTAATGACTGGCGCATACATCAGGCTGACTTTGACCGATGACATGGGTTATGTTAACTTTGAGGACCGCTGTGGTTTGCGGCTTATTCGCATGCACCTGCGACTTTAGAAAACTCCACACGAAAAAGTCTAACGGGGTCGAATCGTACGATCTTGGTGGCCAGTTCACATCACTTTCACGTGAGATGACCATGCACCCATGCTCCAATTCAGGCCAAAAGAAGTTAGTTATCATCGACCTATAGTACTCTCGCCGTTGACAGTGATGGCCTGGCCAACGTCGTTCTCAAATAAATATGAACCGATGACGCCCGCCGCCAGCCCAAAATCCACACCAATCAGTGACTTTTTCATCGGATGCTCGTGGATCTCATGTGGATTAGTATCTCCTAAATTCGACAATTTTGTTTGTTCACGTACTCATTTATCCAGAAATGGGCCTCATCGCTGAAGATTTTTTTGGATGAAAATTTGGGTCAGTTTCCAACAGTGAACACACGTCGTTGTCTATGGTCGTTTATCTTCAGTTCCTGGGTCACTTGTATTTTGTTCGGATACAGGCCTAGGTTACGACGCAAAATTCGCCAAGTTGTGGCCTGCGGAAGGCCGAGTTTTTTTAAGCGACGCGAAATCAACTGCTTTGGATTCTCCTGCACACTCTCACAGACATTGGCGATGTTTTCAGCAGATCTTGCGTTTCATCAACGTACGGGTGTTGGTCGATTGTTTACTAAACCAGTGGACTCAAATTTATCCACCACTTTGCGAATATTCCTCCCAGTAGAACGATTATGACAACCGTAAAATGGGCGAAGCGCGCGTACGTTGTCTGAACGGAACACCTGTTCAATAAAACAATTTTATTATATGCACGTGTTGTTGAATACTATATCTGTCCATGGTGATTTGGCAAAACAGACTGAATAAATGACAACTAATTTGACAGATGTAGCTTAAACAAGGTGGCCGTTATCAATTGTTAAATTTCAGAAGTCCCTGTTGGAAGACCCTATGGTACGTCATCAATGTGGCGAAGGAGTCTCAGAGGCGGCGTAAGGCGATAAATTACTAACCGATAATTAGAAAGTTCAGTAAAACCAAAAGTAGAAAAATGTTTGTTTCCTTAATTTATTCTTTTTTTTTTTTTCAACTCTCGACGTAAAAGAGGGATGTTATGAGTTTGAATTATACCTGTATGTCTGTCTGTAGAACTGTAGCTCCTATACTAGTAGGTTGATTTTGATGCAGTTTTTTATTCAATACCTAAGTTTATCAGGATGGTTCTTAGATATTTTTATGAAAATGACAACAGTCGTTTAGAAGCTTGTTTCCAAGATTATAAAGAGAAATTATAGTTAACCATAGGTACATCCACTTGAGTGATCGAGATAAAATTCGACATTTTCAAGAGTATGTACAATAACATTTTTACTTCGACTTGATGCTGCAACCAGAACAGTCTGCAAAAGACTAACTTCTTGGCAACTTATAGCAGACGTGACGTGTTTGGGCTCATTTTGAAGATCTCAATGAGAAAATAGCTGCCGCGTTAGCTACTTTGACTGGGGTTTCGATACGGCGACCCAGACATATTTTTATTTTTCATTTGAGTCAGGTTTTGTTTTTTAATTTTGTTCAATGTCCCAAAAAAGTACATGAGTGAAAATTCTGGAAAGTGTTTTTTTAATGAATAGAAAATTGACCAATTTCAAATGTTTCTTTAATTTCATAAACCCTTCTTCTTGCGACATCAGAGGGCCTCGCGTAATATACCTTGCCCACATTAAATTTTGGTCTTGCGCCGCCACTGAGGAGTCTAAATCAAAACCTTTCATTATTAATTTTTTGAAAGAGAAATGAAATTTTTTATGTTTTACCACTTTTATTTGTAACTAACGTTACTGCAGTTTCGTCCTATATGGACATTCTCAAATTTATACAATTTTATTGAATAAGTTTGTATAAGTTGTATTGTATAAAAGTGGTAAAAAACATAGAAATTTTCATTTCTCTTTTCATTATGATCTCCTACCACGTAGTAACAGCCTGTCCACGGGACACTCGCCGATGCGAATATTCGCGCGGTGCGAAGCGTCTAGCGACTGAAACAAACGCATAGGAATGTACTTATGAAGCCACGCGCAACGGCGACCGGCGAAATGTACCGAGCGAATCGCTTGGGCGACTTGCGACGCGACCGGCGAGCAAAACAAATGCATGAATCTGTACGGCGCGAGCCACGGAGTAGTCGCGGTAGTCGCGGCGAATAGTGCAGTGATCAAACGAGTTTAGTTGTTTTCGCCGCGAAAAATGAATATCGAGACTTATTGCTGAATTATTATTGAATTATTGAAAAGTTAGAAATTCATTATTTATTCTACCGTCAATTACAAGTTAGAAGTTGTTTTTTGTTTTAGTTGTACGAAAAATTACTGTCATATAATTTACATTTTTGCAATAAATAACATAATTATCTGAGAGTGTTTTCATTTCATGAAATATTAATATACAGTGTAACTTTTAATTAGCTGATAATATTTTGGGCAAAGATAGTTCCAAATAAATTTAGTTATAAAAAAATCCGTTTGCGACCATTACTTTCTTGGGAAAAGTTGTTCATAATGATGGATACTATAGGTAATTCTCCAAAATATGATCAGCTAATTGAATATTACCTATATACATAGGTATATAGATAAATACGTAATGTAGATCAATATAGATGGATATATAGATAGGTAAGTACATACATTAATGTCAAAAACAAATTTTCAGCGGCACTTAAAATTCTATTTGCATTAACTTTTTTCTCCAATTCTGGTTGAATATTCATAAGAATATAATCGAAAGTTTCAATACTAATTCTGGTGTACTCAAAAAATTTTTCTGGATATAATCTGTATTTCTTATGGAATTCTGCATCTATACCCCGACTCTTATTCAAATCATGTACTCCACAATCTCTTCCAAATATTAGGTCTTGAACCAAAAAATTATTACTTTCTAAGCAATATCGAGATAATTTCGATAAAGACATTTCGCTGTCGGACTATTGGTCGCGACGGCGAACGTGACTGCCCGTGGCCTGCAAACGGTGTCGCGCGAATGGTCGCCTCGCTCCCCGCTTCGTCGTTCGCACCGCCGATCCCCGTAGCCAAGCCGTAACGGCTACATCCATCAATTTATTATTAATTTTTCATGTTATTCACATCTTAGAGTAGAAATAAAATTTTTTTGTATTTTTTCAAACTTTTACTCACAAAAAATATTTTAAACTATTCATTTCAAAAAAGAAAAAGAGAATAAGAAATTTCTGTTGATTTATTTTTCAGGAATTGAAGGTACATATAATTTAAAATAATGAATGAAATAAAATTATACAGAGGAATGTGATGAATGAAAAAACAAAACGCCAAATTTCGCTAAAGCGCTGAGAAGAAAACTAACTCATCGAGTAGGTATTGTAGGTACAACCCAACAAATAAACTACCATACAAAACTTCTTGACATAAACCTTTTACGGCCGATAACGGGTATCGATCGGAGGATGCCGCGCATGCTGAGTCGATCTTCGTTTGTTTCTGTATACAGTGTAATTCTAGTCGATATACGTTGTTTAATCCACCCCCAGTAAACAAATATAAAGACAACTAACGTTTACATCATTCTAATATGTGATCTTTGTCTTGTGTATAGTACGCAAACGGCAACAAGAGAGCAATCTTTGTGGCGTCTCCAGATGAAGCCATGATTGACATCCACACATCCGGTCTCGGGGCCGCAGAAGAACAACGGACCACTAGATTGGGAGAGGAGGATGATGGCATATCTCACTGTGAGTTTTTCAATTGGTAATCTGTAGTTTGGTTTCATGACGACTTTTCATGAGGATGGCAAAGCTATGAATTGTCGATATTCATAAATATCCGAATTGATAATTTCATTTTCTTCATGAACTACACTACACGATAAAATCGTAAGGTGTAGTTCATGAAATTACTATGGATCTTCATCAAGTAACGGCCGAATCAATCAGAAAATAATAATTTCAGCATCAAAACCAGATAAACTCGACCTTTGATACTGTTTGTGTCGTTCTCCGCAGAATATTATCGTGAGGAATTTATCCATAACTTAGATATTTCATCAAAATTCATTAACTGTGTGGAAATATTCAAGGAAGTTACCAAGTTTTATAGGTTAAAATGTGTGCAAATTCATATAATACATATGATTGTTTGCAATGTTGTTTATTTTTTTAAATATGTATCTAATTTGTCTGATGTTTTTAAATTAGTAATATTATCAACACGAAAAAACTACTTTTCGAGTCCTGAAGAAGAATTTTATTAAATTAGAAACGTCGGCAAGAAAACAATTGTTTTTTTAAAAAAAATCGATCCTGTTACCCAACCAACCTTTTTTCAGATAAATGACAAAGTTTGAGATTATGGATATTTATCTGAGAAAATTTTTAGGTCGAGATGAATGCATCGATATGAGAACAAAATACCAATTTTCTAAATAAATGTGACGTGGGAAGAAAGCAATTAATTTCAAATTGAACTCTTTAACAAAGATACGTACCTAGTTTATGCAACGAAGTAACTTTCAGACACAAACTGAAAAAAAAAGCCTTTTCGAAACAACTACTTCCATACGAACATTGGAAAAAAATACTTTCGAAATAACTACTTTTCATGCATGGAACATTGTCATCCTCAATACCGACATCAATGTTTCGGAATAAAACACTTGCCTTATTACCTCTTCAGCACCAATCTTGATAACATTACAAGATGAGTTAAATCTGCTCATGTTTTGACCTAGTTTTTTTGGATAAACAAATGAGTATTTCGAGAACAGTTCATTTTTAGTTTAGGGTGTATGACATGAACTCAGATTAGATTTATGCTAGGTATTCAAAAATGTGAAAATATATAAGGTGTTACATTTGAATTTAGGAAGTTGGTGCTAACTTCCGGTATAACCGAAAGTGTTGGAAAAAAGCCATTATTTTCATTCGATGAAGCATAATAAAAAAACCTATATTCGCCAGTTTTCAGGATATGAATCTTTTTATTTTATTTCCCAAATCATGGCCAACCGACGGTCATCGCCCTGTACCCTGTATATGATACTCAGTAGAAGTATACAATCCTAGATTGTATGGAGTTACATACCAAATAGTTCAGAAGTTATGCCAAAACATGAAGTAAAAAAGTTGATCTAAACGAAACTCAAACAATTTTTTCTTTTAATTATAAGGGGTATATTTTTATGAGAGAATATTCTTTGAGAAAAAAAGTTTTGGGTTTCTACTTCCCACATCAAAGCAGATGGTCAAACATTATCCCGTTTTGAGTTATATACGAATCAAATCACAATTATTCTTCCGGGAAGTTTTTTCCAGAATAAATAATCTCTCCTGAAAATTCTTCTTTTTCAAGATGTTCACAGTTTAAAGAAATCATGGTGTTTCTAAATTATAACAATTTAGTGTTTTCGAAGTGCTCAAAATCAGAATCATTCCGCATTCAAATAATGCGTATCAAAAAATCCTACGCAAACAAGGTACCAAATAATGAGTGTAATGACATATTTCGACATATCGCACCATTGAGTCAACAGTAAACAACTCACATGGCTCACTAATGCAAACAAAATCTTTTCACGTATATTTTATATCAGACATCGAAATTCCGATTGTTCTCATGCTAATACCAATTCGGAAAATTTACTATGAAGATTGTCTTCACGTGTAATGAGAGATAGCGAGTTTTATTAGTACCAACAGTATTCATTTTCTAATCATAAATTAAAAATGCATTTAACCCTGTTGAGCTAGCAAGCCAGGTTATGAGTGTAGGTTAATTTTAGGATATCGTGCTAGCTCAACGTTAATCTGGCAGAATTAAACTACAGAATAAAAACATTTTGTTGTATCAAACTACGCCATAATTTTTGGTCTCATTTTAGTCTCATATTCCCTCCCTATCGCTGATTTTCTATTTGTTAAAAAAACCGTGGGTTCTGCTAGTTTGACCATTAAGTTAGCAGTACCACATCGAAATCCTTCACTTGCAATAAATTTAGGCTCCTTTATTACCCCATTCAACAAATTTTTGCTCTACTTTTGATTTGAATATTTGGTTGATTAACTCAGACGCCCATGGTAAAGCGGAAATACTTAAGTGTGGAAAATCGGTGTTAGGGAAGAATAGCAGCCAAACTATAAATATTCAGGGAATGAAACAAAACAATTTTTGAAGAGAGAAAATTCCCCATAAAAAAGTCCCGTCTCCCGGAAATGTCCCTCCATTATTTATAATTATAATTTACCGCTGAAAATTGGGCTCCGCGCCCCTATAGCATAGCCGCACCGAAATTAATTTTTTATAACATTAAATGTTTATTTGAAGATATTTAAAAAAGCATAGCTGATTTGAAACATTTCGAAAAATAAGTTCGCGTTGGAAAAAATGTATTATCGTTTTTTTATTTAGTTATTTTTTTCTTAATTAATAAATTATTATCACACATCTGCTCTAGTAAATAGTTGAATAAAAGTTTAAATGTCACTGTTCTAGAGTTTGAAAGCCGTGGATTTTTGGAATTTCTTCCTGGCGTTTCGCTGACGCGAGTGGCTAGCTTCTTCAGAGGTTTAATCATCATGGCTTGCTGTCTGTTGACTAACTTTTAGGCTTCGTAAAGCGTATCAGATAATCAGTTGTATTGGGTACCTGTATTTGTACCTGTACTCGTACCTGCACTTGTACCTGTAGTTGAACCTGTAAAATTCACATTCTTGCTGCCTGTTGTCATTATGTTCGTTATTCTCGAATTCCTTAAAATGGGGTTCCATATTCGATTGAGGTTCGCCGCTTCTACGGGAGGCAGTAGAGGCAAACACACGGAGAATTTCAACAGAAAAGTTTAAATAATGAACCTAAAAAAATTTCGCCTCGTGTAGCTTTTCTTGTATGCATACAAACTTAAGAATATTATGGATAAAAGTTCATTAATGTTTGTTATTTTGTATATTATAATTATTTCAAGTGAAAAAGTTTATATATATATATATATATATATATATAATATATATATATATATATATATATATATATATAAATGAAATGAAGGTTAAAAATTGTTTTTCAATATTTTGATTTTAAGAATTTTCATTAACAAATGACAGTAAATAATCTCAGTTATATTTCTTACGTCATTTGTTAACAAATTGTTTACAAACAAACAAGTGTCTACACTGGTTCACGTTGGCTTCTTGTAGTCGGTTGCATTAATATTATGACTCATATTATAAAGAAACTAACTTGGTAGTGAAACAGACAAAAATTTTGTTAAATGTGTTTAATATAAATCCAGAAAGATATTACATTACACTAGAATGTCATTTTTGAAAAATTACTTTTTTTTGCGCCACCACCCAATCCATGTCTTCCTTGGGGGAAGCAGCGGTCTTGTTTTAGTCAAATATATAAATTTGCCAGGAAAATCGAATCAAAATAAAATGTATAGCTCAAAAACAGCGCAGGTATTGAAACTATATGATTATTCAATAATGTTTTTTTATTTATGAAATGTTATAAACGGTAGTGACACATCGATAACATTTTTTCTGCAGATTCGTTATTTTCAAAAATATTCTAGTAACAAATTTCATAATCCGAAATATTACTTCATAAAACTGTAAAAAAACGCTCCGTATTTTTTTAAAACATATTAAATGCTTTAAACACGATCAAAGAAACTCTTCAACTTAAAAATATTTATGAAGTCATCTCCATAAATGTCTGATCGTTTTTCGTTATATCATTAATACACTGAACCGTTACTCGCCAAAAATTACCACTATCCATGAACCACTTCATCTGAGGAAGCTACTGTGAAGCGAAACGTGTCTTTAATAGAGTTAAGAAAAATGTTTCATTATCATGGATGGTATCAGTTTAATCATCAGATATTCGACATAATATTTTATAATGCTATACGAAGTCAATTCAAAAAGTAAGGTGAATGTTCAAATTTCGCGGGCCACGTACATTCGATTAGCAATTTTTTTTTGTTGGTACACTTGTTTCGAACTTATGTTTACAGTTTCAGCTGTTTAACATGCGTAGTTTGTTGGTGACGGGCATAAAAGTTAGAAGTGTTTTGCTTGTTCGGTGATTTTATGCTATCGGAAAAAAAAGGAATTAAGTGTTCAACACACTTGAAATGTTGACAGTGGCAAACAGTAATTGTACACTGAGTCGGAAAAATGTTTACAAGTGGTATAAGCTATTAACAGAAGGTCGAGAAGATGTGAAGGACGGCGCTCACCCTGGACGCCCGAGAACATCAACAACCGACGAGAAAGTGAAGAAAATTGTTATGGAGAAGCGTCGAATCACTATTAGAGATGTTTCTGAGGATATCGTCATATCGGACGGCTCATGCCATGCAATTTTTTGGGAAATTTTGGACATGAAGCGTGTGGCAGCGAAGTTCGTTTCAAAATTGCTGTATTTTGACCGTCGCATGAGCATCGCTCAGGAATTGTTGACGTCAACGACGATCCAGATTTGCTTAAAAGCGTCATAATTGGTAACGAATCATGGGTATATGGGTATGACATCGAAACCAAAGTCCAATCGTCCCAATGGAAGAGCCCAGAAGAGCCAAGACCAAAAAAAGCAGGCCAAGTACAATCAAATGTCATTTTTTTGCTGACTTTTTTTGACAACCATGGCGTAGTGCATCAGGAATTCTTGCCACACGATCGTACGGTTAATAAGGAGTATTATTCCGAAGTTATGCGACGCTTGCGAGAAGCAATACGAAGAAAAGGTCCTGAATTGTGGAAAAAACAATTCATGGCTTTTGCATCACAATAATGCTGCTGTTTTAGCCACCGTATCCACCAGATTTGGCCTGCAGCGTCTTTTTCCTGTTCCAAAGAATGCCAAGACCTATGAAAGGACGGCGTTTTCGGACGATTGAAGAGATAAAAAGCGAATCGCTGAGAGACCTCAGACAAACCAAAAAGTGCATATCAGAACGGCTTCGACGATTGGAAAGAACTCTCATAAGTGTATTATATCTGAGGAAGAATACTTTGAAGGGGACAAAATATATATTGATGAATGAATAAATTTGTTTTGATAGAAATGAACATTCACCTTATTTTTTGAACACACCTTGTAAACTCTAAATCTGAAGTCAAAAGTTTATCTGAAAATAATATTCGTTTACATTATTTCAGATTCTGTATCTTATTCGGGAACACATGGTGAGTATATTACGAAATTTGAATTAAAATGCCAATGCTGTCACATAGATGCCGACATGAGTCATCTTTATTGCAGAATCAGCAGACATTCCTGGTATTGGACAGTATGAAGATTTTCATACTATCGATTGGCAGCGGGATATTGCCAGAGACCGCATGCGACACAGGTAATTTTAAATTGATATTCAGAAGTTAAACGTGACCGGCAGGGCCCGCAAAGACTCTGATCTTGGACAGTTTGCTTATCAAGACAAATTAGTCGAAAATATTATAAAATTATCATTCATAGAAATAGAAACAGATTGAAAGGACCAACTCAGCCTCGAAAATCAAACAACATGACGATAATATACTGAAATATTTTTTTCGTAGGTACATCGTCAAAAAGAAACAGGATTCCCTTTGGAATTTGATCGAAGGGGCCCACGATGCTTGGTCAGGATGGCTGTGTGTTCTGTTGGTGGGACTATTCACAGGCACTGTTGCAGGTGTCATCGACATCGGGGCCAGTTGGATGACAGATCTGAAATTTGGTCTTTGCCCTCAAGCGTTTTGGTTAAACCAAGAGCAGTGCTGTTGGTCGTCTAACGAGACAAGTTTCGAAGCTGGAAATTGCTCACAGGTAGAAAAAGTTTCATTGTGTCTAGTTATATGGTACTGATGAAATGTGTCAAAAGAATTCGACCATATTTCAATGCTTTGCGTGATATCCGTTTTAAAACCACTATAAACTAGTTTATTAACAATCAAAATGAAGATTACATTTTCATGCAGTTCTTCAATTAGACTCACCTGATATAGTATGAAACAAGTTTGTCTTCCACTACTTTTCTTTGATCGTCATGTTTTTCCCATTGGTGTTTTATGCAGTTTTCGTCATTCTACAAAAAGAGAAATAAATCAGTTTTGCTTGGATCTATGAAACTGTCGTAAAATCTATACGAAATAGTTGAACTAGAACTATTAGGAATTAAAAATATGTAGGTACTCACTACAGTCCTTAAAGGAACATAAACGTTAAATTTCAAATGTCTTGGTTATTATAATTATGTTGACCAAAAGGCTGTTCCACCTCAAAGTTCATGAACTTTTTTTGCACATAACGAATATCTGAAAACTCAAGATATTATAGCTTCTAGAGTTTAACTATTAGTTGTTTTCAATGATATCTGCAGGAACTAATATCATATCTTCAAAGGTTGTCACATATGGGGTATTATCACCTCTTCTGCAATCTCTATCATCATCATTAAAGTAAAGAATGATGAGGTAATCTTGAAACACTTGCAAATGTCCCTAGCCTCAATACATCAGAGGCCTAATTCTAGAGTTATTGGAGTCAATAAGAAATGACGTCAGCGGTAATTTGGCGCAGTGGTAGTGGGACTTTATCTAGTTGAAGCTGGAATGATTCTGCAACGTTACTTGACTGACGGACTGCGAATATCCATGATGCTCCCTAGGTGGCTTGAGGATTTATTAACATTGCCTTTCCAGGGCACGAGGTTAATGACCAATGTAGTCGATGCCGATGACACCCAACAAAAAAAAGACGTCATATTCAACTATCCTTAATGATCAACATATGGCATATAATGTCAAATTAAGTCATTTTAGCGTCTCTTACCAGTAGAAAAATATTCACATGACTCGAAAATTAGGTCCCAGGACTGCGAGAAAATAAATAAATGTCAATTCTTACACCAGAGCTGTTTCCAATTAGTGACTTGGAGCAATTGTATTGTTCTCTCCGAAGCTATAACGATAAAGTATTTCGGAAAGACTTGAGGTCTGAAACCAAAAACTACATTCTGTAGATGGGTACCAATGCCTCATCGCCAAAAATTTGAAGCCAGCTAAGTATGACCTCCATGAATCGTGAAATGGTTATATACAGCCACCAAAAAGGCACACCATACGAGACTAACAAAATGCATCGTATACTACTGGTTTCCCAGATGGATAAACCTTCAGAAAAGGTGAGCTTCTGGCCCCGTGGACTCTCGAGAAGCCACATGACAAATAAAATGTCATTAGAATAAAGCCAAAGACTTCATTATTTTCACAAGATTTTATTTCGGTTGCTTTGTATGCATGTCAGTTCGGAAAATTCTGGAAACTGAATTTTGCACATACGTTTACTTTGGATGACATTGCATGATTGGGTAAGAAAGTCATTTTTATTACCTCTCATAGTATAGGTATCAAATGAAAGTGTTTACTGAAAAGAATACGAGAAATAAAATTACATTTATCTAAATCTAATATGGCGGACTCCTAATGATTGGGGACCATGTTCTTTCATGCATTCCCATTATATGACGCGTGCTACACGCTCAGTTTGGCATCAGGTCAGTCCATGACCTTGATCACGAATGAACTGATGACAAACTGATTGACCCATGAACGACATTACTTTTATTATTCATCATTATGACGGGTGAGTAATGTCGCTCATGTCATCAGTTCATTCGTGATCAAGGTCATGGACTGAACTGATGCCAAACTGAGCGTGTAACATCCGTCTATGGAACGCACTTAAGCGGAAAAAATCTAAATAATAAAATAAGATGGTTGACACACCAATATTAAAGAGTTATAGCACGATACAGGTTGGATATAGCTTGGTGGTGCTCGAACGAATGTTGTAGGAACAGGGCGTAGCGAAAAGAAATACCTGGGGGGGGGGAGAAAATCCAAATTTTCCCAACCCCACCAGCAAAAGTTCCCAACTTTCGAAAAAATGAAAGCCAAGGATTACTTACTACTATATAATATATTAATTTTCTTACTTAGCTATTCAAAGATTGGCTGAATACTTATGCCCGTTAGGGTATGCACAAACAAAAATAAATGTTGTTAATTATAAAAATAATAATGGGAATTATTCTACTTTGGACCAAGGTCCTTGTTCTTCCACCATATCCACCATGTATAGGAATATTCAATACAAATGAAAGGAAACAACACTTAAATAATATTGTGCTTATTGTTTTCTACTATTATTTTTTCTACCTCTCGGCCCGAAATTTCCCAACTTTTCCAAGTCGAAAAAACAGCGAAAAGTTGGGAATTTTGTAAAATTGTCACTTCAAAATTTGTGGACTGTTCAGGACTGTTCTCTTACTTGGGAGAAATTGAACTTAAGTTTTCAAACAACTCAGAATTTGGCATCTCCAAGTTATGCATGGTGGGAAATCCCAACCTTCTCCTGGTTCTTTCCCTTTCCTTATCAACTCGCCCTTTCTTTTCTCTCATTTTTATTTTTTAAATTTTTTTTAATTTTTTTACTATTATTTTTCTGTATCTTCACGGCCCAAAATTTTACCAACTTTTTCCCAAGTCGAAAAAGCAGAGGGGAGGCTTTCCCCCAGTCCCCTCCCATGGCGACGGCCCTGTGTAGGAATCAACCATGCAATAATGACGCGTTAAATGAAATTAATATACTAAAGAATAACTAAATATTAAAGAATTAATAGTAAAACAACATTAACATGCTCCTAAAAATAAGTATTAAACGAATTCAAACCTATCAATTACATTATACAATTATACGATATTGTCAAACATACTGCATTAGAAGATGGAAGGTATTGTAATTGTTATAATAAACTGCAACAGTAGCAAAACGTATTGTTTTATTCAATAAACATATTTAATATCTTTATTAGTGAATTTCAGAAAACACTTCTAATGATTTTTTTTTTCAGTGGTCAACCTGGGCCGAAATTTTGGGCCAGAGTCGAGTGGGGGCCGGATCATACATAATCTCTTATTTATTTTACATAGTGTGGGCGTTACTCTTTGCCGCACTTTCTGCATCCTTGGTGCGTATGTTTGCCCCGTATGCCTGCGGATCTGGTATTCCTGAGGTAAGTCTACTACAGCTCGTCACCTAAATATTAACTTTCGAAACTCGTTTTTCAAATATATTTTTCAAATATATATATACCTACCTGATTCTCAGTTTCAATTTTCTCTTCTTGAAAATACATATTTAACCATGACCACAATTTTGGTGGCCATTGTAGCGCTACGAAAATTGTGGTGTGGCACATGAACGAACTCCACTACAGTCCAGCAAAAACACCAGCAGTTCAAGTTTTAAGCACTGGATTCTACACTGAAGAGAACCGTTAACGATATCTGTGAGAATACTTCGATTCTACTAAATAGTTTGTCAGCGGCAATGACAAATAGTGCTGCTGAGTGTGCAAGTGTGAATGAGCCCTTAGCATTGTAATGCCATGTCTTTAAATTGTACCTTCACCCAATCCACAAGTCCATAATCACAACTTAATATGGTATTTCTACTTTTTTTTTTAGATAAAAACTATCCTTAGTGGCTTCATAATCAGAGGGTACCTGGGCAAATGGACGCTGATAATAAAATCTGTCGGTCTCATACTGTCAGTATCGGCAGGACTGAGTTTGGGTAAAGAAGGTCCCATGGTACACATTGCGTGTGCAATAGGTAAGTCCTAATGGGTCGACAACAAACCATTAATAATACAATCATCGATCAGTTCACGTCATTTCCACATAGGAGTGTCTCTTTTAAACGTGAACGTTCATCAAATTAATTATATAGTCTGCTTCCCTTTAGAATGTTGGTATGTGATGTATTGTGGTATAAAGTTTTATACTCTATTCGAATAGTTTTACAAAAGAAATCCTTTTCAAATTAATTGTAGGCAAAACCCTAAACATTTCATCCAAACGGGTGTAAAAAAATAAAAATAGTTAATGCTTCGTATTGATTGAACTATTTTAAATCAACCTTGAAAACCTGAAATTGGAGTGTTGTTTGTAAAGCTGTGGAAAATATTCTCTTGGTCATGAATTCGGTTTGGTTTATTTATTTGATTGAAAATTTCATCAGATCATGTTCAAATAGCACTTAGTCAATCATTTCACACTCCTTCGATTGTAACAATTTGTTTTTGTGAGCTCTTCTTGAAAAATAATCAAATTCTTGGTCAGATCCAATATTTAACTAGAGACATACACGTTGTTCATTGACTTGAAAAAATATCTGTTCTCACACCATTCAATCGGAGATTCAAGAATTCATCATTGTCAGCAGAGATACTATCTTCAGTAAAGTTTATCGTTATACTAGCAGGATATTTAGACCATAATGAATTTGATATCAATATTCTAAATACACCGATATGACATTACTATACACTATACAGGAGCTACATTGAAGCATTTCCATCACTCCTACAATATTGACGAAACATAAGTATTGCCGAATGTTTGAGGTTCTGATTTTCATTGACTTACAAAGTCAGCAGGTTTCGAATCTAAAAGATGACGATTGAATGAGACATTAAAAATTATTAAGAACGGTAATTTGTGACGAGACTAAATTTTCGTAACCTGGAATGGAAATATATTAAAAATATGGTACAGAAAAAAAAATAGAATGTCAGTGACTTACAAGAAATGAAATCAATCAGTAATAATAATAATAAGAAGTACATTGGACAAGGAATCCCAATATGAATTGCCACATCTAACGGCTAACAAGTAGTGAAAAACATCTGTTTATAGAAAACCTTGTCACATGAGGTAAGGGTACCTGAATTACAAATCCAAGACCATAATGAATCGAACATTCAGTCTGCAACATGAAGGAAACTCTAGACAAGGATCCTGGCCATAACAAGAAGGATCTCCAAACCAACAGATAGAACACACATTTTCCAGAAAACGACAAGATCTCAGCGAAAATGAAAAGTAATTACAGCCAGTTATATTCCTGTTTTACGTAAAGTGACAGTCGGAAGGTATCAAAAGAATTGGATCTAAGTATAACATTAACCACCAAGAATTACGTTTTATCGGGTATCATATGAATGCAGCAAGTCCTACATGGAGAAACCAAGAGATCATTCGTATTGACAAGCACGAAAAGAACGCTCGGCGAGGAGAAACCATCAAATCAGAAATAGTTTGTTTGAACTCATCAACATATTATTCTGGGATCCCTCATGTACTTGATCATCTGTTAGATCATTCTAATAATCGTTTTTTGTGCATGAACTTCCTCGATTTGTTATTTATGAAAAACGAGCATTAGTTAAGAAAATACGACATATGGAATTGAAAATAGTATATTAAAGTAAAGCCTTTAAAGCGCGCGAATTTGGCAGTCCAATGGCACAGCAAGTATTTTAAAGGCCAGTTATCCCTGAATATTTTACGCTATCTTTTCTTTGTTATTACTACAAAAATTAAAATGAGAATTTCTAATGTAACGATACTGGAAAAAACCGCACCGCTTATTGGTCTGCAACATACAAAAATTGTTTTACCACCCGTTTATGTGTAATATCAATCATCACTATTTTGACTCGAAGCGGCTAATGATCCTAAAAATCGATACTGTCAAAATAATTTTAAAAAAATGCACGTATAGTCAGTGGGCATACTTGAAGGCTGGCTATAAATCAAATCATCTAAGAGAACAATTCGTTCAGGCCAGTCTCAACAACCTACACAGTAGGTTAATGGACTGACACCTATCAGAAAACAACTACTCCCCTGGCTATAATCCAACGCCCTTCTTGGTATTAGCCAGGGGAGTAGTTGTTTTCTGATAGGTTTCAGTCCATTAACCTACTGTGTAGGGTGTTGAGACTGGCCTGAACGAATTGTTCTCTTAGATGATTTGATAATAAAAAATGATGATGTGACATTTAGTTGTGAGTGGAATGAGAAGAAATTTATTCACCTGGCCACCCAGAAAGTGAAGTTCCTTTCAAAAAGGTGGCTAATCAAACAAAGAAACAGAAGATGAAGATGAAAGCTGCCTAACTTTATGTTGTGTTAAAAATAGTTTTTCACCGCTTAACAGCTAACGCACCCTTACAAACGACAAGTCGAAACTTGTGCGAGCTAAGGACTAACGAGGTCTTACCTTTTAATGTGTGATACCTAACACGGGTTCGACGATAGCGAGTGAAAATCGAGCGTTCTGCCTGCGGCTTGAACCATCGACTCACATTCATTTTAATCTATAGAAAAAATTCCTACTTGAAAATTTCTATTAGGATATAAGTTCATAATTGATATAGAACCTTTTGATATATAAGAAGAAGTAAAATAGAAATTTGTAGGGCAACTGCATTTTTATTTCTTTGGTCTCGGAAAAAATACTCCTGTCATCACAAAAAAGTATTTTCTCAAAATTCTCAATTTTATATGAAAATACCCCAACCTTCTGATATCTTTTATGCCAAATTTACGAACAGTTCGTCAAGCGAAATGTTTCTGTAGGTTATGTCGAATGCCGCGAAAAAGTAAAAAAAGGATTGAACGTGGAGACAATTCCAACAACTTTAATTAGAACTTGCGAGCGGCGGCGCATAGTTTGAAAATCAGTTTAATTTGGCTACCGACCGACCGGTCGGTAGCCAAGCGGTTCGGCGTGGGTGATTTGTTCACTCACTCGAATTGACTGCCGTGTTGGTCGGTGGTTCAAGCCCTAGTCTGAACGATCGATCTTCACTTGCTATCGTCCAACCCGTGTTAGGAATCACACGTTAAAAGGTAAGACCTCGTTAATCCTTAGCTCGCACAAGTTTCGACTTCTGAGGGTTGTCGTTCGTAGGGGTGCAACAGCTGGTTAACGGAAAACAGATTTTAAACAGACAGATTTAAACAGATTATTGATTGAAGCAATTTAGAGAAAGTAGTAAACTAATGATTTTGTTTCGGCGTCAAACGGCATCGACTGTTATGGTCATCAGCATCGTGCTCTGGGTGGCAGTGTAAATAAACCTCCGAGCCACCTTGGAAGCATCATGGCTATTCCCAGTCTCCTCAAACATTTCAAGTAACCAAATCAATCCAACTATAACTTGAAACATTCTATCAAGAAAAAATATGTGGTCGCAGTTAGGTACAAACCTACAATCATGAGTCGGGCACATTACACTATGAAGTAAATTCAATAATGATAACATTTATTGGTTTGAAAATCACCATCTTAATGCATTGCTAGTAGAAAAAGGAGTATTTTGTAATTATATTAAAAGAACGTCAATTATATTGAAAGAACGTCATATATTTTGATACTAACTAAACTGTATATTCTGAAATAACTAATTCTATTGAAAGATTACCGTGTTAACCATTGTAGGTAATATTTTATCATATCTATTTCCAAGTACGGGAGGAATGAAGCAAAGAAGAGGGAGATTCTATCAGCTTCGGCGGCAGCTGGGGTGTCTGTTGCTTTTGGCGCACCCATTGGAGGAGTACTCTTCAGTTTAGAGGAGGTGAGTATCCTAAACACTCCATTGGAAACATGCTAATTATGTCATGTATTGAACTGCTTTGTTTGCTGAAAATAACCACTTTCTCAAAAATAAAATATATTTTCAATAATACTTTTGAAGTACTTACCATTTTTAATGTATTTTTTATAACCTTATAAGTCAGGGGGAAAGTTATGTAGACAGTTAGGTTACCATGAAGTGAAACTCTTTGAATGTGAACATAAAATCTACCGGAAATAGAATATAAATCAAGTAAAGGTGGACCTTTTTCGTTTCATGAAGATTTATGAATGTTATTAGTTTCAACAAATAGTATTTTTTTACAGGTCAGCTACTACTTTCCTCTGAAAACTCTATGGCGCTCATTTTTCTGCGCCTTGATCGCGGCATTCGTTTTGAGATCAATTAATCCATTTGGTAATGAACATTCTGTTCTCTTCTACGTGGAATATAACAAACCATGGATATTTTTCGAGCTGATCCCATTTATTGGATTGGGAATTATTGGGGTAAGTTCAAAAACATTTTTGCATGATAAATTTCTTTCAAAGTAGTTATGATTCTCACACGCAGGATAACAATGATAATAAATAAGCAGGAATAGCCGTTCAACATCTGATGCCTTTGGCCACTTAACCGAGCCCAGATACGCCCAGAATGGAAAGCTATACTCTGTCTCCATAACCGATCCATTCGATTGAGTCAGAGGCAAGGCAGTGAGGCCTAAACCGATTATATTTGTCCGCTATTGTTGAAGATCGCAATGACACCGGACTCTTTTGAGTGAAAAACGAACTGACAAATAGTCTAATGCTTTGTTACCAGACTAGCGAGCCCATGCGAAGAGGATTCATAGTGAAAATCCATGCTCAATGTGAAATACTACCGAAGCATGTCGCCTCTTTCATAAAAAATCTGAAGGATCAAGTTTCCTATCTTGGTCGGCTACTCCTCGACCTGCTGACGAAGTGATAGAAGTGGTAGTCCTAACTACTACCTCCGGTTGTCTTGGCTGAAAAGGATACTCGCATCAGGCTTCTGATGGAGCCAATTAGAACACGTAGGACGTTCTAATAAGTGAATGCAGAAGTTTCATGATGTACTCATAGAGGAGGCTAACATTTGCCAAATTAACACCACAGTGTACAAGCACTTTCTTGGTCGGGAAGGTGGAATTCAACCTCTGCGTTTTGGAAACTTGAATGGCGAATAACAAGATGTAGGTTATGATAAAGTTGGTGAGACAGAATGTGTCACATATCCAATGTATGATGACTAATAGGTGGTGCGGCGAAAGTAGCTAAATTAAGATGTGCCAATCACCGTTTCATCAAATTTCCTAAGGCACCATTAGAACATATACAGGTGAAATTTTTTGTACTTGAGATGAAGAATGACTCAGAAAGATAATAATAGTAATAATGATATTGCCTTTATTATTTCATGAACAAAAGAAAAACTCAACATAACTTGTATTATATTCAAACTAGCATTTGAAATAAAGGGTGAAGTTCATCATCTGTTATACATCACGGAAAATGTTCTTCCAGCTCAGTATTAATGAGGTTAGAGGCCATTTGGTTATCTGCTATTTCCAGATATTTTGGAAAGCTATCATTATACTATATCGTTTCAGTTAATTATTTTTCAATACTACTAGTCATTATGAAAATATATACTTATTCTAATCTACACACATCAGAAAAGTCTAGGGATATTTTTATAACATACTGAATATCATAAATATAAATGCATGAGGTCGTTTAATTTCGATTAAATTGGTACACTCGACCACCCTGTAGATTTCTATGGGTTGAACAAAGCCTGCAAAAACGGTAACTGATCTTTTATCAAGTTTTTTGCAAACTGTAGGTTTTCGTCTAAAATGAATAATCTGAAAGTGTCGAGTTTACACATTCTATGCAGTTCTTGCTCAGCAATTAAACTGGAAATATTGTGCTTTAACATGGAACGCCATCACTTACCATTGGCTGAGATGAATAGAGCTGTAGGGCTTCTTCAAGGTGGCATGCAACAAAATAATGTAGCTCTTCGTTTGGGGGTCTCCCAAAGTGTTATCAGTCGATTGTGGCGGCGTTTCCGTGAAACTGGCAGTCCAGCCGAACAACATCCAGGGCGAGGACGCGCAACAACTGCAGTTCAAGACCGATTTTTGGTCTTAACCGCAAGAAGACAACCGACAATCACAGCACCTGAGTTGGTTAACGTGTTACAGCAGACGCACCAGGTAACCATTGGTCGTGATACTGTCAGAAATCGACTGCATGAAGCAGACCTCCACAACAGAAGGCCACTTAGATGTCCACCTTTGTCGAGAGGCAATCGCTGTAGAAGATTAGAGTGGTGTCAAGAACATCAAAACTGGGATGCAAATGATTGGGCCACAGTTTTGTTTACAGACGAATCCAGATTTGGATTTCATCCAGATTCTCGTCGAGTAAAACTGTGGAGACGACCTGGAAATAATGAACGTTTGAGACACGTCCAGGAAGTCCACACATACAGAGGTGGTACAGGCTTCCGCCGATCATGATTCCGCCCCTGCTATGGGGCGGAATCATGATCGTTTTTCCAAATCGCTCCCTCACAGCTCGACAGTACCTCGACACCATTCTTCTACCTATCGTCCGTCCGTTTGCTGGTGCTGTTGGTGAAAACTTCCACCTAATGCACGATAATGCTCGTCCACATGTCGCGCGTCTAGTGACTGACTGGCTCACCAACGAAGGAGTTGATGTATTACCATGGCCAGCACAATCACCGGACCTGAATCCCATCGAGCATGTGTGGGACATGCTTCAACGAAGAATTACTCCGCATATGGGGAACATTCACACAACATTTCAATTGAGAGAGCTTTTAATCGCTGAATGGGCAAATGTACCTCAACAAGACATTGACAATCTCATTTTGTCGATGCACGATAGATGTAGGTCCGTAATAAACCAGCGTGGAGGCCATACTTTGTACTGATTCGAATTTTTTTTGTAATATGATTTTTTTTTCCGGGTGCCAAAGAAGATCCATATTTTTTTTTTAGGTTTGCTTATATGCGCACTCAGTATTTTTGACCATTTAATAAATTTTGTTGTAAGTTACATTTGTTTAATAATCACCCGTCAAATTTTTTTTCCCTAAAGCGATCTAAAAAAAAATTATTGCCATTTTTAAAAATATCCCTAGACTTTTCCGATGTGTGTATTTTTCCGTCGCAAAACCATTACTGAGAACGTATGCTTTTCCCACAGCCATTCCTAACTTGAGTAATCCTTCCAATCTTCATAATTTTCTTGGCCTTTCATGGCCTCAGTAGTTTTATTATTCCACTGTACTCTCAAGTATCTTTTCTGAGCAAGTTCATCAAAAATATTCAGTACTTTTCTATGAAAATCTTTATACTGCTCTTCAATGTCCATAATTTCATACTAACAATTATCTACGTACTATTTCTTATTATTAATAGCCTGTAGTTTTTCTGACTTTTGAACATATTTTTAGTATTTGCAAATGATGAACCTCAATATTGTAATTTAACCGGTGAGTAAAATATTAGGTTGTTTCAAAAAGTTTTGTACGTTTTAATGTGATGTGTTTCTGTAGCTCCATATCTCAATAAATATGTATTCTACTGTATCGTGGTATATACTGATCAATACAGAATCTTGTACTCAATGATATTTTTCATGAACTCAAAGAATAACCAGATGCGGGGTCATTCATATTGAATTGCTAACAATTTTTTTGTCTTCCTAGGGTGTGATAGCAACAATATTCATAAAAGCAAATCTCTACTGGTGTAGATACAGAAAATACTCCAAACTGGGTCAATACCCAGTGACGGAAGTTCTCGTAGTGACAGTGATGACAGCCATCATAGCCTATCCAAATCCGTACACCAGAATGAATACCAGCCAGCTCATTTATTTGTTGTTCAGTCAGTGTGGCATTTCCAACGCAGGTGATTTGTGGTGAGTTATTTATTCCAATTGTAATATTTGAATGCCCTTGTCATTAAGGAAATGTTTATTTTGTCAACTCCACGTATTTTTTCTCAATAGACTTTACTAACCATTTACTAGTCGATAAAAATTGTTCCAACAGTTATTGGGGATCTGTAGAGTAGGGAGGGTGAGTGTAGGCCCACAGCACTTAGGATACATGTGACCGATTGTACATCCTCCCGAGGAGTTATCCTCCTAGGTCATCGTCCATCCTGTCCTTTTCAGGAAGGTGGACAGGTCTCTCAGAGACATCCTCTTTATATCAGCAGAACACCCACTCTCTTATTGACGATGACTCCGGACATTCGCATAGGACATGCCTGACACTTTCATCTTCCTGTTCATACATCCTGCATAGAGGTGTGTCCACTAGCCCCATATTGTTGAGGTGTTTCCTTAGTTGACAGTGGCCAGTCAGTCCTACTGTTGAGGGTAGATTTTTCCTGGTAATCGCCAGATATTTCTTCAGCGCCAGCTTCCCACTTCGCTCAAGGTGATCCTGGCCAGATTTCATCCTTTGATTTCATCCCATTTCTTTAGGAATTGAGCATGGGTGTGACGTTTGGCTAGTTCCGCAGTTGTCGAAGTCACTAGGCCGTAGATGCCACTGAGTCCTAAAATTCTTAGTCCAGACGTTTCCTTGGCTAAAAAGTCGGCAATGCGATTACCTTTACTCCTGTCGTGCCCTTTAATCCACCTCAGGATGATGTTATGATGTTATCTATCGAGGCTTTGGCTAAATCTTGGTGGCACTCTAGTACTAGCCCTGAGGTAACACGTCTTTTCAAGGCTAATAGGGCTAGTCTGCTAACAGTGCAGTTTGTTATGGTTTTTCTAGAAATTCCTTTCCTGGTTATTTCTTTTGTGGCGATTGAGATACCAGCCAGTTCTTTTTGAACCACGCTGATATTTTTTCCGTTCCCGACTTAATCCTTAGGCTTAGTGATCTGGAGTACACTCGACATCCTGAGCCTTCTTTGGGTTTTGAACCGTCTGTATATATGCGTATTGCATTTGTACCATCTGTCTCTGTGTTCTGTTGTATTTTGTAGGGTTTATTAAACACAAACCTGGGTTCAATTACATCACTGGTTGCCTGCAGCAGTTATTGGGGATTTTTTGATACTATCAAAGAATCAAAAATAAAAAAGAAGAAATGAAATCGAAATCTTTTCCAAGACCTTGTTAACTCTTATGTCCTACAAGTTTCGACTTCGACAGCTGGTAAATCAATGAAATGACAGTCCTTTTCATTGATTGAAATATTCCATAACCTGAATAACCTCACCTGTGGTAAATTTTCTGTCAATAAAACTTTCCTGAATTGAACACATATTCATTCAAACCTCAAAAATGTAATACTTCGCTTCATAACAGTTCAGACACGGTTCTGACACTTTACCGACAATCGCACATATCTCGTGACTCTAAACTACATAGTTGAAATATGGAATGTGAAATATAATGTATTACGAGATTATAAATAAAAGCAATTATTTATTGAAATGTTAGGTTGTTCGGAGCAGTAGCTACGTCGTTACGTTCTCATTACTTTGCCGACTCGTTTCAGATACACAAGTTGTTGATGCGTATTAAATATTCATTTCCCATACTGTATTTATTTTTTCTATTTCAGCGACTACAACCGCAACTTCACAAACGTAAACTCAGCCATCGAAATCGCTGCCGCCGGTCCAGGCGTCTACCGCGCCGTCTGGCTTCTCATCCTCGCCCTCATCCTCAAACTCATCATGACCGTCTTCACTTTCGGCATGAAGGTGCCCTGCGGTCTTTTCATCCCCTCGCTCTGCCTAGGAGCTATCGTCGGTCGCATAGTAGGCATCGGAATGGAGCAGCTAGCTTACACCTACCCCAAGATATGGCTGTTCAGCGGGGAATGTTCCACGGGAGACGACTGCATCACTCCCGGGTTGTACGCGATGGTCGGAGCTGCCGCGGTACTGGGTGGCGTCACCAGGATGACCGTGTCACTCGTGGTCATCATGTTCGAACTGACAGGGGGAGTAAGGTACATCGTGCCGCTGATGGCCGCTGCGATGGCCAGCAAATGGGTAGGCGACGCTTTGGGTAGGCAAGGCATCTATGACGCCCACATCGCTCTGAACGGGTATCCATTCCTGGATTCCAAGGACGAGTTTCAACATACATCGTTGGCAGCTGATGTGATGCAGCCAAAGTAAGAAGATACTTTTATTTTTGTGTCACATTGAATTGAAATTGTCTAGAGTTTCTGAACTAAACTTAGCAGTCGAATGATATAGCCACCTACGTAAAGTACCTAACATTTCATTACATTTTCAAAACCATATATTCTAGATTAGATTGAAAGAGGTATATTTTTAAGAGATTACTTTTCCCGAAAAGAGAGGTTTGGGCTTTCTACTTCTTCATCTTCATACAAATAAATGTGGAAAGATTCAACTCATTCGTGACGTAAAGTCGTAATTTTATGAAAGGATCGAGGCCTTTATCAGAATGATATTGTGTAACAATCTTGTGTATGATATCTGAATCAATTCCATAACGACTGTTTGGAGTACACAGAATAGGAAGATTGGGGTGGACATTTTTGTTCATCCACAGCCACCACCTTAAATTGAGGTGAGCACTTCTGTCCGACAAAAAAAACCAATCCCGTGGATGATTGTTTTTTTTTTGTCGTTTCTGTTTTGTGTTTATTTCATTCATGTGTGTTCCCACAAGTAGCAAGGGAAGAGTTGGTCACCTCTGGCAGAGCCCCGCATTACCAGAGGTAGGCTAATTACAATGAGGTTTGGCTCAGTTCCCCAAGGGGATCGTTAGTAACCGCATATCACCCTGCGGCCATTCAGCTGTCGATGTCGGCACGATTTCTTACACCTTAGCTTGGGTAGGCTGGTCCACGGTGGCATGTTTTGCAAAGGCTTTTGGGGAGTTTTAGTTCCGGTCACCATACTTATTTCTGCCATTAACCAGGAGTCCGGCGACCCCGTCTGTAAGGCCACATTGGCTTCCCGGACAGGGCTTCCAGTCCCAAGGCCGTTCCCCTATCCACCACCTGGACACGCGCCTGATAGGTAGCCCAACACACGGGAGAAATCGACGTTATTAATGAAATTTCAACAAAATATTCATTAGCAAAACGAATAAGAAAATGTACTTCAGTTCTGTGAATGATAAAGAATTGATATAAATGATAACTTTGACTTAGCATTTGAGTCGATTTCAATTTTTTGATATGGGAATAAATTGTTAGATGGCATCAACTTTCAACAAAATCAAACTTATTCTCTACGATCACATTTATATTTCTAATGAATAATTAATAACATCATATCTGAAACCTGAGAAGGAATTACTGAACTCTAAATTTTTTACAACAATAATTTCATTTGCTTTACGAAGCATGGTTGAGAGAGCTTTAATGCAACAACACACCGTTGAAGGACATACGGATGCTGTTCACCATAATCATATATCACATATATCACATTTGAAATTTTCCGCAACTTCCTTTCATTTCTCCTTCAATATGCTACATAACGTCATTTGTATAGCTATAGAGATACCTACTTGCATCGTTGGGAATAAATAATAATAATAATAATAATAATAATAATCATTTATTGGTGCTAACATACAGCAGTATTTACACAAGTCGAAAAGAAAAAAAAAATACGTTATTAGATAAAAATTTACAATAAATGCATATAAACAGTATACTTGACAACTAGCACTTACAGATATAAAAAAAAAATGATGCACAGACATTGTTAAAAAGAATTAAATGATTTAATGCATGTCCCTAAAGTTATTTTGAAGGTACTCCTCAGTGCTATAGAACGCTTTTCTTTTTAGGTATAGTTTTATTTTGTTCTTAAACTGTGTGAAAGGTAAGTTTTTTACTTCTTCTGGAAGGACATTGTACATATTTATGCAATGATAGCTAGTTCCGTCTCTAGTACGGGAGAGTCGCAAATAGTTTTGTACAATTCTTTGACTGTTTCGAGTAGAATAGTTGTGTAAATCGCAATGTCTACTATACATGTTTTGATTTTGTTTCATATACAATAGACATTCCAATATGTAGACACATGGCAAGGTAAGTATACATAGTTCCATAAACTTTTGACGACAACATTCCCGGTAACCTATGTGGGCTATAATTCTGATGCATTTTCGCTGTAAACTAAATGCTTTGGATGCGTGGGTTGAGTGGCCCCAATTTAGTATAGCATATGACATAGCTGAGTGAAAAAAACTATAGTAAGCTGTCATTAATACATTATGAGATACACTATTTACTAGATTCCTTATTAGATAGATAGTTCTTGAAAGTTTACCCGAGAGGTATGCAATATGCTTTTCCCATGTCAGTACCGGATCAATATAAACGCCTAGGAATTTAACTGGTTCAGAATTAAAATAGCTGTCAGGTAATTTTCGTAGCGTAAATATTAGCATCTGAGTCTTACTTTCATTTACGCTCAGAGCATTTGTCTCAAACCAGAGCTTTACTTGTGAAAGTGTGTTATGCATATCACGTTGAATTACTTCTAAAGATTGGCGTTGTATAAGCTCAGTTGTATCATCTGCAAATAGAATGGATTCAGCATTCAGACAGCAGTTTGGCAGGTCATTGATGTAAATTAAGAAGAGAATGGGTCCTAGTACGGAGCCTTGCGGCACCCCATGTCTTACCAACTGCCGCTCCGAGGTGCTCATATTATAATTTACATACTGTAATCTGTCTGAAAGGTAGGACTTTATTAGTGTTAGACTGTTATTCTCAAACTTATAAGCTTCGAGTTTTTTCAGTAAGATATCGTGAGACACACAATCAAAAGCTTTTGTCAGGTCTAAGAATGATGCCTGAGTGTATATGTTTTCTTCATATCCGTTTAACACTATTTGTGTAAGATTATTTATTGCCAACGAGGTGGACCTATTGTTTCTGAAGCCATACTGACATGAAGAAAACAGCATATTCTCTTCAAAATACTGTGTAATTTGGATTTTTAAAGCAGCTTCTAGTATTTTTGCAAGAACAGGAACCAAGGAAATAGGTCTATAATTATTTATATCATCAATTGAACCTTTTTGAAGATAGGAATAACTTTTGCAATTTTAAGGCATTTAGGAAATACTTGACAATGTATACATAGATTTATTAAATTGGTGAGAGGTACAATTATAATGTTAAGAAGAGTTTTTATGATTTTCACAGTTATATCATATGGATCTTTGCTTTTGCTATTTTTTAAATTACTTACTATTGATCTTATTTGGTTAAAAGTTACTTTCTTGAACTCAAATTTGACACTAGATCTGTTTATGGCGTCGATATCAATATAATCTACTGGGCTTTTATCAGCTTTAGGTAACGCATTCACTATATTATCTGCAATACTGACAAAGAAATCGTTGAAGTTGGCCGCATTGATGTTTGCAGTTTCAGATATGTTAAAAACTGGATTGTTATTTTTTATAATGTCCCACATAGCTGATTGACTGTTACTACTATTTCTTACATAACGGTCATTTGCTTTTCGCTTACTATCTGAAAGTGCCTTTTTATACTGGTTCCTGAAGGCTTTTAATTCCTTTTTAGTTAGAAGGTTTGGATTTTTTTTGTGGACATTACTGAGAAAATCAATATTTTCTCTCATTTGTTTAAGATTCTCATCGAACCAATCCACCTGGCCCTTTTTTTTAAAACTATTTACTGATTTTGACTTAATAGGAAATGACATTTCAATGCCAGTGGTTAATATGTCGATAAAATTTTGGAATTTTGTGTCGACATCTAGACTAGTGTCATCTAGAAATGACCAACATATGGTTTCAATGTGATTGTATAACAGAGTTAGGCCATAGTTCGTGATCGGTCTGTAGTTTACTCGCTTGTTACTAATACTTTTTTTGATTGTATGCTCAAAACTTAAGCTAATTCCCAAGTGATCTGAGAGATTGGAGTTAAATATTGATGTACAAAATTTTGAATCATTCAGATTAGTAAAAATGTTATCAAGGCAGGAGTTATTTCTGGTGTTCTCCTTTATTGTTTGTTTTAAGCCGAATGATTCAAATAGATTGCATAATTGAAGGGCTCTTTGGTCGCCCGTGTTGAAATTTACATTAAAGTCTCCCGTTATTACAATATTTTTTTTAATATCTAAGTTTCCAAGTAATAAGGTGATTTTTCCAATGAAAATGTTAAAATCTCCCAAGGGGGATCTATATACTGTAATGATTTGAGTGTTTTGAAATTTAATCCCTGACATTTCACAATGTATCTCAACAGAGCCATTTTCCAAATTTGGAATAGGTGAACATTTTAGATTTTCACTTACTAGTATACCTACCCCACCATGTTTTCTTTCACACCTGCAAAAAGATGATACTAATTGATAGCCTTCAATTATTAAAGACTCAATTTCCCCTGTTGATAGCCAGTGTTCATTTACGCATGCAATTTGATATTTTTTTTCTTTAAGAAGTACATTCAGTTCCAGCACCTTATTACGAATAGATTGGATATTAAGATGTAATAAATTTAGACATTGCTTTGAGGTGGTTTTTATATTCATTTTTTTATTATTACCTAATGTTCTTTCTTGTACACAAGCACTTTCTTCCTCCCCGTTTTTTTGCGTAATATGAATAACATTGCACAAATTATCTCTCACATGCTGTTGACTAGCATTAGATATTGATAAGTTTTTTAAATTTGAATTTAAGTAATTGCTAAAAAAGCAGCTTCCTGGGATTGTTGAGCCTCATTTTGACTAGATGAAGAACTATAAGATTGCCTAGCATTCTGAATTTCCTGACTGTCAGAATCCTTGTGATTGATAACATCCTTTATCTGAAATTTCTCATAATACAACTTGAAGTCGAATCGACGGTAATATACTCCTTTAGGCCAGAAAGACGAGTCGTATAGTTTCTCCTTGAATTTGTAATCCGCAGCTACTAAAAAGCATTTAAATTTACCACCCATAGGTTGCAGTGTTTTTACAATAAAATCACTTTCTTCGTTGCCAGTTTTCTTTACCAAAAAATTTGTTATGTCTTGCTCTGTTACCTCTTTAAGTATTCGGTATAAATAGAGCCACACCTTTTTGCTGGCCCCTTTGAAATTACCCCCATCATCTTCTGATTGACCTATATTTCTTTTATTAGTACTTTGCATTCCTCTCTTCCGAACCACCCGTGTCCAGCCATCTTCTCTCAAATTGTCTGGTTTTGTTAATACTGGTGACTGGTCTAATGTTATAACATCATTCATTAAAGTTCTTTGTGCATTTTCCATTATAGATAAGTTACTTGGTGCTGCTATTAAGCTTGGACTTTTTGAACTATCCCCTGAATTCTTATTTCTTTTTGTTGTTTTGGAGAATAATGTTGGAGTTTTTGTACTATCATCAGTTCCTGCCAGTTTTTGTATAGTTGGGTTTTTTTGTTGAGCATTCTTATTTAGTTCATTTTTTTCTTCATTCAGGCCAATTATTTTAGCTTCTAGGGATTTAAATTTATTTTCAATTGAAATATGCAATGTTTTTATAATACTGGTTAAATGTTCTTCTGGAATGTTTTTGTCTGAAACATCTTTTTGCTCCTTGTAAGAAAGAGATCTACTTAGAATGTCAATTTCAGTCTGCAAATTTTTTATTTTGTCCTTGAGAAGAAAATTATTTTCTCTTAGCTCTGTATTAATTTCTTTTAATAAAATATTTTCCTGATGCAAAGATTTATCCATAAATGTGTCACTTAAAACGGCCTGATTGGCCGTGTCTGGTTCATCACTTTGAGAATATTTACTTACTTCAGCATATGATTGATTTTCACAGCACTTTTTGGTTTTTTTAGTTGCACATGCAGTATGAAATGTAATTTTACAACTTTGACAAATTACTTTTTTGTTAACAGCCGGTTTTTTACAAAAACCACAGAGCACACTTTCACTAGCTTCTTCACCCATTCTGGCGCTGTTGCCAATAATACGCATAATAAACAAATGCTCTTTAAAATTATCTTCTCTCAATCGAATACAACCATACAATCATCTGACAACTTAATTATTTGTAAATTTGACAAATGTTCTTCTACTGAGAAGATGGGCTAATCTGTGTTTATCATATTTACGTATGGTTTATATAGTATGTGTCTATTTACTGACATCGGAGTGATTCATTTGCTCAAAAAAAACTTACTGTACTACAGAGAAAAACGGGGTTTTAAATAACTTCTAAAGCCCAAAATATTTCATCACAATGGTTCACAATCAATTAATTGAAATGGATTTGTTAAATAGTGACCATAGCGTATGTGACAATGAGGGTCGACACTATGGTATAACAGTATTTTCAATAAATAATTGCATAAAATGGTAAATGCAATGTTGCAAAAATCTGACCTCGGAAATATATGCACGCTCAAATGAACACCTGAATAATGTTCTTGGATAAATACGTTTTCATTACAATAATAACAATATCAGTGTGCGATAAATAATCATTTTGAAATATTTGATTTTCTGTAGAATAGTTTCTCACTGAAACACATTTTCATTAAATTCTACTTGAAGTTGCTCGAGTCGATGGAGGGAACATTCTAGTAGGCTTTTGATTTCTGTTCTCTATTTGTTTTGACATTCATTACATCTCCTTAGGTGTTATCACATATGTAGTAAAACAAATGATTATTTTATCTTTCAAACTATTGTGTGTTCTATCTATCTCTCTTTTGTCAGAACTTGTCAACAACTTGCTTGGCAACCACTAAGAGCTATTTCATTCTATCATTCGAAGTCTACTTATACCCATACGAACAATCATATACCACATCTTCCTCTTTTTGAACAATAGAAAAATAATTTGAATATTTAGAATTCTAATCTAACAGGAGGATTAGATATTCTTCTAAACCGTTTTTTATAGTAACAAGAAGATGATGGTAACTTATTAAATGATAGAGTTATCACCATTATTTTCTGAAGTACCATCTTCAAGTTCTGTATTATGATTTGTTTCATTTTCAAGTAAATTTTTGTCAATTGTTTGATGAAAATTATCTGACCTGAATAGTGAATTCTCGCTGTCAAAATGTATCCAATGTGAACAATTTGATTTTCTGATTATTTCTAAGTTTGATACATCCATTTCCATTCTTAATCCAAACAGACCAAGGTGCAGAATGATTATTAATTATTATTATTGCTGTTTCCCATATACCATTATTTCTATAAAATATATATTTACCTCTGTTGTATACAACAGAGAAACAAAAATGTGTTTTTTGTTTTCTCTTCTGGTTCCATCATAATGAAATCAATTGTCAAATGATTTTTCTGAGTGATTTGCTACAATATGTGATTCTAAAAGTTCATAAACAATAGGTAATTTTTTTTAGTCAGTTTTACTTGCTCCTGATTTTTTAAATATATTTTTACAAATATGTACACCTCTTCCAGCTAAACCATTGCTTTGTGGATAGTATGGATTTGAAGTAATAATATGAAATTTCCACTCCTTACTAAGATTTTGAAATTTCAATACAAGTACTAAATATGGTTGATTCATTAATTCAAGAATATCACAGGATATTTTTGCAAATGGTGAAGATGGTGGTTGTTTAATATCGCAATTCACCTCTACTCGGAACTGATTTTTCTCAAAGTTAGTTATTATTCAGTAGAAGAACGAGAACAAAATTGTCCATTGCTGATAAAATATCACTTAAAAATGATTTTTATTATGATCGAACCACAAAAGAAAACAGAGGTGTTCATTTATAGAAATAATGGTATGTAGGAACCAGCAATAATAATCTATAATCATTCTACGCCAATATACTACAACATGGGAGGCTTTGATTTTAACAGTTCACATTTTTTGCAGACGTAACGAAACATTAAGCGTTATTACACAGGACACGATGACTGTGGATGACGTAGAAGCATTACTAAAAGAAACAGAACACAATGGATATCCCGTTGTAGTGTCAAGAGAATCACAATATCTAGTTGGTTTTGTACTCAGAAGAGATTTGAATTTAGCAATAGGTAAGTTGCTGCAAAAAATAAACCTCTAATCAATCGATGATTCAAAAACAGCACATTTTCATAAAAATATAACCATGTTCATTCAAAGTGTGAACTATAACTGGTTAGGGTAAACTTCGTAACTTTGCCTTTGTCAATACATACATTTCTGTTTTCAGCTAATGCCAAAAGAATGGTAGATGGCATATGTGGTCAATCTCTAGTGATCTTCACCACCGGAAATACCCCTCAAACTTTGGGGCCTCCCCCATTGAAATTGAAGAAAATTCTAGATATGGCACCTATCACAATCACCGATCAAACACCAATGGAAACAGTTGTAGATATGTTTAGAAAACTAGGTCTGAGACAAACACTAGTTACGCATAATGGGTAAGTTGAAAATTGTGTGATCTCCACCAATGTAAAATTTTCAAGGTATTGGTTAATGAAAACTCATTCATCGGATCATTTTTCTACATCCAACTTGAGTCGACAGACTAATGAAAAAGAAATGTTGTGGCTATTGCTCCAAACATTCAAATTTTTGATGAGGAATTGTATTTTATTTGTGATATTGCTAAAAAGCAACCCCATGTGAGGAGTTCGGTTCAATTTTATAAAACTCGTCAGCACTTTTATTCTGTATAAATATTATATTTCATATTTCTTTTTTCAACTCCAATAAATTAAATTCACTTACTGTGAAATATGTAATGCCCAGTGATCATCAATTATTGTGAAAACAACTATTTGTGTATTATATAACAGAATGGAAACCTTAGAAATTCTTCAAAAAAAAACATGAACAATGTAAACTGACAAATGATGGAATATGTCATCAACCATCAACTGTTTTACCTTTTTTTTCACTTATATTATAAAAGTATGTGTTTTATCGCATACTTTTTTGATGACATGTGGATTTTCAATGGATTAATTTCACACCCAAGGTTATAATTTTACCTATCAAGCAGAGCAGATACTTCCCACCTGCCCCAGCTGATCTGAAAGGTCACTCACCAAAAAAACTAATCATCTTCGTTAAGAAGCTGAATTTGTTCATTGATTTCAATAATTTAGCCACTTATTACCTATTTAATCTATGCACCAATGGCTGCTTAAATGAAACAGATTTTTTTGTGATGAAAGATTGTTTTAGAGAATTTATAAATAAAAAAGTGATTTTCCTTGCCTTCTTCAACTTACGGTTCGAAATCAGTTTGATATCTAGTACTCAATAACTTTTTCATGAATTCACGAATAATAAATCAATCCACAAATAAACGATTTTTGTATATTTATTTCTTATAAATATATTATTTTTATTATAATGAATATATGATGTATCGATCATACAAACCTTAATTTGAACATAATTCAAACTGAGTATAGTAATATCAATATTTTAGAGCTAAACTTTGTCTCCTTGTATTACATCAATGAAGAATACTAATCATTTTATCAAATTTTTATGGTTGATATATTGGTATATCATTTATATTATTTATGATTTTTTTATACTACTTTTCATCATTTTTATTTTTGTTTCAGGCGACTGCTTGGTGTAATAACGAAAAAGGATGTGCTGAGACATATAAAGCAAATGGATAATGAGGATCCAAACTCGGTGTTATTCAACTAAGTTAATCGAATTGAAATTTTTTGTATAAAAAGACCTTGCTGTATAGATTGATTTTATAACATTTAAGTTGAAGCAATTAATTCTCACTATATTTATTACTACTGTTTTTATTTCAAACCGACGTTATTTTCAACGTGTAATTGTCTTCCCCATCACCACTTGAGATTCAATTATTTCATTATTTGATAAAATATTCAAATTTGTATATTTCTGTATGTGGATTCTAAATGCTCAGAAGGATATATATAAAATAAACGATTTTTATAAATAGCGCACTCAATTTTTTTTACATCTCGTCAATATGTTTCAATAATATTCAATTTGACACAATATATTTGTGAATATGAAATGCCATTTCGAAATATAGAAGGGGGTACTTTCCCCGTTAATTAATTAATTTACATTGGGAATGTTCCTCAATTTGGGTTATTACAGCAAATGCAAGTTTGAACAAAATAAAGTTGAGTTTAATTCATGAGTTTTTCAAATTCACATCGAAAAGTATTCAAATTGATGTTTCAAATGTTGGGTTTTCATTTTTAAAGGGATTTGTTTCTAATTCACATATTGGCAATAGCGCCTAGATCAAGTTGAAATAATTTATACGCACCTAGATATTCTACTTTAAAAAAGGAAAATTATCTGTATAAATCAACAATTGAGGCAAAATACAAATTTTAGTTCAATACCACCTCCACAAGCCACATAAACAACGGTTGTTTTGTTATTTATTTATATAGAGGAAGATAGGTTAGGTGCACAAAATGTCATATGTCACAGAATGTCTCGGAACTCTGAACATAAATAAACAGAACAACACGCCTCTGAAAATATGTCATGTTTGTTTGTCTTATACAGGTAACAGATTCATTGTCCTTTATTAGCTATAACCGATGTTGCCAAATGGTGAAATAGAAACGAATCCCTTTAAATGTTGAATGCATTATTTCATTCCTCTTTTTTGAGTATTTAAATAATTTTTAAAGGAAAAGGTTGAAATGATAAGTTCAAAATGCGTTGTTTTAGAGCTCTTTTATGAAAACTACTTGATTTTTGTCAGGAGGAACATTCCCCATTCTGGCTACTCAACATAATGAAAGTATGCATCGATTGACGCATATTTAGGGTGTTTCAAGAGGGACTTCCGAACTTTGACAATTGATAACGACCATCTTGTTGAAGCTACATCTGTCAAATTGGTTGTCGTTTATTCAGTCTGTTTTGCCAAATCACCATGGGCGAATATAGTATTCAACAATAAATGCAAATAGTGAAATTGAATGACCAACAAAAATTTGTCCCCCTCCTGTAAGTAAGAAACGGACGTGTAATAGAAAATTTCAAAGTACACATCATTTTTTATTTCTAAGGGGACTAATTCTGATATGGAAATCACACCCGAAACTTCACCCCCCTGCGGTCAGCAACTACACCCCCCCCTTATTTTTTCAGTGGCATGGGGGGTCGAGTGATACATTATTGGAAATGTCCTTTCTCCCTCAATTACTTCTGTAATTTTTTTCGAAATTGGTTTATTCGTTATTGAGAAATTAAATGTTGAACGTTTTATTTAAGAAAAAACAGAAAATTCGCTTTCGCTTATTTTATTGAGGAAATCAACAAAAATAATATCAATGGCAACACAATTAACGGATAAAGTGTTCAAAGTGAGCTCCATCTAGTTTCTAGTTCCATACAATAATACAGCCTACTTTCGAAAGCGTTCCTTACATTATTGAAGATGTCCAGAGTCGGAACAATTTTTATGAGCAGTGTTTAATTGCTTCCCAAAAAACATTTTTGAATTTCTTTTGGCAACATCAATAAACTGGATTGTTGCTATACTATTGAATAAGGTACAATATGAAATACCTTCTTCAAAGCATGATTTAACCGAGAAATATATAAATTTTTAACTGTCGATCAAAGTTTACTGATAAATACATCAAATACCAATGTAATAATAATACATGTTTTTCTGTGCCACATTCCAAAAATGTGGCGAACCTTAAATAATAACATAAGCAACAGTTTAGAAAACATTTCGGAGAGGCAAAAGGCACAAGATATATAACTTGTCTTTTACATTTTAACAAGAGTGTATTTAGAAATGATAATAACTGCGACTATTTTCGACAGGAAGCTAAATGCTTCTATGGCTCACTTTAGAAGGGTCTCCTCCCATAATTGGAGAGGGTCTCCACCAGCCAGGAGACGCTCCTAATCCTCTCAGGTAACCTGAAGTCATCCATGCCGACGGGTGCAATTCTAGAAATTTATCAGTGGACCATTTTCTGCTCTACGGTAACCATGATAGCATACTGAAAAAATTCCAATTGATTGGTCGATATGCAGGATTCTCACCTCAGTGACTACTGAAACCTTCCTATACCAGGGCGTCTGTAAGTCAGCTATACCTGACGATTTATTAGATTCTGCTTTTTTGACTTTGGTTTGGTTGAATCATCATTTGAGTATTAGCTTTTGATTTCCTGCGCAAGAGTAGTTTATTTCTTCTTCTGATACAGATTCTGCTTCTGCTGCTTAAGAATTCAATGCAAGACAGATTCATAAGATATCCTGCTTTAACAGAAATATGAAAGGAGTTGGATTAGGGGTAGGATTGTTTGGTTGCTTCAAGGTCCACAAAGGGTCCCACAAGTAGCTAGGGAATGTAGGTCCATCTTGGCATTGCCGCGAGGGCGCCTGTTATCTCTAGGCTTTCGTTATTAACTCTGATGGACTCAGAGTCGTACAATTTTCCGGTACGGATACAGACACTTGAAAGCCTTCGACATTGTTGAAATAACAGCAGCACAAGTGATCCTGTTTTTTCCATACCCAGCAATGCTACGAAGAAATGGACATCCAGTAGCTGAATTTACTCACAAATTATTTACCGAAGCTAAGACATATGAAAAAGCAGCAACCTTAGTTTAACAAGTGAGGCAAAATAAACAAAGACAGCTAACCCCACCACTAACGCTTCAACTCCCTGACTGGTCTTTAATTTGACCTCCGTCAAGTCCTTGGTGAAAAAGTTACTGAAATGCAGTATATTTATTCCTTTTTGGATAATTATACATTGTCTTGGAGTCTCTGAGGTTCGTACCGAGAGTATCAACAAAACAACAGTTCATAGTTCATAAACTCGGCTTTCTTTTCTGTGCCAAAAATTATTTTAATACCCAAATGACTTGTACAAATTCAATCGATTTTGCTCGCATGTATTAAATTTCTCCACTCGATACAAAGTAGAGCAATTCATTTGATTGGTGACTCCTCATTGACAACAACTAAGGCTTCAGAGAAAAGTGGGAGATATTTCCCTCTTTCATACGTATCTTCATGGGAGCTTTCATTCTTCCACCTACAATTTGCTCCACAAGAACGACCATAAGAGAAAGAGGGAGAGATGGCTCATCGTTACGCTCTTGATGAGCAAACCTACCAAAGGACTGTTTAAAAAATATTTTTATTCGATTAATCAAACCACAATACCAACCAAAATAAAGGTTTTTTGTGACTTGCACCTACTCTAACTTGGTCAAATAGGTTCCACTTGTTGACAAAGCTGAGTAGCTTATTTGGTGAATGATTTTTCAGGTCAAATAGCAAGAGTGAAACTCTGCCAAACTCTGAAACTCTGCCAAACTCTGAAAACCCGATTCGGCCCGCAACGAATCAACCACAAAGTATGTGCTCTGGTGTTTCTTCATCTTCTAAATAGAGACGTGCGTGCCGCCTCTGGAAGATGACTCCATGACTCCGGGTCCATATGATGATTCAGACGACAGGGACTTGTAAAAAGGTCTGTTAGAGAATTCAGGTCATTTCTGCTGTAGTCTAACGATTTATCAGTAACATATTTCGAAGGATGTACAGGTGCCTTAGAATAAATTAATCCTGTTAGGTTTTGCCAGAAGTCTGAAACTGTTTTCATACTAAAACTCTCAAAGATGATCACTTGGTTCTCGAAATACGTGTCGAGTAATATTCATATGATATGAACTTTTAATAACCATTGTCATTGTCTTATTGGATAGGCATAGTAGTATTATAACGCTGAGTTATCATATCGTCAAAACAAAAATCGCATAGTTTATTTAACCTCAAGTAAGAAGTCGTTTTTATGACCCTCGACCCTAAATCGACTCAATTGATACGATAGACAAGTTGTAAATAATCATTGATAAAAGAGAGTTATCAGAACATTTTGAGGCAAAATCTTGCACTTGCCCCAGTAGGTCGTTGACAAGGAACTTCTATGTCAGGGACTTTTCTCAAGATAACTGTTGCAAAGTTCATCTGAGTGTTGTTTCCAACGCGAAATGTTTAATTCCGATTGACGTTTAACATGTTGTTGGTAAGTTCTTCCTACCCTTCTAATGCTAATAGTTTCGCTAATGATTGTTTTGATAATTTTTTACCTTCTATAAACAGTTTTTAATTTGATCGATCGATTCATCAAAATTCATTAATGGTAATTATTGTCGTGTTTATTGTAAACAATAAAAAAAATCAATTTCTACTCTAATCAAGTATTTACTGACCTAATAATATATTACGCTGATTTTTATATACCTACGTCTTATTGAGAGGTTCGATTGTGGTTGTTGAGTTCTTCATTTTTTAATACGGAGGTGGTCTGAAAAGTTTCCGACCTAACAAAGATACATGATATTTTTCAGCGATTCTCTCATCTCTGTAACCCGTCCAAATAGTATTAGCATTTTTCCTGCAAAATAATTGTTCACGAAGGTGATTGCATCTTCATTTGACGGAAATATCTGTCCTCCGAGCGCGATTTTTAGATGAGGGAACAAAAAGAAGGCGCTTGCGGCTAGATCTGGTTGTTGAGACAGATGGTCAAGCCGTTCAAACCATAATTCGTGGATTATCGCCATGGCAACCTCTAAGGTATGAGACGGTGCGTTGTCTTGGTGAAACAGGACATTCTTTTTCTGCAAATACGGCCGTTCTTTCGCAAGTTCTGCCTTCAGCTTGTCAGGTAATGATACGTAGTATGCTCCTGTAATGGTTTTCCTTTTTGAAAATAATCGACTATCCCAAAATACAGGCGACAAAATAGTTTTTGCTTTTTATGGAGAAGGTTCCCCTTTGCAGTCCACTGTTTGGACTGTATTTTCATTTCGGGCGTATAATTGTGTATCATCTACAGTAATTAATCGTCGGCAAAACTCTGATTTATTGCGCCCAAACTGCACCAACAGAGCGTTGGAAATGTTAATTCGAACACATGTTTGGGTCTAACGTGAGCAAACGCGACACCCAACGCGTGGACAACTTTCTCATGCCTATGTCAATGTGTGACAAACACGTTCTTTCGACATGTTCATAACTTCTGCTATCTCTCTCACTTCAATTCAGCGACCGTCTAGTATCATTTGGTGAACTTTGGCGATGTTTTCGTCGGTAGTTGCAGTTTTTGATCGTCCCTAAAATTCATCGTCCCCAAACTCTTATGACCACGTTTAAATTCAGCTGCCCAAAATTTCACTGTGTTAAATGATGGTGCAGTGTCCCCATACAGATAATCCAACTCATCTTTGATTCAAATCATCTAAAGAACCATTCGTTCAGGCCAGTCTCAACTCCCTACACTGTAGGTTAATGGACTGACACCTATCAGAAAACAACTACTTCCGTGGCTAATATCACGAAGGACGTTGGATTATATCCGACAGGTGTCAGTGCAGGATTCTTCACTGAAGTTATTCCTGGTGATACAACTGCCGCAATAGATTTTCAATTATTGGAACACGTTTGCAGGCCGGTTTCGGGCTGTTTGGCCACTCATCAGTGCAAGGTAGTGTCTATCATCAACATAAAGTCTATGATTTCCGATAATTAAAAATTGAATTCCTTCCAGAATATCATTCCTCGAACTAGGCTGAAGCGGGCAACAAACAACAGATTTGACATCGTTCCATCTGCCTATGAGCGAGGTAACCAACTGCATATTCGAAATTTGCCCAATTTTCTCGTATAAGAAAAGAACGCTTCTCACATATAGTCAGTGGGCATATTTGAAGATTGGCTATAAATCAAATCATCTAAAAGAACAGTCTCAACTCCCTAGACTGTAGGTTATTGGACTGACACCTATCAAAAAACAACTACTTCCCTGGCTTTGATTTGCGTAGGCGTATTGCCTTTCAAAAACAAATATTTAATGACAGCTCGATACTCGATTTTGTCCATTTTCATAAAAACACTCACATGAACTCACTCAGACGACCCCTATATATATAAAAACTGCGCGTTCAAAATGGCTGAACAACAGATGAACAACGTACTGTGCTGCTATCTTCATGTTGAGGTTGGAAACTTTTCAGATCACCCTTGATTAATTATATCGTTGTTTTATCCTGAAGAAACTTCTCTCTTCCTTTCTCTCTCTATCTTTCTCTCTCTCTCTCTCTCTCTCTCTCTCCATGACTGCTGTTTCTGTTTTGAGGAACTGGTCTTCAAACTGCAACCTCTTAGGCCGGTTCCACTCGTTGGTTCCAACGCTGGTATATACGTTGATCGGCTAATTAGGTCAAGCGTCCACACCTTGGCTACTTTATTAGTTCCGTCCCATCAGGATCAATGTGAAAATGTCTGATACAGAAATCGAAAGTGCTCTGAGTGCTCTTGATCATAACTGTACGTAATTTATCATAATTAGGAGAAAACTGCCCATTAGCTATTGAGCGAACCATTTGCTCAACAAATAATTCTCTTTTTTCATTTTTCACGGGATGAATCACTGCCTCCTTTGAAAGGATATCAGGTACATTAAAAATGAACTGAACCACTCGTCAGTCAGTGCCTTCTTGAGAGACGCCGCTGTTCTCTTTGGTTTTATTGAGCTAGAACCTGTCATTGGCATCGCTTTAGTCTTTGCGTAACCAACAAACACAACACCTGGAATGCAAGACGAGTTTCAGACTTTTGGCAAATTCTACCAAGATTGGTAAGGCATTTATACATCATTCGAAATATGTTATCGAACAATTGTTAGACTATAGCAAAGATTAACTGCGTTTTCTAATAGTCTACGTCCAGGTCGCTGTCGTCTAAATCATCATATGGAGAAACTTTGGACTGTCGGAAGACAGTGCAGAATCGTCTCTGTTTGGGAAGTGATGCCCTCATCCAGAGCGAATCAGGTTTTCAGAGTTTGGCAGAGTTCCTTGCCAACTGACCTGAAAGATAACTCACCATATAAACTAATCAGCTCTGTCAAGAAGGTAGAAAGGTATGTTTTGTGTCAGAAAAATAGTAGATTGATACAAAATTCACTAGAAAATATATTTTATGGATACATATTACGTACATGGTGATTTCCACTATGACCAGACATTCGAAGATCGAGTTGTCAGTAGTTTTCAACTCTCAAACAGTAGAACAGTAGCTTGTGAACCAAAACAGGAGATCTACTGGAAAAAGAGTACACCTGCAGTGGATTGATTCGCACTACTCCACAGTCTAATTACGTTGCGACTTCCTTGTAAACGATTCGATTTTCTCACTCGTGGCATTACTGATTTTGCTTTTATTATGACAAAACAATTATTCAGGCCAAAAATCACGAATATCATAACCTCAATTGTCTTCACGAATACATTGGCGTAACTAGGATGAAAGTCTAGGGGAACAGCTACAACCCCCAGTAATCTAGAGAGAATAGAATACTAAGTAAGCTGTGGTGGGAAATGAAATTGTTTTGATTTTATGATAGTCCTATATCGCATTCCCGATATTATTTTTGCCAAACAATCATGCAAAGGCTATCCAAATACCAACGAAAAATTTGTTGACATAGTCAACATTTCAGTTGTCAGGTTAATAAATTACTCCAGTCTTATCAGAATGAAACTTGTACATAATAAAAAAACACGCACACGCGATCAAAATGGGCATTTTGTTAGGGCAGCGTACCGCGCGCTATCTAGAGGACTATTCGAATTTGGTGGTTGATAAATTTGATTTTACTGGTTCGAAAAAAGATCGAACAACACCCGTACGTTGACGAAACGCAAGATCTGACGAAAACATTGCCTCTGTCTGTGATAGTGTGCAGGAGAATCCAAGGCAGTCTATTGTGCATCGCTCTCATAAACTCGGCCTTTCGCAGACCACGGGCCTGCACCCGTACAAAATTCAACTGACCCAGGAACTGAAGGTGAACGACTATAGACAACGACGTGTGTTCGCTGAATGGGCTCTGAAGCAGTAGGCAACTAACGAATTGACCCAATTTTCAGCGATGAGGCCCATTTCTGTATGAATGGGTACATGAACAAACAAAATTTTCGAATTTGGGACGATATCAATACACATGAGATCCAAGAGCGTTCAATGCATCCAGAAAAAGTCACTGTTTTGTGTGGATTTCGAGCTGGCGGCGTCATCGGTCCATATTTCTTTGAGAACGATGTTGGCCAGGCCATCACTATAGTTGATCATTACCAACTTCTTTTGGCCTGAATTGGATGATCTAGACACCAACGATATGTGATTTCAACAGGACGGCGTTAAGTGCACGAACGTCTAATTCAGCCTGATTTATGTGCCAGAGTCATGAAAAAATGGATATTTCGAATGCGCTCTACCCAGAGAAGATGTGGCGGACATTTGAACGAAGTTATACTCGTATTCCACACATAATGGCATCAAACGATTAAAAAATTTCGATGCTGTCTCACACATACTTTGTTGTTTCATTTAAATTTAAAGATAGGACGCGCTTAATGCAAGACCCTGTATATAATAATCTCTACCAGACAACTCTGCAGAAAAAGTTCTGCTTCTCAGACGTAACCTTGTAATGATGCGTACCAACTCTCCAATTATAGACTTATACAGTATTCCATGACATACCATTTTTGGACCTATTGATTAGTGGGGGAGTAGTGGTTTGTGAAAACTTCGAGTAAGGCACCAGACTAGCAAACCCTTTCAAGAAAAATAATAATTATAACTTTATACCTACTTCAACCTACTCATCATGTAAGTTATGAAAAATGTACCATGTGGCATATGTAAATTATGAGCAAAATATAACTTAGCAATAAATATCAATAAAAAAGAAACCAGTGTTTTGCACAAAATGATCATTTAGGCTATACCCCTTCATTTTGAATGATCAATTTCTGATTATATACAGTGCGATCCTCTAACATGGAACAAATTCACTAAATCGAAGATGTTGTTTTTTTCGGAAAAATGCTCGGACACGTCGATTAGTATTTCAAAGTGCCCTTATTTTCATGCAAAAAAAATTATACAGTGTGTCTCAAATATGAGATATGACTTCATCAATAATTTTTTTAAATGACAACCCTGTTTTTTTGATGACTTTTATCAAAGGGTTCAACAAGTTGCACATGCCTGCCAAATTTCAATTTTTTACTCCTTGTCCTTGTATTTAACAAACATTATCTAATTCTAAAAATGAATTCAATTCAATAGTCTTCCTTCAATAAATGCTTAGAATGTCAGGGATATCTGACAATGACATTGTCATAAAAAAGTTATCAAAAAAAGTAAGGAGAGTAGTATCGCATTCCAATCATATTTGTGCACAGAAACTGTTAGTCGTTTCACATTTTGTTGTTCGCCATTAGTAAAATGTCGTACTTGACTGAAACACATAAGATTGAAATTCTAATGATTGGCTACGGAAATAGGACAAGAACACAAAATGAAGTCACCCATTTATTCAGAGAGAAATATCCCATATCGCGAAGTACCGTAAGCAAGATCGAAAAACAGCTTCGGGAAAATGGGCATTTAAGAAAAACAAATAATCATCGTCGGAGTGTGCTCAGTGAAGAGGTCAAAATAAAGGTTCTGTCTGTCGGAGAAAATCCCTGTGTCTCCACTAGGCAGATAGCTAGGGAACTCGAAATTAGCCAGTCTTCAGTGGCAAGTGTTCTTAAAGCTGAAAAATTTCATCCATATAAAATAAGAATCCTCCAGGAACTCACCGAAGATGATCCAAATAGAAGACTCCAGTTTTGCGAACAAATGATGGATCTACTAGACAGGAATGTTGTACAAAAAGAAAACGTTCTATTTTCTGACGAATCAACGTTTATATTGAATGGTGTGGTAAATCATCAAAATTGTCGTTATTGGGCAGACAGAAACTCACACTGAATGAGCGAAGGCCACACTCAACATCCAGACAAAGTCAATGTTTGGGCAGAGATTGTTGGTGATCCAGTTATAGGACCGATTTTCTTCCAAGAAAATCTTACTGGAGCAAGATATTTAGAATTCTTGCAGGAGGACCTAGTTCCGAATTTGGCTATTTTGTTCCCTTGTCCTATAGAAGCTGACGTCCCGAATAGAAACATCTGGTTTCAACAGGACGGCGCGCCTCCTCATTTTGCAAGACCTGTCCGTGAGTACCTGAATGATGTATTTCCAGGCAGATGGATTGGCAGAAGAGGACCCTATGAATGGCCACCTAGGTCTCCGGATTTAACACCTTTGGACTTTTTCCTATGGGGTTACTTGAAGAGCAAAGTTTTCAAGACCAAACCGGCAAATACTGAGGATTTAAAAGAACTAATAAGACAGGAGTGTAGGCCAATTTCCGGCGAAGTAATCAGAAATGTTCAAAACGAGTTTCAGTTACGTTTAGGGTATTGTCAGTTAGTAAATGGACAACATTTTGAACACTTGTTAAAGAAAAACTATCGAATTGAGTTCATTTTTTGAATTAGATAATGTTTGTTAAATATATTTTGAAGGACAAGGAGTAAAAAATTGAAACTTGGCAGGCATGTGTAACTTGTTGAACCCTTTAATAAAAATCATTTAAAAAACAGGGTTGTCATTTAAAAAATTATTGATGACGTCATATCTCATATTTGAGGCACACTGTATAATTTTTTTTGCATTAAAATAAAGGCAATTCAAAATACTAATCGACGTGTTCGAGCATATTTCCGAAAGAAGCAATACCTTTGATTAGTGAATGTGTTCCATGTTAGAGACTCGCACTGTATATTCGAACACTTAAGTATTTAATAAAATGGAATTCCTCAAGCACGCGGATCAAAATACAAAAGTCAGAGGTTACGATTGATTATATTTGTAGTTCTTGGATGATGAAAGAGTAGAGTTGATTGCGACATTGATGCTGACTCAAATTTGTAGACAATTTTGAGCAGACACATTGAAATTCTATAGGAAAAGTTCTGCAGCTGGCTGAGTTTATTATTATAAGTTGCTCAAAATTTCAAAGCAATTGGTAGATTTATTATTGGTGCTGGTACCTAATCTTTTATATATCTTATAAATATTCAAGAAGGAACCTACTACGGCCGTAGGATAAATGCGCTCGATAAGTATACAAAGAATGATCTATTTGGTTGTTTCAAAAGTTTTGTCCGTTTTAATGCCAAGTGTTTTTGTAGCTCCATATCCCAATAAATATTCATTCTACTGTGTCGTGATATATATACTGATTGAATTTTGTACTCTATACGTTGATGATGTTCATTTTTTCCAAATTTTAATTTTTGCCTCATGTTAAATATTTGGCTTGGCCGATTTTCACAAACACAGCGGTGTTGGATAGAGAATCGGAACGCCTTCAAAACAAGTAGCGAACACAATCAATTTTATGCCAAAACGTAGTAAAAGTAATACCTTCTCACCTGAATTTCACCCGACCTTGTTCCATTCAAAAGTTAAAGGAGGGGGGACTTTTCACGTCCTAACTGTATGTATAATTTATATGCTTGAATGATCAGTTAAAAGCTGCTCGTTGTTGTACCAAAGGTCCATTGGTTAGGGAAGCTATAGATTATGCTGTAAACAACCCCTCCCGATATAGAAGGCCAGGTAGGAGTACCCCGTGAAGGGCGATACTGATGTCCGAGGACTTTCATACCGCCAACATCTCCTTAGTCATTTGTCTTTCTGACGAAAATCAGCTAAAAGGGTAAGGAACTCCAACCTGTCTGAACTGAAGACGCTTGGTTACCAAATGTCCACTGGCTGATGATTTGTTCCACTTGGCAAGTCTAGCTGTGCCTCTGAGATGCGCGAACGGTAAAGAGAGATGGTAACTGTCTCTTCTACCTACTGTTATCGGGAAGTACAATCAGAAAAATAATTTTTGGTTTGAATGAATTCGGCAAGTGCTGACAACTAAACATATACCATTAAGGAACGGGAACCCTAGTTCTTCCATTTGTGCAGGTGGGAAATAAGGTAATAAGTGATTTATCATTGCAAATAATAGATACCTACATTTCCATTAAAGTTTTGGTTGGTTTGATACGCCAAGAAGAGTACTACGAACGCCACTGAAGATGGCTGCCGCAGTTGCAGTTGAAACGTATAGAGATTGTAACCAAAGAAGAACACGGCAAAACCAACCAGAACATTGACGCACGCCAGCCGTGAAAGCCTGCATTCCAATATTCTCATTAGGGATAAATGAATCAAGAGAAAATGGATAAACTTACAACCGATAAATAATCGATAGATAATTGAATGCAAAGTTACTAAAACATAGCCGGTAGATATCTAGATAATCTACAAAACATTGCATGTCATATTGATAATAACACCACTATATTATTAAACGGTTTAATTTAGCTTGCTCTGTTTGTTTGTCTGGGTAAATTTAGTTATTGAAGTTTGACCCCCTTCCTGTTGCCAGATTGATTTAATATTTGGTACACATTTAGTTTTGATGACAATACAATTTAAAAAATTCTGTATCATTATAAATCCAAGATGACTGCAGCTACAAAATTGCGTATTACATATTGTTTCACAACTACCTCAATATGGGTATCAAATGACAGGTGTTGTCTATAGTAGAATAGTAGTACACTTTGAAAAAGATGCAATTTCAAGATGGCCACGACCATAAAATGGAGGATCACATATTTTTCACAACTACCTCAATATGGGTATCAAATGACAGTACACTTTGAAAAAGATGCAAATTCAAGATGGCCGCAGCTACAAAATGGCGGATTACATATTACCCTGTAATACTGAGGCACTAAATGAACTAAACAGAATGAGAAGAATTGAATAACAAAATTAGAAACTTGAAAATAAAATAAGTAAAACGGTTGTATTGAAAAAAAAAGATAATAATGATGTAGATAAAGCTAAAAAATAATTTAGAAGGTCCTAGGTAACAGTCATCACACCTCTCGCCTCAGCAATCTACGTTATAAATCAATTGAAAAAAAAAATAAAATCGTTGGGCGTAGTATTTATATATTTACTCAGGTTACGCCACGCTCAACGCTTTTATTATTTTTTTATATGATCAATACCGTAGATAGCTGAGGAGAGTGGTCTGATGACTGCTACCTAGGACCTTCCGATTTATTTTAAAGTTTTTAGTATATCATTTACATTTTTTTTTCAATAAAACAGTTCCACATACATATATACAATTAATGTGCTATTTTGGAAGATTAATTGCCTAAAAATCAAAGTATGATTTTCTGCCTACTGTTAATACATGGATTTCGTCAGGAAGTGTATCCATTCCTGATAGATTACCATCTTCATCCTCTTAAACGTCATCCCCGTATTCCTGTCCCGATGAAGTGTCCCTATCCTCATCATGTGAATCAATAGTCAGATCATCCACGATGATGTCTATCATGGGTTCATTTGACCTGAAATCGTCTTCAAATCTCTTTGTTCATTCACAACAAGATTTCCATTGCTCGGAAGAAAACTGTTGAAAAATCGTCGCATTATTGTGGACATTGAAATTGAAAGTTACATTTTTATTTGTTTGAAGGTGACTGACAATATTTCGTGATGAATTACATTAGTTCGGACTTTCATTGTCTGATATTATATAAAATGATTTGAAATCCCTGAAAGAACTGAAAAAGAATTTAAAAACTTAAAGAAGAAGATTATAAACGAATAGTTGAAAATAACAATTATATTAGGCAAAAAAACCTGAAATGAAATAATAGTGAAATAAAATACAAGTAAAAAATGGAACAAATTGAACAAAAATAAAGATTCAAAACTACAAAAGATATAAAAATACAACGAATAAAATAAAATAAATAGATAAAAATAAAATAAAAAGATAAAAATAAAAAGTCAAGAGATTCCAAGCCAAGTTACTTCACGACGTTTCGATTGTTAGTATCTACAATCGTCTTCTGGTGATGACTAAGCTCCTCCGAGAGCTGACTATAGGTCATTTGAATACTTTCACGTATCTCTGCTTTCCTTTTTCCGCTTCACTGGTTCAGTGGGAGATGACCGTTTGGCGGGAGATGACCGTTTGGCGGAAGTTGGCCATTTTTCGCTTGATTATGGATTTCCATATATTGTGTATCTCATACATGTTGTCCAACAATGTATGCGGCTTTTTGAATTTCCTCCTAAACCAATGTTCCTCCCTGTGTATGATCTCAGCTTGGGACCATTCGATGTTATGTTGATGGGTACAAACATGCTCTGCTATTCCTGATTTGCTGGTTTCCCCTCGCTGTGTGTGTTTCTTGTGGTCGGCAATGCAAACATTCAATGGCCTCTTAGTTTCACCGATATAGGATATTCCGCACTCACAAGGTTTCCGGTAAATGCAATTCTTGGAATCGCAGTCCGCGTTTGGTGACCTGGTTTTCGTGAGGCTGCTACGGATAGTGTTTCCGGATTTGAACCAGGTAGTGATGTTAAACTTGGACCCAATTCTTCTTATCCTTTCCAACAATCCTCTGATGTAGGGAAGTGCAAACACTGGTTGTGACGGCTTCTCTTCCTTGCGTTGCTCCTGGTGTCTTTCAGCCAAAGTCTGTTCCACCATCGCTTTGGAGTAAACATTTCTTTGAAGATCATTTTTGATGATGTCTAGTTCCTTCTCGAAACCTTCCTTTGTATTATAAAGTCCGAAAGCACGGTCTAATAGAGTTTTGATGATTCCTCTTTTTGTCGATTGAAAGTGGTTGGATTCGTGGTTCAGATACTGTCCAGTGTGAGTGGGTTTTCAGTATACATATGTTTCCCACTTAGTGTCGGTCCTCTTCATCACTACGTCTTAGAACGGCAATTCGTTGTGGACTTCCTTCTCCATTGTGAAAGTGATGGAAGGTTTTACGCTGTTGATGTGTTTCAGGAAGGCGTCTAGTTCGGTGTTACCATATTATGAAGGTATCGTCAACGTATCTCAACCGCAGACACGAGATTTCTTGTGGGCTTCTTCAATGGCCTGAGTTTCACACCACCCCATATATATGTTGGCTATGACTGGTGAAAGTGGCGATCCCATTGGCAGTCCCTCATCTTGCGTAAAGAATTCGTCCTTCAGTTGGAAATAACAGTTTCGTACACAGCATCCTAGCAATTCCATAATTACTTCTATAGGTAAATTCGAATTTACGATTGTGGATACTAACAATCGAAACGTCGTGAAGTAACTTGGCTTGGAATCTCATAACTTTTTATTCTTTCATTTTATTTTATTCTTTGTATTTTTATATATTTTTGTATTTTTGTTTCTTTATTTTTGTTGAATTTGTTCCATTTTTTACTTGTATTTTATTTCACTATTATTTCATTTCAGGGATTTTTTTGCTTAATTTGCTTATTTTCACCTATTCGTTTATAATCTTCTTCTTTAATTTTTTATTTCTTTTTTAGTTCTTTCAGGGATTTCTAATCATTTTATATAATATAAGACAATGGAAGTCCGAACTAATGTAATTCACATTTTTATTTGTCACGTAATCTTTCAGTCCTGCCCAATCCAACTTAATTGGATTCAGATCCGGGAAATATGGCGATAATAGTACAATGTGATTTGCTGCTAGAAAGAGCTGATCTATTTCATACCGCTTGAATTTTGGCTCATAGTTGTCAATGAGGACATATAATTCAGGTTCCAGCTTGATTTTTCCAAATGGAATGTTCCTTTCTGATAACAATGATTGCATATCGGCTTTTTGGTTGTGCATTATCAATTACCACAACGCTTCTTAACGGCAAATTCGGAGTCAACTGTTACTATTTTTTACTAGTTTTCGGAATAATTTGGGACGAACACTGCGTTATAACAAAAATACCACCTGTTTAACAAACCGTGACGTCCACTAGGAAAAGAAAGGAATAAGGAGTTCAAGTTTGAATTCTTTCTACATCAATTAGTAACCATTCAAATATAAGGTCACTTATAATCACCACTTCCGTGAAGTATGATTATTAAATGAATGTTAACATCCGACTATTTCAATACAAACAAATAACAATTACCACTAGACAAATCGACGAATAGACATCGATTAGAACAGTGAGGCATTGTGTAATTCCAATCTATAATAAAATTCACTCATCATGGGAAGATAAAAAGAATTATTGTGATTACCGTAATTGATAGGGGCATACCCATTACAGAAATTACTTTTAAAAACTCTGCTTCAATCGCCTTAATATATACTTCAATCTAATCCAATCCAATGGCAGCTGAGTTAATGTGATTTTTTTTTGGGTAAAATAAAAATCGAATCAAATATCATAAATTACTTGAAAAAATTGATCCAAAGGGTTTGCTGCCCAAACTTCGATGTTATGGCTTGTCGGATCATTTCTGTATATGGCTCTTCAGCTTCCTGAAAAAACGTTCCCTGCAGGTGGCCGTCGATGGATATCTCTCGAATACTTTTACCATCAACGCTGGTATTCCTCAAGGATCCATATTGTCTCCAACCCTCTTTTTATTGTATATCAACTTATTGAAAAAAAAGAAATCCAATATATTGCTTTGCTGACGACAGCACACTTGTCTCGTCATTCCATTTGGATTCCAGGATATCTGCTACGGAGGGACATCTTCACCGGCAGCAGGAGGTTGCATATCTTAATGAGGATCTAGAAGTGATTTCGAATTGGGGTGAAAATAACCAGGTTCAATTCAATTCCACAAAAACCCAGGCATCGGCAGATAAATGTCTCCGAACCGGATATAATAATGTCAGGACAGACAATTCCGCTTTCTGCTTCGATAAATTTATTGGGGATTAAAATGGACACCAATATGTCTTGGCACAATCATGTCGCTGGAAGGGCAAAGGCTGCTTCTCAAAAGCTTGGAACACTGTTCCGAACCAAAAAACTATACACATCTCAGCAGCTTTTGATGCTTTATAAAGCTCAGATCAGACCTTCTTTGGAGTACTGTTCTCGTGTATGGAGCTTTGCCCCCAAAAATACCCTGAAGTTGCTGGATTCCATCCAGAAAAGAGACATCCGCCTGATTGGAGGCACGAATATCACGTGCAACCTTGATAGCCTGGAACATCGAAGAAAGATTGGAGATTTGTCTCTCTTCCATAGATACTTTCGCGGGAGGTGTTCAAGTGACTTGGCACATTTGATTCCACCAAGAACGGTTCAAATCAGTACACGTCGAACTTCACTGTTCAAGAACTCTTTCATCTGGAGAACTGCGTTTATGTTGAATTAGTTTCTGAGAACGTTTTTTCAAATGGATATAATCTCCAGCGATTCAAATCCAATGTGAATAGCTACTTCCGCACAGACACCGCTCTGAGAGCGCCTTAAGGATTTTCCTGTAGTGCTTGTGTTTTGTCCTAAAAAAACAGAATTAACTTATTGATTGAAAATGTATTCCTCAACGGAGAATATATATATATATATAAAGATGAAACAATTTTGGTACTTACAAGAATAAAATGTAACAAATCTGGTAAGTACTTACAAAGAAAATGGTGAGGTAAAGAAAAGCTTCGAAAACGCAATAGCCTTTTCAATTGATTTTTAAAGACTTGAAGTGATATATTAAACAGATCTAAGTTATTGTGATATTGGTTTCCCAGCTTCAGGATACGAGGAATTTCACTGTTCAAATCCGACCATAATGTCGTTGGCTAGAGTATCTCTGTAATATTAGTAATGTTCTGAAACTGTGTTTCACACCAGTTTATGAACCGTACATCAAGTTTTACATACTTTTTTAAATTCATCGGTTAATGAATCTTCTGGAGTTTTATTTGCTGTTTCAATTACATCGACATTTTCAGCAATAAAATATTGAAACTCTAAACTGATAACTTTGTGGTAGCTGTTTAAAGCAGTACATAGGTAACTTGATGAAAACCATAGTATAGTCTTGCTGCTGTGATTACGAATTGAAAGCTGAAAAAAAAATAATGATTTTGGGGCTCTTATATGAACCCCAATCCAGCCAATGTATGGCTTAATAATATCAGGACTGTTTATATTCGATTTGCAGGCAATGCATTTGCATTGCTCAAATTCCACTATACCAGGTGATACTCTAAGGTGGCTCACCCCTATAACTTTTTTATTATTGGAAATAGAAAAACGAAATTTGGGGGTTGTGTGTTATAGTTCAATTTAATTTTTTTTTAATATTTACTTGCTTTGCCGTACTTCCGGTTTGACCGGAAATGACCCCAACTTTCGATTTTTTAATAGGACATCCTATATATTTTTACTTATTTCGATCGAGAATGACATTCTAAATCCAACAATACTTCACTTGTCAATATTTAATAAATAACATCGCCTCATTCTTGATCAAGTATTATGGTAAAACTACGACTTTGGGGCGTATGACTCCACAGTCGTTTTAAGAGTTATTTCACAGTCACAAATATAAATTTTTCCAGTGAACTTGATTTTTTCAAATTGAAAGAGGGTGGCATCTCGGCTTTTTGTGAAAGATCATTTTCTTACGAATAATTTGATGCCACACACTTTCACTTTATTTTCTCTATTTTTCTGAATAATTACATTGTAGATCAAAAAATAAAAATTGGAATAAAAATGATTTTTTTTGTCAAATATGGACAAGTAAAGTATCAGAATGTCATTCTCGATTGAAATAAGTAAAAATATATAGGATGTCCCATTTAAAAATCGAAAGTTGTGGTCATTTCCGGTCAAACCGGAAGTACGGCAAAGCAAGTGAATATGCCAAAAAAAGTAAATTGAACTATAATAGATACACAATCCTCAAATTTGGTTTTTCTATCTCCAACAATAAAAAAGTTATAGCGGTGAGCCACCCTAGAGAATCACTCGGTATACGGGCGAATAATAGTAAAGCCTTGGACAAATTACTTTTTGCACTACTGTAAAATCGTTGTCAAATGCCTGGTTAGTTTTTCGGGTTGTTTCAGCAGCGCTTCGGTTCAGTTTGAGGCAAACAATCATAATTTTGAAAAAATTAATAGCATCAATGTATAGAGTACAAAATTATCTATCTATCAGTATATACCACGAGACAGTAGAATTAATATTTATTGAGATATGGAGCTACAAAAACACATGACATTAAAACGAACGAAACTCTTGAAACAACCATATTTTCAGAGGTTTCTTCAGCTACAAGAATATTTTTTTAATTCTCCATCATCAATCATTTTTGGGTAATTTAGAACAATGTAAACATTCCTTTAATCTTTGATTATTTACAATTTTCATAATTGTTTATATGCCGCTTCCGCACATAATCCTGGAAATCCAATTAGTCCTCGTATTTTAATCCCCACTAGCAAAAAATACCAAGTTTTTCAACTTGTGAACGGACTATAAAATCAATTACTAGTCTGACGTATGTAATAACACAGTTGATTTTTATTTGAGCTGGTGTACCTTGAAAAACTAAAATTGCCTTAATCTATTGAACAAAAACATAATGGATAATAATTAGATTAAACGTTATTTACTGAATCCAGACCTGACGAAGGTAGCATGGGTGTAATCGGTTTATAGTAAATACTCGTGATAAGTTCTCCGTCTTCAGTTCAACTTGGTAGAGCTGCAGGTTGCATTTGAAACGTTCCTAAAATAAGCGCCGGAAATTATTCCACGCGAGAAATCAAAAAAACTATTAGTTTTTAAAAGTGATCGAAATTGTTTAGCAATGGAAAATATCCTCGCGGATGACGAGAGTGAGATAGACTTGAAAAATTTTCGAGAAAAGTTTGCTTTGGCGGAAAGTTTGTCCAAAATTAATTTAAATTCCTCTTCGAAAATGACGAGAAGAGTTGTGAGAAGGAATGTTCCGCCGAAATTTGGATTTTTTGACGAAGCTACTGGGAATTTTGTGCCACCTAAAAAGTTGCTGATGTATTTAGTAAGGTAAAATAATTGTCAAAAAATGACTCAAAAGAGTTTCAAAAACGCAACAGTTTACAAAATATTGAATGTGAAACAACTAATTAGCAACGGCGGGGTGCTTCATTTTCAGGCGATTCTTTTGTCGGTCCTACCTCAAAATCTGACAATTTATAGAAAAAAATATTCCCGTTGGAATTTTTTTAGGTCATTTAAAGGCTCAGCTCATTCAAAAATTCGATCTCCCATAAAAAATAGCACAGAATTTTTTTTCGGTTTCAACTCGATTTTTCGGTATTAATTTTTTTAAAGAAAAAATGAGTGTGAAGCTTGTGTAGAAAATTATTCTTTGAACGACATTTTTTGTGGAAGACCTAATATTTTATAATGTTTTTCTTGGGCTTCCACAATCTCAAAAAATAAAGATAAGTCGATAGAGATTCTGCTGAAGTGTACTAAAGGGCAAACTGAAAAGTTACTCCGTAATATAAATATAATAATAAATATAGTAATAAATAAAAAAATTAAATATTGATATTTAGGTTTCTAAAGTTTTCACCTGTATTCATTATGGAAATCTCGCCTGAAACTGTGATATTTCTAATTTCTTTTGACATAAGCCAGCATAATCTCTATTGATTTATCTTTTATTTATTCAGATTGTGAAAGGTTATAAACCCAAAAAAACAGTATAAAATGTGTGAAATTAAATTTGCTACATTTTTTTTCTACAAACATTCTCCGGTCAACAGTTTTGTACTGTAGAGTTGGAAAGGTGTAGAATTGAAATTTTTTTGTCTTACATTTTTAGAAACGATATTTTGTACTTAGTGAATATAGATAAATTTAAATCTATAGTTACTATGAAATCATAATATCAATGAACTGAAATTCAAATTTTCGCACATATTTTAATTTTCGAACTTCTAGTTTTACTCGAAATAGTGTCATGAGATATGACTCCGTCATATCTGTAAATTTATAACATTATTGTATGTAAGACTTCGTGACAAGATTTAGAATTTTTTTTCAAATTTCATTGGAATATAAAACAATCCTTAAGAAAATTTCAGAACCAGCGTCAAAAAAATTTAGCAGTCGTCTCTGATATTTGTCTGAAAAACGTATTTGTTTATCACTTTTCGATGAAAGCTTAGAAATTAAAGTTGAAATTATCGAATCAAAGAGCGAAACTACAAATTTAAAACCTGTCAAGATTGATTTCTACATGACCAAACATTTGTACGATTTCGCATCGAAGAATTCGATCGTTTTATTTGAGCGATTTCAACTTCCAACTGAATGTCCAATGTAACAACCAGATCAATGGAAATTTGATAATATAATACGAAGACGGAAGACGGAAAAAGCTACGTCTAATGAATGGGGTCGAGAAGAACCTAAGCAAAGGTGACGTAGAAATTAATGAAACAATGAAAACAGTTTGTACTTAGTTCTTCATAATTTGCTGAAAAGAAATCTGTAGAAAAACTTGCATAAGGTTCGCGAAATTTGATCTCTTCTACGAGGTTGTTGCAATGTTGCATATCGAGTGGTCCAACGAAAAGTATGCACCTTGCTTTTCTCCTTTTTTTGTAACTTAACGCAAAAATGCTCGGACAGGTCAATTTTGCTTTTAAGGGGGACACATTTGAGATGTATTTTTCTAAAATGTTAAATGGAAAGTGAGGTCGAGTGATATATCATTTGAAAGGACACAACATTCTCTTTCCAATGATACCTAATTTGTTGTATTTACTTGAATAATTATAAAAAAAGCAAGAACATTTACTCGATATTTTTGGTGTTGATGAAAATGCGGAAAAAACGGTATTTTTATCACTACTACATTCCTCAATTTCTCTAGTGCGTTTTTTGGTTCAAATAACAACAGCAGATAAGTGTACAAAAAGAATTTAGGCAAACGTTCATTGATTCAGTTCGGTTGCTTTTGAAATTATTTCAACTTTACTGTAAAAATGGTTTATTCCATTCCTGAACGAGTTGAAATTGTTAAACTTTATTATCAACATAGTAGTTGTGCTAGACTTACTGCTCGCCTCTTTAATAACAGTCATCCCGGGAAAAATGTGAATGATTCGTACGTTGCCAAGTTAGTCCAAAAGTTTGTCGATACCGGATCTGTCTGTAATGTGAAACACCAGCCACGAAAACCTATCAGAAATGAAGCAGTGGAAGTCGCTGTTTTGGGACATGTTGAATTGGATCATACTCAAAGTACACGTCAGCTTGCTGCAGCCTCAGGTGTCTCCCGTTCGTCCATAATACGGATATTAAAAGCCTATAAATTTCATCCGTACAAAATTAAATAAGTACAGGAACTCAATGAAGATGATCCTGATAGAAGGCTGCAATTTTGTGAACAACTGAGTCAGCTACTAATTGATGATCCGCACCTATCATTCAACACGTGCTTTTCCGATGAGAGTACATTTTTTTTGAATGGAGCTGTGGATAGGCATAATTGCCGTTACTGGGATGACAGTAACCCACACTTATTTCGAGAGGTCCATACCCAGTACCCTCAAAAAATCAATGTCTGGTGTGGCATATTAGGTAGTCATATCGTAGGGCCACTTTTTATTCCTGGGAATTTAACTGGTGAGGTCTACCTGAACATGCTTGAATATACAATTGATCCTCTCATAACAGAAATAATTGAAAATGACCAAAATCATAATGATGATCGGCTTCATTTCCAGCAAGATGGAGCACCTCCTCACTATGTTGCTCCGGTAAGAGAGTTTTTAGATGACCGGTTTCCTGGACGCTGGATTGGAAGGATAGGCCCCATCGAATGGCCTGCCAGGTCACCTGATTTATCGCCTTTAGACTTTTTCCTTTGGGGACACTTGAGAAATAAATGTTTTGCTACGCAGCCCGAGTCCATAGAATATCTTCGCCAACGAATTACAGCAGAGTGCAGAAGTATAACACCTGATATGCTACAGAATGTTAGGATTAGATTTGAACAAATTCTGTATTATTGTATGGAAGCAAATGGGTCACATTTTCAGCACTTGCTGAAGTAGGATTCTACTAAGTCAATTACATATTTCAAAGTACTGGGTTGTAGTTGTTTTTTTTCATAATACCTACATGTTTGAGTGAAATACAACAAATTAGGTATCATTGGAAAGAAAATTTTGTGCCCTTTCAAATGATATATCACTCGACCCCACTTTCCATTTAAAATTTTAGGGTTATTACTCACCCTCGCTAGGGGGTTGAAGGCACAGGTAGAAAAATACATCTAAAATGTGACCCCTCAAAAGTAAAATTGACCTGTCCGAGCATTTTTGCGTTAAGTTACAAAAAAAGGAAAAGTCCAACGAAAAGTATGTACTTTTCGTTGGACTTTTCCACTCTGTATATGGACAGTGGATAGGATACCTACTTTGATAGTTGATAAGCTAGTGCAGTCTCAAAAATTCAGATATATTCAAATTTACTTTCGTGCCTTTATTATTATTTATTGGTTTCATTTTTACAACTACTCTATGTAACAACATTCTGTACAAATTGCTTTTCAAATGGTAAATGTTTTATTTTGAGTCTCTAATGCCAGTATAGTCATTTTCAGGTTTTCTTTGCTAGTTATTTCCCTGATAAGTTATGGACTAGTTAATTCAAATATGTCCTTCAAGGATGCAGAATCGCTCTGATACATGATAACGTTATAAAATGATACGAACTACATACTCCTTTATGTAAATGTATCTATCAAAGCTTTTTCAAGGCTTTCCAGAATTGTTTAATAAAATAAAAATCACACGGAGTTGTCTCAATCACAACCAGTTACTGAAGGTGGCCCGGAAAACGAAACGATTCACTTCTGGAATATTTCACATCTTTGAAAAATTACTTGAATATGTCAATTTTATTTGAGAAGAGATTGATGAGTTGATGTGATAGTCTTGAAAGTATGTAATTCTTATAAAGACCTAACAATAATGTAAAATACTCCAAAAGAGACTTGATTCTTTTTTTTGTTTCATTCGTGTTCCTCATAGCTATAACAGTTTTGAAGATTCAAAGATTCAATAGATGTATGTTCAAAAACATAAACATTGCCTTCTATACATCTGAGCACCAAGTAACATAAAATTAATTAATTGTTTAGAATTTATTGATTTACCTTACTAACTAAAAGACGGCTATATTGAAAACATAACTAGATTAGTTATAGAATACATATAAACAATTTGAGCCATTTAAATTCCATTATCTTTAATGAATATGCAAAGAATTGTTTACCTCTGAATTAACCACTATTATTACTAATCATCATCATAAAATTGAATTAAAATTGTTAACCGTGCAGACAATTGCTGAAAACAGATATGGAAAGTATTAGTCTAAATATTTATTGTTCTTCATTTCTCTACAAATTATACAGAACTTCTAGAAAATAAATAACCTTATAAGGTTAAATGGTTAAGGTTAAGTCTTTTTGGCACCATAGTAGCGATAAAGAAAAAAAGCCCTTTTGTTAAAGGATAATTTTGTATCTCAAAATAGAAAATGAAACGATAATATTTTCTCTACGGAAATATTTTCTCCATTGAATCAATGAAAAATATTTGTATAAGTTATCATGTTATCAAATTAATAATCCTCATTACTTTGACAGGATTCTACTTACAGCTTTTGGTCCCAGACAGTATGATTTATTGAATTGTTATTGCTCTACAGAAAAGCGTAAAACATAACCAAAATACTGTTATCAGTTATCACATTTAGTCCGAAAACAATGTTTTGTAGGGAGGGTTTTGGAATATAACCTTTGTGTAGGTCATTTTTTTCTTCACAACGTGCATTATGCATTTAAAAACTTAATATCTGCTGTATAGTCTTTGCCATTTTGGCATTTTAAAACCCAATCTGCGGAAAAATTCCTAGTGAGCTGAATTTTTGTATACACCTTTATCACGGCGTTGTAATGAAGATGTAACATATCGACATTGATATCGTGCCGGCTAAAGAAGTTATAAAGGTCAAAAGGTAAAGAAAATAAGTTTTTCGGAGGTCAATAGAGGTCATTTTAAATATTGTTCGTCGTGAACTTATCAAAAAAACGCCTCTTGCATTTTTCTGTGAAATTGGCAGTTTTCGGAGTAGTATACGAGTATTATCAAATACAAACCTGGCTAGAAAGAGACATTGTTCCAAAACAGTGGGGTTGGGAGTTGAAAAAATATAATTCAGCCAAAAACAACTTTATTGCCACCAGCACGCGATGATTTACTGGACACAATCTTTTTGTAATTGTACAAAAGGTTGTGGCGGCAAATGTGGATGCAAAAAAAATTGAAATAAGATATTCAAAAGTTTGTTGACATTGCCGTGGCCAGTTATGTTTAAACGCAGAGTCAACCAATAATGAAAATAATGAAGATGTCGAATCGAAACGTCCACTCGACGTTTTGTCAGAAACTGTTATTGATATAGAAACTAAAAAATGACAAGAAAAATTATATACCGAAATTTATTTTTTCTGTAGTTCTGTAGTTTTTAGCCGCCACGATACCAATGTCGATTTTTTCACATCTTCATCACAACACCGTAATAAGGGTGTATACGAAAATTCAGCTCACTATGAATTTTTCCGCAAATAAAACCTAAAACGACTGAATTATTTAACCAAGTTTTGATTGGAACAAACATAATATAATTCTCTGTCTCGGTCCCTGGCATTGAAATATGTACATAACAGTGATTTGTACTTCTTAAAAAACATCCGATATATTATGAATGAATTTTAATTTAGCAGGAAGTCTAAACGAACACTTCCTGTGTCATTAAAAACGATACGAACCCAATTCTGGCATCACATATGTTCATTTGAACTGAGAGTTATTCTATTTCTATTTCATATATTACGTATTCCATTAAAAGTTTATGATGAGAATACGATAGAAGATACGGATTTGAGTCGACCTTAGTTTATATTCTATAAAGTTTATAGAGCTTCCTTATGAATATATGGAAATGATCCAGGGGTATTGACTACTTTTCGTTGAAATTCAAAATAATTTTTCGGTTTTTTGGATTGTAACAAAAAAAAATCGGATATTTTAACACTTCAATAAATCAATTTTAGAAGTTTAGTATAAATAATTACCAAAAGTATAATCATTTGATAGTACATGTAGAAAAAAAATTGGATAATTATTGTTACGTTTTTTCCCGTGGGTTCACCAATAATTGACTACACTGAATAATCAAACTTAACTTTATTTCACTTTAAATACACAAATACTTCAACTAAAACTTATTGTCTAACGCCTTGCTAGATCACTTCACGTAACGCACTGTAACGTACACTTGACTGTCTCGATATCCTCGTGGCTAGCCTTTGAATATCGTAATCGAATGTCGGTAGCATTATTCTTGCTGCTTCTAGAGTGCGGGGAATCATCGTACATTCGCACGCTCTTAGCTACGTCACTATTGGTTTATGGCTACCAGTGGCGGCCGGCGTTATCTTCTTTCGGGCATGATTTACAACATTACCCCCTTCTCTGAGGTTGTTCGCCCCGAACAACATTTCAAGAAGGGACACGACACATGTAAGGACTCAGCCTCTGTATGTGGACAACTTTAGGCTTGCTTCTGGTTGACAATTGTATTCTGTACACGAGATCGTTTATCTTTTTGGTTACCAAGTAAGGTCCTTGCCATGGTTTCTGCAACTTGGGACACAAACCTTTCCGACGTTGGGGTTGGTAAAGCCACACTGCATGGCCCTCCTTGAAGCTCACTGGCAGCAACTTTTTGTCAAATCGTATCTTCATCCTGTCGCTGAAAAGCTGTAATTTGGTCCTGGCAAATTCTTGTATAATTTCCAGTCTCTCCTTCAAGTTATTCACATAGTCTGAAAGGGTACCTCTTGAGATTCATCGAAAGAACTATCGGGAGTTTCAGTTCCCTACCAGTTAACAACATGGATGGTGTGTAACCTATCGCGTCATGTTGGGGGCTCCTGTATGCCAACAGAAAAAGAACCAATTTAGCCCAGTCTCTTTGATTTTCGGAGACAAACATCGAGAGGTAGTAATTGATGGTGCGATTATGCCTCTCGACCGTTCTATCGGATTGTGGGTGAAGATGAGTTATTCTTGTCATCTTTATTCCCAACAGAGTCATCATTTTCTTCCATAATTTGATCCGATTCGAAGTTGCGGCTCTAATTCTAGTGTAGTCCTTGGGGTACTCCGTGTTTGTCAATTATGTTCTGCAACAGGGCTTGTGCCACCGTTTTAGCTTCTTGGTTAGGTTAGGCTATTACTTTAGGCCATTTGGAAAAGTAGAACATCACAACCATAAGGTACTTGTTCCCGGATGTGGTCATAGGGAGTAATCCCAAAATGTCGACTGTGATTCGACTGAGGTACTGCTTCAACTTTTCTCTTTGCCTTGTCTTCGGACCCTTTCTCGAAGAGCACAGGTCACAGCGCTTACACCATTTTCCATTTTCTTACAGTTTTCAAGACGGGGTCCTCCTTCTGCGCTACGATAATGTCTTGCCTCGTCAATCTGTCCGTATCCCTGCACAAGGGGCCCTCACAGGTCGCTACCCTCCGGGTCAGAGGGAACTCGAAGCGGCGGGAGGTAGAGGAGCTTATCTCCCTATCAGAGCTACCCATAAAGAAGTCTCGCTACCTTTGACGTCTGGTGGAAATTATTCTTCTGTTAGCTGTGTATCCTTGTCCTGTGTACCCTTGTCCACAGTAATCCTTTTCAGGTCCGGTGGTTCTTTTGGAAGTTCCTGGAAAACCTCATTAAACTTTTTGTCGACTCCTTTAAGCTTTTTTTCAAGGTTTTCTTCAAATTTCCTTTCAACCCATCAAACTTCTCATCGGCTACTTTTTCCAATCCTTCCTTTGTTTCTTGAGAAGTTATAAAATCTTCAAATAAATGAAGATACATCTTTTTGTCTTTTTTTTTGTTTCTCCTGGATATTTACCAATAATTCACGATATTCCTCTCTGTTTCTTTCTTATTTTACCAGAATATTCAATAATAATTCACGATCTTCCTTCCGGCGAAATTGTCCTTCCTCCCTCCTTCGTTCTTCATTCTCCGCCAGGCTCAATTGCAACGCCTCAAACATTTTCTTAAATTCTTCGATCTCGTCGTAATCGACACACCTTGTTTTCACCATAAAACCGAAAATTTTTCAGTCAATTATTCCACTTCCGACACCAAATGTTACGTTTTTTCCCGTGGGTTCACCAATAATTGACTACACTGAATAATCAAACTTATCTTTATTCAACTTTAAATACACAAATACTTCAACTAAAACTTCAACTATTATTTGAATGTCTATCGCATTACTAAATCACTTCGCGTACCGCACAAACATGTGGTCCACTTAACTGTCCACTTAACTGTCTCGATATCCTCGAGACAGTTAAGTGCAGAGCAGACTTAAAATTAAATTGTCTAGATTCCTGTCTAAACTATATCCATCCAACAAACAAAGCAACCTAAACAAAGATAGATGCGTGATCAAAGCATGATCACCACGCACATTTGCATATATTGGGTAAAATCAATAAACCTCTTTACGCTGGCCAATTAGATTTAACTGCAATCGGCTGGCGGAATTCATTGCGGACTGGTCAGTTGCGTTGTAACGCCTGTGGTGTGTACATATACGGTAATATAAAGTTTAAAATTTTCAAAATGTCAAGTACTGATACGGCTGAAGAAACTGTTAATTTGTGTCCCTACACTCCAACTAAAAAATATTCCTATACCCAGCCGCATAATACTAAAAAAAAAATCGGTCGTTCCTTAATGCGACTCTGTACAAGCAGCCTTGTCTGGGAGATCACGTGCTCAATGCATGATAATGTTTTGGAGCACTCCGTAGCTCAGATAGACAGAGTATAGGTATTGCCTGCCAGGTGGCTTGGAGGACCTCAAACAGGTCTGGGCGATTCTGAAAGTTACCACGGCCTCTCATTACCCTTCTCTGGAGCATACCCCATGCATGCTCTATTGGATTAAGATCTGGTGATTGTGCAGGCCATGGTAATACGCCTATTCCATTACCTAGCACTAAGCAAGATAAGTCACAGAGGTTAGACTCTCACCTTTTTCTCGTTCAGAACCTACGGTTCAGGTAATAGGGAAAGATTACTATTTCAAGATTTTATTTCGAAATATTTATTTTCTAACCCGTTACAGAGTGAATCCACGAAGAATTTGCATCAAGAAGTTAAAACTTCTTCACTTTTCAAATTAATTTGCACGATCTTTCACTATTTTTGCATTGTACTCACCATTTTTTACTACACCCTTAGGAGTAAATAATACTTTGAGCTAACTTAATTAGACGATTATATTTGTAGTTGCTTTGGACGAAATATTCGTCAGCGAAGACATTTTTTTGAAAAAATTATGTGGCCTGCCTGCTTGTCTGTCGTAAGGAATATTTGTTGCATATAACTGTCGAAACGATTTTTCTGGTGATTTTGAGCGAATGAAAAAAAAACAAAGATGTATCATACAGATATCCCAAATATCAGGAAATTTAAAAAATTAATATTTCGCTGAAAAGTACGAAAGCATTGAAAAAATAGATCCAATTTACGTCATTTTGTGGTATCCATAGGAAATATTTGGACTATTTTTTGATATATTCAACAGTTCAAGAATAATCTAAAAAGTTGTGAAACAAATAAGCAACTATGATAATTCAGGAGATATTGAAGATTCTTGGCAAAAATATTTCATTCGATATTTTCTGTATCGAATAGAAAAAGTTAATGACAATGTGTAAGCTTGTTATTACTTCCCTTGTATCGCAATCGAGAATGGTAATTCCTTTCTAATTATATAATCTATGCAGCGACAGAGAGCATTAAAAGGTTACGACACCAAAATTGCCGGCGCTGAACTTTACGAATCGAAAGTTAACGTCATCCCCTACAATCCGATGAGAAACCAGCTAGTACATGATGTAAAAACTCTCTAAAAATAATCGAACTCGAATCAGTCACTAAACAAGAGTTTATGCAATTACAGACCTGAGAATTCAGAATTGCAAATTTTAAGAAATCGCAGACCATGGGTATTGCAAAAATTGTAAACGAATCGATCTGGAAGTATCAAAACGTCATTGGCAAGTGACTCCAACGAGTCATCATGAGATATTGTCAGAGGTTTTTCCCGGTTTTGATCTTCCGAAATTTTTCACTTTCCCGCTTATTTTGACACGTAAGAAGATTGAGAGGTTCGTAACATCATCTTCAAATTGAGAAAACTATTCTGCACTGAAATTAGAAAAGTAATTCTGTGGATCCAAACTAGTGTACTACCGAAAATATCGCCTCATTCGTCGCAAAACACCGTCCTGTCATCGGTCTCTTCAATCTTGGGAACAGGAAAATATCGCAGGGGGGCAAATCTAGTGAATACGGTGGCTGGGGCATGATTACGGCATTATCGTGATGAAAAAGCCATGAATTGTTTTTCTACAATAAGGTATGTTTTCTTCTTATTGCACTACGCAATCTGGATCGCCGTTAATGACATTCAACAATTCCTGAGCGATGCTCATGCGACGGTTTTTCGGTCAAAACTGCAGCAATTTTGTAACGAACTTCGCTGCCACACGCTTCGTGCCCAAAATTTTCAGAAAAATTGCACGGCATGAGCCAACCGATATGTCGACATCCTCAGCAACTTCTTTAATAGTGATTCAACAATTTTCTTCACTTTGTCAACAAATTCATCGGTTATTGATGTGTTGGGGAGTCCAGGGCGAGTGACATCATTCACATCTTCCCGATCTTCTGTGAAGTTTACAAGTGTACCACTTGTAAACATTTTTCTGACCAAAGTACTATCACCATATGCCACTGTCAAGATTTCTAGTGTTTTTTGAGCACTTAATTTCATTTGATGCAAATTATTTGATCCAATTTTTCACTAGCATAAAATCGATGAACACGCAAAACATTTCTAAACTGTTGTGCCTCTCATCAACAAACTAAAAATGCTAACCAGCTGAAATTGTGAACATATGTTCCAGGCGAGTGCAGCAATATGAAAAAAATATAATAATCGCTAATCGATTATACGTAGCCCGGGAAATTTGGACATTTATCTTATTTTTGCAACAGTCCACGACACAATAAGCTTCCTTTGAAACTTCGAGCGCAAACAAGGTTAGGTTAGGTTAAGTCCAGAGTAAGTGGGTATATTCGACCCTTGGCCGCAACCCGCAAGGGTCTATTGTGGCTCACACCTATTCACACTCGACCAAATAAACCCAGCTTCTTAACGAAGCCGATTAGTTTGTACGGTGAGCGGTCTTTCAGGTCAGATGGTAGAAGTACGGCCGAACTCTAAATACCTGATTCAGTTCCCAGCGGGGCAGGCACAAAGTATATGCTCTGCTGTTTCATCGTTAATGAGGTAGTCGGATAGTCAAGGTGCAAGATTCCCACCTTGATACCCGCGATAACCTTCCCATATGGGCAAACGTTTGCTAACCTGATCATGGGAGGTTTGTTCCTCCATCTGAGACAGATTCTGCGTACGTCGCTCAAGAATTTGGTGCAAGGCGGTTCCATAAGATACCCCGCTCTTGAGGAGACGACTCAGTCGTTTCCTGGCTGCAGCACCAGGTAGGTTCAGGTACTGGATCAGGAGTTGGAGAGTTGAGAAGCTCTCGCTCCTGATCTAAATTTACAGGAAGGTCAGTTGAAGTCGTAAGCTCGACATTCATCTCCTCTGTAGACTTGCTCCTGATCTAAATTTACAGGGAGGTCAGTTGGAGTCGTAAGCTCGACATCCATCTCATCTGTAGACTCAGCGTCAGAAAGAATTTTTTAAGTTTACTCTGTCCATAAAAGTCTCACGAGTAGCTAGGGAAAGAAGGTCAATCACGGCAGAGCCCCGCATTACCGTGGCAAGGCGATGCTACGACGAGAGGGAGCTCGATATCTCCAAGGTTCCGTAGCTAATAGGCTCAGTGTCCTTCATCCTCTCGGAACGGATACACACACCTTAGAATTAAGTCATCGTTAGGATGTCATTCAGTTATGGAATAACACAACCACAAGTGATTCTGTCATTCCCATATCCAGCGGGGCTACGTGGAAGCAAGCATCCGATGGTGGCCGGTTTGCTCAACCCCCACATCTCAAGCCGATGCACTCGCCAAAAACAGCATGCACAGTGGTTCAGGCAGTGAAAGATGAACAAGGACAGCCAACCGCCGAGCGCAAACAAAATATCTCACTGAAAGAAGGCCTCCCTGTAAATACAGTAACGAATGAGGAAACCACTCTGTGGATGACCATGAACCTGAAATTGGCGCCACAGCTGAAGGTCTCTAATACAGGGTCGCATTAGTTTCATGTGAATCGCTTTATTTTATTGAAAATGCATTATACTAACGAATTGCGAGTGCCATACATAGTTAATATAAATGTTTATTCTATGAAGCTGATATTCGGCTTCGAATTGACAAAGAGATGTACATCACTACCAATTTGAGAAACAATTAAATTAGCCATAATTGAATGAATGTTTCTTATGAACCAGAGCCTGTCAGAACTTATTTGCACAATTTTCACGATATATCGTTTATCTTCAAACAAATGAGGCTCCTCAAGGCGGTCACTTCCAAAGCCAAGCTTCGACTTCAACCACCAACACAACGTGAATCCCCATTTCGAATATAAATTAACTGAGCCTCCGAAGAAAACAAGTACCATAATTTGAATTATTATGTAGGAGGTTCTCTATTACAAACATCATTGTTATACTGATTAAATCATTATTCTACATCCAGTATGTTATTGAATATAAAGACACAATACCGGTAATATGTTATTTCGATATATCACATCCGGAGTTCATTGAAATAATAATGACTTGCACGTTTGTACATTCGCACATGGCAATGTCTTCTTTATTATACAAAGTTTTACAGGGAGATTAGTCTGGTTGAAGAGTGTCATTTCATCTAACCTCACCTCCAAGACCAAAAATTACTATAGATTCAGAATGGTATCTGAAAGAAGGGCCTGCAAAAATTGCAGAAGTAATAAACAAATGAAAAAAGTTGTTGGTTTTTTTGTAAATACCTGCAAAAATATTGAAGAAGTCTACAATCAGAAACAAAAACCTTGAAAGAGAAAAACTTTTAAAAAATTCTGTCCTCTCGGAACTGTACTCAAAGTAATTATTATAATTTCAATTTCAAGACGAAAATTTTTTACTCAAAACATTTCAAAACTCCTTTGACATCTGTCGAAGGAGTTGGTAAAATAAACAGAATCAGCAAAAGGAAAAACTTTCTATGAACTTAAATTTTGCCAATTTCTGAAGACGGGGACAGATTTTAGCCTTCGAAACGTTGAAATAAGTATTGTATAATTTCTCAACACTTTTTCCGATAGACAAAATTATTAAATTCGACAAGTTACTGATAAAAAAATATTTTTCTTTGTGAAAACCCTAAGATTTTCCAGTCTACCTTTGTTTCAACCATGCTCCAAGTGAGTGCGGTGAGTTTTTTTACTAAGATTATTACTCAAATATCTCCGCTTCAAATAGAATAACGTTACCATTGAAGGAAGGTGAAGTTGAATCATCTAGATTGATCTTCCTGTTGTAGAGAAATAGTTTCAATGGGCTTCAAAATATCTTCTCTCTCTCTCTCTCTCTCTCTCTCTCTCTCTCTGGCACCAACTGTAAATATCGTTCAACGCACAGGCTATCTTTTCCGGCTTGATCCACGCCAAGGCTTACAAAGTCATCTGAATAAGGTTGCAGATCCGTCAAGGACATCCAGCAAACTGTACATCAGGAGTGACCAGAGGGATAGTATCCCGTCCAGAGTGCAGCCCCTGGTGACCTTGAACCTCACGGCCTCATCTTGAAGAGTCGTAGCAACTGATGTGTTTATGAACATAAGTAGATCCAGACAGTTGTGGTCGATTCTATGCCTTTTCCAGCTAAACCTGATCCGAAAGATTTGGGTAATGTGTTGCCTAATGTTTCTTCAATATCGAGAAATATGACCACCCTAATCTGTGTATTGTTGAGGATTCGGGTGATGTCCTTTACAAGATGATGCTGAATGTATTTGAATTATTAGTGGACCATTTCTTCATTTTCACTAATCATACTTTCCTACAAAAGTGTAATCTCTTTGTTTTTTTTTATAATAGTAACTAATATCTCAAATTAACTGAAAATTGGTGTTTCATAAAAAAATGTATGCCTCTACATTAATTAACTGAAAAGAGTGAAATACAGATAATATAGTCCTCCCTCTCATCTTTTGAACGAGGAGATGCCTGACAGGTTCATCTTCCAATTCACACATCCTGCATAGAGGAGTGTCCACTAGTCCCATATTATGGAGGTGTTTCCTTAGTTGACAGCGGCCAGTCAGAAATCCTACTGTTAAGCATAGATTTTTCCTGGTAATCGCCAGATATTTCTTCGGCGTCAGCTTCCTAGGGTCGCCCAGGGTGATCCTGACAATATTGCATCCTTTGAACCCCATCTCTTTAGGTATTGAGCATGGGTGTAACGGTTGGATAGTTCAGCAATTGTCGAAGTCATCAGGTCCTAGATGCCACATGGTCCTAAAATTCTTAGTCCAGCTGCTTCCTTGGCTAAAGAGTCGGCAATGCGATTACCTTTACTCTTGTCGTGCCCTTTAGTCCACCTCAGGACTTGGCACTCTAGTACTAGCCCTGAAGTAACACGTTGTCTGTTCAAAGCTGATATGGCTTGTTTGCTATCAGTGCAGATTGTTATGTTTTTGCCAGAAATTCCTTTTTAGGTTATTTCTTTTGTGGCGATTCAGATACCAGCCAGTTCTGTTTGAACCACGCTGGAGTACACTCCACATCCTGAGCCTTCTTTGGTTTTTGAGTGGTCTGTATATATGAGTTTTGCATTCGTAGCATCTGACTCTGTGTTCTGTTTTATTTGTATTTTGTAGGGTTTATTAAACACAAACCTGGGCTCAATTGCATCACTGGTTGCCTGCAGCAGAGGTTGCGCAGTGAACGCTTCTCGCCATAGGCTCAGCCTCAATTGACCTATTCCACTTCGAGGTTTACACCAGCTGTGCGCAATCGTAACATAGCCATTAACGCAACCTCCTCAACGTACAGGTCCAGAGGGGTCAGACCAGTAATTGATTCCATTGCCGTGGTTGGTGTTGTTCTCATGGTTCCTGTTAGGTGTAAACAAGCCAATCGCTGTATTTGATATAATTTTTGGAAAGCCGTTGCATGTAGAACTTTCGGTCCCCATGCAATGGCTCTGTACGTTAACATAGGTCTCATTATTGCACTGTAGATCCAGGTGACCACACGGAGTGAAAGACCCCATGCGCGTCTCACTGTCCTCCGACATCGATCATAAGCAACATATGCTCTTTTTGTTCTTCTCTGTAGGTGAGAGTTCCATGTTAGCTTCCTGTCGAGGATAGTACCAAGGTATTTCACCTGGACTACTTATTTGAGATACTCTGTATGTATTCACTTATTTCATTAAGTCGGTGACTTTACCCTAATTCGCAAATCACATAATTCTGTAGTTATAAGGGTTTACAAGTAAGTATAAATTTAATTTTAATTAGGATTTCGCGCCACATTACAGAAAAACAACATTGTTTGTCACCGGCAACTTTTTGCGCCGTTTCTTAGATAATTATAGTCCAAAACTGAATCATCAAGGTGAACAGTTCTGATAAACTCCGGTTCACGTTTTTAGTTTACCGACTTTTGCGTGATTAGGAGCGTAACAATCGAAATCAAAACAATCATTAGCGAGGCAACGTCGGAATCATAGGTCACAAATAATTGAATGAATTGATATCCTTTATCTACAGACTAGTACTTCGATGGCAATCCTTAACAAAGTAGTGATGAGTGCAACTTTATTCTGTGACAATAGTAAGATATGCGGAAATAGGACCTGAAGGATACGAACGCTAGATCGACATTGAAGTGATTTTTTTTCTGTGAATTGTAACAAATGGCGACGAACAGATGCGTGGCGATAACGTCGAGAAGACTAGCTAGGCTCTCCATATTGCCAAGGTAAGACGAATTTGATAGTGTGCGATTGAAACTTGACCTTGCCGTTATTGCTTTACAAGATCCGGACTTGCCAGGCACATATAAGTATTCAAATTGTTCTGTTATTGAACACAATCGAACATTTCGTTAAAAACATTCAAAAATATAGTGTTGCCATTTTCAATCCTTTCATTTCAATTTATACTCTGCACGTTCTATTCAAATTTGAATATCTCTTGATGATCTTTCGAACCTATCTCAAAATCACAAAATATGCTGGACAATCTCCAAATTTTGAAAATCTCAATACTTGAAATCAACAAAAATATAAACAGGCAAAAGTTTTGGTATCTGAGCTCGCGCCAAATTTAAATTTTTTTTTATGTGTGACAGTGACCATGAATAACGAATTTGGATGAGTTTCAACGGGATGCGAATATAAAGAAGTCGAAAATGTTAAAAAAAAAAATTTAGGGACTCACTTTTGACAATAAAAGCTCGTTCGAAGGTACCTTTTACGAATATGTTACAGAATGGGTTTTTCCGTTGGTCAGTTCCTTGACGAACGACAACTCTTCAAAATAGAAACTTGTGCGAACTGAAGGCTGTTGAAGTAAGAAACATTCTGAAGACTTTGTGTTGCGGGCGACTGTTTTTGTCAACAACGAAATGTCCCGTCGGCAGGCGAAAAAATCGAAAGATTTCGGTGTTTTGTCTGTGTTTTTGTTCCTTTTACCAGTGTTCCTCCCTATGGATGATCTCAGCTTGGGACCACTTGATATAACATTGATGAGTCCAAACTTGTTCTGCTATTCTCGATTTGCTGGTTTCTCCTCGCTGTTTTTCTTGCTCGGCAATGCGGACTTTCAATGGCCTCTTAGCGTTGGTGGCGTTTGGTGGCCTGGTTTCTATGAGGCTACTATGGATGGTGTTTCCGGATCTGAAGCAAGTTCTGATGTTGTACTTGGACCAATTTCTTCTTAATCTTTCCAAAAATCCTCTGATTTAGGGAAGTACAAGCATTGGTAATCACGGCTTCTCTTCCTTGCGATGATCTTGCTGTCTTCTAGCCAAAGTCTGTTCCACAATTACTTTGGAGTTACAATTCCGTTGCAAAAATGTTGTTATGATGCCTAGATCCTTCAAGAGACCTTTCTTCGTATTACAGCGCCCGAAAGAACGATCCGATAGAGTCGTGATGATTCCTCTTTCAGTAGATTGATGGTGGTTAGATTCGCGATGTCGATCTTCTTCACAAACACGTCTAAGAATGGTAATTTAGTGTGGACTTCCTTCTCCATGTGCTTCAGAAAGGAGTCTAGTTCTGTATTCCCATGGTTCCATACTATGAAAGTTTCGTCAACGTATCTCAACAAAACTCGGGGATTGTTGTGTACCTTCCCAGTACATTTAACAATGTACTGGGAAGGTAAGACGAGCACAAAAAGGCATACATAAACCCAAAAATATATAAATCAAACCTGGCAACACACGCCATACAAAACAAACATAACTTTCCCCCACTAGAGAACATAAAACTCATAAAACAAGTCAATAAAGGAAACCGTATGGACATCTGGGAAAACTCAAACATCCTTATCGAGGAACAAATACAAATCAGAACACAACAATACCTAACATTCAATATACTTCACAAAACAATACACATTCATAGAATCAGTGAACCTAGAGAAAATCCAGCCCAAAGGATGTTACCTGATGTAACCCAAATACAGGCAAATTTACCTACAGTACCTGAAGTACCTGCACTAAGGCGTTCTGACCGCATAAAAGAACAAACAAGAGGATGAAACGTTCAGTTTGAGTAGAGCCTTGAAGATGACTGCACAGCCAGCTATCGATAGCGCTCGCATATAATGAATAGAAGTTATAAAGCTTCAAATCCTTTTTGTGACATATGTTAATATTAAAATATCTTTATATGTCTTTATATCGTTCACTTGAACTACACCTACACGTCCTTCATATCGAAAAATTTAGAGCGTCCTTAAATACCACACATATTTTTCCGCAAAAATTAATACCGCAGCGATGTTATTTAGTGTAATTCAGCTTTTACTGTATGTATGCGCGTTACACTAAATCGCGGAATATTTTTTGCTGTGAATTATAAATAGTTATAAAATATTCCAAAAATATCTCAAAATGAATAATCATTCTCAAATAAAACAATATCTACCTTCAGTTTCTCGAAATTCGCCAGTTCAAGGCGAAACGTTAATACCCAACTTAAAAGCCAAAAGTTTAATAAGAGAAAAAAATTCAAACTAATTACTGGATCACTCAGTATATTGAGACGGTCTTGGTGAAGAAATCTTGTGGATTTGTTTGTTTGACATCATTACTTGTTTATATGTCACCTAAAGGTCAGAATCTTCGCAGAAATGTTGGCACCAAAACTATAAACATACAATGTTGTATTGACGTTACCAAATATTTTTTCTTGAATTTCTTGGAATTAACGTCTAATCAGACATAAGTTCCTTGAAAACTATTGAGTGAATCGACCGCAAAGATGATAAGACGTCGAATCAGTAACCAATCTCTGTCACCAGTCTCCATCTGTTAAATCAATAATTATCTAAAAATAACCGCTATGATGAAATATTTCGCGAAATATAAATCATTTGAGAAAGAAATTACTGTGCTTATTTTATTATAACTTGTAAGAATCGGTTCATAAAATGAATTCAAGTTGTCGAGTGTCCAAGAAGAACTCTAATGACGAAAAAATAAATGCACATCTGCATTACGACAATGGATGGTTGCAGTTGAAGTAAGCTACTATATTTCCTATTATTATTGCCAACGTTGAAACATTTTAAGTGTTTTTCATACAACTAGAGTAAAGAGTTTGGCAAAAAATTATTAGAAACCAATACATTCAGCTGTATACACTTTACTAACTGGCGGTTTTGCATGTTAAAATTATACACTCTCGGACAAAAATATTGCATATTTTATTTCAAGATTTGTTTTTATGTTAATTTATTTTTCCTTAACATTTTTATTGATAAATGTTCAAAGGCCAAAGTATTTTACATAAATGTCCATTCAGTATAAAGAATGTTTGGACATAGTCGCTATAGCTGAATAAGTAAAATAATGGTACACACTACAAACTTTGAATACTGTGACTTTGCTACTATTAATGTCTATTATTTTGTTTGTCTACACCCGTACTCTAACAATACACTTATATGACCATAATCCGTTTCATAATGATATCCATTATGATACAGATTTTTCATAACGATACAGATTATCAACCAATAGAAACCCATAATTTTTCAATCAAGAATCTTATTCCTTTGTTTGTCCTAGTTTCGACCTAAGTAACTAATTGCTTTATTTGTCAAAATCAGTTTTCATATTACCTACCTGATATCATCAAAATGTCTGAAAACAGCGATATAGACGGAATACCATCGACTCCAATATTTTTAAAAAATCAGGTTAATTACAGTTGTTATATTCAATATAAATATAATTAGAATCTTTATAGTTTTCATATATCCATGATAATACCATTAAGTTTGTGTTTTTTTAAAAAAATATGAGTTAATTACTGTAAATGTGTTCAATACAAATATAATATTTATAGTTTTTCATTATTTATCGGGTTTAGAAAAAATAGCGTATGCAACTCTCATGTAATGGTTATTAATACACTCGCATATACCATACAAAACTTGCTTCGGCTCGTTTCGTATCCCGGTTAATGCTCGTGTCTTAATAACCATCATTACATTACATGATCGAAACGAGCCGAAGGCGAGTTTCAGGTACCTACATTTCTTTTATTATCCTATATTTTTACCTCTAATAAGTGTCCCCATGTCGAAAGCAGTCGAATACCCGTAGAATATTTGTAAAACAAATGTATTATGTGGTGAAATAATAACAATAATAGTGTCGCAAATCATGCCCTAAAGAAAATTACGTCGGACGCCACTGGTAGCCATAAACCAATCGTGACGTAGCTAAGAGCGCGCGAATGTACGATGTAGCGAGAATAATGCTCCCGATTTCGACGGAATTTCGACGAAATTTTCTAGCGCATTCGATAACGATATATAAAAGCTAGCCACGAGCATATCGACACAGTCAAGTGGAAGTTACAGTGCGGTACGCGAAGCGATCTAGGGAGGTGATAGACATTCGAATCATAGTTGAAGTTTTAGTTGAAGTGTTTGTTATATTCAAAGTGAAATAAAGTTAAGTTTGATTAATTCAGTGTAGTCAATCATTGTTCAACTCACGGGAAAAAAAGGTGACAAGAGGACGATGCGGGGACTACGGAAATGATGTGCAGCTCGTAGATGGAAACATCCGACACCATCTGGATGCCGGAGAGACGTACCTATACTCACCTTGGGGTGGAACAACGCCACTTACAAGCAGTGAAGAATTCTCTCCGCGGCAAATGTCAGCTCAAACTGTAACAGATCTGGTCATCAGAACTGGCTGGAAGGAATAATTGCACTCTACTCGTTTGGAGTACTGAAGTAGACTCGGAAGGAGCTGTATCAACGCGACGGAAAGACCTGAAAAATTATGTAGATCCATAGGAGTTTACATCCCAGATCGTTCGTTCCACGGTCGTACTACCCACGACAGCAGGGAGGCCGCGAACTTTCGAGTTTGTAGTGTCTACATGACAGAGTGGTACTGGATAGAGCCTGTAGAGTCGTCAGGGGGTGGATCCCTTGCTCTGCATGGTCCGCCACCATGAGAGAGCAGGATTTAGAGCATTTCTTTTTGAAGCAGCTGCCCGAGCAACTGGTGAAGTCGGTTTGGTTTTCGAATCTGATCGAAGTGATCACAATTCTGTCATAGAGTTGGAATCCGTTCAGCAAAAGGCCTATATGAACGCCGCAGCAATCACTTCACTTCTTCGGCAGCACAAGGATAAGCCAATGCATGGGGTCTTCTTTATGGGGTCGCTTATCAAAGCGACTGACCTTCGCTTTTTTAGGTCGAGTGATGTGAAGTCGGAAACTAAGGGATGGTGTCTTCAACACCTTAGTTTACCGCAGTCGCGTGATGGGTATAGAGGTTCCTAACACAAGGTGCAGGGCCTGCCGCGAGGCGCCTGAGACCCTAATGCATTTGCTATCAGCTTCTCCAGCATATGCGGTCTCGGCCTACATCCATCGACATAACGCGGCCCTAAGAGTGCTATATTACCATCTACGGCACTCTTACGGTATTGACGAGACACGGGTGTTGCCCTACGCTCCGGGGGATATTGAATCCGTTGTGGGGAACGAGAAGTGCCGAATTTATTGGAACTATTCTTTCCCCACCATCAGGCTAATCGAGCTAATAAGCCTGATGCAGTCCTTCTCGACCACCAGAGCAAGACGATATTTATCGTGTAGTTTTCGGCTCCTGGTGAGACGAATATCGTCCGAAGAGAGGAGGAAAAAGGGATAAAATATTGAGAATTTCCTTTTGAACTCTGCACTTTATCCGGTCCACTCTGTCAAGATGACTGTTCTGTGTTGAAATCTTAGCCGGACAGATAATGCTGGCGCGCCCTCCTGAATGTATCAGGGTATGTGGGCTTTGAGGGATAGGGCCTTACCAGCGCAAACTTGGGTTAAAAAATAATAATAATAAATTGTTTATTGTTTGCTAGTAAAATAATTACCGAATTGTGTAGCTTATCCTAAAAGAAAACAGCAAAACAAAAGGTGAAATGTTAATTCGATCGATCGATTCTTCCACACTCCCCTGGTACATATCATATGGTTTAACCTGTATATTCGGAAATAATTCCAGGTATAAATTGAAGAAGGTATAGTTTTAGGAGAGATTGATTTTTGGGAAAGAATGGTTTGGCTTTCTAAGTACTTCATCGGCCAATAATTGGCTTTTGCGAAATTAAAGGTAGAACTTTCAAGCAGTTGGTTTCTCACGTCGAATAACTACACCTGAAAACCTTCTTTTTTATATTATGCAACATGTATATTACACACTTTCACAATAATGACTAAGAGAAAGGAATTTAGAATGTATGCACATACCCTCCGTTGTAAACAATGTATTGTATCCATGTATAGCATAACCAATATTAAAAATGACTGTATCTTAATTATTCACAAGAAATAACACATCGCTAATATTTACTTGCCAATATTCGTATGAATAACTTGCTCCTTGACTATACGAGTACGTATCGCCTATGTTATCTTAGAGTTCAAATAATATCAGAGTTTTATAGATAAAACGTGTTTACAAAAAAATAAACTATCAGTCTCGAAAACCATAACTTTTGGCATTCGTAGAAAATTCTCCAGACAAACCATGTCATAACGATATTGTAGTACGTACAGTAAATTTGCATTACAGTAAAGCAATTTCATGAAATATGTATTAGTTGATCTCTCATATAGTGCAAAACTCGATCATAACTTTCCAGTTATCTGTTGATAATGATTGAGTTCAGTTCCATTGGTGAAGATTTCTTGATGAAACGTGTTCGTATTAGAGATAAAATTATTCAAAGGTAACACATCGATTATATTTCATTCCCCTGAACACTTTCAATTGAATTGTTATAACTATTGTCTAAATGATAAATTGGTTAAGGCTTTTGCGGCCGAGATTTTTAGTATTACTATCTTTATTCGGGTTTGCAGGCCGTCGTAGTTTGGAACTGCATTCATCAAGATGAATAAACCTCTGAAGAAGCCAGCCACTCGTGCGAAACGTTAGCATGCAGTTCCAAACTACGATGGTCTTCAAACCCGAATGAACATAGTAACACTGTTTGTTGTCTAAATATTGTTGGAAACTAATTTTTTCATTATTTACAGAATGGGAAGTTTCACTTCTGCTCCAAAAATAATAAATAACGATGTCCTCGATGAGGATGTGAACTTTTCGAAAAACATAAGTAGACATGAACTGATACAACACTGTCAGCAACAGCCGAAAGTACACCCAATGGTGAAGAGGGTTTTCAGAAAGGCTAAAAATCCAGATTCCGATTATGGACTCAAAGTCAAAAAATTAAATACGTTAACAAAAGGTAAGTGTTTTCAATTGTTACATTAATAGGGGAGCCCAAGCGGGGATTTTGGGATTTACTAAAGCGCGGCAGATTAATATACAGGGGGGATACCTTGTACCCGGTTAAGTACCTCCACCAAATATGAGCCCCATATATAAGGCCGCCTGTGAGGGATATAGGATCAGATTAGTAAAAAAAATTGATCATCAGAAATTCTCGAGCGCGTCAGATTAAGGTAGGGTGAGTTAATTACCTGCTAAAAAGTGTATATTCCAGTAATCTGACAATTTGAGAGTGACGTAAAGAAAGGGGGGGCAGCAAAGTTGTAAAAAAATAACGTCATTTCGACATTCTCTAGCATAGCTATTTTTTTTTTCATTTTGAAGGAAATAATTCAAAGATAACAAAAATATATAATCTGACGATTTCCGCATGCCGAAATAACAAAAATTCGTCGATAAAGTTTAATGCGTGCAGCTGTGTGATACCTATATTTCCCTATATTTCTATTCCTCTATTTTCTATTCACTTTTTCTCTATCTATTACTCTCTCACTCCGTCCCCACTCTGAATTCTGTTGCCATGACGCCATCACAGCTCTGATCACAGAGACTCGTTCGTGATGAAGATGATGATTAATTAATCAATTAATTGATGTAGGCGTTACTACGTGGTAGGAAATCATAATGAAGAAAAGTGAAATGAAACTTTCTATGTTTTTTACCACTTTTATTTGTAACTAACGTTACTGCAGTTTCATCCTATAAGGACATTTTCAAACGTATATATTGTATAAGTTTGAAAATATCCTTATATATTTGATATATATTGTATAAGTTTGAAAATATCCTTATATATTTGAAAATGTCCTTATAGGACGAAACTGCAGTCACGTTAGTTACAAATAAAAGTGGTAAAAAACATAGAAAGTTCAATTTCTCTTTTCTTCATTATGATTTCCTACCACGTAGTAACGACCACATTCATCAATTAATTGATTAATTAATCATCATCTTCATCACGAACGAGTCTCTGTGAACAGCTGTGAAGGCGTCATGGCAACAGAATTCAGAGTGGAGACGGAGTGAGAGAGTAATAGATAAAGAAAAAGTGAAATGAGAATAGAGGAATAGAAACTCGGAAAAGTAAATATAGGTATACAATATATAAGGACATTTTCAAACTAATACAATATATAACTTTGAAAATGTCCTTACAGGACGAAACTGCAGTAACGTTAGTTACAAATAAAAGTGGTAAAAACATAGAAAGTTTCATTTCTCTTTTTTTCATTAATTAATCAATTGATTATAAAAAATTAAATTGTTTTGAGCATTAAAAAAAATTATTTTCTTATAAATACAAGTATCCTACTTAAAAAACATACACTTATTTATTTGCATGCTATTTCCTGAGCTTTTCAATTAATTAAGTTCAATGAATCACCAAGTGATCATCTTCAACAGGAAGATGATCACGTGGTGATCGAAACACGTGTCGAGGTGTAAAAATAACGATTTGGTGTTGGGAAAAAACTCCAGTACTATTCATTACTACACCAAAGGTTCCAAACAGTACATCACAAAACCGAATATTAGTGTTTCGGCGAAACAAAAATTCATTGAATGAATTATGTATGATTTATTTGACGAATATCTGATGAAATTTGCCGGATTTGATACATACACATATCATATTTTTTCAGCTTGCAGTGAGTACATATCCAATCCCCAAAACTTGAGGATAATGCAATGGAATATTCTCTCCCAAGGTAATTTTTTGAAATATCATTCACCTCACAATATCAATTCTTTTATAATTTTTTATATTGAAAACGAGAAGCAATTTCAAATTACTAAGGACTAAGGTAACTAATAATTTATTGAAACTGTGCTAATTGAACCAAGAAAACCATACATTTTATATTTGTTAAAAAATTTAATTCAGAATAGTACAAACAATACGATTTCAAATAACGTAAATTGTGTCACATGGCAATTTTTCTCCATCATAAAAAAAGAAAAGCTGTCCAAAACATTGAATTGCCATTAAAAATTACACTATCAAAACTATCAAGATGCTACCACCGCAACTTCTGATGAAAGAACTGACGAAAATGGGTTATTCAATTTCGTGTGAACTCAATGTTACCGTATATTTTCAGCTCTTGGGCAAATGAATGACAATTTCGCTAAATGTCCTGATGAAGCATTGGAATGGAACTCTAGGAGATATCTCATCGTAGAAGAACTTGTTGAATATTGCCCAGACATAATTTGTTTACAGGTAAATACTGTGTTTGTCCTGTTATTTGAGTACTTACTAGATTTTTTCCATGAAAATTATCAATCAAAAGTTCTTAAGTTTCTCGAAACCAAGAGTTGATTTATTGACGAAACATTTCAGGAAGTGGACCATTTCAACTTTTTGAGTCATGTATTGCAAACACAGGGTTATACTGGGATGTTCTTTCCAAAACCCGACTCACCTTGTATATACATTAATGGAAATAATGGACCCGATGGCTGCGCCATCTTTTATAGAAAAGACAAATTTGATTTACTCAAAGCTGAAACGCATATTTTGGAAATTTGGAAAGTACAAAGTAATCAGGTATGTTTTATTTTTGATAATAAAAATATTTCAACAAAACGTGTCAGCACGGCTTTTGCAAAGATATGTCAATGTGTAGACCATGATCTTCTAATTAACAAAAATCCAAAGTACGAAGAAAATGGCGCTTCGTTGAATTGGCTTGAACCGTTTTTGAGTTCACCTACATAGTACACCATTATTAAACACCAAAGTAATAACTGTTTGAAGAATATTAAATCTTGGACTTTGCTTATGAATTTGGGAGATCCCCAAGTGTCAATCATCAGACTTATTTTTTCATCTGCTGTATAAATGATCTCGATAATTTACACACTGATGCTCATTTCACTTCGTATGCTAATGACACTTTCGTTACAGTATTTGAAAAAGCAAATGATCTAGATAACTCTATGTTTGGTGGCTTGGTTTTTGTGAGGTTGCTACGAATGGTATTCATGTATCTGAAGCAGAGTCTTTTGAACTTACTTGGACCAAATTCTTCTTATCCTCTCCAACAGTCCTCTGAAGTGAGCTAGGGTTAGCACTAGTTGTGACGGCCTCTCCATTTTGCGAGCCTCTAGCTGTCTTCTAGTCAAAGTATGTTCCACCTGCAGTAACCAATCTGCTGAATGCCTTTCCTGATGTAACTTAGTTTTCTTGTTGAGATTTTCCTTCGTGATTGGATTCGTGATTCAGATACTGTCCGTTATGAGTGCATTTTCAGTATTTAGATTTTTCCTTCTTGTCGGTCCTCTTCACTATTACTTCTAAAAACAGCAATCCATTGTGGACTTCCTTTTCATTTCAAATGTAATGACAGATCTTACACTGTTAAGGTACTGCAAAAAAGTGTCGAGTTCCGTGTCTCCATGGTTTCATACTATTAAGGTATCATCAATGTATCTTATCCAGACAAAACGCCTGCTCACCAGCATATCTAACAAAGAAACAATTCAAATCATTAAGAGGAAGCTATATGAAGTCGAGGAACTAGAAGATAGAACGAGTTTTTCAATTGATGTGTCCAGAACTGCTATTTTCATCTAAGGGGCGAATTCTTCATGCAAGATGGGAGACTGCCAATGGGATCGACACTTTTACCGGTTATAGCCAACATATATATGGGTGGTTTGAACCACTGGCTATTGAAGAAACCCGGGAAGCTTCGAGTTTGGTTGAGATTCGTTAATGACACCTTCATGGGATGGAACCGTGGATGAGATACGGACATTTCCTGCCGCCCTTTCTATTGCGCATCTCACTATGTGCACTCACGAAAACTGGAGACATGGGGTCACCTATTTATCGGCCCCTATGGATTCTAAATAAACCATCAATTATAAATCATACATTGAAATTGAATATTATTTTTAGGTTGCCCTACTGATGATACTCAAAATGAAAGAAACTGGACAAGATATATGTGTCACAACAACTCATCTGAAAGCCAGAAATGGTGCTCTTCTTTCAACTCTCAGAAATGAACAAGGAAAGGATCTTCTCTCTTTTGTTCAAAACGAGTGCAAAGGGCGGCCATTAATTCTTTGTGGGGACTTCAATGCTGAACCGAATGAACCAATTTATCAAACGATCCTGGAAAATCCCTTGAACCTAGGAAGCGCCTATGCTGACTGTGATCCAAATACAACCCTAAGTTCAGCGCAACGAGAACCCTCTTACACTACCTGGAAAATCAGAGGAGAAGGCGAGGTCTGTCACACAATAGATTATATATTTTATTCCAAAAGTTCGCTAGAATTAGAGGCTGTCCTAGACTTTCCTTCAGGGGAAGAAATCGGTGAACACAGGGTGCCATCATTTTCGTATCCTTCAGACCATTTTTCATTAATTTGTGATTTCAAAATTGGCCATGGTATGTGATATTAGATTTTTAAAAACATAGGAACATAAGGTAATTTCTCATTAGATTAATTAAATTATTATTGTATCTGTTGAAGCTGATAACATGTAAAAGGTATTATGTTTGTTGAATAAAATATCATCCTGTTTCTTGTATTTTCACTTACAAACACTAAATTACTTTGAAATTGATTTATTACACCAAACTTACTCCGAAAATACCTGTCATCTGTTTTAAACGGTTGAAAGAGCTTTCAAAATCTTTATATGAATATATTCAAAATAATGAAGCAATATTTTCTTCAAGTGGATTTTCCTATCAGACAAAAAAAAGACCATTGAAGGTCAAGGTTGAATTCAGAAATAAGAGATCTCCACAAAACTTGTGAAATTGTAAAACTAGCCACAATTGTAATTATCTGAAAACATAACAGAAATTTGAAAGTTATTTATATTGACAAGGTAAAACAAGTTTCTTTACTTTCCGAGGCCAATAATTTGTCTAAAAGACGTTGGAAAGTAGAGAAACAAAAATAACCCAATGTCTACTAGTCACTTACAAATACATGTTGGAAAACTAGAAAATGATGAATTTAGAAAATATTTTCATGAATGTGGGATCTAATTTGGCCAAATATTGATTTGCTCTTTTTTTCTTCTAACATAATGTTAACTTCAAATGAAAAAAAAACAACAAGTTCTGCGAAATGTTCACAAATGCCTGTTTCCGTGAACATAAAAAATGGTGAAAATGTGAAGATATCAATGTAAAGACAATAGTTGGAGAATAAATGAAAATTACATTAAAGCAGTTTTTTTTTGTCCATATTCGAAAACTAGAAATGAATGGTTTTGATATCAATTTTGAAAAGGAAAAGGTGTGAATAAAAAAAGAAAACACATCATAGCTGTAGCAAACCGAAAGCATAAAATGTATGATCTTGATTTCGTTCTGAACAAAGAAGCAAATATTTGTTCTTTAGCGGATAGTTCGATTTGTGGCATATACGTTGGAGCCATACTTATGGGTTTTGACAGTATGAGAAAACTCGAAAAAGTGTTAGTTGTCATGAATTTCGATAATTGGGTTTTCGTTGAATTGCCACAGAAAAAAGCAATTATATAAATAATCAGTTGTCAGGTATCAAAATTACCTTTCAACTGCAGTAAGGCATTAGCTGTTCTTATCACAATTCTCACTCTATTTTGTGTATTAATTTCAAATCGAGCACTAAAAGTTTCACTTTGATACCTATTTGGTTTCGAAAGACTAGATTAAATGAATGTAAAATTTCATCTGATTGTTCTTCAATTATATAAATTATTTCACAGGATAAGCAAAATGAAATAAGTATTTAAGGAGCAGTTACAAATTAACAATTTAAACCTCAACTTAGCATGTTGTTTTCAGCCATCCACAAATTACAAAAATTGTTCTTCGTAATCATCATTTACAATAGGTAAGTATTCTAAATTCACTGACCTTTATGGTCAGACAGTCATAAATTAGCAGCCTACAATTCAATGCTGCACAGAGCATTCTCACTGCCTTTGTCTGCAGACAATCTAGCTAGGGAAATTGATACAATTACACAGATAGGTCATAATAACGGTTTCAACGCAGATACTATCCAGAATTTAGTCAGGAAACAAAGCCGGAAATTCACTTGTAGATTAATATATCCTCAGGTCAAACAACCAGAAATCAAGAAATAGGTAACGCTAACATATTTTGGAAAAAGAACAGAAATTATCGCAGGTTTCTTCAGAAAAAACAATGTGGAAGTAGCATTCAGACCACATGCCAGGTTATCTCATTTTCTTTTCAATGCCAAAGATAAGGTCGACAAGTTGGAAAAATCTGGAGTTTATAAGCTTAAGTGTCCGGAGTGTAATAGTGTTTATGTGGGACAATGCGAACGAAATTTCCAAAAACGGTATGCTGAACATGAAATGTCCTTCAGACTTGGAAAAAATGATTCGACGTTTTCAAACCATTCCTTGGCATGCAACAAGTTTCCGAATCTAAACGATACGGAAATTATGCACTATGCAAGGAAGGGTTGCAAACTCAATTATTTAGAATCCTTGGAAATTCACAAGCATATGCATTGCGGGTGCAACCTGTTAAATGACCAAATCGATTTAATTCACTCTCCGGTTTTTAAATTGGCACATGCGCATTGTGAACTGTAAATTCAGGTACTCAATCAAGTATGTGAATGGTATATATTAGCGAATGTAATGAATCATTCTTAGTTTACTGTTTAAGTTTGAAAATGTCCATATAGGACGAAACTGTAGTAACGTTAGTTACAAATAAAAGTGGTAAAAAACATAGAGATAGTGACTTGATTATTTCTTGCGAATATGAGTTGAGTACAGTTTTGTGTTCACTTGTGACGAATAAATACACATTCTGATGTGGAAAGTTAGTTCCTCATTGAATGTTTTTCATCTATTAAATTTTTCAAATTGTGTTGAAGAGAAAATATAGGTCGATTAGCTCACGATAAATGAATTTTCAGCTGATATTTTATGCACACAGATACTCTCAATTGTTAACTCAGTATTCACATGAATATATAAAGCAGAGAGAGTTAAAGAGAAGGATCGGTGGATTTATTATACAGAACTCAGTTCAATATGAGCAAAACTTCATCTGTGGCCTGGATCGATTACCACAAATATATGTTACATCGCATGAGCTCATCTTGCATTTACTTAAATTCCTTGCAGTATTCGACCAAATAGTGAGATGCCTTGAACAACTGATACCGTTTGAAGAAGTGATTCATCATAACATCTAATCTGACTAGAGTCCAGAATAAGTAATTATCATAAGGGGTGTAATTTAGGACGATTTCTGTAGCCCTGTCTATTGCGCATTTCACTATGGGCATTCACGAAAACTGGAGACAAGAGGTCACCCATTTGTTTTATAACAACTATTTATTGGCCCCTAATCCAATTTCAAATTAAATTAAAAGATATCATAGACTTCTTTCCACTTCCATTTTTTTCATCGCTACCGAAGCAGAAACCAATGTCAAAACGTCATATTTCGAATAAAGCTATCAATAAAAATTATCTAATGTTGAGTTCAACTGAATCATTTTTTTCTGCTTTATAGGGGCTGTCTTTATTACTGTTGTTTGAAGACTCTTCACATAATGTTATCTTGAAAATAACAATAAAAACTTTAGGTTTCAAGGAGGAATTGTCTGTAATCTGTGCTCAGAGAGAAAAGCTAGCTAATGTCTCTCAGAGGAAATACCAGTAATACCACAATTGAGGCTATGAGTGCAATAACGGACCAACCCACAAAAATTCAAAATTTGTTTTATTATAGGATATTAACCGTCTAGTTGACATCTATCAGCTGCATAGTGGACCAATCCACCTTTTTCTATTTGTTACTAGATGGCTACACTAAAGTAGTTTTGGCACTCCATATTTGATAGCATTTTAGAGAAGCAAAGTGGACCAACCGCGGTTAGTCCACTGTGCTGCTGACAGTTACACGTTTGGCTGTCATTCTTGATTATTACTTTTGAACCTTTTTGTGAATTTTATCATTGTGACTTTTAATTATTGTGAACTATATTATTCATTCTGTTGATATGGATTTCGATGGAGATGTTACAAGTAGAGGTGAGTAGGTATATTTTATAAATAGAAATAAAAAAGTATGAATGTAAAAACATTTAACTGTGGGTTATGATATATTTTTTAATTTTATTTTTGTGGGATAGTTTTTGCTTTTAAATAATAGTATTTAGTTGTCATTCTTAAAAATTGGATTAAAAAATTGTTCCACGGTTGTAATTTGTGCGTTTCAGAATCAGATCCATTTGCGGATTCTGGATCGGAGTACTTGCCTTCGGATGGAGATTTGGAGGAAACTAATAGGGACGGGGAACAAGACGACGATACAGAAGCAGATATCGATAGCGCGGAACCAACGACATCCAGTCATTCTAAGCCTAAAAAGCGTGTCCGCAATCCTGAAAACTGGAAAAGAACCATCAACAAAAGAAAAAAGTGTGCTGGACAAGAGTATGTGACTAAATCGAGTAAAACTGTACGTTCTAAATCTTTCAAACCATTTGAATGCAAATGTAAAGGACGGTGTTCATTTTTGCTTCCAGCAGAAAGGCAAATGGAACTGCATAACAACTTCTATACTTTAGAATCCTTCGACTTGCAAACTGCATATTTATTTGGCCTGATTAAAGTCGTTAATAAGTTGCGGTGTTACACTCTGAACCCAGAATCCAAGAGGGAACATACCAGGCTTTACTTTTTACCCAGACAGGATGGTGTGGAGCATAAGGTGTGCAAACCATTTTTTCAAGCGGTATTTCAAGTTTCTGCTGGTAGATTAGACAGACTGCTCAAACATAAATCTTTAGGAACACCACCACCTTGTGATAAACGTGGTAAACATCCACCGCACAATAAAACATCCGACGTAAAGAAAATGGAACTAAAGGATTTCATTGAAAAATTTCCATGGTATGAATCTCACTATGGCCGGGAAAAAAGCAACCATAGAAAATACTTGTCTCCAGATTTGAGTCTCGGTAAAATGTACCAGTTGTATAAAGATGAAACACAGGATCCCCTGTCTTATTTTATATTCCGAGATACGTTCAACAAGGAATATAATTTGCACTTTCATCCACCAATTACTGACTCTTGTAAGAAGTGTGACTTATTTGAAGTAAAAATAAAGGCTGCCGATACTGAATCCAGGGGAAAACTCGAAACTGAAAGAGAACTGCATCAGAAGAAGGCGAAGAGTGCTAGAGACTCTTTAAAAAGAGACACCGAAATGGCAAAAAATGGAAGCGCGTCTGTAATCTGTTTCGATCTGATGAAGACTTTGCCTACACCTGTGCTTACCGCAGGAATTTGTTATTACAAGAGGCAATTATGGACTTACTGCTTTAATATCCATGAAATGGGAACTAACAACTCCTTTATGTTTGTGTGGGATGAAACCGTCGCCTCTAGGGGTCCTCAAGAGGTAGGATCCTGCATTCTATTTTACATTAAAAATTACATAAAGTCTAAACGACTCATTATGTATTCTGACCAATGTGGCGGTCAGAATCGTAATATCAAAATGTCGTTATTATGTAACTATATAACTGCATCTAGAAACTTTACTGTGGAAGAAATAGACCACAAGTTTCTGGTAAGTGGTCATTCTTACTTACCATCTGACCAAGATTTTGGTCTAATAGAAAAAGAAAAAAAATTCCATCCACATGTATTTATACCCCAAGACTGGCATACAGTCATAAAGCACGCAAGGAAGAAACATCCATTCATAGTAATAAACATGGACAAATCGAATTTTTTTTCTACGAAATTTCTGGAAAGTACTATAACCAACAGAAAAGTTTCGGAATCCAAAACCAAGGTAGAGTGGCTTAAAATTCAATGGTTGAGGTTTAGGAAAGACTTTCCCAATACTCTTCAATATAAGTATTCAAACCACGAAGATGTTTATTTTGAAACAGTCGATCTTAAAAAAAGGAAATCTGTTTCCAAGAATACAATGGAATTGCCACTTTTGTATCCAAATGGTAATACCATTAATGAAGCCAAAAAAAGAGATCTTCTTCAGTTAATGGAATTGATCCCTCCTATACACCATGAATTTTATAAAAACCTGAGATCTTCAGCTCAAGCAGCCGGAGGTGAAATAATTGGCCCATTTGACGTCGAAGAGAATTAAACATTCTAACTTCTTATGTTTGTATACACATTATGTTCGAATAAAGTCTTTTATGTAATATCGAGTGTATTATTTTGTGGGATAACCCATTCAATAGCGTAAAATATTTCAACTGCAAAGTGGACCAACCCACATTAAAAAATGGAATATAGGTGTGTACCCGAATTTTTTTATCAAATTCATAAAATAACTATTATCTAACATACTTCCATTCATTCAAGTCCAAAAATATTCTTAAACAAGGTTATAGTAGATCTTCTAATTTTCACTTTTTTTAAAACTCATTTTCTACCATTTACAAATATTGGGGTTGGTCCGTTATTGCACTCATAGCCTCAATTACAAAATGAGAAGAAGTATTTTAGGTTATGATAAAAAATCCAATCCTTCCAACCAGACAGAAATATAAAAGTATTTCATCTTATAAATAATTTATAGTTAACATGAGTACAAAAACAAAATTAATCGAAAAAAATGGTACCGTAAAATCATCTTTGCCATCAATTTGGTCTAGAGCGTTCTCCTCCAATTCAGAATGGCCAGATAAGGTTAGATTAATATTGAAGATTTTACATTCTACTTGATCTTTTCAATTAAAATCTTTCAGGAAGAATTTTTAGACGTGATATATTGGGCTCGACAAGCCCTAGGTATACTATTAGGCATATTTTGGGGCTTATTGCCTCTAAAAGGATTGATAGGACTGATATTGTAAGTATTTGGTTCAAAAGGTCAAAACATTTTTTAAAGTATTCAAGAAATTACTGTTCAGTTTTCGATATGATGGAATATTTGTTGAAAATGTTCTTATTCATTTATCACTGACCTATTCAAGATAGGACACCGTGTATATGTGTATGCTTTTGGGGTACCGCACCTATTTAAAGCAAAATACGTAATATTTGCATAAATGCAAACAAAAATTGTGTATTGCCGAAAATTATACGTATAAAACTGACCATTAAAAAAAACAAAAACAAGTAAAAAGGGTTGTCTTTGAGTTATTTGATATAAATCATTTTTAATTTTTCATTTTTAAACATAAAATTTAATAAATCTGAAGGAGACTTGCAATTTCGAAACATTTGAGGGCCGCTGTACATTACGATTAATTCATTTTTCAGTTGAATAACATCGAAAAACGGATACTGAGCTATTAAGTCGTTATAAAGTTTTTGGGGAAAATCTTTGGTATAGGACTAAAATTTTTCAAACAACAACAAATCAAAGTAGTTTAATTTAAGTAAATCTTCAAATCTAACTTAGATTTGCATTAGAAAGGTGTCCAATATTTCATTATAAATCTGTTTATAATTTTGTCTCAAATCGGGTAAGTCTAAATTTGTTTTGAGAGTTATATCAATTGATTCAAAAATATTATTAAAAAATGTATCGTTATTTCTAAAATTCATCAAAATTTCTGTTAAATTGTTTAACTGTTGTTTTGAGTAATTAATATATGTTGATTTATTTTGAAGAATAAAAAAAACAACATCAGTATGTTCAAATAATAATTTAAATATTGCTCACAAGAAACAAACCTTGTGATCATTTAAAATATATTTGAAACCTCTCGCCTCAATAAGACTTTGGTCGTCGGTTTTAAAATGGTCACTGTTTAGGATAAAATCAAAGACATCAATCAATTTGTCTTTGTTTGAATGCACTGAAATTACTGCTCTAGATGTAGAATTCCAATGCATAACAGCAAAAGTTGGCATTCGGCTACCACATATTTCATTTTATTCATGGCTTCTTTAGGTGGATTTTGAAAAGAATGCCGAAAATCCAGACAAACTTGAAAAAAATACGCGGCAATCTTTTATGTTGTTGTACGCTTTGCTTAAAACTGAATTTAGGGCATGGGCATGACAATGCGTAAAAAGTGCATGAGGAGCTATGGATTTTATTTTAGTTTGTAAACCATTTAAATGGCCGGCCATGACCGCAGCTGTGCGCCCAGATGAAACATCATGAAAACCCATAAAACGTTCTACCAAATTACCATCTTTGACATATCTAAAAACGATTGAAAGTTGTGATGTACAGGTAATATCGGTAGTTTCACCAATTTCCCATGCAAAAAAAGAAACACTTTCAATCTCCTTGCTTATATTTTTCTTAATAATATATGCCACACTGTCTATAAGCTCATTTGGATGGTTTTTGAGGTGACCAAAAAAACGCTACCGTTTAAAAAAGTGCCAAATTGTGAATCATATTCGCCCCGTAACATTAAAAGGTCCTTGTAATTGCCGCGATTAATCGAATCTTCGGTTTCATCGTGTCCGTGTCCGCTAATTCTTGGGAACCCAAATAAATCATAATATCGATAAGTCTTTTTAAATTCGACCGATTTTCCCTAATCTGATTATTAAAAGAAATTATGGTCTTTTTTGAGCTGTATCTAAAGTTGATGCTATATTATGTTTGCTAAACAATTTTAATTTACAAGATGAAAATATATGCTCCTTGGATTTAAAATGTCTTTCTGTAGAACGAGGTAATTTTTTTAAATCGGAGTATCCTATTTCAGACCACGTTTGGTATTCGGTTTGTACGGAAAATAAAACACAGGGCCAACAAAAAAGTTTTTCTCGTTTAATGGAGCCGGTTAACCAATCGCATTTATCGTACCAACTAATATTAAATCCTCGATTTTGTCGATTATCTAACGCTTCAATTGAAATCAAATTTGGTTGAGGCCTTCCCAGAGTTTTATTAATGTAAAATTTATTATCATAAGATAAAGATAAAGACTTGAAATTATTTGTCAGCAACCAATCGACTATATCGTAAGATTTTTCAATTTCGTTCAACTTATCCATAAATGGGAAAAAAAAATTACCGAAAAGTGAAAACCTGAAAACACCTTGAAATTGAAAGGAAAAACTTTAAAAACACATTAAAAATATTACCAAAAAGCACTGCTATATTACAATACTGCCTGTTTTATACACAAATAACAAATATTACCAAGAAACACTAAAACGATTTACCGAAATATTTTTCAGTCCCGGTCGGTCACGGCATACCGTCCGAATAATTAAATAAAAAACAAACACAGTTGTACACTAACAGAGACCAACTGGAGGCTAGCCTCCTCTAACGCTATAATTTCCGCAACCAAAATTACAAATCGGGACATATGTCGCTGGTTGGTTCGGTTTCGCGGAGCTTGTGTTTTTTAAAGCGGTCGGAGGCTTGGCTCCCTTGCAACGTTTGGCATTTATTATTTCGGGTTGATGGTTTATTCGTTCATGGGCGGTGCGTTTGTTAATGTAGGATACAGTGTGGTACGTACTACATAGTGAGTGATAGTGTTTTTTCGGGCATATTATGTATTTATATCAAAAATTAATGGTAAAGTAATGATACCCAAGCATTTTCAGAAAAAAATAATCATAATTATTTGTCAATATCTTTTAATTTATTGCGATGAATAGCCTAAAATTTTATGGGGAGGGTAAGCCTCCCTTGCCTCCTCCGACGAGCCGCCGCTGCTTAGAGCTTAACATCTTTTATTCAGATAAAGAAATGATATCTACGAAAATTTGAAGTTTTGTGTATCTTAACCATTTTCAGAGAATCATTTTTTGAACCTGCAAGTTGGTTTTCCTCACAGAATTAATCTGTCATTTGCTGATTGTTGAATATATCAAGGTGGTTTTATGCAGCAATAACTTTTAGTACGAAAGATTTACTTTTGGTTTTCAGTTAAGTATTTTATGCACCAAAACCAAAGAACATGATAAATTATTTACAGTAACTACTCCTCACCAATCCCCACAGGGAATGTATCATCTGGGTTTTTTGTGGGTAAAAAATTGAAACGAGTAATCAATTATTTTAAGTAAATAGGAGTCATATGTTCAAAGGTAAGATCTTCTTAATCTATAACTTGCACAAGTTTTGACTTCTGAGGGTTATTGTTTGTAGAGAGCTACAACTGTTTACTGGAAAAATAGATTTTTTTCAACTACTTCTCCACCAACCCCCATATAATGTCTTCAAACCTCTATAATATGTATTATCTGGGTTAGTTTTTGTGGTATAAGGATCAATTTCAGTTTTTTTTTCAACCCCCTTGATATCAGGCACCTGGGCGGAATGCTCAGTTTCATCTTTTCGTGAAGTAGAATAACACATTTCCACAATAATTTCTTGAGAAAGTGAATACTAATGTGTCATAATTATTGTTGTGTACATGTGAGGAAGTGAATAACTTTTCAGCAGGTTTTTTTATTGGCTTACAATATGAAAATATTGTATTTGAATGGTCCAGAATATTTATTTGATTTCAGATTTGCTTTAATAAATGCAGGGGTGATATACATTTACTGTAGTAATTTTCAAAATGTAGATGAGGATGATTATGGTGGTACATGGGAATTAACTAAAGAAGGATTTATGACCTCTTTTGCTGGTTTTTTGGTAAGTTCCTTTCTTTACTGTTTCAGTTATTTATGAAATGATTTTTTTAGGTAACCTGGATAATCATATATTCTGGTTTATATTACGAAACAGATAGAATATCAGTATAAAACAATTAGTGTAATCATAATGTCGGACTTATATATACTTTGTATTTATTTTATATTGAGTTAAGGGCTCTTATATCCAAAACTTGCTTCAACTTGAAAACATAATCCACCAACAGAAATAAATATGGATAGTTTCATTTTAAAACATAAGGTTCATGATTTTTCTGTTTCATGTTTATTATAATTATACATTATTAGTTCTTTCAAGTTTTATTTATACAATTGAACTTCAAACCCACACTTTTTTTATTTATATTTCAATAAATTAAATAATTGCAATTAAGAAGTATATCTCTTTGGAAATACCTCAAAAAGGTTGGGATCATTGAACTTGGTGGTCAAATGGAACCTGAAGTACTGAACGTTTTACCTCCACAGTGGCAGACATCATCAGTAGTATATGCATTGACTGCAGAGACGAAGGTTATATCTCGAAGTCTCAGCAATGACTGCCTGCTTATGCTATTATGCATACTTGTCAACTACTGAATGTGAAAATTTTTAGTGCAGTTGGACCACCCACATCAGTAATCTTTGCAACAAACTAGCAAAATCTGTTTATGCCATTAGTTGAATAGCTACAACGGCTGGTCAGAAAGCAGCTATAATGACATACTACTCCTTGTAGTATTTGTCTTGCAAAAGGATGCTGTATGTAGCATTGTAAAAGCTGAATATAATGAACACTGTAAGCCTTTGTTTGAGAATACAAGAATCATGACTCTATTCTCACAAATTATCTTTGACAATGTTCTGCATGTCAAAGAAAATTATCACACACTCACAACATACTCGGATATTCACTCGTACAAAACACGCAATGGAAATAATATTGTGCCCCTTTTAAGAAGATTGAATAAATGCAAATCAATTGGCATCACTTGCTTCAATTTACTTCCTGAAAAAATCAAACATCTGCCACTCAGACTTTTCAGAAATACAGTGAAAAAACTTCTCACTAAAATGAGCCTGTATACTCTGAGTGATTTCAATGTTACTCTTAAGGATTCGCTTGGAGATACCTAAGGCATCTTTTCCTGTTGGTTTGTACGTTAAGAATTTTTAAAATGCATTTCATACTCCACATTTAATTTTATTGTTACATTTACAGCTTCTTTATGTAACTGTGAAATGTAATAAGAGACTTGTCCAAAATATTTGTATTTTTTATGGGCGCAATAAAGTTCTATTCTATTCACATCACCGTGTGGTGACGTCATTGGTAAATGATTCCAGTGCACCCTTCATATGTATCGTATTCGGATAAAAGACGTGTCTGGAAAACAATATTGATAACTAGCTGTTTATATGTTTAATTTATCTTTCCATACTCATTTTTACTGTAAGTATAATATGGTAATTTTATTTAAAAAAATTCCATATCTGTAAAATTATAGGCAATGAAGAATCTTTCAGTGAGAAGCGAAAACTTGACAATGTGAAAAATTAAAAATCTGCTTTACTTTTCCACATCAAAAGATACATTTTAAAAATGGTACCACTAGTTTAATTTGGTCCATAAGATTCCCACTGAATGACTCTCCAGCTAATTTCAATTAAATAACTGAATTTGTATATGTAAATTTACTGTTATTTCTTTCAATTTTTCACCCATGAATTAAATTATGCTAATGTTTTTTCTTCCATTTGATATAATTATTTGAATTGAATACGAGTTTTCGGAAATTTCTACATAACAAGCCCTTTTATGTTATTGGTTGAATAAAACAAATTGTTGTAAATAATTGATACTTTTATTCAATCGAAAGTATAAAAAGATTACATAAAATGGAAGCATCTTTACACCAAAGTGTAAAAAAGTCGTATATATGACATAAATAACAATAGATATAATAATTAAAAACAAAATTTGTTGATAGTAATAGACAAAGATTTTTAAAAAATAATAAATTTAGAGAAATATATAATGTATTTACAATTATAAGGTTTCTATAGAGTTTTTGTTCAAGAGGAATGAATTATTTTAATAAAATTATCACAAAAAATTCCTAAAATACACATATTTCAAGTAATAAAATTCTCATTTGTATTTACTCACATACAGTTCATCTATGCGTTCTATTTAGTCAGTTGAGTTTATAAAAATTATATTTGTAACTCGATATGGCAAACTTTTTCATCATTACATGCAGATGTGTGTTAAAAAAAATATACCTGAATTAGATGTAAACAAGTTAATATGAAATTATGCTTCCAAACTAATTATCTTCCATGCCGTTGGAAGACTAAGTAATGCATTTATCTGTATATCTTCAGATTATAAAATATCTAAGTGTATACTGAGCACCTGAAAGTTTCTGCATATATTCTTATAAATACAAGGAATTTTGTTGAAACCTCACAGTGAGTTGAATTGCATCTTTCACATTTAACAACTGTGAAATTTAGAAGAATATAGTTCTTCGATGTCTTTATCGGGAGTTTTTTATTTGAATTTACTTTTCATTTTAATTCTGCACTACTTGTTGAAATTATTTAGAAACTGCATTGGAAGAACTATACTTTAATTGGGTATTTATTAGTTTTTAGTTTAAATTTATTACATAATTTTTTAATACACTTGTGAACATAGCTCTAAAAGAAATGTTTCATCACCAGGAAAGATAACTTTCAGGCACTTCAGACATAATTTGTGAAAAATTCCTGAAATGCATTCTTTCACAAATACTGTCAGTTTTTGATACCCTCAACAATTTGAACTGTCAAATATGTAAAAAAAGTAGAATACTTTACAAAAAATTGATTGACAAATAATATGACTGTGGTCAAAATCCTTAAAAAACTTATGAACATGATTACTTATTCTACAAAATTACATTGTTATTGAACGTGCTGGAAAAGTAAAGCATAATTTCTGAATATTTAATAAAGAAGCTCGATTGTGTCGATGTCAATTCTAAAAATAGTGAACATGCAAAAATGTTTATTCTAATAATACCATTATCAACTTGAGTTTTAGTAAAATACATGAAAGTCTAAAAAATAACTTTGTTCCTATATAAAAATGTGGCAGTCAAGAATTTAATACTAATTAAAAAATTTCCACTTTTTTTTTCGAAAATAGATGCCTACTATTGAAGCCAAGGTAACAAAAATACAACAAGGTTGCCTCCAATCCAAATACTTCTAGAAATGGTATTAGTTTTCGATACCTAATTTTGGAAGTTGAGAAAACTATCTACTTATATGTGCATCTTCTGTCTCTCTACAATTATAGTTGGTATCCCTTCTCGTTTCTACATTGTTAACCGCATGTTCTTGTCTTTTAATCGTCTCCTGAAAAGGTTCCATATAAAACAAAATTCTAGAAATTTCATCGTGATGAAAAAATCATTCATGCAACCGTTTTCTGCTACAAGGTATCAATGTAAATACTAAATGAACGAAATGGATGGCAAGCAAAAAGCTATAGATACTGAAATAAAAAAATAAAATACCTTGTAACGGGATAAAAACTTGAAATCGCCACGATCTGGAAAATAATTCTGCAAAATGCCTTGCAAAAGAGAAACAAAATTAAATTAAGCCACCAAATAAATACTAATTACATGGTCATTCATAGATAATTCCTAGGCTCAACTTATTACATTAATATTGTTACTGATACTTAAGACTTATAAGAAGTAATTATTTTGCTGTGTTACAAAAATCTACAGAAAAATATTCAAGAGATTTGGTGGGAATGTCATTTTGGTGGAGGCCCAAAATATTTTTTCTGTAGGTAATACATTTGGTATCTACTTTAATAAACTATTTCGTTGATGATGACCCAGAAAAATATGTTTCCAATTATTGACTTTTCTGTAATGCAGCCCGATTTTTTCTAACATTTAGGGTCCTGGACCACCTGAGCATTTTACCTATATACGTCACATTGTGGTAGTGGTAATTTTTAAATTATATGTAATGTTTTCTCTGGATGTTATTTGTTCGAATTTTGTCGCCTTCTTGTTGTTTCTTATTGAAGCCTTTACTCCTATCCAATTTGTTTCAAGTTGTAAATCTTTCTTTTTTTGCTTCCCCCATTATATCCAGGTGCTTTCTCTTACATCAAATTATAATTTCTCATAATTTTTTATAGTTACATGGTCTTTTATTGTAATCTTTTTTATTCTGTATCATGTTTTATTACAATTCTTGAAAATATCGAGCTTCCCTTAGAAGTTTGAGGTAAATTAGTAAAGTTATGATGAAATGCTTCATATAAAAGTTCTAAACACCAATATCATTTTCATTACCTCCACTAAATATGTATAAAGGATCATTTCATTTTATATTTCATCTTTTCCTTGAACATTTATATTTCAATTTTCCATGTTTTCTTTTTTCTAGTTTGTTTTGGGTTTTACAGTCGCTATTAATTAAATAGCCCAAAGCTTCTCCTGTTCATTTATTTTAATGTACTTCGCTAAGTATATTTACAAGATCTTGTTCCATTTTAAACTTTTCGGAGACCGCTTGTAATATTTCAATTTCCTTTTTCTAGTTTGTTGTGTCTTCTCTTCTCAAAGGAAGTTTCTTTAGTATTTTCCTTAGAATCATTTCGTATTTATCCACTGACCTTCCCTGTATCGTTCTTTAACTCTCTAATTTTGATCATAACCTTTTCTATGGCTGTGCCTTTGTTGGTCCTGTGTCGCAGTGGAGATGGCGCATCAAAGGAGTGTTCCGAGGACTGGCTTGGACCTTCCTTATCCCTACCAGATGTTTTTGATTCACTGAACATGAAGGCTTATTCGGTTATTATTTGGAGCTGGGATTTTTGAATGGGGATCATTTAAAATTGTCTGCTGGAAGGCATTATCTGGACTAACTAGGTTTTGTAACTATTTGTATTGTAATTCAGTAAACAAATACGGCAACCAATTTCAGCAAAATACACCTGCAGATCTCTCTTGAGGTTATTAAATGTACTTGGGCTATACTTTCCGTATGATTTATTATATGAAAGGCAAAATAACTTGGATAGTGGATTGAACGGTGGGAATAGTGGGTAGTTTTTTCCTGTAAGTAAATCAATATAAATAAACAGAAATTCAAGGAATTATGCTAGGTTTCACATTGCAACTGAAGAAATGAAGGTACAATCAAGTTTCAAATCTACTCAATGCTCGAATTGGAACCTCTGGAATAAAATAAATCCAAAACAAGCACTCCATCATTCTTCTCAGCGCGTTTCACCAACCAAGTCGGTGTCATCAGGAGATGCATTAAACTAATTACTACCTCTAAACTTGGTATCTATTTATATATAATGTACTCACTTTCATCAGACATATATCAATTATTTCGGATATAAAATAGTGAGAAATTTTCTTGTTGAAGTTTTTCAAGGTGTGTTGAACAATGCTTGATTTTTCTGATCTCCAAAATTAGATATGTGCTGCATATTCTTTGAATGACTCGCTTAGTATCCTTCAAATCTAGTAGATAATTCAATTAGGAAACATAAAATCTTCGTGAATCTTCGACCTTTCGAAAAAAAATTGATTCAAAGTTCATTGTTCTTTCATATGAACCCAGATATAATGGATTATAATAATAATAATAGAATTTATTCATCAATTAAAGGTTATACAAGGCAATATACATACACACATGCATAACACTTATCAGGCTAGTCAAGAAAGAAAAGAAGGTAATCTACAAATAAATTGTTAAGATAGTATAAGTATAGTCGCAAAACAAACCAGAAAAATTGTACATACAATAGTCAGTCTCACAGTTATGAAATATGAATTATAAAATTCTTCAAAAAGTATACTTTTTCAAGAAAATGTTTCAATTTATTTTTGAATAGAATGTCATTCAGATTCACATTTATCAAATCTCTTATTTTATTGAAACACTTGGTACCAATATGCTTTGGTGAATTTTCACAGACTGATAACCTTGAATAGGGTTGTCGAAGTTTTTCTTTATTCCTAGTATTATACATGAGTGTCTTCATTCCTCATTAGTTCATTTTGGTTACGTTATATGTACATAATCAGTTCAAGAATATATAAACATGGAAGGGTTAGTATTTGGAGATTCTTGAATAAAGGTTTACATGTTGTGGTTGGATGAGCATGATAAATCGTTCTTATTATCCTTTTTTGAGATACAAATGCCCTTTCAAAGTGACAAAACGACCCCCAGAAGATCACGCCATATTGTAGAGTAGACTGTACCATCCCAAAATATAATAGTCTCAAGATGTCTGCTGATACAGTATCTCGCAGATTTTTTATTATATAGCATATAGTTTCGAACATACAGTATTTATGTGTGCTTCCCATGTTAGCTTACTATCCAAAGTAACACCTAAGAACTTGATGGTTTGCATAGATTTATCAGATAAGGTTAAGTATAGGTCATAATTTGGATTCATGTTTTTTGTCAAGAACCGGTTGGTTTTTTTTCTATTCACGCTGAGGCCATTCTCAAGGCTATACCTTTCTATTTCATCACATGCCTTGTTACTTAATTTTGTTAATTGATCAATGTAATTGTGTGACATCAGAATATTAGTGTCATCGGCATATAATATCATTTGATTTGCGAATTTACAGGTGTCTTCAATGTCACTCAGAAAAGCTACAAACAATAGTGGTCCCAGGATTGAACCCTGTGGAACCCCTGAATTTATTACTCTTGAATCTGACTTCACACCATAAAATCATATTGTTAAAAAGTTAAAAGTGAAAGTAGCTTTCAAAACTATTTGCTCACTGCGATACACTGTAAATACAGGATGTTGAAAAATGAAAACTTGAGAATATATGAAATAAGCTATGAGGAATGTGAGGAAAAAACCATATCGGTCAGACTAGGCGAGCTATAAAAATCCGTTTCAAAGAACACGCAGCACATATCGCAGACCAGAAAAACTCAAGTTTTGCCCAGCAAGTCTTAAAGAACGGCCATAAAATAAATTAAAAAACTGTCTGAAATTGTTGAAATTGACAGTAGATTTTTTATGCTTTTGAAATTTTCGAAAAAGCAAACTGGCATAAAAACTGTGAAAACAAAGGTTACATTCCAAACAGCATACTGTTTACATTTGATGTTAAAAATTTTCAGAAATTTTCACGAGTTAATTTCCCGCGAATTTCTACCCAAAAACATTGATGAGTGCCCAAAAGTGAAAGTGTATCCTGTTAAATATAGAGACAAGGTTTACAGTTGGAAATTAGTATACTCCATTTCTTGAAAACGCCTGCTTGGATGGTGAAACGCGCGTCGAGAAAAAGGTTCAAGTCTGGTGTTTGGGAGAAGAACTTGTTTTCAATTTTCATTTCTTTCAGTGAATATGTTGCTACTTCTATTTTTGCTCAATTCTGTATCTGTCTGTCTTTATTGCCTGTTGAAGCCAAACATCATGCTACATGGAATGAGTATGTGCCAATAAATACCTAATCATGTCGGTATACTTACCCGTTCGCTTCAATTTAATATCTTTTGCAAGCCTTCTGTCAATCGATGAAGATTCTGAACTATCTAATGCTTCGGCTGAATCGGGGGTGTTCCCTGTAGAATTGTTTGGTGATGAACCGTCGCTCAATAAACCCAAATCTCCTGACTTTGCTTCAGAATTCACCATAGACCACGGACGCTGCTTTGGCGCTGTTGCAGGACAATTTTTCAGTTTCAAATGTTTCACCGAATCAGATTCATCTTGAAAATATTTTCAGTTATTCGAATACAGCTGTCAAAATAAAATTCAGAATTATGACAGTACCTGTTAGTCCATTCGGAGACACTCTTTTTGACAAAGTACTTGCAGGAGATTGATTAAAACTAGATTCAGTCGCAAGGCTGCCGTTACTGCTTTCTTGTGATTTAATGCTCTCTCCAGTGAACCGTCTGCTAAGTGGAGATGCAGAATCTCCGGTACTCTTTCTCAGGAAAGATGGAGAGAACTTTTCTAAGTTATCAATAGATCTGGACCTTGGTGTTGGAGTCATCAAACCTTCCAAATGAGAAAAATAATTTATTGATTTGATAAAACATTGAAACAAAAACTTTTATCGAACTCACAAATTTTTCATTGATTTATTAATCAAACAAGCTCATATCCTCCCAATATTACTGGAGTTTTTTCCCAACACCAAATCGTTATTTTTAACACCTCGACACGTGTTTCGATCACCAAGTGATCATCTTCAAAGAGGAAGATTAAAACCAACTGTATGGTTGGTACGCCTGGATGGTTCACCTGTATGGGTTACCTTTATAGCATAAACAGGATTAGCTCGCACTAGTTTCTAGTTTTAATCTTCCTCTTTGAAGATGATCACTTGGTGATCGAAACACGTGTCGAGGTGTTAAAAATAACGATTTGGTGTTGGGAAAAAACTTCAGTAATATTCATTACTACACCAAAGGTTCCAAACAGTGCATCATAAGTCATATCCTCTCAACTTATCGAAAAAAATCCATTACTAACCTCGTAGAAGTGGTGAATTTCTGCTTAATTTAGGTGTTCTGCGATCTTCACTTAATGTCGGTGATGAAAAGTCGTGATTTGGACTTCCAATAGTATGGAACGAATAGCAGTCATCTGATGTTGGTGTTACAGAGCCTGGACGGAAGAATGAATCCAAACCTTCCACCAAATCTTGTGATGTCGAATCTGTGTTATCTGGGGGTTTTACCACAGGTCGTGTTGGAGCTCTAGTTTTTGCTCTTCTGGGACGACCTGACCAATCGAAAGTTGATTTTTAGTGGTCTTACATATCGTCAACAGCAAAAATTAGATATTTCAGTAAAAACTGTTTTCCCAATATATCAAATCAGATTATTTTGATGATTGAAATGCTACTTTTATATTAATAAGTGGAAGCTGATCTGGCTTTCTTGTATATATTTTAAATTTCACAATATCTGTCATTGATGACACTCTGATGTTTCAATTGAAATATTCAGAATATGGGCCGAAAATTCTGATCAGATAAATAATAAGCCGTTGATGATTTTTCATCTTATATCACCCTCAGTAACAAACTAAAAAAATGGCATTCATGTTGGTGTAACCTTGTTTCGTTTTCAATAAAAAAGAAAAATAATGTTTACAAATTGGTTACAATTGAATAGAACTGGCCGATACTTGACGAAAATCCATATTAAAACTAATTAATACAGTTTATAGTAAAAATCATACAATAAACTGTATTGATGAGTTTTAAATTGGTTATACAAAAATAATTATTTATTCCACCATAAAACTAAATACATTGTAACCTTTATTATTGTTCAACAAGATATTATTCATAATAAGAACACAGCATACACAATTCACTGATCCATCTAACAAGTAACAAGTCATTATTTTTCAACGATGCTGAGTATTATTATCTATGGATCATCAGAAAAAGCAGGTATGTAACTGTAATAATGGAGAAAACCGTGTCTCATCTCATTTGTGTACTAAATGATAATGGCGATGTAGCAAATCATATGTTTGAGCAATAAGAAAATTTCAAATACCTGCTTTCACATTGTTAAATTTCCGTGGTATAATTATCATAGTTCGTTATTGACTGAATTCTTCTTTCAATGATTAACAGGTATATCATTGTTTTATATATCTGTTACTCTGAAAAAAAATCAATATCCAATCTCACCTTTATTAAGGAAAATGCCTTTGACTAGGTGTTGCAACTGATGACCAGCATTCGGTAATTCTGTGACGGAATCCTCCTCTTCTGAATTGCCAGGAAGTGATGGTAATAAACTAGGTATGTCGTCCGCTGATATTCCTTCTACACTATCGACAACTGATTTTGGTCGTAACTTACGACCGTGTAAACTCTTTCTTTTGATTGAAAGATAAGGTGTGGCCTAGTAATTAAAATGATATAATAAAAAAAATCGTGCATCAAAAAACATGAAAAATTTCAAAACCCTTTCATAGTATTTCAATTTGAAGAGATTTAGAATGGCGTCATGTTATTTCTCTTATTCTTTTCAGCAAACCCTTTCATCAATACCCATAACATGGGGGTGCATGAAAAACTAGTCCCTCATTATATGTAAGGTGTATGTATGCTAAATTTCATCGGTTCAGGAGAAGGACTTCAAAATTCAGTTGCAAAATTTGACCCGAACTGACACATACATACATACATAATATATGTAGATACATTACATACAAAGCAAGTTGAATAAAAGTTTGTAAAATGGGTGGGTACCTAAATACACTTAAGTACTATACTTACTAAATTTAAATATTCCAACTTCTGCATGAATGACAAAAAGTTGAGAATTAGGAATAAAACACATAATATTACAAATACAATAGAATATAAACCGCGAAAATTTTACTTACCAAAGGAGAATGATCAGACTGGTGGCTGCTGTCGGTAATGGAAATATCACTAGCGCCATGTCTCGAACTATTGGAACTACTTAACCTAGACCTCCTAGGGGGAGAATCAATTCTTATTGCACCTGCATCACCAACCAATATCTTGTAACTTCTCATCAATGCCTCATAAACTTCATCAATAACTTGTTCTGACAAATGGGAAGCAACCATAATATTCAGTTCTCTGAAATAATGGAACAAAGATATGAATCAGGCATTAGTAAAAAATGGCTGGTTTTCATCACGTCCTTAGACATGTCTGTTATAGAAGACTTACTGATTGAAATTACATTCATTGGCCTATTCAAATAGAACTTTATTGTATCTATCGATTGAAACTATTGCAGTGAAACATGTGTTGGGGTTTTGCAAACTGTTCAGTGAAAATCTCACAATTAAGTGTCACTTGAATACGTTCTGGATTTTCATCAAGTATTGGCCAATTCCATTACATATTCATTGGCTCATTTGCAAAAAAATAGATTTTCTAGACTGTAAATAATATTCATAGAGGAAGACCACAGATATTTTGAAATTCAGATATCCAACTGTCTGTTTGAAAATCTGTTCAAAATCTGTTTTTCCGTCAATCAGCTGTCGCCCCCATACGAACGACAACTCTCAGAAGTTGAGAAACTTGTTCGAGCTAAGGACTAACGAGGTCTTACCTTTTAACGTGTAATTCCTAACACTCAATGACAACATTCATTATTGCGAAGCCATAGCCATTCAAATAATCGTCGTTTCATTTATTTATTGTAACATTTGTGTACGATTCTAACTGAATAACAAAATATTCTGTAGATAGTTTTATACAAAATACTTGTTATCCCTGAATTTTGCAGCGCTACTTTGCGATGGTGCTCACCCCGAATAGTCCTCCACCTGCCAACACTGGTAAGTTTCCTGACAAGCTAATGGCAGCTTAGAGAAAAAGAGAAGAAGAAACAAGGCTCGACCTTAGATTTAATACGGTTAGGTTAAGTCTTCAAAAAGTCTTAATAGATGTGTTCTAGACTTTTACTATTTGATTAAAAATATAATGGCAGCAAACAACCAAAAAAAGCGTAATACGCCAAATATTCTTATAACAGGCACTCCAGGAGTAGGAAAATCCACACTATGTGAAAAATTAGCGGAAATTACAGGATTCAAGTGGCTTGAAATTTCCAAAATTGCAAAAGATAACAACTGCCTAGAAGGATTTGATGAAGTTTATGGCTGTTCCGTTTTGGATGAAGAAAAGCTTATGGATGGTTTAGAACCAGTTATGGCAGAAGGTGGAAATATCGTAGATTATCATAGTTGCGATTTTTTTCCTGAGAGGTGGTTTGACATCGTTTTTGTCCTGAAAGTAGATAACACTACTTTATATGATAGGCTGACACACAGAGGATATACCGGAAAGAAATTACAAGATAACATACAGTGTGAAATTTTCCAGATAATATTAGAAGAGGCAAAAACATCCTATAATGCAAATATAGTACATGAAATTAGTAGTGTGACGGTTCAAGAACTAGAAGATAATTTGAATAGAATAAGTTTGTGGATACAACAATGGTGTATAGATCAATGTAAATAAAATGCCATGAATAAGACGTTTTTGTTCAAATTTAAGTTAAGTTACCCTGTATTACCAGTGTGTACTTTACTACCGATGAAGCAACTTTTTTTTCTGATTGATTCAGCCGTTACTTGCTGAAGATCCATAGTAATTTCATAAACTATACCTTACGATTTGACGTCCACAAGCTTCATTTTTTTTAAATATCACCACGTTTCGCTAACACAGTAGCTTTTTCATAGTGAATAACGTTATTCACATTGAAAAGGCTACTGTGTTATCGAAACGTGATAATATTTTTAAGTAAAGTGTGGAAATCGAATCGTAAAGTGTAGTTTATGAAAGATAAAGCAACTGTTGGTGAAACACATCTAGAAGAAAATTGTTCAATTATTATCGTGGATTACCTTGTTCTGTTCATAATATCAATTCCAGCCTGTTGATTTATACAAGTTGTTACAAAATCCAATGGTATCTGTTTTTTCTTTCGACACTCTCGCTTAATGTCTTGTATTGTCTCTTCATCATGCAAAACATAAGGACATTGGTCTCTGCAACATTTGAGCATCTTCTCTGTAGTGGCCTGCAAAAATCATAGTGAATCAAAATCAAGTGATGTTGAACAGACTTTGAAACTCTACATAAACCACACTATAAATGAATCTGTTGATAAAACTTGAGTTGATACAGAGAAAAAATTGTGCTTTACGATTTTTATAATCCTTTCTCTAGAGAAAATGAAGTCATTATTACGTTTATTAGAGAATCTGTCTAGGAACTGTCTAACTGTACATACAAAATATGCCTGTCTAAGTTTCCAGTTGATATTGTTTCTAATTATCAGTAAATCAGTTGGGAAGTGAAAACATTTAAGTGTGGCAATATGATCAGTATTCTGTTAAATGACTAATTTCTGACTGTTAGTAACTACCCTTTAATTCATATGGGTCTAGATCTTCTCTTGCGTACATCCATACAGGCTGATTGGCCTAACTACATGGATATAACATAAAGAGAAAGTAGTTTATTACCAATACATAATAATAATATGATGTATTCATTAACGTAACTGTCAATATACAAGAACGGCATGGAGAAATACAGAAATATCAATTAAATAATTTATTATCAATTGACTAAAACTGTTTTGAGCTTAAGTCCAGTCCAATGATGTTGAGAAACCAGTCTGATTAGACAAACATCTTTGCTGTAGAGATTATATTTTAAACTTTTTTATCTATGTGTTGATGTTCGCATTATATCTAGGCAATTTATTTTGCAATTTTTTAGACCACCTAATAAATACAGTTCAATTCAAGTTTGACCAAACTTTTGATACATATTCAAGTATGAATATTAGTGGAGTGTCAAGGTGTTGAAATAACAGTTTGGTGTTTGGAAAAAACTACAGTAATACTCATAATAAAGTAATGCAATAGTTTTTATACCGTTATAATGCCTGCTTTGTCTGATTATATATCCTTACAGATTTCGTAATATTGTGAATATGGCTGGCAAAGGAAAAAGTAGAATTATAAAGTACCCCCAAATCTTTTACTTCCTTTACTTTATTGTCCATTATGTAATCAAAAATAAATAGGTGTTTTATTCTATTCATAGGTATAACATGACATTTACTTATATTGAATGAAAGTTCATTATTATGATTCCATTTTACTATAGTGTTCAAAACTTTTTTTTTCATAAACTACACCTCACGATTTGTGTAGTTTATGGATTACTATGGATCTTCATCAAGTAACGGCCGAATCAATCAGAAAATTAAAACGTTTTGTAATAGTTTACAATCCCTAAGCATTTTCACGTTTTTGAAAACCCTAAAATCGTCTGCAAAAAGCAAACCTGATGAATAAATAATTAGCAGTGATGAAAGATCGTTAATGATCTTTCATAAGTTACCCCCAAATCTTTAACTTACTCTACACGCTTCAATACTTCATTATTCATTGTGTAATCAAGAATAACTTGGCTAAGTAAATTGGTATCATAACATCACTAGAATGGGCTTTATCTCAAAACAGTATATTATTAAATTATTCAATTAATATTTCTGAATGATTTCTCACTGCGGTTTTTGTATATTGACAGTTAAAGTTATGAATATATTGTATTGTTATTATTATGTATTAGTAGTAAACTAAAATTATATATTTCTTGATGTTATATTCAAGAAGTTAGGCCAATCAACCTATTTGGATGAATGAATAAATAAATAAAGAACAATGATCAGGAAATATTTGTTACCTGTACATAATCACAAATGCTACTATGAACTTCATTAGCAGCTTGATGTAGCTTCTCTTCTACAGGATTAGGGCGCTTGTCATCTCTATGTTGAGCAACCTCTTGCAGCCTAACTAGGAGCTGTTTTGAATTTTCTGCATCCTCTATCACTCCTGTAGCATGGTTAATGTCATTACTTGATGATATCGAATCAGATGTAAGATTTCTTATAGCTTCCTGAGTTTGTTGCACTAAACGATCTAGGGCTTGCAGCTTAGAGGTCAACAAAAACCCAGGTTGCAAAGGTATTGCTTTAAGTAAGTGCTGTTTGTGAGAAACATTTCTGTTTAATAAATCTTGAATTTTCTTCATAAGTAAATCTGTACGTTCAGCATTTGCTTTCATACAAGGAGTTATGTCATATATAGGAAAAGGCATATATTGCACAGTTCGGTTACTCTCAAGAGCATATACTATGTCATTGTATCCTTGGAGTGTTATATTATTTCTATCATAAATGATTGTTTTCAGTTTATTGTTTATTTGTAAAGCTTTTGCTAACAATCTAGCACCAGAATCACCAATGTGGTTACCACTAATATCTAACGTTTCTAATGACTTATTATCTCCTAGAGCATTGAGAAGATTGAAGAGGTCCGAACGTAAGCGACAGTCTGGAATCATGAGCGACTGTAAGAGACACTCATCATCCTGTACAATTTGGACCACTGAATCCATAATGAGCGACATGTGTTTCTTCATTGTTCGAGCCATGTTCAGATGTTTGAGAGACTTATTTTTGCTTATTGCTATCACTACATTGCAAAGATCCGAGTCCATATCTAAAAATATATAATGAAAAAAATAATACTGAAATATGAGGAATGAGCTTACTGTTCTCGGATATATCAAGACTAGAAATACATCGAACACCATGTACACAGCTCTCTAAAACATGCGCACCTTGACTACCAAGTCCACAATTGCTTATATCTAACGTCATTTCTTTGGTAAATTCATTGCAGGCCAATCCTAATAATAGATTTCTGAAAAAATGAAACTATAAATTGGGTTTTCAGGAAAAATTATCAACATCAACATTTTTAACATTCTTATATAGAAAAATTGAATTGAAACTCTTGTTTTAAATGAATGTACTCCTACAAACTAGAACCGTAACACTCTTTTTGACGCAAGTTATTACACGGTAATAGCTACTTTCACGATAAACATGCCCTAAGATGAGTTTTTTGTTTCAATGCATATTAGTCTAAGAATAAGAATAAATAATATGTTGATCAAGAAACTGTTAAATGACAATATACTTTTTCCACATTCAAAAAAGAAAAAAATATAAAAGTGAACAGATTACATGAAAAGAGATATTTTATTTGCTATGCAGAACTGCAGAAAAACTTACTTCAGTGCTTCTTGGGGTAATTTACAATGCGAAATATTGAGGTATTTTAGATTAAGTGTTGAACTAAAAAATTGTTTCAAAGATATGGGGGCTTCTTTGTTTTTTTTTACTACTAAAGGGATTTCTGCTGCAGTTCAAGTGAACCAAGTTAGTTGTACAGCCCCGTACTAATGCACCAAAAAGCTAAAAAAAATAATAAGTAGGTATATTGTATTATTACAACTTAGAAATACTTACATTTTCGAGAATTATATCTGTAGAAGAAATATCTATATGTTGAAGTGCATTCGATTGTGATAAAAAGTTATGGAAATGCTGCAAAAGAATATTTTATAATAAATAAGTCTCTTAGGATAAAGAACTAAATACTTGTAATGGTGTCAAAACAGATCTCACATAACTTATAGTACGAAATGTACTACTGCAGCAGACATCTCCAATGGTAAATCCTTTGACTGAAGATGTCTGTCACAGTAGTAGAAGAAACTTTTGGTACTATAAGTTCTAATCAACCACTGCCTATCAGCCCAGATTCAGACCTCACAATATAATTACTAAATTTTTTGACTGACTGCACGCTTTTTAGAAATGAATAAGTTGATGGTATTCTATATACGTCTGAAATAACTAAAATACATTGCATAAGAATGACCGATTTCAATCAAGATATGGTTCCCATTGAGATAATTGCTTCTATAAAGTTCACAAAATCTGTTGTAAGACCATTTCTAGTTTTACTTTCAAGAACTTACAGTAATATCATCTTTCAAATTGTTTCCGCTCAAATTAAGAAAAATCAATGTTGTGAGAGAGCTTGAATTGTTGTTCAAGGCACTGAACAAATTGTTAACACCTTTGGAGCTCAAACCACAATGAGCTAAATTCAAATGGACTAGACCTTTATTGAGCTTCGGGATACAGCTTCCCAAATAAGTAGCACCTAAAAAAAGTGTCATTCTAATAGGGTTTTTCGTTGTTAAAATTTCTTACCTTTGTCTTCAATTGGATTAAATGATAAATCTATAGTATGTAGAGCAGTTCCTAGGTTTAGTTTCAAAACACTTGATAGTTTGTTCACAAAATCAGACTTCAGACCTAAATTATCAAGATATATTTCTTCCAGATTGAGGGATTTTCTTAAAACATGTAAAATTCTATCGATGTTGTCATGTGATAATTTTACTTGATTTGCTCTTAGTTTTGAGAACCACGTATTGTATTCAAGAGCACTGATTATTGGTATCAAGTCTCTAAAACATCACTTAATATAAATTCAGGACCACTGAAAAAGGTTCGATAAAAATTTGGAGAGTAATAACAATTACAAAATAACGCCAATATTTCACTAGGTTTGGTAGATTTTTGATAAGTCAAGTCACGAATCGTGGAAAACCAGGTATCAATAACAAAAATGAGTGTGATACTACAAAATTTACAAAACAAATTTTCTATTCAAAAGCTACATGATATAAAAAATAGAAAAAAGAAGCCCAAAGTTTGATTTTTAATAAAGATCATCCTAGACCAATTTTTGCTAGATTCCTCATTCAATAGTGTATGATTTTAAATTACCTAAAACTTGCTGTGGAAATACCCTGATCAAACCCAGATAGATAAACTGAAAGGTACTCACTTCTGATCCAGATATTCGAAATCTTTGAGACTAAGTTCTCTTGTATTCAAAGAAACATAAATGTTGTCAATGTCCCAGGCGACCTCTTCTCGATAAGTCATACCATGAAAATCACACATACAGGCATACTGGTTTGAGAAGCCCCCACAAGGGCCTACTTCCCTGCGACTACTTGCTATGGCCTCTAAATCTCTTAACTGCTGTAATCTGGTATGAGGAATTACCTCAATCTGAAGAGAAAATTATAGGTTATTACAAAATATTATCTTCAAGAGCTTCCATACAGTTTACTATAAAAGATGAAATGTTTTTATGAAAGACAGGTTTATTGGAAACTAACAAAAAGTGTGAGTTATCGAAAATAAAACCCAAAACTGCATTCGATTCAAAATTGGATCATATTTCTAGTCACTTTCAAAACTTTTCGGTTCAAATGCAGTGATTAGGGCCGTTCAAAACACAAAAATAGAGACTTGAAAATGATTCCATACTTTTCTTATAATATGATGTAGTGGCACTGTGGGGAAAATATTCCTAATGGCATTATTCAAAGCTCCTATCATATTATCGACCTCGGTGCTACATTTTGAGTCTTCTCCTACCAAAAAGGAGTAAACTTTGTCGTTAACTGTAAGGCTCAGCTGATTTCCTCTTTTGCTCTCCAACGCTTGGACTTCCAAGTAATGGAAGTGAGTGTCGATCTGAAAAACCAAAGAAAATGTTTATTCTGCTTATTGGCAGGGCCGGATTCAGAAGAGGGGCCCCCACAATAAAGATAAAAAAATATCCAAATTTTGACGGGTCAGCAACTTTTCGGTTTTCTTCCCAAACATTTATTTTTGCACTTTTACTAAGAATACGTTTGTTTTTGCAAATTTTTATTTGATCGAGCATTTCAGTGGCAATATTGTTTTTGAGGTGTAATTTGTACCCATGAGTTAAAGAAAAATATAATAAGTAAAAAAAAATCTGAAAAAACGGTGACCCTGCAGGTCATCTCTACAACTTCTCGTTTCTTCAAGCTCAAAATTTTAAAAATCATTTTACGAAATCACGAAGGGGCTCCAGGCTTCCAAATCCCGCCCTGCTTATTAGCTTTATAAATAACTTACTTTTGTTGGCACCTTTGCTGTGAGAAGTAAAATTCGACATGGTGAAAATACCTAGAAAAAACTGATGGTTAATATTATTCGTTGTCTACATTATGATACAAAATATATTAGTGTTTCCCAAAATTAGTAAGTAAATCTAGAATCGTTAACAAAATATTATGGAAAAATGCTTGGCAAGTCGATTTTTATTTTGAAATTGTCACTTCAGCTTGTAATTTTCAACCCCTGTCAAACTTCAAGAGTAGCAACCCCGATTCGAAAAAGTAAAGTACCCCTTATGATAATATTTTATTGAGAATACTAATTCACAATGAAATATAATTCATAAGACAATTGAAAGATACCGAATTTCACATTAGATAGGGACAAAAATGTGTCTATGAACACATTATACAGTGTGTAAAAGCCAAATGGAGTAAATTCCACTAGTTCGGACTTCCATTGTCTATTATATAAAATGATTTGAAATCCCTGAAACAAGTAAAAAAGAATAATTAAAAAGAATAGTTGAAAATAACAATTATATTAAGCAACAATAAACCTGAAATGAAATGATAGTGAAATAACCTACAAGTGAAAATATAATAATTGAATAAATAAAAATTAAAGGAATGCAAAAAGAAAATAATAAAAAAATAAAAAAGTGTAGAGATTCCAAGTCACGTTAGTTCACGACGTTTCGATTGTTGGTATCTACAATCGTCTTCTGGTGATGACTGGTGAGTCATCACCAGAAGACGATTGTAGATACCAACAATCGAAACGTCGTGAACTAACGTGACTTGGAATCTCTACACTTTTTTATTTTTTTATTTTTTTATTATTTTCTTTTTGCATTCCTTTAATTTTTATTTATTCAATTATTATATTTTCACTTGTAGGTTATTTCACTATCATTTCATTTCAGGTTTATTGTTGCTTAATATAATTGTTATTTTCAACTATTCTTTTTAATTATTCTTTTTTACTTGTTTCAGGGATTTCAAATCATTTTATATAATAGACAATGGAAGTCCGAACTAGTGAAATTCATCACGAAACATTGTCAATCACCTTCAAACAAATGGAGTAAATTCATTATTTCGGTTAGTGTACATATTTAAAAAAATAAAATAAAACACGTGAAATGTAAATTATAATTTGCCACACCTACCTTCCACCCTGTTAGAATGACAGTTACAACCCCCTATTTTTCAAATGGGAAGTACAGGTTCGTGATATATTGTTTGAAAGGTATCTTCATTCTCTATTCAAAAATATTTTCGCTTTCAAGTTTTTTGCAACAATTAAGATATAATAAATTAAAATCATGTTATTACCGAAATTCGATAAAATACACTCAAAAACTAAAATGTAATGCAAAACGTAATGAAATGTAGAATACGAATAAGAACTATGGATGGTAATGAAGTAGATGTTCAAAATGTTCACCGCGAACGTCTTGGCATCCTAATCCTAATCTCAAATAAAACTGTCCTCATTATTTAACATATCAGGCGTGACCGACCTAATCGCCAGCGTTATTCGTTCTTTTAAGTCATTCAAATCTGAAGGTTTAGTTTTGTACACATTGCTGTTTACATTTCCCAATAAAAAGAAATCAAATGATGAAAGATCAGGTGATCGCGCTGGCCATTCAATCGATCCTTGCCTCCCTATCCACCGATTGGTAATGTGGTGGTACTCCATTCTGCTGAAACCATATCGTTTTCACTGGAACTTGAGGGTTTCCTGGATCAGGATATAAATTTGCTAAAAAATGGGCGGTAAATTAGGAAATTTCTAATTAAATAGACGAGCTACTTCCTGTTGTGCTCGGAGGTTTTATCTCCATAACCAACCATTTGTTAAACTGTTGTATTATGCATTTCCTTTAATCTAACTATTTGTCAGACTTGAAGTTAACGAACTTTAAACTTAAATTAAAATACTGACAGCTAATGTTGTGACATACAAAACAAGTTGACAAGGCGTTTTAAACTAACGTTGCCACGGAAATCATTTACAGTTTTTTAAAGGATACCATCTAAAAAGAACATTGCTATGGTTTTTGCTTACTTTCTTATTACCAATACCTGAACATGAAATAGGTTTTGAGTATATTGCAATAAGTTTTGAGTGCATTTTATCGAATTTCGGTAACCAGATAATTTTAATTTATTTCATCTTATAATTGTTGCAATAAACTTGAAAGCGATAACATTTTTGAATAGAGAATGAAGAGACCTTTCACACGATATATCACAAGCATACACTTCCCGTTTAAAAAATTGGGGGTTGTACCTATCATACGACGGGGGTTGCAGTTAGGGGTAGCATTTTTCCGTTGAAGTATGTCAAATTATAATTTAAATTTTTTTCATAAATATATTGAGACTCACTGCATCATATCAACTAGAGGTAGGTGTACATTCAGTGGCGTAACTACAGGGTGGCAAGTCGCCAAAATGCCACGGGCCCTCAGCCGAAAGGGGCCAGAGGAGAATCCCAACTCCCAACATTTATTATTATACATGTTTAGTAAAAAAAAGTTTTGTCTTTGATTTATTTTTGTTACCTACTCAGTTGCATACACAAGTAAAAAATTGTATTAAAAATTCAAAGTATTTTTTTAAAAAAGTTGTAACCCAGTTTCAAAACGTATCCGATAGATAATAAAATGCTCGCCACGCGTGTTGGTACGAATATTACTGCGGATGTTCGGGGAATTTCCGCTGTAAGTACCGTGGACAAGTGTACGATGGACCCAATACCATGAAAGGCACTTACGGCGGAGTTCAAAAACTCATAAGAGATATAGATCCAAATGCGGTTTATGTCCATTGTGCTGCTTAAAATTTAAATTTGGTGGTAAACGATGGAATATATTACCTAGTTTTCTATCTGACAATAAAGGAGAGACCGGGGTATCATCAAATTCAGTAACAATAAAAACAATGAAATCAACTAGATGGGCAGGACGCTTTGATGCCATGTTTGCTTTAAAAGTTCGGTTTTTTGATGTTCAAAAAGCGCTTACAGAAACTATTTAATTAAATTCCAAAACAGATGAGAGAAATGAAGCTATCTTGCTGAAGAAGAAGATAGAAAACTACAATGTTATTATGTTGTTGGTTTTCCATTGCAAAGTCTTAACTATATACGTGGCTTCTAAAGTACTTCAGTCTAAAGCCATCGATCTTTTAAATGCGTCAATGCGTTTGCGACATGAATTTGAAGATTTAAAAATGGAAGCAAATAGTATTGCAGTGAAATGGTCTATAAACCCTGAATTTCCCAAACCTCGTCAGAGAAAAATGAAACGTCATTTTGATGAAATTTGTGAGAATGAACGTCTCCAAGATCCTGGAAGCTTGTTTAAAGTGAACGTATTCTATCGTGTATTAGACATAATCATTATTCAACTGAAATCGCGCTTCCTTGAAATGAATGAAATTGTTTCCAATTTCAGTGTCTTGCAACCTGCCACTTTGCAGAATTTGAACGATACTGATTTACTGGAAAAGGCTTTAGCATTTGTCCATATAGATAAAGAAGATATATCCATCTCGTTTTCCAAGGAAATTCTAAGTTTTCGATTCGCTTTCTGGACACGGAATAGAAACATCATCTTCTATAAGAAAACTTGCTGACTTATTAATAATGAAAAAGCATTTTATGTCTTAAAACTTTCCTGAAGTGTGTACTGCATTTCTATTATTTCTCACCTTTCCTGTGACTACGGCTAGTGCCAAGCGATCATTTTCAAAACTGAAATTGATTAAAACTTATTCAAGAAATTCTATGGGACAAGACAGGTTAAGCAACTTGACTATTCTATCCATCGAAAATTCTATGGCCCGAAATTTGAACTTTGATGATGTCATTACCACTTTTGCTGAACAGGAAGTCCAAAGGAAGGAATTTTAATAATTAACATTTATATTTTGAACACAGTGTGTGCTTACAACAATATGATGATTCGGACTGGGTATATCAAATTGCTTTTTTGTTTTTCAAATAATTTTGACTACTCTATATGCCCATATCGATTAGATGCTGACTGTACTTTAAATTAGGTACTTTTAATATAAAGTGAATTATTGGAAAGTCAAGTATAATTCTAAAGTTTGTATGTACCTACTTGATGTAGTAATTTATTATTTTACAATTACAAGTAAAAGTGTATCAATAAGTACTATAAAATCAAAAAAATTATTATTGTTGGTTCAGCTTCTTCATATTGAGGGGAGGGGGCCCATCCGATAAATTTGCCACGGTCCTCGAACGGTATAGTTACGCCACTGTGTATATTCAGACTTTTGAAGAAAAACGAATTTTGGGATGCAATGAATGAAAAAATATTATGAATTCTGGTATTAAAATTGGTGTGCCCAGAGTTGAAAATACTCTTTTCTTGTAAATAAGGAAGTAAATTTCCTGATTTTATTTCATGAATGAAAATGATAGACAACCAATGTAACGAGTTTAACATATCCCAAATTGGTATGAGTTTGGGACATGATAAAGATATTCAAACTTCACGATTTTGCAATTTTTGAGGGCTGTAATTATATTTTTGATTCAGAAAAAAATATAATTGTAGAGCTATGCATGCAATGGGGTAATATGATAGTGTTATATAGTTTCTGACCATATTGTGCATTCGAAAAACATTTTATTGTGAGATTTTCACTAAACAGTTTTACAAAAACGAAACATGTGATTCGCTACACAATAGCTTTTTCAAGCGTATCTATACCAAAATCTACATATTCAATGCTTTATATATATTTTTACAATTTGAAGTACCTGAATTTTACCTACTCAATTAATGTTAAAAATATGTGCTTGAGTTTGAGAATGAATTCTAATAACATCAACATTAGAATGTCATTTGAAAATGTCCTTGTAAGATGAAACTGCAGTAACGATAATTACTAATACAAGTGGTATAAAAACATAGTAAGTTTCAATTCTCACTTTTCATACACTGATTATTATAATGACTTGATAAATCCCATGTTACAATGATAATCCTATTTCCAAAATATTCAGCATTTTCAAACCAGTCCCATCACATTAAATGAAAATGTTTATTACAAGGTCATTAATGTAGTTACTTCTTTGCATGATCTACACATATATAGAGTTACTTTTTGCTTCCTTCCTTTCTTTCTTTGGAAGATTCCCACATTTCTTTGTATCGAGATGAAGTAGAGAGCAAAAAACCTTCTTTCCCAAAAATTAACCTCCCCTAAAAAATACCTCTTTCAATATAAATGTAGTTATTGAATGGCAATTCATTAAATAAATATTTTATAGTAATACCTGATGCCAACCATTATGGAATGATTCACTTACATTCACTTCAAAATTAAGGAATAAAAATAAATAAACAGAAAAAGCACAGCAACAATTTGGTTGAAACAGTTCAAATCAAAGAATTAAACAACATGAAACATATTTATCTATAATTTTATTTTGCATATCGTTTGGTAATCAATTATTAGCTTTGCTTTAGTATATTTAGTTTCAGATATTCAACGCAAAGAGTGAGGAGCTACAAATTAAAACATTAATACTTATATTACACAATATATTTCTTATACACTAGATAAAAAAACTCAATAACACTTTAGTCATTTATTTTACAAATATCTTCGTATTGAATCCCACTAAGTTTTTGTCCTGTCAAAACCCCCTTAGCTATTTCTATGTCCACACAAAAATTTTTTTCATCTAATCTTAGAAGCTTTGCAATTTCACCCCTATATGCCCCGTTCACTACCTTCACTATTTTGCCTAAAGCTGGAATAACGGTTTCTAAGTATTTTTGGTCAATTTTAAGTTTTTTACCACTTTCAGTCAACTTAATTATGGCCCCATACTTTTCTACAACTTCCTTTACAACACCTTTTTGTTTGTAGTATTCATCTCCCAAATTTTTAGTAACAACTTTAACTATAATGCCTTCTGTTAACCAATAATCTTTTCTATTCTTTTTTTCCTTTTCCATCTCCTCCTGCTCTTTAATTTCATCTAAAACTGTTTTTTTCTTAATGTCAGTCTTTATTTTTTTGGAATTATGTGTAGCCACATCAGCTGACCTCTTTGCAGAATTAACACTAGGGACCGGAGTTGAGAGTTTTTTATCAGATTTCCACTTCATATCCAGCTTGACAATTTCTTCATCAGTTTCTCTAACTAATTCAGTATAAACTGGATCAACAGGAGTCCCTGCTTTTTCCAAAGCAAGTCTTGCTTGTTTCTCTATGAACTCCATCTGTTTTTCTTCGTCGTACTTGTCCATTCGAAGCTTTTTTTTCTTCATTTCCTCTCGTTGCACCGTCTCAGGACTTCTATCAATATACGTTATGAACCATCCTTCTTCAGTTTCATCAACAACTGCTTGACCTGTTTTTCCCAACCACTTGACGAATCCAGTGAGGGTAACCCAACGAGTACTGTTCATGTGAATATGATCGCGGTCACGGATATATTCTTGATATACTCGATTTGCATTCACTCTTTTTGTTCCGAATTGTCTCCTGAGAATTTCCACATATCCCTTAGCAAAGTCATATGAAAATTCATCAATATATTTTCTGGGATTGTCAGCAACAAGAAGCAGTTGCCTCTGATGAGACTCCGAAGTGGTATGACATTTGAAACCATTTTCATCTCGACACTGTTTCTGGCACATCTGACAATACCATCTGAGTTTCTGCAGACCTTTTGCCTTCATTTTATTCGCCAAATACTTGGGCGTACCAACTTCTGCTTTCTTTCCCATCTTGATTAATGCAATATTACTTTGAAAACTATTTAATCAAATTCAACTTAACCTTACTTCACTCTTCACTTTTATTCCAATAAATAAATAATCTAGGTAAATAAAGAGAAAGAGTGAGCAAATATATAGAAATGACAAATCAATTTTTCTCAATGGTACCAACTGAAAGTAATAAAAACACTAATTTATGGCGGCCCTTATAAATACCTGAGAATATTGATTTTTGTAAAAGAACCTAAGGTACCTTCAGTAATATAGAAATGTACTTACCAAAACTCTGTTTTCAGTCTTGTCTCCTTTGGTTTCCAGTCGAACCACATTTTTGAAAAGTATTTTTACTTTATTTCCTACTGAGGATTTAATGCTTTCTGTTAAAATAATTATGTTATAAAAGAGGTTAGTTATTCATGAAATTAGGTATATGAAAATGAAATAGTCTGCAGATTCTCAGAATTACCAAGTATTGTTGTCTTTGATTATTCAGGACCTGGGAATAGGAATGAACTACATTCAGAGATCGCTTTATTATATGCAATTACTGATAATGTACCACAAATACGATTTTAAAATATTCATTTTCAAATTGTGATAGGTTCATAACGTTTTTGCCATGAAAAAAATCTCAAGGTTTTCGGGGCAGTATGTCATTAGATTCACCCACAATGAGTACAATTGCATTGGCTAACATAATTCTTGGAATTCTTATAGTAAATAGCAATTCTAAGAAACTGCATGAAAATAATACATAAATATCTTACTTAATTATGTATTATAATATTGGTTTATGAACACACATCAATTTTATAACTATAAACAGCGGCTTGGATAATTTTTTGGCAAATAATTTGCAAATATTTATATTGACACTCCCCATCAAAAAACAATTGAGATCTTTTATAAAGATATCGCTCACCGTTTAAATCCTTTGTTAGTTGTGATCTAGTAGACATAATTTGAACAACTAAAACGCAAACACCTCATTTAATTGTTTTAATTAATCATTTGCTCAAATTAGAATAAATAAAACTGCACTTTTTTCAATACAGCTGTCACTGTCATAATTACTTGGGACTTTGAATTTATTAGGTTGGCGTCTTTCTGTCGTTTATAAACATCAATTTAATAGTACATAGGTAAGAAAGGAAGCTGAAAATGAAATATCACTGATCTGTTTAGAGGTAATGCGCTCGCGCCATAAATCAAAGAGTACGAGTATGAGACAATGTTCCATGTTACTAAGTGAAATTTTACCTCTTTTATTTACTGTATTGTGTAGCAAGTCTGTGAATAATAAAACTAATTAATACAGTTCATTGTATGATTTTCACTACAAAAGGGTCACAAAAACCGCTACACGTGTTTCGCTATACAATAGCTTCCTCAAGCGTAAACTAAAAGTTACTTCTAAATTACAATTATTTTATACTCTAACATATTACCTACTTGTATGCCTACTTTCTAATGAATGAATCTACCTGTAGGCAGATAAGAATTTAACTACATGAATACATTTTTCGAAATGCTCATATGCTCATATGCTCAACCATTTTCACCTGAAAATGAACAGATTCAATAATGGCGAATTATTCAATTCAGTTTCATCGTTCATAACGTATTGAGACTTTTTGAATTCGTTTATTGAATGAGTGGCATATGTGGAATTAATTTTTCTATTCTGAAAACTATTTATGTATTCCACAAATGCCACTCATTTAATCACAGATGGACATGAGTTCAACCATGAATTCAAGCCCTTCCATTTCCAGAAGCTAGGTTTGAAACTTAACATGTTAGAGAATATGGAAATGAATAAATTTAAAAAATCTCAATATCTTATGAACAATCAAACTGAATTGAATAATTCGCCATTATTGAATCTGTTCATTTTCAGGCAAAAATAGATAAGTACCTACACTTATGATACTTATGATTCATTCATTAAAAAGTAGGCATAAAAATAGGTAATATGTTAGAGTATAAAAAAGTTGTAATTTAGAAGTAACTTTTTGTTTACGCTTTTATAGTGAATGTCATACATTTAAACTGTATTAATTAGTTTCAATATGAATTTTCATCAAGTATCAGCCAGTTCTATTCAATCTATGAATGATATATCTGATTCGATTCCATAACGAATGTTTGAAAAACTAACTGAATAGAGAAAAGTGTTTTTTGTATAATTCAGTGTTCAGTGTTTCGAAAGTATTTTCCTTTCGTGTAATTCATTGTTTATATAAAAGTAGCTGTTTCGAGAGGGTTTTTTTCCAGTTTGTGTCTGAAAAGTTACTTCTTTGCATGATCTACACATCTTTGTATGGAGTTAATTTTTTGAAATTGATTTGATTTTTTCTTTCCTTTGGAAGATTCCCACATGTTTTATATAAAGATGGAGAAGTAGAAAGCCGAAACCTTTCTGTTCCAAAAATGAATCTCTCCTAGAAATATACCCCTTTCAATTTAAATCATTTTCTCTCGCTAACCATGTGAGTAATGTAACGTAGCAGAATTAATCCACATTCAGTTGAAATTCTCGCGATAAAAAATTGAAGGGGAATTGTAACTCACAATTTTTGAATTGTGACGTGCCAAAATCACAAAATACTAACTGAAATACCTACATTGCTCTGATAATAGAACTTTTGGCATCAAAACTGGCATGAAAATGACACATCACCACACTATATCTTAAATTTAGCTTTCTACTGTAACATTACCATCACCATGACATTGAGTGGCGCAGTATATGTTAATCACCTTTCAAAAGGATCGTAGTGAATATATTTGAATTTCTTTTGAAACATCCCAAAAAATATCTGATGGTAGTAATGACTTATTAATGAATATATAACTGAAATAAGAGAGTTCTTGTTCCGATTCGAAGGTTTAATGCAGTACACATTTGTTCCTTCATAACACAATAGCCGGTCATAGAATGTCCTCAGAACTGCATCCTGACCAGAGCCCAAAAAAGGGATTCAAACATTATCAATATAGAAGATATGTACGGTGCCACTTTACTCATAGTTGAATGGAATGATAGAACGACACAACAAAATGATCCTCATCCAGGGTGGTTATCGTGGAAACTAGTGGTTATGTCAGGTGTCTGTTTCTTCACAATTAACCATGTTTCAACCAAAAAAACACAAGACGCGGTTCATCTCATACTTTAAATTATCAGATGGCTATATAACCACGGAAATCTTACCGAACACATACTTTTATACAAAGGATGTAATAAAATTCACATTAGATACATTCATAACATATTATTTGTCTTTCGATTTGGAAACAAGTTTATTATTAGTCTGATTTCTGAAAGCTAGTTTCACATGTTCAAATTGGCTAAAAATTCTTTCAAGATTATGAGATTAGGAACCTAATGAAAAATAAAAATTAAGCTATGGTATTTGAGGATTATTATTATCAATATCATTCAAATTGTAGATACTGACATTATTATAAAAACAATTATTATTTTTAAAGGTTGAGATAACTGTTTTGAAGTAACAATTTTGTGAGTTTTCTTAAATTTCGTACACAAAGGCTGCTAAGGTTAGTGACCACCACTCGATTTTTTATTCCCAAAATGAGGTTTATTTTATGCTTCTCCTGATGGAAGGTGTCATAATTTAAATATCTACCAGATGCACATAGCTTTCTATACCACGGAGTTATTAAGGAATTAGCATGTCGTCGTATCAATAGTCGTATTCGGATTAATTAGGACGATCCTAGAACAGTCCGAAAAAGTGCACAGTTGTTGAGGCTGAAATTTTTGCGCGAGTTCTTGCTCATGCTCAGTGGGGCAACTGTTTAGAATTTGGAACCGTCCTAGAATCGTTCCCGTTCCGGAATACGCCTTTGATTTGACAGCTTTCACGATTAACTGTGAAAAAATTGGCGTTTTAAATACACGAATATTGCATTTATTCGGAAGGGCAGAAAATGATTTCGAAATAGTCAGAAAAAAGACTCCATTTTAGTTATGTCTCCTGCACATGGTAAACAGGAAATATCTGATCCTGTAGAAGAAATGTTGAAAAAAACTGGTTGTATAAAACTCCACTACAAAGTACAGGTTATCTTCATTCAAAAATATATTTGAAAAGCCTTTTACTAAAAATGTTAGTTTTAGGAGTGCATTGCCGATACCAAAGATTGGAGAAAATGTCAGGATCAAGTATCCCAGTTCAAAAAATGTATGGCTAGATATAAAGACAACAAAAGTTGATTATATAATTGTTATTTACCTGTAAAAGTGTTAAAAGTTTGTTCAGTGATACAATTATGAATGTTTTACTAGGAAAATTGACTTCTTTCATGGCAACCAAAATGGTCATTATAGTACGAACTGATTTAAACATGGGCCGTGGAAAATTAGCTTCTCAAGTTGCCCATGCTGCTATTTTGCTTTTTCAGTCATCTATGAAAACATCACGTTCATCTTTAAAATTATGGTTGAGTATGGGTCAACCCAAAATTGTTCTCAAAATTGATAATGACTGTGAGAGAGTTTTGGAAGATATTTTTCACAAAGCAAAAAAAAACAACTTGAATGTATGCTTGGTGAGAGATGCAGGAAAAACTCAGGTGGAAATAGAAACTTTAACAGCTGTAGGAATAGGTCCAAACTGCGAGAAAGAAATTAACAAAATAACTGGTGATCTTAAATTGTTATGACTATATGTGTACAATACTTTTCATTAAATCAATTTTTCTATGCATCATATTTTATGAGTTTCAAATACAAAAAATTTGACATGAATCGCTGAAAGAGGTTCACTTTCCGTCTCTCTGCAGTTTTTATTACAAGGACGACTTGGTATTACCAGAGACCAAAACTTACATTCATAATAATATACCAGACATCTCTGTTTCAAACTGCCATATGTCTTCAGTGGTAGCACGCTTGGTCATCTGCCAAATGTAAATGAGATTCGTTTTTCACTGTTTCAAGATTTCACAGCAAGGGCAAGTAGGTCACATATGACATATTCTGTTAATTGTATAGAAGTCGTTTGCGTAAAGGGAGCTTTGATTATGTCTGAATGAGTTCAAACTGCTGCATCTTTGACCCAAAATGAAAAGGAGATCTGAACCCCAGATGATGTACCGGGAAACAGGAGAAGGTTGATGAAAAAAAAATGAAGGTATTTGTCATTGCACCTGAACGGCTTTTTTTCCATGTACAAATTATATCAACCTCAATATTTAAAAAATGTATTTTCTCGGCATGGACTCTTCTTCATATTTTTTGAATGAAGGGTGATTAACTTCACCCCATAATAAGGTTAATTCCCCGGAACTTGTTGACTTATAACTTTGAATGTTAATCCAGAGAGAACAAGAAATACAGAAATCTTCAAAGTACCATCTTAGCATACTATGGCCAGAATGAGTATAGGTAGTAACATTTTGAGACTTGCTAACACTTACAATGTGGATTTAGAACTTTTTAATTCTTCTTTGAATTCATTCAAAAAGATTGTAATTGATTAGCTCATTTTTGCCTGTTTTTATATTTTTTCCTTACATCTAACTGATAGTTATGGTACATATGTGTGAATTTAATTATTTTGTAAAAATAGGCAATGCCGCAAATAAATACATATTCTTCAGTGAATCATTTCAACACTTCCAAAAAAGTTCTCACAATTTGATCGACTTTTCGGTGAGTGACCACCTTTCCTCTTTTTGACAGTATGTGCGGTGAGAACAAGTAGAACACTGCGTCCATTTCCTCAATGCCTTTGATAATGCCTAACACAGTTGCAATCAAATCGCAGGCATGAAAATATACGACAAACTCTGAAAATAGTCAAAGATAAATTTGTGACTTTTTGTATATTTCAGTTTTGGAAAAGACAATTTCAAGATGTTTTGATCATTTCTGGCCTAAAGGTTCAATAACTAAACTGTATTTTGCCTTAAAAAGTTTGCAACTCTCCAAACTTTCTCAAAAATTGTCCTTAGCAAATGCCTGTTTATGAATGTCCTTATAGCTTTCCAACTTTCTCAATTATTAACTTAAAGGTGATGGCTATCAATGGGAATTTCTCTTTGAAATGCCCAAACATTCTATGGCAATCCTTATATTTGTCAATAAATAATTGTGTACGTCTAATAAGAACATGTAGTGCGAACATATCGAGAAATATTTTATTGGATAATATAAAATATAATTTAACAAATGTGCAGATTATAGTCTAGATGAAGTTGAGAATAATAAAATGAAAAGAAATAAAAATGAAAAATATTTCATATTCACTAGAAAATATATTAAAACGAAAAATAAAAGTAAACATTGTAAATGTATTTTAAGGACAATCCTCCAACTTCATCTAAATTGAGACAATTAGGTGTATTAATTGGATTACGTGTGTAATATAATATTAGAAATATTTTTAAATTGAGAATAATGGTAATTTTTCACAAAAATACGTTTTGATAAATACCATTAATTATTTACATTTCTTCCTCATAAATTACTCAAGCCGAACAAATAACGCAAAATACACTGTATTTTTGGTACATGTCAAATCAAAAACAGATTTACACAATTGTACTAATCCCAAAGAATATCACTTTCAAATCCTTCCCTTTCTAGTATTCAAGAAACAAATTGAAAAAAAAACAATAAGAAATATATTTGAAAAATCAAAAATCGTCTATCTCCATAAGGTATCTTCTACCTCAAATAACATATATGTGAGGTCAATATCTCTTTCCTCTTTGTCAGTAATAACATTGCAATCAAAATGGGAGAGAAAAAGGATTTTTGTAGTTATTCATATTTTGCATCAAACAAAGTAGGTGCTATTATTATTTCTAGCGAAGATCTCGTGTTTTGAAATATCTGTAAGCTTTAATTTCATTTGATTGTTTCGATGGTTAGCATCAATCAATCATTGGTCACCGATGTTCGATGTCCATTCTTTTGTTAGTGTTTGATTATGCAAAACAAAAATGAGGAAAAGACACATATTTAGGCCTAGCTCAAAGTTAGCTGTCAGACACTCTGTACTAAATGGAAATACATTTTTGTAAATGAAAATATGTAATTATCAAACTCGTAAATTTCATTATCAGTCTTGTTTTTTTTTTAGTTTCAGTATTTAATTTCATGAGATTAAATTTGCCATAAACCAAAAATTTACTATTACTTTTGCTTTATTAATAAGTCTCGAATTAGTTCCTTCACAAAGTGCTGTTGAAAAAAAATTAATGACAATTTTCTTATAAAGATTTATACTTTTTTAATTTCAGTATTAGAGTAAATGTTCTTTCTTTAAATTCAACAATGAAAAAATCATCCAAAGTCCCATAATGATTTGATATATAAATAATACAATATATAATTTTTAAAAAGTATGATATGAACAATATCGGCAATATTTTCGTAATATCAAAAAAGTGTCCATATCAAACATGGAAACACATTCGGATGTTTTTCAATGAATAATAATAAAATAAATTCAGTATTAATTCATTATAATTGATTGTGCTGGGCAAATGTCTATATTTATACGATAACTTCATAAATATACAACTAAAATTTATGATGCCAAAAAGACCACAGAAGATAATTTGAATAGTTGTGTGTGATAGGGCATTTAGCTGGATAACTGTAGAGGTCATGAATATGATAATGGAACCAATATGCATGGAGTAAAACTGTCATCCAGAAACGAACATTCAAAATTAATGCACCTATTTTGTACCTAATGAGAATTACAGTTGGAATATCGTCCTATGGCATGAATGTGCAATACTCTTAACAAAATCAGATTTCCAGAGACTCCAACAGGTTTAATTTCTGTCATTTATTTTCTATATGTAAAATGTCGTAAATGGTGTTGAGATTGTGATCGTTCTCCAAAAGGCGGAACATAAAATATGGTACCTTCAAGACACTCCCACATACTGGAAAAACAGATAAAATAAAAAGACTACTGAATAAACAAAATATTAACAAGTTACACATAGACAGGATAACATATCAGATATCTACAAACTAACATACGGATCATGCCCAAAAGTTTAAAACGAGAATCAATGAATATAAAGAAGTTTGAAACTGAATAAGACCAATTCCACCTATGAGTGCCACCTTTTAGAAAACAATCACAATTTTAATACTACATATAGAAAATAAAGGACAGAAATTGAATCTGCTAGAGTCTCTGGAAGTCAATAAGGCCAAACATTCAAATTCCCCATTAAACGACCAACAAGAGGTTAACCATTCACCATTGTTAAACCTTTTTTCATAATTACATTTATTCATATTGAAAATTTACGTACTGTCCAAAAACCGAGATTGTAATTTGTTTGAAAAATTATACCTATTATCTCATTTACTATTAACCAATTTAGAAACTTACTGTTTCCATTATCATGGATACTGTTATTATTGATTTTCATAAAATAATGGGTCAGTATATTCATAAGTGGTTAACGGAGAAATATATTTTATACAGACAGATAAAATTATGGACACTATGAATGGAATGTGTCAACCTAAGTGAGATGCACTAAAGCAGCATGTATTACATACAAAAATTATAAGTGTGTGATAGTAAACTTCTGAAGCAAAACATGTTTTGCAAATATGACGGTGAAAGATCAAATATTGATAGAACTGATATCTATGTAAGATAAATTAACTGAAGGGTACCTAAACTTAGAAGCAATTCCGAGAATAATTATTACTAACCCACCACACACAATTGTGTCTAGAGAATAAAAAATAGTCGATATACATTTAGAACACTGATGAAAATTCAGCTTCCATCTTCTTTCATTTCTTAAATTTTTAATTCTATCTGAGACATAAAATTTTGTCAGTCAATTTCTTTCAATTATCTATTGAAATGGTTAAATCATCATGGGGGAAAAACTAACGAACTAATTCAAAAATGACATTATTCATCAGAACGAGGATTTATTTTTTAAAACTTGTAAACTCTATTCTTAAAACGCTTTTTTGTGAAAAATCACCAGTAAAAAAAAAGGTTTTGTAATTCATAAATGCAAAGACTATCGATAAGTAACAAGTAGGTACACATAATGTTAAATTCCCCAATTATGAGGTAATTATTTACCTTGGCACAAATTACCACTCATTTTACATGTTTAAAGGAAAAAAGGTTACAAATATATATTAAAATCATAAAAAACTAATATAAAAACTATAATTCATCACATACCCTTTTTGAGCAATACAAAACTTAAAGCAAATAAAAAATTAGGAAATCTATATCATTACGGAAAAGTGTAGAATATGATAATTAATATAGTTGAAAATACAAATTCAGCAGAAAGGATCTGAATTTCCTTTCATGCGTAAGTTTTTTCTGCTGGAATGAACAAAATTTGTCACAGAGAAGAAACTTAGAATGCAATACTGTGTGGTAAAAATGGTTCAATAATTAATTGACTTGCAATTTCGGGGGAACAAATTTTTTCATATCTTTCCATTTGATTAATTCAATTCTAGTTTTTATTTTACTTCAGATAAATTAAATAGATATTGGTACCTGGTAATGTATAAATACCGTTCAGATGTACCAATAACTTGATTTTCTAGGATAAATATTTCCCAATTATGATAACATTGATTCCTTCCTGAGGTATTTTTTTTTACCACAAAATATATGTAATAGGGTTAATCTCATCCATAGTGAGAGGTGAAATCTGTCACTTCGTAATATCACTTTTTGCATGGAAAGTGTTTGACCAACTTTGTTTTACACTGTCAAAGTTTTAGTTTTCAGTTTATTATTTTTGAAATTTTCACTACATAACTTGGACAAATATTCATGATACTGAACCTTTTGTAATATATCCTGATACAACTTATACAAAATGTATGGACGGAAAAACAGTGGAATTACTATGGGATTCATCAAAATTAGAGTATGAGTCTACTTCATGCAAAGTGAGGAAAAGCATTTATCATTTCAATATCAGTCAAGAATATCTGTCAATGAATTTTCACACAGCTTGTCAAGTGAACTATGAAAGCTTAAGGTAAGAACAGCACACCACTGCTTTAGATATAAAAAAATGAATTGACTTGTATCACATTCATAGTTTATCAGGGACTTGTAATTTAATCTATCTGAAAACAAAATAGGTTTCAGTGGTTCACATCATGAATTTCTCAACTTTAGATTTTTAGAAATTGACCTGATTCTGATGTCATGTATGGAGATGCTGTGAATTATTTGTATCACAGGTTTTATTGGCTAAGATGTACTAGTGAGAGATCCATTTAAAAAATGATACAAAGAATAAAATATTCACTCAACAAGCACAATTACCCAAAACAAACCTAATATTTTTCCAACTGGAATAAACTCAATTACTTAAAGCATACAAGCACTTTCAAATTGTTACATATATAAAAGATTTAAAAATAACATTTTCTCTCAGATTCATACAATTAAATATTAAAAAACTAATAACACATTGCGTCATTTAAGACACCAACATCTTACCTACACAAACACACTTTTATCTTAATCTAAACCTACAGTACCAATTTTTCATAAGAATATCATAAGCTCATTGTGCAGCCTAAGCATTGATGAGTTTGGTTTTCTGCGGATCATCATATTTACAGATCTCATAGGAATTTATGCTACTCATAGAAGTGTAGGAGTTGTTCACAATGTGAGGAGCTTCGTTGAATTCATCTAGTTCTTCTAGGTCGGCCGATGAAGGCCCTTTCAGAAGGAAATACTGCTCAGAACGTGTTGGCCATAATAAATGAGCCATAACACAGTAGGCAAAGCAGTCTGCTGAGTAAGTTATACCTAAAAATGGGAGTTTTTTCACAAAAAAAAATTAAATGTCCCTACCAAACAAACTCTTACCTAATAATAGTTTGAACCTCCATAGAGCAGAAACATGAAGAGCAATCAGAGCTAAAATAGGCAAGTAGATGAACCAAACTAAGCTTGAGGCACCAAAATGCAACAAGAAATTCAGTTTTTGTGTGTTATGTTCATACAACATTGTTGTGCGTAGTTCATACAAGAACCAAACCATTATCAACGATCTGAACACTATTATTAACCATCCTGGCCACGTCTGATATTCATCTATATCTTCAATTATATCAACTTCAGTCTGAAATTGTTAACAATTAATATTTGATAAATCCTGAAATGTTCAAAAACGAACCAAATTCCAAACATATAGTAATATATGTACAATTCCATATCCCAGCCATATGGCAAAAACTAGTGGTTTCCAAGTTAATTCAAGACGAGTGACAGCCCACCCTTTGGCTAGTAAAAGAAGCAGAAGCATAAACGAGGTCTGTAAATAAGTTTAGGGATAAATATTTGGTTTCAAATTTTCGGTATGTATAAGTATTTTGTGACTTTATTTAAAAGACAAAATTCGATGTCAAAATTTTGATAATGAACATACCCTGGATAAAATGTCGAAAATATCTCCGGTCATTGCCATTTTTGGAAACCCTTCTCCATCCAAAGCGAATTTTAGAGTATGAATTAGGATTAAACACAAGGCTACAAAATCCAATAACAAACTAGCAGTAAATAATCTTGTAACTGGATGTTTTTGAGTTTTCACTGCATGACACTGAAGAGGCACAAGGACCATGTAGCACAACCAAAACAAAATGTAGAGTTCTAATGTATTCTGTCTATGAAAAGAGAATTGATACGTGAGTGTACTATAAGCAGAGTTGTTTGGGTTTCCATTCACGAGCCAAATATCATATTCTATTTCATATGGTGTGTAGGTTTTATATTCTTGCCATTCACAAGAGGTGGCATTATGAAAACAAGCCACCATAGAAACATACCAAAAACTGAAATATAAAATAATCAGAACCTTCACGTCATTCTATAAATCATACTGCAAACAGTTAAGTATATTATTATTGGCAACTTACGATGGTTGCTTAAAGTCTTGTATGACATAAGTGAATTGGTGACCGCTAACAACATTCCATGGATTGTCTTCATCTTCACAAAGTTTCCCTTCAGGACATGGTACCTTTCTTAGATAATCTTTTCCATCAACACTACATTTACTATCATAAGTCCTAGTTTTCAAAGTATGAAACATTCGTCTGCAAGCTTCATTTCTGTTATATATGCCCCTGTTCTTGTAGTAATCTAAGAAATATGATCTATCCAGAACAGCAAAAGTAATAGGATACACGAAGGAATTTTTGGAAGTGATATTTCCAAATATGTATCCATGGGTTGCTTCTGCTTGATGATGATCAGTCTTTTGAAACCCAAACTTTATCAAAAATTTAAAAAAATCGTTAGATTTGAAGGATCCTTTCAAGTGCGTGCACTGTCCTATTTGTATGAATGAATAAATTAAAACAGTTATCACTGAAAAAATGTAATTTTTATACATTTTTGTTTGAAAATATGGTATTTCATGATATATACTTGAAAATGTCAAAACAAAGTGTCAATTTCGAATGTCAAAATGTTTTTTCTTTTTCTTCTCAAATCTCTTATGCTTGCATTCAGCAAGCGGTTAAATGCGCCTGAACAGGAAGCATCGGCCAATAAAGAAGAACTTCACCATTGAAATGGTAGACGGTAACTGCAGGATGAAATTGAGGCGCTTTTTTCTTCGCTGAATGATTACGCTGTATAATCTAATAATCAACTGTTTTGATTTTGTTTACAAAGAACGAATCTTGATCAGTGATCGTTGTCGAAGTTTGGTATTGCAACTCGTCGTTGGTACTGTTGGTACTTGATATTCAAGGATTGAGTCTTCTGTCGATATCATAGATGCCGTCTTCATAAGAGAAGATATCTACGCCTTCACTTGCTGTCTGTATTAGTGTATTGAGTGTATTTATATTTTTTTTGTCAATATTGATATAACACCTATCATAATAAAATACCGCGTCTACTTTACTTGATACAAAATGTGCTTTTAAACTGCATTCAGTGCAGCGATTTCCATTTTTTTATGTGCTGGATAAATCCAGTGACTAATGACATTATTGACAGCCAACTCAGAGATTTTGTACTATGATATGTTCTGAAAGAAAACACTTTCCAAGCACTACTAACTGAATTCATAACAGCGAGTGCCTGAACGAATAATTTTTTCTACTGACGTTGTATAATGATTGTCATTGGAGTTCAAGAACCAATAGTTTCTGAAAAAAGAAAGCTGCACTATTGGAAAATTTTTCCATTTTCTCATAGTTTTTATAATTTTTCCGATACAATTAAAATATTTGCTAGTTTATCAGCATTTTTTATTTCAGAATCTCAATCGCTCATTGCTTTATTGTTGTAAATTGTTCACTACTGTGCTTATTTACAATAAAAGTTAATAAATGCATTATTTCACGAATTATTTCTGATACTGGAGAATTGTTTACTATCAAACAAAAATATAATTCACATCAATTTCGCAAGCGAACTATTGTTAATTCAATGTTTTCGATAGTAACTTTTTTCAACCATTGACAAGTTGCTCCAAAACTAACGAAATATAATTTTAATCAAAGAAGGGAGCATTGGAAACCACATATCTGAAAAAAATCATGTTTTATGATGCATAAAGTTTCAAACAGATAGACAATACTCTAGATTTCCTTACAAGGCATACTGCATCGTTCAGGGTTCGCATCTCTGGTTTTATTCCATCGGTGATGAGCGTGACTTCGTTCTTATACTGGTTGGGTGAACCAATGGGGTCGAATAACAGATGGAATAAAACCGAAAATCCGACCCTCAACGATGTAATATGATCTTCTACACACGGTTGCATTGTATAAAATATGCAATGCAACAGTGTGAAATTGATGTTGTTTGCAGACGCTTCTCTGAAGAACATGACAACTGATCATCGTGTTTTGGAATAATAGCCATCCCCGATTTTTGAACTGTTTTTGTTGTCAGATTGACGTTTCATATGTCATGTTTCGTAAACTACATCAGTTTTTTTACTGAAATTATCAGTGTAGAAGTCATGTAAATAGTAATAGAAAAACCCTTAAAACACTTCAATAATATACCTGCACATGACCCCTGTTATAATGGAATTGCAAGCACAAGAATATTTGAAACAAAAAAACTGGATTCAAGCCATAGATTTATATAACAAACTTCTCAGCAACAAACAGAATACCATTGAACTAATCGTTTCCTATTTAACTGACAGAGCTGAATGTTTCTTGGAGTTGAATAACCATCATGGAGTTATAGTTGATTCAAAAAACATTATAAAGTTGTCTCAAGATCACACTAGCTACAATGTTTGCTTGGCAAGAAAACGGCTGATACATTCTCTTTATATGTTGAAAATGTTTGCAGGTGAAATTTCAACTTCCCCAGAGAAATATATTATTTTTCACTTATCATTAATGCATGCCATAGTTCTTGTTTATGGGTAAATTATTTTTTGTCTTACATTCTAGAAGCAGATATGGCTGCTAGAGATTGGTTAATTCTCATACAAGAATCTGACATGAACACTGAAATAAAACCGGTCTTAGAGAGTCTTCTAGGAAATTTTATAAATTGTATAAATCCTAAGCAGAAAACAATAAATCTATTGAAAATTTTGGATGCAAATTTCACAAATGCGTTCAACATCAATTCAAAGGTAATTTTTCCAACTCCATTTCAATTAAAAAAAAATTCTTTGTGATATTAGCTGATAATGCAAAGTAACTTGTATTGGTATATTGGCAATGCCGTCTTAAAAGGTTAGGAAATATGCTTTAAAAAAAACAATATTTTTTGTAATATGACAGGAAAATGTTGCTGTCTCAGTGGGTCATATTTTTCTTATCTTTTTAAATGAAGAAGTTGAGTATCTAAAGGTATGATATATGAATGATTTTCTTTCTATAGTTCCATCCAAGACTTTTTTTACCATTATCATTCTAGATTGAGAGACCACCTTCTTTGGTATCCTGCATTTACTGCAATGTATCCTTTGTGGACAAAATGGAACTTCGTACACATTGTCAAACTGAAACTCATGAAATGATGATAATGTCTGATGACGGTCATGACTGGTATTGTCGACCACCCCCTAGGGGATTCAAACCTGATAATTACATTATTTGTGAGAACTTTAGAGAAACAGGATGTTGTCGCTTTGGAGTACAATGTGTCCAAGCACATGGAGAAGAGGAACTGATGGAATGGAAAGAAAGATTCCATTACAGAGAAATGAGGTTGCAGAGGGCCAGAGAGAAGGAGTTATTCGGTAAGATTTTTTTAAATCAACATGAAAACAAAATACATGGTATTGATAACATTGATTCTATCAATAATTTTGACAATCAATCTAAAATTTTCTGTTCCCCCACATTATTCTAATCGAACGATTTCGTTGATGAAGAGTGAATGAAAAGTAGCAACTGAAAGAGGAATGGTCATTCTAGAATCGGAATCATAGCAAAACAAGCATCTAATATTTGAAATGTTACTTTTATAGTAAAAAATAATGACAAATGATTTCAAGTTTTCATTTTTATAAGAGTCAGCGATCAACTTTCCTTCGTCCACAAGGTGATTATAAATTGTTTGACTTGTTATGCATACACTGTATTCTGTATCTTATATTGGTGGATAAATTTATTCTATTCTGTTTCATTATTAATGCTCCATTTCTTAGCAACAGAAGATTCCTGTTATATTTTGAAATATTTGTTAAAGATTTCTATATCTTCAATTTAACACATTACTGAGAATATCATAAAAAGCACATTGGGGTTTCCACAAACATTTTTTGTTTTTGTATAACTCAATTAATTGAGACGTTTCTCATTCATACTTTCCATGCTAATCCAAATTAATCATCAAAAAGACAAGAAGTGTCAGAACAATAAGTTTATTCCATGAAAACTGAGTGTTTTAGAGTGTGTCTATGTCAAGCACTAATAATCTGATTGCTAATTTACAACACAGTGGAGCAAGTGCAAACAAACAACTTTTACACTCGTGTTCGATTCACATACAATAATTATTTCAAACAAACGTTTTATGTACTTTGAGTCAGCAAAATTTGTTCATCACTTTTTTGGTATTTCTCATTTCATACTTTCAATCTTGTTCTCAAGTAACACTTTGTTAATATAGTTAATTTGTATTTTTAGACATGGCAAAGCTACAGTTATGAACTTGGTTCGTAGTTGACTTCAATTTTTAATGAAATTATATTTTAGGAAAATCTTACACAGAAGAAATCTTGGAAAAGTGGGTTCAGTCTCCAAATCCAAATACTCTTATGCGAGATAAGATTGAAGATGTTGATGATCATTGTTCATGCCCTCTATCTGCAACAGTTTCTTCAAAAAATAGTATACATGAATGGATTTTTTACTTGAAAACCAGGAGACCTCTCAAAGCAGTAGCTCTCTTACAAGACACACACCGAAACCACTTTTTCATATCAAGTATACTAATAAAAAATTGTAAAATAGATCTAAAAAATAATCAAGAGTGGATATCACCTTTATTACATCAGGAATCCATGTTGCCTGTAGAATATAGAATCAAAGTAGTTTTCACTACAGGAATTTTTGGTACCTTTAGACAATCCGTTGTATTTGATTTTTCATCGGAACCTGTGCTAGTGAAACATTTATGTGTTGATGTAGTTCCAGACCCAGATTTAGAAAAAATCAATGAGATTCGCAAAGAAATCACTGTTTCAATAGCTGAACGTTGGACCGTAGATAACTCTGACATTGTTCAGTTTGTCTCATCTATAGTGAACACTGGTGCTAATGAAGAGTGGGAAAAACGTCTGCGATCAATGTACCCTTGTCCACAAGCTGACACATTTTTCCTGTCTCACGCAACAGTGGCAGAAAAAAAATTCACCAAAAACAATTATAGAGAAAGAATGCACGAACTGCTTTTCATAGAAGAAATGGCCAGATATGAGCTCATTGCTCAATACAACCTGACAACGAAATTACAAATAACCTATAGCTATATTTTATCACCAAATAGTATGGCGGCAAGCACAGCAAAGTTTTCTAATGATGGAGAACTATATGCCTCTGTCAGTCTAGGAAAAGAACTGTCAGAAGATACATCAGAAGGGAGGCTCATTCTGATGCATTGCAATACTGTTTATTTATGCCTCTCTGTTTATGATCCACATCGTAGAAAAAAAGTGTATGAAGCCCTTATTGAAGATAAGGGCAAGAATAATATTTATGTGAGATTATCAGCCCAGACTGTAACAGAAATGAGGTAAATAAAATTCTGATTATTATAAATACATATTTCAACAGGAATTACTCCAGCTGTGATGAGGAAATAATACAACTTTTTTTCAAGAATGCAAAATTGGTTAACAAATTCCCGTTCAAGAGAACAATATTTTTCATTTGACCATATTTATCTTTGAATTCAACAAATATTCTCAACTGTCTAATACCTTTTCTTCCTACTACTTGGGAGCCTTCTGACTTTCCATTTCTTCAAAGACCTTGGAAAACACTATGACCTCATGGGCTTATTGCGTTTTTCCTCTTTTTTTTTTTCATAACATCCATTCTGACAATCTTGTTGTACAATTCTCTTGCTAGATGTATGTCGAATTCGTCTGGACATAATTTGGGTTGTCCATGTATTGTTGGCCTCCTGTGATCCATTGCCTAACATTCGCAAATATTATGAGGAGCTGCCACTAACCCTTTGTTGCATTGCCTTACTTTGTTTAGGTGTCCTCTCAGACAGTGTCCAATGAGTAGTCTCGTAATTGTTCTGAGCCGATTTTCAGTTCTTTGCTTGGATGGTCCCTTGTGTGTGTGTGCCTGGTATTTTTTGTATTTCTTATAGACTCATTTCCCACTCTGGTTCAGTAGCAAAGATTTTGGTACTCCCAAAGTTGGTTTAGGTCGTATATATGGTGTTGATGATCCATGTCTAACACATTCATCAGCTTTTTCATTACCTGAGTGTTCTGGAACCCAGTATATAAAAGGGTGGTCCCAGAAGTACCTGGCTCAACAACGAAAACACAACAATTTGGGAAAAAAATGTAATTAGTTTTCAACATAATCTACTTGCAGCTCTATACACTTGCAGCACATTCAATAAGTTCGATACCGTTTATATAATAAAAACTGTCTTGCTGCTCAAAATAGCCATTAACTGCCAACATCACTTCTTTATCATTGAAAAATCTTTGACCAGTGAGCCATTTTTTTCAAGTTTGGGAACAGAAAATAATCCGAGGGGGCTTAACCTGGTGTAACCTCTGGTGTTCCTCAGGGGTCACACCTCGGTCCCTTATTATTCAATTTATTTATTAACGACATTATTCATTGCTTCCGGCACGCCAAAGCACTATTATTTGCAGATGATTTAAAACTTTCCGTAATTAATTAAACCTCTTTGGATGTCCATAGGCTTCAGTCTGACCTTGACAATCGATCAAACTGGTGCTCCTTAAATGGCATGGACTTGAATGCCACAAAGTGCCATGTCATGCGCTTTTATCAATCCCATGTACCTTCTACCACTTTTGATTACACTTTAAATGGTCATGTCTTGAAGTCTGTTGATCAAATAAAAGGCCTTGGGGTTGTTTTTGATCCCACCTTGAGCTTCAATCTACATATACCCACAGCTATCCATAAAGCCATGAAAATGCTAGGGTTTATCAAACGGCTAACCCACGAATTCACTGACCCAACTGCTATTAAAGCCCTTTATTGTTCACTGGTCCATCCACACCTGGAGTATTGTTGTGTTCGTTGCGAGTATGAGTTGCTACTGCAATCTCTGAGCATGTCCTCCCTGGAAACTAGGAGGAAACAAAGAGATCTGACACTACTTTTCAATATTATTAACGGCAAATTCACTTGTGTCTGAACTCCTAGAAAAAATGTATCTATATGCTCAAAACCGCTCAACTCAATAGCAACAAACATTTTATGTACCATTTTATCGTTTAAACCACACATTCAATAGCTGCATTCCAAGAATCTTAAAATTAGCCAATAGTAACGTTGATCTTGGGATGTTACCATTAAGAGAGTCATAGTTACGACCGCACCAGGGGGCCTGGGGGGCCGGTTAGGCCCCCAGACGCACCCTGGCGTTGGATGCGATCGGGTGTGGAGGGGTGGATTTTCGGGAAATCCTTGCGGGTACCGCCCCTCATGTGGAGGGGTGGATTTTCGGGAAATCCTTGCGGGTACCGTCCCTCACCCCACACCAACAGGATTTCGCAGGGCTTCCTTCCGCTCACCGAACCCGGAATTGCTTCCTTACATCTACTTAGTGTGGCTAACCAAGAGACAGGACCATCGGCAGCGTTCGACCGAACGTTCGTACAAGTTAACTAAGCTCTTCTTTCGCCAGAGAGTGCTCGCGTCGCACACCTGCCCCCGCCAACCATACCAAATCAATTGGGAATATGGTCCCGGAAGTGGTCGGTCGGGGTCCTAAGCTCGGATACTAGTAGCTCCGTCCAACCGGGGTCCGACACCTCAAGCGTCTGCCTTGGTGCCCTCCAAGACTAGACTCGGATACTAGAGCCCGGATGGACCGCGAGCCCCGACACTTCGAACGCTCGGATCCGTACAGAAGCAGGCGAGGATCACGGAACAGCATAAGCCGTCCAGTGCCTCGGTATGGGGCTGCAATGCACCCATGAATGGATTACCGCATCCCCGTATCCCTTTACCCGCTAGTGGAGCCGCTGCCCCTAAGAGGCCAACGCCAGTTGGAGATTAGGCTCGCTAGCCTCCAGCCGCGAGCGGGCACTCACCTCCCCCCTAGAACTCATGTTAGGAAAGTTCCCTTTCCAACGTTTGATGAGTAACCGTCGAGGACTCTTTCGAGCATCCTCTACCACACATCATATGTCGAAGATGTCGCGCCCATTACCCGTGTAGGTGCGGGATAGGGCGGTTCATCAACAACTTTTGGGTGTACGCCGTGTGGTCTGCACTGCATACCCTTACGTTACCCCGAGGGGCACTCATGTTAGGAAAGTTACCTTTCCAGCGTTGGATGTCCTTTTATGTTTTAGTGTATAGTTTATAGTAGTATATGTTTTATTGTCGCTCATTGTTTTTTGTTGTTTTATACTCTAAAATTAACCCCTTTTTAAACTTACCCCTTTTAAGCTATTCTTAGTTGGAATTTGTAATTCAGTACCTTATCTGATTTTATTTTAATTATAATTCAACATTGAAATTTATACTTTAAATGGGCTTGCCTGTAAATAAATTAATAAAATGTTCGCAATTGATGGCTGCCAAACAAATTTTTAACAACGCAACTTGAAACATATGCTTGATAGATTGTATACTTTCTAATACAGTAATATTCTTCAAAAAACTACCGCCATCTCTAGGTTAGTCCGGGTACTTCTGGGTCCATCCTCGTAGTTGATCTATTCCTGTCCACCAATTTCCCCAGTTCTTCACGGCATTCCAGAACAGTCTCGATGTCACTTTTAGGTTCACCAGTATTTCAAGTGCAACCTTACTGTCTGTGAAAATATTTATTTGCTCATTTTGTTGAGGTCTCAAATTGCTCATTGCAAGTTTGTATACACTTCAGCCTGGAAGACTGAACACCTCTCATTCCATATACGGTTTTCGACCCATTGACCCACCCTTGGTTTCTCCATTATTACAATAGATGAAGAAGGAAGATTGAAAGAGTATCTTATACAAAAATGATTCCTTTTCATGAATTCTACAAATATTCCCATATTTCTGATACTTGTCAAGTAAACATTATTATAGTTATTTGAAATCGTTTTATAAAAATAATTTTTAAAACGTTTCATAGGTTGACACCTGAATCTGATGTAGAAGTTGAAATCCAGTTCCAACTCAACAGGATACCATATTGCGAATGGCATTACACAATTGACAAAATGGCTAGTTACAAGATGATATTTCCTGAAACATATATTGAACCAAGCATACCTTGGTCACCCTCAAGGCAGTGGTCTCGAACACTTGACAGTCGCTTAAATACTAAGCAAAAAGAGGCTGTAAATGCTATCACAACTCCCTTATGTGTTCCTCTACCTCCTATATTAGTTATAGGTCCTTTTGGTACAGGAAAGACTTTCACTCTAGCTCAAGCTATAAGGGAATTGATAAAAGAACCAAATAACAGAATTCTTTTGTGTACGCATTCCAACAGTGCTGCAGATTTATACATAAAAGATTATTTGGATCAGTGGGTGGAGGCCGGAGAAGAAAATGCTAGACCATTGAGAATTTATTATAAGAAACGTTGGGTAACAACTGTAAGTCCCATAGTGCAAAAGGTGAGTAGAAATTTCAAGTATCTCAACACACGAATAGAAAATAATATTATGTTTTCAAACAATTAAGAGGTAGTTTCCAATAATCAATGGTATGTGTATAATTGTTTTATAAAGTGTTCAAAACATTGAAAATAATGTAAAACTAAAGAATAATTCAACTCAATCATTGGTTATGAAATAACATTTCTCAAATTTAACCAATAGTAATGACCAGAATTTGTGTCTAAAATGAAGCTCAAAAGAAACACGTATTGAGAAAACTTAAAGCTAGGTTTGCTGTTAATTGTCTATTGTTACCACAAAAGTGATCAAAGAGTGTAAACTTTTATGAAAAGATTTAACTGTGTCGAAACTATTTTCCAGATTTGTTGAATGTTTGTTCATTAAAATTTGGAGACAGTTAAGGTAGGGGTGCTTTGAAGTTTTGAGTTGAAAAATGATTTTTCAAATCCTTCAATAATCTTTGAAATAAAAAACTGCTGTTTCTGAAAATCCCATGCATGAAAGTGATCTTCCATAAAGGTAACAAAGGTAAATTAATTACAGACCCATAGCTTCATTATCAAACTTTGGTAAAATTTATGATAAAATCATATTTTTTAAATTTATATGTAAACAAAATACCTGTATTTTGACAAGATTTGGTACTTAAAAAAAAGTACAAATATCCTTAAGATCAACTAGGTATAGTAATAAAATACTTTGTCTAATTTCCACTTACTTAATGTATTGATATTAATACGAACAAGGTTTCGGTTTTTACACCATTCTCAAGTGTTCTAGCACTTCTAGAGTAGTGCTTCAAAGAACAGTTCGAATCGGGGGAAAAATCTCCCAACATTCTAATTATCTAATTGGAAGAGACAGTTTTATTTATTTTTGCTTTGGAGTTATAGACAATAAACTTTACTTCAAAGAAGTTTGTGGAGGAATATTGAAAAATTCTGAATAAGTCCGCTTTTAAGTGTGCTTTTGTGAAAAATTGATACGGATATAGGACAAAGAAAATAACTTTTGTCTGATGTCTACTTAGTTTTTTAGACAAAAGTTTTTTTTTTATCGTATATTCAATACGAATTTCTACAAAATAAATTAGTCATCAATCGGACAAGTTAAAAAATTGATTTAATAGTGCTATGACTATAATGTCCCAATTTTAAATGACAAAAACATACTTTAATGTTATGTTGAGACCCACTGACGTCTGCAGAATGTTTCTGTGAGTAGGGGAGCAACTATGAAAAATCCCAATATTGAATGAAGAATTCATGTTTGTTATATAAAATGAAAACTTCCTGAAGGGGTGGAGTCGGTGACAGACAAACCCCGATATTTATCACAAAAATCCCCCATGGGAAGGGGGATGTCTCTAGTGTCCCTTGTATACAGCCCTGCTTAGACATATCAAAAACTTTCAACAAGGTGAATCATAGAATAGCAATTGTTATCCTCCTACGGAATCAGAGGAATTATAGGCGAATTGATTAATTTCGAGGTTATATTGACAACTTTCCAATTACTATCAATGAAAGTGTTATCGATAATAAATTACAAGATCACTTTCAAGCGATAGATTTTCAGCAACAGTTCAAATTATTTGAAAAACATTTTTCAACTCCTGTATCCTGAACTGTCTTCAAATTCATATAAACTAACATTCAACTTTGAAACAAAATAATATTGTGGAAAGAATCAGAATTTCATGATGGTTAAAGTTTGTAATAATTTCCCAGAATATATAAAAGTTATTCATAAATCAGGAAAGTCGTTATGAAGTATTTCTGTTCTCTATTCCATTAATTGTTTACATTTGTACATCAATAAGCTTCATTTCTTTTTGGAATCGAAACGAATCAATCAATTATACGTATACCTGTTTTAGATTATATTTTCATCCTACCAAGTTTTCTTCTTTCAGTACTGCTTAATCCGAAACAATGGCAATGTCAGAACCTTCGAAATTCCAACCATAGAGGACATCATGAAACATAAAATTATTGTGGTAACCCTATCTACATCCGTTTACTTATCTGCAATGGGTTTACCTCAAGGATACTTCACACATATTCTACTTGATGAGGCTGCACAAGCAATAGAATGTGAAACAGTTACACCTTTGGCTGTGGCTCACGAAAATACTAGAGTAGTTCTAGCAGGAGACCACATGCAGTTGGGCCCAGATATATTTTCTTCTTTTGCCAAAGAAAGGAACCTCCACATTTCTCTTTTGGAAAGATTGTATGATCACTACCCTTCTCAATTTCCTTGCAAAATATTGCTATGTGAAAATTATCGAGCTCATGAGAGTATAATACAATTTACTTCCGAGTCTTTTTATGATCAGAAACTCATATCCAGCAGCAAACAACCCAAACATTATAAATTCTACCCTCTAACATTCTTCACAACAAGGGGTGAAGATGTTCAGGACAAAAACTCCACTGCTTTCTATAACAATTCAGAAGTTTATGAGGTAGTGGAGAGGGTAGCAGAACTGAAACGTAACTGGCCAGGTGAATGGGGAGCTTACAATGATCAATCTATAGGAGTTGTAACACCGTATTCGGATCAAGTTTTCCGAATACGGTCAGAACTTCGAAAGAGGAGGATAGATAATGTATGTGTGGAAAGGGTATTGAACGTTCAAGGCAAACAGTTCCGGGCTATAATACTGTCCACCGTGAGGACCAGGAAGACGTGCAGTAATGATTCAGGGGGAGCGGAGGTGGATTATGGGTTTTTGTCAAATTCTAAATTGTTGAATACAGCAATCACTAGAGCCCAAAGTTTGGTAGCAGTAGTGGGAGATCCTATAGCTCTTTGTTCCCTGGGTAGATGCAGTAAAGTCTGGGAGAGGTTCATACAAATTTGTAAAGATAACAACAGCTTATATGGAATCACTTGGACACAACTAAAGGTAAGCTTTCGCAAAACATTTTATGTTTCTGATTCAACAAAAATCAAACAAAAGAAAAATTCATAAAATTTTGGAAAGATTGAAGAATATCAAAAATATTTTATTTATTTTACTCACTATTCATTGAGAATACTTGCATATAACAGTAAGAATTTAAAAAAAATATCTTTATGCAAATGTCAACTATTTTACCCTGTATTATTTTCATATATTATACAGGGTAGTTCTCGAATACTGATTCAGTGATTCCTTGTGATATTTTATAAATAAAAGTTCTTTTTTAAACAGTTTCAAAACTCTTAGTGTGAGGCTTCATTCCTCCTGCGCATTTTAAAATAAAGCAAAGCCTTTTTGTAATATGTGCTATATGTATCAATTAATATGTTGTGACATTGTCAAATAGAAAAGCGACTCATTTTTCATCAATCAATTTTCTTTTTAGTTACAACTAGATGGTATTGAACTGAAAAAAATATACACTCTCAATCCATTGGCGCCTGAGTTCATTCCAAGAAAGTACAAAGAAATGGGAATTGTCTCCCACCACATCGGACTAGAAAACAACATTCCCAAGGAAATCGTGCCACCCAATTCGAACATGGTGTCTCAGATAGGACCGCCTGTCGTCCCTCAATTTCCGATGCAAGATATTCGGTTTTATCCACCAGTCGTCTTCGCCCAGCAACCTCGACCATTTTTATTCAATCTCATGCCTCCTCCAATTTCTAATGGTTTCAATCGAGCCGTACCCATAGTAAACCCAAATATGGTGGTTCCACCTCGGCCTCCTGTTTCTTCAATACAGCAACCGCTACACTTACCTAGGTCAGTTCCTGTGCAACCTGTTCCAAATATGGTGGTGCAATCAGAGAACAAGCATACCACCACGCAGTCGAATAATAAGTTGATTCAATTTATGAATAACGTTCACTTCCCCGAAGCAAATGTTCTGAATGACTGTATCAATTTGTTGCCTCAGAGCATGTCACTAGCAGATATGCTACTGCAGCCACCAAACATGCAAGAAAAGTAAGTAATATTTTTATGTGTTGAAAGTTACAAAGAAACTATAAAATGAAAAATCTCCATCGTGAGATAATTTTTTAAGCCAGGTGGGAAGCAAATTGAATGATTTTACCATCATCTGTGATATTTTAAGACATTTTGGATGGAAAAGATTTTATGAAAAAATTTGTAGGTTGGAGATATGGTATTAGAGGTGTGTGTGTGTTTTGTGACGATTGTTGTTTCGGTTGAGAAACTTTTGGTACATTCAAAAACCATGCAATTTTTCTCTAGAAAAATTCCAACCCCTTCACGTATAAGAGATGACCTTGAAATTGATTAAAAAATAGTTGGATAAACGAATATGTTCAATCTTCTCCCAGGAGTATATAAAATATTCACTAATATATCAAAGTTATATTTTGTTTTGCAAAGTTTAAGATAACCATAAGCTCAACTACATTTTTTCATGTACTAATTTTGAGCTGATACGTTATTAATTGATTATATAAAATTTTAATATCTGACCTGCTACAAACGTATCATATAGCCAATAAGTTGTAGTTACATCTACTAGATGGAGTGACATTTTGTTGTTGGAATGAAATACTCTGAAAGAAATTCGATTTTCAATTATGGAATATCATTGACTTTAGGTCGATGATGGCCACTATCTTGCACTGAGGAGTGGCTAATGAGCCCGAAACAGGTCTGCAAGTGTGCCCGTTCCAAAATTGAAGGTCGACTCTTTCAGTTGTATTGCCAATTGCATATGCAGGAAATTTTCAGTGAAGATTCCTGCATTGACGCCTGTCGGATATAATCCAACGCCCTTCGTGGTATTAGCCAGGGGAGTAGTTGTTTTCTGATAGGCGTCAGTCCATTCAACCTACTGTGTAGGTATATTCGAGGCTGGCTTGAACATTTAAAGTTCATTTCTTTAGATTTCTACATTGTTGTCATTTCTAGCAAACTTCTGAGTAAGTGACGGTAGTCTTTCCTCGATAGGGATAATACCAGTGAGTTGGTACAGCAGAGGGTTTGGAGGGTTGTGTTTGGGGTTATTGGGATGCCTTAATGTTGGTATTTTTCTTATAGCTGTTGTTTCAGATACTTTGTTTTCAAGGCCCTTCATTTGATATTGAGAAACAGTGGGTGCGACTATTCAATAAGTGGATGACAGATTAGTTTATATATTTGGCTTGATGTTGATATGCTTACACCTGCTCCCGGATTTGTCAAATTTGTGAAATGTGCGGCTCTTGCAATCACTTTCTTTTTTTTGTTATTAACGTGGCTGTTGAAATTTAGTTTTACATATTAATTTCATATCAGACACATGAGAACATTCCTTTTTCATCGTTCATTGATTTTTCTGTTTTTAAGAACTTTAACGAATGAAAGTCAACCGTTATGTAGAATTGTGTTTTTTAGGTGGTACAATTTTCTGAAGGAAACTACAGGAGTTGAAGCTGCCGAAAAGTTCAAGTACCTCCTGCACACCACAAATCAAAAAGGATCAAAAGTAATGGATAAGAACATTTTTGAACGTTCAACTCCCTCATCCTGTGAATCTCCTACTTTCTGTTGGTATGACAGTCCTACCAACCAGATAAACTTCAACAAGCCCGTGTACATGACAGAAAACTTGCCAGCAGACAATGGCAGTATCCAACAAAATGGTTTCGAAAAAGAAACCATAGTAGAAATGAATGGTGACGAAAGTTATATGACTGAAGTAGACTTGCAAAGGCATATAAATGAGGAGTTTGCTAACTTGAATATTAACAACAGTGATGTTAATGAAGTATTCAACGCATTCACAGTAAAAAGTGAACATGGGTTTCACTTGAATGGTGGCAATGATATGGCTGGCCCAAAGTTTTACAAATATTTTCAGTAGATCTTCTATTTATGATTAATGTGTAAATTGTACATAAACTTGTATATTATGTGTTATTGTTGTTTAGTAAGTAGACTTATGTATTTGCTTTTTTTTACTGTATTTATAATATATATTATATAAACTTTATATATTGTACTTAAGTTAAATATATCAGTTTCAAGAGGACCTTAGTCATTGATAGTAAAACAATCAAAGTACCAAAAAAAGTTTATTCATACAAATATATACAAAATAATAAATATTTCATAAAATACGAATACTAAAAGGATGGCATTCCAGATCAATATTGAGGGTAAGAAAATATTCAAAATTTACTTTTAATTTAGTAATAAAGGTAACAAAAACAGTTGCTTTCTCAGCATGCTTTATGAGAATGTTGATAAAAAACAGAAGATTTTACAGACAGGGTTGTAATAATAATGTGAACTCCAAGTAAATTAAGATATACTACAGGAGGAAATAGTTCCTTGCATTTATGTGACAAGGGATAAGATGCATAAAAATCCTGATATAGTAACTTGAACCCTTTTACCTGAATATATTCTCAAAAACACGCCATGGTATTCTTAATACATTTAAATGGAATATAATTTCATGGTAATCTGAATGGGTACATACAACCATTCATTACCTATATGTATTTCACATCAACTTAGCTTGACTGCATCTGATCCAGTGTGCTCGAGATATATAGTAATCAGACTAGATTGAATTATTCAAAGTGGTCCTATTAAATCATAGGATTGGAATGAATCAAAATATTAAAAAAGCCTCATAAAACATAGAGTTTGATATTGACAGTAATGACAAGTAGTGACAATTGCCAATTTGTTCCAGTTTAATTACTAACGGGTTAGGTTAGGTCCAAAGTGAGTGGGTCTATTCGACCCTCCACCGCAGCCCGCAAGGGTTTATTGTGGCTACTAAAGTGTAATTGAATACTCAAGAAACACTTTATTGTGAGATTTTCATCAAACAGTTTTACAAAAACGCAACACGTGTTTCGCTAAACAATAGATTAAGTTGTTGATTTTGATGTTTTTTTTTTTAACTTCGGGCATTTGCTTTCGGTTTTTCATCATCAACCATATCATCCGACATCATCCCAACACCAAACCGTTATTTTTAACACCTCGACAAGTGTTTCGATCACCAAGTGATCATCTTCAAGAGGAAGATTAAAACTCCCTTGAAGATGATCACTTGGTGATCGAAACACCTGTCGGGGTATTGAAAATAACGGTTCGGTGTTGAGATAAAACTCCAGTAATATTCATGGTATAGACTTTGAAAAGAGGATATTTTTAGGGAGAGATTAGACTTTTCATTGAAGTTATTTTATTTCTTCCTTCCTTTGGAAGTTCCCCACATTTTTTGTTTAAAGTAGAAAGCCAAAAAGTTTTTTTCTCAAGAAGGTGTCTAAAACTTTCAAAAATTGATTCGGCAAATACACCAAGATTTCTATTCATCTTATTAAACCCGTGACATTATTTTTATATGAGAGTGGAGAATACTGTATTGTACTAGATAATTTCAGTTATGATTCATTATAATGTGTTTTACATATATGAAAATGACTATTAACAGAGCTATTGATGTTCGCATTGATACTGCTACAAATGAGTAGTAATAAAAAAGACCACTTTATGTAACAACATATTTTTTCATAGACACTCGTTTGAAAGTTAACGAATTTTATTTGCAATTTCAAATTAGTCGCTTGTGGAGATGAGTTATTCTGAATTTCAACTTTAAAAAAATTTCCACTTAGCAACTTTCAGTTGCTGAGCTGATAGTTTAATGGCTTTAGGTACAGATAATTTACTTAACATAAATTAATTATTCATATATTATTGACGGAATAAATTTGGAGTCCTACTGATTTATAAATTAATATTGGTTAAAGTTTTATGAATTTTCAATCAAATGTATAATCAGATGAGAGTTTCTATAAATATTGTGCTGAAGATTAATATGAAGCAAGCAATCAGTCACTATTTATACTGGTACATGACAGTTTAGAGTTCAATTATATTCATCTTCAACTATCAGGTCTAAAACTTCTAAAGAATAAAAAATTTTAAAAAATAATTCAAATAATACATATAAGGAAATATATGAAACAAACAAATAACTAACTTCATTCTCATATTGATGAATCATATTTAGTAGTAATTTTTATCATTTTAAGAAAGATTTGAAGAATATGCTCATGAGACCCACCCAATTTAAAAACCCTTGTTAAATAAATTTTCAATAATTTTGTAGCAGTAAAGATGAGTCCATGTCTGATTGTTTTCAAGATGATTTCAATTCTCTTTTAAAAAGTAAAAACACTTGTAAAGTTATTTTAAGTTTCTGAGGCATACAAAAAATGTTTTTAATAATGCAGTCAAACCAATCGTATAATACAGTATAGAAAAAAAATATTGTGCATATCGTTAAAGCTGCCAACATTACAAACAAAAAGAAGCCAGCCACACTGTAACCCTGAATTTCACAACTGATTTTGCTTTAAAGGTGAAACATTTTAAATTGTTATTTAGACAAACTAAAAGTTTCCAAGATATTCTGATGGAATAAAGGTAGAATGATGACTTGTCAGTAAAAAAATCAGTCAAATAAAATTTTAAAAACCTTGAGAAAAAAGGTTGAACAAGATGATATTGTTTAGAGAGATTGGCAGACCGAGGTACATTTTTGGGTTTCCAAAATCTACAATTTAAAAATTAAATCTATTATATCTATTAAAACTATAATATTTCCAGATCATTAACAATACAATATATAATCACAGTTCTTTAGTTGAGTGAAAAATTAATCATTTATAAAACATATAATGAATGTTTATATGATACCTACTAATTACATCATAGTTTTCTTACATAGAATAGTTCAACGGGTAGATTGAAATAACTTAGAAGTGTGGTAAGCATACTTTTCCAGCAAACAATTCAGATATTACCGTTATCCACAAAGCTAAAATAAATAAAATGTAAGATATTCCTACCTGATGACTACCTGGAAGCTGGTAAGGTTGACCACCAATCTCATCCACATGAAATCCCATTGGAAAGATTACAGCAGCCAAACAGAAGAGAACCACTAAAAACAATTCATTTGAATTATTACTTACTTTTCATTCCTTAGAAAATTATTGATGGAAAATATAATTGCTGAATGTGAATCTCGTAAAATTCAAATGAGAAACTCCAAACTGGTTTAATGAATATGAGGTGAATGATTTTTTTTTAAGTTACCTCATGAATACGCTGACAAGTTACAATTTTCACATTATAAAATAAAGTTATCAAGAGGATTTTCACTACATGATAAATGCATCATATGGACTGGAACATCAAACTATTGTACAATGTCTTTTATATAACAGTACAAAACCTATTAAATTTTGGTAAAACAAGTAGATTTTGGAAAACCATTACAATACATATTACTTCTACGAAATTCATAAATATATTATTGGCATTATACAAAAACAACAGAGTTTAACAATGATGGGTGAATAACTTCTTGTTGGTCATTTAAAATGAAATTTCAATGTTTGTGTTTATTTATTTCCAGAGATACTAGCAGGTTTGATTTTTATCTTTTATTTTCTGTAAGTAATATGTCGTAGTCTTAGTTAGTTCTCTAAAAGATAACAAACGTAGGTGGAATTGGTTTTCTTTAGTTCAAAACTTCTTTTATATTCGAAGATTCTCTTTTAAAATTTCTGGAAATCCTTCCTAGATAAACGGACACAATCCATATGTTAGTTTGTAGACCCCAGATGTGTTTTCTTCGTCCATGTTTGATGTTTTATTGAAAATAACACCTCACAGAAAAATCATCAGATAAAATGAAAAGACTACTAACAAACGAGGACATTAATAGCGTATAAGACTGATAACTTCTTGGGTATACATATAGAGAAAAAGATAAACATGGACAGGGGTCTACAAATTAACATGTGAGTCATCTCCAAAAGTTTATATAGGACGGACTTCAAGGCATTATAAAACGAGAATCTTCGAACACAAAAAAAGTTTTGAACTGAAGAAAACCAATTCATTACAAGTTAATGATGTTATCAAAGTTATGGTTCAGGATTTATATGATAAAATAATGATCCATCACTCACTTGCTGTGAATCCAACCCATCTGGCATAAGGAACAACATTTCGATCCCAATGAGAGGAAGCAAGTAAAATTATTGTAGTGGTAATGCATATGCAGCCAACAAAAATACACACTAATGCAAGTAACCATTCTGGTTGAAGGTCAGGTGTGAAACATATTTGAGGTCTATTATATAATGTCATGCAAGTCCACATTAATCCTAATCTGGTGTCTCCTAGAATACCGTAAATTTGTATTAATATACAACAAAACTAGATCCTATTCAAAGGTTTTTCCATACCGCCTACATCAGTAATTATCCAATCTGGCATAGCTAAACTCACTATTGCAAAAATATCAGCTGCCATGAATAAAGTTCCGGATATAAGTGTTAGTTTATCCATTATTGTGGATTTATATAATTATTCTCCACATGAAACAAATTCAAAGGCATTCTTTATTTTTATTTATTTTTTAGTCATTCGAACTGGCACTCAAGTACTCAGTGTTGCCAATGATGAATTGTCAAATTATTATCGAATTATTCACAAGTGTTTAAAATTGACCGGTTTTTGCCAGGACACCACATTTACGAAAAGTCTGCGTTTTCAAATAGAAATGCATGTTAAAAACAAGAAATGTGTTGCGTAAAAAGTCAATCTCCACGTCGATTGATACGAAATGTTCGATAGCTACGTTTTTACTTCTCAAGGCTCAATTTGGGAAAATTTTCCACTTCCACTTCAAAAGCTGCAAATGAGTGAATAAACAGTGAAATAGCTAAAACTCGTGCACAACTAATGTATTTCTGTCCAAAAATTAATGAATATAGTCGTTACTATATATTCGTTCGAAAATGTCCTTGTTGGATGAAACCGCAGTAATGATAGTCACAAATACAAGTGGTATAAAAACAGAAAGTTTTATTTCTCATTTTTCATGTATCCTTCTACTGCCAAAATAATTTGGTATGAAATGTGCAGGTAGCGATATTAGAGATGTCATTGGCGCCAACTCAATATAGCGAACGACAAGAGGCGTTTTCTGGCGCTTATGTATTTAAAACGTATTCGTCTGTGATTCAAATACATGCATTATGGCGTTGAACGATGACGTCACAACAACTATGATTTGAAACGTATTCATCATGAGCGTGAGGTTGGTTTTGAAACGGAATTTGACGTTGTTACGTCAGTTGTCAGTGTCTGCTTTATTTTAATCATTATAGTTTATAAAGTGCTGATTTTTTTTATCAAACATTTAAAGATGTACAAAATAAAGCTGCAAAATTATTACTTTCAGAAATCCGACTCTAATTGAGGTTAGAGAAAATTGAAAAGTTTGTTTTTATTATTAAATTTGACATCTGACACAAATTGAATCACTCCATTCTGGCGAATCTTATTATTAATGAAGTTGCTACGAATCATGTTTGAATACACGCTCTAGTACTATCATAAATATATTTTTTGTTGCGTTACTATGGAGTTTTCTTCTTCTTATTTGGGTTGTTACTAGGTTTGGTCACAGCATAATGCTGTGGTTTGGCTCGATGCCCAGAGCTCCGTCATTCGATGATGCAAAGGTTTTCTGTTTGGTGAAAACTTTTAATTGCTGGTTGGCGAGTTGTTATGTTGAAAGTTGGAAACATTTATCCGAATAATTTACAAACGGAACACAAAGATACAAAAGATTTATCTATTTTGTGACAAAGATGATATTTCTCAGTATGTTTGCTATTTCTTTCAAAAAATGTATTACACACAGAAGCACATTTCAGCAGGAGACAGATTAGCTAAAACTTTGTGATTTCTACAATTTACAGTGATTTTTTTTCATTTGATAACTGGTAATAGGTGGTTGCATGGTATTCATGTCCTGTAGAAGATATTTCTCTTGTCAATTTTATATACAGATAATTGGTTTAAGAATTCAAAGAGGTGGCAAGTAGGTACTCGTCAAACTATCTCAAAACTACTTCAGAAAATATTTTGACGTTCTCTCTTGGACAAAGGTTTCATATACTTATACAGCGGAGCCGTGTTGAAATTAATCGAGTCCCAGGCACTTTGCTGTCTGGGTAGGGGATCTTTCCTGTACTGACGAGAGGTAATACCTTAAAACCGCGGTCTGCAGGTGATCTTCTTGAATAATTTCAGCATGGCCCTGCTGCTGGATGAAAGAGAAACATCTGTGAGACAAATCTCTTGCATAAATGTCTGTCGGATATAATTCAATATCCAGCGTGGTATTAGCCGGGGAAGTAGTTTTCCCCCAGGAATTCACCAGAAACTACTGTGTAGGCAGTTAGAAGAGATTAATATTTCGAAATATTTATTTTTTTGCAGAGTACCTATGTTTTATTCTCAATTAATTGAAGGTCAGATACTGTAAGATATTTCACTAATGATTATAGTACTGAATGTCCAAGTTAATATATAATATCTCAAACATTAAATCTGAATTCTTTCCACTGCTACACAATGAATTTGATGAAAAGGGATTCAGACACTCGATGCATACTCTAGCTGTGACACTACTGATGATAAATATACCCTTTTCAATGCCTCGATTGATAAACTGTCACTATTACGCAGAACCACACCTGTGTCTTGGGATAATCTCATGGTTATTTATTTATGTTTCACAAATCTCAACTGCTCATCAAAAGTAACTCCTACGACTTTTATGGTTGTCGAGTATTTTGAGGATCAGTATTTATAGATGAGGTGTTTCATGCTTTATTTACTTTGAAGAAGGAAATAGAATAACATTTGTTACTGTTCAGATACATCCTTTTATCAAAGCACCAATGATATACATTGTCTGGGTCATTATGTCAAGTTTTTCGTCATTGATTATCAATATCATTTACGAATATATTTAGGAGTAATGGTGAACAATGTGACTGACCCCAGCCAAGGAGCTGTTCAGTTCACACAAGGTTAACAATAAAATATTGGATCTACTCAAATGCCTTAGAGAAGTCAGTCTAGATATCATCCACCTTTGCTTCCAAAACATTCAATATTTTTGGCTCATAAATGCAGGATTTGATAGGATAGGACTGTTTCTACAAAATAGCTATCGATCTTTCTCAGCAAACAAAATTTAAGGGATCGGACAATAAACCGTTTAGAACTTTTGAAATGGTTGACATGTTACACACACTTTTCATTGTTGTCTGATACTATAGGTACCGATATTATGTAGTTATTATTTTCCTTTACAAAGTTGTCAGTTTTCCCTAAAGAGTTATCGTATACTGTTGAAAAATAACTTTCAAGACTTTTGGCTTTTCGATCATTCTTTGCAACTGAATTATTATAATACACATTGGGAGGTGTGACAGCAACTTCTTTTTTTTTGATATATTTCCAGGAGAATTAATGCTTAATATCAAGAGTGGCAGCCGAACCTTGCGAAATGTCCTTTAGTAATCATGAATATTCTGCCTTTTTTTGCCTAATGAAATACTATAATTCTGAGCTAAACCATCTTGGACAAATAGAAGTTTCAAACATTTTTTAAAATGTTTTTATTAATATATATGAGTTACTTAATTCTAACAACATAGAGGATATTTAATATTTGTTTTATTGCATGCCTCAGTGTTTCAAGTTCAATTAGGTGAATATTCCAATATGATTTAAGAATACAATCTATCTTGCTATCTATCTAACTAATATATGAAATTTCTAAGATCCCTTTGGAGATATTTCTTTCAAGAACTTTCAAGTTTTTACTGTGAGAGAAATTGTGCAAATTTTATAACATACAAATTTGCAAAATTACTTTCACAGTGAAAACTTGAAAGCTCATAAAGGAACTCATACTGGAAAAAAACCCCTCCATTGTAAAATTTGCACAAAGTTTTTGTGCAAATCTTACAATGGAGGGGGTTTTCTCCATTATGAGTTCTTTCATGTACTTTCGGGTCAGCTTTCTGAATAGAAGCTTTTGTGCAAATTTTACAATGGAATAATTTTCCTCTGTTATGAGAACTCAACAATGTTTAACAGTATTTCTGATTTTTGAAAATTATACTTTTTCCATATGATTCCAGACCAACTTCCAACTTAATTGGTGGTTAAACATTCTGTGCTAGAAATGTCATCACTTTTTTCATAACACGACCATCCTCAACTAGAAACTCTTCGCAAAAGTAAATGTGAAGATGCCTCGCCTTCCTCTTTGATGATTATTTCACTATCTTTTGTGAAATAGCGATGAACCAGGATCTGTAAAAAAAAAGCTGCAAAAACTGCCGTGTTATGGAATAAAATTTATTGTTCACTTATCAAATCAGACATATATAATAAAAACTAATACAATTTCCAATATTGCAAATATTCATTTTGGAGTTCCTCAAGTATCTAATCTTGGTTCGATTCCATTTTTATTATATGTGAATATTGCAAATATTCATTTTGGAGTTCCTCAAATATCTAATCTTGGTCCAATTCTATTTTTATTATATGTGAATGATCTAAAGATGCTCTATATATCAAAAACATTTATATGTTTGACATGATGGATATCTGACTCTGCTCAAGAATAGTGAAAGTTAAAAGTTGGCTAACTTTTCAGGTTCATAAGTTGAGCAACTCAACATGGTACATGAATGCCTTCATTTAGCGATAGCGTATATTGCCTTTGAAAGACCTGAATATCAAGACCAGGAGATTGTTGCATGGGCCCTTGCAGGAGGCACACAATGTCAATATAAGTTGACTACAAGTCCACAATTAATGTCACCACTAAAGCTACAGCTATCTACTTGTTACATGAGGATACGATTATAAGTTATTTATTTAAATGACAGAAATTACCTGTTGTTGTTAGTAGGATTGCCAGAAGAGAAATAGTTGGAATTCTCAGTCACCTCACCTCCTACAGAACTTGACTGCTTGCCCAGACCACTAGATCTACCATAAGTACAGTACTAAAATTTCTGTTGACCCACATTCGGATTTTTCCTTCTCAATATCGCTTCCTTGCTCGCTCTTTATGATTTTTACTAGGTCTTTACCCGTTTTTCAAGAAATTCAAGTGTTTTATGCTTTTAACATTTTTCTGATATACCTATCCATTGATATCCAAACGCATCCACAATACTTTGAATCCTTCAATTTTTACATGCCTATAAATTTTATATAATTCTGTATATATAGACTTATTTATAAATAAAAAAATAATAAGTATATATCAATTGCATGGACATGACACATACTACGTCACTGAACAGTTGCCGGCATCAATTTTCACCGGAAGCACACCACAGAACACAAGTTTTAGAGGAAATCTATTTGAAAAGACTACGACTTTAAACTCAAAATTTCGACTTCAATGTCGACATTTCGACTTTAACCCCGAAATTTTGAATTTTAGAGTCGTAATTTATAAGAAACATATAATAAAAATATGTGGCCCTTCTGCGCTTCTGTAGATTACAGTTTCGAACCAGAGTTTTTGGCAATGGATTCTAATTCCGATTCAAGTCTTGATTTTGATATTCAGATAAGCACATAAGAATATTTTTAATTGACCCCACAAGGATGGAGTAGTTAGGAACTTTCCTCTCTACTTTTCAAGGTGTCATTGAAGTCCAATATCTCCGTTCTGATTGTTTACTTCACAGAACTCATAATTAATGAGTAATAATAATAAGTAAGCAGGAATAATCACTAACACCAGAGGCCTTTGGTGAGTTGCGCCATCACTTACCCAAGCAACTAGGCAAAACCGGACCGGCAACCCAGGCACACCCGAAAGGAAAAACATTACTCCCCCTCCGGTGTCGACTGTGAGTCAACAGGGTTAACCACTCGGTAGACCCAAAACATATTTTCCTGTAATAAAGGAAGGGGTCCCTACAATCGACCCACTAGGTGGGGTAAGAGACAAAAGGTGGTGCGCTCCACAGAATTAGGCCGCTGGAGCTATGAGAACTGGCTTGTTTTGATGCATAGGTTCATAGTTTTCTCACAGAAAAGGCTGACATCTGGTAAATTAACACCAGCGCTGGTCAATCGCTTTTCGAATGAGCCTTTTTAGTTTTTCCTGAGAATAGTACAGCAAACGTGTCACGAGAAGCAGCACTAGTAGTAGGGACAAACAATAAACTATTCACATGTAAAACAGAATTATTTACGTAATATTAATTTATTATTTAAAAATATAAATCTGATATAAAAAATTATTTTGTGCTAGTACAATGCCAACAAAGCATTGGTGTTTTGGGAATTGTACGTCGGATAATCGATATCCGGAAGAAAACGTGTTTTTTATACCATTTATAAAAATAAAACCTCATAATAATGAGGTTAGATGTAAGAAATGGATATACATGCTTCGAGGAGAGTGGATTTAACAGTGCAAAAAAAAAATAAATATTCATATGTATGCTCTAAACATGAAATCAATAGTAAATTTTTCATAGTTAATTATCATTGATTAGAATGAGATATAACCTCAATCGTTTATTAAATTATATTTATTGAATTTATTTCATTACCATCTATATTTGATTCATATTTCACTCGGAAATATTTCATATTTCACTCGGAAATAAGTCTGAAATTCATAATTATTTTACATTTCTTTTATTACAGTTTGAATCTACTGCTACTCGTTTACTAGATTCTGTATACCAACCTGTCTATTAATTCACTTTTTTTCCAGTTACTTTTAAATTACGGCATGCAAGCCAACGTTTTGATGTTACAACATTGTTATCCTTTACAGTTGCAAATTTTAGTTTTGCTCCAGGAACATTTTCTTCTGTTAAAAACATTATTTTTTAATTGTACTTTACCATATGTTTATATGAGGATTAGGCAGTGTTTGTCCCTACCGAACTACTAGCGCTGCTAGTGAGTTATTTTTCATACTTCAGGAAAAAGGTTCATTGGAAAGGCAAAATCCCGGCCTTGCGGTTTGGAAGATTGAACGGCAGATACACAAGATGATCACGTTGGCGAGACAACACGCGTCTCGTATCCAATATGTAATGGATTACAGGGCGGCTAACAGACCTTTCATACCTGCATTGCGGAATTAGTCGCCAAATTATGACGTATCCATCACACTTTGAGTCAAGGCGTGCTGACCACTAAACAGCACTACCATGATAGGATACGAATGCCAGTGGCTGCTAAGAAGTCATCAGTGAGGCAAGCGAGAAGTATGGAGGAAAACCAGCCTCCGCCTGTTGAGAATAATCCACCGACCGCTAATCAGGTGGAATCCTTCTGAAAAGACATCTATGAACACCCGCAGCTATTCAACTTAGACACTCCAGTGCAGTTCAAAGCTTTCATCAGAGAACTTCAACAGTCTGAACTCAATGAACTGCGCAACCTAGATGACGGGTGTGGGTTCCAAGAACTTTTCTGCTCCGGGCCCAGATGGGCTGAACACTTATTGGTGGAGAAAACTACCAAGCACACACCATCTGACCAGAGTTTTCAACTCATGGCTGGACGGAGAGCATCCGGTTAATGAATTGGTTTCCCGAGGGACAGATCGTTCTCGTCCCTAAAAGCGAAAATTCGTCGATTCCTGAGAATTACACACCAATAACATGCTAACGGTACATCTCAAAATATGACGATGCGGGGACTATGGAGAGGATGTGCAGCTCATAGATGAAAGCATCCTGCAACATCTGAATGCCGCAGAGACGTATACTCACTTTGGGGTGGGACAACACCACTTATAAGAGGTAATAGATGTGAAGAACCCTCTCCGCGATAATTACCATCACAAACTCCGACAGATCTGTTCATCGGAAATGTCAAGGAAGAACAAAGTCTTTGTAGTAAATATGCTTGCCATTCCAATCTTATTCTACTTGTTTGAAGTAGCAAATAGGATCCGAGATGAGCTGTATCAACTCGACGTAAATACTCAAAAAATGATGCATCTCGATAGGAGTTTGCATCCCGAATCGTCTGTTTCACGGTTGTATTTCCCCCGACAATAGGAAGACTGTGAATTTTTGAATTAGGAATGTTTACATGATGGAATGGCACTGGATGGAACCTGTATAAAATCATCAGGAGTACGCATCTCCTTCTCTGCATGGTCCACGACCGTGAGAGAGCAGAAATCAGAGTATTTCTCTTTAGGGCAACTGCCAGAGTGGCTGATGAACTCAGTTTAAATTTCGACACTGATCAAGGTGATAACAACTCTGTCACCAAGTTGGAACCCGTGCAGCAAAAGGTCCATATAAAAGGCGCAGAGATCACTTCACTCCTGCGGCAACATAAGGATAAGCTGATGCATGAGGTTTCCTTCAACAATATTAAAGACCTCAGCTTATCAAAGCGCCTGACCTTCGCTTACATCAGGTCGAGTAGACACCGAAGGGTTCATCATGGCCTACCAGGATGGTGTCTTCAGCACCTTGGTCTAGTCGTGTGATGGGTGTAGAGGTTCCAGATACCAGGTGCAGGGCCTATCACAAGGCACCTGCAACCTTATTGCACTTGCTGTCAGCATGTCCAGCATATGTAGTCTCAGCCTATATTTATCAACATAATGCAGCCCTAAGAGTGCTTTATTGCCACCTACGGCACTTTTACGGTATTGACAAGACACCGGTGTTGCCCTACGCTTCAGAGGATATTGAATCCATTGTGGGGAACAAGAAATGCCGCATTCATTGGAATCATTAGTTCTCTACCCTCAGGCTCATGTAAGCTAATGAGCCTGATGTAGTTCTTCTCGACCGTCAGATAATTGTCGTGTAGTTTTTCTCCTGACCAGACGACTATCTTCCGAAAAGAGGTGGAAATGGATAAAATATTGAGATTTTCTTATCGAACTCCACAGAATCTATCCAGACCACTCTGACAAAATGATTGATTTGATTATTGGAATCCTTGATGTAATGATGCCCTCTCGACTCTCGGATCTTAAGATCCTGTCGGCTTGCCATACTAAGCTTTGACTTATGCAGAAGGCTGTCATTCTTGGGTTACTGAATTTGCTTAGGAAACTTGATTCTCGGATTCAATGATCACTTACCTCTGGTGTTGAGAGTGGTCATTGGCTGATAATGCACCCTCCTGAATGTATCGGAGCTTCGGGGATTAGGGCACGACTAGCTCAACCTTGAAGAAAAATAATAATAATGATGTATTTTATTGAGGGGAAAAAATATCGGTACCTATCAAGGGGCAGAATTCAATAGAACAGACGATACAGAGATTTATGAAATAAACGGTCCTTTTTCCTCCATCCGAACTATATCATAATTATGAGTTTTGTGATTTATCTTCTGCTAGGTGACACAGTGACACTAGTGGCCAGTGGCAAGATGACAAATATGATTCGTCTACTGTGCCCTGAGTGCTTAATTTCTTTTCCTTAGACAAGTCTAAGTTCTTTTCTTTATGCGACAAGACTGAAAAAATTGAAGAAGAAAAGAAGAAGACAAGTGTAATCGAAGGGGAAAGTGAACTGAAGTTGAATAGTATTCAGAGATCACAACAACTTGTCATAGTATTTAGTATTTGTTTTATGTCAAGGTGTATCTCTGTGTATACAACAAGACTATTTTATTTGAGGAACAGTTTTCCTCTTGTATTTTTAATGTTCTGGAATAAATCATTTACCCATTCGAAAAATGTCCAATTCAAACAATAACAAGACCAAAAACTGGTTGTCTCGACTAATGAGAATTCCAAGGAGATCTTTGGAAAACTTGGAAAATAGCAATGACCAGGAAAGACCCATAGTTTACCGTAGGGGTGTCTCTGTGTATAATGGTGATAGTTCAAGTCATCAACCTAGAACTTTGAATAGTTTCAGAAGGAGTATCATGAAAATGCATACACGCATGAAAAATGCTTTTAGGCATAATAATTCTAATTCTAACACCACCAGACATACACTACCAATTCTACCGATTACAAACAATTTAGCGTCACCCTCTCACTCGCAAATAAGGGTGAGTATCGAATTTACTTCAATTTGAAATGGATACTTCATATCATTTATCTATAACTATGTTAATATTCAGTCTGTTACCCAATTATGTGCAGTTGATGTGCTTCTAAGAAATAGATGGAAATTTGACATTAATTTCTTTATAAAAATATTGAGAAAATTAATATTTCCTATATGAAATTCAAAAAATTCACCCCTCTCTTGGAATGTAAATGTCTGTCCTTGATATAACCATCAGAGTTATGAAAAAAAATGATAATTTCAGAATTATTTATTGTCATTGTCAGTTCATCAATATCTTCTTTTCTCTGTTAGTGATAAATTTCATTATATAATTTTACATCCATTTAGTCTAATGGTTTGTCTGGAGAATCTTGACAGCTGCAATACGAAGAATATGGAAAACGTCATTGAAATATGTCATATCTTGGATGAAAGTATTCTTCATTTTTCTCTATTGATTTCTGCCAATTCTTCACTAATTTCTTGATAATTTTATAAGGATAAATGAATGATGATTAGTTCACTAGGAATTCAGAAAATTCTTGATTAGATAAAAGAGTGATGATAATGGTTTTATTCTGTGGTTTTCTTTTGTGGTTAAACATGTCATTAAAGTTTCTCATGAATGAATTGTCGATTTAGGTTTATTTTTAAAATTTCAATAAGAAAGTCACTTCTATTTTTAGTTATTGTAATAAATGTAAATGTATTTTCGATGCAGTCAGCAAATATTATCTTAAAAAATTGGTAAGTTTTCTTGAAACCTCAAATTGGATATAATTTTATCAGTCGTTCCTGATATCGCATCATGCTTTTAATAATAATAATAATACTTTATTTCCGTGTAGACAATATACATTGTATAGGAATAGTCAATAAAAGAAATAAAAATAAAGATAAAAACATAGTATAAGAAAAATGAACATTTAGCAAACCAAACTTATCTAAACAATGTTTCAACTGTTGAAAAAAAACAGTTTGCTTTCTCTCTAGGAGGTATAACTTCAGAAAAAGAAGACATTTATTGGAAAAACCGTAATGCTCTAATTTATGTGAAAGAATATCGTAAAACTCATAGTCAGAAGCCTTCGTTAGGTCAAAGAAGATACTAACAATGTATTCTTCATTTTCGAATCCCTCTTCAACTGTGGAGATTAGGGTAATAATTGCATCTGTTGTCTAATGTGAATTCGTATTGACAAATGTTAAATACAAAAACAAGCACTTTTCAAGACATGAAGTTTTTGTATTGTTTTTCTGGTGATTGGGAACTGAGCTTGTTTTTGGATTTATTCTAGCCAAAGGTTCCAATTTTACTTTCATTTTGTGGATATTAAATAAATTATTTGACTCAAAAAACCTACTATCCTTTTCTTCAAAGCTTTTTTTAAAGACTGCTCAAAATTGGACTGATAGCAATCAGTTTCAAATTATTGCAACCATTGTTCTTCTTAGGTAGGAGTAGAAGTTTAAAGGCTTCCGGTAATACTGAAAACTTTAAACAGAGATTCAAATGTTTAGTGAGTAGAACTGCAATATTATTTCTTATGCATTTCAGAATTTGACAGTTCATGTAATATACATCACTGCATTGTTAATTTTTCAGCTGATACATAATATCTCCAATTTCTATGAGAAAAATTAATTCAAGGTAAAAACAATCTCCCTTTCAATATCAGATCTGTTAAAATCTGTTTTTCTTTCAATCATAGTAGTCAACATTACTGTCAGGAAGTTCATTACCTCACTCCATATAGTCATTATAACTATTGTATAATAGTACTTATTTCCTACTATCAAATCGATTGTTTGAAGGTGATTGACAATGTTTCGTGATGAATTTCACAAGTTCGGACTTCCATTGTCTACTATATAAAATTATTTGAAATCCCTGAAACAAGTAAAAAAGAATAATTAAAAAAGAATAGTTGAAAATAACAATTGTATTAAGCAACAATAAACCTGAAATGAAATGATAGTGAAATAACCTACAAGTAAAATATAATAATTGAATAAATAAAAATTAAAGGAATGAGAAAATAAAATAATCAAAAAATAAAAAAGTGTAGAGATTCCAAGTCACGTTAGTTCACGACGTTTCGATTGTTGGTATCTACAATCGTCTTTGGGTGATCACCTGAAGACGATTGTAGATACCAACAATCGGGTGATCACCCGAAGACGATTGTAGATACCAACAATCGAAACGTCGTGAACTAACGTGACTTGGAATCTCTACACTTTTTTATTTTTTTATTATTTTCTTTTTTCATTCCTTTAATTTTTATTTATTCAATTATTATATTTTTACTTGACGGTTATTTCACTATCATTTCATTTCAGGTTTATTGTTGCTAAATCAAATCGATCGTTCTGTTGCCAGATAACTCTTGGGTCACCAGCCAAACATTCAGAAAACATCTATAGTTTGGAACCTACCAAGAAAGTATCAACTTCACCACAACTTGGGAATTCCATTCCAAGGGTATCATCAAGGACAAATTCAGTAAGTGAAAATGGACATGAAATCACACAGTATTTATTTTCTCTGAAATTTAGTCGTAAAAATAATTTATAATCCAGGACTGCTGCTGAGAAAATTGCATTTTGACTACTGTTCCTCAGTCTTATATTTTTTCAACTCAAATTAACTGTTTCGACTACCGAAATTGCAGAATCGTTGCTACAGAAATTGCAGAGTGCTATTCATTACAGTGGTTTTCTGTTATCACAAAGACTGTTAAGCTTACAATAATATTCATATTTGAAATTCCTAATAATCCAGCCCCTTATTATTTTCAAGAATATAGCACATTCGACATTGAAATTCATTCCTATTCCACCAGAAATGGATCAAATAATTTCATTCGAGTGCAAAACAAGCAGGCTTCAATGAATTCTTTGTTTTTTCGAAGGCTTTAATGAATTCAACAAGCTACCTGATGGAATAAAAAATAGTTAACCACTCACAGTTTTCAAAAAAATAATTAGAGATTATAATAGCATCAGGTAACCATTTTATTCATTGTTATGTTTAGATCAAGTTTCAAAATTGAATTTGATTGTCAAGGGTCAGTAAATGTAATTTTTTTTCGTAGTTTTTAGTATATTTGCTATATATATGAATATGCGCGTAAATATGTTTCTGTATTAGAATACCCTATTTAAATGAATACATTCTTCTTCGTCTATAGGTTTTTCCAAATAAATATTATTTTTGTAATTGCCCTCTATCTTCTCATGCTTCTTTTAATCCGGCGAACGGTTGTTGAGGTGAAAAATCAGTCGTTGAAGTGTAGTGGGATTATTTTGTGGGCTAGACACATCTAGATTGCTAATTTCTTTGTTGTCAACAAACTGCAAGAACTCCAGCAATTGTGGTAGCTGTTTTTTAAATTCAGTTGACGAAAATCCTGAAATAATTTGAATAACGCCCATTTTCTAGTATGGACGATTATGCATGAATATTTATTATATTCCTATCACATTCAAGGGGTTCAGGCTCTACTTCCTTGAGACTTCTCCTTTTAAGTGAATTTCTGCAAATGGTTTCTTCAAAAAGTTACCGAAAATCCTTCATTTGACAGGGAAATTTTATTCACTGACCAAGATAGTTTTACTGAAAACAGGATGGAAAATGTTTGTAATAATCATTTTTGGGCTGAGGAAAATCCACGTAATCGTGGAATCTCATCAGAAGGGGCAGTTCTCATTTAATGTCCGGGCTGTAATTATTGGAGATTTACCTAATAGGACTTTTTTTAATAACGCTTTTTCAATGGACATACTTATCGCCGATTTCTTGAAGATAATTTTCCAATTCTGACGAATGTTTCTATTTCAATGCGAAATCCCATGTGGTTTATGCACGATGATGCACCTATTCATTTTAGTGCTCAGGCATGCGAATATTTAAATCAAAACTTTCATAACCGCTGGATAGGTCAGAGGAATAGTCATGGCCAGCTAGATTTCCAGACTTGAACAGTCCTGACTTTTTTTGGGGATATATCAAGACTCTGGTGTACAGTCGACAAATTCAAACTGGAATGTTCCAAGGAGTATGTGAGTCAATGAAATGGAGAGCTGAATCTTGCATACTCACAGGAGGCGGTCATTTTCAACAGTTGATTTGATTTTGGTATTTTTTGTTTATGATAGTTTTGTTTTTGAAAATAAAAAATGTATTTTTATGAGTACTATTACAAAAAGTAAATAATTAAAATAATTAAAAATAGTATAAAAATTAAAAATAAAAACTTATAAAAATCTCAAAACTCATTAATATAGTTTATTTTTTGATTGTCACTATAAAGAGTTTTACAAAAACCGTGACCCTTATTTTGCTATACACTTTCTCAAGCGTAAAATGATGATCATTTTACACTTGATAGAGCTATTGTATAGCGAAATGTGTCGCGGTTTTTGTAAGGAAAAAATTTATCTTCATGCGTAATTTGCATGTACCAAAATTGAAAAACAACAAAACAGTTTCAGACATATAAGGGAAATTTTTTTTTTCTTAAATTTCAACATCCTGTACCTATTTCAGAAATGAAGCGATTGCAGACCTATGTTCATATGAAAAATTTTTAATAAAATGATCCAAGGATTATCACCCTTCACGATCACCATTCAATTATGAAACACTCTGTATATCAAGTGTTATATATATATATATATATATATATATATATATATATATATATATATATATATATATACATACATACACATACATACACACATATACACGTATACATAAATAAACATACACACATATAAACACACATACATATATAGAAAAGACGTGTATATAAATTCCTTAATAAAAATATGGAACAGGCGTCGAAGATAAGACTAAATAATAGTAAAAGGAAAAAAAATAAGTAAAATCAGTGCTCATCGGAAATCATCTTCCAGCAATTCATCACAACTATAGTAACATTTTTGCAGCAGCAATTTCTTTACTCTACCATGAAACACTTTATCAGAGGTAATTTGTTTGATCTGCTCTTGTAATTTATTATACAGATTTATGGCATTATACAAAGGGGACTTTTTATATTTCGTTGACTTATGACTTGGAATACGCAAAACATCACCATGACGTGTGTTGTAACTGTGCATCGTTGCGTTTGTTTCTAGTTCATGGATGTTAGATCTATCAAATCCTATACATTTAAGAATGTATATGGAGGGAACCGATAATAATTTTGATCTTTGCACAGTATATTATTTTCCGCCAAATAATGCGTAATCCTGTTTGCTACTATTTTCTCAAATAATTTAGATAGTGAGCAGAGCAAAGAGATTTGCCTATAATTTTCTACTACCAAGCGATCACCTTTTTTGAAAAGAGGCATTACCAATGCCTTTTTGAATTCTTCGGGAAAGTATCCTTGCAAAAAAGACTGATTAAATAAATAACTCAAAGGGGTAATCACTACATCGATTATTTTTTTATTGTTTGTATTGACAACTCAACCAATCCAGTAGACTTTTTATTTTTTAATATTTTTAGTGAGCTTAGTACCTCTGATTCACTCATAGGATCATTTTGGAAAGGATGAATTATATGGTGATTCCTTGAGACTGTACAAGGCAGTGACATATTTTGACCAAAGTTTTTTTCAGTTTCAAATTTGGCAGCATTTGAGAAATTGTAAGCAAACAATTCTGTTATTTCATTTAGGTCTGTAATTTCTTGATCATTTTTAAATATACTGATAATTTTGTTCGATGATCTACTCTTCCTTCCTAGTTCATTATTTATAATGTTCCATGTTGCTTTGATCTTATTGTCTGCATTCAGGATTTTGTTGATGAAATAATTGATTTTAGCCTCTTTCAAGTTTTTTTATGTTCTTTTAAACTGTTTTGATATAAAGTTAAACTTCTGGCATCTACTTCGTTAGAAGCTTTGATATTTCGAAACATTTCTCTCAAATTTTTTTCCTTGTGGATAATATCATTTGTAACCCAGGATTTAGAATGATTTTTTACAGTGCCTCACTGGCTTTATGTTTCACTACTGCTGATTTGTCATTATGCCAGAGGCAATTCCAATAAGAACGAATCCAAGCCCACCACCGAAGGAATAAAACCGGTGACCCGAATCATTTTTTTAAGGACAAAACAAAAGTACTACAGGAAAATCCTCAAGGCGCTCCAAGAGCGGTGCCTGTGCGAAAGTAGCGTTCCACGTTGGATGTGAATCGCTAGAGATGAAATTCATTTGAAAAATTCACATTGTTCTTTAGAAAGTTTATTCCACATAAACGCAGTTCTCCAAATGAAAAAGTTCTTGAACAGTGAAGTTGAGGTGTACTGAGTTGAACCTTAAATTGATGAGCAACCACAGTCCGTCGCGTATTTCTCGTATGTACCGCTCTTGGTGGATTTAAATGTGCCACTTGAACACTTCCCGAGAGAGTATCTATAGAAGGATAATTATAATAATGACTTCTGCAGTTGAAGACGAAACACGGCCTACAAACTCAGAAAGTAGCTTGCACAGATAAAAAATACCTTGTTACATGATATAATAGGTCCGATTTATATTTGAAACCATTAAAAGGTGATTCATTTGAAACAATTGAAAAATTCTACTTTCTAGGTTCTACAAGAAGAAAGTATAGATCCCGCTCCTTTAATACCACCCAGAAGAAGGTACTATCCTCAACTGACAGCCGATGATCAAAGTAGCAGAGTCCCCAAGAATGAAATTGCAAACCTTTCAAATTTTTATTGGTACTGGGGACCAATATCAAGGTCACAGGCGGAAGAAAGGCTCAAAAGCTCACCAGATGGGGCTTTTCTTGTCAGAGACTCTACATCAGATAGGTAAAAATAATTTCTGCAAATTGAACAGTTTTATAAATTTATTTATCATTTAACTAACTTAAAAAAAAAACGGAAAAAGGTAATGAAATGTTATACAATATGCATAGCAATATTAAAAGTGAATCAACAGACCTTCATTTATCCGTGATGATAATTATACAATTTTCACACAAAATGTTATTAAAAATCGCATTTTGCTACACAGTAGCTTCATCGGTTGGACCAGTCCAACTGATGATTTAGCTTTGTTTATTTTTTATATTGTGTAAGGTTATAATCCCAAAAAACAGTAAGAAACATTGACTCCTCAAAAAAAAATCTTTCAAGAAATAATGATAATGTAATGCTGTATTATCATTCATTCGTTGTGGAATTGGCCGCGGTGGTAGTGCGCCCGACTCACGATCGGAAGATCGTGGGTTCGATTCGATATATATATATATATATATATATATATATATATATATATATATATATATATATATATATATATATATATATATATATATATATATATATTAGTGATGCAACTAATTTTCCTTTATTTTGAGTATTTCAATATTAAATTCTACAAAAAGGATTTGAAGCTTTATATCTTCTATTAATTATCTGCGAGCGCTTTCGACAGTTGTTAGTACTGTCATTTTCTAGGCACCCTCAAACTGACAGTTTGTAAACATCATTACTATTTTAAATTTGAAAGTCTTGAACATTCAGTTTTTATTTATGTAATGGAATAGGAGATGTAATCTCTATCTTGCCACGCTACCCCTTTCCAAACCGGATAAACCTGAAATCGGATAAAATCATTGAATAGATTTATTTCAATTATTATCTATTCTTTACCTCGGATACACAATAGTAAACAAGGCCTATAGTTATAAATATAGATAATCATAACAGCAGTAACAGATCATAACAATAACATCTATCTAAAATCTTCGGATATTCATCAAAAATAAAATATTCCGAAAAATCGTTGATCCTGAAACAGTTACTTTTCACAATATAAACTTACTTTTTTAGGTACCTTTTCACTATGAGTTTTCGAAGTCTTGGAAAAATTCTTCATACAAGAATTGAATTCAGCAAATCTGGTTACAGTCTTTTCGACCAAATTGGGTATAACAGCGTCTCTGAGCTTGTTGAAGACGCAATAGTCCGATCACAAAACAGTGTTTATTGTTATACCAGGTATGATCGAGATGAAGTACGTCCGAATTTTCCAGTGAGGCTCACTCTGCCAGTTTCGAGATATGATAAAGTACCCACTTTGAAATATCTCTCCCGATTCATCATACGACAGTCTGTGATTATCAACGATATGGATAAGTTACCATTGCCTGTTTCATTGATTGCATATTTACAAGAAGAAGGACCTTATTTTTAAAGAATATAAAATAGTTAAGTGTCATTTACTTTCTTTTTCTGTTTCAAGTTGGGGCAGTTTTTTCATGTATATGGTTTTTCAGCATGATCTTGTTTTCAATGTTTCTTCGGTAAATGACTAGAAGTGAGACATTATTCAAATCACTTCATTCTTTGGAATTACAGAATTTTCTCTGAGAGAAAACAAAAAGGTTCAAGTTTTAAACAAAAGGTATTAGCACATTAAATTTTTCCCATTTGAGTTTTTGAAGTTAAGTTTGTTGTTCCTGATAAGAATAATAGAATATTCTTTTTTGAGAATATAAATTATGATTTGTTTTATTCTCATAGTCAATATTGGAATATTACAATTAATCCCTTTTGATTTTAAAAAAATTGCACATATTTAACTCAAAAACTGTTTTGAATCTACCATAGTATAGTTCAAACTGCCCCAAAAAACACTGACATCAAAGACAGATTGATCAAAATTGCCCTGTTTTATTGATACCTATATACAGATAGGTAACTGCTTTCCATTTGAATTTTCTTATTTATATTTATGTATTATATACAAAAGTGCACTTAATAGCTTTAAATAAAGGATCTTTAAAGAAGAATGGTAAGTATATTATATAGGATTATAACTAATTGTTTATTTAGAAACCAAAATTATTTTGTTGTTCATTATTTTTTTTTATTTGAATTTATTACTGTTACGTTTTGTTTTGGAGACCAATTTGATTTTGAAGTAAATTTAATTACATGTGATTGTATTCTTTATTTTCGGAATATTGATACTAATTAGTCTTGTTCAACTTGCATAGTAAAACATCAAAAGTGACATCAGAGAAAGGATCAGAATTGAGAATACAAGTGAGTTTTTCAATTAAATTCATGTTTGTCTTGGTCAAACATTTTATCTAATGCTTTCATGCAATTGTTCCATTGTTTATTGGTTAAAGTTTATTGAAATAGAACTTGTAGAAAATTTAAATTATTGGCAATAATTCGCATAAGAGGTTCCTTCGAAAAATGACGTTAATATTTAGTATTATGCATAAGTCATAAATCCAGTATTTGTGAGTCCTTAACAGACTTGATTCATGGTGGATCCAAATTTTCATAAAGTTATTTGATGAAATTAGTCAATATTTGATGAAATTAGTCAATATTTGATGAAAGTTCATTATGCACTTATTTAAGAACAATTGTGTGATTTTCATTTTTTCAAATTGCACATATTCCACTTTACAATAACTTCTTCAGGTACCTGAGGAAGCTTCAGTTGCCTCAAACTGTTTTATTTTTTATTTCATATTCCTGGTTATGATGCTAAAAATTTCATGAAATAAATTGATAGTAAAACACATTTTTGAGAACAAGTTTTTATTTACTAGCTTTGAAAAGATGAAAATAAATTTTGAATCCAATCAAACCAATCAATTTGTTACATTATACAATTTATGATATAAAATCTAGTCGCGAGATTTATACTTTAAGAGTATATTTTTCTTAGAATTGCTTCTGTCAAGATCAAGATACATTTGAATTCTTAATTGAATAGAACTGGCCGATTCTTGATGAAAATCCACATTAAAACTAATTAATACAATTTATTGTACGATTTTCACTATAAATTTTCTGATGGTATTATACATAAAAAAGTTTTTAACACAGGGAAATAAATTAGATGTTTTAATTCGGAACAAGCCACTGAAGAAAAATACCAAAGACAATGAACTATTTTAACAACATAAGTTCTTTGACAAATTTGTCAATCTCACGAACGCCAGTTTCACATAACATGAAACTTGTCTATTAGAAAAAGATCTCAATAACCATATTAAACCCAAAATAAATTCGAGAAATTTAGAAGTTTTACGAATTGATACAGATATCGCGTTGATGGGGACATGTTACGCCAATAAACATTTCTGCAAAACTTTTAAAATCTGAAAAGAAGCATAAAGGTAGGTTCAATCCGGAATTGAAACTAGTTGAATTTATAAAAGAGAAATCGGCAGAAAATATCATTGTTTTCACGCGAGCTGATAAAGTCAAAACGGTCATAGCAATGAACAAAGAAGAATATGTAGAGAATACTTTAGACTTTCTAAATGCTGGCATGTATGATCCCACACATTTAAATTAGAAAGAAGTCAAGGAAACTTTGAAAAATATTCATTGTGACATGAATGAAACCGAAAAATTCCAATCGTTAGTCATGAACCTACAACCACCTAAACTTTATTCGTTGATTAAATTACACAAAGATAACTACCCGATTAGACCAGTAGTTTCATTTGTCACAGCTCCTTCAGTTAAAATGTCCGAGAAAATTGCAATTATTCAAAACCACACCAATTTTAAATCAAAATTCAGTTTGAGAAATTCATACCATTTGTTTATAGTGAAAATTGTACAATAAATTTTATTAATTAGTTTTATTGTGTTCTTGTTTCTACACTAGAACCGGTATAGTACATTTATTTATATAATGTAATGAACTGATGGGTTCAAGGTGATTAAAGATTTTCTTCTTATTAGTGCCGATAAATAAAAGATTCTACTTGAGAATGTTTTCTTACTATTAATTTATTTTTAGTTATCACCGGAAATGTTCCTTAGTATGTTTATTTCATTCAATGCATCATTGTTGCATGGTTGGTCTATACAACATTTATTCAAGCACCACCAAACTATCCTTAGCTTTTTCAGAGTTATTACTCTTTAAAATTGGTATGAGGACAATCTTATTTCCTGTCATTTTAATTTTTTTCCTCTTGAACCCTTCAATTTAATATCTATATCATGGGGTCGTAAAAAACAAAGTGGCATGATGTTTAATTCCCGTATCGTTTCTGAAACCTTTTCACTTGATATCCATACCATTAGCTTGACAATTTAGCGACAATTCCCTGGGCAGTGTTTTCAGAAATTTTGAGGAATGTACTTTTACTAGTGTAGAAAATTAAAAAAGCTATTTAAAATTAGAAGCTCAACTAGATATAGTAGAATCAAAAGTCATTGTCCAGGTAGTCCACTCTGGTTTGAATAGATGAAACGCTGAACATATCATTTTCATTTGTACAAGTACTTAGAGAAGGAGTAGGATATATATTTTCAATGGACACTTCCGTGTTGAAATTTTCACCGGTTGATGCATATGTTGTGAAACGAAATTTTCCATTCCTTCACAGAACAAACCATATACGATTTTATTCTTGATGACCTTCATGACCTGTTCTTCATTTTGATACCACATGACTGGGAAATCCTTCAGAGAATTTTTACATATTCACTGTTATGAATTATAAACACATTTTAGGAAAGTGTTGAAAAAGACTTAATTAAAAAAAGAACAATAAACGGCTATTTTGTAGAATCATATTCATAAAAACTTATACAAAAGTTATGTAAATATTAGAGACTATGTTGCTAAGAAAATCGTTGAATGATATATAAAAAATAAATGTATTAGAAATGTATAGTTATTCCACTTGTTAAAAGTATATATAGATTTGTGATAAAAGGTTTTGAATAAAAAGAGATCTTTTTCATTGTCTATTTTTTATTAGGTATATTGTATATTATATTTAATAATAACACAGCTGAATACAAGCTATCTATTAATACCTCATAGTTTCGTTGGTGAAGTGAAAATATAGTACTACCTATTCCAGTTAAGCCCAAGTATATTACGAGCCTGAAAAGAAAACAGATTCAATTGAAATAATTGATGATGGTTTGGTTATCCAACTAATATCAAATGTTTTTAATGGGAAAGGGAGCAAAAACGACATTTGATATTAATGATGATATTGACTTTCTTTGATTTCAAGCAATGGGAAATTCAAAATAAAATATGACATTTCTTCAGAGCAGTAACTTACTGTAATAAACACAGACTGTACTGTTTCCTTGGCAGATTGACTAGTGACCTCGGACTTGCACAATAAATCATGTAACTGCACTGCTTCTCCTAGACGGCGGTTCAAAAAAGTCCATGTGTTTAGGAATTCATCTGACTTATCCTGAATCATGTACAGTTCTGTAGCTTTATAAACTCCAGCAATTCCTATCCTCCTCAGATACCAGTTGAACTACCCAGAAAAAAAATACAAATAAAGCCTTTCAAAAATTGAGAAGACTTTAAATAGTTTTTATTGAGGAACTTTTAGCTTGGGTGAAAATAAGCAGATAAATAATAGAAATTTCAGTGTCAGCGCCACACAATCCTTGGTAGCAACGTTGTTGAAACAGCAAAGATAGCTTCTCAGAAAAACTATTTTGAAGTAGAAAGATGTAGTAGTCTCCGCCACTTTGAATATTTCATAAAGCTCAAATTACACCTTTATTGGAATAGAGGTTACAATAAAAGGATCTCCCCCCAAACGTACTCGAAGGATGTTCTAGGACACTATTCAAAAAAGATCAAATCAAACACAAGCACAAGGTACAATTGGTGTGATATCTACTCCAGTGACAGAACAAAAAACATATTTGGAGCAACATTACAATCTTTCAAAATTAATTGTTTAATTAATTGTTTTTGTGTATACATATTTTTTTATTTCCGTTTAATTTTATTGTTTTACAAAAATTGAAATTGAAAACTGCAAAAAAGAGTTTTCTGTCGATGAATAAAAAAATTATGTAGTTTAAAAATCTCTCTGAAATTAACCTGAATATACTAAATGAAGTGTTATTGAATGACAGATGTCAACTTAAAAATTGTGATACTTTTGTTTATAAGGAAAGTATTTACTTGTATGAATAATGCTCAAAAATATTTGGTTATTGACTATTTGTGTCAAATCAGGAATACACAACATTCATTCCAAATAATCGAAAGTATTCCTCCAAGCTGTTTCTGCTCATTAAAAAGATATTGCTGATTCAAAATGACTTGACGAATCATTTATTACATTTCTATATTCATGTCAATATTGATTCTCAATACAACAAGAATATATGGAATGTTGAAAATTTTGACTATGTAATTATAGAACTTACGTCAACTGATCTATCACCAGCATAATAACAAATGTCATCTACCATGGTCAAGAGTGTTGCTAAAGAATTTGGTACATTTGGTGGCATTGACATAATTGCTATTGCTTGTGGCCATTTGCTAATATAGGGTTGTATCATTTTCAAGCGGGCCTGAATGGCTTTCTCTGCAAACTCTCCTGGTAGTATAGGATTTTCTTTACATTCCTCCTGAATCTAAAAAAATATTTAATACAAAATACAGGTTACAAAATATGATTGTTTTAGTTGGTTTCCGGGTTTTGCTGTGGTTTTCTTTGATTACAATCTACAAACGTTTCAACTGCAACTGCGGAGGTCAGTTTCGGTGACGTGCTTGAAGTACTCTCCTTGACATATCAAAAAGAGTACTTCGACCAAGCCACTGAAGATTACTGCTGCAGTTGCAGTTGAAATCTTTGGAAATTGTAACCAAATAAGACCACGCCAAAACCTGGAAACTAACCAAAACATTGACTTCAGCCGTGAAAGCCTACATTCCCATAAAAGTATTATTACACATTGTTGCTTTCCCAGTAACAGTAACCTAAGCACGCTATGTTTTTTAAATTTTCTACACTTTTTCAGGATATTTTAGTGTTGCTGATACGATTATTGAAATAGTATTGCAGTTTCTATTTCAACCACATTAATATAATTTCTTCAGTAACTAATATAAAAAATATGTAGATTGGAACTTAGCTTTTTAAGTTGTTTTCTTCATTTATCAATGAAGATGATGCTACGCCTTTCTAAGGCTTCAAAGACCGTTGATTAGTAAATTCAAGTAATTTTGAATTCAAATAGTATCTAAAATGGGCAACTTTTTCTTTAATTAAGTGGCTTCGGATTTTTCCATGCTGGCCCTATTTATTTTGAACGTATTGTATATCTCGTCTTCTCATCAACTCTATACAAATAAAACTTAACCAGATAATTAATAAAGGGAAGTTGATTTCAAAATATTTCAGGATGTAGCAAATATTGTTGTATTTCAACTATGTTTTTATGCTACTTTTTTATATCTTAGTAACTTATTATGAATGTTGATTGCATATCTGATAGTTTTATATTTAGTTTTTCCTCATTTTTAATGACATATAAAACTTTATCAAAAACAAAACTTGAACTTTTCATCATTTCTCACAAGTATCAAAAATATTTAATTAAGAATGACACTGAAAAATTTTCGGATAGCCAATAAATAAAATTTACCTTTTTCAAGATGTCTACTAATTTTGAATTTGAACTAGTTTGAAAATAGTGTACTAGATCCGCTCCACCTCTGGTAAACATTCCGTGGCTGATTCCAGGGTAACCAATACATTCGGCTCCATTGCTTATAGCTTCTTTGGACCATCCTAGCTCAGGTACAAAAGGAAGAGATGCTGCTAATATTTTATTTCTAATTTCATCTTCATATGTTGGTCCATTACATTCTTTGGTGCTGGAGGAATCTGTAGAGCTCAAACGAGTTACTTGCCATACTATTAGCTTGGAGGTACCTAAATGAAATAGAATTGAGAATCAAGTTTTCCAATTTTCGAAATTAATAGACTCAATCTTTTCAATACATCATGGTACTGATGTTACGCTGGAGTCTCACACTATTTTAATAATCAATTAAGTTTGTGATGTAAGAAAATTCCATTGTTTGCTTGATTATAAACATATATTCGTTCATAAGAGTTTATAAGAAAAATCTTCATTCACAACAATATGCATTCGACAATATTTTTGTCAAAATTCATAACCAGAAGTTCAGTTGATGAAGTAAATTCATTAAACTATTTTTGATTCATGTGTGATGTGGTTGTGTAACATAATTCTTAGATTCCGTTAATCCTGATTGGATGAAATACATTTACATCAAACTTTTTTTCATTTCAGTCAATTTGAACCTATGTATTCCGTTATCAACTGCTTGAAGGTCTAGTTGATATTTTAATTAAAATTTTATTCTTCAATTCTTGAGGTAGGTTATCCAGTTTTGGGCCACAATGGAACATGAATCTGTTTAATAATTTTTTCGTTAGAGAGGAATTGAATTATTTGAATTTTCAACAGCCCTATTTCTTATTGTCATCAGTTTTATACTTGTTGATGTTCGCTATCTTGATATGAACAACATGTTGAAAATGTCTAACCTTAGTACCAGTTACTTTCGGATTTTTGTATACAAAGACTGAAGATGGTGAAAAATTAGTTCTTTCTCTTATTTTTTGCATAAGACCAAAACATCCTGTTAGTTTTTATAGAATTTTTCAATTATGTATTGTGGCCATTCAAATTGTTTCATCATGTATTTCAAATGGCTTCTCTCAGCTTGATTTGAGGTCATCATCTGACGAATGTTTCAGTTTTCTATGTTCTTTTCTTTTCATCAAATATTATTTTACCTCCTCAGTAAATCATATTGAATATTCATTCCAAATCATCAATACAAAGTGTACTGTTTCTGTTGGTTTGCCGTGGTTTGAACTATCTATTATCCCAATCATTAATCTGTTCCTCTTTTTTTCATGATATTTGTGCAAACCTTTGCAAATTTATTAATGCTGGATTCAAAAATATATCATCAAGTCGCGTTTCTGTACCAATAATTATATCATGCATTTAGATTTCAATACTCAGTTTCAAAGCTCACAACTTTGTTCTCAAACTTCCTTAATATTATTAATCATATAATTCAATCATCTTGCATGAATCAAAATTAAAAAGTAAAAACTAAGCATAATGAAGATCAGCCAAAAATTTCACTAATTAACAATGCTACAGTTAGGTTTATGTGAGTTGTTATTTGCATCATTCTTTATCAATTTTTCAACTCCACAGACCTTCATGCTCCATTTACGAATGTAAATTTTGTGGTAGCAGCCTTCAGAATATTAAGTTTCTATTTACCCAAGTCAAGTTCAAAAAAGGGAATAAGATCTACGATTTTTTGTTACATTCATATATTCTTTTCATTCTTTATACCTCCACTGCATGTGGCCAGTGTGCAGAAACATACAGACTCCAGATCTAAAGGTTTAGGAACTTCTACTTACACATAACCATAAACGCTCCCAGATACATACCCAACCGGGACATGTACCGGAACCTGGATCTTTGATCCCTGCGACATTCGCAAAAGTTTTTCATAATTAATTTGTATATTACTGAAGTATTTTCCAACGCCAAACCTTTATTTTAACACCTCGACATGTGTTTCGAACACCAAATGATCATCTTCAAGTTTGATCTTTCTGCGTTATTTTAACACCTCGACATGAGTTTCGATCACCAAGTGATCATCTTCAAGTTTGATCCTCCTCCATTATTTCAACACCTCGACACGTGTTTCGATCACCAAGTGATTCTTCAAGTTTGATCTTTTTCTTGAAGATGATCACTTGGTAATCGAAACATGTGTCAAGGTGTTAAAATAATGGTTTGGTGTTGGGAAAAACTCCATGATGCACATAGTTTCTCTTCTGTAGTTTTTGTATCTATTTTTGAACTTCCTTTCCTCCTAGTTATCATGTCATCCTTGTTTGCTATTTCTTTTCATTTGCCCTTCCTCCTCACTTTTCATACATTGTAATATATCGTAAAAATTCTAGATTTCTTTCTCCGTTAGGTTTTTGTCCATATATCCATCTAATTTACTTCTGAGTATGTCAATTGTACTCTTGTAATTAAGTGCTAAAAAGGGATTTGAGAAGCACCTCAACCTACCCACATTGTTTGTGCCTTTTTTACATCTGATATTCTTTTATGTAGTACTCTTTATTACTTTTACTTCTTTTGAAAATCTAATATATTACCTATCTAGAAGAATAGCGAGAGATAGGGAACTTGAAACTTTATTACCTTGATTAATTTTTTGAAGTTTATTACGCATAATTTTAAAACTTTTTCTTCAGCGATTATTTTAGAGGAGGCAAATAAAAATATTTATCGAATTCATACATTATTTATTCAACATTAATTTGAAAATTTACATATAACAATCATCTTTTGCATTCAATACACTCGATAAGCCTACTCAGAAGGTTGTCAATGAGGTCAAAAGCAGTTAATGAGGATTTAAAAACATTCAACTTCTCTTGAGCAGTCATTTCTAATAAATTTTGGCCAGAAACAATTACAGAAACTTCACTTGTTTTCATTTTGGGTGTTACCTCTTCCTGAATTTCCTTAATTTTAAGTTGATAGTGGGCCCTTGAAAGCTCAATTCCTCTTCTCAACGGCCTGAAGTAAATATCTTCAAGTTGTCCAAAATAATCCCAAATTTTTGTTACATTGTGTTTATCCCTCAAAGCTAAATAAAGAAGTAAATTGAGAGATGCCATGATTTGATCAAACAGTTCTATCAAATCACTCTCTTCTTTTTTGTGCAAATAACAGAACTTCCTAAGTATAGATAGAAGTTTTTGACCCTTTAGAAAATCTGAGAAATTATTTTCATTGTTCATAAATTCTTCAGATAAAAGATTTTTATATTGGGTTATGGTATACCCTATAAGACCTGAATGGTTTAATTCAGATATCAGATTGTAAACTATCAAGTAAAATCCTTTAACTTCAAATGAGAAAAGATACATTTTGTAAGTATTTAATGCAGACTTTCTCAAAAAGTCATGCTCATTGAAGACAATGATTTTAGCCAAATTCTTGCAAAACTCTCTGTGATCATCACAATCCAAGAGAGAATACGACAGTTTTGAAAATTTAACATGCTGCAGCAAGGTAACAGATAACTTGAGACCCTTTTCAATTAGGATTTGGTGTTCTTCATTCAAAAGTGTGGATACAAGATGCAAGCTACTTTGAAAAAAATATATAGAACTATACACCTTAGGTACTCTTTCAATTAAAATATATTCCGTATAGACCAAATAAAATAAAGTTGCAATGCCCAATGTATTCAAATTGAGGAGTTCTACATTTTCTTTTGAAAGACGCAAATTCAGTAATGATAAGGGATCACTTGAAATTTGAAATATTTTCATAATAATTCTCTCCCCTAAGACTCTTGCCCTACTTTTAATACCATCAAAAACTTCCGTATCCAAAAAAACAAGTGGTTTTGCTAAGAGACGAATCAAATATTTCCTAATAACTCCCATTCGACCTTCAACATCTTCAACTACAGAAATTGTTTCAAGCAGGTTATCAAAGAAATGCACCACCTCTTGGCATAATATACTAATTCTAATAGTTTTTTCATCACAGTCTAAACATAGTTTTTCTTTCCCAACCAAACCTCTGCTATCAGGTCCTTCACATTTTGACAGATATGACTGTACTGCATTAAACCCCCAAGCAAAGGAAATCAATTTTCTTGAACTAATACGAACTAACACTTTCTTCAAAGGTTTCAGTAATGTCATGAATTTTATGTCATCAGTACATTCTTCAATTTCTTCTATGAGTTGCAACAGGACTTCTTCAGGATTTGACTGATCTGCTATGATGTCTACTAATTGTTCACAACATATAAACACTTTTTCATTATCTTTTTCGCACTGACTCGTTAAATATTCTGTAATGATTGGTATTAGGTCCCATGAGCTATTTTTAACATTGGAACTGTTTTCAATATTATGAAATAAATCTATAACATCACTTGTTTTACCATCTTTCAAAAGTGTCTGAACACTTTTCACAAAAATGCCATCACTATTTTCCTCCATTCTTTTATTTCCTGGATTTCAGTAGGTATCACCGAACTTCAATGTCTGTAAAGAGATTGTCGATTTCGAAGATATGCATTGATAGTTTCAAATATCTTAGGAAAAATGAGTAATAATAAATACTGACTGGGTTTTATGATTTGTTAGGTTAGAACAATTAGTAAACTTACTTCGCAAATTGAATCTTCTCAACATTATTGAAGCGGCAAAAGCTATTAATACCATGTATACCTGGTTCTATGACGAAATTACTTAAGTTTAAAATTTATTACATTTTATATCTCACAATCAGTAGGCAATAATAGCCATATAGCCAATTGAAAGATTGAACATTAAACCACAGACCACAAAATATTGATTAGACAATAGACATTAGACTGTGATCATACCATGATAATATCAAAGTATAATAGAAAGCTAAAGGCCATTAACTAGCCGTGACGTCACTTACATATATTTCACCTGTGGATCACAAATGTCTTGGCCACTGCGTCACAGCACCGTGTGAAACATTAAATCCCAAAATTTTCACAATGGAAATATGCAACTGTGAAATATCGTTATATCTGACGTTAATGTATGAGTGACGCATGCCAAAACATGAATCTCTTCATCATGTTTCAGTTGTTGGAGTCAATACCGTCTATTCAATGCCTAGTCCATATTATGACCTCACTGACTGATTGAACCATAGAAACTAGAATCATATGCTTCCTCTTGAAGATAATCACTTGGTGATCGAAACACGTGTCAAGGTGTTAAAAAAAAATTACGATTTGGTGTTGTGAAAAAACTCCAGTAATATTCATTAATACACTAAAGGTTCGAAACAGTGCATCATAAATATAGTGACGTAATAATAATTACGAACTGGCAATTGAAGAGAGGTTCTGACTACAACAATTAAAGAAATGAAGTTTCGCGACCTGGCCTTTACGTCACTCATACAGTTAACATCAGATACGTCACGATGTTATACGTGTTGCATATTAAGAGCCACCGGTAGACAGCTGTTTCAGCCTACTGGGCATCGTCAGTACCGGGCAGGTGGTCCTCAATTGAAGACAAAATGTGAATAACCAAGAAAAGTACTTAATAAAAATAACTGCGTAAACGCAAGCGAGACATAAGTGGAACCACCTACTGATGGTATATTATATATTTTCACGGACAAAGTATGATGGGTTGTTTTTCCGAGTTTCATTCCGTGCTGTGTGTTTTTGATTCTCGAAAAGATTATGTTCTGGCTAAATGCGCCGCACGGAAGCAGCAGCCAAGATAACCTAGAGATGTTTCGGCCAAAGTCCATGTTCCATGTTTAACTAACCATATAAAGGGTGTTTTCTGGCTTTTAATCGTATTCGGGCGTCTATTAAAAAACGATTCGTAGCTACGCATTAATAATGAGATTTGCCAGAATAGAATGATTAAATTTGTGTCAGATGTAAAATTCAATAATAAAAACAAACTTCAATTTTCTCTTAAGTCAATTATTGTATATCCTTACAACGTATTTGATGAAAAGTTTTCAGCACTTTATAAACTATAACTCAGAGTAATAATGATCCAAATAAAGCAGAAACTGACAATGACGTAACATAATGTCAAATTTAGTTTCAATTCAATATTGTCTTTTGTTACTCTGAGTTCAATACAATACCAATCTCACACCAATTATGATGAATACGTTTCAAACATCGACATAACCTTATGTCGGTGGTTTCAAATCATAGTTGATGTGACGTCATCGTTTCAACGCCAGAATGAATGTGTTTGAATCAGACGAATACGTTTTGAATACGTGAGCGCCAGAAAACGCCTAGAAGTATTTATGTGTGTAAGCAGTTTTTCAGTAGACAGTAGAACCACCAAACGATGATTTTAAAAACACCAAACCACATTTTCAGTTACTTTAGGAACATATCTTCAACTGACATAGTCGATAATTAGAAACATTCACTTTAAAAATTGCTGATAGTTTTACATCAACCGCGAATAGGACAAACTCCAATCGAAAACGGCTCTTATGGATAATAAATGTATAATTTCAAATTGGCCGCGGAAAATTTTTAGCTGACTATTGGATAATATGACTGTTGGTCACCCTAGTACAAACAGGGGTACAAGTCATAAACTACTTACTCTTGGAGTAAGTGGTTTGTGGTACAAGTACGACTAGTACCGGGGGAAGGTGTAGAAAACAAAATTAATGATAGGAAACTATTAACAACTATATATATATATATATATCTAAAAAAAATAGGTCAGATTTTGATGTCCATAGTGTAGGTGTGCTTGAAAGGTAAAGTTCCTTTGCTATAATAATTATTAATTACATAATGGTTTTTATTTCAAGAAAATGAAAATCAAGAATCAACTTTTCATTGCTGATAAGGGAACGATTTGAGTTTTTTGTCTGTGGTGGTGTAGACAAAAATAAATAAAACCAAAAAAAGGTACAATGAAAGATATTGGGGAGAGACTAAGGCTCAAGGACAAACGTTTCATTTATAGATACCCTAGACTAGTTGTGGGAACATTTACAACAACTGCATTATTAATTTTTTTTTCAAAGCCCATTTACGACATTTGCTTTAGCAGAGAGGTGATAGATATAGAAGAACTAAGAAGAACTCATATTTCCAGATTAACTAAAAATTGAGGTATGGAATCGGTAAATAAAGCAAGACAACGCTACAGACAGTATCCCGTTATTTTAGCAAAATGCAGCAGTGAGGCCTCAAAATATGCAACATGTGTTTTGAAAACAGACAATATACGTATGAATGACTGTAGTGAAGAATTTGTACGGTTCAAAAGTTGCTTACAGAAAACTGCCAGAACATTGAATACTAGAATATAGAACTCCAATTATGTTTCCTTTATTCAAAAGAATTGTATGTATTAGCTACAAGAAGCATTTGCTCATATCCTTGATTATTAGATTGATACTGATTTCTTATGGAATACATCACGATCAGATTTCAGAAGTAAAATATACTGACATTGATTACAAAGTATTTACAGATGCTTCACGCCACATTGTAAATGGGAATTCACCATATGACCGCCATACATTCAGATACAGCCCTTTTATAGCAATATTTCTTATTCCAAATCTTACCATACACCACAGTTTTGGTAAAGTTATATTTTCACTGGTAGATATTATTGTTGGTCTCTTAATTCGTATCATAGTTAAGTACAATCTGAAGGAGTATGATTGTTACAAGCTAAGATATTTCAAGAGACTTTCAATTAGAGATGAGTCTCAGTTGACAGAAACTAACCAGAAATTTGACAGAAAAATGAAGGAGAAAATGAAAAAGTCTAGAAAACAAGGAATGAACATCATGGGTACTGATATACTATCTGCAGATGATGTGAATGTTAATGCTAACATAGCTATGATATTTTGGCTGTATAATCCTTTGACAATTGCAATCGGAACTAGAGGAAATTGCGATTCAATAGCAGGTTTTCTTGTTTTATTGAGCCTTTATTTTCTTCAGTGTAGGCAATATCCTTTTTTTGCTGGTTTGATTCATGGTGTTTCTATACACTTCCGGTTGTATCCAATAATGTACAGTCTTACTTTTTTCATGTTTCTGAGTGAATATTCTTTTTATTCTATTGAGGACCGTAAAGAGAAATGTTCAATAGAAAATATTTCAGGTAAACAATTAAAAAATGTTGAATCGATTCCAACCTCTTTCTCAACTAATAATGAAATAGTGGCTGATGGTGGAAATACTGTGAATAGGAAGACAATATTTAGGAAGGAATATTTACACTATTTAGTGCCAAATTCAGACCAACTAAAGTTAATATTTGGGTGCATTTCATCTTTGTCTATCCTAACTTGGTTTTTTTATCAGTTATTTGGTTACAAATTTGTTTTTGAAACATATGTTTACCATCTGGTGCGTAAAGATACAAGGCACAATTTTTCTTTATTTTTTTATCTGCAATATCTTACTGCATGGGTAAAAAATATTGGCATTTGGCAAAAAGTTTTGACAGTATTGCCCCAAATTATCCTAATTCTTGTTTTTTTCAGTTCGATATGGATTGAATAGATTTTCTTTGAATTTTGCCATACTTACACAGACAATAGTAATGGTTATTTACAACAGTGTATTAACATCCCAATATTTCGTATGGATAATGACAATTTTGCCTTTGTGTCTATGGCAAGTAAAAATGTCTATTAAAATGGCCTTTTTCTTGTTGTTTATATGGTTTGTTGCACAGGGGGCATGGCTTTTGCCAGCATACTTGTTGGAGTTCCAAGGTCAGAACACTTTTTTCTTCATTTGGATACAGAGTGTATCCTTTTTCTGTGCTAATATTGCCATTTTAGGTCGTCTCATAATGTATTTCATGCCACGGAAAGAAAAAACATGTTGATTCTCAATCAGATACATTTAAATATATGGAAATTTGTACTATTTATATTGTGAAAAAACATTCATAGAAATTTATTTAAAAATTTATTGGTAACTAAAGCATATATAATTTGAGGCCTGCTACATGCAGTGTTAACTGAAATTGTTTTCAAACTAATATTATGTAAGGACTTTGTAATTGAATTTGTGCCACAGTATACTTGTTTAATATTTGTAGTAAATTGTGGGTAGCATTAATGTAGACTACTTGTAAAAATGTTCATGTTTATTATATATTCATTTACAGTTGTCAACAAATCAACGTTTGTTTTTATTCATTATGTTGTAATAAGAAATATTATTCATTTGCTTTGGATGAAGCAAGTTCATCGTTCAGAACAGTCCCAAAAATAATTCACATTTGTAATTGTTGTGATATTGAAAGGGCTCACTTTGAAAAGTTGAATTTATAACAACTCAAACTGGTTTAGTACCACATCGTTAATAATTGAAATATTCAAAAACTGAACTGATCAAGAAATTGTGTATTGAAAACAAAAATCAGTTTATGAACTATTTCAGTAAGCTTAATAAAATATCTTTGAATTTTACAACAATACTTGAAATTGAGTTACACTGCTGAATTGTACACAATGAAAGACAGTTTGAAGTGAGTTTCATCAGAGATACTGAAATAAAGTTCAATTTTTCAATCTACCGCTAATCAAGAAGAACTTTACTCCTCCAAACATAAAGTTACCAATGATGAAGAGAAGCTGTGAAACATTAGAAATTGCGGCCTCATCCTTTTAAACTTTTGTTTGATTTTTGTAACCTTTATTGAAATTCATCAATTGTTCTGAGCTCAATCTCTCCAACTGAATTCAGAATCCTGGGTAAACCCCTATTTCACAATAATAATAGTAAATATGCTATATTGTTCAAAAATCAATTTTATTGGCAAAGAAAAATGATGACGTTGAGAATACATAACAAGACAATGTCAGGAATATTATATGTTATAACAAACTATATGAGCAAATAAATGTAAAATAAATATAATAATAATTAATATAAACAAACAACAGTACAGATTATATCAATGAAAATGTGATGAATGAATATTGAATCCACAAAAGCATATCCTTGTCTTGGAAAAATTCACGATATTAATATTTAAATTTGATTATAATTACTATTATTATGAAAATATTGATGCGGTATACATACGTATACGAGTGATTTTCTTGGGATTACATTTTCATAAGATTACTGAAGATAAGAAAAACTTTGAAGAACTGTAATAAGTATCTAAGAAAGAGCACTAATAATTTTTCAGACGATGAGCAAAAATTCTCGTTTTTTTGAATAAACTGAGAAAGTTGATCATTTTTAGTTCAATAGGTACTACATTGCATACTTTTAGTTTTAGATAGTAGGTATGAAGACAGGTTTTGATAAACTGGAACCATTATATTCAAAAATTAAGAATAATGCAGGTATTTTAGCATTTATAATTTTCAGCAATCAAACGAGAACCGTCTAAAACACGTAATAATTTTTCTACTCATCAGAAGTAAATACAGAGTACACTGATCAAAAGAAAAAATTCTTCAAATGTAATAAAAAAAATTATTGCAATAATGAATGACCGGAAACTAGTATCTTCTGAATTTTCAAACGCTACAATCTTCACTGATGCTCAAACATGCCCCTGACAGATAGAAAAAATGCGTTAAAAATACAGGTCCTGTACGCTGGTTGCTTTCATGGTATTGTTAAATAATAAAGTACTTATGGTGTACTGTTTGGAACCTTTGGTGTAGTAATGAATATTACTGTCGAGGTGTAAAAATAACGATTTGGTGTTGGAAAAAACTCCAGTAATATTCAATAAAGTACTTATTTGGTGAAAAATGGTAACTTTTATTAATGAAATTTTAGGGTGTTCTCTGGTATTACTTTCTACAAAATATGACAAGGTCACATATTAAATTTTTCAATCTTTATTTTTTTTCTGGCAACAAAATTCATTCAAGAGGTCACCTTACATTTAAGCAATTTTTGAATTTTCTTCGTAAAACGTACAACATAAACCAAGCTTTGAAACGTATTGCATTGCATCTGCAATTTCGTGACTTTTTGGTGATTTTCAGCGTAACAAATATGACACGATTTACTAAATAAAATTTGACATTTTTTTTGTTGGACATTTTATTAAGTGAAACCAGGGCCGTCGCCATGGGGGGGGGACGGAGGGAGCCTACCCCTTGCTTTTTCGACTTGGGAAAAAGTTGAGAAATTTTGGGCCGTGAAAATAGAAAAAAATAATAGTAAAAAAAATTAAAAAATAAAAATGAGAGAAAAGAAAGGGAGAGGTGATAAGAAAAGAGAGAGAACCAGGGGATTTCCCAACGTGCATAACTTGGAGATCCCGTACTTTGAAATTCTGAGTTGTTTGAAACCTTCAAAAAAGTTCAATTTCTCCCAACTAAGAGAACAGTCCACAATTTTTGAAGTGGCAATTTTACAAAATTCACAACTTTTCGCTGTTTTTCAACTTGGAAAAGTTGGGAAATTTCGGGCCATGAAGATATAAAAAATAATTGTAGAAAACAATAAGCATAATATTATTCCGTGTTAGGAATCACACGTTGAAAGGTAAGACCTCGTTAGTCCTTAGCTCGCACAAGTTTCTCAACTTCTGAGAGTTGTCGTTCGTATTGGGGCGACAGCTGATTGACGGAAAAACAGACAGAACATATTTGTACATGGTGGATATGGTGGAAGAACAAGGACTTTGATCCAAAGTAGAATAATTTCCATTATTATTTTTATAATTACCAAAATTTATATTTGTTTGTGCATACCCTAACGGGCATATTATAGGTAAGCATTCAGCCAATCTTTGGATAGTTAAGTAAGAAAATTAATATATTAATAACTAATCCCTTGGCTTTCATTTTTTCGAAAGTTGGGAAATTTTGCTGGTGGGGTTGGGAAAATTTGGATCCCCCCCCGTTTTTTCTTTTCGCTACGGCCCTGAACGAAACTAATAATATATAATACTCATGGTCTGCATGTGAAATTTTATCCCTGATCAAAGGAAATCAGTCTCTTTCCATTGCAGCAATTCGGAAAATACCATTTTTACCGATCGGTAGAAGTTTCAGATATATTATGCCAGATGTCAGTGTGGGTATTAATTAAAATGGAAATAAATTTGAATACTTTCCGTGACTATAGCATTATAATAAACAGAATGTAGAATTTACGATAAGCTATAAACAAGATAAGAAAATTCTGAATTGTCATTGGAATACAAATTCCATCATTGGTGGCACACAGAATCAGTTCATTTCTTTAGTACAACTTGTGACGTGCATGGGTGTGAAGGACACACCTCCGTAATGCTGAAAGTAAAAGCAGGATAGGTTAATAGGTTATAGTTTAAAATAAAAATCCTTCAAAAGTCATTCATTACGTTTGCCATGTAAGTACAGACGTCTTGGCAGTCGTGAATTTTTTAAATAGGTAGATTAACATTGTTTTTGCGAATTATGGTCATTTTATACATTTTAAGAAATAAGTTGTTTTTTTTTCTCAGACAACTTGCTGTTTTATTCTTGAAAACAACTATAAAATATTCCTCTGAACAAGCCTTAAATGTTGATATTAACAGCTAGGACAATGAGTTCAATTTTGAAAAAATTTTGGAAGCCCTTGTTTGGCACATTTATTTATTTTAAGATATTAAAAGGATGAATCACGAAGACTACGAAGGGCCCTTAATTGGGGTGGTAGATGCTGGTACAAGAACTGTAAAGTTTTGTGTATTTCGTAGTGAGCACATAAAGGAAATATGTAAACACACTATTGATATTACCACTTATACCCCACAAGAGGGATGGTCAGAACAAGATCCCAAAAAAATATTGATTGCTGTGGAAAAATGTATGGAGGCAGTGGTAAATAAGCTGGGAGACTCAGGTAAGAATGATTGAGAATCTTGAAATATTTTATGTAATTCCTAAATTCCCTATAATCTTTTTAAACCACTTTATAAAAAATTTGATGTACCAACTCACAGCAAATTTTTAGTTTTGGAATAAGTATGTGGTTAAAGATAACAATCTATTTTAAATTGATATACCTATTTTGAAAATTTTACATTGACCTGTCAAATTGAAATTCATGAAAATTTTTAAATCATTTAATTTTTCATTGTGACAATTTAAAATTTTCCAGGTTGCTGTGAGCTCAACTGATGTATGTTACATTCCCATCTGCCCATAATTTAATATTTTATAGTTTTGTGAAGATTTGTTTCCTATGCTTTGCCCAGTTTGTTAAATACATATATTTTTACTATGCAAATTTCAGGGTATCTTCAACAAATGAAATTTGGCACCCATGCTCTTTTAAGACATAAATAATTATATCATCACAATTTTGATAGAGCTTTTATGAAGGCAACGTTTTCATACATTGAATTCAAAAAATATTGCATTTTCCTTTTACATATACCTATCTTCATGTTATTAGATGGTAGAGCAAAAATATGAATTTCATAAAGGTACAGTCTTCTCAATTACTAAGTACACCTTTTAATGATATTTCAAAAACTTCTCAAATGATATATACTTATGTTAAAGAGAACGTATTCTCTATTTAAGCTTCTATATCCCATATTTCATTTAGTATTTGTTATATTGATTTGTTCATCTTTTTATTAGTTTGGTTTTATTTATTGAAAATACGACCCTGTAGATAAAAAAACAAAATGTTTCAGATAGTTACTGATAATTTGTCAAAGGAAAAGTCATTAAAAGTGTATCCTGACTAAAAGTAGGATTTATTGGGCATTTCCGAGTTTGATAGTTATCAAGGAAACAACATTTGGTGACCCCGACGTGATCACGATATGGAGAAACGTACGTCCAAGCGAGAAGGTGCAGGTCTGAATCAAAGTCTGTCATCGGACTACGTATGGCCAAACGGATTTGGAAGTCGTGAGAAACCAGAATCCAGTCTAGACAAACTACCTGAAAAAGTCGTTGAAGATAAATCCGGCGAGTCAACTTCCTTGAAACATGAGGATCACTCAAAGAAGTCTGTTCATTCGAGAGCCTCAAGGGATACCGGATTATCTCGACGAAGTAGTTTGGATTTGAAAAAGAAAAGAATAGCTCTAAAAATAGAAAGACAAAGACGGGAGCTACTAAGAAAATCCAGAGAGCTAGAACTGGAAGAACAACAACTAGAAGAAAAGAACCGTAGAGAGTTGAAGAAGAAGGAAATAGCTGATAGTTTACACCTTCTTCAACTCGAAGAAGAATTGCATGAAGCCGAGATAGATGCCCAAGAAGAAGGCAGCAGTTACGTTCAATCAGAAGCAAGAAGCGAAAATATCAGGAGAGAATTAGTTGAAGAACAAGAACAAAGAAACAGAGTGTCTCAATGGGTAGATTACACATCTGAACAATTTCATTATGAGAGACAAGAAAATCTGTCACGTATTCCTGAAAAAACTGAGAAACCCAATGATGACATACCCAAGGTCGAAGGACAATTTTCCGAAGAGAAACCAGGAAATATCACATCACAAGACATACAACAGCTTTGCGGAACTGTTGCAAACGTTCTCAGAACGTTTTCTCTCCCAGCTTCAACAACTCAAAACCCAACGTCACTTGAAGTAATGAATCCAGATAAATTTCACATGCGAAAAATGTTAGAGAAGGATTTTCCACAGTTTGATGGCAGTCCCCAAGATTGGCCCCTGTTCCATAAGTCTTTCAAGAATCTTCGCAAGTTTTGTGACTACAGCAATGAAGAGATCATGCTGAAGCTGCAGAGATTTCTAAAAGGGGAAGCAAAGACAACAGTTGCAGGAATGATGTTAACTGCCGATAACGTAGATCTTGTGATTGAAACTTTAGAGAAACGATTCGGAAGACCTGAATACATCATAGATATTTTGATGAACAGAATCAGCATCCTTCCTTCCATAAGAGAAAATAACTTTGAAAAGCTGATTCATTATTCTGCAGAGGTGAGCAACATGGTGTCGATCATGAAGAGTCTAGGAAGTAAACGTTATCTCGAAAATCCTCAATTTATTCGTGAATTACTGACGAAAATTCCGGATTCAATGAAATTATCCTGGGGTGAAAAGTTGGAAATGAAAAAGGGTGATATCAATTTGGAAGATTTCTCTTTGTGGTTGAACGAGAAAGCAAGCTTTGCGTGTAATGTTAGTACCCCACGCAATGAAACATTCTCACAGAAATTCACAAATCAAATGAAGAGAAATGAAAGAGTATACAATATTCACACCCAAAACACTCACAAGACATGTGGTTACTGTGACAAAATACATCAAGAAAGCATTTGTCCGCAGATGAATCACGATGACCTGAATAAGAGATGGGAAATGGTAACCGGAAAAAAACTATGTTTCAGTTGCCTTCAAAAGAATCATCAAAAATTCAAATGTAAAAAGAGGAAGATTTGTGGAACAAACGGCTGTAAACTTCATCATCATCCTCTATTACACAAAGAATTAGAAGTCAATAGCAATCAGGCAGCGATAGGAAGAGATACTAATGATGATAATCGAGGAAGAGTATGCTCTGTCAACAAACCTTTCACTACGATTCTTCTGAGAGTGATTCGTATAAAATTATACGGTCCACGAGGTGTTGTCCCTATTCTTGCTCTTTGTGATGAGGCGTCTACGGTGACATTATTAGATGCAGAAGTAGCAGAGACACTTGGGCTAACTGGAACGAAGGAATCACTTTGTCTACAATGGACAAACGAAAATGTCATGGTTGAAGAAAATTCCGTTCGTTTAGACGTGACTGTTTCCAAAATTGATGACAGCAGAATGTTTACTATGAAAAGAGTCAGAACTGTCACTCATATGTCGTTACCAGAACAACACATCAACATATCCGATTGGAAAAAGTTTTCACATCTAAAAGGTGTTCCAATAAAAGATATCGATCACGAAAAACCTTCACTGCTTATTGGACAAGATAACATACATCTGATACTTGCGAGACAGATAAGAACCGGCCCAGAAAATCTTCCTGTAGCCAGTAAATGTAAGTTAGGTTGGGCTGTACACGGACCAAGTCCAAATAGCGGGGAAAACTCTTTCAAAGCCCATACTTTACACATTTGTGAAAAAGAGACGACTGATGAAGAACTGCAGAAGATGGTAGAGAAATCTTATCTGACCGAAACATTTGGTACTTTGATCGCAGCTGACCAACCATCTTGTGAAAGTTCACGAGCATTAGAACTGATGAGAAACACCTTGAAGTATACTGGAGAAAACTACGAAATCGGTTTATTGTGGAAAACCGATAACATACAGCTACCTGAAAGTAAATTCATGGCACTCCAAAGACTAAAATGTGTCGAAAGAAAATGTCGTCTGAACGAAAAATTTGGAAAGGATTATTGCAAGAAAATTATGGAATATGAAGAGAAAGGATATATAAAGAAGTTGACCTTAGAGGAAGAGAAAATTGACAATCCTCATCTTTGGTATCTACCTCATTTCGCTGTAGAAAATCCCAACAAACCGAATAAAATCAGGCTAGTCTTTGATGCTGCAGCAAAATCAAGAGGTATGAGCTTGAATGATGCTCTACTCTCTGGTCCAGATTTGTTGCAGTCATTGGTTGCAATTTTATGGAAATTTCGACAAAGGCGATTCGGTTTTTGTGGAGATATTCGAGAGATGTTCCATAGAGTAGGAATACAAGAACGAGATAGATGTGCTCAACGATTCCTTTGGCGAAATTTGGAAAGCGACAGACCTCCTGATATTTATGAAATGTTGGTCATGACTTTTGGAGCAACCTGTTCGCCCGTATGTGCTCAATTCGTAAAAAACTCGAATGCTGAAGAATTTTCTACGAATCCAGACATCCGAACAGCTATTATCAAAAAATTCTATGTAGATGACTATTTGGATTCAAAAGACACTGAAGAAGAAGCGCTAGAAACGATAATAGAAGTATGCAAAGTCCAGAAGGTTGCAGGATTTGAAGTAGTCAACTGGATGACAAACTCCCAACTGATTCGAGATAAGCTATCTGATGATATGTTACTGGCGGCTACAAAAAATATCGATGACACTTCCTTACATCGAATATTAGGCTTATGGTGGGATCCCAGAAACGACGAGTTTTCCTTCAGACTGACTTCAGAAAACTTAGTGGCGGAACAACCTACGAAGAGGAAGGTTTTGCAAGCTTTGATGTCGGTATACGACCCGCTAGGTTTGATCTCTACTTTCACGGTGAGAGGTAAAATTCTGATGCAAGATATTTGGCGAGTAGGAATCGATTGGGATGATTTGTTACCTGAAGAACTTCTCATCGCTTGGAAAGATTGGTTGAGTGACATGGAGAAAATTGTACTGATCAAAATTCCAAGATGCTATAGTCTATTGATTCCATCAGCATTACGAATCGAAATTCACACATTTTGTGATAGTAGTGAAGAAGCATTCTCAGCAGTTAGCTTTCTTCGCGTCATTGGAGAAAACAGAACTGATGTTTGTCTTATCTCAGCGAAAACGAGAGTTTCTCCTCTGAAACCTCTTTCCATCCCTAGGCTTGAACTCCAGGCGGCAGTGATGGCCAGTCGGCTGGCTCAAGTGATAAGGAATGAACTCGAGTTCCCCATAGATGAAATGTTTTATTGGTCCGACTCATCATGTGTCTTGAATTGGATACGAGGAGACGGAAGAAACTACAAACCGTTCGTATCACATCGAATCGGTGAAATTCAAGAATTGACACGTATAGCGGAATGGCGATGGGTCCCAACTGAACTTAATATCGCGGATGAAGCTACACGCAGGAAAAAAATCAACGGAGTAATTTCAAATGAATGGTTTTCTGGTCCTTATTTTCTCAAAAATTCAGAAGAATCATGGCCAATCGAAATAAAAGACCTTCCTATTTGAATGAAAATGACGTAGAGCTGAGAAATCGAAAAATTAAAACATGTTTTGTCATTTTTCAAAAATATGAAGAATGCCTCCCAGACATACGACGATTTTCGAAGTGGAATAGACTGATCAGGACTACCGGATGGTGTTTGAGATTTTTCGAAATTGTAAGGAACAAAGAAAAATTTCCTCCAAACCTAACAGTAGAGGAAATCCTGAAAGCTGAGAAGATATGGCTGAAACATGTTCAACAGGAGTGTTTTCCAGAAGAAATACAAAAACTCAAAACTGGGAAATCTCTGGGTGGTCAAAGCAAACTAGCCTGTTTATTCCCAGAAATGAAAGATGGTATTATGGTACTGAGTGGACGAACGAATTTTACAGAATTTATGGCGGAGAGCACACGACAACCCATCATTCTGAGTCCAAAACATGAATTCACCAAATTGTTGATACAAAATTATCACGAAAAATTTCATCATAGAGGAGTAGAATTAGTCATAAATGAAATCAGACAGAAATACTGGGTGATAAACTGTCGAGCTGCAGTCAAATCAGCATTCTCAAGCTGTGTGAAATGTAGGATTGAGAAAAGCAAACCTTCACCACCTCTAATGGGTCAACTACCTGAAGTACGATTAAAGAGAGGTGTTAGAGCTTTTATTAACACTGGAATGGACTATTTCGGCCCAATTATGGTGAAGATTGGTAGGAGATGCGAAAAAAGATGGGGTGTGCTATTCACATTCTTGGCAGTTAGAGCTATCCATCTAGAAATTGCACATAGTCTGAATAGCGATTCCACGATTCAAGCCATACTAAGAATGTCGGCTAGAAGAGGACAACCTCAGGTCATATTTTGCGACAATGGAACAAATCTGAGAGGTGCTGCACACGAAATTCGCCAAGCCATGGAAGAAATAGATCGAACAGCGATTATTGATTCTTTGTCGTCAAGAGGTATTAGCTTTCAATTCATTCCACCGTCTGCTCCCCACATGGGAGGAATATGGGAGAGGTTAATAGGTTCAGTGAAAAGTGTCATCGGCAAAGTACTCTACGACTCATCCCTGAAAGAAGAAACTTTACAAACCTTTTTTGCGGAAGCGGAGAAAATCGTTAATTCCCGACCATTGACAAAAGTTTCAGTGGATTCAGCTGACGCAGAAGCACTCACTCCTAATCATTTTTTGATTGGCTCTTCCAACGGAGAAGGTGATTTGGTACCAATCAATCCAGATGCGAATACTCTGAGAAGAGAATGGAAAATTTCTCGAGTGCTAATTAATTCGTTTTGGACTCGCTGGACAAAAGAATATCTGCCAACCTTGTCGAAGCGAAGTAAATGGACTAATGACTGCAAACCAATAGCACTCAATGACATGGTCATCCTGGTCGACGATCAAGCACCACGCTATAAGTGGAAATTTGGTAGAATAACGGCTGTTCATCCAGGAGTAGATGGCAGAATTCGAGTCGTCGACGTAAAAACCTCAACTTCGGAATATAGGCGCCCAGTCACGAAAATTTGCAGATTGGAGCTAGAGGAAAAGTAATTCCTCCAGCGGGGGAGAATGTTATATTGATTTGTTCATCTTTTTATTAGTTTGGTTTTATTTATTGAAAATACGACCCTGTAGATAAAAAAACAAAATGTTTCAGATAGTTACTGATAATGTGTCAAAGGAAAAGTCATTAAAAGTGTATCCTGACTAAAAGTAGGATTTATTGGGCATTTCCGAGTTTGATAGTTATCAAGGAAACAACAGTATTCAATGTTTTTTTTTATTACATACTAATAAAGTTATATTCTGTATTGAATCTCTTATCATGAAATTAATGATGTACCTAATTCATAAGTAGTACTTGATGATATAGTCATCCTACAAGAGAGTTGAATAATGAATTGAAAATAATTTAATTTTTTTTTAAATATATTCTGCAAATGCCTGTGGTTCAGGAGTTAATCTTTGTGATTTTAAAATAAATAATGAATTGGGACTGATTTAATTTTTTTTAATATATTCTGTATATGCCTGTGGTTCAGGAGATATTCTGTTTGTGTTTTTTAAACTATAGTCTATTTCAAAAGAGTGTAGAGTAATAAATCATGAAGTGTCATAAAATTTGCCTGAATTTCGTTGTAGTCCATGGGCGTAGGCAAATCTTAGGATTATTAAACTTAATAATTAAAGTAAATTAAAAATTACAGACATAGATAATAATAAAAGGCCATTTTTGGGAAGTAATTTGGTCTAAAACTAAGTACCTACATGTATTTAGGTAAGTAAAATTTCTTAAAAAAAGATTAAGATTAATTTAAGTGGTTCTTGTAAACTTATTTAATATGCAATTTGGGTTCATATACTTGAGCATGATTTCTCAAAAAAGGGTTAACACTTAGTTCCGAGGTGCCATGTCATTATAATAATCCCTTTTTGACCCTGCCCACCAATCATGCAATACCTATTAAACCCAGGTAATTAAGAAAAAGGGTTTAAATATATTGTAATGGTGTCTTAAACATTCGAGTTATAATAGTAATTGTTACTACACCAATTAAACGTACAGTGATATTGTGATATAGAAATAGTGAAAAAGTTATAAAATGGGGACATTTACTCCAAAGAAAAGAAGTGTAAAAAATTCTCCGCTATCTGTTTGCGAAAAAGTTATAATTTTAAAAGTATATGATTGCATAAAACACGATCACCCTAGTTTGTCTGTGCAAGAAAGTGTTGAGCGATGTGCCCGAATGACTGGAATTGGACAGTTCACGATTTTTAAATTATTGCGAGAAAGAAAGATATCAGGCCAGGTAAGTCCATGCAAGAGAAAATCAGGAAGACCAATAAAAATCTTAGATGAAGACACCAAATGTGACATTCGAAGAAAAGTTCATTCGTTTTATTTTAAAAAGGAAATACCCACTCTTGAAAAAATATTTATCGAGATAAGCCAAGATAACGATATTCCTTTGATATCCAGAAAACTTTTATGGAAAACTTTAAAAAGTATGAATTTTGCCTGGGAAAAGCACAATCGAAAGGCACTATTACTGGAAAGTGATGAAATTGTTTGCTGGAGACGAAAATATTTGACAACTATAAAGCAGTACCGCAGAGAGCAAAAGAAAATTTTTTATCTTGATGAGACGTGGATAAACGAAGGTTATATAGTCAAAAAAATGTGGCAAGATAAAAATATAACAAGTTCTCGGCCAAGCTTTCATAGAAGGCCTTTCGACGGGTATTAAAGTGCCTTCGGGAAAAGGGAAGAGGCTTATAATTGCTCACATTGGAAGCGAAGACGGATTTTTAAAAGAAGGTTTGTTAAGCTTTGAGTCGTGCCGGACGGGAGATTATCATGAGGACATGAATTCGGATGTCTTCGAAGACTACTTCGGGAAATGTTAAAATTTCTTTCAGCTGATTCGGTCGTGGTTATGGATAATGCAAGCTACCATTCAAGGCGCTTAGAGAAGGTACCAACTTCAGCTTGGAGAAAGCAAGAAATTATTAACTGGCTGTCAAATAAAGGTATTCAGTTTGAGACGAATTCAGTAAAGAAGGAACTACTAGCCATAGTAAAACAACATAAATCTCGCTTCATGAAATATGCCGTAGAAGATGTAGCAGAAAAGTATAAAGTAACTGTGCTGCGCCTACCGCCATATCATTGCGAATTAAATCCTATAGAACTTATATGGGCACAAGTTAAAGGATATGTTGCAAGGCACAATACCACATTTAAAATGAAAGATGTCAAGGTATTGTTTGATCAAGCCATTATGGAAATCACATCAGAAAACTGGCAAAAAGCAATCCAGCATGTTTTAAAAGAGGAAGATAAAATGTGGGAACTGGACAACTTGGTCGATCAGGTGGTTGACCCTATAATTATAACACCAGGGGATGATGACAGTTCTTCGGATGTTCTCGAAAATTGTACCTAGTAATCTCTAGAACATTCAATTAGGGTATAAATAGAGTGTTGTTAAACGTTAAGGGAAGTTCACAGTTTTAGTATTGTTCAAGTGTCAAATTGTAATAACGTATCCAGTAAAGTTCTTGTCGTTTTTGTGAATAAATTGATTTAAAGTCCCCACAAGTGTTTCAATACGTAAAGTTCGTTCGTGTGTGTTTGTGAGTATTTCCCGATTTCGGTTCGTATATATTTTATTGTTACATTTTATATTTTTTTAATAACACTGTTCTGCTGTATTAAATTTTTATTTCCTTTAATATAATTTTTATGAATGCATATTCTTTTGGCAATTATCCCACTAGCGCGCCTCTGGCTCAGTATTTATCCGTCGATAACAATGGACAAATCCCTTAAAACAGGGTGATACCTACCTGCTCTTTATGAAACGACATAATTTTGCAATGCGGACTAGGGAAGTGACAGAATTTATTGACGGATCACCCTGTAGCGCTTTTGAATACTTAATGAGATTTTATTACTCTACACTCTTTTGAAATAGACTATAAATGCAGTATTTTAAAATTTTTATTCGAATAATTTTTTTTATTGAATATAAAAGTTATACAGTTATTTAAATTACAACCCTGTAATTATAGCAAATATTATTAGACAACCATGATTTTTATTAAAAGTTGAAGTTGAAAAGTGCTTGTTTCTCTTCCAACTATTTTTTCAATTACACTAACAATATTTAGTATTCATATTGGGTCGATTGATTTTAATACAATTGGACAATTACAAATATTGGAAAGCAAAACAATAAAGTGGAACCAGAAGTTATTCAGAAATTTACCTAAAAATCAGAACACTAGTTTTGGACAAAAATTCTTTGCAAAGGATGGTGTTAATCTAATAATTGACTTCTTAAAAATTTGAAAAATGTTGTCAGATACTATTTAGTATATTTACTTTGAATCCTATCATTAATTAATAATTTATTGAGGATCAAATGGGATTTTGCTGGAACAAACTATTGAGATAATTGGTCATGACAATCCTGAGCATGCTGCCTTTTTTATCATTAATTATCAGTTTCAAGTAACTGTTATTACTTCTTTCATTTCTAGAGTACATGACATATTCAAGGTAAACTACCTGTAATTAACAAACAATATAAACATGAATGTAAATAGCTCCACCATATTTTCAAGCAATCGTTGATGCATCAGTTTCCCGTATACTGGAGAACAAAAATATTGGAAAAATGTTATGATTATAGCTTTGACAGGATACATTCTTATTTTTCTTGTCGAGAAAAAATAATATAAGCAGTGAAATTTAATTTTCCTAAGATCATATAATTATGGAAAGCATTCTCCCGTTCATAGATCTCATTCCGCATTTTTCGATTTCTAAACTTTCAAAGGCGTTTAAAAACTTGTCATGTCTCAACAATTTGGAGCATTCCTAATAATGCTAACCTTTCGAATCAGTACATCCATTGGTGAAAATCATATAAAATTCACTTTTCAGTTTATCATGTTCAGACTGAAAACACGGCAGGGGACAAACACTCATAATATTGAATGAAATTTCAATTTGAACTCTTAACTTATATCTGTTTTAATCTCAAGCATTAAACTAGCATTTCAGCTTCGAGACAATGTTCACTTTTTTAATAGCATTTTTTATATTTTATTGCAAATTTGTACATTGTACAGTCAATGGAATTATGAATCTCTACTAGTCAAAACTTTCCTATATATAGACATTTTAATTACCATGAACTTTTGTATGCTAATTGTATGTATAATGAAGACAAACTTATGTGATTCAACTGTTATTCTTGAGGATATGCTAATTAACCTATTCAAAATAATAAAAAAATGGAAAAGATAAATAAATTATCAGTTGAAATGGCTGTCCACCAAAATATTTGCACCCACAAATACAATTCTAACAGCAGCCACGCTCCTTCACTATTTGATTGTCTTCTAATAGAATCTTTTATTTCAGCAAAAAATATCGTCACTTTAGGAATAACAAATCAAAGAGAAACTACTATTGTTTGGGATAAAACTACAGGGGAACCTCTTCATAATGCTATCGGTAATTTTCTTTTATTTTGTTGGGGCCTCCTTATCTCACATATCTTTTTTCGTAGTATGGAATGACATAAGGACCGACTCCACAGTAGATATCATTTTGGCAAAGGTACCAGAAAACAATACGAACTATTTTAAACATAACTGTGGTCTTCCAATTTCTCCCTATTTTAGTGCATTCAAACTTAAGTGGCTTATTCACTTCATACCTCAAGTGAAAAAGGCAATAAAAGCAAAGAACTGCCTTTTTGGGACAGTTGACACTTGGATTTTATGGGTACGAATTCAGTAGTGATTTCACTTTTTTTCTATTCTCAAATGTTTCATCTAGAATTTAACAGGTGGTATAAATGGGGGAAAACACTTAACAGACGTCACAAACGCATCTAGAACGTTTCTTATGAACATAGAACTCTTGAATTGGGATCCTTTGTTATTGCACACTTTCAAAATTCCCCTTGAGATCCTTCCAGAGATTAGAAGTAGCTCAGAGATTTACGGAAAGGTTTCTCAGGGAAAACCATTGGAGGGAGTTTATATATCAGGGGTGAGATTCAGAAGATAAACTTTGACCGCTAGTTACATTCAAAGTCATTTTTAGATATTGGGTAATCAGCAAGCTTCATTGGTGGGGCAAAGATGTTTGAGTGAAGGACAGGCAAAAAATACCTACAGAAGCGGATGTTTTCTCTTGTATAATACAGGAACATCAGTGAGAATTGACATTTACTCTCATTTTTCCAAAACAAATGTAATTCTGTTTTAGAGAGTTCAGTCTACTCATGGGTTAGTCACGACTCTGGCATATAAATTTGGAAGTGCTCCTCCTGTATATGCTCTAGAAGGTACTCACAGGTCACAATTTTTTTAGGAAATAAATAAACTAAAAAATTGTGTCTCTAAAAATTTTATTTCAATCTAAAATTCAGCTAGAAGGCGATTTAAAGAAATCCAACTAATCGACCTATACTTATCCTAACAGATAATTTTTCATTAGGTAGTGTGGCAGTGGCAGGTGCCGCCATGAAGTGGCTGAGGGACAACATGGGTTTCGTTAAAGATGTTCAAAAGGATACCGAATCGCTTGCCCAGGAAGTGTTCAATACAGGAGATGTTTACTTTGTACCTGCTTTCAAGGGCCTGTATGCTCCGTATTGGAGGAAGGATGCAAGAGGGTATGTTTGACAGCTTTTTTTTTCAACTAGAAATTGCTTTCTGAAATGTATAAAAATAGCTGCTTCTTTTCTTCACCAAATGCTTTACTATTTCAAGTGAACAAGACATGAATCTTTGACAAAATGCTAGATATTTATAATGTTATTTGATGGAATCCAGCATGGGTTGATTGATTTTAAGAAGTATTTCTCATAAGAGTGAAACTGAGCAAAAAGATGTACTTTGAAGTATAGTCTATACGAAGTCAATCCGAACATCTAAATGAATGTAAAAGACTAATGAATCGGGTCTGACAAATTAACTAGATAATACCATTTTAAAACTCCCACATAAAAATGATGATTAGACCTCGTATTATACCACGCCGCCCATGCCATACAAAAAACTGCCGACGTTCGGTAACTATTTAGTTTTTATTCTATTCGATTAGACTTCGTATATACTATATCTCTGAACCGTCTGAACTCCAGGTAAACACATGATGTTTATTTATGTGTACGGGTAATCCCCATGAAGAAAAAGAAATATACAAATAAATTATTACCTTAAAACTAACTTAACCTTAATGTATGTATAAATGTAGACATAATCAATGTAAACATATAAAATTGTAATGGTATAAACTTAAAATTAACATTAACATCCTAGCTAGTTATTGAATTCGTTTGAAACACTGTTTTTTAAAAGTAGGTTTACAGTGAAATTCCTGTAATGCAACAAATAAGACGGTTAACTTCTCGCATAATTCTTGACATGGGGGAGAAGTATCTGTAGTTCTTCATGTAATAGATCATTATTATTAATGTCACTCGATAAAATTTTGAATAAGGTAATGATATCGGTATTTTTCTACAAAAAGACAGGGTGTGAAAGGTGTTATTGACTATATCGTATTAAGGAAAACCTACATTAAACCTGAGGAATATTTAATCAACTTGTGTCTAATTTCTACATTATTAATATTTGATAAGAATTTATTCCAAAGTAATTACCGGAATCGATGGAAAATTCTAATTGTCCATGGTTAATCATTTTATTACAAAAGTATATGCCATATCTAGGATACTTTTATGTTTCTAGGGCATTGATAATGACTGTATTAGTGAAAATTCTGTCATATACATTTGTTGGTGAACATAAATTTTTCTAAATATCAAAGCCAAGGTAGGTCCCGAGTGAGTGGATCTCTTCGACACTCCACTGCAAACCTCTACACCAACCCAAAAGCTTAAAATTGTGATAGTCTTAACTATTTAATGTGAAGTAACAATTGGTAATTTGGTGAAAGAAGTCTTGATTATTATTTATTCAAAATGAATAAAAAGCATAAAATACTGGAGCACAAAACTCAAACAAAAAAATTCTGTAGACTCTCTGAAGTTATATACTGAGAAATTCACGTCAAGTTATACTTCTCGGCGTGTATAATCTTTGTGGAGTCAACTTACCAAAGAAACTGAACATTATCATTTGTGGAACTCGTAAAGCTCGGCCAGTTCAATTAAAAATCATCATTATTAGTGAGGCCCATCTGGCTTTAATCGTGACCAATAGAATTTATGAGAGAAATCAATTCTCTAAGTTTATGAGAGAAATCATTCAAGAATTGCGAAACCAACCACGGCGTATATTTGTCACACCCGCTTGACATTTTTACTTCTTGAAACTCCAGAATATCGGTCTAGGTAGCAAGCAACACATATGTGTGGCTTGGGAAGTAAATCTCCTGTGACACATTTGTGGGAGACGTCCTCTCATGGCTGTATTAACTACATCCATCAACCAGGTAAAACTTATGATGTACTGTTTGGAACCTTTGGTGCAGTAATGAATATTACTGGAGTTTTTTCCCAACACCAAATCGTTATTTTTACACCTCGACACGTGTTTCGATCACCAAGTGATCATCTTCAAGTGGAAGATAAAACTAGAAACTACTCAAAACTAAAGCTACTTATGCTATTCAGGTACATCATACAGGTAGGTAATCAGTAATACCACCCGTACAAGTGTACCACCCTAAATTAATTTTACAATTGGCCTTTCTATTATTTTACAATATGTCCTTATGTATGTTTAAATGTTACAGCTATTTATAGAACAATTTTCAGCTATATAAAATTAGTTTCACAATATTGCCTATCTAAATATATTTACAATGTGTCTTTTTGTAGTAATCAGTAAACCCAACAATATTATTTCAACAAGCTATATAGTATGCTATTTGGTATTGGTCCGTTATCGTTATTCATAATATTATTATGTTTACTTATTTCTACACTCTCATAGGCATCTAGTTGCCTGTTGTTGTTAACTTGTCTAACTAATCTTAAAGAACTAAAGTCTATGGAATGGTTTTGTTGCAAATTATGATGGGCGACTGCTGATTTTTCAGGTCTTCCATATTTTAAATATGCTATGTGTTCCTTATATCTCACTTTAATAGATCTTTTTGTCTGTCCATAATATTTTGCATCGCAGTCCTTACATTCAATGTAACAATGATGTAAGGACAATGTACAATGAATGTAAGGACTGCGATGCAAAATATTATGGACAGACAAAAAGATCTATTGAAGTGAGATATAAGGAACACATAGCACATTTAAAATATGGAAGACCTGAAAAATCAGCAGTCGCCCATCATATTTTGCAAACCATTCCATAGACTTTAGTTCTTCAAGATTAGTTAGACAAGTTAACAACAACAGGCAACTAGATGCCTATGAGAGTGTAGAAATAAGTAAACATAATAATATTATGAATAAAGATAACGGACCAATACCAAATAGCATACTATATAGCTTGTTGAAATAATATTGTTGGGTTTACTGATTACTACAAAAAGACACATTGTAAATATATTTAGATAGGCAATATTGTGAAACTAATTTTATATAGCTGAAAATTGTTCTATAAATAGCTGTAACATTTAAACATACATAAGGACATATTGTAAAATAATAGAAAGGCCAATTGTAAAATTAATTTAGGGTGGTACACTTGTACGGGTGGTATTACTGATTACCTACCTGTGTGATGTACCTGAATAGCATAAGTAGCTTTAGTTTTGAGTAGTTTCTAGTTTTATCTTCCACTTGAAGATGATCACTTGGTGATCGAAACACGTGTCGAGGTGTAAAAATAACGATTTGGTGTTGGGAAAAAACTCCAGTAATATTCAGGTAAAACTTTTCCAATCCAGTCAGGTAACTTGTGGACCACTTTCTGGAACACCAGTTGAGTGGTTGATATCAAGGTCAGATATTCGAAATGCAATATTCCCTTCTTAATGGTCGCAGCAATCGTCATATATGAGGGCATCTAAATGTCGGCCATACCTGACGATGCATCAGAGCAAGTTGTGGTTGTGAAGTTGATGTCCATCTACTCTGTAGACTCATGGTAGGATTCTTTGGTTACTTCAGGGTCCATCAAGGGTTCCAGGAGTAACTAGGAAAAGGAGGTTCATCACGGCAGAGTCCCGCATTATCGTGACAAGGCTTTCTATGAAGGTATCTCGAAGGTTCTCTTAGTGACACCGATGGGCTTGGAGTCATGCATTCTATCAGCACGGATACATGCACTTTAGATGAAACCATTATTGTGATGACATTCAGGTAGGGAATTATGGGGAATAATAATATCCTGCCATTCTCATGTCCAGCTTTTGGGTATGGTGAAGCAGACACCATATGCCGAAATTTGCTCACCATTCACAACCCAAGCTAAGAGACATGCAAAAAGCTGTGAGCAGTAGTTTAGGCAGTGAGATGATGAACAAAGATGGCCATCTCAACAAAAGAAAACTAAGTCGTCATATGTGAAATATCAGGTCTTCATATGCTTATACAATTGCTTATACAAAAAAGGATGGGGTGGGTTTCGACATTACAGATAATAGATCTGTTACGAATATCAAACACCATACTGGAGCCTCACAAACTAGAACAATGAGTGACAATTTTAGTCCAGTCAATATTAATGAGACACACGTACCAACATCAAGAATGTCAATAAAGGATAAACTGTTATTTGTATCCGGAATACATGGAAAAGGAATGATAAAATATCTTACAGAAAAGGTACAATATTCCGCTCAGTCAATACGAAAACCCGGCGCAAACAATGAAGAACTAATTCGTACGGCTATCTACAACTCGAAAGATTTCACCAGAAATGATTTAGTTGTGCTATGGTTGAACAGAACTAATGTTAACGCATTCAGGAAACTCGTCATACACAACTAGTAATTATATCCGAACCCTACATATACGACGTTGATGTGAATCAAATGATTTATGAGAACAACCTCAAAACTTCCAAGAAACTGCACCTACTACAATTGGATAATTGTATTTTTCTAGAATGCAATATCTTCATAAGGCTGACCAATTACTCACGTAATGGATTTATTTCGAAGCTAGATGCGACTAGATATCTGGTCACAGAGCTAGTGAGAAAAATTGATGACTTAAAATTGAGAAATTTGCTAACCACAAACAAGATATCTTTAGTGACAACCGCAAAACAAAAATTCCCGCACATTTTTTAGGGGAAGATCCACCAAGGAAACCTGCCAACTTTCATTGATATCTGTCAACCTTCAATCATTACGTAATAAAATCGACGAATTACACATATTTTTATCTCAGCATGATTTCCCGCACCTAGTCTTACTAACCGAGCACTGGCTGAAGGAAGGCGAGCCAGCCTACTTACCTGATTACACACCTATTGCCAGATACACCAGATTGAGATCATCACACGGAGGAACTATTATTTTTATTAAAAACTCAATAGCAGATACTTTCAGCTTTAGAACAGTCGACAAATTTGATGACGTCCTTGAGGAAAAACAATTTGAATGTTCAACTATTTATAGCAAAAATATTGACATGTATATATTTAGTATTTATAGAGCTCCAGCAACAGATATCAGCAATTTTCTCAACAAATTGGAAGTGATCTTAGCACAATTACATATTCAGTCTAAAGTTGTAATAACCGGGGATTTTAATATCAATTTTTCTGATATTGAATCTGTCCATACTCAAGAACTTATCAATTCATTGTCTTCGTTCAATATTCAAATGCATATTAAGGATCCGACTCGCATTTCACAGTATTCTGCGACTACATTGACTACTTATGTAGTAATCTTGAGCAGATTTCTTATGAGGTATTACCTTCAGGGTTATCTGATCACGAAGCAATAAGTGGTACTCTATATCTTAATTCTGTAGCTCCAAAACCTAAATCCAAATTCGGTCGAGTTTTCAGCTCAAATAATTACGCATTATTCCATAACCTTTGTCATCTGTCTAACTGGTATGAGGTGTTTAATTCGCCTGGTCCGTTCCTAGCATTTTACAATCTTCTCCTTATTAACTTTAATAAGGCTTTTCCAATCCGAAAACTGAAAAATAGGGAAAAAAAACAATGGCTCACCAAAGGCATAAAAACATCTGACAGAAATATGAGATCTCTACACTCAATAAGAAAATTTACAAGTGAACCATTTTTTTATACCTACTACAATAAATATCGAAGCATTTATCGCAAAGTCATTAAGGTCGCGAAGGAAATCCACTACAAAACCAGAATAGATGGGGCTGACAATAAATCCAAGGTAAGTTGGAATATTATGAATGACCTTCGGGGAAAAAAAAAGGAAGCTTCAGAAATTTCAGTGAGTCCTGATACCTATAATGACTATAGTTGTCTTAGATGGTACAGAAGTCACTTGAAACCCCCCTCCGACTATTTAGCACATATGTCAGATGTTTACGTTGAAAACAATTTTTATTTTGAACCGACTGATGCGATAGAGTTGAGAGCCACTATACAATCAATTAAAAATAAACGAGCGGCGGGAATTGACGATCTCTTTGCCACTCTATTTGACAATATTCCAGATGATGCTCTTAATATCTTAGCTGAACTTATAAACCGATCCTTCAATCTGGGCCTCTTCCAAGAGTTTTTAAAAATTTCCATTGTGGTCCCAATTCATAAAGGTGGGAACAGTAGCGACCCATCGAACTTTAGGCCTATAACTCTAATTCCCACCCTGTCCAAAATAATCGAGAAATTGGTGCAGGAAAGGTTGCTAAGGTTTTTATGCCGAAACAACATACTAAGCGAGAATCAATTCGGATTTCAAAAACGCAAGAATACGAATGATGCCATATTGGCGCTAATGACCAAAGTCTACAAACGAATTAATGAAGGGCAATCAACCGCGGCAGTATTTTGCGACCTAACCAAGGCCTTTGATTGCGTAAATCACCAAATTCTGTTAGACAAACTTGATTATTATGGTTTCAGAGGAATTAGCCTGCAGTGGTTTAGATCTTACCTAGAGAATCGTAGCCAGTTGGTAAAAACTGACCACTATTCACGTATTGGAGCTACTAGATGTGGTGTGCCTCAGGGTTCGGTACTGGGACCTATTTTATTTTTGTTATATGTCAACGATATCTCCCATTTGAATATATCTGGGAGGTTCACGTTATTTGCAGATGATACCACTATACTTTGGCACAGTAGTGATGAAACATCTTTACACAATGTCATACAACGTGATCTCGAAACAATAAGAACGTGGTTTGACAATAATCTCCTGTTACTCAACATCTCCAAAACTAACTTGTTAACCTTCAAATGTGAATTGGACACAATAATTCTTGATTCAACTAATATTGACAATTCCCCCTGCACAAAATTCTTGGGTCTTCATATTGACAGTAACCTGAGATTCGATGAACATGTTAAAAAACTGTCTAAAAAACTATCCTCTGGGTGCTATGCCATTAGAGTCATCAATAATGAGGTAGGATTTGCAGCAGCAAAATCTGCCTACCATGCATTAATTGAATCGCAATTGCTTTTTGGGGTGCATGCAATAAAAATTTATTACAGATGATCCAAGTTGTACAAAAAAGAGCCATTAGAGCCCTCTTCAAGATTAAGAGTCGCAAATCGTGCAAAGAATACTTTAAAAATCACCAAATCCTCACAGTGATCTCTATTTTTATATTGGAAACATCTTGTTTGATTCATAAGCACCGTGATCTATGTAAAAGAGCGTCATCGTCTTACAATACTCGATCTTCCCAAAACTCGACTCTTATGTTGCCTATACCCAAAAGTCGCCTCGTAAAGGACTCTATTATATATAACGGCTTGAAAATATACAACTACCTTCCAGCAAGAATTAGGGAAATCAAGAATTATAATAGATTTAGAGGTAGTGTGAAGGTTTTACTCTTTGATCATCCCTTCTATAGCTTGGATGAATTTTTTATAGCTAAATTATCTGAATGAACTCATTATCCATATCTGTCATTGCTGAGGCTCAATTATGTGAATATGTATGTATGGATGGGTGTATATATATATGTACCATCATTTACTCCAATTTGATCAGATCCTGTGTTTATTTGTGTTTATACATCTGTAAGTGTTATTTTAACTATATTTTAACATACATCCATGTACGACAACTGACTTTGTCAACAAGAATTGTATTCTTTCGACAATAAAGCATTCTGATTCTGATATGATAGAAATATAATTTTGTATATGGTAAAGCTTTACATGAATTCACTCTGAAATCTCTTTGATGTATATGCAAGACTCTTTCAAATTGATTAAAGTTAAACTTCTAAACCGGTTATTTTCTTAATAAAACTCGTACTACATGTTTGTGAAAAATCACCGATTTTTACCAATAGCAAGAATAAAAATCAAATAATTTTTCAATAGTATGAAAAAGATTTCGGACTCTTTCAAAATGACTTCATACGTAGGGACTTTTGAGAGTGCTGAATCCGAATTTGAAAATAATTTTCATTTATATTGACTCCTAATATACTTTTCCTGAATAATAAACCCTATTGCATCCCATAAAACCGCAAATGTTTGGTTGATTTGAAGGAATTTGACGTATATATCATTCTTAACAATAGGGATATGAAGGTGGATTCATAAAAAGCGGGGCACACTGTATATAAAATACTTCCTTCACAGATTTATCTATTATAAAGATTCTCAGGGACATCACGTGGGTAAAAACGTATAGTCCATTTTTATTCGGTATTCTCAAAAACACAAAGTAAATATAATTTCTGGCATGAAATATAATATTCTTGGATTAGATTACCTTGTCTGGAGATAATCCGTTATATCAATTTATTGACACAATTTAAGTGATAAGAAGTTTATATGTACTACAGTTCAAAGTGCTAAGTTGAGAGTGATCGAACCACCATGGAGGAAAGGTGGTGTAAGATGATGATCACAAATTATTTCTCATTCAGGTTACGAGAAAGGATACATGTCCATATTATTCTGATACTGAAATCCAATACTGTCCAAAAATTTTTGGAACATATTGTATTACTTCAAATATGATTAGAACATGTCATGAACTATTTCAACAGAATTTGACAATTTTGAACACATGTCCATATTATTCTGATAGTCAATGAAAATTTTGAAACATATTGTATTATTTCGAAGATTTGTTTACATAGCAGATTAGTTACATATATCATGAAATATTTTAACAGAATTTGACAATTTTGAAAACTTTCATTATTGGAAGAATTCTAGAATTTTCGTCTGCTATTTAGAGAACAATTTCCTATATTTTATTGTTATTCAGAAGAATGCATTCGAGTATTTAAAAAATGAATAATATATTTCCAGAAAATCATTAAATTCAAATACCTAAAATCCTTGAAAAGTCTAATTACTTTTTTTCAAATAGAAAAATGTTTACAGGTCGTTAAGAGTTGTAATAAATGCAGAGTCAAATTTTTCTTATTCTTTGTATCAAATGATGTCTTCATTATTGAGGTTTTATCATCCTGTATTCTGGACTGTCGATATCAATATAGAATTCGATAAAATATAAAGAGTGAGGAAAAGCATGGCGGCTAATAGAAGTCTGGCGATCTTGTGATAAAACAAAAAATGCCACATCCTGTGTAACTTTCAACGGGGAATTCAAAAGTCCAACTGGATTGGAATTGTAAATAATCTGACCCGTTACTTGATGAAATCTATTAATACTCTCAGTTGGACTGGCACATCAGATTATTCTATAATGTCTTTTATGTAGGTAGGTAATCACAAACCTAATTAGATGAACGATTATGATTCTTGCAAAACTTTTTTAAAATGGAAATTTTATTTTTGATACTGGAATCAAGAAAGAGGAAAATTTAACGTTCAAATAAGTGTTTAGGTCTAGTGTTGATGAAATCTGTATATACATCTTCGCAAAGTGAATGGCGAGGAGAACTCGCTATGAAAAAACACTCCGGCGAAGAAGACTCACTCTGAATCCACGTTGCTGTTTCTCAGTTACTCTAAAAGTAAGATCAAGGGTCAAGTTAAACTGGGGTTATAAAAAACACAGTGGAATCTGAAATGACCTTGAAAATGAGATTCGAAGTCAAATACCATTAGATTCCTTGTTGAAAGTTACCGAGTGTTGGAGAAAACAAAATCTGGAATTCATAATTCATAAATATACACTGTCAATAAATTGATGGATGTAGCTGTACCTACGTGGTAGAAAATCATAATGAAGAAAAGAAAAGTGAAACTTTCTATGTTTTTTTACCACTTTTATTTGTAACTAACGTCCTTATAGGACGAAACTGCAGTAACGTTAGTTATAAATAAAAGTGGTAAAAAACATAGAAAGTTTCAATTCTCTTTTCTTCATTATAAGTATATTCTGGATTTTGGTGATCATAATTAATTGATAATTATCAATCATATATTATAATAATATCCATTATATATTCGGAAAGCTTATTGGACTGTGACTTTCTTATCTCACGAATTATATGCCTGATATTCACATGAATAAGGTTATCAGATGTCATTAATGAAGTGCTTGTTGGTTCTTAATGCTGGATTGTTTATTAACCTTCAAGTAATTTATCATTCAGTTGGGTATTAGAAGGAATATTGGTGTATCCCTAAAATTATTAATTTCGTGATTGTTAATATTCCCCCAACAGGGAAGCTCTCAAATATGAAATGAATTGTGATTTTTAAATTTCAAATGCAAAAAAAAACAACACCAATGTTATTTTATTTCAAACCGACGGAAAATTAATGTCTTACACTCGTAGAACAAAATACAAAACCATGCCCAGAGGGAAGTTCTCTCCCCAAAGTGTGTATACCAGTACTGAACAATTTTTTTGAGTTACTTTGCCCCCAATTGCAGTCACGACCTTGGTAAAACATATTCACTTTAATAAACCTATAGATACATGAAATATCATCATTAAAAATGAAAAAGCTAAGAACAAATGCAACTATCAAAAGTCTAACTTGTGCGATATAATGATTAACGAGTTCTTACTGATTAACATGCAATTTATAACACGGCCCGGGATATGGAACTCGTTTTTTCGTTGGTTTATCAGACTCAACTCACACATAAAATGAATAGAAACGCCATTGCCGTTTTGTCTCGCCTCATCAACGAAGCCTGGCTAAACCATTGCTGTCCTTGACGGACAAGCCTGCGTAAGGCGATGACATCTTCCCTTACGAAGACGCCATCTGTCTTCTGTTATATTGCATGTGCAATTCTACCCATCTAGAGAATACATAGAAATTCTTTTATTGTAGCAAATTTTATAATGACATTAACTTTATAGGTGCAAACTTTTTTCACAAGATGTTTATGTTATGGCTTTCTCCCCTTATTATGTTTCATAGTGAACTTCATTAGTTTGGAATTCCATTGTCTAATATGACTACAGAGTAAAGAGAAAAAAAAGAATAAAAATAAGCAAAAAATCAAAATTCATTTAAATTAGGATTTATTAAAAAAATTCGAAAAGATTTTAAGTCAAGTTACTTCACGACGTTTCGATTGTTGGTATCCACAATCGTCTTCGGGTGATGACTGTTTTCATTTCACGTTTTATTGCTTAATATAATTGATATTTTAGCTATTCACTCTAATTTTATTTGTTCTTTCATAGATTTCGAATCATAGTAGAGTCGTATTATTCAATGAAAGTCCAAACTAATGAAATTCAGCATTTATTTAGCCAACATTTCTGTTGCAAGTTTAGATATGAAACAACTGGTTGGAATGTATGAAATATTCATGTAACTTGATTGGTGTATGAATGAAATAGTTCATTTAATTTCTATTATCTATGAGACTATTTCGGATATTTGATTGAAATGTTATACATTTGAGATATGCAATAAAGCACAAGGCCTGCTTTATGTTCATTATCTGATTTCGGAAAGATCGTCGGTGTGTTGGATATGTACACTGTACACCATATTAATTAAACTCCATTTCACTTTTATCAACATTTACATGATAAAAGCCTCAAATGACTGATTTCTTTATTGACGCTATTCAAATTTCAAATTACCTACCATAAATTAATAACTGAGGTAATACTTCAAGTTTTGTGATGAAACCTTTTCTCTATATATCCTTTTCAAAATTTTATTAATGTATGAAACATTCAGAAAGTGTTTCTGACAACTCTGAGCTAGCGGTCAACTTCATTTTCATTCTCAAATGCCTTTTTTTATCTTATTTTTGTACCTTTTCTATATACGATAGAAGTAGCCGATTTTTGAGGTGAAAATCTGTTTTAAAGGCGTGTTCAGGTGTGTTCAATTGAACATCACATCCAAATGTGTTCAGTTGAAGAAACTATTGTATGATGAAATATGCGATTTTGTAAAGTCTTTAGAGAAAAATCATTGTTGAGTTTGGGAAAGTTTTTGGCTTTCTATTACTCCATATTGATACAAAAAATGGGTGAATCTTCCAAAGAACTTTCAGACACAAACTGGAAAAAAAAAGCCCTCTTGAAACAGCTACTTTCATCCAAACATTGAATTACACAAAAGAAACATTCTTTCGAAACAAATACTTTTATGTGAACACTGAATTATATCTCTCAGTTTGCATTCCAAACATTCGTTATGGAATTGAATCAGACATCATTCACAGGATGCCTACACAATATACTAAATGAAAGGTAAAAGTTTCACTTACATGGAATACTGTCATCCTCACTGGTAGACATTGATGTTTCGCCGTAAGACACTTGCCTTAAGCGGCGTTCCCACGAGGCGTTAATCACGACAGTTAACCACGCTAGTCAACTTTCGTTCGTGACACTCACGAAAGTGTGAATTTATAAAACGTTCACACGGTTGGGGGGTTCGTGCCGTTCACGTTCTGATTATTGTTTTTTATATGTTGATGTTGGAGCGAAAGGAAGAGGATCAGATGGAGGAATTTTTCAAAATAGCTCTTTGTACAACGCTTTAGAAACAAACTCACTAGCCATACCAAACAATTTCGTTATTTTGGCTGATGATGCATTTCCGTTAAAAAAGTATATAATGAAACCCTACAGTCGACGCAATTAAACCCCTGCAGGAAGGATTTACAATTATCGATTGTCAAGAGCAAGACGTGTAGTGGAAAATGCCTTTGGAATACTCGTGAGTAAATTTAGATTGTTTGAAAAACCAATTTCATTAAAATTAGAAACGTTAGACAAAGATTGTGTGGGTCGCTGTTGAACAAACGGACGAATGAAACTGTTCATCAGATCAAACCAAAATACTTTTGGCTTGTATATGTCATCTGTACCTTTTCCAGACCTTGCACTGTCTGATATTTTTTTTAACTCCTGACAGAAAGAGCTTCTTAAATTTTTGAATTTTGCTACAACTTCTTTTGGTCCAAATCCAGGAATATTTAATTCATGACTTATTCTCTTAGCTGCGGCGGCTCGTAAATCTCTATCACGGTATTCCTCCAAACTTGGATCATATAACACCTTTTCCATCGTATAACTCCAAAAAACGCGTAGTTTCACTGTCGTTAAACTTAATAATGCCACGTTGCTGTGACGACATCTTGGCTTCACGAACGGTATATCACGACTGAAAATCAAACAGGTTTGATCTATCCACGCTTGAGTCGTGCGCCGTTCCTCACGAAAGCAAGTTTAACGACTATGCGTTCACACAGAAGTGTATTTCACGAAAGCGTGGTTCACTGTCGTGATTAACGCCTCGTGGGAACGCCGCTTTAGGGCTCTTCAGTACCAATCTGGAAAACATTATATGAAAAAACACACAATTCATTAATAAAATTACGACTTTATGTCACGGAATGAGTTTGATCTACTCATGTCATCGGTGACATCATAATGACATTAATTCGCTTATTTGATTAAACCCCAGCCAAAGGAATCTTGTTTAAATTGAAAGGGTTATGTTTTCAGGAGTGATTAATTTTTGAGAAAGAAAGTTTTTGGCTTTCTACTACTTACTCTATCTTGATACAAAAATATGGGAATCTTTCAAAGAAAGGAAGGAAGCAATCAATTTCAAAAGAAGTAACTCTATACATAAATGTGTAGATCATGCAAAGAAGTAACTTTCAGACACAAACTTGAAGAAAAAGCCCTCCTACTATTTTCATATAAACATTGGACATTCCCACATGTTTGTATCAAGTTGGAGTAGTAGAAAGCCAAAAACTTTCTTTCCCAAAAATTAATCACTCCTAAAAATATAACCCTTTCAATTTAAACAAGATTCCTTTGGCTGGGATTTAATCAAATAAGCGAATTAATGTCATTATGATGTTTCAATTCAAACAATGTAAAGTGTTTCTTGACAACCTTTCTTCCTTTTCTCGGCATCGACAACTGTGGTCATAAGCTACGTGTTCTAGGTAGACTACGTTGATATCTCCTAGATTCACTAGGCAGTATTGTGGCTTTTCACAGTCCTGTCGGTCATATTACCTAGCAGCCACCTTCTACTAGATAAATTCTCACAAGAAAAATATCTGGTTGTTGGCGCTACTACTGCGCCAATTCACTGCTCTTGGTCTTCCGAAATTGGAGGACCCCGTATGATCTCAGTCTTTTCTTCGAAGAGCATAATTCACATTTCCTCTCCACGAGTTTGAGTGAAATGATTTCAAAGTATTTACCATCTTCCCAGCTGTAAGAAAAGTGTACCAGTTTCGCTTTGACCTCTGATAGAACCAAATGATGTATGATGGCTGCTCTAGATTTTCTCAAACCTTTGCAGATTAATGAAAAAATCTTTTTTTGGATATCTGTATTGTTTAATTTTAGTAATACTATAGATTTTAAATAGTTCGTTGTTATAACACTGCAGCTCTTGTATGTGTTGTCTTTTTCGTAATGCCTCATTTACCTCATTTATCTTTGAGTCGTAAGGGAGAGTTCATCGCATATTACTACTCGGACTTGTGTTTTAAGGACGGTTGGGTCCAGCATGGCATTCGTGGTTTAGCCTAGCATCACTGATGATACCTATGTTGGGTCGAAACAGCGCTGTCTGGTATTAGTTCATGAATACATTGTTTTTGGACTCTAAAATCAACAATATATGCAATTGCCTTCAGGTGATGAATCAATTTTGATTGATTGATTCATTGATTGATATCTGATGTAATGGTTTTTATCCTTTGGAGAATGACCGTTTTTTAAATGAATATAATGTACAGCGATTTCAATCCAACGTCTTCAGTGCTTGAGAATAAAAATAATTTTGTTCTCTTAGATTATAAATGAAAATTTCTATATCATTTTAATACAAATACCAAATTTCATTATTTCATAAAATTAATTATTATTATAGAAATAAACTTGCTAATAAGATATCAACAACACTCATGAAAGTATAAAACAACAACAAAAATTAATTGGCGTTCCGCCGCGACTTTATTGATTCCAGTGGCGCATTCGCTTTCTCAGCTGCAAAAAAACCCGGAAAAACCTGCAGCACCATATCATCTAAAGATCTTGATCTGCCAATGTCCTCTGTCCCATAAAACAAAATGTAGGGTGACTCCAGAGGCTCCAATATTTTCAATACATCGCCAGAACTCTTAGTGACATGACCAGTCCGTTTCGCCTTTGACCAAGGCGTAATAATGACCAGATTCAACGCCAGAACCACAGTGAACAATGACTGCATGAAAATTATAATAGTGGTCTGCTAGATTGAAGTGTTCATCTATTTCGAACCTTCGGAAGAGTTTGGTGCTTCCGTCAGAAGTTGAGTCATGTTTGAAGTTCATCAATGTTATGATTAGATTGACTAGTGCCTCGGCCATACTTGTTTTCTCATAACAGTCAATTAGTTTGGCGCATGTTTGGCAATACAGTCGATCATCACAAGTTTGATTTTCAGATAATTTAACAGTAAGCTTTACCAAATGTAAAATGAGAAAATCATGAACATTTCATGATTTGAAAAGATTTTCATAAACATTTGGATATTCTATTTTTGAGCTGAATCACAATCAATAGAATACAATAGAAAATTAACAATTTATAAATTCCTAAACTGTAAAAAAATGAATCTCTCTTTGTGATTGATACTTGTGGGTGAAAAATGCATCGAGAATAGTTTTTCAGTATGATAGAATCGTTTTAATTACAGTCAACATTTTTCGAAGGTACACTGGTGATGTACTGGACCAGGTCAAGAAGTTATGAAGAATTCGAATACAGATCTACGAGATCTGTTAAAAAAGTGAATTTTTCATGTTTCTCAAAAAATATTTATTCACCAGCGTTTTTTCTAATCCCCGAAGAATTTCTGATATGCACTTTTTGGTGTCCTTTAGCTCTCTCAGCCGTTCGGCTTTTATCTCCTCAATCGTTGCAAAACATCGTCCTTTCATGGGTATCTTCAATCTTGGGAACAGAAAAAAGTCACAGGGGGGCAAATTTGGTGAATACGGTGTCTGAGACATAATCGCAGTGCTGTTTTTGGCCAAAAATTACCAACAAGCAATGACGAGTGAGCAGGTGCATTATCGTGATGCAAGTGCCAATTGTTTTAGCACAATTTTGAACGTTTTCTTCGTGTTAGTTCCTGCAAACGTCGTTTAACTTTAGGATAATACTCCTTATTGACAGTACGACCATGTGGCCAGAACTCCTGAGCAGTATGCCACAATAATCGAAGAAAAATGTGAGCAAAACCTTGACATTTGATCGAACTGGGCGTGATTTTTTTTATCTTGGCTCTCTGGGGATCTTCCATTGGGACGATTGGCCTTTGGTTTTGATGTCATAAACATATACCCATGAATTGTGTTTTTGGTCAAAATTCAGCAACTTTGGAATGAACTTCGCTGCCACACGCTTCATGCCTGATATTACAAAAAAATTGCATAGCATGAGCCAATTGATATGCCGACATCCTCAGCAACTTCTCTAATAGTGATTCGACTATTCTCCATAACAATTTTCTTCACTTTCTCAACATTTTCATCGGTTGTTGATGTGCTGGAGCGTCCAGGACGAGCGTCGTCATTAACATCTTCTCGACGTTCTGTGAAAAGCTTGAACTACTTGTAAAAAAAATTCTGACTCAGAGTGCAATCAACCGTATGCCACTGTCAATTTTTTTGATAGCTGAAACTCGCCGAACACGCAAAACATGCAATTTTTATGCCTCTCACCGACAAACTAAACATATTAAACAGCTTAAACTGTGAACATATGTTCAACATGTGTGTACCAACATAAAAAAACCGCTAATCGAATGTACGTAGCACGCAAAATTTGAACATTCACCTTATTTTTTGAACAGATCTCTTTAATTTGAACCACTTTGAGAGATTTTTGTTCATTTTAAGTAGGAGTAATTAGTCAAATTCCTCCAGCATTCCTTTAAGTTGATGGAATCAATAAAGGGAAAGTTTTTAAGTAGGAAATCCGAAATGGGTTATTGTAAATTTTATTTTCATGAATTTCAATTAATAACACATTAAATTCTGTAGTTCTTCTTCTAATTTTTGTGGATACTGAAAATAAATGTTAACAGATAACCTTTATAATTGTAGGATTATTTGCGGATTGACAGCTTTTTCAACTAAACAACACATTATAAGAGCCGCCCTGGAAGCAGTATGCTTCCAAACAAGAGATATCCTAGAAGCTATGAATAAAGATTGCGGCATACCTTTATCAAAACTGCATGTTGACGGAAAAATGACTACTAATAACCTTCTCATGCAACTGCAGGTTTCTATTTTAAATGTGAATCTGTTCAAGGAAATAATTAGTTTTATTTCAGGCTGACATAAGTGGAATACCCGTAATAAGAGCACATTCTGAAGATATTACAGCTTTAGGCACGGCAATGGCTGCAGGAGCTGCTGCTGGAATTGAAATTTGGGATATAAACTCTGAGGAAAGGGAGTTGGTGCCTAGCGACACATTTTTGCCAACGTCAACCGAAAGTGGTGAGCTTTATTGAATAGTTTTTTCAGATTCCAGAGTGCATCACACCGCTCAAGCAGGGTATTTATTGATTTACAGAAATTTATCATGTAAACTAAATTACAGACACTTTCTCAAAGAGGTTACTCTCTGATTTTTTTACAGTATCCATAATTAGTTATGAAATTAGAGATCCAATTTGAAATTACTTTAGTCAAAAATAGGAAGGCATTTGTCGATTGTTTTAACTAACGAATCGGCTATCATGAAAAATGAGAAATAAAACTTCCTATGTTTTTATACCAGTTGTATTTGTAACTAACATTACTGCAGTTTCGTCCTATAAGAACATTTTCAAATGAATACAAGAAAATGAAAATAATTGATGTTAGCCCTTATATAACTAAACACTGTAGGAATCAATAACAAGAGGTACTTAACTCAGTTCAGTACCTGAATTTTGTTTACCTGTGACATTGTGGTTACACTAATTTGAAAACCGCTGAGTAAACTAGATCGATTTGATCATTTAACAATGCTTATGAATTTCCAAGGATTCCAACCCTTACTTGCACACTATGCAAGCAAAATCTCCGTATCATTTAGATTCGAAAACTTGTGATTGCATTTCAAGGAATGGTTTGAAAACGTCTAATAATTTTTACCTAGTCTGAAGGACCTTTCATGTTCAACATACCGTTTTGAGAAATTTCGACCACGTTGTCCCACGTGAACACTATTCCATTCCGGAACTTAAGATTATATACTCCAGATTTCTTCATCTTGTCTTCATTAATTAACTGGCATGTGGCCTGAATGCCACTTCCATATTTCATATTCCATATATTCCAATTTGGAAGTGACATTCAGACTACATTCCAGGTTATCTAATTTCGTTATTAATGTCAAAGATAAAGTGGACAAGATAGAGAAATCTGGAGTTTATAAGCTATACAAGCTATAAGTGTACGGATTGTTATATTGTTCATGTGTGACAATGTGGTCGAAATTTCTCAAAACGGAATGCTGAACATGAAAGGTCCTTCAAACTATTCCTTGGAATGCAACCACAAGTTCCCGAATCTAAACTTAGAAAAGGCTACAGCCATCAATTTTTTGAATCAGCTATCTCTCCATGACCAACCTAAGAAGTCTTTTTGAAACTTGTGCATATTGAAATACTAAGGGCTTATTTTTTAATGTGCGACCACAACCATTATTTGGTTGATATTCACTGAGCACAAAGTTTGTCATCAGAGCAATTCAAATTGACATTCTCATAGAGTATGCCAATTAGGTGTCCAATCAAGGCTTTAAAAAAATTTCTAAATTGAGTGGGAATTGAAATTATGTCTTACGATGCACATTTGGTAACTGAATAAATATGTGGAAATTGTTCTCGTTTTTTTCAAATAACAACTGAGAGTATCTAGTTGTAATTAATAGCTACACGGATAATCTCCTGTCTAATATGACATGACATAAAAATTTGTGATGGAGTCATATGGAAGTTTATCAACAATTTCAGTGTTTAATACCATAACAATTTCGCAGCAATAAAAATTTGAAACAAGAAAAATATTTGCATAATATGTTGATTTACATAAATATTTGAGGTTATAAAATTTATATCTCTATATAATTTATTGCTTTATATTCACTTACTAACATGAATAAAGTACTGTTGAATATTTATTTGAAAGAAATACACTTGAATTTGTAGAAATATTGAATCTTTCAAATCGAATATTTTTTTCAGAGAGGGATGCCAGATATACTAAATGGAAAATGGCAGTCCAGAGATCTCTTGGATGGGCTGTAGCCAAAAAAACATCTGTCATGACAGGTTTGTTAAAATGTTTTCATTAAAAAATATATCATATATAAATATAATGATGCAATGCATTAATTATAAGCCAGTGCATATCAGAACTGCTTTGAGGGTTGGAAAAAAATGCAGACCTCGTATTTCCAATCGAGGAATTTTCCATCAATAATTTTTAGGTATTATTATCATTATTAGTTTTAATAAAAATATACAAACTACAATTTGAATTTATATAGTTTTTATATGAATTCATATACATTTTGATTTTTCAGAGGAACGGTACAAGTTATTGGCAAGCATACCTGGCAGTTTATACTTGATTGGCAGTTTTGGAATGATTGCTCTTTCAGAATATTTAAAAGCAAATGACGGGGTCAATTTGGGCTAGATTGGTAGAATGAAGAAAAACTCATCGATAAGTGAAAATATTCTCGATACTGCTACAAAAACCCACCATTTGATATTATGACTTAACGAAAAAACAACAGTTTTTTAAAGAGGATGCTAGTAATGAGACTCGTTTAATGATTTTCATGTGAACGACCGGCAGATCAGCATCTGGAAATATGCCTCGAACAAATAATTACCTAGTTTGTGCTAGTCATCTGCTCTCAAGATACCAGTGAATAGTTCAGAGAAGAAATAATGTTTATTTTACTGGCATAGAAATTAGCAATAATTTCGCAGTTTCATCTTTCAAAATAATTTACAAAAGATTATCACTTACCTGAAGTAGATTCGGAAAGATGACAGCAAGCAAAGGTAATTTAAATATATTTACTGAACTAATCAACTGTTTTATTGATATTTTTTAACTCAGATGTGTACTTACTTTGTTATATTTTGTTGATATTTATAAAAGTTATTTTTTGTTTTATATTGGGAATATTAAAAAAATAAACCATATTGTAGTTTTTCTTGTAAATGCCGTACAAATTACTGTGTAAAGATCTTTTTCATCTGATATGTTTGAAAAAAATCTGTTTTTTCGTTAACCCGCTGTCGCACCCCTACGAACGACAACCTTCAGAAGTCGAGACTTGTGCGAGCTAAGGATTAACGAGGTCTTACCTTTTAACGTCTGATTCCTAAATTAAAAGCAAGGATTAAAAATAAAAAAACAACTACATTTCGACTATAATTTATTTTGAATCCTACTTAAGAACTCGCATGGCAAAATATTTACAGGAATAAAAAACAAATAACTTTTATCAGTATATGTACAGACTTTGGTAGCCAGTTCCTGAGGAAATCATATAATATATATACAAATATTATAATATATGAAAAATTAGTGAGAATTAGTAGTAAACCATTAGGAACTGCAAGAAAGTGCAGTTCCTTTAAACCCTTATTTCATGCATACATTGTACTATCAGTATCCAACAATAATTGTATCAGCCTTTTGTTTTAGTATTAGTAGATAAAATTGAAGCGTATATTTCTTGAACAGGGCTTTGAAAAGGGGGTGTTCAGAAATAATAGCCTTTATTATTTTTTAGAGGAAAAGATAAAAATTATTTCACAATCATTAAATGAGTCATAGTCAGCTAAAATTTTACATTGAACAATATTTCAAGATCTATTTTGGTAAACTCTACCACATGAATTGTTTCGTCAATCTCTATGGGGGAACCAAAGATAATGCTTCATTCATTATCAATTGAAGATATCCTGAATAGTAAACTACTAACGGGTCAGTGCGTTTTTCGAAAAAGAAATTCAAATTCAAGAGGGCCAATAGCTGAGATCATTTTCAAAAGACTATTGTATCATTCACATATTGTCTCTACAAGACCCAGTATCCGAAACAGAAAAACATTATTTTAGACAAGTGAAAATGAAAGATATATTTGGATTTGCTATGGGAATGATTCTATGATGCTTCAAAATAGTTATATGATAGATTAACAAGAGTGGATTCACGTAAACTTGCCAACTTTCCAGGGCAGTGATTACAGTGTGAAAGTCAGTTGAACCAAATCTATACTATGTTTCTACTGTGTGAAAGCTATTTTTCAGTTTTTTTGCCGTGGTTTGAGGATTTTTATGCCTGACGTTTCGTCGACTACTGCGGTAGACATTATCAAAGGTGATGTGATAACGGTCGCAGTGCCAGAGTTGATACTCAAGTTGTTGAATTTGAATTTCTATTGCCTCTCTATATAATTTCGGATAGTAATTTTGAGTTTTGTCAAGTATTACTGTATATTTGATACACAAAGTAGGCGGATTTTAATTTATATATAAAAACACTTTTCACTATCTCTCGATGCACCTTTCGCTACCAAGTTAGCATCAGAATATGACTAATCTTCTGATGATGCGTCAAGAGACAGTATTTTCGATCAGATGTGGGAAAAGTGTATTCAACAGATACATTTTACATTCATGAAATGAATACCATAAACTTTTAATTTGAAAAAAACCCTATGAAATTATTAATTATGATGAAGAAATCTGAATAGATTTCAAGAAAGTATTAAAGTGGCTGGGGAAGATACAAAACAAAAAAATACAAAAATTCACTTCACTCACTCTTAGTCTAGATGGAAACTTTGGTTAAAGACGTTTTTGGAGTGAAAACAGTCAAATACCCAGGGGGCACATAAGACTTGGTTTGATTGGTTCCTTATCCCTAGGAGTGGCTTTTTATGATACCAACAGGCCAACAGTAGGTGTTGGAGTGTGATACAAAAAAATGTTTCATCACATCATCATTTATCTATGGTACTTGACCGGAACAAATTTGTTGCCAATCCATTCATAATTTTTAGTTCTAAAGTCCGTCAAGAATTGTAATTCCGCTTCACCTGCAGTCATGAAGGAGTATAAGACAGATCATTGGTTTCTGTAGGAAAAGGTTGTCAAGTTCGGAATGCTGAAGAAAGGAAACTTAACCTTTCACCCATTACTACTGTTATGGAGGTAACAAACCACTCTTAATGATTATTGTTGACACTTTTCAGACACTCTTGTTCTTCTGGATTTTATCTTGAGTTAATCAAAATACTTCATCTAAAGATTGTCGGTTTTTCAAACATTCTCAGAGATATTGCTGTTATGAGAATTTATTCAGCACTTGGAGACACATCATCTTCTTCAATAATTGATCATTTTGACTTTTGCTTATTTCTGAATCCTCACAAATCATAACTGGTGTCACGAGGATATATGTGGAGATTTATGGTTGATATAGAGGAAGAGTCTCGAAGATGAAAAGATAATGAATTATTGCTAAATCTCATAGAAGAACGGAGGGAAGCTTAGCAATTCAAGTGAACCAGTGGTAACCCAAAAAAAAAATGCAGGCAAGAGAAGCGTTAAATTGTGAAATATTGTTGTTTTTCAAAAGTCACATGAAATTGACATTTTGTTAGTTATCTAAGAAGCAATAAAAACTAATATGTAACATATATTACTTACAACGACAGAGATGCCGACATTTCTCTACAATTTTTCAATATATATTCTCTGACAATCAGTTTTGATTTTGAATTGATACCTTCGTAAAAATAATCACAGGGCTTATTATTGTAGGAACACCCAATATAAGATATGTCGTAATACTTACTAAGCATACCAATATTGCAATTAATCTCCTAATAGTATAAATTAAAATTCATTCATAAGTATACATACTCAACCATTTCAATGTAAAAATAATTTTTACTCTTATTAAACCACTATGAAAATTATATACCCCAAATCTATCGCAATTCAGTATTACCAGATTGAAATTCGGAAACATTCACCAAAAATTTGAATTACATTGATAATTTCAGAAGTAGAATTGGAAAAATATTGCTTATGCATATTCAAGGGCAAATTGAAGAACGAGTAAATCTTAAAATAATCTCTAGACATTGTTTTGAAACTGATACTTGACTGTGTTTTATTAGCATGTTGAAGTAAACGTCATCTTGCACATCAAATATAGAAAATATTTTGCTTGATACATGTGTTGGAATCGGCTGATATTTGATGAAAATCGTAACGTATTCAAGAAATACTTTACAGTGAGATAACGCAACACGTGTTTCGCTATACAATAGCTTCTTCAGGCGTTTTTTAAAAACTGTTTATTGAAAATTCCACAATAAAGTGTTTCTTGAATATATTCTTCTTGATCTCTTGCCTGTATTATCAAATCTAAGATGTTGTATTTCAATCACCAATTGTGGTAAATCTATGAAGTTTTACCTACCCTGTTCCCTTAAGAACCCAATGATCACTAAGATAAAATTTTACTACAGTGGTAAATAAGTGTTCAAAATAGATCATGAAAAAATATAGTCATCACGGTAGTTCCTCAAAACGAAAAGTTTGTCTCCCGAAACCTGAAATTTTGAGTTTTATTGTACAACCTTCACTCTTGTCCTGATTGTGCATACTATTACCAAGTGTTTATACCTCCACTATTCATGCCTTCCAAAATTTCTATAATTATTGGTCTTTGCAATCATGTACATTATTTATATCCGTATCACACACTTTTTTTTCAAAAAAATTGTGAATGCTATTGTTGAAATTTTTGAAACCCATTGGGAACAATTTTCTGAATTTGAATATGGGAAGTAATCCTGGGGCAGGGCCCCCGCTACCAATGCACACGGGCGCCATCCTTTAGGGGCGCCAAAATCTAGGGTCAAAAATTGCAATTATGTAAAAAAAAAACAAAAATTGATTTTAAAATAAAAGTTGAGAAATTAAATAGGATTAGGTATAAATACACACGAAATTTTATTAGTTTATCATCAAATTACTGCCGATTCCTATGTTGCGAGAACATGTCAGACGGTGATTTTTCCTGTTTAGACAATGCCCGGAGCGGTATAAAAGAGATGATGCATCGCCAGAGGCGTTTTTAAACCTGTTAGTTCACTGGACCGTGCAACAAGTGCATAAAAATAAGTTATCCTATTAATTATTACATTTAAAGTTTTTTTTATTTTGTCAAGTGTTGTGTTGTATATTTTGTTTACTACTTTTTTCTAAAAAATCAAATGCTGAATACCTGCTGACTCCAATTTCAACGGTTTGATTTTTTATAAATTGGTAAGTGGTCCCTACTTTAATTTATACTATCAATATTAACCCTTTATAGGATACTGGTTATAATTATTTTTTGTTTACCCAAATATCTTTTTATTAATTGAAATGTCATGTACAGGGTCTTTGACTACATTTATGTGCTTCCTAGAGCCTTTATTATGTCAGATAGAAAAAAATGTTTTGAGCAGAAGTTGTAGGTTTTTTTCCTATATTATCTTTTGAAGTTATAAGATAAAAACAAAATCGCATCGAAAATGAAAAAATATAGGCATCATCCACATTAATAAAACACCCTGTATATTATGCGCTAAAATGAAAGCCCTTTTTTGTTTGATTTGAAAAATATATATGTTGATATAATTTGGGCATTTGGGTGAGCTGTTTTTAAATTTTCAAGTTATATTAGCTTAAATAAATTGCAGAGAAAGCCATGGAAACAATTTGAAGAAATATAATTTATTTTCAATAGTCCAAATGGGAAACAAATATGAGCATAAAACATTTTTTTCTGACATAATAAAGGCTCTAGGAAGCACATAAATATAGTCAAAAAGTCAAAGACCCTGTACGAGTTTAAAAAAATAATATTAATTAATGATTCGCTTAGTTTTTATGCTATCGATCTTTTTAATAAAGCATTTTTTAGGTTTTTTTAAGGGCTATAAGATCAACTTAGTTTAATACTGTTTATGTCTTTATTTTCGAAAGGGTTTAAGTGAATGGGCTCGAACAAATTGCTTTTTACTTAAGTAAGTTGAATTTGTTACATTACCTGATGATACTGACCTCTTAAGTATTTTACAATATATATTTGAAAACAATTCAATCTCCACCCTTCCAAACTTAAATATTTCACTGAGAATTCTTCTGACATTGCGTGTATCTGTAGCGTCTAGCGAGCGATCTTTTTCAAAGTTAAAAATCATCAAAAATTATTTAAGATCGACAATGCTTCAAGAAAGATTGTCTGGGCTAGCGATATTAGCGGAAAATATCGCTGCTACAATAGCTATTTTGTATTTTTCTATCGTACCTAGCTATCATTTTTGATTTTATAACGAAGTTACCTAGGTATTTTTTATCAGAAGTATCTGCATAATGCATATTTTTAAAAATATCTAAGTATTAGTAGAAAGTAGTACGCCAAAATCCTTTTCGGCACACAGGCACCAATAGCTCTTACGGGGGCCCTGTCCTGGGGAACATTCAAAACAAATTAGAGTAAAAATATCTTTCCACTCACTATATTATGAAATAATCAGCTTCACAAATTATTGATATTGAAAAGTACACCTAAGCCATAAAGTATTTCGTAATTTTTAATATTAGCTCTGTGGCAGATAATGTAAATTGAAGAGTGTGCATAATCCAAATTTGTATCAAGTATGATAAACATTTTGAAAATCTCTGAACAAGTAGAAAGTTTTAGTATTTGTTTCTGAATTGGAAAAACAACGTTGTCACGTGGACTCCTTATTTTATGATTAAAAAATATACAGGGCGTAACAAAAAGGTAAGTCATAAATTGAACTGGGGTCAAAAATAACTCGACTAGATACAACTTACCCTAATGCAAATGTGCACAAAAAAAAAGTTAGCCTTTGGCCAGCACAAAATAAAAATCGATTCTTTCCAATATTTCACTGTTCAACATTTCGTAATGAAAATGGATCCGAAGTTTGCTTATCGTAAGAGCATCTTTAAAACCATGAAATTTGTTTAGCCCATAAAATTTTTAGGGGGTATTGTACCCTTATAACCCCCAAACTTTTCCAAGCTTTAGAATCAAATTAATATTGAAACACCATCGGTTTGATTCCTCGTAGCACTTTTTCGAAAAGCCAGTTTTTATCAAAATGCAGGCTTTTTTTCAATATCCTTTAAAAATTCATTAGTTGGCTCAACACTTGTAGATCCTATAGATGAATAACAAACAGTTGCTTCAACAATTATATACTGTCAATTGAAGTTTTCTATTATTGCACATTCTAAGAGTGTTGACAAAAATTTAAATTTCTGCACATGGTTTATACATCCGTAGAAATGGCAGATTTGCATTTAATTTTGGGTAAGTAAACAAGGTTTCAGATAATTACCTGTAATTCTGGTAATCACAGGTGAATGCCAAGGGAATAGTGCAGCAGCTGAAGGCGTTACGTGGAAGAGGTAGATTTAGAAATGAGGCAAAACGTGTGGTATTTACAAGATGGAACTCCAGCACATTTCAATAACGAATTTAGGGAATATCTTTTCGGTCTGTACACTGAACATTGGATTGGGAATGTCCCTGATGCACCTTTTTCTTGACCAGCTAGAAGTCTAGAAGATCCTTAACCCTATTCACTTTTGCTTCTGAGGTTTTATGAAAGAGAGATTGTATTCTGTTGAAATAGTCGGCGAACAGCAACCGAGACATCGAATAAAAAAAAGATGTATTAAACCAATGGTGTCACAAATGACAGTATGTAATAATTATTAAAGCAACTCTTTGTTAACTTGTAGTAACTACAAGTGTTGGACAGTTAACTAAAGGATAAAGAAAAAGAGCCCGCAAAAAAAATGATGAAACCAATGGTGTCTAAAATACTAATTTAATTGTAACGTATAGAGGCACATTTACAAGTGAATTTTTTGGTTTTGAAAAGGTAAGGGATTACTTTCTGAAAAGTAAATTTTCTTAATAACAAAAAAAATCTGTTTTTCCGTTAACCAGCTGTCGCACCCCTAGGAACGACAACCCTCAGAAGTCGAAACTTGTGTGAGTTAGGGATTAACAAGGTCTTACCTTTTAACGTGTCATTCCTATGACGAGTTGGACGATAGCAAGTGAAAATCGATAGTTCAGACAGGGGTTTGAACCACCGACCAACACGGCAGTCAATTCGAGTGAGTGAACACAAAGCACCCACGTCGAACCGCCTGGCTACCGACCGCTGTGTACATGATTTTTTTCTCCATAGATTATTCAATTAGTAGGCAAAATTTGTGGATACAAGTTACTGACTAATTGAACCTTTCAGTGATTTGTTTTACGCAGTAACTCTTCGGGGTGAACTTTTCAGTTTGTCCTTTCTTACACTATAGTAGATTCTCGATTGACCTAATGTCATTTTTCATATTGTGGAAAGCTGAATACTCAAAAAAATAGGTTCAAAATATTGTCAACTAGCTCAGTGGGATGTGAAAAGTTGATAAGACATATTTTAGTTAGGAAAAGAAAAATCGGCAACACATTCATTGATGAATAAAATAAGATGTGAAATCACTCTGAATGTTTGTTTTGCTAGCAAAATATGGGAATTACCCAAAATATGATTCACAGAGATATCCTGCTATACTAATATTGCCTACAGACTACCACTTAATTGACCAGTGAAGTAAGCACTGGACTAATCTAGGTCCAACTTTTACCCTTTTGGTGTTTTCTATCCTTAAACCTAGATGATCAATTGGGTTTTGAAACTTAAACCTTACAACTTCAATTTGCTGTTGAAATGCATAAGCTGAATGTAGAAAAATTATGTTTGCTATCCTAATTTTGTTCCGAACTCATGCAAAATATCACAAGCCATATCAACATTGTTCCTGGTGATCCCCAAAGCTTTTATAACCGAATCTCTAGAATATCCTTCGCTAACCAACTTCTTGATGTAATCCATGTTGAGGTTTTCATAAGGAACATTTGTTTCCCGTTCCAGAGGGTTGAATCTTTGTTTGATCTTAGGTGGTATTTCTAATTCTACGTTTTCATACTGTGGAGGTAGATTGGGATCAGAAGTTTGGCTAATATTAGGTGTTGTGTTTGATTTTACAGGTTTTGGTGCTCTAGGACCGCTCCTGTTCGACGGACAACTGAGATGTCTGTTGGGTGTTTTAAAATCGAAGACATTTCTATCATAGTAATCACAATTTTGTATAACAACTCCATATATTGTGTCTGGGGAACTAACTTCATTTTCATGCTCAATACTGTTATTCCTATGTAACTCGATGTTCAGCATCGAGCTGCTCTTTGGTATTTGAGGTACTTCTACTGGATTTTGTAATAAATTCGTGACTGATTGTGCTTCACTTAAACCCGCATTTGAGGTGGCACCGTTTCGCATACCCATGGTTGATGTAGTTGGAAGAATTGTTTGCTCATGTGTGGGCGAACTTTTTCTTGGAGGTAGCGGTGGGGGAAGTGAACTGGGAACAATTACTGGCACGTTTCTGCGCAAGCATCTAGGACTGCTTCCTGGCGAAATCATTGGACTAGCCGAAGCCTAAAAAAAAAAAAAAATCAGGAAAACTTAGACCTACCACATTGTAATATCAACATCTTGCATTATCAAAATCAACAGTGCTTCATCAAAATGCCCCAGCTCAAGCTTGAATACTGCTGTAATAATCATTTTCAGAGTGTCATTGAATATGAGGATACACAAGTTTTGTTTCATTTGAGAAACATTTTTCGATGAAGTTATAATTGTTTTCATCAGTTTATTAAAGATCTTCAGTGGGTCCACCAACTGTGTTCATAAGAAGTATTTGTTCTTATTTGTGAATTAATGTAAAATGTCACATATTACTTCTTAGTCTCTGTTAAGTTGAATGAATCTATGGTGAACTTCCTTTTTAAATCGACCGACACACACACACACAGACGTATTCAAAAAACACTTTATTGTGCTTTATTGTGAGATTTTCACTAAACGATTTGACAAAAACGCAACACGTGTTTCGCCATACAACGTCTTCTTCATCAAGTATCGGCCAATTTCATCAAATACACACACACAGTATGTAATATTTTATGTTTGTCAGAAATGTATCTCTGTAAACAATAATTTTATTTTATACTTTTACAATTTGACATGTTCCTACACACATAAGTGTCTTTGTACCAAAGAAGAAGATATTCTATGTATTCATCTTTTTCATATTTTCATCCTAGAATCATATAAATAATATGGAAGAAATAGTACCTAATTATATATTTTACAAGCAAATAGAAGATTAAGTTAAATATACTCCAAGAACACTAGCTTGAGATACAAGAAGTAGAAATGTCAAGAGAACGTTACAAAAAAGGGGTGTGGTTTTGCTATACCATATTTATTTATTTAAGGGCATTTAAGCCCATTTAAGGTATAAATTACAATGTTGAATTACAATTGAAATAAAATCAGATAAGGTAATGAATTACAAACTGCAATTAAGGATAGCTTAAAAGGAGTAAATTTAAAGTTTAAAAGGGGTTAATTTTAGAGTATAAAACGACAAAAAACAATGAGCGACAATAAAACAAATACCACATATACTACCTTAAACTATACACTAAAACATTAAACATTCCGTAATTGAGTTTTAAAATGATGCAAGGAGATGTTAAACATCTCAAGATCAACGTTACTATTGGCTTATCTTATTTGAATCGTATTGAATGTGTGGTTCAAACGATAAAATGGTGCATAAAATGTTTGTTGCTGTCGAGTTGAGCGGTTTTGAACATGTAGAGAAATTTTTTCTAGGAGTTCAGCGCAACTGAATTTGCCATTAATAATATTGAAAAGTAGTGTCAGGTCCCTCTGATTCCTCCTAGTTTCCAGGGAGGACATGCTCAGAGATTGCAGTAGCAAGTCATACTCACAACAAACACCCGATTTATATGCTATGTATCTGAGAAAGTTGTGTTGGACATTTTTGATGTTCTGAATATAAGTTACACAATGAGGGGACCAGACAGAAGAACAATACTCCAGATGTGAATGGACCAGTGAACAATAAAGGGCTTTAATAGCAGTTGGGTCAGTGAATTCAAGTATGATTTCTATCACAAACAAGGAGAATTGAATACTGTCACTAATTCTACTGGTCGCGAATGAGAGAACTTGAGTAGAAAACGAAACCATATCCAGAAAATCTAAACTGTCGGAGTTTTGTGAATTTTATTTACGAAATTCAATTCATTTTGGACCATTTCAACTAATATGGATGACTTTAATTTTCTATATATGTTCTATATAAGTTGATTAATAGATGAAGAAGAAGGTATAGAATTCATTATTTTTTCTATTTCTGATATACAATATTGTTTACTTATTAAACTATTGTGGAAAAATAAATCGATAGTCTATGAATTCTTTTCTTTAAACTATTAGAATTCTCCTATGTATTCAACTTTCATTTACTTTTTAACCTTTTCTATGTGTTGGTTGAGTTTGGGGTATTAGTTCTGAGGATTACAAAAACAGCTGCTGTTTGTGGCCTCACTAGTACTTGCTTTCTACAAATTTCACACACTCAACGTCCAGTGAAAACAGAGGTTAAGCGCTGTCATTATTTCAGACATTTGGATTGGCAAAAATTTATGGTGGAGTTTGGCAACATTTCTTATTGGATTTCTTCTTTCCTTTCTGATATCTCGTTTGAAGAATATGGTTGTTTGTAAGTGATACAAAAACGATGGAGTAAGTGAAAGGGAGTACTCCTTTTTTCTCAAAATTAAGAAGAGTAGTCTTGTTAGTGACAACTCAACTCAAAAATTGACATACGAATATCATATATATTATACATATGACCAAGGAAGGTCTGATATTATTGATTACTTTTGTTTTATTCCCAATTCCTCAGACTATTCATGGGTATTCTTAGTGTAGGAGTATGAATAACATAAAAAAAAAAGTTGGGATGATATCTCTGCAAAAGTTCTTCTATATCTACCAGAGAATTTTTCAGCAACCTTAGCTGGAGCAATCAACTATTTATTCTTGAATGGAGTATTTTCACAGTATCCACCATTAAAATTTTATGTAAAGTCCAAATGAAATTAATAGATTATTACTAGAAGTCAAATCTTACCGATATTTCACTTCTGGGAGCTATTGAAAGTGCATGTAGACTACTGCCAGCACAGTTCCATAACTCTCCAACGTCCTGAAAAAAAAATCGAGTATGAAGGCGGTATAAGAAACCACTAATAGATACATGAAAAACCTGACTTTCAAATGAAATGTGTGAATATCTAAAAGAACATCTGAAAAAACTCACCTGAAATGTTATGGTAACACATAAAGCCCAATTTTTTGTGAACCCATTCATGCAAAGCTCTGAAAGCGCAATGGTGCTAGGGTCACTAAAGCTGAACAACAATACCTACCTGCTTGCAATCTTAAAAAATTAACAAGACAAGCCATAACAACATAACATCGAAACAACATAAAATAAAACAAAGTTGATGCAGAAATAATGTATTATAAATAAAATAAATGAAAAGTGCTTTTCCTTTTTAAAATTACAATGGAAATAATACTTTAAAGTAAACTTATAGTAATATAGAATATACAATTTAAATACGGAATATATATTTATATACAACTAAAAGTAAAAATAAAACCTCTAACTTTTATCCTAATTATCTGAACCCTATTATAGAATAATATAAAATAATTGTTATGAATAACCCACTTTTCCACCTAGAGATGAATTTTGTCAAGAACTTTTAAAAAGTAGGAAATTTTAAATAAAATATCAATATAATTTTCGGCTGAAAATGATCTTACTTCTAGCTCGTGATAAGAAAAAGTGATGGCCAACAAAAAGTTTATTTTACATTCTCAACTGAAATTGTCTTCAGAAATTATAATTCTGTCCATAAATTCAAAGAAGTGAAAACTAGAAAAGAAAGACTGTACTTTACTTCCTCAAGGAATTTTCAACAATATCACAAATATTTTACTGAACAAATACTGTTACGGCTCTTAACATTACGATTAAATTTTGAATCTTTCAACGACAGGAGTTTGGTTAATCCTATAACGTATACTTGAATTTTAGAGAAAAACTACTGCCAGCTATTGCTTTAAAGTTAACAAAAGTTTGGTACATAAGAATCATTCAACTTCAAAACAGCAAATTTTGATTATTTGTAAATATGAAGAAGAGAGTTAGGATCAAGAAGCTCTGACACGTTATACTAATTTAATGGAATTTTGAATACAGGGAAATGAAATTTTATTAACTGATGGAAGTGCCGTTGGAATTGTGTTTTCATCTCAATATCAACATGCAAGTCGAGTTTTTCCAGAAACCCACAACTGTCATTATATAAAGCACACACTTATGAGCACATTTAACCAAACAAGAAAAACAGGTAAACATAAAGCACAGCCGAAGTTGAAAGGGCACAGGAGAAGAACGGCAATAAAAACTTTTTAGAGACGTCAGTACAACTTCCAGAACATGAAGAAATTAAAAGAAAAATATATCTGATCTTCGTTGTAAAATGTTTGACATCTCTATAAATAATTTTTATTCAGCATAATCATTCGTGCTTGACTTATCATTTGCTACCTCTAACTCGAAGTCTTCATCATCAATGTTTCCTGTATTTCCAGAGGCGGTCGTAAACGTTTTTCGTTGATGGGATTTCTTCGGGTCAAAAGGATCCACAACAATCTGCTCGGTGCCTTTTATTTCAGCCCTACAGAAGGGACAACCTTGGCTGCCTTGGCCCTCGGATCCCTGTGGAAGATAAGCATATACATTTTCTAAATGATATTCACTTTTTGCCTGATTTTTGATTTTTTTAAACCATTGTTGCATCAACTTGCTGTAACATTATCTACTTCTGAATATTCAATAACAGTATCAGTGTGAATGTCAGGAGTAATAAAAATAATAATAGTGACATTATCACTATCGATTGGCTTCAAATTAGAGACTCAAGAAAGTTAATTTATTGAAAGGTGAGTATACATTTGCAATGCATTGAAAAATATATACTATTCAGTAATTATAATCCTAAAAAATGAAAATGTATTCTATTCGATATTTTTAGTATGTTCAAAAAATAAGATGAATGTTCAAATTTCGTGGGCTACATACATTTGATTAGCGATTTTTAATTTTGTATGTTGGTACAATCATCTTGAACATATTGTAACGAATCCGAGATATCGACTCTGACCGGTATCTCAGCCAGCGAATAAACACATGACTCACCGCGAACCACGGCGAAAAGTCTAGGCCAGTCCCAACAGAATTCTAGGGTAGACCTTTACCGATATAAAAGGCCGGCTCCTCGTTCAGAAAGGGCAGTCTGAATTATACAGAAAGCGAATCGAGCGGTTAAACAAGGAATTCAAATAGTGAAGATGAATTAAGCGTTAGTGCTAAGTGTTGAATATAAGTTAGTTGTGATGGTGAAATATCGTGAGAAATAAATTTGTTTAAGACAGTAAATTCTTTAAATTGTTACAATATGTTCACAGTTTCAGCTGTTTAGTTTGTTGGTGACAGACATAAAAGTTGCAAGTGTTTTGCGTGTTTCACGATTATCTCCTATCAAAGAATTTGCATAAAATTTTGTGTAAAAATGGAATCGAGTGATCAAAACAATTGAAAATGTACAGAAAGTGAAATTACCATGGCGTAGTGCATCAGGAGTTTTTGCTATATGGTCGTATAGCCAATAAAGAGTATTAGTTATGCGCCGCTTGCGAGAAGCAATACAAAGAAAACCTACGGTATTGTAGCGAAACAACTTCTCGATAATGCTTGCTTGTTCGTAATTTCATGGCAAAAAACAACACCGTAATCATGCCTCAGCCACCATATTAACCAGATTTGCCCCCCTTTGACTTTTCCTATTCCCAAGATTGAAGAGACCCATGAAAGGACGACGAGAGAGCTCAAGCACATACTGAAAAATGCATATCAGAACTGCTTCGAGGGTTGAGAAAAACACTGGCACAAGTATTTTATATCTGACGGGGACTACTCTAAAGAGGACCAAATAGAAATCGATGAACAAGTATTTTTGAGAAAAATGAAAATTCACCTTATTCTTTGTTCTGAAGAGTCTAACTATATTTAAGTTGTATGTGAATAATGAATATATTGTAAAGAGGGTTACCCATATATAATAAATATTTTATAACACTTTAAAAGGTAAGACCTCGTTAGTTCTTAGCTCGCACAAGTTTCGACTTCTGAGGGTTGTCGTTCGTAGGGGTACGACAGTTGGTTAACGGAAAAACAGATTTTTTTTTAAACATTGATTTGATGACAAACAATAAACAATATATGTATAATGTTATCATCTTCTATTAATTGTGCTTCAATTTTACTTAGTAATAGAATCAAAGAAAAGAAAAAACTGCTAAACGAGTGAAAAAGTACCACTGAATGTTGATTTTTCGGTCTCTTTTAGAAAACTCATAGATGTTCTGGCCAGATGAGTGGACTACGAGTTTTTATCAATTCCAATTACTGGAATGCCTATAATATCAATTGAAGGTAATTTTTCTATAAAATTAATATATTCTATATCTTATGTTTTATTGGGGCAGATCTCTACAAGCTAATTTGAATAATTCAGTATTTTAAACAATGTAATAATTATCTTGCTCTTTTAGAAAGCACATAGATATTCTGGCCAGATAAGTGGACTAGGTACGATGTTATTGGGTGACTATGACAAGTAACTTTTTATCAATTCCAATTACTGGAATGCCTATAATATCAATGGAAGGTAATTTTTCTATAAAATTAATATATTCTATATCTTATGTTTTATTGGGGAAAATCTCTACATGCTAATTTGAATAATTCAGTATTTAAAACATTATAATAATCATCTTGCTTTTTTTAGAAAGCACGTAGATGTTCTGGCCAGATGAGTGGACTACGATGTTATTGAGTGACTATGACAAGTGAATTTTTATCAATTCCAATTACTGGAATGCCTATAATATTAATTGAATGTAATTTTTCTATAATATAAATATATTCTAAATCCTATGTTTAATTGGGGCAGATTTCTACATGATAATTTGATTAATTCAGTTTATTGAAACATTATAATAATAAGCTTGCTATCTGAGATCATTGTGGCTCCAAAGGAGTTTTCTAGTTTCAAAATTAACCTCGATTGTAATGTGAAGAGTTGAATGCAGTTATTTGAAATACTGTTTGAAGTCAACATTGCTGCATCACATTTTGAATCACTGTGTTGATGTAACTTATAGCAAATTATACTTACCGCTTGCCAGGCCGTGAGGCAAGGTGTGCATAACAGGTGCTGACAAGGTTCAATGCGTACATCTTTGTCGTTTTCGGCACAAATTTTACATAGTTGGAATGTACTACCCATCTCACAGTATAACTCGTACTGCTCCTGAGTAACAGCAATATGGTCTTCTTGACTAGGCTGGACAGCCCATGATAGATCAGGGTTGACTGATCTGCCATCGGGGTAGAGATAGCTGAAATAATCAAAGTATTTCGTGATTCTCTTTGATATTTCAAAATAGTACCACAATTAAAAACTACATTATAACGTCGAAAATCTCCCAAAGAAAATCTGCAGTGAAACGGTCTACAATCTTGCATGTCTGAATACAGATAAAATATCGGAAGCAAAGATAAATTATTCAATAGAAAATTTTAGGGATTCCACCAGCAGGTTTCATTTTTGTCCTTCATTTTCTTTATGTAGAACATTGTAGTTTATGTAGAATCGTGGTTGTTGATTCGAAACTTTTTTCATGGTCAGAGATTCTGGTTATGAAATTTCTAGATGTTCTTCCAATATAAATTTTTGGACAAGAGCCACATTTTAGCTTATAGTCACCTGATTTGCTGTTTCTCATATGTCTACTAGGGGTGTCTTGTATGCTATGTTGATGTTCTGTTAGGTTAGTAGTCTACTTATCTTTTCCTTTTCCATTCCTGTATATGATAGTGTTTTGAAAGTGTTCGTACTATCTTTGATGTGAGGATATACTTGTTTAATAGCCTGTCCAACAATATTATATTTAGTACTTATTTGAGGTTCAGCTAATATTTTTACGATTAAGCCGTCATAAAAATTGTGAAATAAATCAATAAAATGTATAATCAATTATTAGATATTGAAACTATTTATAAATTGTCAGTTTCTAGTCAGCTGTATTTTGTATGGGTGCAGGTCCAAGTCGTGACGCAGAATCCGCCAAGTTGTGGTCTGCGAAAGGCCGAGCTCTTGTGAGCGTCGCGAAATCGACTGCCTCGGATTGTCCTGCACACTCTCACAGAAAACGGTGATGGAAGATCTTGCGTTCCGTCGACGTATAAGTGTTGGTCAATCGTTTACTGAACCAGAGGACTCAAATTCATCCACCACAATGCAAATAGTCCTCTCGGTAAGACGATTATGGCGACCGTAAAATGGGAGATTTGGAAAAACAAATTGAATAAATGACAACTAATTTGACAGATGTAGCTTCAACAAGATGGCCGTTATTAATTGTCAAAGTTCGGAAGTTACTGTTGGAAGGCCCTATATATGCAAATGAACGAAATGAGAAACGAATGTTATCATGAAAGCCATGAAGTGTTTATTAAATATCCAATTGTACATCAAGAAAAAAATTAAGAGAAACATTCCTCTTACCTATTTACCTATTGAATATGAAGTTTGCTTGGATATTAGGCTTAACAGTAAATTATACATACTGTTCTACATTCAATTTTCAATTAGAATAGAAATATATCATCTCTTAAAAATATGTGAATTTCAATTAGAAAGAAACAAAAAGCTCAAAGCAACTTATGGTCTGATCTTGAAAGGAAATATTCTCAATCACTGCATGGAATATTATCAGAAATTGTTAGCGTTTTTGTGGTTTCACACAAAGCCAGGATATCAGAAATTTTTATGAATCATTACATTCTAGTACTTACATTCACTATATTTATGTAAATGATTTGTTTACAATGACTGCTTTAGTTAACTACCTGCTTAGTTTCTTGAATATGTTCTAATAATGTTTCCTGACCTATCTCCAGATTAATAGTAACAATGTGAATTATCAGAATCGAGATCTAGATTAACTACAACATAATTGGCGAATATGCAAAAATATCTCTTGTACTGCTTACTATCTTCTAGGATTTCATAAATGATGAAATTATATATAATCTGTCCATTTAACCAACAGCGTTCTCCAAAAGATTATCATGCATAGTGCACCTGATCTCCCAGACAAGGCTGCTTCTACGGAGTCGCACTAAGTAACCACCGATTTTTTAAATAATAATATGCGGCTGGGTATAGGAACATTCTTTAGATGGAGTGTAGGGACACAAATTAGCAGTTTCTTCAGTAGCATCAGTACTTGACAATTTAAAAATTTCAAACATTAAAATACCGCATATGTACACACCACAGGCATTAAAACGTAACTGACCACTCCGACCCTTTAGTGATATATCTGAATGCATTTCGCCAGCCGATTGCAGTTAAATCTGATTGGCCAGCATAAAAAGGCTCATTCATTCTAATGTGCGTGTTGATTATGCTTTGATCACGCATCTATCATTGTTTGGGTTACTTTGTTTGTTGGATTTACAGAGTTCAAATAGAATGATATAAAATAATGAATTCTGCAATATGTCAAAAAGAAGCAACTATTATTGAAAAAAAAAGACTGTTACTGAATTTTAGCTAAAACTTAAAATTTCAATTGACATACAGTGCAATGCTTGATGAATACTCAACAGAAAACTACTTTTCCAGTTGATAAAACAATGCAACTTGGTTGTTATGAAAGATAAAAAGTCGTTTTAAGTCAGATTTGAATGAAAAGTTCTATTAATTTCAAAGTTTGCTTTCAGAGGATGAGAAGATATATTTTCCAAAATTTATAACCCCAATAAGTTTTATAATTGAATAAGTCATTATCGATACAATTTCTGGCATTACACGAGATGAAAATGATTGGATGAATTCTGGTGAAGGATTGAAAATATGATTTTCTTCAACTTGAGGTATTAAAAAGCGAAATACTTCCTCCATTGTGAACACATTCTTGAAAAGTACTGACAAAAACAATTTTTAGTAGTTAGGAGTATAATAAATAATGATATTCACAGAGGTTACAGACTAAATGGTGAAGGGGCAAAATTGAAACAAGCCTATCCAGATCATCTAAAGAAATCACTTACAATCCTTCTCGATATCCATCCAAGAGAGCTTGTATCAGACTTTTATTTTGCGGTATGGTTTGCAGAATTTCGCCGTCTGGCGTTACGTAGCCTATTGCCCATTGCCCCAATCTGGTGCACGACAACCTGAACACATAACTTCCTGCCTTATTGATGTACTTCTGAAGACGTGCCTTCACTTCATCATACGTCAAGAATGCCACATAACCATGATGAGTAACGGCCAGTATCTTCCAGTTGCTGAGGAGGGTAGCCCAAGGTTGAAACAACCTGAAAAAAATTGGTAACGAGATCAGTAGAAAATAATAATGAGTGGATAAAACTGAATCGTTTGGCATAAAATAAATGTAACTGAACATTGTCAAAGACGATGTTTTCATGATTCTGGTGTAAGAGAACACAATATTGTTAGGGCAATGAAGAATATGAATTAAAATATAGTATGGTGAAATAGTCAATATGCAAATAAATTATTATATTTATGAAAGTGTTACCGAAAGTCGTATACATGAATTTGCATAAATTTATGTATACAACCTCCAACCGATTTCCTGGAGTCTTTGAAGTCCACTAGATACTCGTTAGGACAACAAGAGGATTGTTCCAAATTCTTGGAGTTCTTGTTGAATACTCTTCGTGAGGAAAACAGTAGCAGAATCAATACTCCTGACCGCTCTGGATTGAATAATTTTGTACAGTCCATCTCGTCTTGTGTTTGTAAATATTTTGCAGAAAAAATCTTTACTTGTTTATTTTGTAGCAAATCTTCAAGAGGTATCAAAAACGTATGTGAATTTCTGGAACTCCAACTAGCGTTTCCTAATATGACTAATAACCAGTCCGTGCAAAGCTTATTGTTAAATCACCTGAAAATGGAACTTTTAACAGGTGATGATCGACTGTATTGCCAAACATGCGCCAAACTAACTGACTGTTATAAGAAAAACAAGTATAGCTGAGGCACCAGTCAATCTAATAATAACACTGATGATCTTCAAATATGACTCAACCTCGGACGGAAGCACCAAACTGTTACGAAGGTTCGAAATACATGAACACTTCAATCTAGCAGATCACTATTATAATCTTCATGCAGTCATTGTTCACTGTGGTTCTGGTGTTGAATCTGGTCATTATTACGCCTTGGTCAAAGACGAAACGGACTGGTTTAAGTTTGACGATAGTCGTGTCACTAAGTGTTCTGGCGATGTATTGAATTTACTGGAGGCTCTGGAAACACCCTACATTTTGTTTTATGAGAGAGAGAGAGGACATTGACAGTTCAAGATCTGCAGATGTTGTGGTGCTGCAGCTTTTTTCGGGTTTTTCTGCAGCTGAAAAAGCAAATGCGCCACTGAAATCAATGAAGTCGCCCCGGAGTGCCAATTAATTTTTGTTGTTGTTTTATAATTTCACGATTTGTATTAGATAATTATAATTCTCAAAAAAAAATGTTGGATGTACAAAAAATTATATGAATTTATTGTGAAAGTGAAGATAATATAGTAGTGAAGATTGATTGCAATTTATAAGTTTTTGTCATTTAAACATTAACTCACTGAATAATATTTTTTTATTGATAATATCTTTAGATTATATTTTTTTTGATAGGGAGTTTGTATGAATTTATTATCTAAGTAAGTTTGAATACTGTATCGAAATCAATCCTTTTACACAGACTATAAAAGTCTTCAATGAATTACCTTTCATATACGTGAGTTGCCGGGCTATAGTTCATTCATCAATAGTTTAAAAGAACATCTGAGCCTCGAGGCACATGGATACGTTGATACTATGAGCTTTGTAGTGGTTTACTAGTTTTTGTGTTTCACTTGTCATGTTGAATGTTTGTGAATCCCGAGACCAGCATTTATGCTGATTAGGGAGAATAACAACATATTTTATATTTATAGTGTCTTAACTATGTTGAACTGTACGTTGTTGTTATATTTTTAATAAAAAAAAAAATCGAAATAAAATATCGAAATATTCATCCCTCCCAACTACCTACACCGTAGGTTCTAGTGTAAACGCCTGCCGGAAAACAACTACTTCCCCGGGTAATACCACGATGGATATTGAATTATATTTGACATACATTTATGCAAGATATATCTGGCATATGTTTCTCGTTTATCCAGCAGTAAGACCATGCTGAAATTATTCGAGTAGATCACAACTTAGGAGTAACAATATGTTGAAGAAATAATATCCGGTGACGATTCGACGGCTATTAGAATCGTGGAAGAAATATCTAAGATACTAGAAAATGATGGAATTGCTTTGGAAAAATCACATCGAATTTCTGGACACAAAGAAACTTCCAACATTTTGGTTGAAGTATATGAAAAAAAAACTTGCTAAGACAAAACTTTGTGAAGACGAGTGTATCAAAAAATAGATGATTTCCTCGAAGAGTATAACCTTTCACGGCCGGAGATAACTGTGTCAAAGCTGTTTTCCGGGGTTTTTTGGCCGTGTTATGCAGGTTTCTATGCCTGACGTTTCGCCTACTACTACTGTAGACATTATCAAAGGCGATGAGGTAACGGTCGAAGTAGTTTCTGCGTTGAGAACAACTCGAACACTTCAACCGTTACCACACCGCTTTTGATAATGTCTAGCGCAATAGTAGACGAAACGTCAATCATAAAAACTTGCAGACCACGGCCAAAAAAACCGGAAAATAGATTTTACACATATTTCTTCGAAGTTTAAGAGATCCTCTTGATGAATGCTACTATGGTCGATTTCGCTGGCTTATGTCCAGCCCTTCTTCATCGGTACATATTGTGATATTCAGAGGCTCCTGCATACGAACCTATATCTATCTATACTATCTATACTAATATAAAAATCTATACAAATATAATCAACTTATTAGACAGAAAATTTCATGACACAGAGTCGAATGCCTTTGACAAGTCTAAGAATACACTTATAACAAAGTTACCAGCGTCCAAGTTGGAATATATGTTGCTGAGGCAGTGATAAGAGGATTTTTCCATGAAACGATTTTTTCTGAAACCATGCTGGTTGTTACATAATATGTTGTTGATTTCTACGTATTCTCTTATTCTGGAGGCTACAATTTCCTCATACAATTTTGAGAACGAGCATAGTAGAGAGATCTGTCTATAGTTATCAATCTCAACACAATTTCCTTTTTTAAATAGGGGAATTACCAAAGCTTTTTTAAATTCCTTTAGGAAGTACCCTTGAATGAAATATTGGTTCATCAAAAAGGTAAGTGGATCAATTATAGCACTGATTATATCTTTAACTGTAATTATTGATATTTCATCAATACCTGTCGACCGACGCCTTATTTTTTATTGATCTGTGAGCGTCATATATTTCAGATTCTAATATTGGGCTGTTATCAAAGGAGTGTTGAATACTGACATTCGTACTACTGGTGCAGGGTAGGGTTGAATTCTGTCCAAAGTTGGTGGCTATGATAGATGTAGCAGTGTTTGAGAAGTACTGAGCAAATAATTCCGATGTATTTTGCGCATTCCCAACTGAGTTTGAATTATAGTTTAAAGTAATGCCCCCCTCCCCAGCATCAAAATGCATTGGTTATCCTAGTTCGCTATTTTCCATGTCTCTTCGTTTTGTTGGCTGCATTCCCAATTTTTTTAGAAAAATAGTTAATTTTATTCTGTTTGATTGTTCTTTTATGTTCTCTCAATCTTATTTAATATGTAAGCATGCTTTGGGCATCGATTTCTTCATAACTGGTGATCAGATAGAACATTTCTCTTAAGCATTTTCTTTTTTGAACAACATCGTTAGTTATCCATGAGTTTTTAGGCTTCTTAACTTTACTTTGTTTTATTGGGTATGATACATCAAAACATCAGGACAGAGACACTAGGAAAAAGGCAAAGCCTGTTTGTACAGACATATATATAATTGGACACCAATTTATACCATTCAGTTTTGCGAAATTTCTTTATAGGCAATATAATTAGATTCTCGAAGCTATTGTAATGAATCTGAAGCCGCCCCAGACCGATATACCATCCGACTCATCGAATAAATACATGACCTCTCCTCAAAAGAATGCAGTCGGGAATTGCCGGTAAAATTCTAGTACCGAACCGACTTCAGAATTCTGAAAAGGGCCATTACCGATATAAGCCCCTCTTCCCGACCCAAGAGGGCAGTTCAGAAAGTGAATCGAGCGGCTACAAGAAATTCAAATAGTGGAAATGAATTCAGTGTTAGTTGCTAATTGTTGTAATAAATAAATTAGTTTGTTATTAGTGAAATATTGTTGGAAATAAATTTGTTTAAGACAGTTAATTTATTAAATTGTTACACTATTTATTACTTAGTGCAGTTGGCATATTTCTTCAGTTACTGTATTTTTAAAGTAAAAGTATAAATTACTAGTTGTTGACCGCGGTTTCGACCGCGTAAAATTTGGTTTGTCACATCAACTTTCGTGACAGACTATTTTAAACAAATAGTTAAACAAATGGGATTAGTAGGAATGCCAATGTATTTCATTCTAATCCTTTCAGTTTATTTTGCTGATGCTATTTAATATTGTATAAGTGGGTACCTATTGATTGACTGACACTCTTTTATTAACGTACAGCCGAAGCTACTGAACCTAGAATCTTGAAATATAATAATAGTAATAATAATAATAATCGTCTTTATTATTTTCAAAAAATATGTGAAAGAAAAACAAGATTGAGGAAACACACCAACAGAAAATTTTTGAAAATAAAGGGCGAAGTTCAGTTCAGTTCCTGAATAAATTCAACAACTGAACTGTTCTTCCACTTAACTCTAAAAAATAACTCTCTATTGAATTTTCTTTAAATAATACAAAAACAAAGGAAAAATATACAAATTTGTCCACACTACGGCAAGAAAGTTTACAGAAGTAGGAGCAAAACGATGTGAAGTTCTGAAAGTTCTGACGTGTATTGAATAAATGGCTAAATAAATTATAATTGAATTTTTGGAACCCAGCTGTACGTAATTCGAGGGGAAGGTCATTCATCACATGGCATATTTGATAACTGAAACACCTGCAGAAAAATTCAGTTTTAAAAGAAGGTGGAGTAAGTGTTCCCCTGAACCTGATATTGACGTTATGAAAATACATTTTTCTATGAAGATAAGCAGGATTTCTGGTAAGAATAATTTTATGGAATAGGTTGGCGGCATGCAAGATTATTCTGTTATTCATATTTAACCAATAAGCATCTTTGAGCTCATGAAAAATTATCTGAGAACGTCTTATTCCATAAATAAGTCTCAAGCACGAGTTTTGTACTTTTTTAATTTTACGTTTATACTGCTCACTCAAATGTGGTCCATAGACAGTATTAGCATAGTTAAAATGTGATAAAACTAGTGCTTCACATAATACTAATTTCAATTTTAGAGGAAGATACTGCCTAACTCCATATATCAATTTTAAAGAAGAATATGCACGTTGTATTAAGTTATTCAAGTTCTTTTCGAATCTGAGAGTGTGGTCAAGGATGACTCCAAGATTTTTCGCTTCTTCCACCAACTCGATATTCACGCCATTGATTGATATGTTTAGGTGCTCTAAAATATTAGATCGTTGGGACTTTGGTCCAAATAATAGAACATTTGAGAGTATAGGAGCAAACAGTGTTCTGTTGCAGCCCTATAAAAATTATCCAAGTCTTTATTAAGTATCATGCAAGAATCATTTACTTCTATAGGGGGAAACTAAAATAAATTTGGGTGTCATCCGCATAAAAGTGCACCTTGCAGTGATTCAAATTTTTGATAAGATTGGAGAAATAAAGTGTAAACAGGATCGGCCCAAGTATAGAGCCTTGTGACACTCCGCGTTGAAGAGATTGGGGAGATGAAAAAGTTCCATCAAATGTAACTCTTTGACTTCTTCCATTAAGATAATTGGCAAGCAAGGTGATAGCTGCAGTTGACAGACCAACGTAAGGTAAAATTGATATCAATAAATCGTGGTTTATAGTGTCAAAGGCTCTGCTGAAGTCAATAAGTACTAGAGCTGTACAATGTGCTCTATCTGAAGCTCTGACAATGTCATCTACAATATGCAGCAATGTTGTAGTGCAAACTGAATCCCTTCCGAAACCCAGACTGAACCGACGGTAAAATGTTGAATTCTGAAATGTGTTCCAATAGTTGTACTTCTATGGCTTTCTCTAGTATTTTAGATACAGCCGGAAGTACACTAATGGGTCGTAAGTCTTTAAACTCAATGGGAGTATTTTTTTTGTAACACTTTCACAACAGCACTGCCCCACATCTTAGGAAAAACATTTTCAATTAGGCAAACGTTTATTATGTGAGTAATATTCTCAACAATATGCGGACAACATAGTTTTATATGCATTATATTCAAATTATCACAACCAGTTGCATTTGTTTTAATATCACTTATTGTTTGGAAAACAAAAAGATCACTCACTTCTTTAAAACAGAATTTTGAGGTAGTTGAACAGTTAGTTTTGTATTCAAGTAAGTTTGGTGGAGGTTCTATCATTGTTATAGAATTAACAAAAAAATCATTGACCTCATCAACACTTTTCAGAAAATCTGGAAAACTTTTCTCCTTATCTAAAATTATTTTATTTTGTTTCAGGATACGCTACATTTTTTTCGAGTCATTTTGTTGAAATTGAAAAGTAAGAATGCAGGAAAGTTCTTTGTATAGCGTAAATAAGCATCAAGAAAGGGAATCAGGAATTTCCACCTCCCAAGAGGGAAAATAGGGGTACAAAGATTGTATTGAGTTTCGTCAATTTTGAAGTTGGAAACCTGAAGTTTTGGGTTGATAAAAAAATATTGTAACTATTTGTTTGAGATGGTCAGTCACGAAACTTAATGCGACAAACCAAATTCTACGCGGACAAAAACTAGTTATTTATATTTGCCCTACACTAGGATGACTAAGTCGTCTGCATGTCCCTTTTTTTGAGCCCAATATGGTCTAGAATATCGAGTAACTCGGTCATTACAAGGTTACATAAAAGCAGGGACGAAACCCCTATGGAGGGCAACCCCCTGTCACCCATGCCTACGGTAGTACAATTTCTTAGCTCTTTTTTCGATAGACAAAATTATTAAATACGACAAGTTGCTGATTAATACAACATTTTTCTTTGCGACACATACTTTGAATTTAAAAGTTTGCCCATACTACACCAGTATGAAGTTCCCCGTTGCAATTTTTATATCTGAAAAGATAAAAATATCAAAAAAAGGGTTGATAAATAAGTTACAGTTACTAGTGAATTTGATTAGACCCAATAAAATAACTGAAAAGAATTCTACTAATTCCGTGAAAAAAGTCCTTATATGCTGGAAAAACCTGACATTTATTATTATGCACAAATGCATTGTATTAAATGCCGAGGCCGATCAAGTCGAGTGGCATCGTGGCGTCTATGGCATAACAAAATACTATCAATTATTCATCTGCATGAAAAACCCGAACGTTACCATACATGCATGGTTTTATGTCCAAACCGACATCCTCATTTTTCTTATCTATCCGGCCAGAGTGTACGCACTCCGCATAAGCAACATCCTGTATTATCTAAATCACAGACACTCTCATCAGCGTGAAAAATTATACACAACTGATTTCTTGAATATGGTAATGCTCAATAGCATTTCTCTGGGAATTTGTTTTTCTAGACGGTTGGAACGTAAAAGAGGAATAATTATTCCCTAATTATATTGTGAATCAATAAATAAGCGGATCTCCAGGCGAGTAGACGTCAGGATATTATTTATTTTGATTGGAAAATATAAGATGAAGTTGAAGTACTTCAATGAAGGTCATCGATAGGATGCAGATGTTATTGAAACATCGCATAAAGCTTATGTATAATATCAAATGTCAAACTATATAACTAGATACATGGCTGGTAATCTTCGTAGTAAAATGAACATTTTAATATGAGAGTTCTGCGGTGACAGTGGCATCAAAAGTTGTACAATTTCAAAAATTAAGAAAAGAAGGAGTATTTCTTACATTGAAGGGGGTATACTTTTTGGAGAGATTAGTTTTTGGAAAAGATAGGTTCTGGCTTTCTACTTTATACCATCTTTATACCAACAGGAGTATTTAAAACATCTAACGAAAGAAAGAAAACAAGATAAAAATAAATTTTCAACAAAGATGTGTAGATCATGCATAGAAGTCACTTTCAGCCCTTTGCTACATATCTTCAACCTTTCACTGAAAACATCTACGTTTCCGGAGATTTGGAAAACAGCACGAGTATGACCTATCTTAAAGAAAGAGGAAGCAACTGTTATAAAAAATTACAGGTCTACTTCTATATTAAGCAATTTCTCGAAACTTTTCGAAATAATTCTATACGGTTTTATCTATAACTCGATCAGAAATATAATATCGGACGATCAACATGGGTTCGTGGAACAAAAGTCATGTGTGACCAATCTTGCATGCCTTTCACATGTTTCAGATGCTTTAGACCAAAAGCAACAAGTTGACGTAGTTTATACGGACATGCAAAACGCGTTTGACCAAATTGATTTTTACATCCTCATTCAGCGACTATCATCGTTTGGCTTTTCTGGAAGTTTAATTGATCTTTTCACAAGCTATCTCTTTGACAAACAGCAATACGTAGAACATGAAGGTTTTCAGTCCCCTTTGTACACACCTAGCTCACAGGTACCACAAGGCTCGAACTTGGGGCCTCTTTTATTTCTGCTTTTCATTGATGAACTGCCCAAAACTTCTTTACGCTGATGATCTAAAGCTATACGAAGTAATTGAAAATTATGAAGACTGCTTGATTTTACAAAATGAAATCGATTTAGTATTCGACTGGTGTTCCAAGAACCATTTACGTTTGAACATTCAAGAATGTTAATACGATTATATCACTGTTTAATGCATATGTGAGGTCTAAACTAGAATACGGCGTGTTAATATGGTATCCAATTTAAAATATCTGTCTTTCAAGGTCACATGAATATATCCTCAGAGGGGAACCGACTATTCTATCCTTCTGAATCAATTTGTTGTAATATCTCTGAATACACGACAACTTTTTGTCACAATCTCCTTTCTTCACAAACTGCTAAACAATAGGATCTCGTGTGCCCTTCTTTTACAAATGATCAACTTCCGCACCCCACGCCTCAATTCCAGATACCAAAGGACATTTTACTGTGATCTTGTCAGAACAAATAACAGTTTGAAAGCACCAGTGTCAATACTTTGTAACAACTATAATTCAATATGTGATATGTGCGATATTAATCACAGTTCTCCAAGTTTTATTTTAAAATGTATTCTCACTAGAACCTTTTAACTGTCATCACTTTTTCTTTTCGCTTCTTGTGATATATTTCTATTTCTACTTATTTTTCTTTTAGTTGTAGCAATTTTTTTTAAAACTAATTATACTGTTTTGCATATATTTTCATCAACACCTTTGTACATTTCCTGTAATTGGGTGAATGCCTGTTGGAAATAAAGTGCTATCAATCAATCAAACAAGAAGAAAAAGTTTCCAGGAACAGGTTATTTTCGGAAAATGAAGTTTTGCCTTCTATTTTCTTTTCTTATGATGTTATCCAGATTGGTACTGAAGAGCTCTAGGCTAGGTTAGGTCCAAAGTGAGTGGGTCTATTCGACCCTCCACCGCAACCCGCAAGGGTTTATTGTGGCTCACACCTATTCACACTCGACCAAATAAACCCAGCTTCTTAACGAAGCCGATTAATTTGTATGGTGAGTGGTCTTTCAGGTCAGATGGTGTACGCTCACCATCTAAAAACCTGATTCGGACCCCAGCGGGGCAGGCACAAAGTATGTGCTCTGCTGTTTCATCATTTTCCAAACAGAGGCGACACATACTGTCTTCCGACAGTCCGAGTCTCTGCATATGATGCTTCAAATGATAGTGACCTGTGTGAAGGCCTGTTAGACATCCTAGCTCATCTCTATTATACACCAACAACTGTTTGGTATCAAGCTTCGAAGGGTGAATAAACACCTTGGAGTGAGCCAATCCTGGAAGATTCTGCCAGAAGTCCATAAATCTTCTTGCCGTCCAGGTGTTCAAGAGCCAGCCCTAAGGCGTCTCAATGCGAAACATCGATGTGTATGAGTGGGGATGACAGGGTTCAATGCAAGTAAAATTTTACCTTTCATTGAGTATATTTGATAGGAATCCCGTGAATGATATCTGATTCAATTCCATAACGAATGTTTGGAATAAAAACTTCTGAAGTATCTTCAAACCATTGATAAAGGCCTGTGCTTCAATCTGGGGTTTGGGAGTAGGTCAAATTGACTAATCTTTCGATATTATCCGCGCACTTCGGCAGTCTCCTGTGGTTGTGATTTCGACTCATTACTTAGCTACGATCCTTTCACACCAATCTTTGGAGTATTCTGGAGAATTTCCATTGTCTACGCCTGCAGTGCCAGAACTAGTACTCTCCTGACTAGGCATTGGCTGGATAGTCCAATGACGAAAGGACATCTAATGATGAAGGCTTCAGTCTTTATGAGATGCTGCTCAACTCGCTTAACTAGCCCTACTTGGTTTTATTTTACACCAGACTTGCCTATTTGTTTCCATAATTTCATGATATGTATTTTGAAAGATGATTCGTTGTTCTTGACTGATTTTTTTCAATTGTCGGACTAAAAGTTTTCCTGTTCCTACTGGGTCGTGTTTTACCTTTTCCTCCTTGTGGGAAAAATATTTTTGAAACTTGTCTGTTTCCACGTTACTTCTCTGTTCAATGATTACATATCTGTGTATAACCTACAACACTTTCTATTGATATTTTTTCAATTATATCTCCTACCTTCGGGAGTTTCTTATTTTTTCACGTATTATTGGAGACATGGAAAACGAAAAAATCTTTCAAAGGGGTTCTCAAAATTCGTAAACCTCGTTGAAGTAATTTTCAGCGAGCATTCACTTGAGGTCTGAGAACATAAAAAAGTCGATGGAGGCCAGATCTGGAGAATACGGTGGATGCGGAAGCAATTCGTAGCTCAATTCATGCAATTTTGACAATGTTTTCATTGATTTGTGACATGGTGCATTGTCTCAATGAAACAGTACTTTCTTTTTCTTCTGATAGGGTTGCGATTTCGTCCCTCAACCGCTCCAATAACGCTATGTAATAGTCGCTGCTGATGGTTTTTTCCTTTTCAAGATAGTCGATGAATATTATATTTTCGGGAGTTCTTTATATTTTCACGTATTATTGGAGACATGGAAAACGAAAAAAATCTTTCAAAGGTGTTCTCAAATAAAATGCGTAACCCTCGTTGAAGTAATTTCCAGCGTGTATTCACTTGAGGTCTGAGAACATAGAAAAGTCGATGGAGGCCAGATCTGGAGAATACGGTGGATGCGAAAGCAATTCGGAGCCAAATTCCTGCAATTTTGTCTTAATGAAACAACACTTTTTTTAAAAATGTTGTATCCCACAAAATAATAATCTGACATCTGTGAAATTTGTACACGTGTCTTTTGAAGGTTAGGGTTAACTAAAAATCATATGGATTTGATGCTAGTATCGCCACCTGTGTTTAAGTCCACGAATTTTTCAGCCCACCTAGTATGTTAACGTGAATTTACCGAATCTGTAAATGAGGTTGAGGTCTGGAGGGCTGCAATTCCGACCCTCCTCCTGGACGCGTCAATAATATATTCGTTACCATCTCCTATTCACTTTAACACTTCACTTATTAATAATATCGACTCACCTTGTGAAGACATCAAATTCAAAATTTGATATGTAATCATTACAAGTCAGGTCGATGGTGGATTTCAGAGCTAGCGCTTCCAGACCGGACCCGATAGGATGGATTTTATTCAATTCTTGTTTGAGAATTTTCCAAGGAACCAAAGTGCTGAAACAAAAGTACTGTATAGATATAGGAATTCAAATATAATAATAACGAGAATAATTCTGATGTGACTTTCTCATTTATTTGTAATTTGAATAGTTTGGAAGGATAGAGGCATAAATCTTCGGTTTGTGCGATTCTCAGATGTTATTCGTTCATCCAGTAGCAGAACCATGCTGAAATCAGTCGAGTAGATAAGTTACATGCCGGTTTCGAAGTATTACCATTCATCAGTGCAGGAAAGATCCTAATCAAACACCAAAGTGCCTGGGACTCGATTAATTTCAACGCGGCTCAACTACATGCATGAAACCTTCGTCTAAGAGAAAGATTGTTAACTAGTAACAGCTCCATCTCGTGAACAGAGCTCCAAGCGTGGAATAAACCGTGTCTGAAGATCGTATCCAGGAGAAATAGATACCTCACTTGAAAAAAATCTCGAAATATTGATCTCTCCTAACTACCTACACCGTAAGTTCTGGTTAATGTCTGCCGGAAAGCAACTGCTTACCCAGCTAATACCACGCCATTTTCCGACAGGCAGAACCTACGGTGTAGCTCGTTGGGAGAGATGAATATTTCGAAATTTTATTTCGATTTAATTTGTTAATAATAATTATAATTTTGTGTGAGCTGTAAAATCATCAAACTATATTTTTCTGCGATATACAGCTCCCATTTTTAGGGCCTTAATATCTATTGAACAAGAATTTCGACTTGTGATCTAGACTAATTTACCTGGAAATTATAAATTAGGTTTTCCATCTTGAGCAATATTATATGATGAATTGGCCAATATGATGAAAATTCATAACTAACGTATTCAAAAAATACTTTATTGTGAGATTTTCACTAAACAATTTTACAAAAATGCAAAAACGCTTCTTCTGGCTTCTCTTTTCTAACTATATTCAATGCTTAATATACCTAATTTTACAATTTGAAGTACATACAATTGAAGTACCTGATTTTTACCTAAGTTTGTAATGAATTAAATTACCTGTGCTTATGTCGTAACACGTCGCATTCATGATTGAATTCATGTCCTTTTGCCGAAAGGTGGTTTGCAAATGTGGAATTGGTCTTTATATTTACAAAACTACTTCTATGTGCTTTAATTCTTTGGGAAAATGTTCTCCCTGTTTGGCCAATATACAGTAAATAAATACAAAACACTGGTTTCACTTGAAATATAGTCGTTTTTTAGTACTTGAATGGATGCAATGTCAAAACATTATCTTCTGATGAATTTGATTCTAAATTTCTCTTAAATTCCAATTGTTCAAAACGGAATTCGAATATTCACATGAAGAATTGTGTTATTGTGAAACCATTACTCAGTATTGCACACGTAAGCGGACGTTTCACCCTGAAATTTTCCATACAGAAGAAAAACAAACATTATACTGCCGAATTCAATGAAAATTCAAAAGTCGCACATAAATTCCGCCCTCTTTCCGAAACGTGTGGGCGGAAAAAAAATCGTGTTTTCGTGCTTCAAAAAGTTTTGCGTTGGCGGCCCCTTCTGCCAATCGTGATCATAATTTTAATTTATAATGCACCGTTACAGGAAGAGAAGCACTGCGATATATACAAAGTGCCTGTGAACAAATTCCTCGCAGCTACGTTACGGTATACTTTGTCTATGTCTATGAAAGTTAATGGACTTCGAGATTTGGTGGTCGTAATTATTGTCTTCCCAACGTGAATTACGGCCACTGAGATAGTGGAGAATGTGGAGGAGGAAATAGTGGTATCAAGGAAGACTTCTCCTCGAAAGCATTTAGTTATTTTTGTCAAATTTTGCATTTTTCGAGGGAAATTCATAAAACTTTTTATAGTGCTTGAAAAAAACCTTTATTTATGTCTTTCATGAAAATTCCCAGCATAAAAACTAAGCGAGTTATGTCAAAAATGTGCTCATGGTGCATTTCATTAGTTCGGTCTTCCATTGTATAATATGATATGAATTGATTTGAAATCCCTGAAAGAATCTGTAAGAAATTAAAAAGATTAGCTGAAAAATAACAATTTCATTAAGCAAAAAACTGAAATTACAATGGAAGCAACAAAAAAGCAACAACAAAAAAAATCGAACTATCAAAACGAGCTGAAAATTTAAAATTATTAATAAGAAACCAAGTTACTTCACGACATTTCGATTCTTGGTATCAACAATCGTCTCCGGGTGATGATAGACTAATTCCTCCTAGAGATGACTATTTATAGGTCATTTGAGTGCTTTCCTCTATCCCCTCTTTCCTCTCCCCGCTTCATTGGTTTTAGCGGGAGCTGACCGTATGGCAGGAGTTGGTCGTGTTTCGCTTAATTAGAGATTTCCATATGTAACGCATCTCTACGCTAGCTTGACTAGATGCGTTGTTGGACAACATGTATGCGGCTTCTTTGAATTCTCTCATAAACCAGTGTTCCTCCTTGTGGATGATTTCAGCTTGAGCCCACTTGATGTTCTGTTGATGAGTCCAAACAAGCTTTGCTATTCCGGATTTGCTGGTTTCTCCTCGCTGTGTGTGTTTCTTGTGCTCGGCAATGCGAACTTCAAAAGGCCTCTTAGTTTCACCGATGTATGATTTCCCGCACTCGAAGGGTATCTGGTAAATGCAATTCTTGGAATCGCAGTCCGCGTTTGGTGGTCTGGTTTTCGTGAGGCTGCTACGGATAGTGTTCCCAGATCTGAAACAGGTGTTATACTTGGACCCAATCCTTCTTATCTTTTCCGACAATCCTCTGATGTAGGCGCCTCTGATGGCGGCGCCTCTTCCTTGTGGAGCTCTTGCTGTCTTCTAGCTAAAGCCTGTTCCATCATCACTTTGGAGTAACCATTCCGTTGAAGGTCATTTTTGATGATTCCTAGTTCCTTTTCGATACCTTCCTTTATATCACAGAGCCCGAAAGCACGGTCTAGTAGAGTCTTGATGATTCCTCTCTTAGTCGATTGATGGTGGTTGGATTCCTGGTTCAGATAATGTCCCGTGTGAGTGGATTTTTAGATATACAGATGTTTCCCATTTAGTGTCGGTCTTCTTCACCAATACGTCTAAGAATGGCAATTCGTTGTGGACTTCCTTCTCCATTGTGAAAGTGATGGAAGGACTGACATTTTTGATGTGCTTCAGGAACGTGTCTAGTTCCACATTCCCACGGTCCCATATTATGAAGGTGTCGGAGCTTCCTGTAGGCTTCTTCAATGGCTAGAGTTTCAAACCACTCCATAATGCCTTGATAATGTCTTGATGATGCCATCTCAGATGGCACGAGTTACTGCTTCGCTTCGAGAGGTGTAACTGATGTTAGGTTCTTCTTGTGGTGTTTTTATATGGCTTCGCTTGCGTAAGTTGTATGGATTTGTTACCTGTTTTTCCACGTGAGGGTTGTTGATGGCTTTTGGCGGTTCTCCTACCTATATTTCTACCTGAGGGTTGTTAATGGCTTCTGGCGGTTCTCCTACCTGCGATGGTTCATTATCAATTTGTGGTTGTCTTTGGTGGTTGTTTTTAATTATTGTTTTCCAAATCCTTGGGATGTTTAGTGAGTCATCCCTTTTGTTGATGAGGCCTTGCTTTTCTATTTCGATAGCTTCCCTGATTTGTCGAATTCTTGGGTTTTGCACCTGTGCTATCTGTTTTGTGGACTCAAAATTAATCTTGTGACCCATTTGTAGATGGTGTTGAAAGAGGGAAGAGGAGGTTTGTTTTGTTCTTATCGAGTTTTTGTGCTCCTGGGTTCTGGCAGATATACGTCTGTTGGTCTGACCGATATATTGTTGACCACAGTCCTCGCATGTGATGCTATATACTCCTTGGTTTTCTATGGAAATTCTCTCTTTCGGTCTGGGCAGCCAACTGGATATCGTTTTGTGCGGTTTGTAGGTTGTCCGGATGTTTTTACGTCTTAGTATTCTCCCGATTTTGTCGGTCACACCTTTGACATAAGGTAGTGTCACAGATTGTCTATTGTGTGGAGAGTCTTCTGTCGACATAAGAGATAATGTGAGTCGCCATCTGAGATGATGGCGAAACGTCGACTATCGAATTGTACACAACGGATGAACACCCGTTCATCCGTTATATATATATATATATATATATATATATATATATATATATATATATATATATATATACATTGGCTAAAACTGGTGAAAGTGGTGATTCCATTGGCAGTCCCTCATCTTGCGTATAAAGAATTCGTCCTTCAGTTGAAAGTAGCAGTTTCGTACACAGCATCCTAGTAATTCCATGATTACTTGTATCGTTAATGAAATTAATAGTGTTATTAATTTTAATCAAGTACCGGGTCTTAATTAGAAAATATGGGTCAACTTATTTTCAACCATAATGAAAATTAATAAAAAGTTGTTGACTATTTTCGCCGGAAACCCTGGTTTCAAAAATGATTTCTTTGCAATTCAATATTCTTAGACAAAAGTATCGTTTAAGAGAGATTTCTTTTTTAGTTTGTACCCGAAAAAAATATCAGTGTTTGGTCTAAACATTCTCTCTAATAGTTTTCATCAATATTTGACCGTTTTCACCCTTTCTTCTCTTCTCGTTTGTACCTAAGTTCTAGGAATCACACGTAAAAAGGTAAAACCTCGTTAGTCATTAGCTCGCACAAGTTTCGACTTTTGAGAGTTGTCGTTCGTAGGGGTGCGACAGCTACTTAACGGAAAAACAGATTTTAAAAACAGATATGATGACAAATACCATTTCATAGAATTTTCGAAAAAATCTAAAAAGTTTTGTTTTTTTTCATTTTTTTAATCATATCAGTAAAACGAGATATTTTTCTCAAACTCCTCAATCAAGATTAAATGACATTGGGATAGCTTCAGCATCGTTGTTCACAATTAATTTTCAAGACGTCAATTTCACGCGCACGTCATTCTATAAATTATTAATCAATTTCGTTACCTCTGCACCCATTGAATACAATTCGTTCATTTTCTATCGAAAGACACGTTTCCACGTGCAAGCTCATTAATTCAGTCACGTCGACGTCGCAGTGAATAAACAAGGCTACCTGTTGAAAACACAAAAGGCCTTAGACGAATGAATATTTGTATCAAATAACCGTATGTCTTAATAATAGACTCATAATTTATTCATCAATGAACTTTCATGAAAGGAAAATACTGACCCAAAAGTGTTTACTACAATTTTTGTCCAAAATGCCCAATTTGTTAAAAAAAAATGACAAACCCAACCGATTTTTACAAATGTGTAATGTATTTATGAATGCTAGGAGTCACACGTTAAAAGTTAAGACCTCGTTGGTCCTTAGCTCGCACAAGTTTCGAATTATGAGAGTTATCGTTCATAGATTAAGAGAAAAACGGATAGAATTGGCCGATACTTGATGAAAATCCAAAACGTATTCAGGTAACACTTTATTGCGATATTTTCACTGAATAGTTTACAAAACTACAACACGGGTTTCGCTATAATATAATAATAATATCGTTTATTATGCATAAAAAATACATTTATACATAAAAGGTAATGGGTTAGCCAAAGGCTGTCTTCCACCCCTTATACAGTGAGTGTAAGAAAATAATTATAAAAATACTTATTTACTATAATAACAATGATAGAGAAGACAAAAAAATAATAGATCATATAGTTGCGAATAACTCTTAAAATTCTCAACATTATTTTGGTCAATTTAACAATTTCATTACACTACCATACATTGAATTTAAATTTTTTTAAATTAGCACTGGGCAGTAGGCATCTGTGATTTTATTTATTTTTTAAATTGCTGAATATTACGATTTAAAAGGGGTAAAATTTCATTCAGATAAGAAGGGGCTATATAAGAAAAACATCCTTGAAATTTGGAAGTACGGAGCCTAGGTATGTTGAATGAGTTAATTCTCAAATTGACCATAAGTATGTCAGAATTCCTGCTTAATAAACTATATAAATAACTAGTTGTTTTAGTTTGAAGCAACTTAAACAAAAAAATTTTTATCAAATATTGGACTCTGTACCTCATATTCAGCTCCTTCATTTTTAACAAAACTGGTGTGACATGTTCACCATATGGTATACATCATACGAATCGCTTGCAAGCATTTTGTATACGTTGTAACTTCTGCTTGTTATATTGCGGCAAAAAACTATAATACACCGAACAACATTACTCTATACGGGGGTAAATAAGAGTTTTAACTAACCTGAGTTTCATTTCTTCTGATAACTGATACTTGAATTTGTAGAAGGATTTGAGTTTGAAGAATGATACTTTGAAAATGTTTGTCACATGTTCATGAAAAGACAAAGAGCTATTCTATGGTTACGCCAATATTTTTAGCACTGTCAACCCAGTCAATGTCTGCGTTATCGAGAGTGAGCCTAAAGTTACACTGAATTTCTACTATTTGTCTTTGATACCCTAAGCATAAGGACAAAGTTTTATTTGGATTGATTTTCAGTCCATAATTCTCCGAGTATAGGAATGTGTTGTGCAAATCTGTGTTTTATATTGGCCACGCAACTTTCTGATGTATCGGTGTTATGAGAAGACAAATATAACTGTATATCATCTGCGTATAGATGTAATTGACAATGTGATGAGAAAGTGGGGTGGTCAAAAATAAACTCTAAAAACATCAAGGGTCCTAAAATACTTCCCTGCGGTACACCTGAAATTGTTTCTTTTAGGGAAGACCATGAGTAATCATCCAATTTGACCCTCTGTGATACGTATATTGTTAAGCCTCCAATGAAACGCTACTGAGCGTAGAGATCCGACGTAATGTTAGATCATCATCAAAAGTATCAATATTCACTAATAAATGAGAATTCGAGTATTTTTTTCCAAACGGCCGAAAATGGTATACGTGGGCTCTTCAAAAAAATAAAGTGAATATTCAAATTTCGCGGGCTATGTACATTTTTCATGTTGGTACACTCGGCTCAAACATATGTTCACAGTTTCAGCTGTTTAGCATGTCAACTTTGTAGATGAGAGGCATACAAGTTTGAAGTGTTTTGCGTGTTAGGCGATTTTCCGCCATCGAAAAAAATGGATCAAAGAATTTGCATCAATTTTGTGTAAAATATGGAACTAAGTGCACAAAAACACTTAAGAAATGTTGACAGTGACATACGGTGATTGTACTCTGAGTCAGAAAAATGTTCACAAGTAATGACGTCAACGACGATCAAGATTTGCTTAAAAGGGTCAAAACTGGTTGACGACTCATGGAGGTAGTGTCGAAAAATAATTCATGGCTTTGGCATCACGATACTGCACTTGCTCACTCGTCATTGCTTGTTCGTAATTTTTTGGCGAAAAACAACAGCGTAATCATACCTAAACCACCGTATTCACTAGATTTGGCTCCCTGCGACTTTTTCCTGTTCACATATCTGTTGACATACCAAAAAGTGCTTATCAGAACTGCTTCGAGAATTGGAACAATCGCTGGCAGTGTATTATATCTGAGGAAAACTACTTTTAAGGGGACAAAATGAAAATTGATGAATAAATGAAACTCTTTTTGTGAAAAATGAAAATTCTGTAATTTTCTGAAGAGACGGTGTATATTACGGCCGTTTTGGAAATTAGGCTAATCAGTCCTGAGATCTGGTCGGAGATCATTCCGATGATTATTTCCAAAATGAAGCGATGAGTGTACAAGCGAAATACTGAAATAATTTTGAGAAGCAATTAATGTATAGTGTTAAGTTATATTTTGCGCAATTAAATAAATACAGACGTAACATTGTGAAGCCTCATGTCCACTAGCAATTAAATTTGCCTAGAGTACTTCTCACAAGTCACTTGCAATGCGTGTAAACAGCAGCGCTAGAGGAAGTTTGCTGAAAGTTTACTCTCGGGCCAAGTACTTGTCGACTTGTTAGAGCTTATAGTGTACACGGCTAATCTAAGCAAATTACTTTGCACTTTATTATTTCGAAATATTTGTAGCAAGTTGTGAGATTTTGTGAAATATTTTAAACTTTTATTTTTTTTCGACTCTGAATTGAAATTCTGATTTTTTCACAAAAATGGAGGAACGACGTGTTTCGAATAGAGAAGACACTCTTCTGCTAATTGAAAATTTTGAAATATACCCAAAAATATGGAATGTACATTGCAAAGATTTTAAAAATGGAGTAAAAAAACAAGGCGCATTTAAAAAATTTGCAGAACTATTCAACACATCTGAACATGAAATTCAGCGCAAGCTACATAACTTGAGAACACAACTAAATCAGGGGTGGAGAAAAATTCAAAAGAAAAAGAGTGGACAGGGGACAAATGAACTGTATAAAAGCACGTGGGAATTTTTTGATTCTTCAATATTCATATTAGCTTCATATAGCTTCTCGCATTTTGGTATCTTTTTTATATATTTTTTCTTTCGCCAAATTCAGCAAAAAATCAAAATCTTCCGCAGACATACGTAAAAAAAATTTAACTGCTGAGGATCTTCCGTTCTCAATTCAGAGAGCAGCTTCTCATGTATGCCTAACGTAGATCTTCGCTGAATCCATTTTCTGACCCAAATTTTTCTACGCTTTTTGTCATTTTCCTTTTCCTATATTTGTTTTTAAATGAATATATGTTACAACAGCAGCAGCCACTTGCTGAGACGACATTTTTCTGGAAGTGTGTGTACACGTTACTCAAGCAAACGAACTTGCTAGAGTAATTTGCAGCAATAAATTTCAAAACAATTAGACTACAGTGTAGACACGCCGGCAAGTACTTGGTGAAAAAACTTTAGCAAGTTACGTGTAAGTGGACACGAGGCATGACAGTGACGTTAAACCAAAATACTTGAAAGGAGTAGTAATCCTCCGTTACGTTTTTAATTTTTTCAATTTTCGGAAAAACAATTTTGAAATTCAGTCGCTTGGGTTCCGAGGTTACCAATTCAATATTTCAAATATTTATTGTTCTACTTATGGAAAAGGGCTTCCACAAACATGGTAGCTACTTCTAAGTTAATAAAAAATATAATATATTTCTCATAATTAACTGAATAAAAGTTGGACCCTAATAACTAAGATACCAATACAATAACCGAATAGATTAACTGTAAACGGTGATATTCATCTAAAAAAAAGAGTCTAAAGGGGTCAGATTTGGTGATCTAAATAAACACTCTAAAGATTCTTTTCTTTAAATTATTTTTTGAAAAAAAAACATTTTGTTTCCAAAATTGTCTTTATAGCTCAAATATTATGTTCTATGTCCTGCTAAAATATGTTTTCCTTTTAATGATTGTTGTTTAAATTATTGTAGGATTGACAATTTGAAGAATGTAACTATTTATCTGAAAAAATATAGCTATTAAATACGAACTTGAAACAAATGTTTATTGGAATATTTGAAAAAGGATGAATTCATGAAAGATATCAATACTAGTATTTCTAGTATGGGGGGTGCATTTATCAAAGCGTTTGCAGAAGTCATCAAGGAGTTGTGGTCAGAAGAATCATTTGATAGAGTTGTAAATACAGCCTCCTTAAAAAATCAGACTCAAAGTTTTGCTCCTCGATTCATGGGTATCTGGGATTTGTCTCTCTCCATACCACAAAGAACTGACCAATTGAGTTTGTGACAATGCCTGGATTCGTTTACAAGAGAAGAAACTTTAGATGGATATGAAAAACCAACGTGTTCGAAATGCAAGGAAAGGAGAAAATGTACAAAGTCCCTATCAATTCACAAGTTTCCTCATATTTCAGAAATTCATTTAAAAAGATTCTCTTCAACGGAAAGATTTAGATGCAAATTGAATGATGTCATCGAATTTCCTATAGAAGGATTGGATATGGACAATTTTGCAGCAGAAAATGTGGTTCCTTGTTGTTATAATCTATATGCATTTTTAAATCACAGCGGGACTACTTACATAGGGCATTATACAGCATACTGCAGACACCCGTATACTGGCGCGTGGCACAAATACAACGATTTACACGTGTCACAAATTTAACCAAAATCGCCTGTGAGTGGAGAAGCATACGCCCTTTTTTATGAAAAGGATGGAACAAAATCGCGATTTTGAGATAACCGAGGGAAAGTTTCTTTGTGCAATTATTACTTATTTGTTGTTAAGTTCAAACAAAGTGAGAGTTGTATTATTGATTATTGAATCTATATAAATATATCGTCAAAATATATAAAAAAACTAGATCTCACTCTTGAAAATTAAAAAATCAACTTGCTACAAGATATCAAATTTGTTCTATTATTAGAGGATAATATGTTTCTTCAATTTTTCTTTTTGCCTACAAAGATTTTGACATTCTAGAATATAAACAAAATCCGGGTTGGTAGACCGTGGTCGATTGGATCTTGTACCAAAAGTTTCGTCTGCTACTGCGGCAGACACCATCAATGCTTTGAACTTTTAGCAAACTCTGCCTTTTGATAGATAGTTTATTAGTTTTCTGTTTTTACTTTATTGTATGTATCATACCATTTAAATGAATCGATTGAACCGATTATTATTATTAGTAACATGAGACCTTGGATACCAATTATGAATGAAATAAGACAACGTACGATAAGTATTGCAATTATTCACTCATTTGCTTTATATGGAGACCCACATCGAGAAATAAATTATCACAAATCATGGATAATCATGGCAGGAAAGGAGATAGTATTATTCAACATCCTGTGATAATAAAGTTGCAGATGTACAAAAATATTTTCAATGATAGAGAAAATGTTGTGGAAATGAATGGAAATTTGTGGTTTTTGTACCTAAGGCACGCGATAAACGGATTGACATACCGATCATCTAAATAGTGCTAAGTATGTGAAATAATATCAGTGGAGTTTTTAACTTAACTGAAAGTAAAGAATATTACTGGAGTTTTTTACAAACACCAAACCGTTATTTCAACACCTCGACACGTGTTTCGATCACTAAATGATCATTTCCAAAGGGAAGATTAAACTAACTATACTAAAAATGTTATCCTTATTTATAACATAGATACCTCATCTAGGTACCTGCGTTTTGAGTATCTTAAAATAATTTCACAATATTGCCTTATCTACTAGTCTTAAATTAAGTTTACAATGTGTTCTTATATGTAATAGTCAGGTAAAATATTATTTTAACAGGCTATATAGTATACTATTAAGTATTGGTCCGCCATCGTAATATAATATAATATTATAATCTTTACTTATTTCTAGACTCTCGTAGGCATCTAGATGCCTGTTGTTAACTTGTCTAACTAATCTAACTGAACTAAAGTCTATAGTCTATGGAATGGTTTTGTTGCAAAATATGATGGGCGACTGCTGATTTTTCTGGTCTTCCATATTTTAGGTGAGCTAAGTGTTGTATTGATGGTATGGAACTGTGATATATTTATCTTGGTTTTCGTACTTTAGTTGATCATGTTCTGAATGTCGAAAGTGTCTAATATTCAACAAGACGCATTACAGATACGAATGTTTTTTTTTCAAGAAGGAAACGGTTTTGATATAAACTTAACTGAGTCGTTATAAGTTTCTAGTAAGAATAAGTCTGAAACTAGTAAATCTCCCTATAAACCTAAAATTTTTTCTAATTTGAGTAATTTTATGGCAAAGAAAATCAATTCGGATAAAAAAATATTCCAAAGTTATCCGGATTTTTGTTCAACACTGATTTTGGTTTCACTAAGTTCCATATAATTTAGAAGGGGAATATTTATCATAAAGCCAAAAATTTTTCACAAAAGTTCCATATTAGTGTCTTGTGTGTTTGTCGCTGGAATTATCTGTGCAGAGATGCAATGATAATAATAATAAAAATGAACGATTTTATTGGTAGAGTCAAACTGAAATAATAGTACACCAGGAATATTGGGGGTTCCACCTTAAATTGCGAGATAGTCAGCTGTGAGCTTGTATTATTCTAACACCTTGAAACTTGTCTCAAACGAACAAATTCACATTTTATAGTAGACTACAGTTTCGACATAGTATAACAACAAATAACGGGTTACAACTAAAAAAATCCGTAGTCTTAACTCTCCTGATAGAAGACATCTTTTACAATGTTATAGCTTTAGACAATGAGAAGAGTATGCTGATTCGACGAAGAGATTTGAAATCAGTTGGATTAGATGTTCAAGGTGAAAGAATGATAAATGATTTGAGGAAATACAATACAAATACAAACATTGTATATAAGGAAAATACTTGGGAGAAAAACAGGACAACACTTCACAAGCATGACTGAGTAAATTTTATCGACACCGTAGGCTTTGGATTCTATGATAGAAAATGAAAGATGAAAATGCTATATGTAAACATGATCTTGACGTAAGTAAATTTGAGAAGAAAATGTTTAATATGCAAATTTAACAAGTTTTTATATCATATAAATTGTGTAATAAATTGATGGGTAAGGTTCGATTAAAATTTCAGGCTATGTGGAAAAATGATTCATACAATACAGGTTAATTTTTCTGCAGAAAACAGATGCTTTAATAAATGAAGGTCATTATTTCCATGAAAAACACCTGCTTTACCTCTCAGGCTGAAGCAACTTGTGTATAACAAGTAATCAAATAAATTTCGGTTTTCAGTTCGTTCATACTCATTCATCGCCTTATCGTACATCCCACTCGTTTTCCAGGGAAAATAACCTGCGAAAGTTACCTAGAATCAACTCGTTTCTAATTTATCCAAATAAATTATAATCATTCATTATATACTTTCAACGCAATGGATGGCGATTCATATAAAGAGGAAAGCAATGAATCTTTCTTCGAAGTGCTTTCGTAATAGAAGTTTTTTTTCTGGAAATGTCAGAATCGTGTTGGGATCTGTGGGCGTGGAAATGAATATACAGTCTACGTCGAAGTGAGGCCTTCTAATGCGATATTAGGAGTATATTTCGCAAAGTAGCCTCTTTTCGGAATATTATAATCAATTTCGAAGCGATTTCACAATTTAGAATCTCTTTAATGGATTATACGAGGGTTGCCTTTTATGTTTTTATGTTTCAGAACGTTTTGATATACGCGCGCTATTTGTGTTGTTTGTAGTAACTTAAAAGATTCATCTCGTCCCACAAATGGAATTAAATCGTGAACATTCTATACCAAAACCAATAATGATTGAGAGTAGAAGTGAGCCCAGTTGACAGCAAATCGGGGGCGTGCTTATTAATTTTTGAGAGGGTTAAGAATGAAAGAAAAATTCTTAGTACAATTAGTTAAAATATTCATACACATTTTTTATTTATTTCATTAAAACTTTGCAATATCGTAATTTACCTAATCGTTGTAGTCATTAGGTGGGCCTTATGAAAACGGAGTCATAATCGTAGTAATTATAGTAGGTACCAAATAAATTAACAATATTAATAAAAAACACAATATATATATATATATATATATATATATATATATATATATATATATATATATATATATATATAAAACTTTTTTTCACTATTGGGTTGTAGCAATTAATAAGTGAACTCTTTATAACTATTCTCAAGCTTTCGAGTAACTTAAACTCATCGTCAGGGGTACTAGAAAATACAAATTACAAATTTTTGATAATAGAATATAATATAAATGTAAATGTACAAATTTTCGTCTAATCTTCAACCTCAGATTCGTCACTGTTGCTACCGCTATCATCAAAGTGAATTATGATTGGTTCAATATTGTGTTCAATACGTTTGTCTACGTCCCACATTTTTTGCTCCTCTTTTAAAACATGCTGCATGCACTGTAATTTCACGACTTAACGCCATTTCATCCACTGCGAATTTTTTATATTTGTCTGTGTGTAATTTTGTTAGTTGAAGTAGTTCTGCCTTTAAACTATCTTTGTTATATTGGATGTTCTTATTAATTAACCATTCTTGAATTGCTGCTTTTTTCCATGATTGTTTCGGTAATGGTTCTAAATGTCGACTATGGTATGGGGCATTGTCCATGACGATGACAGACCCAGGTTCCACAAGTTGAATGATGCCTTCAAACCATTTTTCAAACACCTCCGCATTCATCTCTTCATGATAGTCGCCTGTTTTCTTAGATTTAAATATCAATTCACCATTTGGTAAAAATCCACTGTCGCTTCCTATATGCGTAACTATCAGACGACTACCTTTTCCAGATGGCTGTTTTAACCCAACTGACAAACCTTCAATAAAGGCTTGTCGTGCACTTGTTATATTACCATCCTGCCATACTTTTTTGACCGTATGTCCTTGGTTAACCCATGTCTCATCCATGAAGTACAATTTTTTTTGAGCTTCCGAAATTCGTCAATTTTTCTTAGATACTTTCTTCTCCATGCTATTATTTCTTGACGTTCAATGAGAATGCTTTTCCTGTCAACTTTTCCGTACGTAAATTTCATTTCGTGTACAAGTTTCCTAAAAGGTTCTTTACCCATTTTTGGGACCAATTCATGATCGCTAAGTGCCTCCAGAACTGTTTGTAGTGTGGGCAGCTCATTTCTGAAAAAGAAACTGAATAGTTCTGCGTATAATGGTTTTGGCTTCTTCATCAACTATGATTTTTTTTCGTCCGCTACTAGTTTTTGGCGTTTGTACATCCCCATGAATTTCTGCTTCTCTTGGTATTTTGTAAATCGATGATTTTGGTACACCGGTATAATCAGAGCACATATCAACTAATTTATCTTTTGTAATTGTGGAGCTTAATGATGTAGAAATGCCCGGTTGGTTATTCGGAGGTACACACGTAGAATTACAGCACATATGCACAAAGTCATCTTTTGGTGGCTGATGATCTCTTTCAAGACAGTGAAATACTCGCAGTACAATTTGTTTTTCTCTTACTGACCGAGACTCCGACCGTTTTACCTTTTTCGACGTGGAAGGCCCGACCATGTCTCCCATTTTTTGAGTAGTTTGAGAACGGTGTAGAAATATAATTATGTAACGCTTAAACACTTATTAGCACTATTATTTTCACCAATTGTTATCACAACACGTCGATTGCTGACTAACTTAACTGTAAAACGTACAATTCACGCTGTATAATTCACAAACCAATGATACGCTCATGGCTGCAAGTACATTAGTGAGGACTGCAACGATGAGATGGAAGTTACGGTAAAGTGACAAAGACAGAAATATCGTTGCGTACAGCGTTGCCACTAGTTGTAATAAATATCTAACACTATACAGAAAATAATGAATTTTAACTGATCAGTAATCGGGAAATGTATAAGTATTACTCATTACAAGCTCATTACTGATTTTTGTCATAAATAATACCTTTTAATCGTACTAGTATTGTGTATTATCTATAATTTGCCACAACCTACAACTCTACTGCTTACTATAATTTGATTCTGCTATAAACTGGTAACGTAAAATTTAGATATGACAACGCGCTTTACTCTCAATCATTATTGGTTTTACTATAGTGCGATTATTTTTCACAACTTTCGCCGTAGATTAACTCAGTAACACTGCATGGATGAACTTAATTCAATTTTAGGCGATGAAGCTCCATCAAGGACCAGTGTTTTTCGATGGTATGGTGAATCCAATCATGGTCGTAGTTCACTCCAACACGAATTTCATGAAAGTCGTCCAAAATCAGTTGTTGTTGATGATGTGTGCGAACTGATATTGCAAGATCGTCATGTGACCTATCGTGAGATTGAGACAACCTTAGGCATTAGTGGGACCAGCATACATTTAATATTGCATAAACATTTGACTGTCAAAAAAATTTTTCATCACATCACATAATTTGTCACTAGCTCAAAAAAAGGCTCGTGTCGATTGGTCGAAGGAAATGCTCAAAAAATACGATCACGGTGCTTCGAAACACGCCTATGACATCGTGACAGGTGATGCATTGTGGATTTACGCGTATGAGCCGAAAGTAAACAGCAGTCGACTGTATGGGTGTTTCAAGATGAGCCAAATCCAAAAGTTGTTGGCGCACGAAGTACTTCCAAGCAAATGGTCGCCTGTTTTTTCGGAAAAACTGGACATGTCGCAACCGTACCACTAGAACAACGCAGAACAGTCAATTCTGAGTGGTACACAACCATTTGTTTGCCAGTTGTCTTCCAAGAAATAAGGAAAACCAACCGCCGAAGACGGATCACTCTTCACCACGACAATGCGAGTTCTCACACATCGGCTCAAACAACTACATTTTTGAGAACCCAAAACATCGATTTGATGAGTCATCCGCCGTATAGTCCTGACTTGGCACCGAATGACTTCTTTTTATTCCCACACGTAAAAAACAAACTGAGAGGTCAACGTTTTTAGACACCTGAAGAATCTGTTGCTGCATTCAGAATGCATGTTTTGGAGATACCTCAATCAGAGTGGCAAAAGTGCTTCGACAATTGTTCAAACGCATGTAAAAGTGTATAGATCTTGATTAATATTTGTTTTTGTTCTCTAATCCCAAAATATAAAAGGCAACCCTCGTAGTGTGAGACTTAAGCTGAAATTGTTTGAAATGGTTTTTCTTTGAAAAACGCAGAACGTGATTTACAAACAGAGAAAAAATATGAGAATGCAAAAACCTTTCTTTGAAAACCGCAGAACGTGATTTACAAACAGAGAAAAAATGTGAGAATGCAAAAACCTGTCTTTGAAAAACGCAGAACGTGATTTACAAACAGAGAAAAAATATGAGAATGCAAAAGTCTGTCTTCGAAAAACGCAGAACGTGATTTACAAACAGAGAAAAAATATGATAATGCAAAAACCTTTCTATTATGTTGAAAACTTTATTTCTATCAAATTCCCTTATTAAGGCCATTTTACCAGCTTCAATGACTTTTAGAAATGATTAATTTTCTCATGTGGAAAGGAGTCTCCACAGCTTCATATGTTGAAGGTGGTATCTATGAAACTCCATCAAATTTAGAACTTATTGTGAGCTTCTCCAAGAGCAAACAGATTCAAGTCTTCCATCGTCCATTATGATGGAGATCACAGCTAATAGTGTAGAAGTTTTCGATATTTTGTGGCTGATGAGGTTCACTTTCTGATACGGTTTCATATTTTTACCAATATTCAACAACGTGCGAAGTTTTCCCACAAAGTTTTTTACAAAGTTTTTCTTTCCAGTAACTATATGACTGAAATGAGAATATCGGTAACTTCATGATACAGTAAGTTGTAATATTGTGGTCAGCAGGGATATCCGAGTAATACATTTTCAATGATCCATATAAATGGTTTTTTGCGGCGTAGTGTGAAGCCGGGGTGGTTCTTTAGTTATGGAAATATACAGGCTACATTTTTCGAAACGCAAATCCCGCTTTTGTGCTCTAGTATCATCTGTATGCATTAATATCACCTATAGTTAGCAGACATACTTGAAGACTGACTATGAATCAAATCATCTAAAAGAATAATTCGTTCCGGCCCTCCAGCGCCCTTCGCGATATTAGCCAGGGGAGTAGATAACGGCGATTCAAGGAGGAACAATTTGGTTGAATTTTGATACTTTGCACTCGGTACTCATCTGACATCATCTTTGCACTTGGTGACTCATCTTTTTTTACCTGTAATACCGTTCAGTAGCTTTTCCATTTCTACATTCATATTGTATCAGTGGTATATAGTTATTTTCACAGAATCTGGTGTAGTTTTAATTGTGTTTGATTACTTTCATTGATTGCAAAAAGTGGAACATTCAAAGCCTAGTTAACGCGATCCATTGTACAATTCCATAATAGTAGGCACTAAATTCTCAGAAATATGCATTAAAACTCTTTGAGGGGCAAAAAATTTTACCAAAGAAAGACCACAGTGGAGCAACAAAAATTTTATTCATAAATTTTTATAAAATTTATGTTGAATAATAAGGTATGCGTTACAAATATAAAGGTAACTTTTTTCCAAAATTGCATTGATTGTTTTTCACTTATGGGATGGTACAAATAAGGTACCACCAAGCCAGCCAGTAAGAAAAATTTTATTCTCTTTGGTGAACTATCCTTTGGAATTATTGGGCATATACTATGGCACGGTGTTACATTTTCTGAATTATTTTGTACAAAATCGGCAACACCAGAAGAACTTTCAAAATCTGGAGGTGGAGTTGGTTTACAAGTATTCGGCCAAGTTGGTAGTGTATAAGGTACAGCAAGATTTGGGGTGGGAATATGAACAGGGTTAGTATTGCCAATTATCTCCCTTATCTTAGATAGAGGTAAAAAAGATTCGAACCCATCACTTTCGAAACTTCCATCATTGTCAATTGCAACAGGGACATTATCTGCCAAGTCTCTGTCATCGAAGGCGTCAATCTCAGATTCGCAATCAGACGGTATAGGTTTTACGTCTTCATCCACAATAGTATCAGGTCCTTCAATCTCGTTGTATAATTCTTCTAAAGTAATTCCAAGTAAATTAAAAGGTAATTCATCCTTTCTGAGCCTCTCCATGTTACTAGAAAAATGACATCATAAAAGTTTCAACCGACGCGGTGGTACACGAAAGGTACCACAACAATTAATTGTTTATGTTTACTTGTAATGTAATATTTTCAGCTTTGATGCTAATGACACTTACTTCAAACATTAGCTATCCAATTTTCCTCATTATTGCAAAAAACTAATTTTTTTCATACAATAAGACCACTAAACAAAGCACATCAGTTGAACGTACAAAGTTTTGAGGTTAGTGGCTGCAACACCCGACCAAATCTGTAACCAACTGTTGTGAGTTCCGTCTACCGTGCACAAGATGACAAAACTACAGTGGTTCTAAAAATGAATCACTGCAACCAGAGCAATAGCTCTGTTGAGAAGGTGGTATACTTTATTTACCACCGCCACCAAACGTGGTGGTACATGGTGGTTTATTCTATGCACCGTGGTTGCCTAAAGAGTTAAAACGAAAACATTATATTCCTTCGATGCGCTATTTAAAGGTACGCGCCGCCGAACCCCGCCCGGTACCGCCGCAACCGCTATGTCCTTGTAATATCGTCGAAAATATTCATTTAAATTACATGCTGTGAAGAGCCATATTGATCTATATTGAATGTACAATGTATTTAAGGTACTTAATTGCCTAATGGTCTAAAATAGCTTCGTAAATAAGCCATTATTTCTCCAGGATTAAAACATTTGTTATTGTGGGTCATCCCCAAGAGATAAACGTATATCATCGGGAACTTTTTTGTAGACCTTTTTGAGGTGTACAATATGCAGTAAATTTTTTAGTCTATTTCGTAGGGTTCAGCCAGCGTTTGCAAAGTAAACGCAAAAAAATGTGTGTATTTACGACATCACATTAGAAACCTCTAAAATTCTGCTTCCAATGGTAGACTGATTATTTTTTTACGAGCATTTTCCGAAAAATAGAGTTCTAAACTAACAGAAGTAATTAATAGTACGCCTATACTGAGGTGCATGGTTTGACCAGAACTGGTAAGAATACTAGGTGGTACCGTTCCAACCCTTTATTAGGGATAACATTAGCCATTAGCTCCAATTAATTTACATCAAAAAGTAGTCTAATAGCGAAACGTAGATGGTAGCAAAGTTGTGTTTAGTAAATACTGAATTTTTAATTCTCATCGCAGAAAGTGTACAGATACCCGTTCTTTTTTGCTACTTCTGCTGTAAAAAGTTTTTGTTTTCAGGAAAACTATAATAAGTGTAGAAAAGTATAAAAATGGTTCACATTCTTCAAGACAAATTTGAAATTATTATAATTTATGGAGAAATTGAAAAGTGCGCACGAATGGCATCATGTCTTTTGTTTTACCAAACTGGTTTAGTGACAAATAACACCAGAGTACTAAATGCAGCTCAACTTGAAGTTTTTGGAACATTTTCTGCATAGCCCATGAGCTCCTTACAATCAGTATAAGAAAAGACGGTAATGTCACGCGAGACTGTAAGAAAAGCATATAAAATGCATATAAAATGCAGATTCTTCAAGAGCTCCACGAGGATTGTCGTTATCGGAGTGACGAAAACCCACATATTTTTCGGGAAGGGCATACACATCACCCACAAAAAGTTAATGTTTGGTATATGATGGACTTGGCCGATACTTGATGAAAATCCATAACTGATGTATTCAAAAAACACTTCATTGTGAGATTTTCACTAAACAGTTTTACAAAAACGCAACACGTGTTTCGCCATACAATGGCTTCTTCGGGCGTGTCTTTACCAACTATATTCTACATATTCAATGCTTTATAAACCTAATTTTACAATTTGAAGTAGGTACCTAAATTTCAAGTACCTGTGTTTCACTTGGTCATTTAATGTGTCTTGTGTACCTGGGTTTTTAATGAACTATATTACCTGTGCTTATGTACCAGTTTCCACATTTGAAAAAATATTTAGTAACGGGGAGTTATTCAATTCTAATTGATCATCCAGTAAATTCCGAATTCTGGAATCTGTTAATTTCTAAACATTCTAGAAGTTAATGTTTGGGCTGGTATTCTTGGAGATGCCATTATTGGTCCATAATTTCTGGAAGAAAACTTGACTGGCAATCTGTATATACCTTGAAATGCTTGAAGAGACTATCGATCCTCTTATAACTCACAAGCTAGAAACCCAAATGGATGCAGATGATAACGAACTTTTGCAAGAGGATTTGTTATACATTTTCAGCAGGACGGTGCTCCTCCACCTCATTATTTTCTTCCCGTTCTCTTTCCTTCCCTGCCAAAATTATTAACTTATTGATCGTTATATTACCAACAAAACATTCTCTATTCATATTTTATTGGTATGGGGAATACAAATCTGGCATCTATATTTTTCCTCGCATACAAATAAATGATAAGATAACAAAATTTACTCGTATTCATATAAAATTTCCCAAAATAAACAGTTGGGAATTGTTTTCTGTTATTTCCAATTTGATTACTGAATATTTATATTAGCTGGCCTAATCACGTTTTAGATTATGGTTACTGACGATATTCCAAATTCAGTCCAACTTTTACTGAATATTTATAATTGATCAAACGAGTGGAATAATAAAAAAAATTATTTCAGGGCCACATGAAGTTTCAGCTGTTTAGCATGTTTAGTTTGTTGGTGAGAGGCATAAAAGTTAGAAGTGTTTTGTGTGCTCGCCAATTTGCTGTACCAAATTTTGTGTAAAAAATGGAACTGGCTTATGCCATGCAATTTTTTTTTAATTTTGGGCATGAAGAGTGCGGCAGCTGAATTTTGACCAAAAAAACCGTTGTATGACCATCACTCAGGAACTGTTGAATGACGTCAACGGTGATCCATATTTGCTTAAAAGGGTCATAACTGGCGACGAATCATGGATATATGATTATGACATCGAAACCATAGTTCAATCGTTCTAATGGAAGAGCCCAGCACGCCAAGTTTGATCAAATTTCAAGGTTTGCTCACTGTTTTCTTCGATTACCCCGGCGTAGTACACCAGTTATTCCCACATGGTCGTATGGTTAATAAGGAGTAAAATCTTGAAGTTATGTGCCACTTGCGAGAAGCAATACGGAAAAAACTTCCGATATTGCGGAAAAAACAATCATTGGCTTTCGCATCACGATAATGCACCTGCTCATAGTTATTGCTTCTTCGTAATTTTTTGGCCAAAAACAACACCGTAATCATGCCTCAGCCACGGTATTCTCCAGATTTGCAGATACAATTAGCAATCCAAAACAAATATTATGTGGGGTCCCACAAGGTACGGTACTGGGTCCTCTGCTTTTCAATATATATCTAAATGAATTATTCAATTTGGACAGCGTTGGAATACGCAGACGATACTGCGATATTCTATGAGGCAGACGCTTGATTTGAAAAAGAACGTAGAAACAGATTTTCACTTGATCAAAAAATGATTTGACCAAAGGCTCCTGACAGTGAATCTGAAAAAAACTAATTTTCTTCCTTTTAGCTGCAATCTATCCAATGATTGTCCATTTGAAACTCTTGATGTCGGCGAACAAGGAACAACAATAAAAATAGATTCCCTGAGAGAAATCAAATACTTGGGCGTCTACATAGATAGAAACTTACGGTGGGACTCTCATATAAAATATACAATAAAAAAACTGCAAACAATGCTTGGCAACTTCCGTTTCTTGAAAAATTACTTACCTCACAAAGAACTTAATCAATTATAGAGTTCCCTAGTAGAGAGCTATTTGAGATATGGTATAACAGCATGGAGATCAGCTCTGCGTGTACAACTCAATCCGTTAGAGGTATTACAAAGGAGATTCATGAAGTTGAGCATGTCTAGAAATTCACGTTTCTCGTCAGATCTCCTGTATAAAGCGTGTGAAGTTATGGATACGAGACAATTATATTACTATTGTACAAACGTGAAGTATCATTTCAGCAAAAATAAAGCATCATCACGAAACCACGACTATAACACACGACATCGCGACCAACTAACCTACCCTACTGTTAAAAAGTCAATTTCACAAAGAGCATATTCTTTCATGGCAACTAAATTATATAACACCGTACCTCACAAAATAAAATATTCTTATTCCAAACCAATATTTAAAAAACAAATAAGAAAACACATTCTCGAAAAAGATAAACAATTTATAAAAATCCGTTAGAGTGAAATAAGTTAGTCTTAGTCAAATGTATTCCAAAGTTGTATCATACTGTATTGTAAGTAGCATAATCTTATCCATATTGCCTACGATTTTATCTATTTGTACATTAATATTTCATTCTTATAGAACGTGTAATATTTGTCTAAGGTTTTATCTATTTTTCTTACTTTTTGTTTGTCTAGTATTTAATCGGCCTATTTTACCTCAAGCCGAAATATAATTTGCTTAACTATAACACCAAATTCACAAAATTTAATAAAATGTTTTGTAGTTTCTACTTTTAGAAGGCCATACTTGCTTTTATACAAATATTTATGTACTTACATATTCTTTATGACTCCTTGCTCGTATCGCCAAACCACTTTGTTCACATATTTTGTTTTAATTGTACTCTAATATGTATACCTTGTGAATAAAGTTATTATTATAATAAATTGTCCCACAAGGCTCTATTTTAGGCCCTATACTATTTCTTCTCTACATTAATGAAATCGGTACAATATTTCTCAGGATACAATTTACATTATATGCTGATGATACAGGCTGATTCACGGTGGATGGCACATTAGACGTTTCTGGTGAACCAGACAACGGATCACTTTGAAAATTTAATGGAGGGCATATTCGGACATTCTCTAGCCAACTAAAATATTTTCGACAATGCGGTATTGCCGCTTCTATTAGAAAGCAGTAGCAACTTTGATTTTTCAAATGGAACACTCTGTATATAATATTATTTTTGAATCTCCAACAATTGCCCGACAACTTTTCTTGATATTTCCCTATACCTATCTGTTACCGTTTTTGAAATAAAAATTAATTTCAATTTTTTTCTTCGAAAATCATGACTTCTAAAAATGCCGATATCTTTTAGTTAAGAAGTACTATGATATCGAAATTTGGTTTGGAGTTAGGTGATACTTGGACACTTCCCACACGTCAGCCTAATCTCCGTTACTTCAATACCATGGAACCATCTTGTACTTACTAAACCAAAATGAAATTGGAAGACTTCAGAAACTTCAAAATAGAGGAATGAGAATAATATTATCTTGTGATAGAAGAACACATATAACATTAATGTTGAATACATTAAAATGGTTATCAGTAAAAAATTACTTTCGTTATTTAGCATTAATAATTATTTTTAAAATTAAAACTGGTGATGTTCCTGTATATCTACGTGACAAATTAAAGTATAACTTTGAATATCATGAATACAATACAAGAAATCGCAATAACTTTCATATACGTCAGACTAGTAATGTCAATTCAAATAATACAGTTTTCATTAAAGGAGTTCAAGCATTCAACGAACTACCGGAGGATATTAAGAATGCTACCTCTCTAAATATATTTAAAAGAAAATTAAAAGTGCGCCTTTTAGACCTACAAAGTGTTTAGTATAGGAACCTGCTAATACAGTTTTTTTTCTTCTTTTTATTTTATTTATTGTGCTGTTTTTATTTATATGTTTCAATGTACATGATTTTAAATTTTAAATTTTAATTGTGACATTTAAATTTTTAAATTAGATTAAGACTAATATTGTAACTGCATTAGCTTGTGCTAAATAAACGATACATATATATATATATATATATATATATATATATATTATATATATATATATATATATATATATATATATATATATATATATATATATATATATATATATATATAATACAGGGTGGTAAAAAAATACAGTTTTTTCGTTTGCTTGAAAAAGTTGCTGAAATTTGATTATTTTAAATGGAACACCCTGTATATTATTGAAAATTCGGAAACCTGCTGAAATTTGCTTTCTTTCTATGTATATCATACCTATACCTAACTAGTCAAGTTTCGGACTCATGAACATTTATTTGTGAAAATGTCCCTTCAGAATGGTATTTCCATTCGGTATTTGGTAAGCAGGCCATGATTACTATTTGACAGTAGCGTTGTGACATTGTCCTAATAATATCGACATTTTCGTCACTTCAGAAGTTGCAAATACCTTCAAAACGATGGAACAAAACTATTCAAACGAAGTTCTTATGAATTTGTTTATTATTTTTGAACAGTGTGACAAAATTACCAGCAGAACATGTAGAAAGTTCAATGAAATGTATCCGAATCTACCGCCAATGAACCTCAAGAAATTTATACGAATTCAGAACAATTTCAATATGTTTGGATAAACTTTAAAAAAGCACCAAGAAACTTGAAATTGGAAATATTGATATGAATAATTATAAAAAAGTAAAACAATCATGTGGAATATTTCAAAATATGTTCGAATCGCTGGCCGTTCACTTCCAAGCACTTTAAAATGCGGGTGTTGACTGCTTTCGTGGTGGCAGATCTGATTTCATTGGGATCCAAATCTTCAAATGTTTGGGCAATCCTTTCTAACAATTCATCTCTCGAACGCACGGGTATTTTGTAAACTTTTTCTTTAAACATTCCCACAAATAAAAATCTAATGGATTAAGATCGGGTGATCTAGCTGGCCAATTCCATGGTCCCAAGCGCCTCATCCACCGATCGTCAAATAGTCTATCCAGTTCTGCGCTCACTTCTCTTGTGCATTGTGCAGGAGCTCCGTCTAGTTGGTACCAACAGTTTCGATAATCTTCGAGTGGCAGATTATCCACGAAACTGTCTACAGTATTCTCCAAAATATTCAGGTAGCTTCTGGATGTTAATGACTTCTCGTATATCACGTACCTCAATTTGTTGTCCATCAACATGCAGAAGACATTAAAACTAAATTTTTCTTGAAATCCGGCTTCTTTTGTGACGTGAGAATTTTCACTGGACCAATAATGACGATTTTTTCTATTGAAAATCCCTTCTCTCGAAAATTTCGATTCATCAGTCCAAATAATTTTATTTAAAAAAGTGGATCTTCTTGAATGCGTGCCAACAACATTTCACAAAATTCTACTCTCTGTTGAGGATCTTGAGGCTTCATTGCTTGAATTTTGGTGAATTTATAATCATGCATTTTATGTCTTCGCAAGATTCTTTGAACCGATGAATATTTTATACCCAAATCTTCTTCAGCACTTCTTATCGATGACTCGGGAAATGCGTGAAAATATGCTAAGACATTAATCTGGTTGTCTTCGAAAGTTACGGGTCGAGGCAAGTTTCTTGGTGCTTTTAAAGTTGATCCAAATGCATTGAAATTGTTCTGAATTCGTATAAATTTCTTGAGGTTCATTGGCGGTAGATTCGGATACATTTCATTGAACTTTCTACATGTTCTGCTGATAATTTTGTCACACTGTCCAAAAATAATAAACAAATTCATAAGAACTTCGTTTGAATAGTTTTGTTCCATCGTTTTGAAGGTATTTGCAACTTCTGAAGTGACGAAAATGTCGATATTATTAGGAGAATGTCACAACGCTACTGTCAAATAGTAATCATGGCCTGCTTACCAAATACCGAATGGAAATACCATTCTGAAGGGACATTTTCACAAATAAATGTTCATAAGTCCGAAACTTGACTAGTTAGGTATAGGTATGATATACATAGAAAGAAAGCAAATTTCAGCAGCTTTCCGAATTTTCAATAATATACAGGGTGTTCCATTTAAAATAATCAAATTTCAGCAACTTTTTCAAGCAAACGAAAAAACTGTATTTTTTTACCACCCTGTATTGAAGTAACGGAGATTAGGCTGACGTGTGGGAAGTGTCCAAGTATCACCTAACTCCAAACCAAATTTCGATATCATAGTACTTCTTAACTAAAAGATATCGGCATTTTTAAAAGTCATGATTTTCGAAGAAAAAAATTGAAATCAATTTTTATTTCGAAAACGGTAACAGATAGGTATAGGGAAATATCAAGAAAAGTTGTCGGGCAATTGTTGGAGATTCCAAAAATAATATTATATACAGAGTGTTCCATTTGAAAAATCAAAGTTGCTACTGCTTTCTAATAGAAGCGGCAACACCGCATTGTCGAAAATATTTTAGTTGGCTAGAGAATGTCCGAATATGCCCTCGATTAAATTTTCAAAGGGATCCGTTGTCTGGTTCACCAGAAACGTCTAATGTGCCATCCACCGTAGTAGTAGAAACAGATCGGTCACGGTATCTAGGCATAATGATTCCAGGGCTTCAGCTTATAAAAGTATACCTATACACTGCCCAAACTAGTAAAATCCTGCTTTTTCAATTAAAAGTAACCCTCATACAGTTTTTTCTATAAACAATTCAGTTTCTCATTTGTTTGCCTGGTTGCTGTAAAAGTACAAAATTGGTACCCTTTCAATACACTAATAATAGTACGTTAGGAATAAATTAAAATAGTGTGAAAGCTGTTGATTAAACGAAACATGGGTCTCCTAATGAAATGTGAAAAAAGTCAATGTACTCCGGTCAGAGCCGACTATATTATGTTGAGAGCTCACAATCTCGCGTGGTAAACCTGAAATAATTAACCGAAGGAACTAGCAACGCATCGACAACAAACATTTGAACAGTCGTAACAAACAAAACAAACCGAATCGAATTTGATCACGACGAATCGAATTAGAAGCCAACGGGAAAAGCCAACGAGGTCGAGGATCGCCGCGATTAAACACATGAATGAGATAAGCAAAAGGTACTAACGAGGTTTGTGAATTTAGTTGGTAGCGACAACCCGACAACTGCCTTTCTTTGGGACGAGACCGCACAAATAAATAATTGAATTAAAACGTTTTTCAATTGTACGTTAAATGCAATGGCTTTTCCATCGAGGTATACGATGTGTCTCATTGAAAATGGAATGATTTTTTTCCATCACAGACCTTTGAGAAGTATTCTAGAACACCAAATTTCATGAACGAGTCTCAATATGCTGCAAAATTTTCATAAATTTTCAACGAAAAAAAAATTAAAAAATAATTATTTTTCAATTCAGACCAAACCAGTAAATAAACGTACTTTTGAAATGGTTTATGTCAAAATTACGTCAAAATGTGTTCGTCATTGAAAAAATATGTTATTTGAACTTCGCTGAACTTACCAGATTTTGGTTTATCAAGGGTCCACAATGCCATTGAAATCTGTCATTGAAAAAGTTATAAATGAAAACTTTTCCTTTGTTTGGAAGATTTCCACATTTTTTTGTAATGGGTGTTTTTTATAGAGGTATAGAACTTTAAGTTGGCATTACTTTTCAAGATGGCGACCGATTTAACAGCTGTCAAGTGATTTATTCTTAGTTTGGTTTGGCAATTCATCATGAATAGACTCACGCCTGAACAACGCTTGCAAATAGTGCAATTTTATTTCGAAAATAAGGGTTCTGTGCGGAAAACGTATCGCGCACTACGTCCATTTTATCGTCGACAAAATCGTCCATCAGAGCAGTTAATTCGATTAACCATGGAACCTTTTCGCACCACGTTTACTTTTATTGATAACTCGCATCCCCAGAGACGCCGTACGGTGCGTACAGAAGAAGCTCTTGCTGCTGTACAGCGTAGCATTGAGGAAGACTCGGAGGAGTCCATCCGCTATCGAGCACAGGAATTGGATCTGTGTCCATCCACTTTATGGAAGATTTTGCGGAAGGATCTTGGTTTGCGTGCTTACAAAATCCAACTCGTGCAAGAATTGAAGCCAAACGATCATCAATGGTGATCGGTATAGAGCCATGATTACTAACTTTTTCATTCCTGAATTGAATAACTATGATGTCCAGGAGATGTGGTTTCAACAAGACGGTGCAACATGCCACACAGCTCGTGCCACAATGGATTTATTGAAAGACACGTTTGGTGACCGCCTAATTTCACGTTTTGGACCTGTGAATTGGCCTCCAAGATCTTCTGATTTAACACCGCTAGACTACTTTCTGTGGGGCTATGTAAAGTCATTGGTCTATGCGGATAAGCCACAAACGCTTGACCATTTGGAAGACAACATTCGCCGTGTTATTGCCGATATACGGCCACAAATGTTGGAAAAAGTCATCGAAAATTGGACGTCTAGATTAGACTACATCCGCGCCAGCCGTGGCGGTCATATGCCAGAAATCATATTGAAAATGTAATGCCACAAGATTATCTTTCGGATAAATAAAATTCATGTCAATCGAATAATCCATCGTTGTTTTATTGCAACTTAAAGTTCTATACCTCTATTAAAAACACGCTTTACAAACATGGAGAAGTAAAAAGTCAAAAACCGTTCTTTCCCATTGAACGACTTATTTTTCAAAAACGCACTTCTGTGCATAGACTTAGTGGTACCCCCAGCCATGCTCCTAGGAGCCCTGGATGATATACCGGGACTGTTCCAGGACATTCTTGACGAGTTGACGCTGGCGATCAGGTAAAAGACAGCCCACTGCCAGAGAAACCCAGATAAATAGTTCTACCTATCCCCTGAAGAGGCACTAGCCTACAGCAGAGCACCACATAAAACACATGTAATACTAACTTACCAACATTAGGAGAGAAATAAAAGTATTCGATACATCGAATGATTGACACGGTGGTACCTTTACAAAGCGATACTAGACATTCTTTGTATTCCAATAATTTCCCAACGAAACTCTTGATAGAAACAGCAAAATCACACGAATTTATTAGAAACTAAATAACTCAAAACCAAAATGCACTCTAAAGCAAACACTACCACACTGTAAACCATGACACAACGGAATGAAAAAAAATAACTCACTGTTGCAAGCTGATATAGAATACAACTCACAGAAATGTTCGTACAACGTAGCACCTCAAGTATCGGATTGGTTAGACCTCGGGTTAGGTTACAATTATATTTAAATGGTTTTTTGAAAACATCCAAAAGTAGAATTTAATGAAAAGACGTTTGCCACACCACATATAGTGGTATTTCATCTTTTTGGCCAATACAAAGTCAAATACCTCAGAACCGGTACTTATCCTCTATGAGCCGGATAGTTGGTGAACTCTGTAGAATCCCTTTTAGCCCCCGTCGTTGTCAAACGTGTGTAATTCCAGTCGCGATATCTGTGAGGCAGATATCCACGTGAATAATACGATATTTGGTGAATTCCTAAGAAAAATACATGTTTGGGTTCAAGTACGATCACGTATTTATATCACTTTCATTGATTTCTGCTTAATTATTTCTACCGTGCATTTCTTTAATATCACCCCTTATTTTTTGAACGGGTCAACTCAAAAAATTTAAATTTGGGATAATGAAATTGACAGATGAAACTTTCAAGAGGGCAACTGGGCGCCATCTGGGAAAAAAATTAAATGGAAAGGAGGGTCTTGTGACACATCATTTTGAAACTCCTGACGAATACTTCACAACCCTAGAATATGAAGTCAATATCTTCACCTACTACAAAATGGCGGAACATTTAATAATTTTCTGAAGACTGGGGCCCCTCTTATTCATAATATATATCAATGACCTCTTTTCCTATATGTTACCAAATGAATGCATAGCTTTTGCCGACGACACAACTTTCTTCAGCACTAGCAAGAATGAGAGTGGGCTACGCAATCAAACTATCTTGGCCCAGGACAGAACTTCATGCTGGTTCAGGTGCAACAATCTCATGCTGAATTAAATTAAAACCCAAAAACTATACTTTTCAGCTAATGCCTCTGTTGTAAACGGACATCATGTTGAACTGCTGGGTATCACCCTTGATGACTCCCTGAACTGGTCAGAAAACGTAGAGCACCTATGTTTAAAAATATCAAAATATATATTCCTTCTTTGAAAGCTTCTTTGATATATTCCACAGGCCAAGCAGAGTGATTCCTGCAGACCCCTTTTCGCGACATTGAAAATTATGAACTTGCCATCTATATTTATATATCATACACTCTTAGAAATACATAAAAATAAAAGCAATCTCGAAATTAATGCTGATGTCCATGATCATAATACTAGGAGCCTCCTACTCATAAGACCGAACAGATTCAGATTGGACAAATCAAGAAAAAATTCTATGAACGTTGACTGTTATAATATCTTGCCTCCTAAAGTTAAAGATTATAATAATTATAATACTTTCAAAAAATACCTAAAGAATCATCTTATCTCAAACACATTCTATTCTATGGATGAATATATGGCTGCCCAACTCTAGATATAATGCCAATGATCTAGTGCTTGTATTAGCTTTTCTAATGATATTAACTTTGATGTATGTCTATATTTATATACACATTTTATGATGTATTTTAAACTGTTCGCTCTGCATAGCCGTGACTTGTCTTATTTGTACAATGTGTCTGTATGAGTTAATTGTTCACCTAAAAGATAAATAAATTAATATACAATATACACATTAATATCGATATTTCTAGATATATTCCTTTTCATCTGCCACATGGCAATTCCAACAACCTGATAAGGTTTGTAAAGTTATTTTTGTTAATAAAAACGACAAAAAATGTCAGTACGACAATGAACTGTCAACATTTCAACTGTAATTTAATTACAATTGAAATTTTTTACACAAAATTCGATGCAAATCTTTTGATCCATTTTTTAGATAGCAGAAAATCGCCGAACAGGCGAAACACTCCTAACTTTTTTGTCTTTATACACACAAACTAAACGTGTTAATCAGCTGAAACTGTGAACATGTACCAACATAAAAAAATTGAAAAATCGCTAACCGAATATACGTAGCCCGTGAAATTTGAACATTCACCTTATTTTTTCAACAGCCCTCTATCAACAGACTTATTAAGACCCAGTTGAAATGTTTGGCAATATATATTTACCATTATTAAACCTATATGGAATAACTTCTATTAATTGAAATTGTTGTTCAATGATACAAAAAGTTTAAATACATATAATTTATGCAGACATGTAGGCATTTTTTACTGCAACCGGAATTGAAACGAGATTTTAAGAACGGCAAACATAAGCCTCGTGTACATCCTATAAATCATGATACACCCAAATAGATAGTCATGAATAATAACATCAAAATTGGAAAGTGGGCATAATGAGTAAACATCGCCGTCAATCGAGTTGAGAAATTAATTTATCAATGAATGATGCTTAACGGTTGATTTACCTTTATTGATGAACCATTTGAGATCAGGAGGTCAAACAGACCAACATTCTTCTAGAAAGGTTATGGTTTTTTATGCTAGCAGTTTGCTTCATTTGAAGAATCAGTGCAATATTTTTGTCAAATAAAGGCGATAATAAGGACTAAACTAAACTATTTTATTTTGATATGGTTATATTTGGTAATGAATTGGTAATAATGGAAATCGATATCCGCACAGAATTGATTTCTATTAAATTACAAATATTTTCAGAGGTGAGTATTGAGCGAACATTTTTTTTTATCCACTGATAATTTCATTCAAACAAGTTTTATTTTTCTAATAGATACCCGCGGGGTTACTTCGCTAAAAAGTTATAATAATAAATAATAATATTTATTCATCCTCAAAGACGTTGACAAACGTATAGGATAGGTCAGTATTAAGCAGATAAAAATCACATCAAACGATAAAATTGTAGATCAGTAGATAAAAATAATACAATAAAAATTTATACAAATAAGTCAGAATAACAAAAATTAAAACAATTGTAGTTATAAAAATTGAATACGTCATGCCAAAGCCGCATGAACCCATTCAGTCGAGATGGTCCGAGAGAAATTCGCCAATACTATAGTAGGCCTTAGAAAGAAGCAATGTTTTAACTGCTTTTTTAAATGCTACAGTGTTCATCTGTTTGAAATGGTCTGGTAACCTATTGAATAATTTTATTCCCATATATTTGGGAGAATGTTCGAATTTTATAGTTTTATGTTTAGGAATGCTCAACTCCTCTGCATATCGAGTTGGGTAGCTATGATAGAATGAGTTCTTAGTACAGTCTGTTATACATTCGCGAACATATAAAAGTATTTTAAAGATGTAGATGCAGGGAAAGGTTAAAATTTGATGACTAATGAAAAATGTCTTGCATGATTCCCTCCAAGGGACGCCTAGTAATTTCCTAACGACTTTTTTTTGAGCAATGAAAACTCTATCTTTGTCAACACTGTTTCCCCATAGGATCACATTATAACTTAGATGGCTATAGACCAGACTGTAATATACATCTAAAATGGCGCGTAAAGGCATACAATTCTTAATTCTTGAGATTGCATAATACCCTTGATTGATTTTTTTACAAACAACTGTGATATGGTCAGACCACTTCAAACAGTTGTCTACATGAACGCCAAGGAATTTTGTACAACTTGTGCATGCCAGTGTCATTCCATTGATTAGTAAGGCAAGCGATTGCTTTTTCGGATCGTTTTTTAAATTAAAATAGATATATTTTGTTTTGGTCAAGTTTACAATCAGATTGTTCCTGTTATGAGTAGAATAAAAATAAATACTTCAACTTCTACCACGATTCAGTTGCTAGTGGTAGGCACAGTCTACTTGCCTTACATAAATAAAGTCACGGATCGCTTCGAAAAACTGTTTTAACATTTACAAGCCAACTGATCAACTACGAAACAGTATCAAATCCTCCGATATATACATCGGTGTTTAGAGAATTCCCTGTTCCTGTAGCTTAGTTTACATCGGAATTACCAAACGAGGCATCATCAACACCAGGCTAGAACACAAGCGTTGCTGCCGCCTCATGCAACCGGAGAAATCAGCAATTGCAGAACATGTTCAAGTAGAAACAGACCACGTAAAAATATACGAAGAACTGCTGTCTTGACCAATTCAACGCACGACGTCACAGGGAGGCCATCAAGATCTATAAGCGTCCCAACAAGTTCCAGAAAATAATAAGGTATATGGGTAAACAGAAGATGGTATCTAGTACTCGAAAAGGCCAGAAATTGACTAGAATAAAACTGCGATCGTCATTCCACCAGCGGCATACTTGTCAACAACATGAAAGAATCAGAACGACATAGCAAAAGTGCTGCTCAATCAGGAATGAGCACTAGCATGGACAACTCGCCATTCCCATATCATCCCCACCCCCACCACACTGAAATTATGAATGCGAGTGAACACGTAGCTCGCCAGACAGTCGTTACTGAGACTTCGAATTTCAACTTTCATCCTTGCAGCCCAGATTTTGTTCTCGTGACTTCGACCATGAAAGCTTATGTTCTTAAATTGTATGAAGTGTGTTTAGGCCTTCAACAGAGGCGTTAGAATACCCCTGGTGGGATATTCTGACGCCTCTGTTGCCATCGAATAGGAAATTACCATTTCCCATTGCTCGTTCACTTATAATTTCACAAATAACATGCGACGATCAAGTCGTCTTCATTCAGTTCTTGTATTTTTTCAATATTCGCCGAGGACGACTTCCGTGATACATTTTCTTGTAGTGAGCATAATATACATTGCAATTTATTACAATACTGTTATCTTTAGACTTTCATAGGAGAATCCCATCCTGCTTCTCTTTATTTTTTATCGATCCAGTTTCGCAAATTTTCACCACCGATTCATGAACGATATTCCCAGAATATGCCCCGGTAGAATCGTTAGAATAGAGCGGTAACCCAACCAGTAAAGGAATTTCTGGCAAAGATATAACAATCTGCACTGACAGCAGACAAGCCCTATTAGCCTTGAACAGACAACGTGCTAGTACTAGAGTGCCACCAAGATTTAGCCAAAGCCTCGGTTGATAATAACATTATCCTGAGGTGGGCACGACAGGAGTGAAGGTAATCAATCGCATTGCCGACTCTTTAGCCAAGGAAGCGGCTGGACTGAGAATTTTAGGACCCCGTGAATCTACGGCCTGATGAATTCGACAATTGCGGCCAAATGTCACACCCATGCTCAATCCCTAAAGAGATGGGATGGAATCAAAGAATGCAATCTTGCCAGGATCACCTTGGGCGACCCTGGGAAGCTGGCGCCGAAGAAATATCTGGCGATGACCAGGAAAAATCTACGCTTAACAGTAGGATTTCTGAGTGGCCAATGTCAACTAAGGAAACACCCTCCATAATATGGGGCTAGTGGACACACTAGCAGGATGTGTGAACAGGAAGATGAGACTATCAGGCATGTCCTATGCGAGTGCCCGGAGTTATCGTCAATAAAAGAGTGTGTGTTCGGCGAGTCTTGACCTACACCTGCCGATATAAAGGAGATATCTCCCAGTGACCTGTCCACCTTCTTGGAAAGGACAGGATGTATAATGGGTCACATGCGGCCTAAGTGCTATGGGTGTGAGTGTCGCTATCGGGCGGCAATCCGATAGCGACATTCATTATTTTTTAAATAAGTTTAAATAATTTCTACCCTTACCGGAATTGACCACCCTATATCAGATAAATCCGAAAGTTTTTCTTAATTTATGGTATAAAGTTGGAGAAGTGGATGCCCAAAAGTTTTTTCCTAAAAACTAATCTCTTCTAAAAAATACCCCTTTCAGTTATGACATTATTTTTGAACTTAAGTAAACCCCGATACTTATGATGAAAAATTGAAAATTGTTCATGTTCATGGGTTTTCATTTAAATCCGATTCAACGTTTGTATTTGTTGGCATTTCAAAATTCTACATTTTCTGAGCGAGTGGACCGATTCCGTTAAAAAAAATGATACCATCGTTTAGAGAGTTCAAGATTTTGGAATGTTTGTGGGTTGAAACTTGACCTCTTCACAAAGAAACTTGACTTGATTTTTGGTAAAAGTTATTTCTTTGGTAGTTTTGCCTTGCGATACGTTTGCCATTCTGCATTTCTCTTCAATTAGCAGATTCTATGGCGTTAGTTATAAAAATATGTACATTCCCCAACATTTTACACTGATTTTGTTATTATCACCGACCTTGGGTCAATATATGAGAATTTCCAAATTTAAATGGAGTAACAACTTTTAGATCCGCAATAAACAGCGATGGAACTAGAAAGGAAACGATTTATTCACTTGATCTCTCGCCCTGTTACGTCGTCACCGTTTGAAAGTAACCCATCTCCATGCCGACCATTCAAGACCGTACGTTATGACCTAGAGACTCCCTTCTGAACGAGATAGAAAATCGTATTTCGGGAGTGCACGTAATCAATATTTCATTCATGGAAGTTTCAGGCGGCTCGATTCACGAGAGATACAATGTTTTGCCAAAACGAAGCTATTCTCGTTCTTTTCATGTAGTCCTGGACGGTAAACAATTTAATTGGATCGCATCGAAACTTTATTCTGGAATAGAACATAACTTTTTTGGGGTTTTTTTTAGTGCGGAAACATTCACAATAGTAACGAAACAGTTGAAAACTAGGCAGCTTTCATAACCTTTGGGAGTACAAAAAATATTTACTAACTTCAAAGAAAGTGACGATAAAAAGCAACTTGCCGTGCGGGGTAAGGATTTCATAATGCTCCAGCAATTATGACGGGCCTTACTGCTAACAACGAATAAACGTGTCCTGGGTGCTTAATGGTTGACCACACAAGTGAAATGACAACTGCTAGTAGAGGACAGACGGACAGCACAGTACAATAGTGGTTGATGCATAATTCCATGTTTACTACATGCTACTCAGGCGGATTGGCTGTCCTTGTTCATCTTTCACTGCCTGATTCACTGTGCATGCTGTTTTTGGCGAGTGCATTGGCTTGGGATGTGGGAGTTGAGCAAACCGGCCATCGGATGCCTGTTTCCACGTAGCCCCGCTGAATACGGGAATGACAGAATCACTTGTGGTTCTGTTATTCCCTAAATGAATGGCATCCCAACGAAGGCTTAATCCTAAGGTGTGTGTATCCGTAACGAGAGGATGAATGACACTGAGCATATCAGCTGTCTTCGAGATACCGAACGCTCTCTCGTCGTAGCATCGCCCTGTCACGGTAATGCGGGGCTCTGCCGTGATTGGCCTTCTTTCCCTAGCTACTCGTGGGACTATTATGGACAGAGTAAACTTAAAAATTCTTTTTGACGCTGAGTCTATAGAGGAGATGGATGTTGAGCTTACGACTCCAACTGATCTCCTTGTAAATTTAGATCAGGAGCGAGAGCCAACTCTCCAACTCCTGATCCAATAACTTAACCTTAAAAAAGGTTTGGTGGTGCAGCCAGGAAACGACTGAGTCGTCTCCTCAAGAGCGGGATACCTTATGAAACTGCCTTGCACTAAATTCTTGAGCTGCGTACGCAGAATCTGTCTCAGGTGGAGGAACAAACCCCCCATGAGCAGGTTAGCAAACGTTTGTGCTCAAGTGATGATTCACCAAAACCAGAGGCGAAAAACCTCTGCACGGTTGAATCTAAGGCATCGTCAAGTGTAGCTGACGTGCAAAGACTACTCACCATACAAACTAATCGGCTTCGTTAAGAAGCTGGGTTTATTTGGTCGAGTTCAGACGACCCTCCCCCAATCACAACTTTTTCACGGGACAGGTTATCAAGTTTTTCTGTAAGAAAAAAGGGGTCTTGGGTTATCTCGTTTGATACATCTTCAAATGCCTTCATTTTATAAAATCGGACCAGCCGTTTCTAAGTAATTATGAGTTTCATATTCTTGTTAAGAATCTGCAAAGAAAAATCTGCATATAATCTCGATACAAAATTTTTCTATGACTATTGCCAAACGGATTAATTATATTGCCATTTCTTGTTGGGTCATAGACTCAAGTTTCGTTCTACGAGTAGGCAATGATGTATTACTCAACACATTCAATCACAGTTGACCAGATACATCACATACTAACGAATTCATTATTTCACGGTTGTATTTGAATTATTTTTATTCTCATAATGGGCTATGAGAATTTACATACTTCAAAATTGTTCTCAAACATTGAACTGACAGTACGTTTTGAAAATATAGATTCTAACGAAAAACAGGAATACGAGGGTGTTTTAAGAAGTACTCGGCCTGACTTAGAGATGGTGGTAGTTTGAAAAATATCACTGAATGAGAAAGTACACAATCTATAAAGCACATACTTCATAGCGAACGTTTTTGGTGGATTTGTGAAAATGGATAAAATTGGTCATCGTTATGTGGTACAATACTTTCATTTGAAAGACCTCAGCCCAATCAATATAGAAGCTGAACTGGAGTCTACTTAGGCTGAGTCTGCTTCTTCGTTTACAAAAGTCAAATATTGGGTAGCAGAGTTTAAACAAGGCCGTTCGAGCTGCCAAAACGAGCATCGCAGTGGTCGTTCAAACCAGGTGACGACTCCATAAACAGTGAAGAAACCCACAAAGCGCTACTGAATGATCGTCGACTGAAAGTGCGCGAGCTAGCAGACTCAGTAGTCATCTTAAAAAGTTCGGTACATCGTGTATTATCTGAAAATTTGGATATGAGAAGGCTGTGTGCAACATTGTCGTGAAGATGTTTCAATTGAGTGTTCAGCAAAAGGGAGAACCAGTTCCAAAGAAGGATAAGACCGTTTCATCTGCAGGCAAGGCCATGGCATCGGTATTTTGTAAAAAAGGTAAAACTATCAACGGCGAGTATTATGCAAACTCCGTGAAAACGTTTGAGTGAAGAAATCAAGTGAAAACGGCAGCATTTGCCTTAGAAAAAAGCGTTGTTTCATCAAAAGAATGCACCAGCTCACAAATTCATTTTTGCAATGACCAAAATTAACGAACTAGGGTTTGAATTGCTACCTGATGCACCCTATTTGCCAAATTTTACACCTTCGGATTATTTTCTGTTCCCGAACTTATTTTGAGGAGCAAGACAGTTCTTATTATAGAAACGGTACAGAACTTACTGAAAGTGTATAGAGCTGCAAGGAGATTATGATAAAAATGAAAAATTAATAAAGTTTTTCCAAAATTTTTGTGTTTTCTTTGTTGGGTTACGTACTTTTGGCACCACCCTCGTAAAACCAAAGACTGAGAGTACCTACCAGAAATTTGTATTGTAGCAAATATATTGATATTTAAAAAAAATCCTGTCAATAAAAAAAGAGAGTAAGCAGAAATTCAAATAGAGTTGAGTCTGTCACACTAATTTGTAAGTAGGTTGGTAGAGCAGTAAGTGGAACTCTGGGCTTGCACGCCGTTTTTCATTTTTTTTTCATCAACAGCTCAATTTCCAAAGTAGTTGAAATGTCGGTATATTCTTCACGAATGAATTTCATTTTACAATATTCCTGATTGTAGTCATAGAAAAAGTTTGGTATTCTACTGGGGAGTGGTAAATATTTGCTCAAATGATTTACAATGCCCACTTTTACCTCACAAAGACAAACTTAATTCTCATAAGTAATGATCACATTTCTCGCTGGTTTAATAATATAATTTCATTCAAAACTTCATCCCAATATGATTCTTCAAAATGTTCCCAATGCACTTTATGACAATTCTGACGTTTTGTTACAAACTCATTTCTCATATTACAGATTGTTTCTGTAGTACCTTCGTTGCAAGCACTTTTCTTACCCACGAGTTCTGAAAAGGACTACGATTATGTAGCGTGGGTATACTTTGAGTTACACCAACCCTCACAAAATAATCTACGGGCTTCATATCAGGTAAACCAGTAGGCCGTTTTAAGGGTCCTCTACCTATTCATGTATTGGATAGTTGTCATCTAACCACTATCCAATCACCCTGTCTTAATGACGAAGTGCTCTATCCTGTGAAACGTAACATCAGTTGAAAACTTATCTGGGTTTGTTTGAACTATTTCATCAATCATTAACCTGATACGTTATTGCAGCATATCCAGATAGAGAAGGTCCAGTTGAATGATCTTCCAAAAATATCAGTCCTACAATATGGTTGGAACCGACAGCATGTTAATTATTCTCCGATAGTATACACAATTTATCTATACACCATGATTCACACCCTACTCCACTTTCAAAAAGCAATTTTTGAAGAGAACTGATTTTCATGAAACATAATAATGTTATCAACGGTTACGAGGTGGATATTGACTCAATTTTTTCTGAAATACCGCACTCACCTAAAGTCTCTCCGAAACACACGTACCTCGAAATGGATGTTCCACAAGGCTCCTATCGGGTGTCATGAAAATTGCAAAAAATAAAGCACCATAAGAAAATTCATGGGATTTTGCGCCAGAACCCGCCTTGCTCATCTACTCAGCCAATGCTTTTTTTCAAGTCAACCTGCTATTTTGCTATTTCAATAACTGCTGTTAACCTTTTCAGTATGCAAATGACCAAATTAATATTCATCTTAATTAACGATTTTGATATGAGATTCAATGAAGGCCATTCACAGAAATGAATTGAGAATGCTATGGCATTTGGGAACACAACAAAATGGCATTCTCAAAAAGTTAGATAGGATCAAAATATTCGGCGGCAGAGTAAGAGAACTCGAAAACAATTAGCGAGGAAGCTACGGTGTTAGCGAAACGCGTCTAGAAATAAAAAAAAATTGTTGAATTATTTTAATGAATAGTGTTATTAATTTTCCGGTTAGATAAAACTTAACACGCATGCTGATAACTTATTTTTCCTATCGGTAACGTAACCTAGCGACGAGTTGTTTATCAAACTGTCTTGTAATAACTTGAAATACGTGAAAAAATTGTTGTTGTTGTTGTTGTACATTGACTATACCTTACTTTTGAAAAATAACAAGCTCTAAATACAAATTTAAGCTTTGCCTATTTGACTTTTTTATCCAATAGATAACCCTTCCGATGATTATCATAACACCCGAAATATTTTTCTACAGTAACACAATATAGAAAAAGTTGTTGTCAAAAGTTACAAAAAGCACATTTGGTTATCTGGTTTTAGTACTCTTCGCAGGATTCAATTTCAAATTTAGTTCCAAAGCATATCACAATAACTAAAAAAATACATTTGGTTATAGCAAGGGAAGATTCAGATTGAACCTTACTTATTCTGAGGGAAAACGTAAGAAATGGTTCGTCTGTGATTTCCTACCTGTTAATACAGATTTCTGCTGATGTAATCCAGAAGCTGATTCATTCTCACAGATATCACTGCACATATAACTGGCCAGTTTTTTCTTTAGTGGGTGCCGACGGGGTGGGCGAAAAATGGGTAAAAAAGAGTGGATAAATCCAGAGGGAAAAATTTAATAGTGTTGTATGTACTACTCTTGGGTTGAAGCTGTCTTTTGAGTTGGGATCAGAGCGAGAAGGAAATCACAGTTTCAGCATGGTGAATAACGCTTTATAAATTTAAATGAAGGAGATTCTTATGATTAATCAAATTACTCTAAATAAAAAATACATCAATATCAGCCATGATTTAACTCCCTATTTCGACAAAATTTATGAAGAAAATATATTATTATCCTAGAATAATACTCATATGTGAACCTCGGCGTGAACAGTTTCATGAAAATCATAAATAGTTTGAGCTATTCATACAAGAATATAGAAGGAAATACTTATACACATACACATCATTTGAAGAGTGGGTGAAATCTAGAAAAAAATCTAAACCAGCATCATTTGTTACTCTTAACATTCTTGAAATTGGACTAAAAAATCAACGAAGATATATCTGGGATTGTTGTGTAAGCTATTTAATTGTTCATTTTTGTTAAATTCACCTGCACTTTACTCGATAAGATAGTCAAATCAAGAATGAACTTATCTATACTTTAACAAATTAAATATTGACAAAACAATAAACCTTTTCTTTTCAATACTCCTGCGATATTCTATTAGATATTGATAATTTTAAAATTGATAACTGGGTTCCTATTTAACTTCAGTACAGTAGTTAAGTAATTAGTTAGATAAAGAAATAAAATTTTGAATAATGGTAATAGACACTTATAATTATAACTAATTTTAGAACTTATTTTACTAAGGTTTGACACAAAGTTAAGATATTGTACTGTTATTCATTGTTTGCATTCTGAAAGCAACGAAAAAGTCAGAAGAGGTCACATCGATTATAAATGTCATTAACACATCTGTCTTGAATTTAATGCTGACAACTATACTGTTGACCAAGTTGCATGATGGTGACTAATATCACTAATTGGAATGTACAATACAAATGCTAGACAGTGTAATTTTCTTAATAGATCACAATGATGAATGGCACAAGAAAAACTCGTAGCATTTTACTGATTCTTCTCAAGTATAAATACTCAATATAGAATGTAAGATCAATCATAATAGGGAAAGTATTTTGAACTGGTTTCAAGTTATTGTATTTGAGTAGTACAATATATTCTTCACAAAAGTTCCATGGATTTACCAATTTTTTTCTGTCACATTTGAAAATACTTATTTTTTACAAAACAATTCATGACATAGTTAAGATAACAATTCATGATGTAGTTAAGATAACCTTCACGACACTACGGTACCTTCAAGAGATTACTTTTCAATAATATAATCAGAATAATGAGTGACTCATTTCAACAAAGAATTGTGTTATTTTATTTTGATTAATTTCATTCAACAAAATTTCTCATAGATGGGAAGAGTTTTGAAGTAAGTTTGCATAATATGTTGGAACCTTTCTACATGCAGCCTAAATTGGCTTTACCACCATACAGTAAACAATAGTATAAGCATTTATTGATAAATAGTAATTTCCCATCACTCATTAATTCACTTTCACAGGGCCTTCAATTGGTCAATGTATTTGAATTTTTTTATGAACAGATTTTCACAATTGGCTAAGACCATGTGAAAGCGAAAGTTTTCCTTAGAAAAGGAACCCTTAGTTGAACGAATTAATAGAGATATTAAATTACGGCAACAAATTTAGCATTTTGACGTGACCTTTTAAAAATTGTTATGGAAGCAGACTGAAACTGCAATCTTAACAAAACCGTTTTATATGGCTGAGATTAAAGTAGTAGTCAGATTTGATTTTGAAACTTTTCGATGATTTTTGTCATGCACATTTGAATGCAGTTTCACTAGTACTACTAATAGCGCCAAACTGAACAAAACGTTTATTTTTTGTCAAAATATTTTGGTTGTAAGAAATTCAACTACAGATATTTCTCTGGCATGAAAATAACGTAATTGAATTAACATTGAAATTATTCTGCAGCATTTTCAAAAATGTTTTAGTAGGGAAAGCCCATTGCTGTCCTCAATAATTGTAACTATTTTCTTCTAGTAGATCTTGTCTCACATATTTATTACTTTTCCGAAAACGGCCACTGGTGAATATACAACCCTCTGTATCGCTTTTCTTTTGCAACAGTTTCTACTTCTTAATGGTTAGATATATGTAATATGCAAGGTTTAGCCTCAAGTTACTGAATAATTGTAACTTTTTGTAATGTTCTGCAGATTCTAACAGATACAAATTGAATTTAAGTTGTTTCGTGCACACTCAATTAGCAAGTAGCATCATAAAACTGTTTCAATCATCTCCTGATGATGCAAACTTGTTTAGCGAAAAGCACGTGGAGAGAAAGTGCCTTTATTTTGGTGCGAAACAGTGTTTTCATTTGACTCATCTCATGATAAAGGTTCCAATTCTATCATAATGGACATAAAACAAAATCTGAAGTGTTTATACAAATAAAAATGCATTATGGAAATACTTCTTTCTTCATGAAGAACATTGAAATCAACTTACCTGTTCCCAAAATTTGTCTTCCAAAAATCTGCAGCATCAGACTTAGTAATCCTAAACGTATCACCAGCAAACACTCCATTCGGGAAGAGAGCTTTCAATTCACTCAACATATGACTAAACACTAAACTATGTTTTGTTAAGTTCCTCCTATAATGAGAGTTTTCATCAAACATTTTTTCTTTACCTTCCTTGAACAGTTTAATTGTTTGCTTACACTTCCGCATTAAATTAATAATAAATATATTAAAGTGTTCAATTGAATGTAGTTCTCCCATATTATCTTCATATTTAGAATAAATCAGCCTCAGTCTTTGATAGGTGTCTGGCAAAATATCTAAAATAAATGGGGGCGAATTTTTCAAGTTCATTTTCTGATGTTGACACAATTTCACAACTTTATCCATTAGTTTCCATGTTTTATCCAAAGTCCTTTTGTCTGTCGAGTATTTTGGATGTGTTACCACTTCTGAAAAAGCGCCCTGTAATTTGGAAAATATCGTCGATAGGTTTTTGTGCGGTACTGGACGATTTCGGCCTGCCATTTTGATGTGCGTTTTTGATACAAAGTAAAACAAACCTATCACTTTACGAATCACCTCATATCATTATGACCGTTTTATTTCACATTACTTAACAGTATACGCTTCAGTAGTAAGGTATCGACATTAAACAAAATTATCGTCCACGGTTGTCATTTTCTAGCAAAGATGAATGAATGAACTGAATGAAGTTGACCTGTTTGACAGTTCAGGTTCAGAAGACGCGCATTCAGAGCCGGCATAGCAAGTGGAACAGCATTTTCCAAATGAATTAATTAAAAGGAGTGTAATTTATAAGTTTTGATTTATTGCATATAACAGTACCATTAAAAACAATGGAACTAAATTTGAAGGAATCAATTTTGTTTTTGTTTTGAAAAAATACTCAATTGTGTAATTTATATTAAGTCGGCTCTGCATTAAACTAAACAAAGCATCGACAGAAGACAGAAAGAGTTAACGCAGCGTTGCCGAAACAAACTTTCAGGTATTGTTCCTTGATCATTTGACAACTGACCTTACCTTTACTTTACTTTACACTTCAGTTTCATCGAACGAGCGAAGATCACCATAAGAAAACAGCTTACATACGACTTTTTGATTCTTGATGCCTTGTTTGATATTTTTACGGATCAGATAATGCAATACTGCAATACAATTGGTGTATAACATTTATGTTTACAGATAAAAATGCCATGAGGTGATGGATTATTAAATTATATTTATGTCGAATATGTGGTTTACTGATAATAAAATGGTATTTAAACCAGTTTACAACATTACTACAAGATTGTGATCGTCCCAGTACTATATTGGGTAGCGAAAATATCTGACTGACAGTCAAATGATTCTGTGCAGAGCTACTTTCATAATTTTCTACGAATCTCTCTCTTCAATTACTTGTTAGACTAGTTTGATTATTTTGAATTTGAAACTCATTATCTGAAAAGTATTTTCATTTTGAGGTTGGAATACCATGTTCAAATGTCACAGATCATAGGAATATTATGTTCCACAGATAAAAAACTATTTCAAATCATGATTATGAAATGTTTTATAAAAGAGATTAATCACGAAATCCAAATTTTTACGTAACATACCATCTGTGAATAGAACGTGTTCAGTGTTCAAAATGAAGGTATTTTATGTCAAATATTATTTTATTCTATATACCGTAAGAATTAATTTTTTAATTTTTAGGAATAACACTAAAAATACTATCGTGACTGGCCCTCATGGGTTAATATTCTCATATTCATATTTTCTATTTTTCACAAGAAAAGTATCCGTTTACCTGTCTATGCATCTCTGTTCTGCCGAACATAATGAACATTGTTCTACGAGATCAAAAATACGAATCCCATAGAAGCTCAGAAGTGGCATTTTCGTGTCACCTGAAATTTTTAGTATTTACCCTGACCACCAGAGGGCGATGGCAGTACGATGTCAGTATGGGTCAGTATTCAATGTATCAACCACTGACATAACGATTGAGGTTATGTCGATGGTATTAACAGAATTGGGTAGCTAGTAGCTAGCAGTCGCTGACAAATAGTATACCGGATCATACCGAAGTTGGAATGTACGCCACAATTAAATTAAGTTAAAAAGCCGACTGGTTTGTCAGCGACTACTACCCAGTTCTGTTCGTGATCACATTAGGTTTGTTTTGGTTCACAATTCTGTACAGTTCGATCATGGGCAGTTATTAAAATGTGTTAGAATCGTTCTAGTATCGTTCACAAAGTGTTTTGGTTTTCTCCGAACCGATTCGCAACTATTCCAGAACGGTAATTATATTAGTTCATACATTTGAGTAGGGACTGTTTAGAACTTCGAATTTGCTCTTGCGCACTAATAAAATTTTTCATTTTTATATGTTTTGGTTTTTTACTTGCTGGGACCGTTCCAGAACTGTTCTGTGACTGTAATGTTCTGCGCATTGATTCGGCGTCGATACGGGACGGTTCAATAATAGTTCGAAATACAGAACCAAAACAAACCTATTAAATACTACATAGTCATTACATAGTACTGCCATTGCTATCTGGTGGTCAGGGTAAGTACTAAAAATTCTATGGGCTTTGTATTCTTTGACGAGACAACTAACTTTACGACAAATTTTCAAAGCACATATTTTGTTACAGATATCTGTTGTACATATCCTTTGTAAATATAAATTCTGACAAATGATGACGCTATCAGGTCATTCACTTTAACTGGATTTGGTATTAAACGATATTCATTATCCAATTATCCAATTGAGCTATCCCAATAGAAATTTGTAATTAAAATGATATTTTAATAAATTGATGGATGTTCCGCCGTTACTACGTGGTAGGAAATCATAATGAAAAGAGAAATGAAAATTTCTGTGTTTTAGCACTTTTATTTGTACTAACGTTACTGCAGTTTCGTGCTATACGGACATTTTCAAACTTACACTTATATTAGGTATATAAGTTTGAAAATGTCCGTATAGGACGAAACTGCAGTAACCGTTAGTTACAAATAAAAGTGGTGAAAAACATATAAATTTTCATTTCTCTTTTCAAAACGATATTTCATTCCTAAAAACTTCTGTCTTTATAAGATCAATAGATATTCCAAAAAATTCTTTTCCTACACTGAATTTTTGAAAAAAAAATTCAAAACAGGGGCTAAGTTAGGAGTTTTGCTTAGAGGAGGTAATTTATCACGATGACAGTACGGAATGACAATTGATAATGTTTTAGGAAATTTTACGAAGGCTCAGATTGAATATATTTGACTGTTCTGAATTATAAATTGTGAGGCCCTATCTTCAGGGCTGATTTGAAGTTTCTGCAACTGATTACTGAATAAACATTACACCACCAGTAAAAAAAGTCTAATCAGGTAATCTAAATGACCAGTCCTCTGATAGTTTTCCTGTCTGCTGATTTGGAAATGCTCCATTTACAATCTCATGTATGCAGCAAACTCAGCAAAATGAGGCGATGTGCCATCCTATTTGAACAAGATTCTGCCTTATAACCTATAGGTATTGGAATATCAAGAAAAGGCTGGGTAAAGTCAGAAGTGTGTGTTTTTTATAAGAAATATGGGCTATAATTGGTGTTTGGCGAAATATTAGCCCACAAATGGACCTTTTGTGGTTGTTGTTTATGATATTTTTCAGCCAGTTTTTCATCAGAACAGTAACGGGAATTTTGTCCATTAACATGCCGGTTTGAATAAAACGCTGCTTCAGCTAAAAAAAAAAAATTGCAATGGACATATTTTCATTATTTTGGTCCATCGTATACGAGTAGATTTCAGCAGTTCTTTGGTCCAAGTCGTCTTCAGTTATTTAATGGACGATACAGTACTTGATAATGATATTTATTTCATCTTCTTAAAATATCATTACAATGATTTGAGTCGTTGGTAAAATTTCGAGATACTACTTTGATCCTCGCAGTCAATGCATACACGATTGAAGATGTCTGTCGCAATAGTAGACAAAATGCTACTACAAGTTCCATTCGACCAAACAATATTTTAAATTAAAAAATTGACCTGTTTCCGATAATATTGTTAAATTAAATCCCAATGGATTCATGCTTCACTTTATGAGTGTACTGTATTTGATTTATATAGCACACTTCTACTAGACCTGAAATGGAAGTTGATATGCGAAACTCAATGAGATTCTCAGAACAATGAGTTCAGTACACGGAGTTATCAGGATGTTCAGGTTACTTTATTATGATTATTAACGCATACTGGAAAGATAAATTTTGCATTGTAATTATAGATAATAAAGTAATTCTTTAATTCTCTACTAGAAATATAAACGTCTCGGCGTTTAATTCCGAATCGGTTATTTCTCATTTCAACCTTTGATATCGGCCTCGGAGTTAAACTGATTGATGTTTGATAGATAGTTGAAACATATTCTGCAATTTAATAATGATTGTTGTGAGTAGCAGACTGAAGTGCTGAAGTTTTAGAAAATCGACTTGTCAAGGGCTATTGGGATATACTAGGGCATATTGGAGATGAGATATATTTCACCACCTTTGAAAATTGAAGAACCAATTGCACATATCGGTAATCCACTACCTTCAGTAATTCTACCGAGATTGTAGCATGCGAGTTTGAAGGAGTTTTGAATCAGATTTGTTGAATATATTACTCTTTTACGATACTCATCATTTGAGTTCAGCATTTTGATTAGGGTGCACATTTTAATTGGGATGACAAAGACCACGTTGAAGACTACTATGAAACGGGGCGGTCTCGACATGTGAAAATATAGATAGATAGATAGATGATCGATGTTTATTGACTACGGTATATAAAGGTACATTAGAAGCAAGTGGTACAGAATGTAGATGAACAGCATAACTGAATACGAAACATATATAAAAAAATACCATTTAAAATATAAAGAAAATGTGCATGATATTATAAAAGTTCAAGCACTGAGGTTGTGTCAACACATTCCTCCGTACTATAAAAACTTTGTTTTATTAGATAGTCCTTGATGTGCTTTCTGAAGCTTGGCGAGGATAAATTTAGGATATTGGATGGTAGAATATTATATAGATTAACATCGAGTGAGTTTTTAGAGAATTTTTGTAAATTGAACTGCTGAGGTCTCAAAACATTAGCCCCACGGGTATTACACCCGTGAAATTGGGAGTTGATCGAAAATCTATCTATATTTTTGTGTATTTCCAAGAGTGACTGATATATAAGAATAGACGATAACGTCATAATGCCTAGTCTTCTGAAAAATGACCTGCATGAATCGCGGAAATCTGTGTTTGATATAATTCTAATTACACGTTTTTGAAGCGTGACAAATTTCGTGGCATTGGAGGAGTTGCCCCAAAGTAGAGTTCCATAGTAGCATGAGAATGAACAATTACATATTTTTCTGATTGATTCGGCCGTTACTTGATGAAGATCCATAGTAATTTCACAAACTACACTTAAACGATTTGATCTCCACTAACTTTATTGAAAATAATCATAACATGTTTCGCTAAAACATTAGCTTTTTCAAATGATTAATACATCCAAGCATCCTTACATTCATATTTATATACTACAGGTAACCACAATCGAGACTACCTGTAAGAAATTACCTGAATCTCTACATCCCATACCTACTCGATTATGCTTACCTAAAGCATGTAGATGGTAGGCAATTTGCTTTAGGTAAGCATAATCGAGCAGGTATGGGATGTAGAGATTCAGGTAATTTCTTACAGGTAGTCTCGATTGTGGTTACCTGTAGTATATAAATATGAATGTAAGGATGCTTGGATGTATTAATCATTTGAAAAAGCTAATGTTTTAGCGAAACATGTTATGATTATTTTCAATAAAGTTAGTGGAGATCAAATCGTTTAAGTGTAGTTTGTGAAATAACAATTACATAATAAGCTGAGAGAAGAGTTTCTGTACTAACAAATTTTCTCAGTTGCCGGAGTAAAGTAATTGAGAGCTTCTGGTTCAATACTACTATTATTAGTCGAGAAAAATATTTTTTGTGTTTTTGAGTTTTGAGGTTTGAGTTGAACCACGATTCAGTTTGTCTTTCTGCATGTGTCATGGCTACAAGCAGATCCTTAAAGTCGTTGTCAGAGCTCAAGATCGATGTGTCATCAGCATAACTGACACATGTGTAAGGTAATAGTTCATAGAAGAGATGGTTTATATAAACTATGAATAAAAGAGGTGCCAGCATGGACTCTTGAAGAACTCCAAACTCAATCGGCCGTAGATCAGATATTCTGTTTGTTTGAAGGTGATTGACAATGTTTCATGATGAATTCCATTAGTTCGGACTTCCAGTGTTTGATATTATATAAAATGATTTGAAATCCCTGAAAGAAGTAATAAATAAGTAGAATTAAAACAGAATAGCTGAAAATACCATTATATTTAGCAAAAAAATCTGATATTAAATAACAGTAAAATAAAATACAAGTAAAAAAGAATTAAACAAAAATTAAAAATGAAAGTTAAGAGATTCTAAGCTAAGTTACTTGACGACGTTTCGATTGTTTGTATCCATAATCATCTTCGGGTGATGACTGGACCAATTCCTCCGAGAGATGACTATTTATACGTCATTCGACCCATACTTTCATCTTATCTCCGCATTCCTTTTTCCCCGATTCACCGGTTTGGTAGGAGATGACCGTTTGGTGGAAGTTGACCATTTTTCGCTTGATTATGGGTTTCCATATGTTGCGTATATCTATGCTAGCTTGGCTGAATACATTGTTGGACAACATATATGTGGCTTCTTTGAACTTCCTCCTATGCCAATGTTCCTCCCTGTGAACGGTCTCAGCTTGGGACCACAGTGTTATGTTGATGGGTCCAAACATGCTCTGCTATGCCTGATTTGCGGGTTTCCCCTCGTTGTGTGTGTTACTTGTGCTCGGCAATGCGAACATTCAATGGCCTCTTAGTTTCATCGATATAGGATTGTCCACACTCACAGGGTATCCGGTAAATGCAATTCTTGGAATCGCAGTCCGCGTTTGGTGGCCTGATTTTTGTGAGGCTGCTACGGATAGTGTTTATGGATCTGAAGTAGGTTCTGATGTTATACTTGGACGCAATTCTTATCATCCTTTCCGACAATCCTCTGATGTAGGAAGTACAAGTACTGGTTGTGGTTCTGGGTGTGGATGAAAGTGTCACACCTCTGACTCCATATTCCTCCAGTTTATGTAACGAATTAATATGAGAAACACAGTCAAATGCTACTCAAGTCACAAAGTGTTGAAGCACTGTGATGATCCTTTTCAAAGCCATGGACTATATCCCTTTCAACCCTAGCTACTGCTTGAACACTCAAGCAGGACTTTCGTAAACCGTATTAGTTGGTGTTAAGAAGATAATTTCCTTTTAAATAGATGTATATCCTTTTTTAGGATTATTTCGAACATTTTTCAAAATATGGAAACGATGGAAATGGGACAGTAGTTTTCAGAAAACTGGAATGACGTTACTGATTTTGAATTCGTCTGGAAAATATCCTTCGCTAATACAATAATTGAAAATAAAAGTAAGTGGTTTCACCAAATATGTGCATGTTTCCTTCATGATCTTACTATTGAGGTTATGAATATCAAGGCAATTGCAGTTTTTCAGCCCATTTACAGCATTGAAAACTTTAGATGAAGTGATGGGTTTGAAAAAAGGATCCAGATAAGGCGGGTTTGAGTCTATTATCAAGTGATTTCAAAGAATTTTTGTTAACTATGTGTGGTAGTAGACTTACTATGGTTTCGGCAATGATAGTAAAATATGAATTGAATTCGTGCGGTGTGACGTCAGTTGCTACATGAGATGCTGCGCTGCCTTTTTATAAATGAATCAGCCTCCATCTATCTCTGGTTTTATTGTCGGAGTCCTTGATAAATTCATCGTATTCCTTTTGTTCCGGCTCAGTAACGGATTTCTGATATTTACTGTCGATCAATTTATTCTGAATCACAGATCTTAGACCTGAGGCAGTCATACTTCTACATTACAAGTATTAAATATCATACTTCAAAACACTCCAACCAACTCCCTGCTCATAACTATAACACACGAAATAAAAACTATTACAAACTTCCTTCTATGACTAAAACTACAACACAAAGATCGTTTTCTTACCTTTCACCAAAATACTATAATCACATTCCGGAAGAGATTAAATCTCTGAAAAGCACTAATATGTTCAAAAAACGACTGAAATACTGTATTAATAGCAACCCGAGAAATGTGATAAGTGAATTGTTAGATGAATAATACTCACAGTTGGTCTGAGTTTCCCTAAATCATGCCTCCCACTTTATTGTATAAACTCATTATTATTATTATTATAATTTAAATACTTGCTTATGAACGGAACTGTGTCCCTTAATATATGTATATTGGGAAAAAAGATACATCAATACAGGTATTGGTGGGAAAATTGCCACCTCATACTGCCCCAATTTCTAGGGGTCCATTTTGAAAAGAGATTAACTCATTCAGCTTTTTCGTTCATTAACCTCGAATGTGATAACGTGTCATGCATGGTGACAGCTTTGTCTGAACGGTAAATATTTTCATGACCTGAATTGACTCAGTCCTGTAATTTTTTTAAATCTACTAGGTAGTATTGTTTCAAGAGATATGCGAATATATTTTAAAATGCTAATATTGTTTAATAAACGCTATACCGTATTGATAAACGCATACCCATTTCGTAATCTGTTATTGCAATTCCACTTTGAAACGGCTGGTTATGAAAGTACATATTCATTCAAATTTATCTTACTTCAACTATCACCAAGCGATTATACAGCAATTTGGCGTTAGTGACCAGAAATACTCACCAGTAAACCATTTTCTCATCCAAGTCAAGAACTCAGGAATGTTATACAGGATTACACAGAGATTCTGAAGTAGAAGATACGATTTTTTGGCAGTATCATCATTTGATGAATGACGTTTGGTCAGAGCGACTTACCTATATTAGTGAAATGAGTTTACAGTACACTCAATCTTGTCCAAATCGATATTTTTTCACAGCTTGTTGATTCTCCCTGAACGTCCATTTGGAGGGCTTCACTGCCAAATTTGTTTACGATTACGTTATTATTGTAGGTGGACTTGAAAGTTCGTAGGCTAACACACATATGGCGCTACTAGTATTGAATCCATATGATTTTTAGTTAACCCTAACCTTTAAAAGACACCTGTGTGAACAAATTTCTCAGCTGTTGGACTATTAGTTTGTGGGATAGAACATTTTTAGTGGAGTAACTTTTGTTAGTTTGAAGAAAAAATGCATTGCTTTTTGTCGAGAAAATAAATACTGTAGAAGCCATGGCTTGGCTTCCTAAACATTATTCAGGCTTTATTCTAGGAGAATCAACCTTTGATAAGTGGTTTGCTAAGTTTAAACGAGGTGAAATGAGCACCAAGGATGATGCACGCAATGGACGCCTTAAAAAGCGTGCCACGCGAGCGCTCACAATCGACCAAAAACAACAACAATTTGATGATTCTGAGCAGTGTTTGAAGCTGTTCCACCATAAAAATACCCGAATTTAGGCGTCGATATGTGACAATGGATGAAATAATGCTCCATTATATCACACCAGAATAAAAAAAAACGTCATCTGAATGGATTGCATGCGGTGAACCGACTTCAAAATGTGCAAAGGTGCAAATATGCAAGGTTATGTTTTTAGTGTTTTGGAATGGGCATGGTATAATATTCATCAAATATCTTGAAAGGGCAAAAACCACCAACAGCGACTATTACACAGCGTTATTGAATGACGAAATCGCGAAAAATGATTTCATTTAAAAAAAAGCACCGTGTCACAAATCAATGAAAACGATGAGAAAATTGCATGAATTGGGCTTTGAATTGCTTGCGCATCCACCTTATTCTCCAGATCTGCCCTTCAGCGACTTTTTCCTGTTCTCAGATCTCAAGAGAATGCCCGTTGGGTAATCGTTGAAACTGAGGCCTATTCTGAGAGTTGAGACGAATCGTACTATAAAAATGGTATCGAAAAATTGTATGACCGCTTTAATTTTTTATCAAAAACATAATTCTGTGACAGCCTAACTGTTAGATTTGTGAGATTGTGAGTTGAAGTTCATTTGGAGAAGCTCTCTCTCTCTCTGTTTTCTGTACTCCTCACATTTTCTTCTCAGATGGTTGATTGTCTGAGGGTCTCTTCATTAATCTCCTTAGAATTTTCTTCAGGGTTTTGTTATATTCAGTTAGGCATCCCTAGTACATAAGTTGATTATCGGTAAAATATTTGAACCTTTTCGATTGATTATAAATTTTTTTTGGGATTCACCGTTGAGGTCTTTCAATTCCATATTTTTTCCTGTAGTCCCAAGGTTCTTGTTCGAGAGAAATATCAAACATTTCTATAACCTTCGTGAGGACCGCATAGACTCTCCACTGTTTTGAATGCCAGCTTTCAATACTCTTATTTTGTGATAGAGGAGTTCTTTTCTTTCTATTCACACACTTTTCATTTTCCACCAGTATAAGGTCACCACATTCATGCCACCAGCTTTAATGAAAACGGAGTTTTCTGGGATGTCACCTAGTATCGCAGAGGCTGCAGTAAGGTTGCCTAGCACCATTGGTTCAAGCTTTTTTTCCCTTTTCAGTTTGTTCTTATAACAGGAATACTGTTGTAAATCATGCCCGAAAGGAAATAACGCCGGCCGCCACTGGTAACCATAAACCGAACGTGACGTAGCTGAGAGCGTGGGACTATCCAATGTTACCTGCCGCTCGAGAAAGAGCAAGAAACATGCTACCGATGTCCATAGAACTTCGGCGAAATTCTACGCTGTTCCATTGCGATATTTAAACGTTGGCTGCAAGCGTATTCAGACAGTCAAGTACATAGTGAGGTGACGTAACAGTGCGGTACGCGAAGTAATCTAGTAAGGCGATAGACATTGAAATAATAGTTGAAATTTTTTAGTTGAAGTGTTTGTTGTTTTTGAAGTGAAATAAATTTAAGTTTGATTATTCAGTGTAGTCAATTATTGGTCAACCCACGGGGGAAAGACGTAACAATTTTTTGGACTAATTCTCACCACAGTACCGCAGGAGCAGCTGGAGATTTCGGATCTGAAGTCTTAATTTTAATTTGAGATTCAAGTCAAATTTTCGACTTTCCAAAGTCAGAATCAGTAAAGAACAACTTCACGGAATATTCCAAAATGATTAATGAACTTTTAATAATTCTAAAATACAAATCATGAAATCATAAAACAACAACAAAAATTAATTTTCGCTCCGGGGCGACTTCATTGATTCCAATGGCGCATTTGTTTTTTCAGCTGCAGGACAACCCGGAAAAACCTGCAGCACCACATCATCTGAAGATTTTGATGTGCCAATATCCTCTCTCTCATAAAACAAAATGTAGAGTGTCTCCAGACGCTCCACTAAATTCACTACATCGCCAGAACACTTAGTGACACGACTATCATCAAACTTAAACCAGTCCGTTTCGTCTTTGACCAAGGCGAAATAATGACCAGATTCAACGCCAGAGCCGCAGTGAACAATGACTGCATGAAGATTATAATAGTGGTCTGCTAGATGGAAGTGTTCATCTATTTCGCACCTTCGTAACAGTTTGGTGCTTCCGTCAGAAGTTGACTCATATTTGAAAATCATCAGTGTTATTATTAGATTGACTGGTGACTCAGCTATACTCAGTTTTTTTATAACAGTCAGTTAGTTTGGCAATACAGTTGATCATCACTTGTAGCAGGGGAGCCCACGATGCAAAATGGGGATTTACTCGAGCGTCATTGATACATATTAGGTTGCAAAGCTTAGATGATAAGAAGAAAAAAATGTTATATAATATATACCTTTTCATCGGTGGGGGAAACTGCCATAGATTTTTAAATTTGCAAAAAAATACTGTTGCATGGACATACTCGAGCGCGTCAGATATCAGTGTCCTACATATTTTCAATAATGTTGGTATGTTAATCTGATCGTTTGCATGATGTGGGTGGTTGTACGTAAGGGTTAAAAGTGAAAAGAAAAAAAAATAATCGAGCGCGTCAAATTTTCTAAGGGGGTGTTAGGTGCAACAAAAAAAAGCTCTCATTCAATAATCTGACGATTTCGATCTGACGCAAACTCGCGGCCATTATTATAATGTACAGAAAAAATTCGCCATTTTGAAATACTCAAGCGCATCAGATTAGGGTATATATGGTTCATCTTTATGTTTTAGACGTGCAATCTCATAATCTGACGATTATCTAGAGGGATTCGCTTAATCTGACAAAAACAATATTTTTTTTTTAATTTTTTTAATTCATTGAACTTAATTAATTGAAAAGCTCAGGAAATAGCATGCAAATAAATAAGTGTATGTTTTTTAAGTAGAATACTTGTATTTATAAGAAAATAATTTAAAAAAAATGCTCAAAAAAATTATTTTTTTATAATCAATTGTGTTTTACCACTTTCATTTGTAACTAACGTTACTGCAGTTTCGTCCTATAAGGACATTTTCAAACTTATATATTTAATTTCTTAATTAATCATCATCTTCATCTTCATCACGAACGAGTCTCTGTGATCAGCTGTGATAGCGTCATGGCAACAGAATTCAGAGTGGGGACGGTTTGAGAGAGTAATAGATAGAAAAAAAGTGAATAGAGAATAGAGGAATAGAAACTTGGAGAGGGAAATATAGGTCTCACATAGCTGCACGCATTAAACTTCATCGACGAATTTTTGTTATTTCGGCTTGCGGAAATCGTCAGATTATATATTTTTCGTTATCCTTGAATTATTTCCTTCAAAATAAAAAAAATTAGTAACTCTCGAGAATGTCGAAATGACGTTATTTATTACAACTTTGCTGCCCTCCCCTTTCTTTACGTCACTCTCAAATTGTCAGATTACTGGAATATACACTTTTGAGCAGGTAATTAACTCACCTTACCTCAATCTGACGCGCTCGAGAATTTCTGATGATCAATTTTTTTTACTAATCTGATCCTTTATCCCTCACAGGCGGCCTTATATATTGGGCTCATATTTGGTGGAGGTACTTAACCGGGTACAAGGTATCCCTCTGTATATTAATCTACCGCGCTTTAGTAAATCCCCGCTTGAGCTCCCCTATTACTGTTAAGAGTTCCATTTTGAGATGATTTAACAATAAGCTTTGCACGGACTGGTTATTAGTCATATTAGGAAACGCTAGTTGAAGTTCCAGAAATTTACATATGGTTTTGCTACCACTTGAACATTTACTACAAAGTAAACAAGTGATGATTTTTCCATAAACTCTTTTTTCAAGAATTGTTTTCTTCATCAGATCAATATTGACATATTTACCCATTGCGAAGTTAGGTAAATATTGAGTTTTTCCAAGCAAATATTTTTTTCTGTCTTCTCTCATTACACATTGCACACCTAAAAATATGAAAATGAAGACGTAGGTTGTTCGTAATTACAGTTTGTTTCATTGTTAATATAACAAAGGAAAGAGAGTAGGTATTCTACGGACTTGAAATTTCAACCTTAGGCACTAAATTTCAACTTTGAACTAGAAATTTCATTTTTGAATCGGAAATTACGACTTCAATCTCGCAATTTCGAGTTCAAAGTCAAAATTTCGAGTCTTAAAGTCGTAATTTTCTAGAAGCAAATAATAAAAAAATTCTCATAAACTGTTAAATATATTTTATTTTGGTATGAAACAGAGAATTGTTTTTCTTGGATAATCACCATATATAGACGGTGTGATTCAAAAGAAACGTTTAATGTGTATAATTCATTATTGTTGAAGAATGGTTTCTGTGAGAAGTCGGGGAGGTTGTACTACCTACCCGTGCGAGCTTATGTCATATATCTCAGCTAACTAACCTCAGTTTTGTGTTAAACATAATGGTCACATACTCTTTGATCATTCACATATCGATTTCAATTTAAGAGCCACCAGTATACAGCTGTTTCAGCCTATTGGGCATCGCCAGTACCGAGCAGGCGGTCCTCGATTGAAGCCAAAATGAGAAAAAACCAAGAAAGTACTTGATAAAAATAGCTGCGTTAATGCAAACGAAACATAAGTGGAACCACCTATTGGTATGACACTCAAGTCAACTTGCCAAGTTTTTATGTCAGTGTTGGTGGTTTGACCAATCAACCGACAACTACGGTAGACATTTGGGAAGCTAACCTGAAATGCCATCGGAAAACGAATCCACATGTTTCTAGAAATGATATGAAATCTAGAAAGGTTAATGCAGTCAAGCTGCTGGAAAATAATTCCATGAAAATCAAAAAATGAATAGATAAGTACTCTTTGATCATTTCCAAATCGATTTCAATTTAAGAGCCACCGGTATACAGCTGTTTCAGCCTATTGGGCATCGCCAGTACCGGGCAGGCGGTCCTCCATTGAAGACAAAATGAGAAAAAACCAAGAAAGTACTTGATAAAAATAGCTGCGTAAACGGTCAAACCAGCAACACTGACATAAAATTTGCAAGTTGACTTGAGTGTCACACCAATAGGTGGTTCCACTTATGTTTCGCTTGTGTTTACGCAGCTATTTTTATCAAGTGCTTTCTTGGTTTTTTCTCATTTTGTCTTTAGTCAGGGAAGCTATAGATTACGCTGTAGACGACCCCTCCCGATATAGAAGGCCCCGACACTCTGTCGTATGAGGCCCCTATGTCCTCCGTTAACAGATGAATAATATCTTCATCTATCTCACCCCAGCCAGGTAGGGGTATAACGCGAAGGGCGGTATGGATGTCTAAGGACTTTCATGCCACCATCAAACATCAGTTGTGACCCATTTGTCTCTCTGACAAACTTCAGTTAAAAGGGGAAGGAGGCCAGGCTTCAACCTGAATAAAGTCAAGATGGTTAACGTCTCATTTTGTCTTCAATGGAGGACCGCCTGCCGGTACTGACGATGCCCAATAGGCTGAAACACCTGTATACCGGTGGCTCTTGAATTAAAATCGATATGGGAATGATCAAAGAGTACTTATCTATTCATTTTATATAAATATATATATATATATATATATATATATATATATATATATATATATATATATATATATATATATATATATATATATATATATATATATATATACATATACCTAAACACACTCATGAAAATAACATATTTAGACTCACACAACCATTCACATATATACAGACATCTCACTATGTATACACTGTATATATATCATTAATTATTTATAATTAATTATAATCAACTATTTTTTATATCGATCCAGTGATAAATATTTGCTCTGGGAGTTTGTTTCAACAATTATTTAACTCTAGATTTGAAGAGAGTAAGAGAGTATATATCTTTGATATGGGCGGGTATATAACCTAGTAGCAAAATAGGTACAGCTGCGTTGTCCAATAGTTTTTGAAATTTTTGGTACTTCAATCGAATGTATTCTATAACGTGTATGATGTGAGTTTTAGCATCTTTGAGAGTTTTTTGTTGATATACCAGTAATGTTAGAGCAAAAATTTGTCGCATGTCCATCAGTTCGGCTTCAGTGTATAGATCGTCGCTTGAGTAAGTATATTCAAAATGATCTTAATAATCCACTTGTGGAGTGTCTCCAACTTCTTAAGGTAATAATAGTGACCCCTCCCCATGCGATAATACCATACAACAGAGGTGTTTTTTCTTTTTACTAATGCATGATAGACAATTTTAAGATGTTTCTGGCCAAGGATGTTTTTTGGGTATTTAAATTTATATACCATATATCTCAGTTTTTTTTTGTTCCACTTCAAGTTACTGTCAAGCGTAATACCTAAATATTTAACTGTGTTGGTTGATTTGAGTTGTACTATACCATTTGATATTCGAACATCTATAGATAAATAGTTGGGTAGATTTGATTCGTAGCTTGTGAAAGGTGTGTACATGGTTTTCTTTAGATTTACAGTGAGTAGTTTACTACTGAAATATTCCATGATTACAGGTAATGAAGATGTCACTTGTTCTTTCAAGATATTCCAATTCTTTTCTTTTCATCAGCAAAACAGGTTATTTCAGCAGGAATAGGATGGTCGAATTAAGAATTGATATAAAGAACAAAATTGTACCAAGCACTGTTCCCTGGGGGACCCCATATTTTATTTCTGTTAATACTCATTTCATCATTGATACTTACGCATTGTTTTCGGTCTTCAAGATAGCTTTTCATCAATCGAAGTGTAATCCCTCTGAATCTGATGTTCTCGATGGTTTCTAGTAAATCTGGATGGCTGATGGTATCAAACGCTTTTGCAAATGAATCTGTAGGTAGAATTTTGAGACTTGCAAATGCATACAATGTAGATTTACAATTTTTTAATTCTTCTTTGGAAACATTTGAAAAGACTGTGAAAAGATTGTGGTTCATTTATTTTTGCGATATTTTTTATTTCGTTTTATATATTTTTTTCTTAAACCTAGCTTAGATTACTGTTAAATACATATGTGTGAACTTGTTAATTATTTTGTAAAAAATATGCATTGCCGTAAATAAATAAAATTAATAATTGTTCGCGATGTTTGTCGTTTGTCAAGTTACATGTATTGTGGTGGACCGGATGCATACAATATTTATATAAAAAACACTGAGTCATTGAAACAATGCATTTTTGGAACTATCTTCATATGAATTTTGTGTCATAAAATAAGCTCCTGAACACTTCCCCGCATTTTTCCACTGCAATTTTTCCAGGGTTTTTTTTTGTATTTAGAGAGTGAAATTGGGGAACGATGAGTTTGATTATTGCTGTGCCAAGAATCACACTTTGAATGACCCAATAAGTATTCACCTTGTACTTGTATGAATAGATAACTCCTTTTAATATTTATAAATATCAACATTCTGGTATTTTGTTTACGTTTACCTACTCTAATCTACTGCCAAGCAGAAAAGTGTATAAAAGAGGGTAACAACTACATGTATACCACTAGATATACTGAAGTGAAAATGGGAAAAACTATAATTTTAGCTTTCGTTGTTTTTACATTTTACTGTTTTCTGGTGGTCGACTCCGACAAACGTAAGTATGATAATCAATTTGAAAAATAATTACAAAAATATATTATTCAGAGCGATGAAAATCAATCAAAAGCTTGTGCATTATGAAACTAATTAGGGCTGTGCTTTCCTTGATGCCGAGAATTGAAATTGAAAGCTCATCGCATTCATAATGCCATCCAGAAAAATGTGTGAGAATTTTAAATCCCAACATAAACTTTTACAAAAGTCATAAACAAAAAAATTTGAGCCGTCACGAGACGCCTGGCAGATGTAAAACATAAATAATAATGTTTGAAGGTGATTGATAATGTTTCATGATGTTCTTGAAGAGATGAAATGACTTAGATAACAATTTTTTTATAAATTCAATATATCTTCATGATATAAATTTTTCAAGGATATATATACCATTCCTCTTGCAATAAAACCAAACAATTAAAAATAATCAAAAAAATGGTATAAAGTGAAGTTTTGATTCCAGTGATTTCTGTTCCAATTTTTTGAATGAAAATGATTTCGTGACTCACGATCAGAAGGTCGTGGTGGCTCGGAGAATTATTACCATTGCATACATAGGACACGAAGCTAATGACCAATGTAGTCGATGCCGATGACACCCAAAAAAAATCGTAATATATGCAATCGGAAACCTTATCCGAATTATTTATTTTATGCAATAGATTTTGATATTCATATTATTGGTACCACTTTGCAATGTCGTACTGGACCGGAAAGGTCGGGGTGGGGGAGATTGTCTCTGCAAGCTGATAAAGTAGGATCAGGGGCCCGCCAGGCTAGGACCTGGTTGAGATAGGTCACCCCGATTAGATAGCCAGTTTGACACTGCCACTTTTTTATCTGAATGAAATTTAAAAGGTGGTGATAGAAGTACGTAGAAGAGAGATGAATATTTTTTTCCCAAATCTCGAATGAAAGTTGTGGTAGAATGGGTATCTGGTGACACTTGATTATATCCCCTATTCCGATTATTCCAGGAGATGGTTGTGGATAAAAGTAGGAAATATAGTCACTGAATAATTATCTCGATATTTTTTTACAAATGGCGCAGTCGACCAGAAATGAAACTCTCCATATTGTTCAGGTCAATTATGAGAAGGAAATTCCAGATAGAGGTGATAAAAATGTACTTTGCATTGGAAAAAGTGAACTTGAGAATTTCATGTCAAAATTGATGACATTTGCTACCAGCAGAATCCCGGAACCAGTGAAAATTACGTTTTTCTCCGGAGAAAATGCAAATCCCAATGCTTGGATAAAATCTTATGAATCGTTGTGCTGTTTAAACAGGTGGAAATCTGACTCTGATGAAATAAATAATTTACGTTTCAGTCTTCAAGGTATTGCACTAAAAATGGTATGAAGACAGATGCATTCGCAAGTCCGATAGTCAGAATATTTGGATAGAATGGAAAACAAACTACTTACACATTTTTGATAAGAATACGACGACTAAATGGGAAAAAGCCCTATTCTACAATTACACTACAATTTGTGTGAAAAGTTGACTATTGCTTTAATTATTTTGGGTGATACGGTTGTATCATATTCAAAATTAGTTGAGAAGTAAAATCATATATAATAATGAAAATTTGATTCATGTGTTGAAAAAATTGAATTTTGATACAATACCAGAAATTACAAAAATAAACCTGAAGCAAGATAAATGAACAAAATAAATGAGAAAACAACACTAGGAAAGATACGTAGATCTGTAGTAAAATGACCATCTGGTGATGTTGATTATATTCCCTATATGTAATATTAAGTATTTTGAGATATCCTAGATGGTTATCGATAAAAGTAGAATGGCGTAGAATAACTGTATACAGAAACAAGGAAATATAGTTACTGGAGAATTATCTCGATATTTCTTTACAAATATTTCATTTTCATTTCAGAGTGCGGGCCACATCAACGATTTTTCGAGTGTAGACCTTGTCGCTCTGTATCTTGCGGCACAACTCCTCCAGATGTTTGTATTGCGTTGTGCATTGAAGAGCCTGGCTGTTACTGTGAAGAAGGATACCGTGAAAAAGATGGAAAATGCGTACTGCCATGTGATTGCTAATGAATTCAGTTGATTTTCTTATTATATCTACCAATATTACTAGTACTTTCATGTTTATTCATTTCTGGATCCTTTGTACGAAATATATTCAGAATATTCAACGAAAGTCATTTTTTATGCAGAAAAATCAGTTTTTTGTCGATTTTTTTGGGTATTTGTACCTTCCACAATTTGAAAAATATGAAAATTACAATGGAGAACTTTATACATGTGTAGAAAGGGCAAACTTCTTAGTTTACCATGATAAGTTACTGCGTAAAATCAAAGTATTTTTCACAAAAAAAAAATTCTCTTTGTCAGTAACTTGTCGTATTTAACAATTTTGCCTATTAAAATAGGAAATAATACAATACTTATCTCATACGTTTTGGAGGTCAAAATCTGCCTCCGTCTTCAGAAATGGACAAAAAATTTAAAGATATTTGCAGTTATTCCTTTGCTGATTAATTATTTACATTTCAACTTTTTCGACAGATGTCAAAGGAGTTTTGAAATGTGAAATTATGTCAATGTTATTGATTGACAACTGAAACATTCGATGTAATACAAGGTGCTCTCCGATATCAGTCTGTAACAGATATCAGTCTGTTACCATTTTGCCACTATCCAAATTTTCCTTCAAGATGGGTAGCCAAGTACGGTCTATTTCTAAGGAACTGTTCGAAATATAATTCTCTCCAGATATGAGAATATACGCTGATTCTTCTAGCTTACATCTTTTAGAGTGAGGCTCATTGGTAATTAATCATTCTTGTCTTGTTCCATTCAACTCGATGTTCACCGTCTGATTTTAAAACGTGTTCTGACAATTCAGATCCCGTCAATTGTCTATTTTTTATGTATCTCGATATTCATTCTCACGCACTTTCAATGGTCTCGAAGTTTCACCAATATAACTTTTACCACAAGAACATAAATGCAATTTTTTTTCTCTCTTCAGTGTTGTTGGGTTTTCTATATGTGAATGTGAGGTATAACGTTAGTTGTGACAGGTGTTGGTGGATGTTGAGTCGCTAATTGTTGAGATGGATGTTGTTGAATCTGTGAAGCCGTTTGTGGGATCGTTTAGTTTTTAATTGACTCTTTATTTTCTATTGCATTTATTGTTGAATTTATGAAAGAATCTGGATAAGTGTTATCTTTCAGGAAATATTTAATTAATGATATTTCTTTATTGACATTTTCAGTTGAATGGCATATCGTTTTTGCTCTAATGGGTAGACAATTCACTATACTTTTTTAAACACTCGCATGATGACTCGATGTGTAGTGAAGATATGTATTGTATTATTTATTAGTAATTTTTTTGATAGGCAAAATTGTTGAATACGACAAGTTACTGATAAACAGAACATTTTTCTTTGTGAAAAATACTTTGATTTTACCCAGTTACTTATCGTGGTAAACTAAAAAGTTTGCCCTTTCTACACTTGTATAAAGTTCTCCAAAATAATATTCATATTTTTCAGATTGTGGAAGGTAAAAATACCCAAAAAGGTCGATAAAATATTCAGAATATATCGAAACTTATTGTGCAAGAAATAGTTAAAAGCAAACCATTTTTTTCATCTTTCACACTATGTATACCTAACCTACAAGAACCATACTTAATTTTGATATTCAGGTGTAAAAATCCAAATACAATATGATTGAAATGTATCAAAGAAAAACTAGATGGGCTGAAAAGTTCGCAGACTAACACACAGATGGCGCTACTAGTATTGAACGTATTCTAAAAACACTTTATTGTGTAATTTTCACTAGATAGTTTTACAAAAACGCAACACGTGTTTCGCCATACAATGGTGTGTTAATAACTAATTTTATATATATATATATATATATATATATATATATATATATATATATATATATATATATATATATATATATATATATACCTTATTCTACAATTTGAGGTACCTGAATTTCAAGTACCTACCTGATATTTTACCTTTACCTGAGCATATGTTCCATTTTCCACATTCGAAAAAATATTCAGTAGCGGAGTTATTTAATTCTAATTGATCATTCAGTAAATTACCCGAATACCTGAATCTATTGATTTCTAAACATTCTAGAAGATTGAGTTTCAAACTCCTCTCTTCTAAATGTAACACACCGTATTCATGATTGAACTCATGTCCTTCTGCTAATAGGTGGTTTGCAAATGTGGAATTGGTCTTTCTATTTACAAAACTATTTCTATGTTCTTCAATTCTTTGGGAAAATGTTCTTCCAGTTTGGCCAATATACAGTTTTGGACAAGAGCCACAACTCAGCTTATATTCTCCTGATTTATCCAACAACGAAGTTTTGTCTTTATTGTTTTTAATAAATTTACATAAATTATTATTAGTTCTGTAAGCTACGTTTACGCATTATTTCATCAAAAAACGGGCAATATTTCTGGTTGGTTCACCCAAATATGCCAATGTCCTATAACTGACGTTATCGCATCTTGAATATGGGTAGACCAAGTCCATGGCTTGCTTTTGAAGTTTTTTGGTAAGAATGGCGTTTATAATATCTACTTTGTAACCGTTATTAACCGCGATTTGTTTGATCAAATTCAGCTCTTTCTGGAATTCCCTATCAGACAGTGGAATATTCAATAATCTGTGAAGCATACTATGAATGCAGCAACTTTATGCTGGTAAGGGTGTGTGGAGGAATGATGTATGATAATGTCTGTGTACGATGGTTTGTGGAAAATTGCAAATTCATGTTTATTGTTATTTTTCGTAACGGCTAAGTAAAAGTAATTTATTGAATTATTTACCTTCCTTTCAGTGGTGAATTTTATTGACGGATGGATGGAATTGGCATATTCAATGAACTTGCCTAATTGCCTATCGGTACCAGTAAAATATACTAAGATATCATCTACGTATCTGTACCAGTACAAAAAACTGTTAGCTAAATGATTATTATGGATTTTATACTCTATGTTATCCATGAAAATTTCCGCCAGCAAGGGACTTGAAGGGTTCCCCATTATTAGTCCTTCATTGCATGAATAGAATTTTCCGTCAAACTGGAAATAATTTTGAGATAGACAAAAGGTAACTAAATCTATAGGAAATTGTAGATTTACTTACCTTTTTACAATTTCCTATAGATTTACTTAACATTTGTCTATCTCAACGACCGAAGAAGCCATTCTATGGCGAAACACGTGTTGGGTTTTTGTAAAACTATCTAGTGAAAATCACACAATAAAGTGTTTTTAGAATACGTTAGTTATGGATTTTCATCAAGTATCGGCCGATTCCATCATATATACTAGTATTGAATCCATATGATTTTTAGGTAACCATAACCTTCAAAAGACACGTGTACAAATCAACGACTTATCGGAAAAAAACCAAGAATCCAATATATCGCTTTGCAGACGGCAGCACACTTTTCTCGTCATTCCATATGGATTCCAGAACATTGGCTACGGAGACACATCTTCATAGGCAGCAGGAGGTTGCATATCTTGATGAGGATCTAGAGGTGACTTCGAGTTGGAGTGGCACTACTATGTCGCTGGAATTGCAAAGGGTGGTTCTCCAAAGCTTGGAACACTGTTCCGAACCAGAAAACTATACACACCTCAGCAACTTTTGATGCTTTATAAAGTCCTTATCAGACCTTTGGAGTATTGTTCTCATGTATGGAGCTGTGCCCACGAAAATACCCTGAAGTTGCTGGATTATATCAAGAAAGAACCATTCGCTTGATTGGAGACGCGAACATCACGTACAACCTTAATAGCCTGGAGAATAGAAGAAAGGTTGGAGATTCGTCTCTCTTCTATAGATACTTTCACGGAAGGTGTTCAAGTGACTTGGCTGATCTGATTCCACCAAGAGCGGTACATAGAAATATGCAACGGACTGTGGCAGCTCATCGTTTTGAGGTTCCGCCCAGTACACCTCGAACTTCACTGCTTAATAACTCATTCATCTGGAGAACTGCGTTTATGTGGAATAAACTTCCCGAGAATCGTTTTTCCAAATGGATTCAATCTCCAGAGATTCAAACCAATGTGAATCGCTACTTTCGCACAGGCACCGCTCTCAGAGCGCCTCAAGGATTTTCCTGTAGTGCTTGTGTTTTGTCCTTACAAAAAAATAAGCTGTTACCGACGACAAAAAGTTCAAAATTAAATTGGGTAACCGCAAAATGATGATTCTGAGCAGTGTTTGAAGTGTAACAATGGATGAAACATGGCTTCATCATTTCACACCAGAATCAAAACAATCGTCATCTGAGTGGACTGCACGTGGTGAACCAATTCCAAAGCGTGCAAAGACGCAGCAGTAGGCTGGCAAGGTTACGGTATCAGTATTTTGGGATGTGCATGGTATAATATTCACCAACTATCTTGAAAAAGGAACAACCATCAACAGCGACTCTTACATAGTGTTATTGAAGGACGAAATCGTGAAAAAACGACCCATTTGAAGAAAAAGAAAGTGCTGTTTTATCAAAACAATGCACCGTGTCACAAATCAATGAAAACGATGGCAACATGGTATGGATTGGGCTTCGAATTGCTTCTACATCCACCGTATTCTCCGGATTTGACCCCAGTCACATTTTGATGTTTTCAGACCTCAAGGGAATTCTCGCTGGAAATAAATCTAGCGTCGATGAAGAGGTAATCGTCGAAACTGGGGCCTATTTTGAGGATAAAAACAAATCGTACTATAGAAATGGTATCGGAAAATTGTATGACCGCTATAGAGGTGTCTCGTTTTCGAAAATAACTATATTCAATAATAACTTCAAATTAAAAAAAAATTCTGTTAGCCTACGAACTTTCCAGTTCAACTTACCAGGTGAATTACTGACCAACACAAAGCGTGTTTTTGTCATTGGACAAAAGAGGAATTTCAAAAAGTTCAGTTTGAGTTTAGGTTGGGAATTTTAATATGTATAGAACACCATCTTCAATAACTATTCATAATCTGAAAAATGAAACAAACTCAAATCAATATGCTGAACAGTTATAAAGCGCTGACTTGAAAGTTCACCCGAAAACCATTGAAGAGTTCAATTAGTCAGTAACATGTCGTATTTATAAATTTCGACAACAAATTGAATGATCATTATGAAAAAAGAAATTTCTATACGTGACTGTTCAAAAATAAGCTGTTCAAAATTCGCATCGTACAATCGATCAACGATTTTTTTATGTTGGTAAATTCGTTTCGAATATATGATCACCGTTTCAGTTGTTTAGTATAGTATTTCCAATACCAATTGGAACGGCAAAAAATAATATGCCGACATAGACGTCGGCGTATTATTTTTCAGTGGTAGTTTTTCAGTTACTTATTCTTACAATCATAGCAATTGATCACCCCTTGAAAAAGTTATCTCAACTGAATTTTTCCACCATGGGTAATTATGAAAAACTTCGAAATTCAAAGTAGTTGATTTCCGAGTCGAAAACTCTAAAATACAATGAAAACACAAATGATCACATCTAATTCTCGTCAAACATATATTTACAAAATAATAGAGGCCAACAAAATTGCTAAAAAAATCAAAATTTTTCTTCGCTTTATTCCGATGACGTGGAATCATCATCGGGTTCAATAACGACCGGATTTATGGAACTTTGCACATAATATTTGTTCTCTTCTTTTATAACGTGGGCCACACAGTTCTTCCACACATCATTATTACCTACTTCATTCACCATTCGCCTTATATTGTCAAGCACTACAACATTCAAAGTCGGTGACTGATTACATTTCCGCACGCTTTCTTTCATTGTGGCCCAAATCATTTCAATTGTATTCAACACACAATAGTATGGAGGCAAACGTAAGAGAATATGAGCACGTGTTTCACACATCGAATTAATAATATACTCTTTTTTGAAATTACGTTATTTTATGGTCGCCAGTAATACCTTTTTCGTTGGAATATTTTCGGTTATTTCCATGTCATGATTTCGCATGAAATCAACAATATCTGCTTTTTTTGTGTTATTGTTTGGTATTGTAGTCAATAACCGAGTTTGGAGGAACCAGGTTTCGAATAAAGCCGCAGTCATGTCTTCGTGGTAATCAGCAACGAATATTTTATATTTTTGGCCGACAGAAGCAAAGCGTTAGGTACGAAACCACTTTCATTCCCGGCATGCAAAATTATAACACATTTTCCCCTTGAAGAAGGTGTGTTCAAAGCACAATACTTTGTTTCGTCTACCCAGCCATATTTGACAACATCATGGGTGTCAAACCAAGTTTCGTCGAGGTAGATTATATGTCTACTTGATTCTCGGTAGCTTTTCATTCGCCTCAAATATTCTTGTCGGAGTTGAACAATGCGTGTCGATTCCATTATGACCATCTGTTTGTTCAATTTTTTATATTTGAAACCATAAGACAATAAGACACCTCGTAGAATTTCTAAAGATTTGTAATTGTAATCGGGATAGTCGACTAATTTATACCAAATCATTTCCAAGGTAGGTACTTATTTTTTTTGGTAAATACAATAAATTGTTCGCCGAATCACATCTTTTGTAGAATCATCAACGTTTGCGAATTTTGTATTCCTTTGTTTTCGTTTCATTGCATGGTCAATGACATCCCCTATTTTATTGACTCGAAGAACTGTCGAACGAAATATTTTCGTTAACTCGCATATTCTATTCACAATAGCATTCTGTGAAGTGTGACAGTTTTCCTTCTTCAAGCATTCATGAATATTTAAAATTACTCGCTGAACTTGAACATGTAAGTCCTTTTTTTCAAATTCCGGATCTCTGTCGATTGACACAGATTCCTCACACGTAATGTTATCATTTGTTTCAAAAGATCTCCAGAAAGCCATATCTATTGTTGACAAATTAATTTGTATATTTAGATATATAAACAGCTAACACTTGTGTTTAGATTCAGTATAAATTTGCTTCTCCTGAAGATGCTAACCTTGTTAGCGAAATGCGCGTCGAGTGCAAAAATATCAGTTTGGTGTTAAGGTAATTGATCTCTAGAAAAAGTATTCATGAATCGGTTCGCAAAACCACTCACTACCTCACCTAACCCCACGAACACACGGCATTGATAAAGAAATACTGTGAAACGACAAAAAATTCGTATTCAGCCAGTCCAGCTAGCCAAGCCTTTACATTTGATACATTTGATAGCACATTTACTAATTATCTGGGCTACTAGGGGCCACAGGCAACAAATGTTTATGACTGTACTCATCTTTTTATTGCCGTTCCAATTGGGAATGGATAGACTATATGTCCAGTTTGTTGGTGAGAGAAATAAAAGTTTTTTCGTGTTCGGCGTTTTTTTGCTATCGAAAAAAATGGATAAAAAAAATTGCATTACATTTTGTGTAAAGAATGGAATTAAATGCTCGAAAACACTTGAAATATTGACAGTGGCATACGTAATTGTACTCTGAGTACATTGTGACTTATGGAACTAATGATACGATTTTAAAACATATTGCATTGTTTTGTTCGAATGACAAAACCTACTTCTTATAGTAGGTTTTGTAATAATCAATAAATGTTCTACAAACATTAGTATCGCGTGAGGTAACCTGAATTCAATTTTAATGGATTTCTCCTTTCAAATTCAGATATTTTCTACTAATGCACATGTGCGACGACACTAAGAACTTTTTTATATAATCAGATGTCAAACATAAATTTCAGCTCAATGCCACAGTTACCGAGTGGAATTTATTGTTAAGTAAATCTAGTGATAGAAAATGGTGTGAAATATTGACAGAGGCATACGTGATTGTACTTTGAGTCAGAAAAATGTTCACAAGTGGTACAAGCTTTTTACAAAAGGTCGAAAAGATGTGAATGACCACGCTCGCTCTGGGCGTCCCAGCACCGATGAAAATGTTGAAAAAGTGAACAAATTATTATGGAAAACCGTCGAATCACTATTACAGAAATTGCTGAGGATGTCGGCGTGTCAGTTGACTCATGAAGAAATTGTTGAACGAATAATTATTTTTTGAGAAAAATGAAATTCACCCCATTTGTTCAAGACAGCGTAATCAGCTTTCCAAAGGAAATATAGCTATTTACTACAGTTTTTGATACAGTTTCCAAGTGATTGCTTTAATTTTTGTTTCATGTTCATTTTGCGATATCATCGAATTAAAAAAAATGACCTTGAGATTATCAAGTACATTAAGACAAAATATTTGTGCAAAACAACACTTGATAATCATATATTTAAATAACTTGCGAAAAATAATCATATTGGTTTTGAATATTGAGTCGTGAAATCTGAAAACTAGTAAAATATGAGACTATATTTGTGCATTTTGTTTTTGTCTACACTTTGCATTATGACTACGGAAGCACAAAGTAAGTATTGAACTGTAATTCTGATTATTATAGCTACTAGTTCATCTTGAAATTGTTCTTCGATATGTTAAGTTGACTTTCTTCTATTGTTATGACAGTTTTCCATCTTATATTTACTGAACACTAAACAGTATTCTCTCTACAGAAACCTTTTCATAGATATATTTTTTGACTGTTCCACTGTAATTGAATTCAGTCAGAGATGTTGCTGAAGCAACAAGGTTATAAAACATTTTCTGTAAAAATTTTTGCGACATGTATCATGGATATTCTCATGATATTTTTCTAGTAGTTCCAAACATCAATTATAGCCGACCTTCGAAAAATCTGCTAATTTTATGTAGATAAATACCACTATCATTTCAACCGCATCACAAATTTCAAATCGACAAAAGCTCTTTCCTTATATACACGTATACAACTCGACAACTCGCAAAAAATGATTTTCATTCCGAAAATGGAATCAAGAAATCTTAACACAAACGAAAAATGAAATTACTGTTGGAAATTTTGTTTTTATCACTCATAAAAACGAATACACAGAGTGAGTATCTATTCAATTTTCAGAGTGAATGAAAGCAGTTTTTTTTTATTTACGAGTAGGCTCCGTTTTGGATACAAGCAACATTTGTTTTCATGGAACTTTTTGATTTTTTTCTCGGTTACGAATTTTTTATATTTCCATGAACTTTAGCTACTATTTTTTATTGTAATCGGTCATATATCTGATGGCATTTTTCAAAAGATCTGGCTCATGTTTTCAGTTCATGCGAATTTCCTGTACAAAAACTATGACAATTGTGTTCATCAACAAATCGGTTCCTGTGGAAAATATTTCCACAATGAAATATTTCATTATCCGTAATTTTTAATTTCATTAGTTCGGACTTCCATTGTCTGATATTATATAAAATGATTTGAAATCCCTGAAAGAACTGATAACGAAGAATTAAAAAAGAGAATAGCCGAAATCAACAATTATTATATTAAGCAAAAAAACCTGAAATTAAACAACAGCCAAGTTTCTAGGCTTGGAATCTCTTAACTTTTTATTTTCAATTTTTTGTTCAATTGTTCTATTTTTACTTGTATTTTCTCTCACAGTTATTTAATTTCAGATTCTTTGCTTAATATAATTGTTAATTTCAGCTATTCTCTTTTTTAATTCTTCTTTTTATTAGTTCTTTAAGGGATTTCAAATCATTTTATATAATATCCGACAATGGAATGAAACTCATCATGAAACATCGTCAATCACCTTCAAACTTCCGTAATTCTCTTTTTTAATTCTTCTTTTTATTAGTTCTTTCAGGGATTTCAAATCATTTTATACAGTGCATTTCTTTAATGCCCCCTTTCATTTTCTGAACGGGTCAACTCAAAGAACTGAAATTTCGGATAATGAAATTAATGGATAAATACTTTATTTTGAAGTGAAATTGACAGATGAAACTTTCAAGATGGCGACTGGGCGCCACTTGGGAAAAAAATTTAAATAAAAAAGGAGGTCTCATGACACATCGTTTTGAAGCTCCTGACAAATGCTTTACAACCCTAGAATATAATGTTGATATCTTCAACTGCTACAAAATGGCGAAACTTTTAATAATTGCCTGAATACATTGACATTTAACTACATAGTATGAGGTAATAAGCTTGAGGTCAGTTCAGAAGATGTTTGAAATGGTTGCCTTGAACTCCTTGACATATGAACAGCCTATGCGATATTCCACATCGAACATTTTCGAACACAGTTACGTCAATATCTGTACAAATATTTATTATTTTCGGCCGTATATCCAATATTGAGGCAGGTTCAGTTTCGTATCTACACCTTTTGCTTCAAATAGCCCCATAAAAAAGGTCTAAAGGTGTCAAATCTGGCGAGCGGGCTGGCCATTCTATAGAACGTCGACGGCCAATCCAGAGACCGGGAAAAGTAGTATCCAAATACTTGTCTGGAGTGATGTGGTGGTGCTCCATCTTGTTGGAATACAATATCCATATCGCATTCATTAGGATTCGCTTCGACGATTTCAGTGATGAGAAGGTCAACAGTAGTTTACAGCATATTCAAATACAGTTCCCCTGTTAAATTTTGATCAATAAATAGAGGTCTTACAATATTCCTGCCCAAACGTTAATTTTTTCTGGATATTGGGAATGTGTTTTCCGGAAAACGTGAGGGTTGGTGTCACTCCAATAACGGCAATTTTGTCTGTGAACATTGCCGTTTAAAAAAATTCACATTCTTCACTAAAACAAATATTTTAGAGATAGGTAGGATACCTTGCAATGGTTTCCGTCATGATTTCGCAGAATTCAATTCTTCGATCAGGGCCATCTTCAGTTAATTGGTGTACCATTTTAATTTTGTACGGATGATGCCTATTCCTCTTCAAAAGTCTCTACACAGTAGAAGGAGACACCTCACAAACATTCGCGACGGAATAAGTAGACTGTTCTGGATCTACTACCATCTCACCAATTATTTGCACGTTCTGGAATGGACGGAATGGACGAATGTGACCTGGGGACTTTTTGTTATGTACACTACCGATAGTTGTGAATTTGGATACAAGTTCCCTCAAATATTTTCTACAGATAGGACGATTCGGAAAACGTTCATTGAAAATCCTTTCGGTCTCGTGAAAGTTACGCGTCGCACCGTAAATAAAAATTGCTTCAATTTTTTTTCTTCCAATGGACGAGAATTGATCATTTTAGAGATTGTTGACGTGGTAACTTTCTATTAGTAAAACCGAAAACTAAATGAGAATATTCTAAATGAACAATGATGTTTATTGTACTGTACTGACATTTTTTATCGTTTTTATAAACAAAAGATAACTTAACAAACCTTTGGGTTTGTCTTACTATTATTCAATGTTCCGCCATTTTGTAGTAGGTGAAGATATTGACTTCATGTTCTAGGGTTGTGAAGTATTCGTCCAGAGCTTCAAAATGATGGGTCACAAGACCCCCTTTCCATTTGATTTTTTCCCAGATGGTGCCCAGTCGCCATTTTGAAAGTTCCATCTATCAATTTCAATTCAAAATAAAGTATTCATGTATTAATTTCATTATCCCAAATTTCAATTATTTGAATTGACACGTTAAAAAATAAAAGGGGGGAGACATTAAAGAAAGTCATGTATATAGAATCAGACAATGTAAGTCCGAACAAATGAAATTCATTAAGAAATATTATCAATCACCTTCAAACTTCTGTAATTTCATTTTGAATAGTGTGATTTTCTTGAAAAATCTGCTTCTATCAACTTCTGGAGTTTCCACTGGTGATGCTTCCACTGAGAAACTGAATTAAAAAAAAACTCCTTTTCTTAAAACATTAGTTTGATTGCAGTTCAGATAAAGTATATTATCAAAGAAGTATCCTTTTGATTTATTGTTTCAGGATGCGGTCCAAACATGCGTCATTATGAATGCAAGCCCTGCCATTCAGTACCATGTGGTACAAATGCTCCGGATATTTGTCCCGCTATTTGCATTCAGCTACCAGGTTGTTACTGCGAACAGGGATATCGTGAAAAGAATGGAAGATGTGTCTTGCCTACTCAGTGCTGAGAACTGATGTAATATTTCACCAAAGGGATAATATATTGCATTGTTTTATTCGAATGACAAAACCTACTTTTTCGAGTAGGCTTTGTCATAATCAATAAAAGTTCTACAAACATTAGTATCGCGAGAAATAACCTAACCTGAATTTGATTTTATTGGATATTTCTCCTTTCAGATTCATATATTTTCTATTAATACACATGTGTGACTACACTAAGAATTTTTTATATTTTATCAGATGTCAAAAATGAATTTTAGCCTAATGTGACAGTAACCGAGTGAAATTTATTGCTGAGGAAATGTAGTGATAGAAAATGGTGCGGAACTCAATAAAACTCAAATATTATACATTTTCAATGAGTCAATTTCAATATTTTTATTGATGAAAATAGGATTCCGACCAAGGTGGAGAGAAGGAAGATATCCTCAATTACGACAATGTGGTAATGAAAAATAATGGTTTTGCATTAGTGTGCGGTTTTATGGATGTCGATAGAGTTAATTTTCTCCAAAATCTTTACTGAGAGGTCAATATAAATCAAGATTAATTCCATATTTATATATAGCATTGTCACAAACTCCCCTTCACAAAATATATTTAGAAAGACATTTGGTGTTTTTCAGTAGCACACTTAATACAACTAATAAATATTTTTCCGAAATATATTCAATTACTGTGAGAATCCAAATTTGACATTTGACATTACTGAAAAAGAAATAATGCGATATATGCTACTGAACAACAAGTAATGAGTTTTTCTAAAAGTTTTATTTAGCTTGCCCTGTTTGTTTGAGTCAAATTTAGTAATTGAAGTTTGACCCCCTTCCTGTTGACAGACTGATCTGATATTTGGTACACACATTTAGTTTTGATGACAATGAAATTTAATAAATCCTAAATCATTGTGAATCCAAGATGGCCGCAGCTACAAAATGGCGGATTACATATCTTTTCACAACTACACCAATATGGGTACAAATATAATCTATACCAAGGTATGGTTGAAGGTTAAAATGTGCCGACGACTGTGTGGCATTCGGGTGGATAAAAATGATATGTACATCTTGTGGAATATAATACCTTGATCTTCTGTTAGACCTCTGGGAGGGACTACCGTTATAATGTGCATTACTCCTGGAAACAACATGGTAAATAATAATAAAATTAAAACAAAGAAAAATTAAACGGAAACTGCAACACAACAAAAAAAAGGCTTGAAGAGGAGAAAGGGGTTATTGAGAAGTTAGATTGCAACAGATTGACAGAAAATAAACCTTGTAGTTCTGAGACACTAAATATTACTGGAATTGTTTCCCAACACCAAACTGTTATTTTCACACCTCGACACGTGTTTCGATCACCAAGTGATCTCTTCAAGAAAGATCAAACTAATCATACTTACAAAGCTATCCTTATTTATACCATGTTATAGGTACCTGCGTTTCAAGTGTCAAATTAATTTAACAAAATTGCCTTAACTACTAGTCTTAAATCAATTTTTCAATGTGTCCTTGTGTAATAGTCAGGTAAATCTAGGTATATAAGCTATATAAAATTAATTTCACAATATTGCTTTATCTACTAGGTTTGGTGTAACAGTAATATTCGTTACTACACCAAAGGTTCCAAACACTGCATCACAATTACTGAGGCACTAAATAAACTGAACAGATTGAGAAGGATTCAGTAACAAAATTAGAAAGAAAAAAGTTGAAAATAAAATACTTGAGTAAAAAAATGTATGTTGAATAGTTTTATTGGAAAAAAAAAGATATTAATTATGTAGATGATGTTCCATAACCTAAAAAATATTTCGGAATGTTCTAGGTAACATTAATTACATCACTCTCCTCAACAATCAACGGTATCGATCCGATAAAAAAATAATAAAATCGTATTATTTACATATTTACAGATTGAGAAGGATTCAGTAACAAAATTAGAAAGAAAAAAGTTGAAAATGAAATACTTGAGGAAAAAAATGTATGTTGAATAGTTATATTTACTCAAGTTATGATTTTATTATTATTTTATCTGATCGATACCGTAAATCGCTGAGGTGAGTGATGTGATGACAGCTACCTAGGACTTTCCGAATTATTTTTTAATTTTTATTACATTATCTAAATCTACATCATTTTCATCTTTTTTTTTTTAATAAAATCTTTCAACATGAAAAAATTATCACTTATTTTATCTCACCTGCGGATATATGATGGAATCGGCCGATACTTGATGAAAATCCATAACTAACGTATTCCAAAAACACTTTATTGTGAGATTTTCACTAAATTGTTTTACAAAAACGCAACACGTGTTTCGCCATACAATGGCTTCATCTGGCGTGTCTCACCTGTGGATAAAAGAGGTGTTCCACAAGGAAATGTGCTAGGTCCTTTGAAAATATCAGCACCAAACTTGTCAGTTATGCTGATGATTCCAATCTCGTTTCACCTCTTGACAGTCATATAAATTTGGAAAGTCATATATTGAATGTTATATTTTTCATCATGTATGAAAATGTTAGGGGTCTATCTAGATGCCATGTTACGTTTTGGGGTGAAAGTACTACTCATTTGGATTGCTTAGAATAAAGACTATGTTAAACATGAACTTCACACTCTGGTAGTGATTTTTTCAAAAGTAATGTACCGTACCGCACTGTAACGTCCTCTTGATTGTGTCGATATGCTTGCGACCAGCGTTCAAATATCGTAATCGAATGCCATCGAAATCGGTAGCATTATTGTCGCTGCTTCTAGAGCGGCAGGAAAAATTGTGCATTCGCGCTCTCTCAGCTACGTCACGTTTGGTTTATGGTTAACCAGTGGCGGCCAGCGTTATTTTCTTTCGGGCATGATTTACAACAGTAATAAATTACCTACTACATATGGGATTTATATTTGTTTGTTTTTTTTTTCGTTTATGACAATAAATGAAAATTCATCATTCATAAACATATTCACGAGAACTTTTCTAGGAATAACTCAAACCTAATGTTTTCAAAATATAGACTAAGAAATACATGAAGAGGTCAACGTTACGTATATGGCCATCAAATTATACAATCATTTACCACTGACAATCAGAGAAGAAGGCAGACGGCATACTTATAAGAATCTACTTTTCTATTTGTTGGGTAACAAGGAATCATATGACGATTTTAGAAAAAAATAGAAGGATATTTGTTTGAAGGTGATTGACAATGTTTCATGATGAATTTCACTAGTTCGGACTTCCATTGTCTAATATACAGGGTGTAACTAAATAAGTGTAAAACATTTAAGGAGGTGATTACCCATCGAAAAAAAGATAGGATCTCTTATATGAAGAAATTTCATTGGAGCATCCCTTGTTAAGATACAGCCCCTTAAAGGGGGTATATCAAATTGGTATAACAATTTTTTTCACAAGCACTAAAAAAGTTACAATATTAAAATTAACCTGACGTTTTGTACTACCAAAAAGACATTCAGCCAGAAATTTATTTGGTTTACCCCATGGTTGTAAGGGGTGGAAAATGCAACCCCTAAAATTTTTTTCCAATGTAACATTTTGTCTTATCATTTGTTTACCATTTAAACATTCATTTCCGATAGCCTGTTTTGTTCTAAACAAAAAATGTCTCTTGGGTTTTTTGCCCAAAATAAACCAGTTCGCAGCAAAACATTATTTTAGGAACAACTACAGAGATACTGTTTAAAATCTGTTTAAAAAAAATCTGTTTTTCCGTTAACCAGCTGTCGCACCCCTACGAACGACAACCCTCAGAAGTCGAAACTTGTGCGAGCTAAGGATTAACGAGGTCTTACCTTTTAACGTGTGATTCCTAACACGGGTTGGACGGTAGCAAGTGAAGATCGATCGTTCAGACTAGGGCTTGAACCACCGACCAACACGGCAGTCAATTCGAGTGAGTGAACAAAGCACCCACGCCGAACCGCTTGGCTACCGACTGAATGCGAAAATTCGAAACTAATCTATCTAGTAGGTCGCTATTAGCCATAGTGACAATTAAATTGGTATGACGGTGTCAGTTTCTGGATTTTTGAAATTGAATTAATACTAATTGTGTGTTGTTGTTCTGTTTTTAATTTGTTACTTTAATAATTCACTTGTTATTAAAATGGCATACACAAATGAGGAAATGGCTGACATGCATTACGTTTACGGTCTGTCGCAGGGGAATGGGTTAGAAGCTCCTAGAAGATTTGCTGAAATGTATCCTCAACGGCGGCATCCTTCACATAGAATATTTGCTCGACTTCATCAACGATTACGAGAATATGGTTCATTCGACAAAAGAACGCAGGATTGTGGTCGCCATCGAGAAGTATGAACACCACAGCTTGAGGAAACAGTACTTAATTTGATTGAAGAATAACCTACTACCAGTACTAGAAAGATTGCTTTCCAGCTAAATGTTGATCATATGACGGTATTTCGAATTTTAAAGGAACAACTCTTATACCCTTACCATCTGCAACGAGTACAGGCACTGTTACCGCGAGACTTTCCGAACCGTCTTGAATTTTGCAATTGGATGCTGGAAATGATTAGAAGAAATTGTGACTTTCTGAAGACGATATAATTCACAGACGTAGTTTTTCTCGGGATAAGATTATTAATTTTCATAATTACCATATATGGGCTGATGAAAACCCTCACGCTATTGTTGAAACTAACGATCAAGAACAGTTTTCTGTTAACGTGTGGCTCGGAGTTATTTGGGATGAATTAATTGGGCCTCATTTTCTACCTCCTCGATTAAATGGTGAGGCATACGTTCAATTTTTAAGAGAAGTGCATCCAGTACTGCTGGAGGAAGTTCCTTTGGGCCTCAGAAGGGATATGTTTTTCATGCATGATGGGGCTCCCGCCCATTTCAGTCAAGTAGCACGTCAGCATTTAACTGAAACATATGCAAATCAGTGGATAGGTTGAGGAGGACCACAGAACTGGCCCGCTCGATCCCCGGATCTTAATCCTCTCGATTTCTCTATTTGGGGCCATTTACAGCATTTGGTTTATCGTACTCCTGTTCGCGATGTATTGGACTTAAGAAACCGCATCATCGATGCGTGCAGGGTAATCAGAGAGACTCCAGGAATATTTGAGCGAATACGTGGCTCAATGCGCCGACGTCTAGACGCATGCGTAATGTCTGAAGTTAGACATATTGAACATTTACTATGATTTCTACATGTTGTGTGTTTTGTTATTAATAAATTAGTTTCGTTTATTACCCTTTAATCGTTTAATGCAAGTGCTAACTACAAAATAACAATAAATCCAGTTCGCATTTATAACGATGTATCTCTGTAGTTGTTTGTAAAATAATTTTTTGCTGCGAACTGGTTTATTTTGGGCAAAAAACTCAAGAGACATTTTTTGTTTAGAATAAAACAGGCTATCGGAAATGAATTTTCAAATGATAAACAAATAATAAGACAAAAAGTTACATTGGAAATAAATTTTAGGGGTTGCGTTTTCCACCCCTTACAACCATGGGGTAAACCAAATAAATTACTGGCTAAGTGTTTTTTGGTAGTACAAAACGTCAGGTGGATTTCAATAGTGTAACTTTTTCAGTGCTTGTGAAAAAAATTGTTATACAAATTTTATGTACCCCGTTTAAGGGGCTGTAGCCCCTATGTACCCCCTTTGTGGGATGCTCCAATGAAATTTCTTTATATGAAATGTCCTATTTTTTCCGATGAGGAATCACCTCCAGTTACACCCTTTATAAAATGATTTGAAATCCCTGAAACAACTTAAAAAGAAGAATTAAAAATAAATAGCTGTAAATAACAATTATATTAAGCAAAAAACCTAAAATGAAGTAATAGTGAAATAAAATACAAGTAAAAATAAAACAATTGAGAAAAAAAAAGAAATACAAAATGAAAATAAAGATAAAAATAAAAAAGTTGAGAGATTTCAAGCCAAGTTAGTTCACGACGTTTCGATTGTTAGTATCTACAAACGTCTTCGGGTGATGACTGCACTGATTCCTCCGAGAGATAACTATTTATGGGTCGTTGGAGTACTTTCATTTATCCCCGCTTTTCATTTTTTCCGCTTCACTGGTTCAGTGGGAGATGACCGTTTGGCGGGAGTTTCCATATGGAAACCCATCATCAAGCGAAAAATGGCAAACTCCCGCCAAACGGTCAGCTCCCACTGAACCAGTGAAGCGGAAAAAATGGAAAGCGGGGATAAGTGAAAGTACTCGAACGACCCATAAATAGTCATCTCTCGGAGGAATCAGTCGTGTCGTCACCCGAAGACGATTGTGGATACTAACAACCGAAACGTCGTGAATTTACTTGGCTTGAAATCTCTTAACTTTCTTATTTTTATCTTTATTTTCATTTTGTATTTCTTTATTTTTATTTTTTATTCAATTGTTTTATTTTTACTTGTATTTTATTTCACTATTACTTCATTCCAGGTTTTTTTGCTTAATATAATTGTTATTTACAGCTATTTATTTTTAATTCTTCGTTTTTAGTTGTTTCAGGGTTTTCAAATCATTTTATATATTAGACACTGAAAGTTCGAACTAGTGAAATTCAATAGAAGGCTTGATCAGTTATCAAAATTTCCTTAATCTTAACAGTTATAGACATGATATATGCGATAGTATGTTTCATTGCATTTTAATCTTTATATGTCTTAGACAAATTAGTTTATATCTGTCTTACACGTTTCTTTTTTTACTAAGTTATACAAATATGTACTCTCACGAAATGATAAACCTTTGTTATTCTTTTGTTATATTTTCCATTCATTTATTTACTCGTATATCTTATTGACTTAAGTTTTCATATGTTCAATTCAAAGTCTATCTATTTGTCTATCTACATTGTAGATTATTTTTTATTCTTCTATTATTGATATGAATAATGGTTGAACTTGACGGAATGTTAGAAAAGTACTTTGAATAAAACAAATTCAGTTTTTTAACTTAGTTGTTTCTTTGCCATCAAAATTTTGCCTCAAATGAATCTAACAATAATGTCATAAATATTAATCTGGAGATCTACGACTTTTTGCGATACTGCGAGTATGGGTATTCCCCAATAGCTTTTTCTCGGGTAATTTTGAACGTTAGGTAACCTAACCTTCGAATATCCAATTGTTTTCAGATAAACACAATTATTAGTTCAAATTGTATCATAAATTATATTTTCAAAACAACACTAACATCGTTTTGTAGCTACATTGAAGTGAAGGAATTTTATTTTTATATGAATTAACAACTCTAGAAAAATAATTATTTATTCGAACTCTGCATCAAGAAATTTCAACAAAAGAGAAATATGAAATTAGTGTTCAGTATTTTGTTTATGTGAACACCTTACATCATAATTACGAGATAATAGAGTGAGTATTGAACTAATTATTAAAAGTTTATTGGATTGAGGTAGATCTTTTGAAGTCTCTGCTGGAAAAGCTAACTTGGTAACAATATTAATTTGGTCATGTTGGTCATGTTGACCAACACTAAATTTATAGAAGTGATAGTATTACTTTTGGAAGACCCTATACCACTATCCAATGAAACGTCTCGTTGAAAAGTAGCAGAAATCCTTGATTATAAATGGAATCAGTGAAATAAATCACAAAAGGAGAAATGCACAAACACACAATTTTATTTTTTATGAATAGAAAAAAGTTGAATCAGCTGCAGAAGCTTTGACATTAAGAGAAACATTTTTTCTTAACCTAACATAAATGACATTTTCTTGACATTATCCTCCAAATTCATCAAATTATTATAATGAGTAATTTGAACGGAAATTCGAAAAGTGATGTTTTGAGATATCCAGAAGATAGCAGTAAATTTTCAGTGTTGAAGAGTAGGTCAGAAAATAGTTCCAGGTCGCTTAGAAGTAAATCAACCAGAAACAGTGCCGAAGTACACGGAAGTAGAGTATCGATTTTCAAGGAACATGGGGGTTTGGGTAGGAGGTATTACGATAAGCTCGGTCATGAACTCGACAGAATCCTTCAGGTGAGTGATTCACTTCAGAAAATTACTCAACATGATTTCATTTTGAAGTAGGATTCATTCACTAGTTTCAAGTCATGAATCATAAAGAAGAAAATCTCACGATACAAGTATAAAAAAGGGGCTTTACACGATACGATAAATCGTAACGATTTCTTGTCAAATGTCACTTACTTGGTCTTGCAAAGTCCTGGATGTTCAAGAAATGAAGACGGTCGAAATACCACAAACTAGGTTTGTAGATGTCATCCGCACCAGCCCCAAATTTCTCAGAACTTGTGTGTGTGGTGTGTGTGCAAGCACCCGCTACCAATAAAATATCGTCCGATTTTATACTGGCCGTCCAAAATCGGTGCGTGTGCTACTAGCGTTACGCTAGCGTTACGCTAGTTGCACACACACCGATTTTGGACGGTCGACTTTGTACCGGTCGTCCAAATTCCAATAGTGACCAACGTGTGGGAACGGGACCTTGCACACATGCCTACCGGTGATCGTCGCCAGTAAAATACCGGTGAGCAGCCGTCCACTGCCACTGTATCGCCGGCAGTACCGGGAAGTAGTGGCGTACATGACTAAATACACTCTTGCATACTCACCGGTTTTTTACCGACCATTCCAGTGTCGAATGTTCGGGGAAATTGTAGTTACTACGCATTAACTTCGTTCTGGTAGTGCGTGCTAATAACGATAACAAAGCAACTGATTATTATTTGACCGATAAGAATACGGTGAGTGTGCAAGCACCCGCTACCAATAAAATATCGGCCGATTTTATACTGGCCGTCCAAAATCGGTGTGTGTGCAACTAGCGTTACACGTTCCAACATATCGTTACGATTCCCAGAAATTGATGCCGGCCGGCTTCAACCATCCACTCCAATTCCAATAAATCGCTACAATCTTCCGTTTACACACAACGATAAATTGTAAAAATCTGATCGTTACGATACATTGATACAACTTATCGTTGCTTGTAAAGCCCCCTTAAGTGTTCCCATTGAAAGTGATTGATCCAGATCATGACGTATTATCTGAAGTAATAAAGCAATTCCTCTGATACTGATCATTTTTATTGATAACCATTCATTGTTGTTCATATAAGTGAATGAATGATTATAAATGAATCAATAGAAAAGACCAAACAATAATCAGTTGAAGTCAATTCGAAAAACGAATTCTTTTTTTTTTTATCATGATTTTATTAGTACACCTCAATATAGGTAATGAAAATTTAGTCACAAGTTGAAGCATAACATATCGCTATCATCATTCATATAATTATGACAATCCAAAGGGACGAAACGGTTCATATTTGGCTGATTTTTAAAGGAATTGTATCTCCTCTATGCTCTCCTCCTCCTAGCATAAAAAATTATGTAGAAACATGTAGAAATTTTTGTATTAATTGAGATCGAATATGGTTATGATCCACCGCTTGGAATATATCAGCTGAAACATAAAAACTGTACCTAACGTTTTCCGGTATTTTGTTGGAAACGGCGGAAATGTGGGATTCACACGAGTGAAAAAAATTACCACTTGTGTCATATAGGATTGGACCATTCATCAGCGAGCTGATTAAAACGGTTGGTAATATTTCTCTGATGACTCCCTTGCAAAGGAGGGTGCTGCAAGCAGCTCATCAGACCAGAACCTGTCATTGGCGTCGTTTTAGGCTTTGCCAAACAAACATTGAACACCTGGATAGCAAGAAGATTTATGAACTTTTGGCAGGCTCACTTCAAGGCGTTTATTCGAAGCTTGATAACAAACGGTTGTTGGACTACAGTAGGGCTGAACTTCGATGTCTAACAGGCCTTCTTACAGGTCACTGTCATTTGAATCATCACATGCAGAGACTTGGACTGTCGGAAGACAGTGTGTTACGCCTCTGTCTGTTCATTACAGGTAACAAATTACATATCCTTCGCAGCATGATGAAGAAGGAAACCACATCGAAATTAACAAGAACATAATTAGGTTGCACATGCAAAGTTTTTATTTTCTTGATGAATTGGGTTGAGTCACTAATGAAAGATTCATCTTTTCCAGCGGGAACCAGTGGCATTGAAATGAAATGAAGGTGATGGTTTGGCTTGTGTATCTCAGGAAGGTCGTAAAGACTAGGTGGTAAGGTTTCAGACTTTCAAAGCTGACGCTTGTCTTCAGTTGGAAGTGAAGGGTATTTGTATTTTCATTAGTATCTCGGCTTTAGGGTCTTGCTTGAACATTGTGTAGGTTGCTAGGTCTAGAAGATTCAGTATTTTCTATTGATAGTCTTTAGTGTTCAGAACTGACATGGCAATGTCTTTTTCCGCAGAAAGTATCATAATCTCCTTGTCAGGTTCCAATTATTCAAAAGTTGCACATTCTTCGGTGTTGATATTCGATTTCAGCGGCTTGCTGTACTGAGGAATACGCGCATATTCTCCTCCACTACCTCTTATGGCAAAACTATCTCGATTGTCATTTTTTTGTTTCAGATGGGCTGAGACTTCAAGTTTTCTCGTAGTAACTCGTTTCCTTTGGAAATACTCCCGATGATACCCTGTATGTCTTTCAATATGTTTTTTAACCTCATTGATAACGTTCATTACACAAATACTATCGAGGCCTCAGTATTTATTTTTTCATTCAAGAATTCAATCACTTTGTTTTTAAGGTAGACATCGTATCCTCTATAACGGAAACAAAAGGATCAGTGCGAGGAAGAAGCATAAAGTTGGCCTTAGAAATGAAGGATAGAGGTGTGACGGAAAATGATATCATAGTGATCTACAGCAGAAACCATGCGGACCAAACAATCGCTGTCCTTTCTACTCTATTCCTTGGGGCAATAGTAGCCCCTCTTGACCCAGAAATCAGTCACAAGGAATGTTTGGAAATAGTAAAGAAATTGAAACCGAAGATGTGTTTCACAGATTCTCGGACAATTAGCCAGATAGAAAGGATAGTGAACACGCTCAATTACAGCACGGATATCATCAATTTTGGTCAAGACAACCCGGGTGTTTCTCAATTCAATAAGTTATTGAATCACAAAGAAGACGAACGCTTTCGACCAACGTTTGTAGAAGATGCATGGGAATCAGTTGCGTTCATTCTGCCTACTCAAGGTACCACCGATGACCCTAAGCTCGTCTGCTTGTCCCATCACAACATTGTTGTGCAGACCATGATTTTTCAAGATATTTTCGAATATCCAGAAAAAGTTTTGTCATTCTTTCCATTATCATGGCTGCTTCAAACGACTCTTGTATGTGTTTGCTTTGAATCTCCCACCATCAGAATACTTCCTGGGCCTTTCACGGAACGGAGTGCATGCAAAATAATTCAGGATTTTCGGATTGGACACGCTATATTTGGAACTGACTGGGCAATTAGATTGGTGACCAATGTGGCTATAAAGGTAACAGTATTCAATAAAATTTCATACTGATAGTTTGATATAGGCGGTTTCGTGACGAAAGTGATCTAAAAAATAATTCTGGGCATGGGTGGTACTCAATATTTTACAGTGATGAAGTGATTCGAATTGTATACAATATACAATTCGAATTGTATATTGTGTGTATATAATACACTAAGAAATGGATGAATATAAGTTATTTCCATCTGTTAGTTTCGGACAAAAAGTAATCCACAGAATAAATACACTTCTTTACAAGTATATCTTTCAGGCTATTTTCAAAAACATTCAAGGTAGGGGCTTTGGTAATATAATTCTTTATAATTCGTAGGGCTGTGGCGATATTGGGAGAATTACATCCTAATTTATAGTCATTATATGGTTTATGTATATATATATATATATATATATATATATTATTCTTCTGACGAGTATTTACTTGGTGTTTGTTTTTAACAAGTTCAAAAGAACATTTATTTGAATAAACATATAAACATAAACGCAAAGTTCAAAGATAAATAAACTTGGTAAAGTTGCTAACCTGAATCTTTTGAACAAGTCCACACATGAATAGGTACTAAATAATTACTTTCGCAATTGTTCTGGTTTTTGTTTTTTTGTATCAAGAAGACTTTATGACCATAAACGGACCAGCCCCAGAAAATTATTCCATATCGTAGGCGTGTCTCTACGAGTAAACAGAAATAAGGTGCTGCTCATCTAGGACAGTACGTAGGTTCTTAAGCATGTACATCAGTGTTTTCAACTTATTATAAACATATGTGCAGTGATTTCAGGGTTTCATCAAGATACATTTCTAGGAATTTAACTGTCTCATCTTGCTTAATAATGTTTAGTTGAAATGAATATTTGTCACTGAACCATCTGCTAGCATCATTCAATACATTTGGATTCAAGAGAATCATCTGATTTTTCATACATCAAAAATGAAGTATCGTCGGCATAAATGGACATCGCTTCTGCAGAGATACACCCAATTTCAGTTAGATATAATATAAAGAGTATAGGTCCCAATATGGACCCTTGCGGTACCCCATGTTTGACATCTACTTAATTATTAATAATATGATGTTTTACTGAATGGTTAGGATAGAAAATAATGACATATTGCTTCCTGATTTTGAAGGAAGTTTCTATCCAATTTAAAGGTCCTTCGCATTGCAGAATGATAGTGGGTAAATACTCGGTAGCTACTATCTACAACTGGAGTCGTTACCTCATTTGTTCGACCACTGCGATATTCGTCTTGACACTTGTACGGCCTCGTTTAAACCCTGCTACCCAATATTTCACTGTTGTAAGCGAAGGAAAAGACTCACCCGGAGTAGAATCCAGTTCAGTTTTCATATTGGTTGGGGTGGGACCTTTCAAATGAAAGTATTTTAACACTTACCGATGGCCAATTTTCTCTATTATCACAAATTCCCCGAAGACGTTGGCTATTGATGGCTGTCAAACACATACTAAACAACGCAGCGTCTTTAAACTTGAAACATATGATTCATAGATTGTGTACTTTCTGATACAGTGATATTTTTCAAACGAGTACTGCCATCTCTAGGTCAGGCCGGGTACTTCTGGGATCACCTTCGTATATTCAGGATTTTGGTAACTATTCGACAAGTGAAATCATCAACCTGTCAAGCAATATGAATTTGAATTAGTAGTTACTTCATACAGACTGATACAGCGGAGTTCATATTTCCGAATTTATTCATTTCTCAGGTATTCAACTACGAAGGTGATATTTGACCTTCCACAAAGCCATAGCTCACTATGATGCTCATCGTTGATCAGATCAGATCTTTATTTTAGCTTTCTTATATCTAACCTGTCTTGTATTTTTCTTCTTACTCTCAGTCCATTCTTTCGGATGCTATATTTATCAGTGGAAGAATTTATTATCACTTCATGGTTGTAGGCTCTTTCGTAACTGAAACATCATTGATATGAGAATGTATACCTTCCACTGTCCTTTTTTTTCAGCATCGGTGATATGTGCCTCCCCTCTGGCGATTTGTGCCTTTTCTAGGACGTCACCAATCTTTCGTCTATCCACAAGTTGCTTCGATTCAGAAGCATCACACTCTTCATCTTCGTTTAGTGAATTCCTTCTTCGTATAATAGCATTTTACCTAGTTCATTGTTTTCAACTTTTTGGCTTTATAGTCGTGATTAAAGTCCTACCTACAAATGTGGAACTGGTGTTCACATTGAAAACAATCTTCATCTTTTGTATGAGAATAAATGACGAATGAGTAGTAGGCGATATCAGAATTACGGTTCTGATCATTTTAAAATACCGAGGATTTTTTTGAGCATACAAATCATGGTACGTGTTGGAGTTCATTGAATATAGTCGTAAATAGTTGGACGTATTTCATTTTTGATTTTAAACAGAACACTTCTATTCTCAGTTTTTTTCACATATACTCGTAGTAAGAGGACTTACTTGAAAACTGTCTGTGAATCAAATTATCTAAAAGAACAATTAGTTCAGGCCAGTCCCAGATGAGCAGATGGGGAATAACAAATATGTTGTATGTCTTTCGGTTCAGCCTAGTTCGAGGAATGATACTCTGAAAGGAATTCGATTTTTAATCCTATAAAATCATCGACTTCATGTTAATGATGGACACTACCATTCACTGACGAAAAGCAAAATAGCCCGAAACCGGTCTGCAAGTGTGTCCGTTCCAAAGAATGAAAATCGCAGTCGTATCGCCAACAGCTCATACAGGAATTAAGCTTGTCGCCCACTTGTCCGGCACAGCACAGCACGGCCCGTCCCGTAAAAATACGGATAGGATTGGAACAACGAAAATGAATGGACAACCGCCCACTAGCCTGGCACGGCACAGTCAAGAGCGTCCGCCGCCGGAAAGAGTTCCAGCTCTGGCTAATTGCACACACACCGATTGTGGACGGCCGATTTTATACCGGTCTTCCAAATTCCAATAGTGAACGGGCCAGGTCCCATTCCCTACCGGTGATCGACGCCGATCACCGGTAGGCATGTGTGCCAGGTACCGTTCCCACATGTGGTTCACTATTGGAATCGGTGTGTGTGCAATTAGCCTATTCGATCGTGTCCGGCAAATAACGGTACGTGCTGTGACGGACTGGCCAAGTGAGCGTGTCGCCGGCCAGTGCTTGCCAGCATCAACTTGTCCAAACGTGCCTGGGAAGTTTCTGTCTTTCTGTTTGTTTTGCTATTCCATCAGTTGTCAGCACTGTGCCTGATGGTACCGATGAAAATGGACGAGGAAAAATTGAGTTGCTTGTTAAGACAGACTCTAGATTATCCAGAAGGTCTGAAAATTTGCCTGGAGTCATTGAGAAATACTGGAAAATTTTCTCCTAGTCTTCTTTCAGGTCGTTGAAAATATGATGAAACTCTCCCAGATTTCCCCTCTTTCGATTAATGGGATGGACCCACAATATTTTTTTGTGACTATTTTCTTCTTCATTCAATAATGTGTCAATTGTAATGACAACTTCTTCGTCAGCACTAGTGATAGACATGTTTCTGTCACCGCTCGATGTGAACTGAAATTCCCTTGAAATAGAACAAACAGCACCTTCAGTATGCTGGTTGTAGCTGTACTAGTGAGCGATGCTACTAACCGTCGCCATTAGGCGACGGACAGCGCCGTGCTCTGCGACAAGTTTTACTTCTGTGAAAAGTCCTGTAATGACACCTGTTGGATATAATTAAACCCCTTCGTGGTATTACCCAGGGGAGTAGTTGTTTCCTGTATGTCCATTAACCTACAGTGTCGGTGAGTTGAGACTGGCCTGAACGAATTGTTGTCTTAGATCATTTGTATCACATTTTCCATGTGACTATCAATTCAGAAATGATCTGTATAATCTTCTTACTATTCTTGATCAACTGCATTGCCATTTTTCCGAAAGCCCAAATTTTACATATTTTATATTGAAGAAGGATACAGAAGAAGGATACGGAATAAAAACAACAATCAATTTTACGAAATTTTATCTAAGCTCCTGGTCAATGTAAAAGTGTTTGACGTATCAGAAGTACCGAAATGAGCTATTACATGTCATCAAATATAATAATGATAATAATACATTTATTGATCCCAAGAAACATAGTAGGGATAATACATATTGAAGAAAAAAAACCCCTCATTCTATTCGGAATTCAAATTAAGGTTTAAGTTATACTACATAACACATGGTCTTAAAAGTCCCGGGCCTATGAAAGAAAATCATTCCAGCGCCGCTCTAACATTTCAGTACCACTTTTGTAGAACGATTTATCTTTTACCTCAAAATAGGCATCAGTTTTAGCAATAATCTCTTCATACTATTGATCGTAATGTTTTGTGTGATAAACTTCTATACTACGGTTTTTCTCAGAAAGCTTGTGGGCTTATTCGTAACTATTTATCGGAACGATGTCAGTCGGTAGTAGTAGGTTCGTTAAAGTCAGATGCCCAAATAGTGAATTACGGAGTACCTCAAGGTTCAATCTTGGGACCTATTCTTTTTTCCATCTATATCTCGGATTTTCATGAGTGTCTGAAGTTTTGTACTATCCACCACTATGCCGATGATACTCAATTATACCTAGACTTTACGAGCAATTCAATCCTTTCAGCAACTTCTCGAATTGAAGAAGACTTAACATCTTTATACAATATCTCAACCTCACATAATCTCACACTTAACCCTTCGAAATCAGTAGCTATGCTTCTCGGAACGAAATCAAAACGTGAACAGCTAACACAAAATTTTCAAATCAGTTTAGCAGGTATGCCGTTAACCTTTGTGAGTGAAATCAAAAACCTAGGTATTTGGTTTGATGTTGACCTAAGATTTACCAAGCACGTCAGCTATCTCTGTCAGAGCTCGTTCAATATTCTGAGACAGCTGTATCCTAGTCGTGATTTGCTATCTACTAAAATGAAACTTGAGTTGTGCGAATCGCTGGTGATATCTAAATTATCATATTGCGACAGTATTTATGGTCCAGCACTTCTACAGGCTGATGCAGCTAGACTACAAAAAATTCAAAATTCTTGTTTACGTTTTTCTCATGGAATACGTAAGTTTGAACATATCAGTATGAAATTTAAAGAAACAGGATGGCTCAAATTAGATAACTGTCGAAAACTCCATTTACTTACATTGACACACAAAGTTATAACGATGGTTAACCTACGTATCTCCTCAATAAACTTACTATGTTCAAACACCTCAATAGGGTGAACACAAGGAAAAATAATATTCTAGTTATTCCCAAACACTCAACTGCACTGTACCAACGTTTCTTTTCATATTCTGCACGTAAATTCTATAACACTCTTCCCAAGGAGTTTTGGAACTTCTTTTTATACAATTTTAAGAAGAAATTGAAAAATCTTACTTCAGTCACTATAGAGTTGCTTTAAAGACGGACCTGTATATGATTATTGTTTACGCTAGGGTTATGAATGAATGTTAATTAGTGTTTACTAGGGTGAAAATATTTTAGAATTTAGGCACATATTTATATTTAGAATTAAATTATTACTTTTTTTTATATTTAAATTATTATTTGAAAATTTATTTTTCATTTGATTTGTACTTTTATATTTTATACTCACACGAGTATAAATTGTTCTGGAAATAAGTATTTTTGATTTTATATACGCTAATACTCAAATTTTACTTTTTTAATTTTCTATGATTCACTTATATTTTTATAGTCTTCTATGATTCACCTATATATTTTTCTTTTTTTTTTTCGCTAGGTTAAGTTGAAAAGCAGCCTAGGCTGATACTTCACCTTTTCATTGACCCTTAATTATTGTTCTAAATTTTTGTATTTCATTTTTTATATTATGTCGATGAATAAAGACGATTATTATTATTATTATTTATGAGATCTACGAACAACCAGTAGTCACTGGGAGCTAAATCTGGCGAATACGGTGGATGTGGGAGCAATTCGAAGTTCAATTTATGTAGTTTTGCGTTTGTTTTGATTGACTTATGAGTCGGTACGTTGTCTTCATGGAACACATTTTTTTCTTTGTCATATGCAGCAGTTTTTTTGAAATTTCGGCTTTCAAATGCTCCAATAATGGTATATAACATACTCAATAAGCAGTGTTTTGTGTTAAGAAACCTGAAAAGAATTATGTACTACTCTGGTCTACTTTTATATTACCATGGACAGACTCAATCAAGAATTAACTATGGGATTATTGTTTGGGGAAATTCTCCACCTGCACACAATGTTTTTGTAACGCAAAAGAGAATTATTAGAACCATTGCGAACGCATCGCGAACATCATCGTGTAGAACATTATTTAAAAAAATTTAAATTTTGTCTCTACCTACTCCCTACATTCTGGAAGTTTTGTTGTACATCTATAAAAATAAAGATTTTTTCAAACAAAACCAATCTTTTCATGAATATAATACCCGCATCAAAACATTCTTTCACATACCCAAAACACGTTTATCTCTACGTCTGAACGCGTTTGAGATTTTGGGGCTGAGATTATACATATAATGCACCTCCGGAGTTTTTCAAAATTATAACCAAGGAACCCACTTTTAACGGAGCTTTCTCATAGTCAAATGCTTATGTAATAAGAAATCAACACGTTCGTTTGATATCTTTACAATATCATCTAACTCACGCAACTTCACTTTTCGATCATTCAAAACGATTTTGTTGATTTTTATATGTTTTCTGGTGATACTGCTTCATTTGGACGTCCAGTGCGTTCTGCACCATCTGTGTCTCTACGACAACGGTTGAAGTCAAGCAAACCAACGTTTAATTGTTGATTCTGATAGAACAGAGTCCTTATAACACTTTTCAAGCTTCGCTTGAACTGTATATTTTCCCATCAAGAAGCAGTGTAGAATTAAAACACGAAATTGTTTTTGAAAATAACAAAAGTAGTGTCACTCTTAAGAACAATAACTCACGAACTTATGACTAGAATATCATGCTTCTTTGTGAACATTAGTACTAACTGAAAAAGCGGCGAATGCAATAAGACTAGCGCCATCTATGGGTTAGTCCCGAGACTTTTCAGCCCATGGAGTATTTTGTCCCATCGCTATTGTTACTCATTTTAATTATAAATAATGATATATATACATATATCTCGTTTCTAGGATTTCGATATGACCTGCCTCAAATGTGTTATGGTTGGCACAGTCAATACGACTAAATATGACATAAAAACCTTGAAGGCATTGTTACCTCATGTGAAATTTCTTCAGAACTACTGCTTGACAGAAACAGGATGTGTCGCAGCTACAAAATTCAAAAATTACAATGTTTCCCTGGACAAGCCGATGTCAGTAGGAACTTTATCTATCAACTGCAAGATTCGTGTGGTAGATTTGAGTTCTAAAGAAGTTCTTGGCCCTGGCAAGTTTGGAGAGATTTATTTTCACGGAGATGGACTCATGTTGGGGTAATTCAGTATTTATTGATGACATTCTATTCACTAATGAATACGGAACACTTGACCTCCCATGTCTCGGTAAGGATTTAGGTGTGATTGAGATAGCTAAATTTTTCAGTATATTTTATCAAAGAATTATTTTTCAAAATAATATTATACTGATGATGTTACAACCAACAAAACTCACTCATTCACGACGACCAGCGGCGACCGGCGTTATTTTTTCAGGAAATGGTTTGAAACACTATTCCCTTTACGGAGGTAGTTCGCCCCTAACATACCTTAAGCATATTGTCTTACGCCCCTAGAAGTAACATCACGACCCATATAAGGATTCAGTTGCTCTATGTGGACAACTTGAGACTTGAATTTGGGTGACAATTGGATTATATACACCAGATCGTTCATCTTTTTGTTTATCAAGTAAGGTCCTTGTTATGGACCTTATGGTCCTTGTCTGCAATTTGTGACAAAAACCTTCGCCACGATGGTGTTGGTAGAGCCACATTGCATCGACCTCCGTGAAGCTCATCGGCAGCGACATGTTGGGAGCTCCGGTATGCCATCAGAAAAAGAGGAACTAATTCATCCCAGACTCTTTGGTTTCTGGAGACAAATATCGAGAGGTAGTTATTTATGATGCGATTATGCGTCTCGACTATTTCATCGGACTGTGAGTGGAGAGGCATTGTTCTTGTCTTTTTCATTCCCAATAAAGTAATAATTTCCTTCCATGAATCCGATTCATGAAAGGCCCTGCTCCCACTGTAACTCATGTCCGGCAATGATGTTCTGCAACAGAGCAACAGGCTACTACTTCAGGCCATTTGGAGAAATAATCCATCACATCCATGAGGTATTTGTTAGCGAATGTGGTCATAGGAAGTAATCCCAAAATGTCAACTCAAACTTTCTGTTTGCCTTGTCTTCTTTTCTATTATTTATTTCCATTCTATTCACTCCGAAATCGCCTCCAGTGCTACCATCGTGGAGAGGTTTGAGTATACTCAGGATACACGTCTTTGGAAGGATTTCCTGAAAGTGGGTTTTTCCATTTCCTAGTGAGTGGGTCATCTCGAATACACATGGGGTCCCATTTGAGTCAACAACCATTTTTCTCCTGACCGTGCTTGAAAATCTCTTGCCATTTCGGTCTCACTCCTTTGTCAATACATTCTCGTACAGTTTTCAAAACAGGATTCTCCTTCTGCGCTAAAATGATCTCTTTTTTCGTCGTGAAGGTAGTATCAACTTTGAAAGCTGTTAATGACAGTACTACACCATGATCAGGTGATTTCCTTCATCTTCTGTCCGTATCCCTGGACAAGAGACCCTTGCAGGTTGCTACCCTCTGAGTCAGAGGGAACCCAAAGCGGCTGGAATTAGGGGAGCTTATCTCCCTATTAGAGCTGTCCATAAAGGAGTCTCTGCCCGCTATCTTGTCAAGTTTGGTGGAATGTTCTTCTCCTGGTAACTGAGTATCCTTGTCCTCTTGGCGTTGACAAAACTTGCATCCGGATGTCAGGCTTGGTCTTCTTGGAAGAATATCTACTATTCCGTGATCCTCTCCATAATGATGTAGAATTTCGAAATCGTGACTTTGTTACACCTGGCTTTTTGTCCTGCTGGGGTTTTAAAGTTGAGGAGCCACCAAAGTGCTGAATGGTCAGACCTGATCAAGGGTATACGGCCATATAAAGAGGAGTGGTAGAGGTCCACCACTGCAAGGAAGTCTTTTCTCGTGACGCAGTATTTTCCCAGGGACTCACCGAAATAGCTAATGCTTGTACTGCTCCTATTCTACGTCGACCTAGCTTTCTTAGTCACTGACACAACATGTGACAACCAGAGGCTGATAAATTCTTTCTCCAACATGTCTTCAACAATAGATGAAGCTTCGTCCTGCTTCGCGCCTCGATGGTTGGCGTCCGATGTTAAAGTAAATCCGTACGACCAATGATTTTGCCATTCATAATCATATCATCCTCTTCTGCTACGAATCGGGTGCATAGTTCTACTTCAGAAAGATGGCTTCACGTTTTCCTGAATGAGTCGATGAGTTTCTTAGCGGGTTGTTGAGCACACTGGCATTTTTCACAATCGGTTCGCAGGTACTTATTAGTTGCCTTTTTTTTGAGAGTTACCGTGTTATTATTAGGGTTGATTATTCTTACTGGAATGATTTGATTATAACTATTTACGAGAGACCTGGCGAAGAAAATTCCTGCTTCAGAGCCGTTGGATGGTTATATCAATGCTGTGGGCCAGACGCCAGAATCAGCAATTTCCGCTTGAATTCATTTCTTGGTATTTGAAGGGATTTTCGAATCTTTCAATATAAACACCCAGGCGCTACTATAAGGCTGAGAGAGCACGTCGGTCAGAATTTCCTTATTTCCTTTTTTCAACCGTTTGTTTCTTATGTCCACCACGAGTCCATAGAGGGACATGATGTCTAGTCCCAAAATGAATTTGTCGTCGAAGTGGGCCACCAATACCTCACTTGTGATGCACTGTTTGGAACCTTTGGTGTAATAATTACTGGAGTTTTTTCTCAAAACCGAACCATTATTTCAACACCTTGATACGTGATTCGATCACCAAGTGATCATCTTCAAGGGGAAGATTAAATTGGAAAACACTCCAGTAATGTTCATTAACTAATACCTTAATTTTCATTTGGCAGTTTCCTAGCCAACGTCTCACTTCAGCTTCTCCATAGACCGTCAACCTAATGTGAATGGCTATTTCCAGAACGGGTATCTATTGACAATTTCTTCAAACTGCTATTGATGAAGGTGGCGGTTCTCATTATTGACCTCGTTGCTCCAGTATCGATAGTGAAAATGCAGTGGTGCACTCTTCTCGGATTCTGAACGTGATCGACAGTCCCGTCCTCAATGCCCCTCTCTGTAACAGTTATAGCATATGGGCCACACTCTTTGCCTGAGAGCGGTTTCATTTCTCATCAAATATTTCTCAAGGAGTTGCTTCAGACCTGCCATGAATCGATCTGTTCATTCATCTTCCTTCTCGTTGATAGTCCGTTGTTGACGCGAAGCATTTTTGGCAGCTTCCAGTTCTAGGGTATGAATGATGGCTTCATTTAATTTTAATGACGGGTTACACTCAGCAACTGCTGCAGCTCCGTGTGATGAATCCCATCGATGAAACCATGGGCGCTAATCCAGTGGGTGAAGTTATCGAGTGCTTCTGGATAGGCGAGTCTTACCAATCTTTCGAATTCAGCCCCAAACTCTTGCAGACTTTTGGATGAACCTTGAGTTCTTAACCTGCAGTTGAGCTTGGTAAACTTGTTGTAGGTGCTCACTAGCATACCTGACCTCCAAAGCTAATACTACTGCTTCATTATTCTTCTGCTTATTCACTAGAATTTTGGAGGCGTTTCCGCGTACTACCAGTATGAAAGCCGTTCTCACTTTTAAATGTTCCATTCTATACGCGTAATACATTCAAAACTGTTTCAGGTATTTCAAAGAAACAGAAAAAACATTGGCTTCTTTAGATAGGGGATTTTTCAAAACAGGCGATAGGGGAATGTATGATGAGGATGGATGGCTTTACGTAACTGGAAGAATTGAAGACATGATAGAGAGAGCTACTACCAGTTTCTCGCCCTTGGAATTGGAAGATGTTATCTTAACGCACCCCTACGTAAAAGACGTAGTTGTTATAGGAAATTACAAAGAGCTGGTTGCAGTCGTCAAGCGAAAAGAAAATAAGGAACTGTCTGCTGAAAAACTACAGAAGTATGTCAGCATTGAACAACACTATATTTGACTCCTGTAAAGTTAGCATAATCACTATGGATTCTCATATTTAATTTAAAACTATAATTTTGGGCTAACTTTGAGCTGAATTTTCCGCTCTTTATATAACGGTAGGATTGGTCAAACCAATCACGAAGATATAATTTGAATTTGAACCGATTTTATGATCCCACTTTCCTCTGTCATTAATGTTTCATGTTATGTTTTTTTTAGGATAGCAGTGAGTTTTCATAATTTTACTGTTAGCTGGCGGCACTTAATCGAAATCATTCACTTTTTAAAATTTTTGAATTTGAGATAGGCTTATCCTCAGTTCAGACTTTTTATCAACTCTTTGATTTCTATAATCTACTCCGCGTTCAGATTGAATGGTTTGCCGATTACTTCAAGCGCATAATATTTTGATAATATTCTCCAAGAAGGTAGAAATTGAAATTTAGTTAGCATTTGAGACTCGTTTTAGACTTCATTTTTCTCTGATTTTAAATCAGTTTTTTCATAGGTATGGGTTCACTGTTGAGCTGGTTGAACAGAATAAAAACCCTTTTCTCCATAAATTTTAATTTGCAATAATTCTAGGCTCATTTGATGCTCCTTCATTGCATTATCTAACACTTTTTTGTTCCTCGTTTGAATTTAAATATTTGGGTGTTTACATTAGGCATATGCAGGAAATTAGTTCAGAGCAGATTCATGGAAGTTAATTTTTCTGTATTGATAATGTTTGATTTTCAAAGGCAGGGTTTCTCAATTCAGAGTACTGAATGAGTTAGAAACAATAGTATCTATCATACGTGATGGAATTGATCGATATTTGATGAAAATCCACAACGTATTCAAGTAAAACCTCATTGAGATATTTTCACTAAACAGCTTACAAAACCGCAACAAGTGTTTCACTATGCAATAGCTCCCTCAGGCATGTTTATACTGAACACGGGGTGTTTCTGATAAAGCTATTGTATAGTGAGACACGTGTTGGGTTTTGTGAACTGTCTAGTAAAAATATATGCCATGTTCATACTGAACAATTCTGAGGAACCTATTGTATAATGAAACACATGTTATGGTTTTGTACACTGTATAGTAGAAATTTCACATAAAGTGTTACTTGAAAATGATGTACAATTATTTCAAGTAACGAATGTGGTAAAACAATAATTCCAACTATTTTTTTTCTTGAAATTTCAAATACTAATACTGTATATTAGAATACAATTTCCATCGTATTTGGTTGGAAGTAGTCAACGTTGTTCCTAGTTTCTTCATGACTTTATTTCACAGAGAGCCACCTGCACAGTGTTTCATTTTGATTTCTATTGTTGAAAATATGAAGTTTTCATTCAACATCTATAGTGTACCCACAGACCTAACAATATATCTTTAACAATTTTATTTTCATCGATGTAATCTCCATCAAGAGCCACACAATAATTCCAGCGCCACTCTAACATTTCAATATCACTTTTGTAAAACGATTTATCTTTTGCCTCAAAAAAGGCCTCAGTTTCAGCAATAACCTTTTCATTCGAGGGAATTTTTTCAACGGTGAGCATTTTTTGAGACCTGCGAATAGCCAGTAGTTACTGGGAGCAAAATCCGATGGATGTGGAAGCAAGTCAGAGTTCAATTTATGTAGTTTCAAAAAAACTAATAAATAGAGTTTATTCTATGATTTTCACTATAAGGGTTTTATAAAAACCGCGACACGTGTTTCGCTATACAATAGCGCTATTAGGCCAGGCGTACTATGTTGAAAAATGCTGATTTTTCAGAAAAATTCCTTACAGGGTAAACTCAACGGAAATGAGTTGGGAAGGTAGTCAGTAATGTTGGGACAAAAATTCAACAGCTGAATGTTTGCAGGGGCGGAGGGGTGGATGTGAAAATAGGTGAAAAACGGTTTTTCGCGGTTTGCGGACAAAATAATTGCTTAGAGAAAAAAGTTGAATGAGAAATTAGTAAATAATGAAAAAATCTATAACTTTTGTATTCATACTTTTTTCACATAACGTCAAAATTTTCGAGTAAAACGCAAAAAACCACCTTTTTCGTTTTTCATTTGACGAAAAAAAGGCATATCACTATGAAAATTTAAGCAATTGTACTATTTTTGATCACAAACAAGAAGCAATTTTTTTTTTGCGATAAGTTAATTAGTTTCTGAGAAATTCGCGTTTTTCGAAAAAAAAAAACACTGTTTTCGAGTTAGTCAAATAGGTTTTTTTTTTGGCCAACAACATACCGCTCATTTTTATCGTAATCACATCAGCTTTCAGATGAAAAAATAAAAATATACTACTTCAAATAAAAAAAATTGTTTAAAATGCAAAAAACTGAAAAAATGTGCTTGTTAATGTATGTACACTCCCTAATTCGCTCTTCTTTACCTACAAATGTTAATTTGAATTTTGTAGTTCATGTTCAGAGATCAAAGCATCATAGAGGGAGTATTTATTGTTTGAATTACAAATTTTGGAGCAACGGCTGTGCTTCGAACGGAACACCGTTAAAATCAGTAAGTGAGCGTCTTTTCAGTGAGAGCGTTTTATAGTGTTTCATCGTAAAATAACAAATGTTAATCTGTTGATTTGTTTTGTGAAAAAAGAACTTATTTAAGTAAAAGTTTACTATGATATATTACATAAAATTCATAATCTTTTATTTGATAGAATTGAATATATAATAATATTATATATTATATATAATAATTATGTATTATATCATATATATATATATATATATATATATATATATATATATATATATATATATATATATAAAAAAATAAATAGATAAGTACTCTTTGATCATTCCCATATTGATTTCAATTTAAGAGCCACCGGTATACAGCTGTTTCAGCCTATTGGGCATCGTCAGTACCGGGCAGGCGGTCCTCGATTGAAGACAAAATGAGAAAAAACCAAGAAAGTACTTGATAAAAATAGCTGCGTAAACGCAAGCGAAACATAAGTGGAACCACCTATTGGTGTGACACCCAAGTCAACTTGCCAAGTTTTTATGTCAGTGTTGGTGGTTTGACCAATCAACCGACAACTGCGGTAGCAGAAATTTGGGAAGCTAACCTGAAATGCCATCGGAGAACGAATCCACATGTTTCTAGAAATGATATGAAATCTAGAAAGGTTAATGCAGTCAAGCTGCTGGAAAATAATTCCATGAAAATCAAAAAATAAATAGATAAGTACTCTTTGATCATTCCCATATTGATTTCAATTTAAGAGCCACCGGTATACAGCTGTTTCAGCCTATTGGGCATCGTCAGTACCGGGCAGGCGGTCCTCGATTGAAGACAAAATGAGAAAAAACCAAGAAAGTACTTGATAAAAATAGCTGCGTAAACGCAAGCGAAACATAAGTGGAACCACCTATTGGTGTGACACCCAAGTCAACTTGCCAAGTTTTTATGTCAGTGTTGGTGGTTTGACCAATCAACCGACAACTGCGGTAGCAGAAATTTGGGAAGCTAACCTGAAATGCCATCGGAGAACGAATCCACATGTTTCTAGAAATGATATGAAATCTAGAAAGGTTAATGCAGTCAAGCTGCTGGAAAATAATTCCATGAAAATCAAAAAATAAATAGATAAGTACTCTTTGATCATTCCCATATTGATTTCAATTTAAGAGCCACCGGTATACAGCTGTTTCAGCCTATTGGGCATCGTCAGTACCGGGCAGGCGGTCCTCGATTGAAGACAAAATGAGAAAAAACCAAGAAAGTACTTGATAAAAATAGCTGCGTAAACGCAAGCGAAACATAAGTGGAACCACCTATTGGTGTGACACCCAAGTCAACTTGCCAAGTTTTTATGTCAGTGTTGGTGGTTTGACCAATCAACCGACAACTGCGGTAGCAGAAATTTGGGAAGCTAACCTGAAATGCCATCGGAGAACGAATCCACATGTTTCTAGAAATGATATGAAATCTAGAAAGGTTAATGCAGTCAAGCTGCTGGAAAATAATTCCATGAAAATCAAAAAATAAATAGATAAGTACTCTTTGATCATTCCCATATTGATTTCAATTTAAGAGCCACCGGTATACAGCTGTTTCAGCCTATTGGGCATCGTCAGTACCGGGCAGGCGGTCCTCGATTGAAGACAAAATGAGAAAAAACCAAGAAAGTACTTGATAAAAATAGCTGCGTAAACGCAAGCGAAACATAAGTGGAACCACCTATTGGTGTGACACCCAAGTCAACTTGCCAAGTTTTTATGTCAGTGTTGGTGGTTTGACCAATCAACCGACAACTGCGGTAGCAGAAATTTGGGAAGCTAACCTGAAATGCCATCGGAGAACGAATCCACATGTTTCTAGAAATGATATGAAATCTAGAAAGGTTAATGCAGTCAAGCTGCTGGAAAATAATTCCATGAAAATCAAAAAATAAATAGATAAGTACTCTTTGATCATTCCCATATTGATTTCAATTTAAGAGCCACCGGTATACAGCTGTTTCAGCCTATTGGGCATCGTCAGTACCGGGCAGGCGGTCCTCGATTGAAGACAAAATGAGAAAAAACCAAGAAAGTACTTGATAAAAATAGCTGCGTAAACGCAAGCGAAACATAAGTGGAACCACCTATTGGTGTGACACCCAAGTCAACTTGCCAAGTTTTTATGTCAGTGTTGGTGGTTTGACCAATCAACCGACAACTGCGGTAGCAGAAATTTGGGAAGCTAACCTGAAATGCCATCGGAGAACGAATCCACATGTTTCTAGAAATGATATGAAATCTAGAAAGGTTAATGCAGTCAAGCTGCTGGAAAATAATTCCATGAAAATCAAAAAATAAATAGATAAGTACTCTTTGATCATTCCCATATTGATTTCAATTTAAGAGCCACCGGTATACAGCTGTTTCAGCCTATTGGGCATCGTCAGTACCGGGCAGGCGGTCCTCGATTGAAGACAAAATGAGAAAAAACCAAGAAAGTACTTGATAAAAATAGCTGCGTGAACGCAAGCGAAACATAAGTGGAACCACCTATTGGTGTGACACCCAAGTCAACTTGCCAAGTTTTTATGTCAGTGTTGGTGGTTTGACCAATCAACCGACAACTGCGGTAGCAGAAATTTGGGAAGCTAACCTGAAATGCCATCGGAGAACGAATCCACATGTTTCTAGAAATGATATGAAATCTAGAAAGGTTAATGCAGTCAAGCTGCTGGAAAATAATTCCATGAAAATCAAAAAATAAATAGATAAGTACTCTTTGATCATTCCCATATTGATTTCAATTTAAGAGCCACCGGTATACAGCTGTTTCAGCCTATTGGGCATCGTCAGTACCGGGCAGGCGGTCCTCGATTGAAGACAAAATGAGAAAAAACCAAGAAAGTACTTGATAAAAATAGCTGCGTAAACGCAAGCGAAACATAAGTGGAACCACCTATTGGTGTGACACCCAAGTCAACTTGCCAAGTTTTTATGTCAGTGTTGGTGGTTTGACCAATCAACCGACAACTGCGGTAGCAGAAATTTGGGAAGCTAACCTGAAATGCCATCGGAGAACGAATCCACATGTTTCTAGAAATGATATGAAATCTAGAAAGGTTAATGCAGTCAAGCTGCTGGAAAATAATTCCATGAAAATCAAAAAATAAATAGATAAGTACTCTTTGATCATTCCCATATTGATTTCAATTTAAGAGCCACCGGTATACAGCTGTTTCAGCCTATTGGGCATCGTCAGTACCGGGCAGGCGGTCCTCGATTGAAGACAAAATGAGAAAAAACCAAGAAAGTACTTGATAAAAATAGCTGCGTGAACGCAAGCGAAACATAAGTGGAACCACCTATTGGTGTGACACCCAAGTCAACTTGCCAAGTTTTTATGTCAGTGTTGGTGGTTTGACCAATCAACCGACAACTGCGGTAGCAGAAATTTGGGAAGCTAACCTGAAATGCCATCAACTTGGCAAGTTGACTTGGGTGTCACACCAATAGGTGGTTCCACTTATGTTTCGCTTGCGTTTACGCAGCTATTTTTATCAAGTACTTTCTTGGTTTTTTCTCATTTTGTCTTCAATCGAGGACCGCCTGCCCGGTACTGACGATGCCCAATAGGCTGAAACAGCTGTATACCGGTGGCTCTTAAATTGAAATCAATATGGGAATGATCAAAGAGTACTTATCTATTTATTTTTTGATTTTCATGGAATTATTTTCCAGCAGCTTGACTGCATTAACCTTTCTAGATTTCATATCATTTCTAGAAACATGTGGATTCGTTCTCCGATGGCATTTCAGGTTAGCTTCCCAAATTTCTGCTACCGCAGTTGTCGGTTGATTGGTCAAACCACCAACACTGACATAAAAACTTGGCAAGTTGACTTGGGTGTCACACCAATAGGTGGTTCCACTTATGTTTCGCTTGCGTTTACGCAGCTATTTTTATCAAGTACTTTCTTAGTTTTTTCTCATTTTGTCTTCAATCGAGGACCGCCTGCCCAGTACTGACGATGCCCAATAGGCTGAAACAGCTGTATACCGGTGGCTCTTAAATTGAAATCAATATGGGAATGATCAAAGAGTACTTATCTATTTATTTTTTGATTTTCATGGAATTATTTTCCAGCAGCTTGACTGCATTAACCTTTCTAGATTTCATATCATTTCTAGAAACATGTGGATTCGTTCTCCGATGGCATTTCAGGTTAGCTTCCCAAATTTCTGCTACCGCAGTTGTCGGTTGATTGGTCAAACCACCAACACTGACATAAAAACTTGGCAAGTTGACTTGGGTGTCACACCAATAGGTGGTTCCACTTATGTTTCGCTTGCGTTTACGCAGCTATTTTTATCAAGTACTTTCTTGGTTTTTTCTCATTTTGTCTTCAATCGAGGACCGCCTGCCCGGTACTGACGATGCCCAATAGGCTGAAACAGCTGTATACCGGTGGCTCTTAAATTGAAATCAATATGGGAATGATCAAAGAGTACTTATCTATTTATTTTTTGATTTTCATGGAATTATTTTCCAGCAGCTTGACTGCATTAACCTTTCTAGATTTCATATCATTTCTAGAAACATGTGGATTCGTTCTCCGATGGCATTTCAGGTTAGCTTCCCAAATTTCTGCTACCGCAGTTGTCGGTTGATTGGTCAAACCACCAACACTGACATAAAAACTTGGCAAGTTGACTTGGGTGTCACACCAATAGGTGGTTCCACTTATGTTTCGCTTGCGTTTACGCAGCTATTTTTATCAAGTACTTTCTTGGTTTTTTCTCATTTTGTCTTCAATCGAGGACCGCCTGCCCGGTACTGACGATGCCCAATAGGCTGAAACAGCTGTATACCGGTGGCTCTTAAATTGAAATCAATATGGGAATGATCAAAGAGTACTTATCTATTTATTTTTTGATTTTCATGGAATTATTTTCCAGCAGCTTGACTGCATTAACCTTTCTAGATTTCATATCATTTCTAGAAACATGTGGATTCGTTCTCCGATGGCATTTCAGGTTAGCTTCCCAAATTTCTGCTACCGCAGTTGTCGGTTGATTGGTCAAACCACCAACACTGACATAAAAACTTGGCAAGTTGACTTGGGTGTCACACCAATAGGTGTTTCCACTTATGTTTCGCTTGCGTTTACGCAGCTATTTTTATCAAGTACTTTCTTGGTTTTTTCTCATTTTGTCTTCAATCGAGGACCGCCTGCCCGGTACTGACGATGCCCAATAGGCTGAAACAGCTGTATACCGGTGGCTCTTAAATTGAAATCAATATGGGAATGATCAAAGAGTACTTATCTATTTATTTTTTGATTTTCATGGAATTATTTTCCAGCAGCTTGACTGCATTAACCTTTCTAGATTTTTTATATATATATATATATATATATATATATATATATATATATATATATATATATATATATATATATATATATATATATATATAGATAAGTACTCTTTGATCGTTCCCATATTGATTTCAATTTAAGAGCCACCGGTATACAGCTGTTTCAGCGTATTGGGCATCGTCAGTACTAGGCAGGCGGTCCTCGATTGAAGACAAAATGAGAAAAAACCAAGAAAGTACTTGATAAAAATAGCTGCGTAAACGCAAGCGAAACATAAGTAGAACCACCTATTGGTGTGACACCCAAGTCAACTTGCCAAGTTTTTTATGTCAGTGTTGGTGGTTTGACCAATCAACCGACAACTGCGGTAGCAGAAATTTGGGAAGTTTTCCAAGTCAACTTGGCAAGTTGACTTGGGTGTCACACCGATAGGTGGTTGCACTTATGTTTCGCTTGCGTTTACGCAGCTATTTTTATCAAGTACTTTCTTGGTTTTCTCTCATTTTGTCTTCAATCGAGGACCGCCTGCCCGGTACTGACGATGCCCAATAGGTTGAAACAGCTGTATACCGGTGGCTCTTAAATTGGAATCAATATGGGAATGATCAAAGAGTACTTATCTATTTGTTTTTTGATTTTCATGGAATTATTTTCCAGCAGCTTGACTGCATTAACCTTTCTAGATTTCATATATATATTTCCGGTTTCACTGGAAAAGATAAAAGAACTGCGATAAAGTCTTTGTTAGCAATAACAAATTTTATGGTTTTGGCTGATATTTTTTATAATGTAAATGCTGATAAAGATTTGTTGATAAAAAATGGCTGCAAATTGATTGCAGCAATGTACAGCAAAAAAAGTATGTCGTTGAACGAACTAAGATTTGATCTGTACCAAACAGCATCGATCAAATCTACATTCAAATTGGAAAAATTACCACCAACGGAAGGAGCTGCAAAGCAGCACATTTTACGTGTGTATCACCAGCTTCACTTATGGTTCGGAAATTCAATTAATGCAACGGATTGGGGTTGGAAGATGTCTAGCGACGGCATCCTCATGCCAAACTACACCGATGAACAGTTGATTCCTGACAGTTTGCTTGAAAAAATTCATTGCAGCTGTAAAAAGGCTTTGCGCTGCAGATGCAGGAAGCATGGTTTAAAATGCTCGTAGCTGTTCAGAAATTGTTGCGATTCGAATGCGTGTTCTAATATCGAGATGCAAAGTACCCAAATTGACGACACGGATGAAGTTTTTGCTAAGCAACTTGATCTTCAAGAAGAATCCGATAAAAATGTACAAGACGAAGCAGAAGAAGAAGAAGAAAAACAACAACAACAATAGAGCCAGAGTAATAGAGCGAGAATTGATTAAATTAAGACAATTTTTTATCTCATTATCTTATGTATAATGTATGGTTACCTGCATCTTTGTTAAATAAACATTTTATTTGAAGCTTTATTTGTTCAATTTGCCACTATAAAACCTTGATAATTAATTCAAAGCATCCTAAATATTCTATAATAAAAATTTTTCAACTGTATTTTAGTTTAAAAACCGTTTAATTACGTAATATGAAACAAATCACGGAAAAAAAGCACAATTTTTCAGTTTTTTGCATTTTAAACGATTTTTTAGCTTAAAGTAGTATATTTTTATTTTTTCATCTGAAAGCTGATGTAATTACGAACAAAATGAGCGGTGTAAAAGTTGTCTAGGCCAAAAAAAAACCTTTTTGACTAACTCGAAAAAAATGTTTTTTTTTCGAAAAACGCGAATTTCTCAGAAACTAATTAACTTATCGCAAAAAAAATTGCTACTTATTTGTGATAAAAAATAGTACAATTGCTCAAAATTTCATAGTGATACGCTTTTTTTTGTGAAATAAAAAATAAAAAACGAAAAAAGTGGTTTTTCGCGTTGAAAATTTTGGCGTTATGTGAAAAAAGTATGAACACAAAAGTTATAGGTTTTTTCATTATCTACAACTTTCTCTTTTAACCACGAAAAACAGTTTTTCACCCCTTTTAACCCCCCCCCCCTCCTCCGCCCCTGCAAACATTCAGCTGTTGAATTTTTGCCCCAATATTACTGACTACCTTTACAAACCATTTCCGTTGAGTTTGCCCTGTAAGGAATTTTTTCCTCAAAAAAAAAAAATAGTACGCCTGGCCTATATACAATATCGGCCAGTTCTATTCAATTATGTAGTTTTGCCATTGTTTTGATTGACAAACGATTTTGTGTTTTTTATGTTTTCTGGTGTTATTTGCTGACTCATTTGGACGTCCACTGCGTTCTGTACCATCTTTGAAGTCAGTAAACCAACTTTTAATTGTTTTTTCTGATGGACCGGAATCCTTATAACACTTTTCAAGCCATTACTTTGCTTGACCGGTATTTTTTCCCATCAAGAAGCAGTGTAAAATTAAAACAAGACATTGTTTTTGATCCATTTTTTGGAAATAACAAAAGTAGTGTCACTCTTAGAATAATAACTCACATTGTTATGAGTTGAATATTATGAAATTACAACAGCGCTTTCTTTTGAAGGTTAGCATTAACTGAAAAAGCGGTGAATGAAATAAAACTATGTGTTGGTTGTGAGAATTTTCAGCTCATGTAGTACATGTTTCTCAAAATCCTTCAGAAACAATTACTCCTAATAAACATAATCAGCAAATCATACTTTGTCTCAAATGAAATTTTGAATGTTTTTCGTAAAATTTGTTCGAGATGAAAGATACCAGCAAAAGCAGATATCTGAAGTTTATTTCTTCAATATTTCTGGAACTGCAAATTTTTCGCAATTTTCATTATTCGTTTCTGAATTATGAAACTTCCCTCAAGAACTTGAAGCTTCGGATTCAAAAACAGTTGATTTTTTTAGGATTTGTTTTCACTGATTGACTCTTGAAATTCTGGAAGTTGTACAAGGTGAGAAAATATCACTTGAAATACAGTGTCATCTTCAAAGTATGCACCATATGGGAAACTTATTTATTAAGGGTTTTTCGGCAAAAAGGTTATTCATGATAAAAGTTTGCGCATCCCCTAAAAATGAACATGCACCAACGAAATATATTAAAACACACGTAATATACGAGGAACCTTCAAATATTTGATTTCGAGACAAGAGTAAAGTACCCTTATTTTGGAGAATTTCAAAAAATGTTATTTCAAAAAGTTATTCAGCATTGAAAAATACATCTAGATTTGACGTCACGGTCATCTAAGTGGAGTTTTATTTTTTAAATGTGCACTACGAAAAAGAAAAATTTGCTAAAACGATTTCAAAAGCCTGTTATGATACGAATTTCACAAGTATGTTGTTTGCCACGGTCAATTTTTTTGAAGAGTAAAATAATTTTCAAAGTTTTTGGTGCGAAGTTACTTTTATTTTTTGTTAACACCAAAAATTACTCGAAAATATACAGTTCTGTAAAAAGAACTTGATATTCAATAATATCAAATCACAAAACATCAGAATAAAATAGGTATTTCGGAACAAACTCGTTGATTTTCTGGAGATTTTTTTGCCCAAAATAATTCTTCAGAATAATCTCCAGAAAATCAATGAGTTTGTTCCAAAATACCTATTTTATTTTGATGTTTTGTGATATGATATTATTGAATATCAAGTTCTTCTTACAATACTATATAATTTTGACTAATTTTCGGTGTTAACAAAAAATAAAAATAACTTTCCACCAAAAACTTTACTCTTCAAAAAAATTGACCGTGGTTGACACCATAGTTGTGTGATTTGTAATATTGCAGGCTTTCGAAATGAAACGTCGTATTTATCTATTTGCAATTTGTTTTGCGTAGTCCCCATTTAAAAAAAATGGATAAAAAAATAAAACTCCACTTAGATGGCCATGACTTAAAATCTAGATGTATTTTTCAATGCGGAACAACTTTTCTATACAACATTTCCCGGAAATTTTCAAAATACGATTACTTTACTCCTGACTCAAAATCAAATATTTGAAGGCTCCTCGTATATTACGTGTGTTTTACTGTATTTTGTTGATGCATGTTCAGTTTTAGGGGATGCTCAAACTTTTATCACGAATAACTTTTTGTCGAAAAACCCTTAATGAAGAAGTTTCCCATATGGTGCATACTTTGGGATGACACTGTATAGAGTTTCATCATATCAATCATATCAACGTATTTGAGGTACTCGGTGAAGTTTTTCTAGAATCAACTGTGGTACTTATGTTATGAATGATTATTTACTTGAAGAACATGAATGTATCGGAAGTCTCTGGAGTATCGAAAATTTTTTATTTATGTGGTATTATAATGAACACTACCAATGAAAAAACTGCTGAAAAATACAGAATCACAGTCAAAATTTCAAAGTTAAATATGTCCGAAATCGGACGACAATCTGCAAGAAAAAATTTATGAATAATCTTATTCTGATAGCCCAATGAAAGTTCCTAAGGGAAAGTTTTAACTGATTTTCAATATCTCAGCAATAAAATTTTTCAAGTATCTCCGGAACCATAAATGCTGAAGTTCGTTTTTCTGTATCATCTAAAACTACTCAAAAATAGGTATTCTTGCCATAATAACCTTCTTTCTTTCTTCTACTATTTACGAAATTCCCATGTACATACTCAAATTTGAATAGAATATTGAAGTCTACTCTTTGGAGGTTCTGTTTTTCTGAATTATCGATATTTCAGATTCATATCGGAAAAAACCACTGAGGAATACAAACCAACAAAAATAGTTTTCCTGGATCATTTTCCACGAACAACAATTGGAAATGTTAAGAAACGATTACTCCGAAAAGACTACCTTAAAATTACTATCCACTACTCTGCAAGTCTTGCAAGTATAAATACATCTTAATAAATACTTTTTGAATCACTGAATATATTATTATCATTGAGTTCGTAGTAGTTATTTGTTTTCATTCTTCCGGACACTGTTCTAATGTTATATTTTCCGAATACACCTATTTATTATGAGATTAATTTAGGAATGAGAAAACTCGAAATATCAATAAACTTCGAAAAAGGTTTGTCGAAATCTCATTATATTTTTGTAATGCTCTTACTAATTGAAATTGATTGTAAACCTATAGACGACCCTTTGGCTGAAGTCAGTTTCAATATTTTTTCATTCAGCGGTACAACCACGGATTTTACTGTTTTTACGCCCAACAATTTCTCGAAGTTTTGAAGCTTTCCGCTCTCATTTCAATAGCGACTAGCTGTTAACCTTTCCATAATCATAGTTTTTCCGTATCCATATATATATACAGGGTATAGGGCGACGACGGTTTGCCGTAATTTGAAAAATAATAGAATTTATATCCTGAAAATTGGAAAATACATATCATGTTCACCTTTATGGTGGATTACGTGCTACGAAACGATACGAAAAAGTTAACAAAACCTTGTAAATAGATATGCAAAGAAAATAATTTTTTTGTGTTGCGGATATCATTTTAATGTAAGTACAACACATTCCACAGTAATAATAAAATGGATGTATTTTTACGTATTAATGAGTAAAGTTGACTTCACCTGAACATATCACTCAGATATAATGCTTGACTTTCATTTCTCACTGATGCAAAAAATTACAATTTGAAACGCTTGCATTTGAATTGCTTGAATTTGATAAAGAACTCAGTCTTCATTCTCATTAAAATATTCCATAAACATGTATAAACCCATCTGTAGTAAATCACTCAAAAAAACTTTCCTGGACTGAACGCATTTTCACTTAAACCTCAAACATTGAATGCCTCGCTTTGTGAAGGTAGTTCAGACAGTGTACCGACAATCGTACATATCTTGTGATGTCACACAAGTTCTCGATCAACGGCGTATTTTGAAAGCGGTAAATGATATCAATTTGTGATTTTTAGCATTGTATTCTGAACCCCATTCCGTTCAACCTTTTAAAGAAAAGTGAACAAGGAAAATTAAATCGTCAATTGGTTCAGTCACATGAGACTGCCTCTCATATGGATATTTCATTCTTCATTTCTACATTTATATACTTATAAATATAGAAATGCATTAACTAGAAAGGTTAATGCAGTTAAGCTGCTGGAAAATAATTCCATGAAAATCAAAAAATAAACAGATAAGTACTCTTTGATCATTCCCATATTGATTTCAATTTAAGAGCCACCGGTAGACAGCTGTTTCAGCCTATTCGCTTTCTTGTTATTGAAATACTAATTGTTGTATATTTCACAACATGAAAAAATTTGTGAAAAAATTTTAAACAACGAGAGTGCTTTGAAAAAATCCACTATTCCTCGGAAGCTTGAAACACTGTTTCGAACCAGAAAACTGTACACACCGCAATAACTTTTGATGCTTTATAAAGCTCAGATCAGACCGTCTTTGAAGTATTGTTCAGATTTTTTATAAACGACTGAAGGTAGTTTATGGAAGGTCAAAAACAAACTTACTCTATTTCACAAATCGCCAAGCTGTCGTCTCTGAACAGAGACTTCGTCAGGACGCTAAAATGAAATACAATAGAAAGGAACTGAAAACATGGACAATACTCACAAGTAATCTGAGTTTCACAATTTAAAATTGAATATTGATGAAAACAATTAAAAAAATTGACGCATTGGTATTAATAATATCATCAGATATCTGATATTAGTAATTTCATGTTCAAAACTTACTGTAATGACTAGAGTGACACTATAATTGAAAATATTTCTATTTCATAAATGCTCATTGAATTATTTCAAATTGAGAATATTACCAAGATTTATCTATGTTTAGTAAATAATTAAAATTATACTCAGATTTTCAATGCCTCTTTTTTTGTTCATATTATTAAGTTTTTGGTAATAAAGACCATTTCGTGAAAAAGTATGTTGGACGTATTTTTTTCTGAATATAAAAATTTTGCTTGATCAAATTTAATTGATGGTATCATCAGTCGTGTTGGGCTGAACCACTCAGCTGTCCTGTAAAGTAAAGGTGATTACATTTTCCCAATCGGAGACGCCATCTATGGGATCGACAGAAGACTCAATCCCCGAATATCAAAAATAAACGAGGTTCCCCAAGGCCGTCATTTGCAAAGCCAAGACTGATGAGACTTTATCGGGTCGAAACCACGATGTCTGGTGTTGTATCATGAGTTCATTCAGTTGCTTTGCAGTGAAAGACAGAGGACGAATCTCATTCGGCGGTCGATGTAGCTTGGCTTTGCAAGTCGCCGCCTTAGGGAGCCTCGTTTATTTTTGACATTATCCAATGAATGATGACATCATTTATATAATGCAGAAATTACAATAACTTTGATTTCTCGAGAGCCGATTCATGAATTATGTATTTAAGACATTTATTTTGGAATCTTGTATATGATTTCATTTGGAGCTTGGAATATTCGGTAAAAGTTTGTACATCATGAATGTTTCTTACATCCCATGATTCCGTTTGAGCAATGAAAAGTCTACAATGTATTCAAATCATCAGAAAGGGAATATTTTACGTTCGTTTTAATTAAAACAAAAATATTGCAACAAATTATTATTTCAAAAATGAAGTGATCTCTAGTTGTCGATTGATCAAGTTTGCCCATATTTAAATTTGAGTTTTACATATTCTTTTCAGTTCTTTGTTCTAGTACATAAAACTGTCTTTCATACATTCAATATACCTATATTTGTTGAATGTGAACGAATTCATAAAAGATCCTTCAAAGTATCACTTCTATTTTTAAAAATAACTTGTTTTTCTCCTGAGATAGAATTGTTCTGAATGAATTAGTTCATCGAACGATACAATTGATTAAATATGTTCTCATAGTTCACGATAATGATTGCGCGAAAACTGATTAGAAATTTTTATTTTGCTGATATGAAATACATATATAGCTTTTTAAGGTTATGTTTTAGAAACACAAACGTCATACTAGTTTTTGAATTGACTTATAATGGTCCGTTTCAAGAAATTGGTATATACTTAGGAAAACAGAAATGACATATACAAGCAGGGCCGCAGCGAAAAGAAATATCAGGGGGGGAAATATCCCAACCCCACCAGCAAAATTTCCCAACTTTCGAAAAAAATGAAAGCCGAGGGATTAGTTACTACAATAATATATTAGTTTTCATACTTATCTATCCAAAGATTGGCTGAATGATTATGCCCGTTAGGTTATGCACAAACAAAAATAAATTTTGGTAATTATTAAAATAATAATGGGAATTATTCTTCTTTGGACCAAGGTCGTTGGTCTTCCACCATACCCATCATGTATAGGAATATTCAATACAAATGAAAGGAAACAACACTTAAATAATATTGTGCTTATTGTTTTCTACTATTATTTTTTCTATCTTGTCCTTCTAGGTAGAAGAAACAGCGAAAAGGTGGGAATTTTGTAAAATTGTCATTTCAAAATTTGTGGACTGTTCAGGACTGTTCTCTCACTTGGGATAAATAAAACTTTTTTGAAGTTTTCAAACAACTCAGAATTTCAAAGTATGGGATCTCCAAGTTATGCGTGTTGGGAAATCCCAACCTTCTCCCGGTTCTTTCCGTTTTCTCAATACCTCTCCCTTCCTTTTCCCTTATTTCTAATTTTTTTAATTTTCATTCATTTTTTTACTATTTTTTTTTTCTATCTTCACGGCCTAAAACTTCTCAACTTTTTCCAACTTTTTCCCAAGTCGAAAAGGCAGGGATCCCCCCCCATGGTGACGGCCCTGTATACAAGTTTCAAAATATTACTCTACACATACTGAAATGGGTGGATGTAGAACTCTCAACATACTCGGCAGAATTGCTTTTAGAATTAGTCGATATGTCACACCAAGTCAAAGAAGGGGAAAATGTGACTCAACAAGATACGTTGACGATACCTTCATGGAACCACGGGAATACTGAACTAGACGCTTTCCTGAAACACATCAACAGCATAAAACCTTCCATCACTCTCACAATGGAGAAGGAAGTCTTCAACGAATTACCATTCTTAGATGACCGACAATGAGTGGGAAACATCTGTACACCGAAAACCCCCTCACACGGGACAGTATCTGAATCACGAATCCAACCACCATCAATTGACTACAAGAGAAATCATCAAGACTGTATTAGACCATGCTTTTAGGCTCTGTTATACGAAGGAAGGTCTCGAGAAGGAACTAGACAACAACAAAAATGATCTTCAACGGAATGGCTACTCCAAAGCGATGGTGGAACAGATTTTGGCTGAAATACCTATCGCAAGGGAGAGAAGCCGTCACAACCAGTGCTTGCACTCCCCTACATCAGAGGATTATCGAAAAGGATAAGAAGAATTGGGTCAAAGTACAATATAAGAGCCTGCTTCAGATCCAGAAACACTATCCGTATCAGTCTCACGAAAACCAGCTCACCAAACGCGGACTGCGATTTCAAGAATTGCATTTATCGGATACTCTGTGAGTGCGAAAAATCCTATATCGGTGAAACTACGAGGCCATTGAAAGTTCACATTGCCGAGCATAAGAAACATGCACAACGAGGGGAATCCAGCAAACCAGGAATAGCAGAGCATGTTTGGATCCATCAACATAACATCAAGTGGTTCCAAACTGAGATCATACACAGGGAGGAACACTGGTTCAGGAGGAAATTCAAAGAAGCCGCATACATATTGTCCTTAACCGGTGAAGCGGAAAGAGGAGATAAGTAAAAGTACTCTAATGACGTATAGTCATCTCTCGGAGGAATTAGTCCAGTCATCACCCGAAGACGATTGTGGATACTAACAATCGAAACGTCGTGAAGAAACTTGGCTTGGAATCACCAAATTTTTCATTTATCATTTTTTGTTTAATTGTTCTATTTTTTACTTGTATTTTATTTCACTCTTATTTCATTTCAGGCTTTTTTTGTTTAATATAATCGTTATTTTCAGCTATTGTTCTTAATTTTCGATTTCTATTGGTTCTTTTAGAGATTTCAAATCATTTTATATAATATTAGACAATGGAAGTTCGAATTAATGAAATTCATCATGAAACATTGTCAATCACCTTCGAACAAATATTGCTTATCTCTTGTGAAAGGCGTTCTTTCACCAGAAATTTCGCCTCTTTGGTATCAAAATTGTGTAGGATGTTTCCGTCCACGAACTGGACTTTTTCGTGCTCGTCATCTTTAAAAAAGTACCGTTGAATTTGTTTTTAATATCAGTCTGCAGATAGGGGAATACTCTGTCTGGTACTGCGTGTGATCGATTTGCAAATATTTTCATCATAATTGAAATTTTTACGTGCTTCCTTGAATGTTACACAATTGTTCCACTTTGAATGATTTCATACATTCAATAACATTAAACTCAATTCGAAATTATTTTCTTTGTTTTCAATTAACCATGAAGTTGTGAAAAATATGGCATTATTTTTTGAATTGCTTTCAAGGACAAATACAATTTTTTATAGTGTTGAGAACTTGTTTTGAGAATATTACACTGAACGATTCATAGTTATATATTTTTCAGGAAATACCTATTCTTTTCACTGCATTCGAAAATTAATCCAATGTTCAGGCTACTTAAAAATAACAATGTATTCAGTTATCGGAAAGTACCTCTTCAGAAGTGGTAATGGTGAAATATTGAGGTGCATGGACTTTGAATATGCTGAACGTGAAATTAATTTTACCAATACCCCAAATTGAAAAAAAAAACTAAATTTCGAGTAAAAAACCGAGTTTATTAAAATACGTTGTCTGGAGTAGGAACTACGAGTATAATTGAATTTCGAATTTTGAATCGAAATTAAGCATGATTGTAAGATCTTAGTCAAAATTGAAAGATAATTAGAGATCGACGTCACAATATGGGAAATTCAAATGAATTTAGACTTTGAACTGGAAAAATTTTGCCAAATTCCAACTTCAAAGTCATATTTAATTGATTTTCTGAAGCAGATCCCTTTCCTTCTACGTCTAAGTCTAAAAACGCCAATTGACTACCCTGTTTGTGTAGACTACTACTGGATCGATACTCTGAATGATGTTTTTGCAAATTAAGAAAATCCAAAACAAATATTATTCCCAAATACCAGAACTGCAACATTCTTCTCAACGCCCGTTTCATCAACTGAAATGACGTTATCAGGTGATGAAATGAACAGCTTCTGAAGACGCCAGATTGTTTGGTGAAATGAGCTTCGAGTAGTCGAAATTTCGAGTTTTGAAATCGTAATTCCAAGAAACAAACCATGAAAATATGTGGACTTTTTGCGTCATGGATTGAATTTTTGAAAAATTTCTTTTGATATTTCCTGAAAAAATACGAATACTCTGGCCGCTTCACAAATAGCAACAAACTATGCTTTACGTTGTCTACAAAAATGAAAGATATCTCCTTTGTAATCTGTTTCCTTACGCTGCGGAATAATGAGTCATTTTGAAGTAGCTGTTCCATAGGCGTACATGATCGAGTCGGTTAAAAAGTGAAAAATGTAGAATTTATTTCAAACATTCACTATTGTTGTATGATTTCCATAAAACAAATTTAAAAATACTTTTCAAAGTTGTATATATACGGTGAGTAACAAAAATATGGAAAACTGTGATACAATATCGTATAACTGACTCTTGTTGAGTCAGTCAGTTGAGTTGAGTCAGTCACACTGTTCACAGTGTGGGGTGGAATGTTTGAGAATGTGCTAAATATTGTACAGGTGCTCCAGAATACAGTTTTAAAAATAATGTTGAAAAAAAAAACAGACAATTTGATACAGAAAAACTCTATTCTGAAACTAATCTGCTTGATATAAGAAGTTTGTATGCACACCAGTGTCTTATATGAATATACTCGAACAATATCAATTATTCTAAGGTAAATACAAAGTACACCAGAAATGTACATAATTTATCCATTGATATACCCCTTTACAAAAAAAGTCGTACCCAACGTTCAGTCTACTATTTCGCTCCAAAACTGTATAACATGCTTCCCCTTGAAATAAAGATGAATACCACATTTTTTAAGTACGAAAAAAATACAAAAGAATTCATAATCGTAAATAATACCCGTATAAACAGTTTATTCAAACATACCCAATAACCCAGAAATATCACTCAGTACATTTTCTAATCTTCCAATGTGTCTTTCAGTGTATGTGTACCTATTTCCAATATTATGTAAACCTAGATGTATAGATAATTATAGGTACTTATTCTCATAAAATATACCAGCTTCCTCTGTCTATTCACTAATACAACTGCAACATTTATTTAATCTTTTGTTACTTCTGTGCCTGATATATTTTTAAAGTACTTCCACGGGGAGACAGACGGAAGCACATTACAAGCCACCTGCGCTTAGGCTGCTTTCCTTAAACTCCTAGTGGTCCTAACCATAATATTAATAAATTGTATATTAACATATTACAAATAAATTGAATTGAAGTGAATTGAATTAGAATTTTTTGATATCGAAATTTCGACACTAATCCTGAAATTTCGTTTCGCATTTTTACAAACTTCACAAAAATAGAGTACTTTAGATAACGTTTATATACGATTCAATCTAACCTCATCGATTCACCTGAAATATATCTCATTCAGATATCGAAAACGTGTTTCAATAATCACTATTTTGGATTTGTGAATAACCATATCAACCTAATCGTTATTAGAGGCGGATATTTATTAGCATTAAGTATATTAATTACAAAATTATATTTTGTTGGACAAGTTCATAGCACTTGAAATTAATTTAAGACAAGTAGATAGGGTAATATTTTGATTATTAGATTTACCTTACTATTACATAAGGATACATTGTAAAATTAATTTAAGACACTCAAGACGCAGGTACCTAGAACAGGTATCTGTGGTATAAATGAGGATAGCTTTGTTAGTATGATTAGTTTGATCTTCCTCTTGAAGATTATCATTTGGGGATCGAAACACGTGTCGAGGTGTTAAAATAATGGTTTGGTGTTGGGAAAAAAACTCCAGTAATATTCTGAACACTTAGATAATTTATAATCTTACTAGTACTGAAATAGCTGTGTTTCCTGGACACTGCACTATGATTTGTTGTACTGTCAGTACAATTTCACAAATTATGCACTGTGGCTGATCTGCTAGATGCTAGAGATATCAATTGGCGTGACGTTATCCACAGATTTCTGGCCACACATGCCGACGTAGAGGAAAATAAAAATCTGTGGTTGGGATACAAAATTATTAGCACCCGTACTAATATCTGTGGCTGGAAATACCTATTCACTATAGGTTGAACGTGGAATTATCAAGACTATTTGGTGTTTAACATTTTTATAGAGTCTTGAGTAGATTGAGGCGTTGAAAATCCTTTTCTCATCAACAATACAGATTTAGGGAAAATAAAATTGAAAATATTAGACTTATTTTCCAATACCCCATATAGAAATGATATCCGATGATGTGCGTCCATCAAAATCACACAAGTTCCATAGTTTCTTGAGAAGATTAACTTGGTGATAACATTTTTCTTGTCATCTAAACAGATTTCGAAAAAGAAATTGTTAAAACAATCAGACTCATTTTTTGAGATTCCTTGTATTCATGAAAATCACACAACTCTTATAGAATCTTAAATAGATTAACACAGTGAAAACCGTTTTTTTGTTACCCATACAGATTTCGAGAATAAAATTGTTGAAACGATCAGACTAACATTTTAAACCCCTTGTAGAATTGAAACCAGATGATGTGCGTGCATAAAAATCGCATAAGTCTTATGGAATCTTGGGTAGATTGACGTAGTGATAACAATTTTCTTGTCACCCGAACAGATTTCGAAAACAAAAATGTTGAAACAATCAGACTCATTTTTTGAGATTCCTTGTAGAATTGGAACCAGAAGATGTGCGTTCATGAAAATTACACAACTGTTATAGAATCTTGGGTAGATCGATATAGTGAAAACCATTTTCCTGTCACCCATACAGATTTCCAAGAAAAAATATTGAAACAATCAGACTCACTTTTTAAAACACCTTGTAGAATTGGAACCATATGATGTGCGTTCATGAAAATCACACAACTCTTATAGAATCTTGGGTAGATCGATATAGTGAAAACTGTTTTCTTGTCACCCATACAGATTTCGAGAAAAAAATTGTTGCAACAATCAGACTCACTTTTCAAAACACCTTGTAGAATTGGAACTAGAAGATGTGCGTTCATGAAAATTTCACAACTGTTATAGAATCTTGGGTGGATTGATATAGTGAAAATTGTTTTTTTGTCACCCATACAGATTTCGAGAATAAAATTGTTGACTCGATCAGACTAACTTTTTTAAATCCCTTCAGGTTCTAATTTTTATAAACTTGCCAGAAAAGATCTCGAAGTGACTGTGGAGCAGCCATATTTCTTTGTTGATGAGAAAAAGAATACTTTTTTGATACTTTTCATCTGCTGAAATGTAGCAGAAACCATTTTTTCGATGACTTTTTGAAATTTGATGAATATACAAAGAACAAAATATGGTTCCAATTCTACAAGGTGTTTTAAAAAGTAAGCCTGATTGTTTCAATATTTTTTCCTGGAAATCTGTATGGGTGACAAGAAAACAGTTTTCACTATATAGATCTACCCAAGATTCTATAACAGTTGTGTAATTTTCATGAACGCACATCTTCTAGTTCCAATTCTTCAAGGTGTTTTAAAAAGTGAGTCTGATTGTTTCAATATTTTTTCCTGAAAATCTGTATGGGTGACAAGGAAACAGTTCACACCATATCGATCTACCCAAGATTCTATAACAGTTGTGTGATTTTCATGAACGCATATCATATGGTTCCAATTCTACAAGGTGTTTTGAAAAGTGAGTCTGATTGTTGCAACAATTTTTTTCTCGAAATCTGTATGGGTGACAAGAAAACAGTTTTCACTATATCGATCTACCTAAGATTCTTTAGGAGTTGTGTGATTTTCATGAGTACAAGGAATCTCAAAAAATGAGTCTGATTGTTTCAACAATTTCTTTTTCGAAATCTGTTTAGATGACAAGAAAACTGTTATCACCAAGTTAATCTTCTCAAGAAACTATGGAAGTTGTGTGATTTTGATGGACGCACATCATCGGATATCATTTCTATATGGGGTATTGCAAAGTAAGTCTAATATTTTCAATTTTATTTTTCCCTAAATCTGTATTGTTGATGAGAAAAGGATTATCAACGCCTCAATCTACTCAAGACTCTATAAAAATGTTAAACACCAAATAGTCTTAATAATTTCACGTTCAACCTATAGTGAATAGGTATTTCCAGCCACAGATATTAGTACGGGTGCTAATAATTCTGTATCCCAACCACAGATTTTTATTTTCCTCTACGTCAGCATGTGTGGCCAGATATCTGTGGATAACTTCACGCCAATGAGATATCAGGTATTCGTGGTGTGTCCTACTCGAAGTTCCCACATGTGACGGGACCCAAAGCAGGATGAGTTTCTTGTTGAGCGTTTGGATTTCGAAAAATTGTTGTTTAATTAGTATGCCTATTGGGTGTTTAGTATACTTCCTTTGAAGGAGTTGCAAGGCAGTATCTGAAACTATTGATATTGTGTCCGAGACACTTGACTTGGTGTAGTGGAGAGCGTGAAGGATGACGAATAATTCTCCAGTTAGTATTGTTGCTGTTTCAGATAATTCAAAGGTCAATGCAATATGGTCAAAATATGTTATACTGGGCTTTGAAAAAATCATAATCAAGTAATTTTTAAATATTTGTAGCAATGTTATTGAAGATACATGTTTCGAATTCAATATTTTTTCAACATGAAACTCATGATAAAATAAAATAACTACACGAAATCACTGATTGTGATGCTTGTATTCTGTACAAAAAACTTCTTCACAATTTCACAAGAACAGAGAGGGTTCAAGACAATCGAGAGGTTACCAGCGATAGAAAATGAGTGAAATGGGTGTGAAGTAATCGAAATTGTGATTTGTATGGAAAATTATGTTGTTAAACTTGATTAACCTAATTATTCAGAATCTACATAGATGTAATATTCGTGATAGAGGTGGAAGAAGGGATGATACCGAGAAAAAAATTAAAATTATTCAGTGGTGGTGTATTATGAATGGATGAGAAAATTATCAAGATGAGATGGTGGCGTCCTCATATATCACTAAGTTCTTGAAAACAATGAAGAACGAACAACAAATTGTGATACAACAACTGAAATCACCAGAAAACAACTGTTTCGGAACAATTGGAAAAATAATTAACAAAAATCGGGAGAATCAAAAACAGGAAAGGAAAAATCTGACGATTCTGATAACCACTGAATTATTGAGGAATAAAAAGAGAAGAATCTCAGAAATTATACGATTTCGTAATATTTCAGCTCAGAGTAGCAGCAAAACTGAATTTTCAGTAGAATCGGTAATCAAACAAATCTCTCAGAAAAATATTAACCAACATAGTTGAATAACTAGAAAGTTATTCCGAATAAATCCGGGATGAAATTAATTAATTCATTGTTTTTCACGCTGTAAGAAGGGGGAACACCGAGTGCCCCCAACCTTCACCAGATTTGTTACCCCTGATTGAATTTCCTTTTCAGAAATGACCTCTTCAGCATCATGAATCCTATTTTGGTACATGTCTATTCTCTTTGAAGGAATTTACAAATGGGCAGCTAGGGACTATTCAAAGGTTGGAATACATTTTCTTGAGACCTCATTTACATCATTGGTTCAATAACGAACCAATCAGTTGATTTTTTTCTAATGGAAAACAAATGTATGGAGGTAGTTTACCATATTGAAGTGTTTTTTTGAAGCTGTTACTGTAAAGATTTTAATTAACTGTTTTGTTTATGACAAAAATTATGATATGCGTTTTTATTGGCAGAAATAACAGGAATAACTCAATCTATGAATTGAGTAGCAAATGACACTCTCCATTCTCTTTCTTATAATAATAATAATGTATATTCACCACATTGATCACATGTATGTATATAACAGATATTGGGCAAATAAACGTAGGCATCTCATAAGCAATATTTTCGAAAAAATGTTCTTTGTGAGTGATTTTGACAAATTCTAAACTATAACTAAACTAAAAAAAAAGTATGTAAGAGTATTCTATACAATGAATAGGTATAAACTGATAACTATAAATTAGCATAATGAATTGAATTCGATACAATGAATAGATATAAAATGTTAAAAAGAAATTAGCATAATGAACTATACACATAATATGAAACACATAAGGACATGATGGGATAGAAATTAATTACTTTTTTTTTCAGGATAATAATAATGTTTATTTATAAATATACAACAGCACAAGATAGTAATAAAACAAAGCAATATAAACAAACATGGAGAAACCCACTAAAACCGAATTTGTGTGTGGTTTGATCGAGTTCATTCTACAGTGGGTTTTATTCTTACTTATAAAAGTCATATTGTATTTTAGTAAGATTAGCATAACAATTGATTTTTTTTTAGTAAGTGTGCTGATTAATTATTTGATAAAACAGAGTTCAATCAGAATTTCTGAGCCAATTCTTTAGTTCTTTCTTGAACTTTAATGAACAAAATGAATTTAAGTTCAAGAACAATGAACAAAATGAATTTTTTTTTATTAAAAACAATGAAAAAATTGAACAATTAACACCGGAAGAAAATTGAAAAATGAATATAGTTCAAAAAACTAAACAACACGCTTTTAAAGAACATCGAACTAAAAAGTTAAAAATACTTTTTGAAAAAATATGCTTCAAACAATAACGAACGAAAAATACTAGTATTATTGTGAAAAAAGCGACTAGCGCTTGATATACAAAAAGTATGGCACAAATCGTCCACGCCGATTTCACAATAATATTAGTATTTTTCTTTCGTTATTGATTTAAGCTAATTTAAAAAAAAATATTATCAACTTTTCAGTTCGATGTTCTTTATTAGCGTTTTTTTTAGTGTTTCAAACTATATTAATTTTTCATTTTTTAGTTTCGTATGCTATACAAGCGTGATTTTTGTTTTTTTTGAACTATATTTATTTTATCTGAACTTTGGGATTAATTAGCCGTATATTGATAAGAAAAAAGAACATTGCTATTTTCCGATTCCGGTGATTGAAACACGTGTCAAGGTGATAAAAATAACAATATTTTTCCTCTACATATTTAAGCAAACCCTTAATGGATCACTCCTCAAGTTGGTACCATTATTTTAACATGACACTTGACACATTCTGTCTCAAGTTGTCCTTCTTCATAAGATACTTTGACTGAACCACATGACCTCAATCCAAAAATGTATTTTCTTGGCTATAAGCCTATTTTGTTTTATATAATTCAAATATTACAATTTACAATTCACTTATCTTGATACTTCCTGTTGCCTGACAAGTAAGTAATCTCAAACAATTTTTCCAAATTTCTTAACCTTAAAAAAAATTTTACAACTTCAATTTCACTAAATTCCCCTTTTCAACTAGATCACTTACTTTCAGGTGAGCACTGATGATGACGAAAGTCGAAAGCGCTTTGCAAGAATTTTAAAATATTATACACTTTAATACAAAACCTCTTCGATTCATTAATTCAAATAAGTGTATTCAGCTTTTCCAAATCCTTTCCAAATCCTTTTAAAAATAACGGTTTGGTGTTAGGATAGAACTCGAGTAATATTTATTACCACACCAAAGGTTCCAAACTGTGCATTACAAGTAGATGAAATTTAATCAGTTTCATTATATTTCGTGTACAAAGTAACAACGTAAATCCATATTTTTGAACGTAGTTTCGAGGACAACATTCTGAAGTATTTTTAGAAATGAAAAACTCCCAGTTGTCAAAAACTACGTAATTTTCTGTTCACATACATTGTTTATGTTTACAATTTATTGAAGTTTTAGATTTCCAACGATTGTTAGTCATGTGGCTTTCCCAATAATTCGCAGTACTCCAAATGGTGTGAACTACTCTATCAGGACGGATTCGCACGTGTTCGTGGAGATAGTGGTTAGAAGGAGTCACATAAAAGCAGACACCCGAGTGATAAGTTTCATTTGTTATTAACAATGAACAGTGAGGTAATATCGGGTGGACGCAGTTCCTTTGAAAAAGATTTCCGAGGATTCGGAGAGTTTTTCTTCGAACAAGCAGACAAGTTCAGTGATAAAGCTTGCCAGGTGAGTTTTCATTATGTACTGGACCGTGAAGTTCAAGTTTGAGGTTCCACAATGATATACCGTGCGGTCCATTATATATGCATCATCTAAACTTGAATACTGTCATTAATCAAACAATGGAAAGTCAGTGTAAAAAATATTGAATTCATTCAAGAATTGATAATCATTGGAAGTTTATTAGGAGAAATTGGTAATAATTACAAGTTATGCTGAAATAGGGCAGCCTTCATTTATGTTTCTTGGAAAATTCTGAATTATTTCCGTTCCATATATTTTTTCGCCAATTCAGGACAAAAGAAGTTGGTAGTCATCGACCTATAGTGCTCGCCATTAACAGTGATGGCCTGACCAACGTTGTTTTCAAAGAAATATGGACCGACGATGCCGCCAGCCCAAAATCCATACCAAACAGCCACTTTTTCGGGATGCATTAGACGCTCTTGGACATCATGTGGGTTGGTATCGTCCCGAATTCGACAATTTCGTTTGTTCACGTATCGATTCATCCAGAAATGGACCTCATCGCTGAAGAAGGTTTTTCTATGGAAGTTAGGGTCAGTTGCCAACTGCTCCAGAGCTCATTCAGCGAACAAACGTCGTTGTCTATGGTCGTTTACCTTCAGTTCTTGGGACAGTTGAATTTTTCATGGAAAGCCAATGTCACTACGCACAGTTTACCAAGTTGTGGTCTGCGAAAGGCCGAGTTTTTGTGAGCGTCGCGAAGTCGACCTCCTAGAATCTCCTGCACGCTCTCACAGACAGCGGCGCTGATTTCGGCAGATCTTTTGATTTGCTGATGTGGTCGTGTAAAATGGGCAAAGCGTACAGTACGTTGCCCGAACAGAACAGATGAAACAATATAATTATTTGCACGTGTTGTTGAATACTTCATCCCTCCATGGTGACTTGGCAAAATAGACTGATTAAATGGCAAATAATTTGACAGATGTAGCTTGTAGTTGGCTTGTTAGAGAGTTGGTTTTATTCTTGGACTCGATGAGTGACTTATATGGTACGCTCTAAGCGGGTGTGTCATATGAGTAGGATGCCAAATAAGTACCTACTTCCCGTATTCCACGACACCAATATTTATGTCGACCATATCGGTCGAAATAAAAAGCCTATACACCGTTACATGAGGACTGAAAAGAACACATCAGAAATACATCTGAGTTCTCAATTGAAGGTCCGTGAATTGAACATGAATATAGTCATTTTTTGGCTAGACACTAAAAGTAGATATTGAATCTGATAACGTAGTGTTGTTAGGTTGCGACGTTAAAATAATAGAATTTCTATCCGCCAAAGCTTCAGAAGAAATGTTTGGAGAAATATGTGGTTCTAGTGGGTGGTAGTGGTGGTAGTTCGATTCCCGCTTCGACCATATATTTTCCTAGAGAGAATTTATCTGGTTGAAGCTAGGATGATTCTGCAACCGTGTTAGAATCACTCGTTAGTCCTTAGCTCGCACAAGTTTCTCAACTTCTGGGAGTTGTCGTTTGTATGGGGGCGACAGCTGATTAACGGAAACAGATATTCTAAACAGATTTTAAACAATGTGGGAAAAGTGTTTTTTTGGATTCATTTTGCCAGTTGAGGTCATTCAACGTTCACCTATAAAGCCAGAAAATGTGTGTGGTTGGTTGAGTACGAATCAAGATGAATTATCTCCGATATGCAACACTAATTTTTACTTAATTTTTCCTCAAAGGAGTGTGAAGAGTGGATGAGCTTTTGAACCAAGTTACACTGGTGAAAGGTACTGAGGTATCCAAGATATGAATATTGATACATTTTTTGTTCTAGTCGTTCCAGCATGAAATATTCCTAATTCCACCTGACCTGTATGCTTCGGATAAGTTTTTTGTTGAAATATTCATTTGCTCTCGTAACCCCTTAAATTCATCACTAACACCAACAGAGTGACTATCGATATTTGACAATCAATACCATCTTTTATCATTAACTGAAAATAACGAACAAAAAGACCCTGAATTTGAACATAGTGCCAGCCATGAATGGCCGATATGAGACGATCTCCAATTCTCAGGTAGGACTAAATGGTATGTAGTCTTACACAGAGAAGATATAGGTTTGCTAGCCAAACTTCGATGCAATGGCTTGTCGTATCATTTTTGTGTATGGCTCTACAGTTTCCTGAAAGAACTTCTCCTGCAAGTGGCCGTTGATTGATATCTCTCGAATACTTTTACCACCAACGCTGGTGTTCCTCCGGGATCCATATTTTCTCCAACCCTCTTTTTATCGTATATCTCTATCTCTGTATCTGTAGAGTACGGAGGGTGAGTGTGAGCCCACAGCACTTAGGCCACATGTGACCCATTGTACATCCTCTTGAGGAGTTGTCCTCCTTGGTCATCGTCCATCCTGTCCTTTTCAGGAAGGTAGACAGGTCATTGAGAGACATCTCCTTTATATCGGCAGGTGTAGGCCAAGACTCGCCGAACACACACTCTCTTATTGACGATAACTCCGGGCACTCGCACTCCTGACAGTCTCATCTTCCTGTTCACACATCCTGCATAGAGGTGTGTCCACCAGCTCCATATTATGGAGATGTTTCCTTAGTTGACAGTGACCAGTCAGAAATCCTACTGTTAGGCGTAGATTTTTCCTGGTCATTGCCAAATATTTCTTCGGCGCCAGCTTCCCAGGGTCACCCAAGGTGATCCTGGCAAGATTACATCCTTTGGTTTCGTTCCATCTGTTTAAGGATTGATCAGGGATGTAACACTTGACTAGTTCCGCAAGTGTCGAAGTCATCAGGCTGTAGGTCCTAAAATTCTCAGTCCAGCCGCTTCCTTGGCTAAAAAGTCGGCAATGCGATTACCTTTACTCCTGTCGTGCCCTTTAACCCACCTTTGGATAATGTTATTAACTACCGAGGCTTTGGCTAAATCTTGGTGACACTCTAGTACTAGCCCTGAGGTTATACGTTGTCTATTCAAGGCTAATAGGTCTTGTCTGCTGTCAGTGCAGATTGTTTTTTTTTTGCCAGAAATTCCTTTCTTGGTTAATTCTTTTGTGGCGATTGAGATACCAGCCAGTTCTGTTTGGACTACGCTGGTATTTCTTCCCATTCCCCATCCAATTCTTAGGCTTAGTGATTTGGAGTACACTCCACACTCTTAGCCTTCTTTGGTTTTTGAGCCGACTGTGTAAATTCGTATTGCATTTGTATCATCTGCCTCTATGTTCTGCTTTATTTGTATTTTGTAGGGTTTATTAAACACAAACCAGGGTTCAATTGTATCGCTTGTTGCCTACAGCGATACAGTTGACCCATTCCTGCTTCGAGGTTTACACCAACCGCGCGCAACCCATGGCCATTAACGCAACCTCCTTAACGTACAGATCAAGAGGGGTCAGACCCGTGATTAATTCCATAGCCGCGGTTGGTGTTGTTCTCATGGCTCCTGTGATGTTTAAACAAGCCATTCGCTGTATTTGGTATAATCTTTGGATGGCCGTTGCTTGTAGAACTTTCGTTCCCCATGCAATGGCTCCATACCTTAACATAGGTCTTATTATTGCAGTATAGATCCAGGTGACCACACGGGGTGGAAGACCCCATGCGCGTCCCACTGTCCTCCGACATTGCTCATAAGCCACGTATGCTCTTTTTGCTCTACTCTGTAGATGAGAGTTCCATGTTAGCTTCCTGTCGAGGATAGTACCAAGGTATTTTACCTCTTCAGAAGTTTTTTATCGTATATCAACGACTTATTAAAAAAGATAGGAATCCAATATATTGCTTTGTTGACGACAGCACACTTCTCCCGTCATTCCATTCCATACAGGTGATTTTGAATTGCAGTGAAAATAACCAGGTTCAATTCAATGTCACGGAAACCCAGGCATCGGTTTCCTCCAAAGTGATATATGTTTCCGAACCGGATATAATAATGCCAGGACAGTTTCATACGTTTGTTGGGGGTTAAAATGGACACCAATAAGTTTTGGCACAATCATGTCGCTGGAATTGCAAAGGCTGTATCTCTAAAACTTGGAACACTGTTCCGAACCAGAAAACTGTACACACGGTTGATGGTCTGGATCATCGAAGAAAGGTTGGAGATTTGTCTCTCTTTTATAGATACTTTTTCCCTTGGGAGGTGTTTAAGTGACTTGGCACATTTGATTCCACCAAGAGCGATACATATCAGAAATACGCGAAGGAGTGTGGCTGCTCAGCGTTTTGGGGTTCATTTCAGTACACCTCGAACTTCACTGTTCAAGAACTCTTTCATTGGGAGATCTGCGTTTATGTGGAATAAACTTCCTGAGAACGCTTTTCGGAATGAATTTATTCTCCAGCGATTCAAATCCAATGTGAATCGCTACTTTCGCACAAGTACCGCTCGTAGAGCGCCTTAGGGATTTTTCTGTAGTGCTTGTGTTTTGTCCTTAAAAAAAAACCAAAGTATTTGGAAGAGTTTACTCAGTTAGTTTTATATTACAAAGAATTCTATATATAAAAATATTTCTCAAGTGTATTTTATGTGGCAGATAGATTCATCGATTGAGTGATGTTTACGTTTCTCGGAAATGAATGAGTCCTTGATTGGATCGTGCAATATCAATCAGAACATAATTTTCACAATTGCCGCCAACTGAAATTAATATATCTTGGAAGACCTATTATGTGTCTATTATTGAGATAATACAACGTACATTTTTTGAATGAGCCCTTATCAACACTACTTTGGATATTTTGGATTCTAATTTTTGCATATATCCCAAAGGAAACAATATTTTTTGTCAAAGTGTAGTTTGAAGTGATATTCATATTACTATCTATGGAAAACACGTTTTCCACACTAGAACAAAAATACTGTGATGTATTGATTATAATAATGATAAAAATGTCTTTATCATTTCCTCTTTTAATACATTCAAATAAAAATAATCCTTCAAAATATATTTAAGAAAATAAAAGGCGAAGTTCAACTCGGCAGCGGAGAGTGCTACTCTGCTGTTCTTCCACTTAACCCTGAAAAATACCTATGCGTACTTGTTGAATGATACAAAAGAACAATGTATAACAAAAATATTAAAAAATGTCTATACAGTTTTTGGTGAAAGCAGCAGTTTTCAACCTTGTTGTGTGAAAATAATGAATAAAACCCACTGATAAGTCCTGAACTAAAGAATTTTAAGTTGGGTTTTGAGAATTTGGATACTTCCTGTTTTGAAATTTTGTGGACTGAGATTATATATCTTGCAAATCTGGTAACTAATCGATCTCCTGAAGAGTTCAGTTCTGAATGGGGGTGAGGACAATATTCCTCGATGTCTAATATTGACATTATGAACATCAGTGCGGAATGTTATTTTCTGATGAAGATAGGAAGGTCTTCCGTTAAGGATGATTTTATGAAAGAGATTTCCAGAATGTAGAAATCTTCTGTTCTCCATATTCAACCAACCCGTTTCACACATATCTTGTTGGAAATTCTATTTCGCTTCTTTATTAACCGAAGGCAAGAATTTTGTACTTTCTGAATTTTTTGTTTACATTGGTTGGTTAAATTTGGACCATATACGGAGTTCGTATAATTGAAATTAGATAAATCCAAGGTCTCGCAGAGTAAGGATTTCAACCTAATAGGAAGACAATGATGTACACCATATATAACTCGTAAGGATGAGTATGCTCTTTGCACTAATGTATTGACATGTTTTTCAAACCTCAAGTTGAAATCCAATAATACAATAATAATATTTTCATTATTAATTCTGATATATAATCAGATGATTTATAATCAGACAATGATCAATAGCATTTTTAACGGATATACCGAGTTCCCTATTGATTATCTCGCATGTATCATTCATTTTTTGAGGCGAAAAATTTAAATAAATTTCGGTATCATCCGCATAACAATGAATGTTGCATTGCTGAATACTTCTAAGAAGATTGCCGGAGTAAAGAACAAACAGCACAGGACCTAATATTGAGCCTTGTGGTACTCCAGATATGAGTGGAAGACCGTTAGACTCTATGTTGTCAATAGACAACATAAAATAATCTCCTAATAAGCGAATAGCTGTACCCGAAAGCCCTATATATCTCAGAATACCAAGTAAAAGTGTGTGATTAAAGGTTTCAAACGCCCTACTGAAATCCAACAAAATGAGTATAGTATACTGTCCTTGGTCGGTTGCTCTTATGATATCATCAACAACGTGCAGAAAAGCGGTTGTGCAACTGTATCCTTTTCTGAACCCTGATTCAACAGGTGGCAGGATATTGAATTCCGAAAGATGTTCTGTTAACTGCCTCTCCATCGCGCGCTCTAATATTTTTGACAAAGTAGGTAGGATACTGATAGCACGAAAATCTTGATATTCAACAGGGTTTGATTTTTTGGCAGTACTTTAACTAGCGCTCTACCCCAAGTTGCCGGAAAAACACCCTCAAGGAGACAAGTGTTTATAATATAGGTGATATACTCAATTATATGTGGACAGCAAGGTCTGATCAGCCTAATATTTAATTCATCTCAACCAGCTGCATTCGTATTTATATTTGAGATAGTTTCGGCAACAAATAAGTCATTTACTTATTTAAAGTGGAATTCTGTATTAACGAAACGGTTGTGTCTGTAAAAATTCAATAGTTCTTCAGGTGGCTTCAAGTGTGGTGTTGAATTGAGCGAATGATCTGATACTCCAGTGGAATCTTTGACCGCTTTCTCGAAAACAAGTTCTTCACGTTGTGCTAACCAAGTTAGCATTATCAGAAAATACATACAATTTTATCGTCCTTCTTCGGGAGTTTTCACCTTTCACCTGAAAGATATGACAATTTTGATGGAGAACTATATACCCAGGTAGAAAGGTTAAACTTTTTGATTAATCGATAAGTTGCCTACTACGTAAATACAGATACAGATACTTATCTCACCGTTTCGTAGGCTAAACTCTACCTTCTTCTTCAGACTTTAAATAATTCCGAATATATTAGCAGTTTTCCTTCACTGATTCACGTCACTTCCTCTGCAAATGTCAAAGAAGTATTGAAATGTGAAATATGTCAATGTTGTTGAACATTCCATATTTGTATATGGATATTATTCTTTTGCTATTTTGACACTAACCATAAATCTCTTCAAGACGGGTAGCCAAGTACGAGTCATTCCTAAGGAGCTGTTAGACATAGACTTTTCTCTAGACAAAAACATATACGCTGATTCTTTGAGTTTACGATTCTTAGAGTGGGGTTAGAGTGGGGCAATCATTCTCGTCTCGTTCCATTCGATAATCACCGTCTGATTTCTGATTTTGATCCTGTTACTTATGAAAATAAATCATCTCAGTGGATTCAGAACCAAACGAAGAATACAACAAAAAGCGTTTTTAGGTCCGGGTAAAAGGAGTTCATATCGTTCAGGCATGCATGACGACATTTGGATCCATGGGACCATATAACAAAGGCACCATCCACGTGTAAACTCGGAGATTCTCACGGACAAAGTATGATGGGTTGTTTTTCCGGGTTTCGCTCCGTGTTCTGTACTTTTGATCCTTACAAGGATTTTTCCACAACGTTTCGGCAAAGTCTCATTTGCCATTTTCTGGTGATGTCTGGAGTTTAGAAATAGACTAATCCACTCGAACTCTGTTCTTCAATTTATAGGGGTGGTGGTACCATTTACCTGAGTTTCTACCACTGCCTGTGTTGGCCCGATTACACTGGTATTAGTTTGTACACGGTCTTCCATTACACATTTGTCATATTCATCTGAGCGAAATTTTGGTTTCCCATGAATTGTTTGCCTCCATTGACTCACTAGTTATTTCTGTGATTGATTCTGTGAGTGTCATTTGTAAAAATTAGGTATTCATTGAGAGGCACTAATTTTTGTTGTCTATGTTGAACTATTGTTTTTCATGGGAGGTGAAAATTGAAATTAAGTATGGCACGAAACAATGAACAATGGCAGATGGAAGGTTCTCAACGCTTCATAACTGTTAATGATCCGGAATGATTTTTTTCCGTTTTGAGCTGAGATTCAAATAATGAAGTGCTATAGTACGAAGTCAATTTGAATGGCATAAAACCAAATAGTTACCGAACGCCGGCAGTTTTTTTGTATGGCATGGGCGGCGTGGTATAATTATTATGATATACTAATTATTTTTACGTGGGGGTTTTATGTGGTATTAACTAGTAAATTCATCAGACTCGATACTTTAGTCTTTCATTTATTCTCATTTCAGAGAAAACATAAATATGTTTGTACGTTTTTGATTCCTGAACGATGAAAATATACGTTTGTTACAGATTGATGGACTAACGGGACAGCAGGAAACTTATTCTAATGTCAAAAAAAGATCAGCACGTTTAGCGTTGCACATGGAACGTTTAGGAATAGTTCCTGGGGATATCATTATAAGCTGCATGAAAAACTCCATGAATAGCGTGATTCCACACATAGGGACGTTGTGTTTGGGAGCCATAATGTCAGCTGTGGATCCTACACAATCCAAGAGGGAGTGGACCCATTGTGCAAAAATCCTGAAACCCAAACTGATTTTTGTTGACGAGGACGTTTCCGAAGAAATGGCGATGGTTGTTGAATCTCTACAAGAAAAACCTGAATTGATCGTTGTTGGGAAATCAAAAAAATTCAAAACATTTGCAGATTTGCAGACACCTCTACCGGAAGAACAAAAATTCAAACCGATAACAATCAATAACTGTCATTCAACAGCTCTAATCATATTCAGTAGCGGCACAACAGGGTTACCAAAAGGCATATGTCTTTCACATTTCAGCATTATAAATGAAATGAAAAATGCTCTGTAAGTTTCGACTGTCTTGATTTCATATTGAATTCAGATTTTCATGATGTGTTGTTCACTTTTCAATTCGTTGAAGAGAAAATTCATATTCATGAAGAAAAACTTTTTTCATTGATAAAATTCCAGAATAGATCCATGACATCACAGACTTATTTCCGATTGTTCAGTTGATCATCCTATAGTATTTCTTGAAGATGAGGATCTTGAACATTTTATCAACTGATACAATATCTCATCTTTTTTCATTGAGGCAAACTATTGATATAAACAAAAATGTTATAATTGAATTACTACAGAATTAGTATTATATAGATATGACTAGATATAATCTTTCTAAGAAGAGTTCTGAGTTATGAAAAATATTTTGACATGAGTAAAAATAATAGTGTGTTTCAGAAACTGGCTCCACTTCTGAGTAACACTACCTGAAAGGGTTAAGTTAAAAGTGGAGAGTATGGCTCTGTTTTCTTTGTTAAGCAAGAAAACAAAATTGATTTTTTATGCTGTATTCATTATCCGTTCATACCTTCGTCCATTGGGATGTTATTTGCCTAGCTCAACAGGTAGAATTGAAACATGTAGCGTAAAATGAATCTTTTGTGAACATTTCCACAGTAGAACACGCAAGCGTTTCGCTAACCAAGTTAGACTCATCACGAGATGACTATTAGTCGCCTAGTAGTATAATCTGTCTTCCTAACACTTTATGAGAAAAAGTTAAATCATGAAATAATTTCAGATCGAACAATGTACTCTCCTTTCTAATCATTTCTACCGCAGTTGAAAGGTGAAAACTATATTATCATAATTACTATTTTTTTATTTTTAGCTATTTCATTCGTCAACCAGCAGTCAGTCTCAACTATGCAACATTTTATTGGATATCAGCCATTTTGGTGTTAATGTCAACATTTCACTATGGCGGTGCTAGACTCATTCTACCAAAATTTGACGCTGAAGAGCTCCTAAGAAAAATTGAAGAGCATAAGGTAAGAACTAGACATATTACTTACGGATTACTTTTCAGAATTTAGTATTTCTGAAAGAGCATATGAAATTTTCAATATTTTCATCAATTTATTGATACCAATTCTTTGGGCAGTCTATCAGAACGGTAAGTTTGATTAAAAACAGGAAAAATAATTTGCAACATAAGTTGGACTACAAGTAATGTATATTTCACATATTCCATTGAAATTATAAGTTATTCTGAATTTTCAAGAAATTTTTTCTTGGTTTTGGGCACATTCACTGAAAAAGCTGATACAAGGGCTCATAAATCCCTAATCATCATATAATAGATTTGATAAGCCCGATAAGCATCCGTTATTTCCATTATTAGTGCAACCTTGAAAAAATTAATAGCTAATTGTACCTAACAAATGGAGAATACCCATAATCAACATGTTACCTTTGTTTTAAGGTCCTTGTCGTCTGACGCTTTATTAATATTTACTCCAGAGAAAGTAGTAGTAGAATAATATTGCCTTTATTATTTCATAACCAAAACAAAAAACACAATATAACTTATATATTCAACTTACAATTGAAATAAAGGGCGAAGTTCATCGTCTGTAATGAAATACATGACGGAAAATGTTCTTCCACTTAACCCTGAAAAAGGAACAAATAAAATGAAAAACAAAATTAAAACTGTGATTGTTATATATAATTATATTATAATGTAAATACGAATAAACACCTTACATAAAGAGTTTACTTCACATATTTCTTACAAGATATCAATAATTTGATTTAATTTCAGTGTAACAAATAGTTTTCATATTTACTTTTAAACTTTGGGAAATTGATTTTTTTGAGGAGGTTATGGACAGAATTATACTTCCGACAAATTTGGTACCTGAAAGACCGTCTGAACACTTCTGTTTTGAATTTTGGCATTGTAATCATATCGAATATTCAGGTTATGGATGTCCGTACGATATGTGATTTTAATAAATAATAATAATAATAATATAATAAATCGACTTTATTCATCAAAAATAAATTAGATGAACAGGCGGATTATCAGCATAAGCTGTTTTTCAAATCAACCTTACAAAAATATACAATAAAAACTATAATAATAACAAGTATAGAATAGAAGATAAATCAACCAATACAACAATAAACACAATAATAAAAGCTTGATTAAAATGAATAATAATAAGGGTTTTGCAAAAATCGACATACAGAGCACCAATTACCATGATTTAAGCAGAAGTTTCAAGCGTTTTTTAAATGTCATTATCGTGTAAAGTCTGAAGTCACTGGGCAACTTATTATACAGCTTAGCGGAAATATAGGAGAAACTTCGAGTGAAAAGTGCCGAGTTGTGTTTGGGAATGACCAAGACAGATCCATTTCGAGTATAATAATTGTTAGTCTGGGAAAAACTAACAAGTCTATTATATAAATAATCAGGTTTATTTGTTAATAGTAATCTATGTGTATTTGTGAGGATGTGTAGAGTGCGTAGTTTTTCAAGTCTTAACCATCCGGAGTCATCAAACCTACTACTGATGTGATCAAATTTACGTATACCGAAGGAAAATCTCAAACAAGAGTTTTGAATTCTTTGGAGGCGAAGAGAGTCGTATTGAGTAAGTGCAGGTCCATATATGCAATCGCAATAAGATAATTTAGAGAAAATCAAAGTTTCGCAAAGCTTAAGTTTGAGTTGTGTAGAAAGAATGTCTCTATTGGGAAAAATTTGTCTGAGAATGTTATAAGACGATTTACAAAGATGACTGATATGTTTAGAAAATCTCAAATCGGAGTCGATCCACAGACCCAAGTTTTTGCATTCAGAAGTGAAAGGCAAGGCAACATCATTTATGTGGATCTTGATGAGGTTGGAAATAAGGCTCTTTTTAGATTTGGGTCCAAATAACATATATGATGATTTTTTAGCATTCAATTTGAGGTTATGTGCGCACGAGACGTTATACAGTGAATTGAGATCTCTATTTATCAGTTCTTGTGCTTCCAGGTTGCCTTCCGGAAAAGATAAGTAAATTTGAGTGTCATCAGCGTAGTGATGGATATTGCAAAATTTAATACATTTGTAGAAATCTGAGATGTAGATGTTAAATAAGAGAGGTCCAAGAATGGAACCTTGTGGAACTCCAAATTTGGTGTTCAGAACTGCAGATTTTAAGTGATCAAGGCTGATACACTGAGTTCGGTGTTCCAGAAAGCTTTCAATAAGATCTACGGCACATTTATCCAAACCAAAGTGACTAAGTTTATTACATAAAAGACTGCGGTCTAAGGTATCAAAAGCTTTACTAAAGTCCAATAAAACTAGACATGTAACATAATTTTTATCGGTTGCTTTGAAAATATCATCCGTTATGGAGAGGAGTGCGGAAGTCGTGCTATGTTGAGAACGAAACCCAGACTGAACGCTAGTTATGATATTGTAAGAAGTGATGAATTCAATCATCTGATCTTTGAGAATCAGCTCAAGCGATTTAGAAAGGGAGGGTAAAATACTAATGGGCCTAAGATCAGAGTAATGTGTCGGAGAGTTACACTTAGCCAAAGGAATCACAAGTGCATGTTTCCAAGGGGAAGGAAAACACGAGGAAATGATACACGAATTCAGTATAAAGGTGATGTATTCCAAGAGATGTGTTTCCACCAAACGAATCATTCGAAGTGAGATGCTGTCCGAACCTACAGCGTTGCTTCTGATTTTATTTAAAAATTTCTGTACAGTATGTTCGTCAACGGGAGAGAATCTGAAAGAATTTGCAGTGTTCTTAGTTTGGTACTTTTCTAGAAGCGATGATTGAAATTGTGTTTTGTCAGGGAGGGTAGTATTGCAAAAGAACTGATTGATTTCATCTAGATTTTTTAGGTTAGGTGGTAGTTCAGGGTTTGACTTCTGACGCAAGATGTCTAAATTACGTAATGTGCTCCACGTTGCCTTGGCATCTTTCTTCAAAAGAACAAATTGAAGATAAGCTTTTTTCTCCCGACGAATAGCAGATGTCGTATAGTTCCTCAGTTCTTTATAGCTATCCCATGCTACAATGGTTTTAGTTTGCTTATATTTTTTAAATGCGCGGTCCCTTAAAGATATCATCTGACGGATGTTGTACGTCAACCAAGGTGCGGGTGGCTTGGTAACTCTGATATTTCGAAAAGGAGCATGGATATCAAATAGAGTAATGAGATTGTGGTTGAATGTTATTACCATGTCGTCAACGTTATCCAACCTATATATTTCATCCCAGTCAATTGATCTAAGATCAGTCAAAAAGCAATCTTTATCAAAATTTAAAAAATCGCGATAAAAAATCCACTTGACATTATTCTTTTTGGTGCCAAAATTTTTGATAGTACACGAAATGGCCATATGATCTGAGATTCCTTGAATATCAGTAATATTCACATTTGAAATTATTTCAGGATGCGAAACAATCAGGAGATCAAGTAAAGTTTGACTTCGAGGGGTAACTCTAGTGGGGGAAGTAATTAACTGGGAGAAGTTAAAGGTCGAAAGAAATTGATAAACGAGATTGGAACGGTTATCGATTGACATAAGGTTAATATTCAAGTCACCCGCCATTATAAAATAGTCACTCGCAGGTAAAAGATTAGAAACCGTTTCTTCTAATTCATTGAGGCACGTTAAAATATTGGACTTTGGTGGACGATATAATATTCCAAAACAAAAGTTTTTACCCGTCAAATTTACCGAGATCCAGAGCTGTTCGAGCTCAGAGCTGATTTTATGAAAGGCAACATTATAGTTTAAGGTGTTCTTTATATACATAGCTACGCCGCCCCCTCTACCATCTCTATCGGATCTGACAATATGATAAGAATGAATAGCCACAGACTCAGAATCGATATCCGAGTTAAGCCATGTTTCACTTAGACCGCAGATATGGATTTCATGATTTTCTAGAAAAGTCTTGAGATAGTCAAGTCCAGTGAACACAGACCTCACATTCAGATGAACAAAATTGATAAATGCTACCATAAATGATTAGATACAATAAAAAAAATAATATATTAAGGAGAAATATGAAAACAATTGGCATATATTTCTAGGTAGAACAGATATAAAATTTACGATAAATTACTTCGAAGGCTTATTTTTTTTTTGTTGTTTGATTCTAGCTCTCCTTTAGTCCTCTTGGATTTCAGGCGTGTGTTTCGTTCTCCTGCAGCGTCTTTCCTATCTTCCTCGCTCTTAATTATCTTTAGTGGATCGCTTTTTATTTCTTCAACGCTGTACGCTTTGTTGTCAACTAATAACTTGCCTTTCACGATTTTTGCCTCAATTTTATTTTCCAATGCAAGCTTCCAGTAATCTTTTATGGTCCTTTGATTACTGAGTTCCTCTTCGGTAAGATCGTTACTAATGTAAACACCTGTGCCCTTTAGCTTGAAGGCATTCTTCAGTATATCACTTTTTATTTTATTGTGAAGTAATTCAAGGAGAATAGGCCTCACTCTATCATCAGCTAAGTAACCAATACGAAATATATTTCTGACGTGAAATTCTTCAATTTCTATGTTTAGCTTATTATGGATAAAATCGGATAAAAACACGAAGGTGTTCTCGTTATTATTTTCTCTCAATCCGTGGATGAGAATATTGTTATTTTTATACCTTCTTTCAACCCTGAATAGTCTTTCTTTTAGAAATGTGTTTTCTTCCTTGAGGTCGGATATGGATTTTCTAAGTTCTTCAGTGTCTATTTCATGAACTTTCCTCAAACTCAAAATTTCAGTCTTAATTTCATCATTTTGCTTTTTTATTTCAGAGTTTTGGACAGTGACTTTCTTTATTTCAGCGAGGAGATCACTTAAACATACTTCCTGAGGCATAACTATGTGTGTGAAGTGTATATTGAATCTTCGGTATAAAAACTGACGGTGGTGTTTTATATTCAGGAGTTAAAAAGTGCCACTGATAAGCTGCGAAGTTTTTATACGTGGTTTTGAATGAGAATCAGAATCAGGAAATAATTTGAAACATGCAATGAATAAGTCTGGCTCTTACATGTCACAAGATACTCGAACGGGAAGATACTGAATGGTTCCGCTGAGTCTTCAGCTATACAATGAACTAACTTTCAAGTTTTATAGACACTTAATTCACGAGCAATTTGGACTTAGTTAGGAGCGCATTTTAGCACACACACGATCACGAACCGTCACACCTTCCTAAGAAGGTGTGACGGTTTTTTGTTACAATTATTTTATGGAAAAACAGACAGCGTGAAGTAACCTTCTTTTCTCCATGTTCAGCTTATACGAGATCTTGTGTCGCCAACCAATACTGAAAATTAACCTAAGGTATGAGTTTTGAATTTGAACTGTTTGAATCTTATTTTTGTATTGATTGGTTAAACATGGGCCATAAAGATAAAGAACATCCGCCTAATTGAAAACTAAAAGCACCAAAGATTCACATAAGGACTTTTTCACACAACAAGGCAGAATATGTCGGTTTCTATAAATGATTTCCAGTGCAGAGTAGGCACATCGTAAGAGTTTATTTACGAATTTTTCAAATCTCAGATCTACATCCATCAAAACACCAAGACATTTTGCTTCACTAACAATATCTAGTGGCTCATTTCGAATGCAGATATTCATAGAGTTATTCATTATGGAACAGTGAAAGCTTGAACCATAATCATTACATTTGATTTACTAGGGTTTATAAATGAACAGTGGTCCGTTGAAAATTCAACACATCTATTTATATCTGCATTGCTGGAAAGCTGTGGTGTACTTGAGTATCATCAGCATATAAATGCACCTGACCAGTGTGAAGATCCTGTAGTAATATGAGTGTATATATAGAGAACAATAAAAGGCCGGGTATGGATCCTTGAGGTACCTCTAATTTAAGATATAACATATCTGATGTATTCCTCTAACCAACCAGTTGCTGTCTATTTTTCAAATGGTCCGTCAATAATGCAAGAGCGTTGGCAGAAAAACCATTATAGTCCAAAATGCCCAACAAAAGATTGTGATTAATAGTGTCAAACGCCCGGCTGAAATCTAGTAGGAGTAACACCGTACATTTGTTTTCATTTATTGCTTTCATTATATCATTCGCAATATGTAGAAGGACGGTTGAACAGCATATAGTATATACACCAGACAACCGATTGCATTACGATTTTATGTTTTTGTTCCTCTTATGATTCAAGATAGATTCATGTGCTGCCACATACAATTGTTTTATCATTCTGGCAATAACTTCAAATTGTGTAATTTCAGCAGCTTCATTAACTTCTGGCGGAGTTGAAAACATTTTTCATTCTCTGACTACATTTTCTTTTAAGTATTCAGTAGAACAGTTTATTCGACTGATTATTTTTGACTGAAGATACATAGAAACCCTGGTGTTTGACCCGATTCGCTTTTGTTTTGCCAAAAAAATCTTGACGCGAGGAATTAACCCAACTTTCTACCCATGTTGATAGATGGTGCAAAATCGGAATCTGTGGGTGGGGCGTATATTGTCCATACCTTTATTAATGGACCATGATGTAAACAAAATGTTTCACTTAATATCAATTTATTCCCAAAGCATGACTGCATCGACGAAAGATACATTCGTACCCGAAAAAAAAAAAAATTCGAAATGAAATCTTTGAATATTCATCTCTCCCAAATACCTACACCGTAGGTTCTGGTTAATTCCTGTCGAAAAACAACAACTTTTCTGGCTAATATCACGATGAATACAGACCCACAGACCGGTTTCAAGGTATTACCTCTCGTTAGTGCAAAAAAGATCCGGCCCAAACAGCAAAGTGTCCGCGACTCGACTGCATGCATGAAACCTACGTCTAATAGATAGATTGTTGACTAGTAGATTGTTGACTAGTAACAGCTCTATCTCGTGAACGATGTAACGTGACGAATGTACTCAGCACATCTGTGAATGAAATACTGAATTTTTATCTTGATTTTTATCTATGGTTGACATATTGGAGTGATGAAACTAGTGAATAAATTTTACTTGTCGCTAACACTGCATAATATTTATCAGTTCAAGTGGGGAAACTAATAATTTTTGAAGGAAGAATATCCACGATTTTGATTATTTCCATTTTTTTTTCAGATAACGTTTATTTTCATGCCACCATTATACACATTCAATCTCACAAATGTAAAGAATTCTGAAAAATACGACACTTCTTCATTGCGCATTCTCGTCATTGCTGGATCTTCGGTCAGTCCGACGCAATTGATCAGAACAAAAAAATTGTTCAAATACTCCTTAGTCGCAGTAGCGTACGGCACCACAGAAGCGGGCGGTTTCATAACTATTACAGGAGATAAAGAATTTGAGGACAACCATAGTACCATAGGAAAACCAGTGAAAGATATTGATTTGAAGGTGAGCAGATAATTATTATTTTCTACCTTAAACATTTTTCTATTATGCAACAGCAGATGTCTGACGATATCCGGAAAGTAACCTTCCCTATTTCCAAGTTGTGATCAGCCCGAAAAAAATAACACTAAAAAAATTGAGAATATGTGAAAAATATAAAGAATGACGTACAGCGTTTCAGAAAAAAAATTCACATTTTCTTTATTGTTCTATACTAAACTGTCAGGTAATGAAAATCTAATACTTTTTTCATTTGAAAATTTATTCGATTCTGCCTACATTAATAGTGAAATATGCCTTCTTGAATTTTTTTCATAAATGTATTTACGATTTTATTTCCGATACTTTTACATAGTTGAAACAAGTATATAAGTCTACTTGGAACTATAAATCTAAATGATTCATCAATATTAGTATGTACCAACTAAAATATATTCCAAAAATTGTTCCGAAAAAAAAATAACACAAGAAAAATTGAGAATAAGTGAAAAATATAAAGAATGAAGTAGTGTTACAGAAAAATCTTTCACGTTTTCTTCATTGTTTTATACACAAATGTCAGGAAATGAAAATCTGATACTTTTTTCATTTGAAAAGTTATTTGGTTCTTTCTGCATTAATAGGGAAATATGCCTTATCGAATTATTTTTTCATGAATGTATTTACGATTCTATTTTCGATACTTTTACATAGTTCAAACAAGTATTTAACTCTACTTGAAACTATAAATGTAAATGATCCTTCAATATCAGTATGTACCAACTGAAATATATTTCAAAAATTTTTCAAAAAAAAATAACACAAGAAAAATTGAGAATAAGTGAAAAATATAAAGAATGAAGTAGTATTTCAGAAAAATCTTTCACGTTTCCTTCATTGTTTTATACACAACTGTTTGGTAATGAAAATCTGATAACGTATTCCAAAAACACTTTATTGTGAGATTTTCACTAATTTGTTTTACAAAAACGCAACACGTGTTTCGCCATACAATGGCTTCATCTGGCGTATCTTTCAACTGATACTTTTACATACAATCTGATACTTTTTCCATTTGAAAAGTTATTTGGTTCTCCTTGCATTAATAGTGAAATATGCCTTATCGAATTTTATTTTCGATACTTTTACATAGTTCAAACAAGTATATAACTCTACTTGGAACTATAAATATAAATGATCCCTCAATATCAGTATGTACCAACTAAAATATATTTCAAGAATTGTTTTCAAACTGATTTCATATACTGTTTTATCAGTAAGAATCGCAAAATATATAAAAACAATTTTTTCATGATCTTCAGGGTTTCAAATTTTGTTACTCAATAGTTATTTTATGTCGGAGATTTATGGGTTTCACTAATTACTGAATTTAATCAGAAATTTTACTGCGTTTGAATAATATTCGGTTAAAACAATGCAAACAAATTACTGGAAACGTTGGTAAGTTCTGTTTGTTTTCTCAAAACCTTGAACATTTAAAAACAATCTCTTGAAAGTGAATTTTTCATATTTTGAAAGAGAATTTATTCGCACAAACTTCTTATCACTTTTCTATCAGATAATCAGGCCAATTAAAACAACAGCAATAGTTATTTCAATATTTAGAATGAAAACGCGGTTTTCTTCAGATATCACATAACAGTTATTCAATTGGCAGTCTCCATACACTAAAAACGTCATTTCCTTAATTTATGAATGAAAATCTTTCTGACAGGATATATTTTATCATCATTGATAAGGTTGTTGACTGTGAATTGTTCTGAAAATTAGAACGTACTTTGTGATAAATTGTCATAATATAGAAAAACACGTTTCCTATTCCATACACTTGTCAACATAAAGGTAAGATGAAAAAATCACTGTGAATTTAAGATTCAAGTGAATTTCAATTCATGAAAGTTTGTATAGTCGAAGAAATTGAAATAGCGATGGAATTGGACGAAACTTCAATGAGAATCGTCTGGTGTATTCGACCCTTCACCGCAACCCGTAAGGGTTTATTGTGGCTAACACCTATTCGCACTCGATCTAATGAACCCAGCTTCTTGACGAAGCCGATTAGTTTGTATGGTGAGTGATCTTTCAGGTTAGATGGAAAGAGTACGGCTCTGCCGAACTCTAAAAACCTGATTCGGTCCCCAGAGGGGCAGGCACAAACTATGTGCTATGATGTTTCATCATTTTCCAAACAGAGGCGGCACACACTGTCTTGTGACACTCCAAGTCTGTGCATATGATGATTCGAATGACAGTGACCTATAAGAAGTTCTGTTAGATATCGTAGTTCATCCCTACTGTAGTCCAACAACTGTTTGGTATCAAGCTTCGAAGCGTGAATAAACGCCTTGGAGATAGCCAATCTTGGAAGATTCTGCCAGAAGTCTATACATCTTTTTGCCATCCAGATGTTCAATCTTTGTTTGGCAAATGACAGGTTCTTGTCCGATGAAGTTGCTTGCAGCACCCTCATTGCCTTTAGGTCAGTACGGCCAGGAATCTAGACCAGAGACAATCTGTTGAGTGTTCCTATCGAGGAGAGTCGTTTTGGCAATTTGTTACCAATTTAGACGTTGCTGGGTAGGAGCCAAGAGCTTCCAACGCCGCTTGACTGTACGAGAATATTTTTATTGATTTGTGTATGAGGTTGGATTCTTCCAATTTCTCCGCACACAATTCAATAGCGTAAATTTCCGCTTGAAATACAGTCGCATAGGTCTGTGAGCTAACACCTATCTGCTTTTACTATTTCCTTCTCCCGGAGGATCCAGTCCTCTTTACTCGGGAACAGTACTTTATAAGCAAGTTCGTAGTTGACAATTGGAGGCATAAAGTCAGAGGTCATTTCCAGAGTGCTGTGACTTCCAGTATCAACGAACAGTCAGTTGCACTCTGCATTCAATTTATTTATGCAATTGGCAACGTGAATAAGTCTATATGCAGTCCATCTAGCTTCTATTTCCAGAAAAATGTAGAGTGAAGGTAGATCTAGAAAGCCCTCCAAGGCCGCTGACGGTGTGGTACTGACGGTACCACTGATAGCCAGACAAGCCTGTCTCTGTAAGCTAGAGAGCTTCGCCTGGGTCGTTTTCTGTAAAGTCTTCGGCCACCAGGCAATTGCACCATAATTAATCATTGGTCTGGCAATCATCACATGAATCCAATGTATTTGTTTGGGACCTAAACCCCAAGTTTTATCACAAATCCTCCGACATGTCCATAGGGACAGTCTGGCTTTGTGTAAAACTTTTTCCAAGTGAGCGTTCCAGGTGAGTTTTTTTATCAAGAACAATGCCAATATATTTCACCTCCATTCCAAATGGAATGACCTCACCATTGAGGGAAAGTGGCGTTAGATCGTCCACCTACTGATGATGGGGAGTAGAGTGTTATTTGAATGAATTAAAATAAAACAAGAAACGAAACTTTTGAATAAATATGTCATCATTATTTCAAATTCGAATCCTCGATCTGACTTGCTCCACAAATACTCACGAGATAATTTATTGATAATACGGGGGTGGTACCAGAAATATTCGGCCCAAGAAAGAACACACAAAAATTTTAGGAAACAATCTCCTTGCAGCTCTATACACTTTTCCCAGCAATATTCAATAATTTCGATACAGTTTTTATAATAAGAACTGTCTTGCTCCTCAAAATAGTCATTAATTGCCGACATCACTTCTTTATCGATGAAAAATCTTTGAACAATGAGCGATTTTCTCAAGTTTGTGAACAAAAAATAATTTGAGGGGGCTAAATCTGGCGAATAGGCTGCACGAGGTAGCAATTTAAACTTCAATTCGTTAATTTTGATCATTGCGTTAATGCGTTTGTGAACTGGTGCAGTGACTTGATGAAACAACACTTTTTCCTTAGCCAAATGTGGTCGTTTTTGCTTGATTGATTTCTTCACTTAAATGTTGCAATGAGTTCGTACAATATTCGCCGGTAATAGTTTTACCGTTTTGAGGATAGTCAACGAAAAGTATCCCAAAAAGGTGATGCCATGACCATTCCTGCAGATGAAACGGTCTTTGCTTTCTTCGGAGCCGGTTATCCCTCTTGAGGCCACTGTTTTGAGTGTTCTTTTGTCTTGGGTGAAAAGTGATGGATCCATGTTTCATCCAGACGCAAATATTCTACTTTATTGCTGTGAAACTATGCTGAACACTCAACTGAAACGTCTTCATCACACTGTTTTTGTCAAAGATCGTTCAGTAGCTCTTTGTGAATTTTCTTTGCAGTTTCTGGAGCCGTCACCTCATTTGATCGACCAATACGATGCTCGTCTTGGCAGCTCGTACGGCCTCGTTGAAACTCTGCTACCCAATATTTTACTGTTGTGAACGAAGGAACAACTACCGCCATCTCTAGGTCAGACCGTGTATTTCTGAGACAATCTTCCTAACCGCTCTGCAGATCGCTTAGAAACAGATATATGAGCACTGCGTTTTTCGGAACATTCTGAGATTTGGGCACATCATGTCAAATGGAGCAAGTTATGCTTCTATTTCTAACATTCCGTCTGATATCTTTTACATTTTTATATCGTGATGACAAACTCCTCTCTATTTTTTTCGAATATTGTAGAATGTTGTTAACTTTCAAATATTTTTCAGATAATTGATCCAGCTACTGGCAAATTGTTGGGACCTAATCAAAAAGGAGAAATTTGTATAAAAAGTTTGTATGGAATGACTGGCTACTACAACATGGACTCATCTCCTTACTTCGACGATGAAGGGTTCATTAAATCTGGCGACTTAGGCTACTATGATGACAATGGTTGCTTCTATATTGTGGAGAGAATCAAGGAAATGTTCAAATATAAATCGTGGCATGTGGTGCCATCTTTTGTAGAATCGATTCTAATGGAACATCCAGCAGTGTTGGAGTCTGGCGTTTTTGGACTACCACATGAGGTGGATGAATACCACCCCGCAGCATGTGTAGTGCTCAAGGATACTGCCTCGGTTGATCTCGATGAAATTCAAAGTTTTGTATCGAACAATGTTTCGGAATGGCAGAGGCTGAGAGGTGGCATAAAAGTGGTGGAAAACTTACCAAGGACTCCCAGTTCGAAGATTCAAAGGAGCAAATTGGCCGAACTCTTCTTGAGTTCCTAGTTTCTAGACTTGATATTTAGTTCATGAAATTAACCGTGATCGTATTGATAGAACCAGTATTACACTTTTTTATATAGTTGTATTGTATGAAGTGCAATATTGATTGAACATCCAAGTCCCAAACATAATTGCCATCTTGTATATATTAATTTTGAATGTTTTTGTGTGTACGTACTTGATTTGTCTATTGTTCATGACAATTTTCACGAATAATGAATTATTTTTTCAAATAAAAATGGAATCAAATTATTCCTCTTTCAATAATTTCAGAAATCAAGAAGAACCACCTGACGACATTTGAATAAAAATGCTATTTTTCAATGTAATAAAAAATGTTGGGTACACAAGTTTGAGAGATCAATCTATTGGAATTTTTTAAAAGTATTCTCCAATAAACAGGGTATCCAGTGAGCTTAGAGAACATCGAACTAAAAAGTTGAAAATATATTTTTAAATAAGCTTAAAACAATAACGAACTAAAAAAATATTTGAAAAATATTTTCAACTTTTTGTTCGATGCTCTTTAAAAGCGTATTTTTTAATATTTTCAAACTATATTTATTTTATATAAACTTTGGGATCAATCACCCGTATATTGTTTAGAAAAATCACCGTTTGTTTGAAGGTGATTGACAATGTTTCGTGATGAATTTCACTAGTTCGGACTTCCATTGTCTACTATATAAAATGATTTGAAATCCCTGAAACAAGTAAAAAAGAATAATTAAAAAGAATAGCTGAAGATAACAATTATATTAGGCAACAGGTTTATTTAAGACAGCAGGAGCGCAAAGGAGGGTTACAAATAAGGCAGCAAGCGCGCGTGTTAATAAAAAAAATACTTTTTTCGAATGATGAAATACATGTAAAGTGAGTTCGAATTATATCAAGGAGGTTAACAGCGCCATCTGCCCGCAAATAGATCAAGTAATAATGTCGATATATCAAGGTGGTTCCGTACAGCGCCATCTGCCCGCGAATAAATCAAGTAATAATGTCGATAATTCTGTTAAATTCAGATCCTGAGCTTGAGAGTTACAAACAAACAAACATACATACTTACAGGTGAAGCTAATAGAAGCGTGTTAAAAGCGTGTTAAAAAAGGACTGAGATAATTTGCTCCACATATTCGAATTTCATCAGAAATGTTCTCTTGAAGAATAGATTATTGTGCTAGTATATAACAATTGGGCTGGAAAGGTCGTAGGCTAACATTGAAAAAAAAGGTTTTTGATAAAATTTGATTTTATTACTCAATACAGTTGTCTTCAAGGGCACTACAACGATTAAGTGGTCTCAATACCATTTTATAGACTCAAAAATAAGCTGCAGTTATGACGATTACTTCTTTATCAGCTTTCCATTGAGCACTCTCTTGAGGTCTGGAGAATACAGTGGATGTGGAAGCAATTCATACAATTTTGCCATCGTTTTCATAGATTTGTGACACGGTGCATTATCTTGATGAAACAGCATTTTATTTTTCTTCAAATGGGGTTATTTATCCACGATTCAGTCCTTCGATAAGCCCTATAACGCTATGTAATAGTCGCTGTTGATGGCTTTTCCTTGTCAACATAGTCGCTGAATATTATACCATGCGCATCCCAAAACACTCATACCATAACCACGCCTGTCGAGAAATTTGTTGCATGACGTGTTCTCAATCACGTTCGAATTCAAAGCTAAAGGAAAATTATCAAGAATGCAATTAAATGATAATACTTTCGTTTTTGAGAGCAGATGACATTATGTAGATCAGTAGTGTTGGTTTCGTGCCATAATATTATAGTGTCGTCAACAAATAAAATAAATTTACCCTCTGTATCGATGGTAGTCAAGTCGTTGATATAGAGCAGAAATATGATAGGTCCGAGTACTGAGCCTTATGGTACTCCTTCAGATATGTCAGAAACATCAGATACTGTTGTATATTTAACCGTTTGACTTCTACCCGACAGATAAGATTCGAGGAGAATCTTATGATTAACACAGTAAAATGCTTTAAAGAAATCGCAAAAGACTGCTGCTGTCATCTTTCGTCATTAATATTACCAAAGACATCATATAAAAATGGAAATGTGGCATCATGAATATTTTTGTTTGACTGAAATCCAAATTGTTTGTTACCAGTTGGTATTAACCCATACAACGTTTCTAAAACTCGAAATTTCGACTTCAGTTTTAAAATTTACAGTTTTAAGTCGAGGTGATTGAAGTGGCATTAGAATACGCAGAAAACTCCACTGTAGCTACAATAACTAGATCGTTTGGATGCGGAGATTTATAATGTTTCTACAAAATAGGCTGATACCTTACAAATCAACACTGATGGAGAATGAAACATTGACCTTGTAGTTCGAAAGATTGAGCGCTGAGTTAGGTTAGGTTAGGTCCAAAGTGAGTGGGTTTATTCGATACTCCACCGCAACCCGCATGGGTTTATTGTGGCCTACACCTATTTACACTCGACCAAATAAACCCAGCTTCTTAACGAAGCCGATTGGTTTGTATGGTGAGTGGTCTTTCAGGTCATATGGTAAGAGTACGGCTCTGCCGAACTCTAGGAACCTGATTCTGCTGTTTCATCATTGATGAGGAAGTCGAATAGTCAAGGTGCAAGATTTCCATCTTGCTACCCGCGGCAACCTTCCCATATGAGGGTTTTTGCACATCAGCTACACCTGAAGATGCCTTAGATTCAACCGTGCAGGGTTTTTTCGCCTCTGGTTTTGGTGAATCAGCACTTGAGCGCAAACGTTTACTAACCTGCTCATGGGGGGGTTTGTTCCTCTACTTGAGACAGATTCTGCGTACGCCGCTCAAAAATTTGGCGCAATGCTGTTTTATAAGGTACCCAGCTCTTGAGAAGACGACTCAGTCGTTTCTTGGCTGCACCACCAAACTTTTTTTTTTGGTTCATTTATTGGATCAGGAGTTGGAGAGTTGGGAAGCTCTCGCTTCTGATCTGAATTTACAGGAAGGTCATTTGGAGTCGTAAGCTCAACACCCATCTCCTCTGTAGGGGGTTAATATAACCAGCAGGGTCCATCGCACAAAGACTGAGCGATGGGTATACAAAATGGCGGCTGATATGGAGATGGCGAGGCAATTTGTACTATATGACGGCCAAAAGGCCTTTTACACCTGTCATATGGTAATAGCTGCTAAATTACGATATGTAGATCACTCTCTGAATCAAGGTGTACTGCTGACGACTGAGCAGTGCTGACTAGATCGTATACAGATGCTAGTTAGTGGCTGCTAAAAATTACTAGTTAGGTGAGCGGAAAGATCCTTTGTGTTTCGTGGATTATCCGCCGAACGCTGATCAGTTGGAATCCTTCTGCTGGTTTATTTATGAACATATGCTGCCACTCATCCTTGAAACTTCAGCACTGGTGTAGCTCGACATTTTAAGTAGAGAGCTGTGACACCCCGAGCTCAATTAACTATGCAACCTGATAACCTCGAGTGACGTTCGAAGAGCCCTCCAAACCCGGAAGTCCTGAACACTTGGTGGAAAAATCTACCAAGTTTACACCAACATCTAGCTAGAGTTTCAAACTCATGGCGGAAGGAAGAGTAGCCGATTCCGAATTGGTTTGTCGTGTGGCGGACCATTCTTAGAAAGTCTGAAAGTCATGATTCAAAAAATAACTACACCGCCGTAATTATTTTTGTGATAATCAACATTCTCCACTCACCAAGGTATTTGGAAAAAAGTATCTGATGAACTTCTGACAGATACACTAATCTATTGTACCGTTTATGAAGTATAAAAGTATAATTCTTGTTTAATGTTATATATTTTGTACATTCAAGTTGAATATTACAAAATCAATTATCTTCCATGTGTAATTTAACAACGATGAGATTTCAAACAATTAACTATTTTATGCTCTCTTTAATCCAAAACAAACAACGAGAACAGCCTACAGCAATACAAGACACAGCATTTTCATTATTGCGATACAATGATTGTAATTATCACAGAAGTTTTGGAAAGAAATTTCAGCGCAATGATTCTGCACATATTCTTCAAATGATACTTCAATTAGAAACGAATGTCATTAGGGAAATGTTTAGGAAATTTCAAGAGAAGTTTCGTAATATGAAGCCATTTTCCATGTTGAATAATCAGTTTTCCTCCGAATATACAGTTTGATAAAAAATATGTAGGTATTTTGAAGAATCTGTCCAAAATCTTACTATTTAGGCCACCTCATAAAAATACAATTATTGATTTACTGAAAAAAAATAGGCAGAATATTCAGACGTTAAAAAACAATATATAATTAATTTTTATCCAAAACTTAATAGCAAAAAGCTATTCATTCATCACGACCATCTGGTACGTACTTATGCAGTTCAAACAGTTATTATTTATTTATGATTATCATAACGCCGGTCATTTTTTTTGAAAGAAACATAGACATTAGTACGTACCAGATAGCAAATCGGTGAATGAGTAAAAAAAGTGCATCACAAAGGTGGAATATAGGCTCAGGGCAACGAAATTTATTTCAAGTGTCGAAATTGTCCATAGCCTTGAATTTTGGATTAGAATTAGATAACAACTACTTCTAATTTCCTAAATAGGTTCCTTAACTGGAGACTGTGAAGATTATAGTAAGAGTTTAAAATACATGCAATTAAATCAATGCATACGAGATTGGGATTGATGGAATATTAAAGTTACCTTAGAACTGCTGAGTAATTTATAGTTAATGTACAACCTTAAATTTATCGAGGTATTGTCATACCAATGTAACAATGAAATATTTTCATTTCTAGTTCGTCACTTTTCTAAAAATAACTATAAGTACCAATTTTGAAAAATCATATATCTCTCATTTTCTCTGTGTATTTTGCATTTTTTCTTTTGAACTGCCCAAAAAAGAAATCGACACAAATATAAGTTGTAGATTTTTGACAATAGCAAGGCAATTAGCAATTACAAAGTCAGAAATCACTGTTAGGTATACTGTGATATGAACATAATAGATGTTTCGTTAGGAAGTGAAAGAACTCTTACTTAAATTGAAGAAATGATTTGAAAAATAAAAATTAACGGATTGTGTTATCAAATCTTTACGGCAGTATTTTATAGCAAGTTATATAATTAAAAATTTACGTGGCATATTACCTGTAACTACATCGACTTGAGTTTTCATAAAATATTTCACTCCACTAGTATACAGACAAGGTGGATTTGTGTAATACTGAAATTGGGAAGGAATTTTTCAGTGAATCACGTAATATGAAAAAATTTCTATATTCAAATTTAAACTCTTCAGTTAACATTAAGAGAAAGAGAGATATATAAAAATTATTTATTAATAAATCTAGAATAAAACTTTGTTCTATGTTATAAAACGACTGTGAAATTGTAAATACATCACGGATTCAGTATGAACAAACGAGTTATAGGAATAAATATGCAATAAATGGCGCAGTAGAATTCTGCAATCAGTAGTCAGCTTAGATGAGAGAGAAACTATGTATTTGACATCTGGTCAAGTACATAGTTGAACTATAGGTGGCTTCAAGCCACCTATAGTTCAAGCCACCTACAGCAACAAATATGTTGTTATATATTTCTCCTGTTTTTCACTACCTTTAAAAACTATTTTTTCATCATTATGATTAACATATCATTGTGACCTTTTGTTTCATTGTTAACATGTGAGAATTTTCTTTTCTCCATAAAATATTTACTTCTCCATAATTTCAAATAATTAGCTGATGATGAATCTATATAGGTTCGAAACATGTACTGATTGATGGTTTTGCCGTTCTTACATCTGATGGTGTATTAAATTGTGGAGACCACTTTGAGTCTTATTCTTCTTAAAACTATGTATTTGGCTCAATTTTACCAATATTTAAGAATTATTGTGCTTTTTTGCAAATGCTAAAAAAAATCCAATCTGCAAAATATTAAGAAGGATGTATTTTACCAGACGTAACCATTGGTAGATAATAGAAATGGTTTGTGTTGAAATTTATTCTCTACTTCTATAACTGTGCAAATACAATGAAATGAATTATATTCGATACTAACTGAATATAGTTGTTCTCTACTGAAAATATTTCGAAAAATTGAAAGTTCAATTGAAAGTTGGATTGGTCTTCCTGCGAAATATGATTTTTTTTTCACTCACATTGTCAGTGGTTGTGGTATCATGTCACAATGTTATACCGGGGGTAACATAAGTAACTATGATAAAATATTCAAGTGACGTATTTCTGTGACAATTTTAAGAAAAAATGCTTCGTTTCGGAGATACAGGGTGTTGAAATTGAATTTTTTGTCAATTTTTTTAAAATAATTTCTGCAAAAAATGAGTTATTTGCACGAAATTTGGTACCCGTTTTTTTACGCGGAAAATTATAATTTGGTATTAATCTTCACGTAACATCTTAAGGGCGTTGTGTACGCTTTCATTATTTATTTCAAATTGCCAATCGGAAAATCATTAGTTTTCGAGATACAAATTGTTGAAATTTTTCAAAACACGGTTGGTTTTTGTCATAAGTTTTTTGCAATTTCAGTTATTTGTATCTCGAAAATGGATAATTTTTCGATAAACACTTTATAGGAAAAAGTTGTCGCTTTTGACGAGATCCACCACATACTTGGTTTTTGTAATGTTTTCAGCAACTTTACTTAGTATCCTAGGAGCTAAGTAATATGCATCGATATAGAAAATTGTAAATATCTCGAAAACGATCACCTTCAGCGTTGTTGAGGAATTGTACCACTTGGAAAATGTGTAGGAATTAGGTTTTTTCATGAAAAGTACCAAAAGTTCACTATCAAAAAAGATAGGGCGAAATTATGATTTTCCACGTCAAAACACCCCTGGTACCAAATTTCGTGCAAATAACTTATTTTCTTGAAATTGTCTCAAGAATACGTCACTTGAATATTCCAACGCACTTATGTTACCCTGTTCATGCTTATTTGGAATGAAAACAAGTACAGAAAAAAATATATCATTTCGGCAATCAATTTTTTTTTAACGTATTGAGCAACCATATAATTGGATACATTCTGAACCAGTTTAACGAATACAGCAATCTTTTTGAAACTACTGGTCAGTTAGATGAGATATTGTATGTTCTCATCATTCTGAGGAAACCAGGGATTGAATGAACTCACTTACTGATTTCAGAAATCCACTATGACATATATAGTGTCATCCCCAAAGCACGCACCATATGGGAAACTTTTTTATTAAGGGTTTTTCGACAAAAAGTTATATCTGATAAAAGTTTTTGCATCCCCTAAAACTAAACATGCATCAACAAAATACAGTACAACACACGTAATATACGAGGAGCCTTCAAATATTTAATTTTGTGACAAGAGTAAAGTACTCTTATTTTGAAAAATCTCGGGAAATGTTATTTGGAAAAGTTGTTGAGCATTGAAAAATACATCCAAATTTGAAGTAATGGCCATCTAAGTGAAGTTTTATTTTTTCACCAATTTTTTTTAAATGGGGACTACGAAAAAATTTTTATTGCTAAAGCGATAAATATACAGCATCCTGTATACGATGGTTCATTTTGAAAGCCTGTAGTATTATAAATTACACAACTATGGTGTTAACCACGGTCAATTATTTTGAAAAGTTAATTAATTTTCAAAGTTTTTGGTGCAAAGTTATTTTCACTTTTTGTTAACACCGAAAATTACTCAAAATTATTGTAACAAGAACTTAACATTCAACGATATCAAATCACAAAACATTTAAATAAAATAGGCATTTCGGAACAAACTCATTGATTTTTAAGAGATTCAACTTGAAACACTTATTTTGGACAAGAAAATCTACAGGAAATCAATGAGTTTGTTACGAAAGCGTTGAAGGGCCACACAAAAATATTTTTTTCGATTTTTCTGACTTGCAAGTCAGAATTCTGACTTGTATCTCAGAATTCTGACTTGTATCTCAGAATTCTGACTTGTATCTCAGAATTCTGGAAAAATGGGCATTTAAGAAAAACAAATGAACATCGTCGGAGTGCGCTCAGTGAAGAGATCAAAATAAATGTTCTTCTCTCTGTCGAATAAAATCCCCATGTCCCCAATAGGCAGATAGCTCGGGAACTCGAAATTAGCCAGTCTTCAGTGGCAAGAGTTTTTGTAGCTGCAAAATGTCATCCATATAAAATAACAATCCTCCAGGAACTTACTGATCCAGATAGAAGACTTCAGTTTTGCGAAAAAATGATGGATCTACTAGACAGGAATGTTGTACAGACAGAAACCCACACTGGATGAGCGAAGGCCACACTCAACATCCAGAAAAAGTCAATGTTTGGGCAGGGATCGTTGGTGATCGAGTTATAGGACCGATTTTCTTCCAAGAAAATCTTACTGGAGCAAGATATTTAGAATTCTTGCAGAAGGACCTAGTTCCGAATTTGGCTATTTTGTTCCCTTGTCCTATAGAAGCTGACGTGCCAAATAGAAACATCTGGTTTCAACAGGACGGCGCGCCTTCTCATTTTGCAAGACCTGTCCGTGAGTACCTGAATGATGTATATCCAGGCAGATGGATTGGCAGAAGAGGACCTTATGAATGGCCACCTAGGTCTCCGGATTCAACACCTTTGGACTTTTTCTTATGGGGTTACTTGAAGAGCAAAGTTTTCAAAACCAAACCGGCAAATATTGAGGATTTAAAAGAAGGAATAAGACAAGAGTGTAGGCTAATTTCTGGCGAAGTAATTAGAAATGTTCAAAACGAGTTTCAGTTACGTTTAGGGTATTGTCAGTTAGTAAATGGACATTTTGAATACTTGTTAACGAAAGACTATTGATTTTGAATTCATTTTTTGAATCAGATAATGTTGAATATCTTTCAAAGGACAAGGAGTAAAAAAATGAAATTTTGCAGGCATGTGCAACTTGTTGAAGTCATTAAAAAAAAAAGGTTGTCATTTAAAAAAAATTATCGATGACGTTATATCTCATATTCAAGACACACTGTATAATTTTTGTTGCATTAAAATAAGGGCACTTTAAAATACTAATCGACGTGTCCGAGCATATTTCCGAAAGAAACAACACCTTTGATTTAGTGAATTTGTTCCATGTTAGAGACTCGCACTGTATAAAGTATCATTTATATCTTTTTTGAATATCGAGATTGCGTCAAAAAATAAATCTGCTGTAACAAGATATTTACTGGCAATCCGACAAAGTCGATAAATAGGACTATTATGACTTAGATTTGACTGAGGTGTTGGAGAAACATAAAGAACGTTGTATTATTTTTTTCAAATTAGGAGATAGCTTAGATAAAAATTTAATACAGTTAACTTTTCCATTGATCACCTTGTAAATGAAAATTAAACTGACTATTCAGCATGTCCCCCTCGTAATGTTTTGAGGATTTTCCATTGTAGTTTTATTGGTTCATTTTCAAAAAATATGGCTTTCTAGATCGGCATCACTAAGAAATCAATAATCGAAAAGCACATTTGTTAATAAGATATTCAATGGTTTACAGTATAAATGAAAAATATTAATTTATACCTACACTTTCAAACTCAAATACAGAACAAAATGTTTTTTTGAGAGTGATGATTGGCATCCTACCCAGAACAACATACTGTAATAAATACTGATTCAAAATACTACAATAAACACTATGGTAGGACATTTTATCTGTTGAATAACAGATCAACTCAGATACAGGCATAAAGCTAGTCGACTACAAATTCAGAATTCTGAGATACAAGTCAGTATTCTGACTTTTATCTCAGGGAATAATAATGATACATTCAGTATCAGTAGTTGTGTTCTGACGATCTCACTCCATTAAACTACTGTTCTGAGATACAAGTCAGAATTCTGAGATACAAGTCAGAATTCTGAGATACAAGTCAGAATTCTGACTTGCAAGTCAGAATTCTGAGATACAAGTCAGAATTCTGAGATACAAGTCAGAATTCTGAGATACAAGTCAGAATTCTGAGATGAAAGTCAGAATTATACAAATCGAAAAAAATATTTTTGTGTGGCCCTTCAACGCTTTCGTAGTTTGTTCAGAAATACCTAATTTATTTTGATGTTTTGAGATTTGATATCATTGAATATTAAGTTTTTGTTACAATACTGTATAATTTTGAGTAATTTTTGGTGATAACAAAAAATAAAAATAACTTTGCACCAAAAACTTTGAAAATTATTTTACTTTTCAAAAAAATGGACCGTGGTTAACACGACTGCTGTGTAATTTGTAATATTACAGGCTTTTAAAATGAACCGTCGTATACAGGATGTTGTCTATTTATCATTTTAGCAAACATTTTTTTTTCGTAGTCCCCATTAAAAAAAATTGGGTAAAAAAATAAAACTCCACTTAGATGGCCATGACTTGAAATCTAGGTGTATTTTTCAATGCCGAACAACTTTTCTGAATAACATTTCACGAGATTTTTCAGAATAAGAGTACTTCACTCCTGTCATAAAATCAAATATTTGAAGGCTCCTCGTATATTACGTGTGTTGTACTGTATTTTGTTGGTGCATGTTTAGTTTCAGGGGGTGCACAAACTTTTATCCGGAATAACTTCTTGTTGAAAAACCCTTAATAAAAAAGTTTCCCATATGGTGCGTACTTTGGGGATGACACTGTACAATGTGTTAGAGTTAGGACATCAACACTACAGTAAAATTGGAATGAAGTTATTTATGAATTTTATTAATTCGGACTTCCATTTTTTAATATTATATAAGATGAAATCCCTGAAAGAACCAATACAAATGAAAAATTAAGAAAAATAGCTGAAAATAACAATTATACTAAGCAAAAAACCCTTTAATGAAATAACAGTGGAATAAAATACAAATAATAAATGGAACAATTTAATAAAAAAAAAAATTAAAAATCAAGAGATATCAAGCCAAGTTACTTGATGAGTTAGTATCCACCGTCTTCGGGTGATGACGGATCATCACCTGAATCTCTTAATTTTATTTTTTCATTTTTTTATTTTTTTTCATTCATTTTTTTAATTGTTCTATGTTTAACTTGTATTTCATTTCATGGTTTTTTGCTAAATATAATTATTATTTTCAGCTATTTCTTTTCATTTTTCATTTATATTGGTTGTTTCAGGGATTTCAAATTATTTCACATAATATTAGGCAATGGAAGTCTGATCTAATGGAATTCATCATGAAACATTGTCAATCACCTTAAAAAAAAGAAGTTATTTATATAATCACGTGGTGTCTGACTGCAAAACAATCGAAACCAGTTTTTACTCTGGAGAGCTTTTCACAAATATACATGTAGCAATAATTTATTTTAACTGCGGTGTTTACGCAGATATCGGTGTTTACGCAGTTTACGGAGATATCATTTCCAATTTTTCTGCAGATGAGAAGTTTGCTGAACAATATAAGTAGAAGACGTCAGAAAAATTCAGTAGGTATATATTATTTACATATCAATTTTCTACTTTCCATTATTCACCTTTAGAATAGAATGAGGAATCAAATCTTAAAATTTGCCAAGTATGAAATATAAACATACAGTATGAGTAAATACTCCATTGATTCCCCAGTATCTTAAAACTATGACACAGTAAAAGTTGGCTTATGAAAGCACAAACAAACAATTTCTACAAAGTTGATTGTCATCTGTTTGTGCTCATGTTTGTTCTAGCAAGATATCAAAGCTATGTTACAATGGTTAAAACGTATCTGGCTAAATTTTATATTTCTGATGGAATTGACTAATAACGCAAGAGTGAACCAAATAGTTTCTGTACTCGTAGTGATTATTGGGTTCAGTCTTGAGTTCACACTCTCACAAACTCTCACCTAATTTTATAATTGAGCGTCGTAGCCATTTTTACACTTTACACGGATCAATAAAATTTAAAAATTATTCAAGCAAAAATTACCTCATTTCATACATTCAAGTTTTCCCTTGCATATACAATTTACCCATATTTCTTGATTCTCAGAAGAAGGACTTTGCTAAAACTGTACAAAATTTCGCCAGGAAAGAGACAGATATAAGGTTTGGACAAAGAGGACTGACCCTTCTTTGGCAGGTTGATGTGACGTATTTCTCATTCTCTTATCCTGAGATGTTTTATTGAAGAATTATTTGAATGAAACAAAACATTGTATTTCATACCTACCAAGACAATATTTGTTGTCATTTACAAATATGATCAACTGTTACTGAAGAACAATGCTGGGAAAAAGTGAGCATGGGCTTTTTTACGGAGATGGAAGCGACAGAAGATTGCGAATAATATTGATAAACAAAGCTTCTTTGAGTTCTGATTTCAAGTAGTTGTCTTGAAGTAGAGGATGCACAAAACTCCTCTCATTCAAAGGTCGTATTCAAAACTTGGAAACTTTATTCTACATATTATGTGCTTTATATACCGAATTTAACAATTTGAAGTAACAAAATTTTAAGTACCTGTGTTTTACTTGGACATTTAATGTTTCATGTGTACCTGAATTTGTAACGAATTATATGACCTGAGCTTATGTACCAGTTTCCGCATTTGAAAAAATATTCAGTAACGGGGAGTTACTCAAATATAATTGATCATTCAGTAAATTACCCGAATTCTTGAATCTATTGATTTCTAAACATTCTAGAAGATTGAGTGGAATTAATTTCTCTGTTTACAAAACTACTTCAATGTTCTTTGATTCTTTAAGAAAAAGTTCTCCCTGTTTGACCAATATACAGTTCCGAGCAAGAGCCAACAGTCAGCTTATATACTCCTAATCTGTCAAGGACTATGAAATCAATATTGATCAGTTAACTTATAGTTTCTTGTACTGATACAGATACGTAGATGATATTTTAGTCTGTCTGCCTACCTGGTACAGGTTGGCGAGTTCGTTGAATATGTCAATTGAGTCCACCACCCGTCAACAACAATTACCGCTGAAAGGGGAGTAAATAAATCAATAAATTACCTTGACTTAACCATTACAAAAAATGACAATAAACATGATTTTGCGATTTTCCACAAACCATCTTACACGGACATTACCATACATAATTCCTTCACACACTCTTAACAGCATAAAGTAGCTGCATTCAATAGTATGCTTCACAGACTATTGAATATTCCACTGTCTGATAGTAATTTCCAGAGAGAGCTGAGTTTGATCGAACAAATCGCGGCCAATAACGGTTATAAGGTAGATATGCACTTCATTCTTTCCAAAAACTACAAAAGCAAGCCATAGATCAGGTTTACTCAAATTCAAGATGTGATAACGTCAGTCATAGGACATTGTCATATATGGGTGAACCTACGTAGCTTACAGAACGAATAATGGTCTAAGTAAATGTATTTAAAACAATAAAGACAAAACTTCGGTCTCGAAGAGATCAGGAGTATATAAGCTGACTTGTGACTCTTGCCCAAAACGGTATATTGGCCAAACAGGGAGAACATTTTCCCAAAGAATTGAAGAGCACAGAGAAGATAAAAGTTTGAAACTCAGATTTCTAAAATCTTTAGAAATCAATAGATTTAAGATTTCGGGTATTTTACTGAATGATCGATTAGAATTGAAAAACTCCCCGTTACTAAATATTTTTTCAAATGTGGAAACTGGTATATAAGCTCAGGTAATATAATTAATTAAAAACTCAGGTAAATTACATTATATAACCAAGTCAAACTCGGTACTTGATGTAGGTACTTCAAAATTGTAAAATTAGATATATACAGCATTGCATATTTAGAATCTAGTTAGCAAAGACACGCCCTAAGAAGCCATCGTATGCGTTCCTGTAAAACTGTTTGGGAAAAATCCCACCATAAAGTGTTTTTTGAATACGTTAGTTATAGTTTTTCATCAAGTATCGGCCAATTGAACCACTTATGGAAGCCTCATTTATCTTTGACATTCGAGCATTGAGATTGTTATCTACCTCTTAGATATCGTTTTCGTAAGGGGATACGTCAGTGTTCAATTTTAATCTGTATACTTCCTGATGTTAGGTCAAGAAAGCTTCTGATGTCTTCGGGCTATGAACAATTTGAAACCGTTGTTCCTTTTAAACTTCATTCTGATTTTTATTGTTGTACTTATATTTTTGAATTTTCTTCATTGTTAAATCACTATTCCATTATTTTCCATTCAGGTCACAATGACTCGTTCTCTTCTCGAATTGCTTTCTTCAATGAACTTATGAATTTATACTTTTCAGTAATTATTTTTTTCTTCATGAATTCTGTTTACACCTTTTTTGAACAATATAAGCTAATATAGCTCTAATAGAGGCATATTTAATAATTGGATTGGACTGGTTCGATTAAATCAGTTAGTTTGATAAGAAAATATACATTTTACATGTACAAAAAAGTTACAGGTAGTTTCAAAAACGTATTTGTATTTCGAATGTATTCAAGAGTTCAACAGAAAATGTACCTACACAAGTAAGTTATAAACCGTAAAGAAGTTTCCGGAACCATTTTCAAACCACGTATTTAAAACTGGTTTTGAATTGTAACTGTCGATCTTTTTTTGACTACAGCATAGTTAGCAGTTGGATTTCTCATGCTTCTTGTCCTAGTTCTTATCAGTATTATTGGACTAGATCTCTCTCTATCAATAATTGTTCATCAATAAATAATTACCCTTAGGAGAGTGGCTCCAGAATACTCATTTTTTAACTTCTGTCACACTTCAATATATTAATTTTTCTGGGAAGGGTGGACTCCTAATCCTATTCGAAAAAATTGACATATTTCAGTTAAAAATATTTTCAACACACTGACTCTTTCAAAAAAACTTTTCTCACAGCACACCAGATGACTACACTCACAAAAATACCAGGTGATAAACTAGTTAGTTGATTTTCCAATGATGTCAACGAAAGATAGCTTTTTGTGTTTGAATTTTTGGAAAAGAAAGTTTCTGGCTTTCTACTACTCCATCTTTATACAAAAAAAGGATAAGGGAATTTTCCAAAGAAAGGAAGGAAGTAATCAATTTGAAAATAAGTAACTCTATACATGGTTGTGTAGATCATGCAAAAAAGTAATTTTCAGACACAAAATGAAAGAAAGTCCTCCTGAAACAGCTATTTTCATATAAATATTGAATTACACGAAAGAAAAAAATAGCTATTCATCTTCTGATGATGCTAACATGGTTAGAGAAACAGGAAATATATTTGTTCTGGTGTGGAAATATTGTTCTCAATAGATTCAACACACTGGATATGAATCTGAACATATTGATGTTTCTCTCTCAGTTATTCTTTTACGATAAGTATATATGAATGAAAAACACATCATTTTGTAATCAAATCATTATTGAGTTTATAGATAATTTGGACGGCAATTAGGATTTTAATGCATTTTCAACGAAAGAACCAAAACCAACTCAATTTCGAAAAGTAATACCAGTATTGAAAATATTATATATGATGGAGTTGGCCGATACTTGATTCAAATCCATAACTAACGTATTCCATAACACTTCATTGTGAGATTTTCACTAAACGATTTTACAAAATTGCAACACGTGTTTCGCCAAACAATGGCTTCTTCGCGTGTGTCTTCACACGTTTGAAAATACTACATTTTAATCAAAATATTCATACTGAAAAAAAGGTCAAGAAGGTATATAATTGGTAAATAGACATATTCCTTGAGATTAGGCAGAACATTTTCGACGCTACCAATCGATATCCACTTGCATTTCTGTAAATTTTACATATTTTGAAGCATCATCCAACATAATTTTACAGGTCCCACTACCTACAAGGTTTCACGAAATATTTCATTCTTCGATATTTTCCAATTTCCTTTTCATATTCAAGTCATAACCATACGTTCAGTCGTAAAATATTTAGCTTCTTATGTTGCGAGATGAGGTAATTTCAGCTTTATATGTGTGTGAAAGTAAACATCAATTTCTTGAGAATGGGGTTTGGCGAGTTGTTTACGGACCTGAATATCAACAAATGGTTTTCCACCCAAGAAAAAACATGATAATGAAAGTATGAGACGAAACAATATTTGACACATCGAATGTTGATTGGCATAGTATGTTTCATTGATGTGACTTTATTAATGGTTTCAGAAATGTTTTTAGTGAAAATACTAACTGGATGGTGAAAGGTCGAATATGATGAAGTCAAGATACGCATATAGCTGACATTTCTGAAACTGAATATCATGTTCGACGATTTGGGCAGAAGGAGGCATCAAAGTTCTGAACTTTATACTCCTCAGTTATAAATAGTAACAATTGATTAACTTCTACGTACACTGATTTGAACATATCATACAGTTTATCCATTCATATAACTTTCATAGGTCGTTTCAGAAAATATTATTCAGAATATGAATATCTGAATGTGGTATTTTATTTGTCAAAATTTCATCCAAAATTCTAAATAATTAGACTAAGTGTTGTGAAACACACAAAATTATTCGACTAACGTGTTATTTTTTAAGTTCAACACTTTCTTTAAGTAGATACTGCTCGGGAATGATTGTTGGGGAACACTTTTTACGTGAATAATTTATAATATACACTTCTTCAGAATGGGCATTATTTTCAGAGAATCATCGATCTATTGCGATTTCTAACTAATTTTGAATTAACTTTGCATATCAACTCAAACGTTATATCATGTTACAGAAGAATCAATTTCTAGAATTTCTCAACAGACAAATACGTTTCTCATTAAGAATAGATTTTCCATTACGTTACGATCCTCACTATTTTTCAGTTTGAATTCTCAAAAGAATATTTTCTGATGACATAAAACAAAAATTCTAATTACATGCCAAGAAATAATTCAAATAATATTGTTTTTATTGACACTTCATATGTGAAGAGAATGCAGATGCAGTTCTTCTCAGAAATTGTTCTCACCTATTTTCTGTTTGAAAGTACAAACTTTGTGGAAATATGATTCGCCAATTTATGATTCCAGGGCTCAAAAGTCCTGCATTTTTTGCCATACATTTCGACACTGTCATTCCTTTGAACTTGGATATTCTTAACATGAAACATTTTGAATGAAAAGTGGGTATGATGAGTATTCTTACGGAAACGAAGTTTCATAGTTTCAGTATAACTACCATTGAGTAATATAGCTAGGGGAGCTCCAGCTCAAAATTCCATGCTTTTTTTATAGCCCTTCATTCCAGCTATTTTCGGACCTCTGATCGGAACCTTGTGGAACACTCAAGTCGAGGTAGGTGTGGCGTAGCAGTCGCCACTCCTCTACTTCAGCTGTCATCCGCATCTTTCAGAAATGGCAAGTAATGATAAAACTGTTTTGCTTTTAATCTCTAATGTGAAGGGTGGAACTGAAAGGTCTGTTTGGCTCGCATTTCATCAACTAAGTTGGCGTCTACAGTTTCATTTAACTCCTGAGTGTTTGGGGAAAGTGCTTGTATTTGAATTCATTTCACTCCAGAACTTTCAGTTCCACCCTGTATATTAGAGATGGAAAGCAAAACAGTTTTATTATTACTTGCAATTTCTGGAAGAAGCGGTTGTTGCTTGATTCATTCTATAATGATTTCAGGATCAGTTTCCAGGTCTGCGGTAACTTCTGATTGGTCGAGTGGATGAGGGCAAAAGTGGAGGGGTGAGGACGACCACCTCACACCTACCTCGAGTTGGGTGTTACACAAGGTTCCGACCGGAGGTCCGAAAATCGCCAGAATGAAGCGCCATAAGAAAAACCATGAGATTTTGAGCTGGAACTTCCCTAGCTATATCACTACTCATAATGTAAAGCATTTGAAATACTTTGTGAGAGATCATATTTGATTCTTGCTGACACCTCAGGCTTTTAGATATTTTGAACACTTTATTGTAGATATTTATTTCATCTGGGTGGAATGGTTGGAAAAATCACCTGATAGCATGGCATAGAAGGTGACAATGTAAATTCAGATATATTGTTTTTGCAAAACTGATTCTCAAGTCTTTCAGAAAATTACACTGCGGTCCACTCACTTCAATTATTTATTAAGGAGAATTTCACTGACGCCCTTGGAAATTTTGGACCAAAAACACAACAGTGAATGAGGAAAAATGAAAGGCGCCTCGAAAATCTGTGGTATTGGCATCCTAGATCACCTGATTTGATCACCATATATTTTTTGCCTGAGGTGAAAGAAATGAAAGAGAGTCAGTGTTATTACATTATTCTCTTCAACAATAAAGAAAACTTTAAAGACTGAAGCCCAAAAACTAGACTCATTTCATAACTTTCGGAAGATCACTAAACATTTTTATTGGTATCAATTGTAGTTCTGCAATGTGATGGCCTACCCATTGCCTTTACTATTTTATTTTTGCATATGAGTAAATCAAATATAATCATATTAAATTTTGATGCTCATGGTACATTAAATCTATTAAATTAAATGTTTATTTGAGAAACCCTTTCAAATTTTCCGGCTCTTAGTGCAGAAGTAGTGAATCTGAAGTAGTCAAACATTAACCTGTCAAGGGAATGTGATGAAGGGTTTAACATTCAGAATGAGCCCTGTAAAATATACTTCCTCCAACCTCAAGTAATCTGAATCAACTTCCTCTGAAACCACGTCTAGTTCATCTAATTCAAATGTCATTGTTTTTGTTTGAAAAATATTTTACTTATATTCGATAATGATTTTTATGCTATTGACCTTAGCAGGCGATGCCGTTGTCACAAAAAATATGACAGTTTCTTTATCTGAATATTACTGGAGTTTTATCCCAAACCCAAACCGTTATTTTCAACACCTCCACACGTGTTTCAATCACCAAGAGATCACCATGTGCAACTTCAATCTTCCTCTTGAAGATGAACTTGGTGATTGAAACACGTGTCGAGGGAATCACCATGTGCACGTTCAATCTTCCTCTTGAAGATGATCACTTGGTGATTGAAACACGTGTCGGGGTGATCATCATGTGCAATCACCATGTGCAAGTTCAATCTTCCTCATAAAGATGATCCCTTGGTGATTGAAACACGTGTCGAAGTGATCACCACGTGCAATCACCACGTGCATTCACCATGTGCAATCACCATGTGCAAGTTTAATCTTTCTATTAAATATGAGCACTTGGTGACTGAAACACGTGTCGAGGTGATCACAATGTGCAATCATCATGTGCTACTCCTATCTTCCTCTTGAAGATGATCACTTGGTGATTGAAATACGTGTAGATGTGATCACCATGTGCAAGTTCAATCTTCTTCTTGAAGATGAGTACATGGTGATTGAAACACGTGTCGAGGTGATCACCATGTGCAAGTTGAATCTTCCTCTTGAAGATAATCACTTGGTGATTTAAACACGTGTCGAGGTGATCACTATGTTCAAACACCATGTGTAGATTCAATCATTCTCTTGGAAATGATAACTTGGTGATTCAAACACGTGTCGAGGTGATCATCAGCAAGTTGAATCTTCTTCTTGAAGATGATCACTTCACTTGGTGATTGAAACACGTGTCGAGATGTTAAAAATAACGGTTTGATGTTGGGATATAACTCCACTAATATTCATTACTACACCAAAGGTTCCAAACAGTGCATCCCAAATTTTCAATCTGATGTACTTTCGAACCAAAAAATTGAACAATCAACTGGTATCCTGTGAATACAATAAGTCTGATAATGCGTATTTTGATATTCGATATCACGATATTTTCTAATATGATGGAAATAACTGCTATGGCTCAGATATATTAGAAAGGCAATAAAATGAACTATCTTAAAACATTATTGGTAAAATATAACTTGTAGTGGAAATATCAACCTTTGAATCAATCAATCACTTTGACATCTCGCCTTACCCTTTCTCAACCAACTTTCAACTCTTATCGTGTTTCTTGGTTGCGTCAAATATTTTCGGGCGTGGCCCCTTCTTCCTTGTGCTATTCCGGCCCTAACGTGAGCGCCTGAACTATTCGGGGATCGGCTTTGCTGCCCTCCCTGAACTCCTCCAGTGTGAGACGATCGTCGTGATTCTTATCCATCTGATCGAAAATCTTGTCAACCCGCTTCTGAGGTGTATTCTCGTCTTCGGATGGCTGCTGACCCTAGAGGAATAAATCGGGGGTTAATTGTCTGTGAATATGATTGCCACGCAGAAGTGTTATGGGGGACCGAGGAAAGGTTTGAGTTCAATTGTTTTCCTGAAACATTGAGATCGGATTATTGGGATGAGAAATCTGATGCAGGGTCGGACTAGGCCAGGAGACTCTTCACAAGCCTGGGGTAAAGGTGAATGGTATACTATCAGATAATGATGAGATATTATTAAGTAGCTGATGCCTGAAATTTTGTTCGTGTAGACTTCAATTTTTGGGTACTCGTAGATTAACCGACAACATTTTCTCTTATCCTTCTATTTTTGAGTATTTGTCCTTTTTAGTGAGTGACAGTGCCAACATCATAGCTACAGAATTAAAGACGCTACAGAATTAATCCACCACAATGGAGATCCGTCAGAGAGACGTAATTTGTCTGCAAATCTACTGATAGTGCTGTCGAGTAACAATTTTATGAAAATTCAAAGCCTTAGTATGGTAATGCTCTAGAAAATTGCCAAAAACGACTCTCCTCAATAGAAAGACCAGAAGTCTCTGGTCTGGATTCCTGTCCATACTGGCCTGGAAGGCAATGAGGCTGCTGACTCTCTTGCAAAGGAGGGTGCTACAAGCAGCTTCATCTGGCCAGAACTTGTCATTGGCATCGCTTTAGGCTTTGCCAAACAAAGATTGAACACCTGGATGGCAAGAAGATTTATGAATTTCAGGCAGAATGTTCCAGGATTGGCTCACTTCAAGGCGTTTATTCATCCTTTGCAGTTTGATACCAAACACTTGTTGGACTACAGTAGGGATGAACTACGATGTCTAACAGGCCTTCTCACAGGTTACTGTAATTTGAATCATCATATACAGAGACTCGGACTGTCGGAAGACAGTGTGTATCACCTCTGTTTGGAAAATGATGAAACAGCAGAACACACACTTTCTGCCTGTTCCGCTTGTGACCGAATCAGGTTTTTAGAGTTCGGGAGAGCCTTACTCTTACCGTTTGACCTCAAAGACCACTCACTATACAAACTAATCGGCTGGGTTTATTTGGTCGAGTATGAACAGGTTTGAACCACAATAAACCCTTCACGAGAACTTGAGTACATTTAGAAAGAGGCAACTAGCTCCAAGGAGGTACTACACATATATATTGGATAGTTCGGAATAAGATTAACAATTCTATGAGCTAATTATGGTTTTCTCAATACTTTACGGAAATTAACTGATTATCGAGATTTCTGAAACAATTGATGATGATAACCGGTGCTCAACCATCTACCAAGAGTGTGGATCGGATATTTTTCTCCAGTATGATTCATCTGCATCTCACCAAGTTGATCTCGTTTCCTCAGTCCACATTTTTTTTGAGGACTTATAAATTCAATAGTTAACTTTGTCTACTTCATTACCACTATTGGAAAGAGAAATTACTAACCCTAGTTATTTGAAGTATTGGTGAACTTTTTGAATGAAGAGTATCATTGGAAACGTGTATGAACCCCAGAGGTAGTACAATCAAGAAACGTAACCTTCATTTTCGATGAGAATCCACTATATATGATTTACCACTATGAATTTTCAACGTTTTGTATTAATCCACAATGAACCGAGGGTAAATTTTCGTTATGCAGACACCCGGTGATTTTGAAAAAAATTTTGACTGTACTTACGTATTTTGATGCGTAGATTACGAATCCGAAAGAAAAAAGCGGCTCTCTCCCTTATTTAAAAAGTTACGGTCCTTCAAAGTTCAGAAAAGGGCAACTTTTCAGCCTTCTTTTTCACTAAATAAACTATTTTAAAACACAAGCATTTATTCACTAGGTCACCTTTACACCTTATTCCTCCTTCTTTAACACTTTTCACTTCAATAATCAATATTTTTCTTATAAAAAACTTAATTTAAAAACGAATGCTTCTCCTGGTGACAGTATTCTATTTTTAGGTTAGTTACTAGTGACATTTCAGAAAAAAGCGGTTGGTATTTGCCGTCGCCTACTATTTCAAATTCGTAATACACCACCAAAAACCAATTTACGATCTAAAGAATGAAGGTAAAAAACATTTGAATTACTTCAGGAATATGGACTGCATCAGTCGTACTAACCATATCATTAACCTTAAAAACGTAAAATACAGTGATATGTAACCAAAAAGCAGCTCCGTACATTTTTTAACATTTTTATAAGAAAAATGTTGATTATTGAAGTGAAAAGTGTTAAAGAAGGAGGAATAAGGTGTAAAGGTGACCTAGTGAATAAATGCTTGTGTTTTTAAATAGTTTATTTGGTGAAAAAGAAGGCTGAAAAGTTGCCCTTTTCTGAACTTTGAAGGGCCGTAACTTTTTAAATAAGGGAGAGCGCCGCTTTTTTCTTTCGGATTCGTAATCTACGCATCAAAATACGTAAGTACAGTCAAACATTTTTTCAAAATCGCGGGGTGTCCAGATAACGAAAATTTACCCTACGGGTGAATTTTCGTTATCTGGACACCCGGCGATTTTGAAAAAAATTTTGACTCTACTTACGTATTTTGTTAACTAAGAATAACTTTGATTTTCACAAACTTTCAACACTGAACTAACAAAATATGTGAACTTTTAACTAATTAAAATTTGAAAATCTTTAACTTTGCAATAATCTTATAAAAAAACTTATCATAACAAAATTCCCCCAAATTTATGTTTGAAATTTTGGAACGTTTTCTTACGTTTCGGAGAACAAAATCTGCCTCCGTCTTCAGAAATGGACAAAAAAATTCTATATATTCGCAGCTATTCCTTTTTGATTGTTTATTTCTTTACTTCTTCGACAGATGTCAAAGGAGTTTTGAAATATGAAATTATGTCAATGTTGTTGATTGACAACTGAAACATTGGATGTAATACATGGTACTCTCCGATATCAGTCTGTTGCCATTTCGCCACTATCCAATTACCGACTCAACATCCACCGACTCCTTTCACAACTAACGTTATACCTTACATTTCAAGACTATCTAAAAAAATAAGACGAATTGGAAATAGGTATGATGTTAGAACTACTTTCAAAACAAAAAATACACTGAGATCTATACTCACACATACAAAACACAACAACACTGAAGAAAAAACAAAAAATTGTATTTATGAAATACCTTGTTCTTGTGGTAGAAGTTACATTGGTGAAACCTCGAGACCATTAAATGTGCGCGAGAATGAATATCGAGATTACATAAAAAGTAGACAATTGACAGGATCAAAATTGTGAGAACACATTTTAAAATCAGACGGTGAACATCGAGTTGAATGGAATAGGACAAGAATGATTACCAATGAGCCTCATTCCAAGAGACGTAAGCTACAAGAATCAGCGTATATTCTCATGTCTGGAGAGAATTGTATTTCGAATAGCTCCTTAGAAATAGACCGTACTTGGCTACCTATATTGAAGAAAAATTTGGATAGTAGCGAAAAGGCAACAGACTGATATCGGAGGGTACCTTGTATTACATCGAATGTTTCAGTTGTCAATCAACAACATTGACATAATTTCATATTTCGGAACTCCTTTGACATCTGTCGAAGAAGTAAAGGAATAAAGAATCAAAAAGGAATAACTGCGAAAATATAGATTTTTTTTTTGTCCATTTCTGAAGACAGAGGCAGATTTGGGCCTCCGAAACGTGAAAGATAAGTATTGTATTATTTCTTAATGATTTTCTTTGATAGGCAAAATTGTTAAATACGACAAGTTACTGACAAATAAAAGATTTTTCTTTGTGAAAAATACTTTGATTTTTACGCAGTAACTTATCGGGGTAAATTAAAATGTTTGCCCTTCTACACTTGTATAAAGTTCTCCATTATAGTTTTTTATATTTTTCAGATTGTGGAAGGAAACAAATACCCAAAAAAGGTCGATAAAAAACTGAAAATTCTTATTTTTTTCATTCGAGTCAGTAACAAATTTATACCAACGATTTTGAAAGTGAAGGGTGATTATATATATCTCCGACAAAAAAAATATCTACCACTGATATTTCATTGTTTGAGGTCGAGAGGTATAAAATTGAAAATTTTATATTCTAATCGAATGATAATTATTGATGTTGCTATATATTTCAAATGAGACGAATAAATTTTGTGTCACCATGACTCATCAATGTTCCGCCTGAAATTTTCTTTTTAGATAGCAATTTTGCCTCCTCTCAATATTATGAAGATTCACCATTATCATTTTTTTCCGGACCCAATTGTCAAAAATGTACTACTCCATGATACTACTCATTTGAAAAATTCCTCAGCTACTGACATAAATGATCTATCAAGGAGATTGATGGAGAAAATATTGAAATACTAACTCCCATCTTACTGATATTTGCTATTTGTGCTTCAGTAACGGGGTAATTCCCGACTAAAATATCGAAAGTTCGTACCATCGTTAAAAAAGAGAAATTACTTGCTTGGACAATTTTCGGCCAATTTTGATTAAACCTCTGTAAGAAAAATTGATGGAAATATTTATGGAAAGACCCCCATACAATTATTTTGCGAAAAATTCCCTGTTTGATGATTTACAATTTGTATTCCGCAGGCACGGCTCAACAATTAAAACTTTTCTGAATGTCATATCAAATGCGGTATATGCATTCGAGAAAGTACTATGACGTTATTACCGTACTAAATTCATACCATAAAAAGTGGTGTGCAAAGAGATCTCACATCTACAAAACTTTACTAGAAATCCACAACAAAAAAGCCACTTTTCAAAAATTCGAATTATCATAACTATTCAACGCAACTCAGTATCCTATTGAGATGCCAATACCAAAGACAAATTCGTTGTATCTAGGAATGTATAGTGAATAGCCTGGGTCTTTGAAAATTTAGTTTTTTTAAACTATATTTGTTTTAATGTAGTTTCCACTTTTCAACTTCACGTTTTCTGCGGTTTCATTTCTACCGATGACTCATTCATGAACTTCACACACAACTCGTTTCATCTCCCGAAGCAAAAGGAAGCGTTTTCTATCAACAAGCCAACGAATGCATTTTCATCGAATGCACGAGGAAATGAAATCTTGGCTGGAAAGAGCCAGTGCTATTGCTTTCGAGTAAATATTTGCAGGGAACCTCAAAGAATATATTACCGGAGTCAAATACGAGGATACATTGAATCATAAAATGCAATAGTTGTTTTCATTGATGTGATGTTTTTTCAAGCATTCAGAAGATTATATAACTTGTTTGGAATAATTTTCGTACGGCACTGCAAGAGACAGATTAAGGCAAAAACGTTAGTCATTACTGAGAATGTAGTACCTACTATTTCGGAATTATAGAATCAACCCCTGATGATGAAATTTATCCGAGAGACCAAGGTATCTACCTGTAGTCTAATCAACAAGTTCAAAAACATGAAAAACAGAGATAAAGGTCCTAAAAATATGAGCGATAGCTCACCACCTCTAGAAAAATGTTTCTGAAGGATTCTGGTGCACGTAAAAAATTGTAATTGTTATTAACAAAATAAGATTTAAAAAAATGGTATTTAGTTTTTCATCAATAACTCAAAGAATATTAATATTTGAGCAATTTTGAAAAAAGCTCGTTAAAGAGGAGGAAATTTCCGATAAAAAAGTTTCAACTCCCGAAACTCTATCTCCATTATTTATAATTTTAATTTGACGTTGAAAATAGGGTTCCGCGCGGCTGTTACGGCATGCGCGCGCTGCCGCTAAAGAGAGTTTATCAAAACAAATAATTTTTTTTAACATACATTGTCATTTTGAAAATTTGAAAAAAATCTAGTATCTTCTTAACACTTGAATGAATCGAGTCCCGTAAAAAAAAGTTTTATCACCATTTTTCAAAAAGTTATTCAACTGTTAATTAACAAATTTTTTCCCAATCTCCGTTGGCATAAATAATGGGATAAAAGGTATAAATAATTGGCCTATAAATTTTAAACTTCGTGGAGCCCTTTTGATATATATACTTCATACGATCCTGCGATAAAAGTTCATAAAAATGTATTAATTTGTTAATTATGATTTTTTATAACTATTGCAAAATGAAATACCTAAAAATTGTTGATGAAAATTTTTTTCAATTGATATTTAGCTATGTCTGTTTTCACATTGAACAATGGCAGTTATATTAACATAGGATATCAATTTTTTACGTAATTTGTTTATTAAATTGTTTTAAACAAATACAGAAATTCAAAATTTTTGAAATTTTTTTTTTGCTATTTTGTTGTCTAGAGATAATGATGGTTGAAAAATTTGTTTTCCCTAATTTTAATTTTTAATTGTTTAAAATCGATTTTTTTTATATTTCGATTGTTTAAATAATTATTTAAGAAATAATTTTGCTTTTAAAAAATCATAACTTACACTTTTAAATAGTTTGGCATGAAAAAAAATATTTATTATGCAATTGTTTATTAGTTAGTGTAAAATATAGCAAGAACCTGGTAATCGACATGTGTATGAGTATATGACAGGACTCAATGAGTGTAACCTCAGCTTATCTATCGCTGACATCGATAATGCAGGGCGGTTGATACAACATAGACTCGTCATGTTTGAATAATGTTTTTTCCGTTAACCAGCTATCGCACCCCTGAGAACGACAACCCTCAGAACTCGATACTTGTGCGTGCTAGGGACTAACGGGGTCTTACCTTTTAATGTGTGATTCCTAACACGGTTGGGCGACAGCGAGTGAAAATCGAGCGTACAGCCTGGGGCTTGAACCATCGATTCAACATCGGCCAATTGACTGAGTGAACAAAGCACCCACGTCGAACCGCCCGGTCGGTAGCCGGGCGGTTCGACGACGATACACTACAGTTCTATAAAATAATCAGATGCTTCAAATTGCTGATACTATTCTAGAGAACTCACTTCACCACAATATCTTGCCATGATGCAAAAACAGTATAATTTTCAATGGGGTGTGTTTCAGTATGACTTCTTTACCTTTCTTTTTTTGCATTTCATTATTGCTGCATCTGTGGTATGGTTCAGACGAAAAACATTTTTCTCTGAAAGAGAAAAATGTGTAACGAAGTCTTTCAAAAAAAATGCGGCTAGGCTCGGACAAAACTTCAGCTTGTAAACATGAGTAACCTGCACTGTCTCGATTCCTAAAAGATAATTATCACCTATCTGGAAGTGCATGGAAAAACACTGATCACAATAGGTAAGAACAGTGCAGGAGTTGCAATGAAGTCTAATGAGCTGATTTGGGAGAGGGGACCAAAACCCGTCCAACAAAAGGACCACTTGGAACTGTAAACATCATTGAGGTTCGCAGGCTACATAGAAGACTTTTGGCATTTAATTCCTTCCTTTCTCAGGTCATACTTGATGTAGTCAGGAGGCACGAATGTATTTTCGTCTTCTATCCATTCATTTATTCAAGGAGAACACACTGATTAACTTCATTACATATTTCCTTATTTCAACTCTGTCAGCTATTCTATCTTCATAAATGTCGGAAGGAAGAGTGTTATCAATCGTATCATTTCAAAGTGACAATCTCACAGAAATCTGAAATAGTTTCAATATTATTTTCATCAAATATCGATCAGTTCCATTTAAGTAGTTCATCTAATCTGTTAGAATCAATGACCACCTTCAGTAAAAAAAAATAGTCGGCTAAAGATTCCGGCGTACCTCAGTATGTCGTAGCTTGGAGTAAGGACCTACCTAGCGAAGTTACTTTTGATAAATGCCAATGCTCCACCGCTTACTGTGATTTTCATTTCGATCAACCTATACCAACCCAACTCAGGCTCTAGTAATGTTCCAAGCTCTCTGTTGAATCCAATATCCAAAAAAGGAGTTCGTTGAACCCTTATGAGTCGAAAGGATTTTGCTGTGCTAAAATTAACTGATCAGTCACTGTAACTTGATAAAATTTTTCAATATATTGGTTGAAGGATAGCAAATCTTGTTGTAACACCTTCACGGGAATTTGAGTACATGTGGAAAGAGGCAACTAGCTCCAAGGAGGTGAGTATACATATCTATATTGGATAGTTCGGAATAAGCTTAACAATTCTTTGAGCTAATTATGCTTTTTCTCAGTACTTTACGGAAATTGACTGATTATCGATATTTCTGAAACAACTGATGATGATAACCTTTGCTCAACCATCTACCAAGATTATGGCTCGGATATTTTTCTCCAGTATTGTTCATCTGCATCTCACTAAGTTGATCTTGTTTTCTCAGTCCACAATTTTTTTTGAAGACTTATAAATTCAATAGTTAACTTTGTCTACTTCATTACCACTTTTGGAAAGAGAAATTATTAACCCTTGTTATTTGAACTATCGGTAAACTTTTTGAATGGAGAGTATCATTGGAAAAGTGTATGAACCCAGAGTAGTACAATCAAGAAACGTAACCTTCATTTTCGATGAGAATCCACTATGTATGATTTACGACAATGAATCTCCAACGTTCTGTATTAATCCACAATAACACGAAGTTTCAGAATGTCCGTTTCCTGTTGAATCCCAGTACAAATAGGAGTTTGCTGTGACAGTTCGGTTGTTATAAATCACTTGCAATGGGACTTACGTTTTGATCATACAATCATGGTGTTAAGAAATCGTAGAGCACTATACAGGAACTGGTATACTGATTATGAGATTCACTAGACTGAATCGCTTTCAATAAAACGACCTAACTATCAATTAATGATTATTTTCATGAATTTTTCGGTACAAAGGTATTATGTATTTGAGGATACCAAGTTTAGATTCTTTGTACTTCAAAATCAAAGAGCTTCAGGATGGAGGGCTGAATCGAAAAAAAACTATCAATCGAGAGCACTTTCAACTAATATCTCAATTCAGTTAGATGATGCATTTTTGAAAATTCTTATTTTTTTCATTCGAGTCAGTGACAAATTTATACCACCGTTTTGAAAGTGGAGGGTGATTCTATATATTTCGACAACAAATACTATTTTATCTACCACTGATATTTCATTTTATAAGGTCGAGAGGTGTAAAATTGAAAATTTTGTATTCTAATCGAATGATAATTATTGATGTTGCTATATATTTGAAATAACTTCAACAGACGCGCACGAGGCGCGCCGCGCAATAGCAACCTCAGCTAGAGCCGCATACCTTGTCGGATATGTCACATTTGTGCTACAAACGGTCAAATTTGAGCGCATGCATTGCCTCTGCTTGCTAATGTGGTAGTTTTGCATCACCGATTCATGAAAAGCCAGCCACAGGATGGTACCACGATAAACAATAAAGCCTATCATAGGGGAGCCCAAGCGGGGATTTCAGGATTTACTAAGGAGCGACAGATTAATATACAGGGGGATACATTGTACTCGGTTAAGTACCTCCACCAAATATGAGCCTCATATGTATAAGGCCGCCCATGAAAGATAAAGGATCAGATTAGTAAAAAAAATGATCATCAGAAATTCTCGAGCGCGTCAGATTGAGGTAGGGTGAGTTAATTACATGCTAAAAAGTGTATATTCCAGTAATATGACAATTTGAGAGTGATGTAAAGAAAGGGGAGGCCAGCAAAGTTGTAAAGAAATAACGTCATTTCGACATTCTCGAGCGTGGCTAATTTTTTTTCATTTTGAAGGAAATAATTCAAGGATCCCGAAAAATATATAATCTGACGATTTAGGCAACTCGAAATAACAAAAATTCTTCGATAAAGTTTTATGCGTGCACCTGTGTGAAACCTATATTTTCCTCTCCATGTGTCTATTCCTCTTTCACTTTTTCTCTATCTATTACTCTCTTACTCCGGCTCCACTCTGAATTCTATTGCCATGACGCCATCACAGCTGATCACAGAGACTCGTTCGTGATGAGGATGAAGATGATGATCAATTAATCAATTCGTAAAAAAAATATTTTTGAGCATTTTTTAAAAATTATTTTCTTATAAATACAAGTATTCTATTTAAAAAACATACAATTATTTATTTGCATGGCATTTCCTGAGCTTTTCAAATAATTAAGTTCAATGATTTGAAAAAATTAAAAAATATATTTTTTTTGTTAGATTAGGCGAATCCCTAATATATATATATATATATATATATATATATATATATATATATATATATATATATATATATATACAGTGTGTCAATTTGAAAACTTCCCACCCTCAATATCTCCCTTCCAGTACATAATATGAAAAAATGGTCAGACAGGTCAACTTTATTTGCAAGGGGGACACTCTGAATGAATATTTTCAACCCTCGGGGTTCAACCACCTAGGAGGGGTGGATGTTACCCTCAGAATTTCAAATGGAAAGGGGGGTCAAGTGGCACATCATTTTGAAGGGCATTCAATTCTCTTGCCAATGATACCTTTTTCATTAGTTTTTGATGAGCAGTTTTTGAACAATAACGTTCCAAACGAACGGTGATTAGAAGTGAATAAGAATAAATGATTAAAACTCGCCCGCACTAGATGTTTGGTATTCAGGTTGGTATTCAAAACAAATGATTGTAATGGACTATTGGAAAAGGTGAGCATCGTACTAGGTAGCATCGTTCCAACCCTTGAGTAATATTCGAATTCGTGGATGTGAGAGGAATGTAGAACTACTTAGTTAACGAAATACGCATCGAGTGCAAACAAAAAATACTAAATTGCAAAAAACAAATTTCAACCATCTTGTTACGCTTTATCTGATAATATGTTCAAAATGTTGTCCATTCTGCTCTAAACAGTAATACAGTCTGTTTTCGAACTCCTCTCGAACATTTTGGAAAACTTCACCACTAATTGACCGGCATGCTGCTGTAATTCGTCCTTTGAGGTCATCCATATCAGTGGGCTGTGTTTTATAAACGACAGATTTGAGATATCCCCAAAGAAAAAAATCTAATGGAGTCAAATCCGGTGATCTCGGTGGCCACTCAATTGATCCCCTTCTGCCAATCCATCTCTCCCGGAATCGCTCGTTCAACCATTGTCGGACGGGGCGAAAATAATGAGGTGGCGCACCGTCCTGTTGGAAATGTAACAAATCTTCCTGCAACAGTAAATTACCGTGTGCATCAATTTGAGTTTCGAGCTCGTGAGTTATAAGTGGATCGATAGGTGCTTGAAGCATATCTAGGTACAGATCACCATTCAAGTTTTCTTCAAAAATAAAGGTCCGATAATGGCATTTCCAAGAATACCAGCCCAAACATTAACTTTTTGTGGATGTTGTGTATGTCCTTCTCGAAAATTGTGAGGGTTTTCGTCACTCCAATAGCGACAATTTTGCCTATTAACATTGCCATTCAGGAAAAATGAACATTCATCACTGAAACAGATATTGAACAGAAGATTAGGTAAAGCATTGATTCGAAGAGTCATGATTTCACAGAATTCTATTCTTCTGTCATAATCATCCTCATGGAGCTCGTGGAGAATCTGCATTTTATATGGATGAAATTTGTGCATTTTCAGTGCTTTCCTTACAGTCTCGTGTGACATTCCCGTCTGTTCTGCTACTGATCGTAAGGAGCTAGTCGGCTCTGCAGCAAATGTTCCCAACACCTCAATTTGAGCATCCTCATTCAGTACTCTGGGGTTATTCCTTTTTTTATTCTTCACCGAACCAGTTTCGGAAAACTTTGTCACCAAATCAAGCACATACCGGTGACTTATATTAAGATTTGGATTTCTTTCATTAAAAAGAGATGCCGCCCTTCGTGCGCACTTGCCCACCTCTCCATAAATAAAAATTATTTCAATTCGGTCTTGGATAGTGTAAACCATTCTTACAATTTATACACTTTCTAAGGTATCGCTGATCAGCTCAACAAATGAAACTGAAATGATAGTACTACCAAATGGCTTGAATGCGATGAACACCTTTTTTGCTCAAAAAACGATACTTTTTATAGCAGAAGTAACAAAAAAGGGATAAGAGTTTTAAATCCGATAATAAACCCAAATGAAAGTCACCGAAATCAGATAACTAATTAATGTAAATTTTTTGAGGCTTGTCTAATTTTACCCCTGATGGAAAGTTGAAAAGCTGACCCGTCATCACAAGTTTTACTTATAAGAGAGTCAATAAATTGTATTTCTTTGCATACTAACTTGATAACCAGGCATTTTAGTATAGGCCAATTCTAATTACTTCTATTAGTTTAGAACTACATTTTCGGATACTGCTGATCGGAAAATAATAAATGAGGGCACCGTCGGCAAGCGAATTGAATGCCCTTCAAAATGATGTGCCACTTGACCCCCCTTTCCATTTGAAATTCTGAGGGTAACATCCACCCCTCCTAGGGGGTTGAACCCCGAGGGTTGAAAATATTCATTCAGAGTGTCCCCCTTGCAAATAAAGTTGACCTGTCTGACCATTTTTTCATATTATGTACTGGAAGGGAGATATTGAGGGTGGGAAGTTTTCAAATTGACACACTGTATATATATATATATATATATATTATATATATATATATATATATATATATATATATATATATATATATATATATATATTACTTTGCGCGATTACATTTTTTTTCTTTTCACTTTAAACCCTTACGTACAACCACCCGCATCATGCAAACGATCAGATTAACAAACGAACATTATTAAAAATACGTAGGACATTGATGCTATCAATATCTGACGCGCTCGAGTATGTCCATGCAACATGATTAGATATTTAAAAATCTATAACCGCTTCCCCCATCGATGAAAATGTACATATTACATAACATTTTTTTCTTCTTATCATCTAAGCTTTGCAACCTAATATGTCTCTATGACGCTCCAGTGAATCCCCATTTTGCATCGTTGGCTCCTCTACTACTACAAATAATTGAATGCAGAAGCGATGACGGTTTCAGTTCTTGTTGTCTTTTAGAATAAAACAATACTACTCTGTTCAAAAAATCAGTTGAATTTTCATTTTTCTTGAAAAATAATATGATTTTGTTTTATCCCTTTCCATTTTTTCCTTCAAAGTATTCTCTCTCAGATATAATCCACTTGTGCCAGCGTTTTTTTCAATCCTCGAAGTAGTTCTGAAATGCATTTTTTGTTATGTTCTTGAGTTCTCTCATCGATTTGATTTTCATCTTTCCAATTATTTCGATACGCCGTCCTTACATGGGTCTCTTCAATACTGGGAACAAAAAAAAGTCACAGAGGGCCAAATCTGGTGAATACAGGGGCTGAAGTACGATAACGGGTTGTTTCTGGCAAAAAAATTACGATCAGGCAATGACGAGTGAGCAGGTGCATTATCGTGATGCGAAAGCCATGAATTGTTTTTCCAGAACACCAGACTTTTTCTTCGTATTGCTTCCCACAATAGCGCAAAATTTTACGATAATACACCTTATTGACCGTGTGGTAAGAACTCTTGATGAACACGATAATCGAAGAAAATAGTGAGTAAAACCTTGACATTTGATTGAACTTGGCGTGCTCTTTTGGTCTCGGCTCTCCTGGACTCTTCCATTGGGACGATTGGACGTTGGTTTCGAAGTCATAACCATATACCCATGATTCGTCACCGAATTATCTGAATGAACAATTCGTTCAGATCAGTCTCAATTCTCTAACATTGTAGGTCAATGGACTGACACCTATCAGAAAATAACTACCCCTCTGGTTAATACCACGAAGGGGATTACATCCGACAGGTGTCAGTGCAGGATTCTTCACAGAAGTAATTCCTGCATATGCTGTTGGCGATAACACTGCGGGAATCGATTTTCAATAATTGATTGGCCACTCGTCATCAACATGAAGTCGATGATTTCCATGATTAAAAATCAAATACCTTTCAGGGTATCAATTTTCGAACTAGGCTGGAGCGAACGACAAATAACATACTTGTCATCGATCCATCTGCCCGTGAACGAGGTCACCAATGAAAAAAACTACACTGTAAGTTAATGGACTGAGACCTATGAAAAACTACTTTCCTGATTAATAACACCACGAAGCGAGTTTGAGGGCCTGAACGAATTGTTCTTTTAGATAATTTGATCTATAGCCAGACTTCAAGTATATCCCTTTACTATATGTGAAATTTCGTCACCAGTTATGACCCTTTGAGGCAAATCTGGATCGTCGTTGATGTCATTCAACAATCCCAAATTGATGTTCATGCGACGGTTCTTCATGCTCAAAATTTCGGAAAAAATTGCATGGTATGAGCCAACCCAAATGCCGATATCCTCAACAACTTCTCTAATAGTGATTCGACATTTTTCTGGCTCTGAGTACAATCATGCCATTGTCAAAATTTCAAGTGTTTAATGATCTCCAGGTTTTTGTTGAAGAGATATATTCAATAATCTTCAATAATCTTTTGTTTTTGGAGTTTTCTGCGAATTCCAAAACTTCTTTTATTTTCTTCACATTGATGTTTGGGCTAATAATGGAAAATCCGTTTGCTAGCTGAAATTTTCATAGACGATCTTGAAAATAAAATTTCTGATAATCAGTTGAATAATAGTTTCCTATACTGGTACAGATAGGTAGACGATATCTTAGTCTGTTTTAGTGATACAGGTAGACAAAGTTGGTCAATTTAGTCGAATTTAATAATTTCTTGCAACCATCCATCAAATTCACCACTGAAATGATGGTGAATATTTCAATGAATTCTCCAGACGTGACTTTCACGACTTTTCAATTTTCAAAAAATGATGCAATAGAATAAAATTATTAGTCATTGAGTAGATAGAATTTGAAAAACCTTACCCTTGAAGTCTTCTTTCCAGTATAGTATATGGAAAATCGAAAAACAATAATATTTGCTATGATTTTTATTGCGTATCGTCCAACCCATGCTACGAGCTGCACGTTGAAAGGTGAGGCCTCGTTAATCTTCAGCACCAGCTGGTTAGCGGAGATATTTTCAACAGAAACGTTATGGAAATCATTTGCATCAGGAAGTCTGGTTATACAGGGTGTTTCAAATTCGATTCTCACCATTGGGATCTCGGAAACTATGAGAGATACGAAGATGGTTAAATTGGGGCAAAAATGCGCATTCATCTTCTGACCATAAACTTAATTTTTCAGTGTACCCCATAAGAATGTATCCATAACACTTGAGTCTGGAGACCTTTCTGGCCACCTCACCGGCCCATTATTCCCTATCCATTTATCATCAAAACTTTCAGTCAGGTTATAAGATACTCGTCTGGTAGTGTGTGGTGGAGCACCATCATGTTGAAACCAGATGTTGTTATAGTTAGCCAAAGATAGATCATCCTAATAGACTTAGAGAATCGACATTAAAAACTGGTGAAAGCTTTCTCCATTCAGAATTTCGTCAAATAAATGAGGACCCAAAATTCTATCTTTGTAAATTCCTGCCCACACGTTAATACTAAATCGCACTTGAGGTCGAATTTCTCAGAACTGCCTGGGGTTGCTTATGCCCCAAATTTGTTCGTTATTTCGGTTGAATATCCCAAAATTCGTAAAAGTACTTACATCTGTCCAAATTATATTTTCCAGGAAAACAGGATAATCAGGTCTTCTCATTTGCCAATTACAAAATTCTAATCGCCTTTCGGGATCACCTGGATGCAATTTTTGAGATATGTGTATTTTGTAACATTTTTAACCGCTTTTTTTGAGATGTCTTCAAGCACTTGTATGACAAATATTCATTTCAGAGGAATTTTGACGTGTAGATATTAATTTTTGTTGAGAAGGACACAATGTCTAACTCAACTCAATTATCAAATTTTATTTAGTTTCCTGGTCCATTATGTTTCCGTATTTTTTCCTCGGCTATTCAAATGAACAAACAAATGATCCAATAATTTCAACATAGTTCGATGTGGTTGTCGTCTTTCGGGATACAAGTTTAGTTACATTTCTGATGTCCTAACACTGTTTCTATTGTATTTGTAATGAATTTGTATCATATATCTTTTTTCTTCATTCGTGAAAGCCATATTTCGCCAAATATTCAATGACTTGTACAATAACAAAATGTTATTGAGTGTAACAAATTGAAAGTCGAATTGAGAAACATCAAAGTTGAAGCCTAGTATGATAAGAATAAATAACTTAGGATGATACATCATTGAAAAGGTAAAATCTGGTTCTATTAAAAACCCATAAAGAAAAATAAAGTTGATGATGGTGGCCGGAAGACAAAACGTTGGATAGCAAATCTGAAAACACCATTATGTAGCAGGAAAAACGTGGCAACGTGGAAGTGCAATTCATTTTCGAATATTTCGAGAAACAAAGCCAGAAAAAAAATAAAAACCATTTTCCGAAATTTCGGTTTTTTCTGAATATCTCCAGATATGTTCGGAATTTCAGAACTTTCTCAACGGCATATTGTTAGTCAGGTAGATGCTCAACTTTGTCCCAATTTAACCATCTTCGTATCTCTCATAGTTTCCGAGATCCCAATAAAGAGGATCGAATTTGAAACACCCTGTAGATATATAACAGCTTCTGCTGAAAATCTGCCTTTAATTATTCTAGGTTTTTCCAATATTGTATTTGATAAATCGACCCCATTCAATATTATTATTAAATGCTTAAATGTAAACAATATATGTGTGCTATATACAGGCGCCATTTTAGATTTATTTAATAGATCGCTAAAGTACGTCCACCGACATACATTATTTTTGAATTCAACATAAGTCACTGTCTGATGTGTACTCCCTTCAGCTTTCAAAAACAGTCTAGTAAAGTTTTGCGAAATTTTAGACATTTCTACTTGGAAGTTATATTTAACTTACCACCATCTGGTAGATTGCATCAACTATATTGTACATTTCTTCTCTTGTGATGAAACCATCGTTGTCTACATCGTAAAGCCTGAATGCCCCTGTAATAAAATAGTGAGTGTCAGTAGATTTTTGAGACTGGGATTTGAGTCAAGAAATAATAAGAAATTGAAAATGTGGATAATTTCTTTCTGCTGAGAATTACGACTATATTATATCTGGAAAGTCGTGGAGCGATTAATGGAAATGAATGGAGGAAAAACTTGATTGGGAGTATAACTTTATATTTAATAAAAATAAGATGTTTCGAACTGACATCCACCAGTCTCTTAATAATGAGCAAATCTACGAATACAAATCCACTTGTTTATTGCGAATAATTTTTGGGGCAAGTCTACTAATTTTTAACCTGATGCAACAATTCTAAATTTTGCGTTTTAGAAACATAGACTTTCGATTCCAAATAACCCCACAAGAAAATCTAGTAGCGTAAAATTTGGAGATCTTAGGGGCCACTCTATCGTTCCGTGTTTACCAATCCACCTCCTAGGAATACAGTTATTCAGAAACTCGCGAACATCACGTGCATAGTGCGGGGATGCACCGTCATTTTGCAACCGTATGCTTCCATCTGATAAGTTGTGATTGTTGTCGGTAGGGAAAATATTGGCGATGAAAGGTATAAGTTAATTTTTTTAAATTCTTACTATCGCTCTCCTGTGACATTCGAAAAAGGGCCACAAATTCTGTCTTTTATTATTTCAGCCCTACATTGACTTTCTACGGATGTTGAGTGAGTCCCTCAATCATCCATTGAGGATTATCCCTGCTTCAATAGATTTATTCTGGTTCTACGAAATTCAGGTTCTAGGACGTCAGGATCATGCGCATGATATAGAGCGTTCTGGTTTATTAAGGATAAGTTCGGATTGATGAATCCTCTGTTCTGGTTTCGACTGCGAAATGATCGTAAACTGTCTTGAACCGCCCCGAATCGTAAGGTTTGTTCTGGTTCCAACACCCGAAACTGTTTAGAAACTGCGCAATACATGATGCGTACAAAAAAAATCTCAAACAGTCCGAAATAGTCTCGGACACTTGTCTGAACCAGAACGCTTTTGAGGAGACCACTGTGCCATCTGTCGTATATATGAAGAGATGAAGACGAGAAAATACTATTGATCATGTCCGTTTTGTTATGTAGCGTATCCTTATAGTCAGTTCAAATGTTATCTATCGTCAATAATTAATTATTCAAATCAAATGAATAAAGAAACATTCTAGCAAATAGCCCAAACAAATTTGCACAGCAGCAACGAGAACAGTTCTCAACAGTTCAGCCTCGAGAGCAAGAATGATTCAGGACGGTTCAAAACAGTTTAGGATCATTTCGCAGTCAGAACCAGAACAGAGGATTCATCAGTTCGAAACTATCCTCAATAAACCAGAACACTCTATATCAACCGCCCATGATCCTGACGTCCTAGAACCTGAATTTTGTAGAACCGGAACAAACTTGTACTTGCTCTCGAGTGAACTGTCGAGGACTATTTCCGTTGCTCATGCGCATTCATGTGGAAATTTGTTTGGGATACTTTCTAGAATGTCTTTTTATTTATTTGATTTAAATAATTGATGATTGAGGTTAGATAACGTTTGAACTGACTACAAAGATACGCTACATAACAAAATGGACTTGAACAACAGTATTTTCCCGTCCTGCGATAGGTGGCACAGTGGTCTTCTCAAAATGCGTTCTGGTTCAATCAAGTGTCCGTGACTATTTCGGACTGTTTGAAATTTTTTGTTTGTACGCATCATGTATTGCGCAGTTTCCAAACAGTTTCGGATGTTAGAACCAGAACAAACCTTATATCTGCAGTCTTGACGATTCACTCAATCATTCAGGAAAAAAACCTCACGAAAAAATAAACTTTGTTCAATAAAACGTGGATTGTTGTGACATAAATTCTGTATCATTTGGCAGAATTCTATACAGCGATCGGGATCATCTTCACTTAGTTGTTGACTCTATTTGTATTTTGTACTCCTCTACTTCCGGAATACGTGATACAGAACGTTAAGGTATGCCATTATCTCATACAATTTGCCGTGAAGTACTGTGAGGATTATTCTTTACACTTAATAGAACATCAAGTTCAACATTATCTACATTATCTTCTATTTCAGGATATCCAGCATTCGGAGTATGTTTGACATGACCAGGTTCTCTGAACTTTTTTCAATTTCACTAACTGTTGAACAAGTGATAGGTCAGTTCGAATACATCGCATTAAACAAATCGTATGCTGAGTTCTGGTTTTATTTCCGTATCCAATGAAAATGAAAATTTCTATTCGTTGGCTTCCACTGGTATACATATAATTCACTTTTAACACCCATTTCACTCAGAATATGTGAAGAATATTTCACAAAACGTCTTGATATCTCAACATTTATATCCTCATGCGGTTTCAGACAACTCAATATATGCTTATTATTTCATTATTGCATAACGTACTGAAAGCAAAAATATAGCTAAATCATAGATTTGCCACAAATAATTATTGATATGTCATTTGTAAAAGCATACAAAAAAATGAAATAAATTGCAAGTACATTAGAAGAGACCGTCACCCACAACATTCTGAGTGAAACTCAATTATTATTCTATGGAATCATATGACAATGACGCTGTGACTTTTAAAAATACGGCAACATGTCTAGTGTAGTTGTGAGGAGGTCAGTCCTCACCACTACCATCACAGAAAATAGAGATTTCAGAAACTTCGTACCATTTTCATTCCAGAAATTTTTTTATGTTGAATAACAGTTTTTTGGATGACACAAGATTTCAAACTATTTGAAGATTTATTCATTCACCATAAATCTACAAACAAAAGCAATTCCTGGTTCATTCGATAAGTGAAAGGTGTATGTGTCTTGACATTTTCATTGACATTTAGTATTAAATGTCGTTGTAGGTTCAAAGGTCTTGTGTAATGCTGTAAATATTTTAATCCAAATTCGGGATGGAAGACGAAGGGGGGGAGGAAGACTCACTGGATCAGTTAGCAGTCCTATCTGATGTTTCGTCTGATAATCACGAAGTTGCTATTGCAAAATTGTTAAATGTAGATGAACCAACAAAACATGATGGACAGACTAAGCGAATCAAACACAAATCTAAAGTAAAGAAACACTATTATACTAATAGAGGAAAACCAGGTGAAGATTCAAGCGACATCAAGGTTGGAACTTCTCCTTTTCAATACCCTGAGGATCTGGCAATACTCGCCCATGACATATTGACGAAGGCCTGGAGAAATGATGAGAGAATCAAGCAGTTGAAAGTTAAATGTATTAATAAGTCTACCAAGAGAAAAAAAAGAGATTTTCAAATGTTGCACGTCAAGGATCCACCCAAAGACAGTATGAAAACAGTGTGTGACGTGGATCCACATTATTTTAAAATGATCGAGAGTAAACCAGAGAAGCTCAACATCAAAGATTACATTCAAACTTTACGAGATTCACTAAGAACAAAAATTGTTAATGGATATAGGGAAGACGATATATTACTAATGGACGAAAGTCTTCGATCTGAACATAAGATGCTTCATATTATTCAGGAAAATTATCAAAAATATGTTAATATTTTTGAGGAGTTTTTATACAGAGATCATATGTCTGCTATGCAGTTACTGAACGATTCTGAGATGGCAGCGGCTGAGGCTTACGAAGAGTATCTGGAGTACAAAAATGTTGCTAAAAAACTTTCCGCTTTAAGGTCGACTTTGTTCATTGCCGAAGAGAAATGGCGAAATATCAAAGTTTATCAAAAGTTTTTGTATACCGTCAGCCCTGCATCGTGGAAAGCTTCTCAACCAAAATACAGACGTGCAAGTTGTTTATACAAAGAAGAATCTGAGGACGACATCAATATTTTTGGAACATACAGAGAGTCAATTACATGGAGGAATATTTCCTTGGAAGACATTATCGACAACTTTTATAATGAATCAAGAACTGAACGACCTCCAGAAATCTATTTCACTGAACCAGATCAACTTTTGGATGTTTTTTCGCTTTCTCGAATCACAAAACCTGAATGCTTTACTACACTATGAGGAAATGAGGGTTCCAATGTTACAAGTGAAAGAAGGACTGGAAAGCTGTAAAAAATTTTTTGAAAACCATATCAAGTCCATGCAAGATTATATCGAAAAACTCCAAGTTTCGATTCTGTGGGAGGAAGAACGCGAATCTTACCTCAAAGACCTGATCATAAATCTTCTGAATAACCAATTCAGAAAAATTATCATGGATGAGGAGGTACTCAATTTGCAGATTTTTGTTGAAGACGTATACGAAACAAGAATTGGTGCGAATACGGCTAATCTCCAAATTCTGGATATGATGACGGAAATAGAAAACAAATATAGAAATGAGCTTCTTTATATGGATGAAACACCTAGCATAGAAGTATCAGTTTTAGAGCACACCTACTTCCAAGAAGAAATTAGAATAATGAAATTGGCACAAAGAGCTGCTAAACAATTCGCAGAGTTGGAAAAAATCATTCTTCGTGTGAAAAAATCATATGATCCGCCTTGGAAAAAACCTGCTGGCAAACAAGTGAAACAACGATCGCCCATTAAAGATACAACTGGAGATGTCGCTTCTCTCCGACACCTCACAACGACAGAAGATGAATATCTAGAGTATTTCACCGACTATTGCCATTCAACGGACGACTCCAAAAAATTGGAGATGGATATTGAAAGAGATTTACCGGAAGATTGTACACCTTCTTATTTCAAATCGATGTGGAGTCTTCCTATTCTGGAAGCAATCATTATTAGCAATGCATAAATATATTCAATCATTTTGATATAAAATATCCAGGAACACTTTTAAGTAACTTCAATCAATGTTTCATAAATAAAAAATAATAACGTGGTTTCCAGACTAATTAACTTTTCAGAAAACTGATTTGAAAAAAACTATATTTTCTAATGAAGGTTTGAATTTATTTTTTACGAAACTTCATTTCGTGACAATCTGGTATTTCGCTCACTAGAAGACTTCATTTATCAAATTCTCTCCTGACGTATTGGATGTCGTTAGTTCGGTATAGTTTCTATCGATTTTTCTTAATCAACCCATAGTGATGATGTTCCGGTGAGCTTCGATGTTGAAAGTCTTTTCCTGAATGAATAAACTCTTCAAATTGTAAGATTCAGGTTTGAAAATTGCCTTGACTTTAAAAATATAATGAAGATGAATGTCGCCTCTACAGTAGAACTTTCAAGATTATGTAGAGACCAAACCTATTTTCAATTTGAAGATGACTTTTATCGACATGCATTTTGTATGTCTATGGGTTCCCCTTCATATATCATCTCAACTGAAGTCACTCCTGTGAAAAGTAATACTGTCTTTCAATCTTCTGCTTGTTTGTCCAATTTACTTCTTTTTACAACTGAAACATGGGATAGAATAAACCGCACTATTTTAAATAAAATCCGTGACAATCTTAATGCTTTTTTGGAAGATATAATAACGAACAGAAACCAACAATTGTGTACACAATATTTGAAAAATCGGTCGATTTTTTTTCTTGATGTAATGTTGAAGGGATCATCAAATCAATTTGATTCGCTGATTCGCTATTTTGCTGAGGTGGTTTATATTTGACTCTCTATTTAGGATATTTTCTGATTGTAATATAAAAGACATTTCCAGAAACAATATTTCAGACTCATTTTCTTCAATTGTTTGAATGTTATGACCTTTTTTGGAAATGTAATTGCTGAGAGCCCATCTCTCAGGGTGTAATATACTATCATTTTTGTGAGGAGCAATCAGATCTTTGAGTAGTCTTAATATTTGACCAATATATTAACTTCCACAGTTGTTATTACATAGTATTGAGTATAATAATTTCGACTGGAACTTTATAGGAGATTTGTCTTTACGTTTTGAAATCAATTTATTGATTATAATTGAAAACTTTTATTTGTAACTAACATTATTGTAGTTTCGTCCTATAAGGATATTTTCAAACTCATGTATTAAACTGAAAATGATTGATTGCATTAGCCCTTACATAACAACACTGTAGGTAATAACAGAGGTATAGTTGAAGTAACCTTTATTGTGAATACTTAAAACTATCGGCATCTCAAAGGCCAAAAAACCAATACAGAGAAATAATGCCGCTGCGAACTAGTCCACGTGGACTGAATAATTGGCGGTTTGTATTGGATGATTTGTACCAACTGGGTTTTATGATTGGCTGAATAGTCATAAAATTAACTTTGAAGTCATGTTACGGTGACGAATAGAATGTGGGGATGAGTATCGCCGTTATGTCGTCAATGTTCAGTTCAGGAACTGATCGCGATGGTGGACAATGCGAAAAAGAGATACTATATAGTTGTTGTGAATGAGTAGTATTTGATTTGATTCATGTATTAATACCACTTTATAATGAATATGTGAGTTCTCTTTATGATCTTTTTTATTGAGATCTATTTGACAACTGGATAATAATTTACACTAATGATATCACGGGTGTCCCAAATATATAAATGTTATAACTCACTTGAGAAAAATAACTTTTTAAAAATTAATATTTATTGAACATGGAAAACAGATCTGTATCCCCAGAGTTGAGTAGTAACAGTATGACAACTTGAATACAACTAACTTTATTACGCCACGCAGGACGTTTTTATATGAAAAAATATCATAAAGTAAGCGTCCAGGTGAACAAAGAACAGTAAACGGCGCCTGGGATCTTTCTGGAACTGCGTAGGTGCCGGATGTTGATTCAGCTATGCTCTTGAGATGGTCACCTTAGAGATGAATGGTAGAGGTCAGCCATGGGCATATAACAACTCCCCTTTACCAAAAAAAGTTGGTTCCTTATGAAGCAACTTTTGGGCTGTAAAATACAAAAATATATTAGTAATCGTCTGATGTGATTTCCTCGTCCTCGGGAATCTCATCTTGAAAGCTAGGTCTTCTTCTTGGGAACATACTTGTAAAATGCTTAAAAGGCCTGAAGGGTCTTGGAGGCGGTGGTAGGTTGTTGACATCTGCAATTGCTAGGCTGCTGCGACGTCTTCTTCTTCATTTACAAAAGGTGTACAGAATTATTAACACAATAATTAGCGTAATGGTAAAGTATGTAAACCAAGAAATATGTTTTGTTACATATGGTTGATTTATCAAATCATCCAAGGTTTTGGAATACGAATCAAGTTTGTGTTTGGCAATTTCCAAATCATCGACATTCAAATCGTTCAATTTCAATGGCTTCAGTTTTGGAATACTTGATTTGTCCGGTAGGTTATTGCAACATTCGTATGGTATTAAGACTGGATGTGATCCATACGATATATTTGAATATTTCAAAAATCTGGAATCAGCTTGAATTTTTGTTACTCCAATAAAGGTACTGCATTCCATTTCAAGGGTTATGAGAGAGTTTTTGTTTATTTATTCCGTTTTCACTTTCTTTTCGGGACAGTTTCTAGTCACTTGTAAAGGTTCCGAGAGTATCACTAGCCATAGGTTCGTTTCAATTTTGTGCACTTTATAATTCTGACTGAAAAATAAGGAGCTCTGACAGTTGGTTGGAACGTTTTTCGTTTACTTGAAAATTTGGGCTTCACAAATTGAGTTTTGGTCAAACGGATATGCGAACATATTGTAACACAATTTAGTTTGGAATGTCAATGTCTTACACGCACTCATATCCGTGATTGGTATGAACATTAAAGAGTCATCGTCTTTCGCGATATATTGTGAAATTTGCAAAATATGATGTAGCCCTGTTCTATCATCAAATATTGGAATGGGGTACACATGGTACAGAGTATAAATTGGAGGTTCGGTCAATGGGATTTCGAGTACAAATATTAGGTTGTGCTCAGTTTGAAAGGCTTCTAATTCGATTATTTCGAGATATTGAGCTATTTTGTCCAATTTTGGTTGGAGAGGAAAGTTAATTCTTCTTAAATTTTGAGAAATTTCTAGTAGTACCTACATTTATTAAGTGATCAGGTGTTATGATGACGAGTGAATAATATTTAATCTTGCAAATGTAATTGAATCCAAGGCGTCATCAAAGTTTTCTTGAATAAATAAAAAACTTTCCATAAGTTTTTCACAAATTTCTATAAATTTCAATTTTGCTTCCACTTGTGCTATTCTGTCGTTCAGTTCTGTTATTGACTTTTCTATAACTCGAATGTCTTCATTAAATGTTTTTTCATCAATTTCCAATTTTCTTATTGTTGTATTGAAATTTTGAATAACAGAAGTAGTAACGGATATTTGATTTTTTAATAAATTCTCTAATTGATGTTCATCGTTATTTAGCCTGTTTATTGAACTTGTATAAAATTCGCCATCTGAAGCGTCGAGATTTCCAGTAATTGACTTAAAAATAGATCCAATGCCATTTATGAGACCACGTTTATTTCGTCTAGGGTGTTTTGCATCCATTGCAATTTCACAAAACTTATCTCTCAACGCTTGAGCTAGTTGTAAGATAAGCCCGGTGTGCGTTTTGACTTTAGAGCGAAATGTGCTCATGCTCTGACTGTAAATCGAGGTTATGCTGATTAATGAATCTAGAATCTTAACGTTGTTATCAAAGGCTTCTTTGATTTGGGAAATGTTTTTATTGACGAGTAGCGTCCATTTGTCGTTCGTAAGAATAATATTACCTTTTTCATGATAATATACGCCTACGTTATTGTTGATTGTTTCGATTTTGTATGGACTGGTTACAGGAAATGCTACTGTTCCGAGCAGTAGAAGTGACCTGAAAATAAATTTAATTTTCAGTATACGGTTTCATCCTATCAAAGTTCACTTTTGTTCTTTGATTTGTTTGCACATTTAGAAGTATTGCAGAGTTTTGAAAGAGTTGTTCAATTATGAATGGGCCGTTGAATTTATTTTGCAATTTGTCTTTTATTTGCGATTCCTTGACGTAAACTTTATCGCCTACTTTATAATTAGGTTTTTCTCCAGAAATATTTCTGTCGAAACGGATTTTAGCTTTTTCCTTTTTCCTTTCGATTTTTTCTCGTGCGACTTTGTAATAATGAGAGAGTTTGTTATTTAGGTCTCTCACGTATTTTGTAATAAGTTGTTCTTGATTATATAGTTTTTCTGGAGGCCTGCTTTCCGTGTGTCCGAAAACTAATTCATGGGGTGTAAATCCATGAGATTTGTTCTCAGAGTTATTATAACATATTACCGCGAATGAGTTTATTTTTGATATGTAAAATAAGTAAAATTCTTTGGTCTTGAATTGCCATGCGGTAAGCGGTATTACACGCACTTATGAACGTATTAAGAAAAATTTGATCACCGTCATATTCTGGGACAATTGAAAAAATTTCACTCAATTTATAGGGTTCAAGTGTGTGTACTGTGGGTGTAATAGTTCTTGACAACTTTTCCTATCATTCGAGACAGCTCATCAAAGTACCGATGGAAATATGAAATATAAAGTTTTTCAATGGATAACAATTTGTATTTTGAAGATAACTTTATCAAAAACCAATTACTTGAGGTTTTACAGAAAAAAACATTTCAAAAAGTGTATGCCCTTGAGATAATTGCTGAAAAGTATGGATACACTATACTGAGACTTTCCCTCTGTTTTTGTGTTTTCAATCCCATCGAGTTGATTTGGGGAAAATTGAAACAAAGCATCAGGCGTAAAAATAATTTTTCAAAATTTGATATAGCTAGTTGAAGAAGAAGTATCTGATATTACCGAAGAAGACTAGCAGAAAGGGATTAAAAAAGTAATTTTAGTTGAAGAAGACTATATGGAGATTGGACACTTCCATATTAATGGTGGAAATAAATATAATATGATTATTGTGATTCTTATATTATCAGAAATGTTGAATAACAGAATTAGTTAGCTCCATAACTATATTAATAAAGGGAAACTGTTGGAGGGTAGGTTGTAGTATATCGTTTACTTGAACTCAATATTGAGTATATGAATTTCGTTCACCTGTAACAATGTGGATACGCTAATTTGAAAACCGATGAGTGAACTGAATCGATTTGATCGGTTACGGGTGCAACCTGTTAAATGATGTCACGATGTTGGGGTTTAAAATGGACACCAATATGGCTTGGCACAATCATGTCGCTGGAATTGCGAAGGCTGCTTCTCAAAAGCTCGGAACAAACTTCCGAACCAGAGAACTGTACACACCTCAACAATTTTGATGCTTTATGAAGCCCAGATCAGACCTTTTTTGGAGTATTGTTCTCTGCCCTCGAACATACCCTGAAGCTGCTGGATTCCATCCAGAAAAGAGTAATCCGCTTGATTGGATACGTGAATATCTCTTGCAACCTTTATAGTCTGGGACATCGAAGAAAAGTTGGAGATTTGTCTCTCTCCTATATATACTTTCACGGGAAGTGTTCAAGTGACTTGGCACATTTGATTCCACCAAGAACGATACATATCAGTACTACGCGACGGACTGTGGCTACTCATCGTTTTGAGGTTCATATCAGTATACCTCGAACTTCACTGTTCAAGAACTCTTTCATCTGGAGAACTGCGTTTATGTGGAATAAACTTCCTGAAAACATTTTTCCAAATGGATTTAATCTCCAGCGATTCGAATCCAATGTGAATCTCTACTTTCGCACAAGCACCGCTCGAGAGCGCCTTAAGCATTTTCCTGTAGTGCTTGTGTTTTATCCTTAAAAAAATTAAGTTTTGTATTACATCTTGAAAAATTGACGCGAATTCATATTTTATCATATGTTTCTATATTGCAATGTATTATGTTCAGTACATTTTTTCATTAATTTTTTGGTGATAACTATACATAGGAGATACCAAAAAAGTATAATTGGATTAATTCCATTCTGGCAAACGTAATCAATATTTTTGAAAGAAAGTTATCTTTCGCAATAGATTTCCACAAAGTACCTTCGTCACTGCCCACGCAACTGAAAAGTTATTAAACATGATCAATTTCCAAGTGAATCTAATGGAAACTAACTAGTGTTAATATACACCAGGTTTAGAACACGTAAAGTGCTCACTGCTGATGTAATGTAAAATTGAATTTAAGTTATATTGGATGAGGAAATTGAAACCCTGTTTCAATAATCTCACACGTGTTCTCTCTCTCTCCTCTTATGCTATGGCTTGATTTGTGGCATCGTTTTCGATCTTGGTGGGTGTAGATATGAGCCAAATAGAAGATACTAATTGGAGCGCAACAGGAACATCTCGATAAACTTTACTGGCATGAATAATGAGAGAAGTTAGCTACAAATTTCGTAAATAAAAAAAAATATTGTTCCTCATAGTATATAAATCATTATGTACTGGATACAAAACTTGCGATTTACTATGCATGTTTCGTCATAATGGTTCAAAGGAAAACATGTCTGAAACATGTAACTCGACTGAGGGTTAATGTAATAAACTGAAAAGTAATAATTGTGTTACTTATTGCTATCATCGTTGCTTTCAGTAAAATGAGTCTTTATTTCATTCAGTTTCATCGAAGTCTATTGAGTTCGTCGTATATTTACAGGGTGTTCCTTAAACACATGCTAATATTCGAGGAGGTAATTTTTAGATCCATTTTAAGAAAAAACTTCCTATGGACGTATGTCCTAAACGCCTCAACTTTTGAGATACAGGGTGGCAAAGTTTTCAAAAATAATCAGTTTTTTAATAATAACTGAGATTATTTTGTAGACATCTATGGCATATTTGGTACATATGTTCCATGCCTCAAGGCGCATTTTCTGATGTACACAAATTTGTATTTTTTCAAACAGTGGCATCCCTACGGGTTTCGCATTGCATATTTTTGGAGAAAAAGTACTACGCCAATGCTTTCTTTTCAAAATAAAATCATTTTTAAAGTCCTCATTTATTTTTGAGAAAATTTGATCTTCTGGTATTTCTTTGTCCGACACATGATTTTCACTCAAAAAAATAAAAATCGACAGAAAGCAAATTAAGAAATTAGATCAATTCTAAAATGAATGAGAAACTGAAAATTGCTTCATAATGCATTACCAATTCCCTAATAATATTTGAAAACATAATCTGCAAGAAAATAAATTTTTCACAAAAACGAGTTTTATTTTATTTTGTGACAGTAAGTCTAAACGAATAGCACAAATTTGTTAATTAGTAATAATACCAAAACTGATTATAAAAATCGTTGGAAGTGGCCACCTGCACTTAGTATGCATGCTTCCGCCCTTCTACGCATGGAATTACGCACCTGTTCAAATATTCCCGGCGTATTTCGTATAGTTTCACACGAGGCAACTATTCGCTCTCTTAAATCTTCTAAAGTATTAACGGGAGTTTTATACACAAGAGTTTTAAGGTGAACCCATAAAAAATCTAAACTGTTGAGATCGGGGGATCTTGCTGGCCATTGCTGAGGTCCTCCGCGACCTATCCAACGATTAGAATAAATTGTATTTAAATGGTTTCGGACAATTACACTGAAATGAGCAGGGGCGCCATCGTGCATGTACCATATTCGATTCCTTAACGCAAGTGGCACATCTTCCAATAACCCAGGTAAGTCTTCTTCGAGAAAGTGTAAATAAGAACGACCATCAAGGCGTCCTGGTAGAAAAAATGGGCCTATTAGATGATCACCTATAATTTCTGCCCATACATTAACCGAAAATTGGTGTTGGAAATGGGTTTCGGTTATTGCATGGGGATTTTTTTTCAGCCCACACATGATTGTTATGGAAATTTTGAATGGCATTCCGAGAAAAATTTGCTTCGTCTATGAACAAAATTTGTGTCTCAAACTGCGGATTTAGTGCAATACTTTGTAGATACCACTGACTGAAGTTCACACGCTGTGGAAAATCTCTGGGGAGTAATGCCTGCACTCTTGAAATATGGTATGGGTATAACAAAAAATCAACCAAAATACGCCAAACAATTTGATGACAAATATCCAGAGTTCTGGCGATCTTCCTCGTACTCGTCTCAGGATGTTCCTCAATTTCTTGCAGCACCGCTTCCTCAATTTCAGGAGTTCTTACTACACGAGGTCTAACTTCCGGAGTCCCTTTCTTGAAACTACCAGTTTCCCCAAGTCGACGATGAATATTTGAAAAGGTTTGGCTATCTGGTAAGGCACGATTAGGTAATCTTTCCTGATAAATGCGCCTGGCTTCTGTTGCATTACCATCGGCAAGGCCATATACGTAATGCATTTGCGCCATTTCCGCATTCGTATAATTTACCATATTTACTGATATTCAGAAAAACAGCGGACTACCAAAATAACTTCAATAACACTTCAAAATCAATCAAAACACGCTGTGACAGTTTTTAACACCAACATCTTACTTTAAACCAACATCAATACTAGCTACTGACGTTTGTACATACAGAGAATTCGTTTTTTATTGCTATGGTGGGTACGCTGTTTTTTCTGCTTTTAATCTTTAAAAGAAATCACATATCGACAAACTCCATATTTCCAAAAGGTGCAGTAAATAAATTCTGCTACACGTTATAAATTTATGTTTTCAAAAATTATTAAGCGGTGCTGTGTTATGACGTAATTTTAATTGAGAACAGTGCATCTGACAACAAACAAATACCTTTTAGATCCTCAATTATTTTGCAACAAATCTGATCTCTTAGTTTGCTTTCAGTCGATGCACGATACAGCATCAGATTTTTAAAGAATTTATCCTTAAGTGAAGCGATTTTTAATTTTTTGAGCGAAAACCATGCGTCGGACAAAGAAAACTCAGCAAATCAAATGTGCTCAAAAATTGTATGGAGATTTTAAAATAATTTTTAATTCAAGATAAAGCAGTGGCGTAGTATTTTTTTCGCCAAAAATATACATTTGAAAACTCGTACGTACGCCACTGGCAGAGAAAATCAAGAAAATCGTACATCAGAAAATGCACCTTGAGGCATGGAACATATGTACCAAATATGTCAAAGATGTCTACAAAATTATCTCAGTTATTATTAAAAAACTGATTATTTTTGAAAACTTTGCCACCCTGTATCTCAAAAGTTAAGGCGTTTAGGACATACGTCCATAGGAGGTTTTTTCCTTGAAATGGGTCTAAGTATTACCTCCTCAAATATTAGCATATGTTTATATGTGTATATGATATACAAATCAAAAAATAAACAATTAATGAACAGGGGGGCAAACCGCGGACACGTGTTTCTGGCTATTGGCCTCATCAGCGCGGTGCAGCTGATAGCCAGAAACACGTGTCCGTGTTTCTGGAATTACCAAAAACTTACATTATACTGCTACCCAACAGAATCGATGAAAAAGAGATATGCTGCATTATTAAAATGCTCTGGAAACGTTTCTTAAGAATAATCAATGAATACTGAATAAATTTCTCAATACTTTCTGTTGATGATCTTGACGTCCCTCAATATTAATGAAGAGTCATATGCTGAGGTTGCAACTTTGCTCCGGTCACCGTACTAAGGTACGGTGACCGGATCCGTGCATCCGTGCAACTTTGCGTATTTGGACATTGATTTATATTTCCATATCCTGCGATAGTATTAATTTTGATGCCTATGGACTTGGAATATTAAAAGATGGAATTGTGAATACTGAGTGTTTTCGTTTTAGAATATGGAAGTTGAGGTTGAAACATCTTTCAATTAATGTATTTGCTTATTATTTCATGACTATTTTCTATATTTGACATCAATATCCCACATTCTGATAACAAAACAAGATAATCAGCAAGACAATCACGTGAATCTTGAGGCACATAAAAATGATGAAAATGTTCATCCAGTAAGAAAACAAGCAATGGATGATACCTATTAACCGAGATGGACCCAAGAGATTGTTCAAACAATGGCTTTTTGTGATGTGGCCTTCACAATAACTTTGGTAGACAAAACTATAGATGGGAATTAAGGATTGAATGGGGTCGAGGAAAATCTGAGCATCCAGAGGATTAATGATGTGGTATTTATATTGAAAAATTTTCGATTCTACTCAATTCTAAAGGAAGTTTTATTCGTATTCTCATCCGTCGGGAATGCAAGAAGTCATTTCATTTCCGAGAGACGATTGCAGCAAACAATTTGAAAAATAACCCAATCTTTTAACCATTTGTTTGAAGGTAATTGACAATGTTTCATGATGAATTTCACTAGTTCGGACTTCCATTGTCTAATATATAAAATGATTTGAAATCCCTGAAACAACTAAAAAAGAAGAATTTTCGATTCTACTCAATTCTAAAGGAAGTTTTATTCGTATTCTCATCCGTCGGGAATGCAAGAAGTCATTTCATTTCCGAGAGACGATTGCATCAAACAATTTGAAAAATAACCAATCTTTTAACCATTTGTTTGAAGGTAATTGACAATGTTTCATGATGAATTTCACTAGTTCGGACTTCCATTGTCTAATATATAAAATGATTTGAAATCCCTGAAACAACTAAAAAAGAAGAATTAAAAATGAATAGCTGAAAATAACAATTATATTAAGCAAAAAAAACTGTAATGAAATAATAATGAAATAAAATACAAGTAAAAATAGAACAATTGGACAAGAATAAAAATAAAGAAATGAAAACGACTATCCCTATTTGATTTATATAATGTTGGCTTGTCCTTTTCAAATTGACCACCATCAATTAAGTTGGGTCGCAATCTTGCGAAAATATCTCTGAAAGTTGAATAGCTCTCGTGATATAAATTGCTTGCTGCTTATGCATTATCCCCGATTTGTATGAAACAGACTATCATACATCATTGTGAATGTGTTTGAAAATTGAACAAAACTCACTAATTGAAGAGCGTCATAACTGCTCAAATCAAAATTTGATAGTTACCAGTAAATATTTGCATTCTGAAAACTGAGAAATGAAACTTTCTATGTTTTTTTACCACTTTTATTTGTAACTAACGTTACTGCAGTTTCGTCCTGTAAGGACATTTTCAAAAAAAATTTGGTGAAAAACATAGAAAGGTTAATATCTCATTTCTCATGATGATTTCCTACCACGTTTTACATCCATCAATTTATTTGCATTGTGTTTTATTGCCGCATGGTCCAAAGCCTACTTGATCAAAGTGTGCGTTTCAAAGTCTACATGAAAAAACTTAAAAGCTTCGTATTTCAAAGATGACTCTAGAAATATAAATGCTACATTTTTGGAAAGGTAATTTTAAGCTCTATTGAAATATGCAGAAAAATACAAGGTATCTCCTTAAAAAAAAGTTTTCGATCAATAATTATTGATACCTCATTTGAAGAAATAAGTATTTTACACCATTGAATTCTACGTAAAAAAGTGCTTTGGAGGGTTTTAATTGAAACGAAGAATTTTTGACTCATGAAATCGAAACGATTATTATCGTTTCAATTTCATGAATTCTCAATTTTTTAATCAATGACAGAAATAAAACGAACAATAAAAGGGTATTTTTCATATCAAATTGAAATATAAGTATAAAAGCCATTATTTCCTCAAAAACGGACAATACAGTTTTTGGCACAGAGTTTTCCAAAAGTTCTGAAGCAGCCAAATATCTCCATTGTTTGCCTTTTTTTCCAATTTGGCAAGTATATAAGCGATTTTTTTAACATAATCTCAATTATTTTGGTAATTTCTGTTTAGCCGGAAAACAAACGAATTTGAAATTTTCAATAATCATTGAACACTGAACATCTGGATGGCAAGAAGAGTTATGGACTTCTGGCAGAATCTTCCAGGATTGGCCCACTCCAAGGCGTTTATTCACCGTTCAAAGCTTGATTCCAAACAGTTGTTGGATTACAGTAGGGATGAACTACGATGTCTAACAGGCCTTCTTACAGGTCACTGTCATTTGAATCATCACATGTAGAGTATTTTTTGTATTGCCATAATACTTCTTTCAAGGCTTATTTCTCCCTAATCAATTATAAATTGGTAATATTTTTATAATTCTCAATCCTGGAAGTAACGATAAGTTTATGGTCAAAATTCGATTATTGTATAATTTGGTATGATCAAATACTATCTCAATTCACTGACCATCGTAAACGCATAGGTTTTGCTAGGTTTATATGGCTGGAAAAATGAATGCGTTGTTGATATCTGTTGAGAACTGTCAGACGTTTATGAACATATCAAAGATGTATTCAAGTGGTGAAAGGACTGATAGGCTATTTAGTTTTGCAAAATTAAATAGAAATCCCCTTTTGGCAAGGAATATGTATGTTGAGCTATACCCGAATAGTCGTATTTCAAACATCCAAATGTTTAGACGATTAGAAAGAAATTTGAGGGACTATGGTGCATTTGACAGAAAGAAAACAAGAAAATGTGTGGTTACTGAAAGTGTGAGGAATCAAAAAAATGTTATGGGTAAGCAAATATTACCACATGAAAATTTACACAGTGAAAACATCTTATTTTTTAAATTTAGGCTTGGCCAGTTAGAAAAACAATGCTAATCAAGATTGTTCGTGACGAGAAATTGCCGTCAAAATGGGGATACCTGAAAAATCCACCAGAACTATTTTGAAAAATAACAAATATAAATGCTACAGGATACGCAAAGTTCATCACCTCAATAATAGGGATTACGGAAGAAGAGTGCGATTTGCGAAGTGGTTAAGACATAGAAATAAGGAAGTTAGATATATTTGTTAAAATATTTTCTAACAAATATTTCTATGGGACTGGGGACCATATTATTATATGGGCGGAAGAATCAAAATTCACCAACAATGGTGGGTTCAACAGAAATATCGTGTAGTGGTTATCACATTATAGGTGGAATAATACAAATGAACATTCACAAAGGGAATTTCCAAGAAAGGTTTGGAATAAATGTTTGGTTGGGAATTGTTGGAACAAACATCCTTGGCCCTTTTACGATGATCATTTGAATAGTGAAATTTATCTTAATTTTTTATTCAATGAATTTGATGGCTACTTAGATGAATTGCCACTGGATATCCGCCATGAAATACAATATTTTCAAAAGGACGGCGCCCTTCTCCATAATGCAGCAATAGTAAGGGAACATTTATATGCAATATTCCCAAGAAAATGGATTGGAAACAATGGACCCATTAACTGGCCAGCTCGATTTCCAGATCTTACTCCTTTAGATTTTTTGTCTGGGGATACAAAAAGGGTAAAGTTTTTTCAATACCAAGTATAGATATCGACCATCTCAAACAAAAAATGAGAGATGTATGTAGTAGTATTACATCTATTATGCTAGAAAATTGCCAGAAAAATTGTCTGGATTGACAACAAAGAGTTCGTCAGTTCGAGCATTTAATGTAGATTGCCATTTAGCTTTGATTTTCCGTATTGGTTTCATTTTTCCCCAAACTTCATGATGAAATAAATTGTTTTTCTGTTTGATTGTTATCACTAATGATGGTGATTATTTCAAACGAAACGCTATAAACATATCAAATGTGATATACCCTTGGATTGCGAATTTATTGCTTCATCAATATCTGTAATAAAAAAAACAGGTCCGTATTTAAAAAAAAAGTTGATGGTGGCCATGTTGACACGAAACGTTTTATTGAATATTCATCATTACATTGTCATAGTACACTTCGAATACAATAACATTTTCGTTTTCCATTTCTTCATATTCTCCGAAATAACAATTCTATTTGAAAAAAAAACGAAAAACAGCATTTTTTGCTTTCCTCGTATAACTCGAGAAGGGCGAGAGTCCCCGTAAATTTTTTTCGACCATTGTATTGTTTTCGATGACAGTTGCCTTTTTTCCCATTTAATCGTCTTCGTATCTGTTACGGTTTAGAATATAAAAATGTTACCACATGATAAAAAAAAACGGCCTGTATATAACACATTCAAAAAAATTATATATTTTATGTAATTGTTGGAACTCCATTTGCATACCTCTAACATTTCTTGTTAAGGGCTTTGAACACGACATGTTAATTTGAAAAAATATATTCTCTCATTATCCTTCAGACTGTGATTTGATGTGTGATGTGCTATGATAAGAAAGAACATAATCCGAGAGTGTTTTAAGTCTGGACCATTTGATTCTACTTCTCCGAGTTCCGACCCGTAATTTGTGCCCTCTTTCTGAGAAGAGAGAGATTACTTCATATCCTTGATCCTGATTTACGATATGTTAGAAAGAAGCAATGACCGAAATTTTCTTCTGGACACGCAGCGTTTTCATAAATCCCGACTGAAAGAAAATTTTTCCAGTCGTAATTGAAATTTGCTGAAACGAATATAATAATTTAAGTTTATCACTCAATGTGGAGATGGCGTTGCGTCTAAAAATAATAGGATGACAAATTTGGCCAAATATTCAGTGATATTTATTTTTTTGGAAAGTTGATAGATATTAGTTGAAATTGAAAGATATTAGTTAGTTTGATAGTGAATTTATGCAGTGGGTAATTTGTTCACTCAGTCAAGCGGCCGATGTGTGAGTCGATGGTTCAAGCCCCAGGCTCAATGCTCGACTTTCAATTGCTATCGTCCAACCCGTCGTAGAAATCACACGTTAAAAGGTGAGACCTCGTTAGTCCTCAGCTCGCACAAGTTTCGACTTCTGAGGGTTGTCGTTCGTAGGGGTGCGATAGCTGGTTAACGAGAAAAAAAACATAATTTGAATTTTTTTTTTAACATATTATTATCATTTCACATGATAATTTACTGTAGGTATAGATTCGACTTTGAAGTTCGAATACTATTCAATGAGTAAAATAGATATTAACGGTATTTTTATCCAACAGAATCGATGCGATTGCGATCCAGCAATCTGCTTAAATACACACATCGGAAAAGTCTAGGGATATTTTTAAAAATGGCAATAATTTTTTTTAGATCGCTTTAGGGAAAAAAAAGTTGACGGGTGATTATTAAACGAATGTAACTTACAACAAAATTTATTAAATGGTCAAAAATACTGAGTGCGCATATAAGCAAAACTAAAAAAAATATGGCTCTTCTTTGGCACCCCGAAAAAAAACCATAATACAAAAAAAAATTGGAATCAGTACAAAGTATGGCCTCCACGCTGGTTTATTACGGCCCTACATCTATCGTGCATCGACAAAATGAGATTGTCAATGTCTTGTTGAGATACATTTGCCCATTCAGCGATTAAAAGCTCTCTCAATTGAAACGTTGTGTGAATGTTCCCCATATGCGGAGTAATTCTTCGTTGAAGCATGTCCCACACATGCTTGATAGGATTCAGGTCCGGTGATTGTGCTGGCCATGGCAATACATCAACTCCTTCGTTGGTGAGCCAGTCAGTCACTAGACGCGCGACATGTGGACGAGCATTATCGTGCATTAGGTGGAAGTTTTCACCAACAGCACCAGCAAACGGACGGACGATAGGTAGAAGAATGGTGTCGAGGTACTGTCGAGCTGTGAGGGAGCGATTTGGAAAAACGAGATCGGTTCTGCCGCCGATCATGATTCCGCCCCATAGCATTACTGTACCACCTCTGTATGTGTGGACTTCCTGGACGTGTCTCAAACGTTCATTATTTCCAGAGCGTCTCCACAGTCTTACTCGACGAGAATCTGGATGAAATCCAAATCTGGATTCGTCTGTAAACAAAACTGTGGCCCAATCATTTGCATCCCAGTTTTGATGTTCTTGACACCACTCCAATCTTCAACCGCGATTGCCTCTCGACAAAGGTGGACATCTAAGTGGCCTTCTGTTGTGGAGATCTACTTCATGCAGTCGATTTCTGACAGTATCACGACCAATGGTTACCTGGTGCGTCTGCTGCAACACGTTAACCAACTCAGGTGCTGTGATTGTTGGTTGTCTTCTTGCGGTTGAGACCAAAAATCGGTCTTGAACTGCAGTTGTAGCGCGTCCTCGCCCTGGATGTTGTTCGGCTGGACTGCCAGTTTCACGGAAACGCCGCCACAATCGACTGATAACACTTTGGGAGACCCCCAAATGAAGAGCTACATCATTTTGTCGCATGCCACCTTGAAGAAGCCCTACAGCTCTATTCATCTCAGCCTGTAAGTGATAGCGTTCCATGTTAAAGCACAATATTTCCAGTTTAATTGCTGAGCAAGAACTGCATAGAATGTACAAACTCGACACTTTCAGATTATTCATTTTAGCCGAAAACCTACAGTTTGTAAAAAACTTGATAAAAGATTAGTTACCGTTTTTGCAGGCTTTGTTCAACTCATAGAAATCTACAGGGTGGTCGAGTGTACCAATTTAATCGAAATTAAACGACCTCATGCATTTATTTTTATGATATTTAGTATGTTATAAAAATATCCGTAGACTTTTTCGATGTGTGTATGTAGTGGCCGACAAATAGTTATTTCTGCATCAAGCAAATATAATTGTAGCATTTTGTATGTCCTTTATGTTCTTACTTCAGGTGAATAAAGACATTTTATAATTCTTATTATGTTTTATTTTATTATCTGAAAATATGGACGTTCAAATTTCTTGTGACCCACTTCCTGGAGACATCTGCTAATACGCAGAATGCGGAAAATATAATTATCCTTTCTGTTGTAGATTAAATTTGAAATATCAATAGGAAAAACAGAAAAACTGGCTTCAGTTTTGAATAAACAAGATAATAAAATTGTGTATAGACCAGGTAATACGTTGGAAATAATAAAGATAATAGATCCAAATTCGAGAAATCAGGATTATACAAATTACATTGTGGAACTTGTGCTGAAGTATATATTGGTCAAACCGGCAGAACTTTGAGGAATCCCATCATATGACCTAAGTAATTGAGAAAACAAGTTCAATATATCGTATCTTCAACGGAAATTTCGAAATTTCACACATAGAAAATGAAGGTTTAAAGCTAAATCATTTGGAAACAATGAACATTAATAAACTTGAAAATTCAAACATTCAAATGAATGGATTTGAATAGATCATCAATAATGAACTTGTTTTATCAGAAACGGATGTTATTTTAGTCTTTGTAGATATATTATCATTGACTTAGAATTAATATAATATGCTTTAGGTAATCATACTTGAGAATGTACCTTAGGTATATAAAAGTTGAGTAGATGCTCAAGGTAATTATGATCGAGTAAGTACCTGTGTAGGTAGTTCTCACTGTTAATTATGAGGGGTATATAAAAATTAGAGCAAAGAATTAACTTCCACTACGAAAAAAGCTTCTGTGATGCGAAGCATGTGATATTTTCGAAAATAAATTTTGTGAAAATCAAATGGTTAGGTGTAGTTTGTGAAATTACTATAGATCTTCATCAAGTAACGGCCGAGTCAATCAGAAAAAAAATTTCACAGTGTTAGTATGAGTTGCCTTTCAGTTCATATACCAACACTCCCCGTTGAAGTGCAGTGGTCTTTCACTAACACCCAGTAGATTTTTCTGCTCCTCGCCTGCTTTATGTACTACTTTGAACTTATCGTACTTCCCCTATACAGTGACCTGTAGTCGTAGTTCATCTCTACTATAATCCAACAACTGTTTGGTATCAAGCTTCGAAGGGTGAATAAACGCCTTGGAGTGAGCCAATTCTGGAAGATTCTGCTGTATGTTTGAAGAGAAAGTGTGTCAGTTTCATTAGTAATGCCATGGTCAGTTGTATCTTGAATACTTCAATAATCTTTTCACCATCTCCCACCGACCCTGCTTGTGACACAAAATAAACAGCAACATCTTATTCCGGCCTTGTAGCTACCGATGAATATATGAGATTGGAGGAATCTGGAGGATTTTTTTTATATTTAAACTCATCGCCGATGTGACATTGGAGTTTTGACAGCATGACACTGATATTCATATTGAAAGGGTTATATTGTCAGGAGTGACTATTTTTTTGAAAGAAAGTTTTTGGCTTTCTACTACTCCATCTTGATACAAAAAATGAGGGAATCTTCCAAAGGAAGGACGGAAGTAATCAATTTTAAATAAGTAACTTTATACATGGATGTGTAGATCATGCAAAGAAGTAACTTTCAGACACAAATTGGAAGAAAAAGCCCTCCTGAAACAGCTCTTTTCATATAAACATGGAATTACACGAAAGAAACATTCTTTCGAAACAAATACTTTTATATGAACACTGAATTATTTAGAAGACACTATCCTCTACTCAGTTTGTATTCCAAACATTCGTTATGAAATAAAATCAGATATCATTCACAGGAGTTCTACAATAAATGAATGGTTAAAAATTGCACTTACATGGAACACTGCCATCCTCACTGGTAGACATCGATGTTTCGCCGTATCCAGATTAGGGCTCTTCAGTACCAATCTGGATAATATGTTATCCAGATTGGTAGTGAAAGCCCTAAGGCAAGTGTCTCACGGCGAAACGTTTTTAATACTCCCATATTTTTTGCTGTGCACTCGTTTAATTGAATCTGAGTTGCAAACTCGTATTGAACTCCCAATATATTTTCTTGCTGTGTACTCAATTAACTCCGTCGTCAACATAATTCACAATAAGTAATTTATTCGGGTGTTTTCTGATGAATAACCATGCATTTGATGAACTTTGCTGAAATATTTTTCATTCAGAGATTCTTCGAAGCGTAGATACTAAAAACAAGGCGCCTGCTTCAAGCAATTCAGACGCAGTAACTTACATACCTTAGCAGTACCATCCTGATTGTTATCCGGTTGCTCTAAATACAGTTCGTATAAAGAGATCGTTTTCATATCAAATTGTGACAACTGCAAATTTTCGGAAATAGGCATCAATAAAACCGTTCTTATCGTATCAAATCGAACAACTGGTGCAAAAGTATCATCGAAGTTAATACCGACTTCTTGAAAAAACTTTTTGCAATTAAATGTCGCAAGAAAATGACTTCACAGTCATTGGTTCTAAAAACATCAACATCACAAAGGAGCAAATACCTAAAAGGTGCCACAAAAATGGATCGTAGTCAAAAATTCAAATTCAGATAAATTTGTATGATTTTGGAAAGCATGATGGAAAAAGAAGAAGCACTGAGTTTTATTCATGTACAGAATAAGTTTATTACACAGTTATAAATCACTTATCGAGGAACAAGTACAAATCAAAACACAACAAGACCTCACATTCAATATATTAAACAAAACCATACACATTCCTAGAGAAGATCTAACACAAAAGAGAGTACTTGATGCAGAACAAATACATGCAAATTTACCTAAAGTACCTAAAATACCTGAGTTAAGACGCTCTAACCGTATAAAGAGGCAGACAACAGGATGACCAGTTCAGTTTGAAGGGTGCCTAGAAGATGACAGTACTACCAACTGTCGAAAGCGCTCGCAGATAATTTTTAGAAGATATAAAGCTTCAAATCCTTTTTGTAGAATTTAATATTGATATATATATATATATATATATATATATGTCATGTCATGTACTTCATTCAAAAGATAGAAGAAGGATTGAAAAAACGCTGGGATAAGTGGGAACTATTTCAGAGGACAAAATAGAAATGGATGAATAAATAAATAATTTTTTTCGAAAAATCTAAATCCACCTTATTTTTCGAATATACATCTTAACAACTTTCCGATTGTAAGGAAATTGTAGGTTCTGAAGTACAAATTCACGTTCAGGAAAGTCGAGAGGATAGGAAGTAATGTTCTCTATATCAGTGATAAACTCCAATACGTATGTTAGCCCACTCAAAGAGATCATTACTTCCCAACTGAGTGAATGAATTCTTTTGAAATTTCCTGTTTCAGAAACCATTAAATAGATTATTACCAGGTCTTAACGATACGAGGACAAAATACGTGTGAAGACAAATGGAAACTTCGCGCTTGTTCAAGATTTTATACGTTATCTTCGTCGCCACAGTTGGAAACGTAACAGCAAAATAAACTACCCTTAATTTGATTGTGATGGTTGGGTTGAGGCAGGTTGAGTGATTTATCGAAAACAGTTCGTTAATCACTTGGATAAACTCGAGATATCAACTGTGAGTGAAAATCGTCTATTAAATTCGATTTAGAAACAGTATCCAGTATTTGTCAAATCGGTTAGTTTTGCTATTTGCGAAAGCTCAACTGATAGCATTTATTTGTCTCTGAAAGGATTACGTAGTATCATGATCTTTTACGAATTATGAATTGGCAAACATTTTTTGAGAAAGTAATGATAGATGTTCAGATAGATGTTTATCCTTTTTGGTGATACAAATTATTACAATGGATTGCAGAATATTTCAATTCATACATTTATACACAAAAACAGCATTAAAATAAGTTGAATCGAATCATAGCAAACTACTGAACAATCTATTACGGAAGCGCAGAAGGGCCACATATTTTTATTATTTGTTTCTTGAAAATTATTACTTTGAATCTCGAAATTTCGACTTTTAACTCGAAATTTCGAATTTTATCTCGAAATTTCGATTTTAATCTCGAAATTTCGACTTTAATCTCGAATTTCGACTTTAAACTCGAAACTTCGAGTTTGAAGTCGTAATTTCGAAAATTTGAGATAAAAGTCGAAATTTCGAGATTAAAGTCGAAATTTCGAGATTGAAGTCGAAAATTTCGAGTTTAAAGTCGAAATTTCGAGTTTAAAGTCGTAATTCCGAAATTACGAGATTAAAGTCGAAATTTCGAGATAAAAGTCGAAATTTTGAGATTAAAGTCGAAATATCTAAGAAACAAATAATAAAAATATGTGGCCCTTCTGCGCTTCCGTAATCTATAACAATAATCGTTATTATTTTACCAATTAAATAAGTTGAATATTCATATTTGGTATGATTGACTAGTTAAAATTACTTGAAGTGGTAGGATTCTCATCAATTTTACTTAGTTTTATTGTACTGCATGAAACCACTGACGAAATTTCGAGTTCAAAGTCGTAATTCCGAAATTACGAGATTAAAGTCGAAATTTCGAGATAAAAGTCGAAATTTTGAGATTAAAGTCGAAATATCCAAGAAACAAATAATAAAAATATGTGGCCCTTCTGCGCTTCCGTAATCTATAACAATAATCGTTATTATTTTACCAATAAAATAAGTTGAATATTCATATTTGGTATGATTGACTAGTTAAAATTACTTGAAGTGGTAGGATTTTCATTAATTTTACTTAGTTTTATTGTACTGCATGAAACCACTGACGAATATTTTTGTCTTGGATTATTTTTCGTATTGTGAAAATAGTTATTTCAAAAATAAACATCATTTTTTGGAGGTATAATATGTTTTTGTGGCAGACATCGCAAGTTGAAAGTAAGACCACATTAATCCTTACCTCTCGTAGGTTCAGACTTCTGAGGGCTGTAATTAGCAAGGGGCGATAGCTGGTTAACGGAAAACCAGATTCAATTTGATTTATTTTAACAGATTTTCTGATGATGGCTTGATTTATCTAAAGCATTCGATTGTGTAACACATGATTATCTCCTGAATAAATTAGATTTTTATGGAATCAGAGGTGAAGCTCTTGAGCTCTTCTCCTCTCATTTGAGTCGGAGACAGCAAAGAGTTGTTTTACCCTCGGGCGAAAAATCAGAATTATTGCCTTTAGATATCGGAGTTCCTCAAGGGTCTGTCCTAGGACCAATATTTTTCATTGTTTTTATAAACGATCTACCAAAATACCTGAACGCAGATGCAGCTATTTTATATGCGGATGACACGACCATTCTGAATGTAGCCCAAGAGGTCGAGGAATTAACTGTAAAAAAATCTGAAACAGTAGCGAGAGCAACCAATTGGTTTACAGCAAACAATTTTAAACTAAATACTGAAAAAACAAACGAGTTACTATTCGGAAAATCTGATCAACAAAATAGCGTGAAATTATTAGGCATCCATATTGACACTAACTTGAATTGGAAAAACATATTGAGCAATTAGCAGCAAAATTGAATAAAGTAGTTTATCAAATCAGAAAACTTACAGAATTCACCACTTTTGACACGACACTAACATACTACTACAGTACCTTCTATTCGGTCTTTTCTTACGGCCTTTTAATTTGGGGTAACTCTTCAGATAGTGAGAGAATATTCCAATTGCAGAAAAAAGTCATACGAATAATAGCTCAAGCTGGTTTCAAGGACCACTGCAGACCATTATTTAAAAAATTAAATATATTAACTATACCATCAGCTTTTATATTACAATGCGTGATGTACATTAAAGAAAATGAGAATTCACTATCTCTAAATTCATCATATCACTACTACAACACCAGAAATAAAAATTTATTGAGTATTCCCTACCATAAAATGAAAAGAACTCAGCAGCCAACAAATTATACTGCTCTGAAACTTTTCAATAAATTACCAAATGGACTAAAAAATGCTCCGATAAAAAGATTTAAAGCTGCAGTTATGAAAATTTTAGTGTATAATGCTTTCTACAATCTCGACGAATTTTTTGACTTCTCTTTTGATGAAATACAACCATAATCCACTGAAATTGTTAATAATTTTGTTGAAAGTTTCTCAGATACTGTAAATGTCATGTACTGTTTGTCACTAAACTATATGTCGTTTACTTTTCCTATGTTTTACACTGAATCTACGTTCTATACATATACTTATACCTCTGTTATGACAACCTTATATGTACTTCATACATACTTGGGCTAATAAATTATGATTATGATTATGATTAAACATATATTCTCGTAGATTCATATGGCTGTTACGTTCCAGAAGAATGCTCATCCCAGGATATTGATGTTTTTATAGAACTGCCAGTTCATTCATGATGAAATTTTTTCAATATTTCATTTGGTAAATAATAAAAATGAACGTAAAATCTGAGATACGTTGAGTGAAAGAGAAAAGAAAAATTAACTTGGTTGATGGCGATACCACTGTATGGATAATAATGTTTCGTTAATGCTCAGAAAAATACTGTAGATAAATAAGACATACTGGCAAGTAATCTCAAATTATACAAACGTACTCAAAGTAATATGTAAAAACCACTTTTATCACTTATAATCATAGTGAAGTTGGAGTGCAGTCCACAAGTGATGTGTTTTTTTAAATGTGAAAAACATTTTGAAAGGACTGGCGGTCTCCTACGCCAGTAACCAGGCTGCATGTCGACGGATTCGACGAGGTCGTCAGTGCGATAATAGATGTGTTATTTGTGAATGTCATATTCAGAGAACTGGCGGCCCCCTAATGAAAAAATTAATGGTTTTTATGAAAAAATGAGTGAATGAGAAAACTTAGGGTGGCAGAAGGAGTCTGATCAAATATACTCGATTGAGAAGCAAAGGCCATATAAATTGAAGAAGGAGAAGAAGAAGCTAACTTCAGGGTGTCGGATTTTGTGGCGTTGAGCGTGCGCACCGTAAAAATTTACTCTCATCATTTCTCCTTAACGCACCAAAAGAAGTATAACTTCGAAAATGGTTTTTTACCTCAGTTATGTTGTGAGTAAAAACTGCCTCTACTTTTTCGAACTCTTCTTGTGAATTGTGTTGGTTGTCCGATGGAATTGGCAAATAGTTGATGAAAATCAATTGATCAACGTTTTAAATTATTGTGAAATTTTCACTTGACAGTTCACGAAACCCCTACACTTGTTTCACTGTACAATAGTTGTGCAGGAATGTTACCAATTAGTAGTGAACTATTTCAAACTAGAGAGTTGTACACTTTGATGTCCCAGACGTTTCGAATTTTGTAGACATATGGTGTTTCGCCCCTAGTCACACTCTGAAGCTGCCGGATATCTAGAAACGAAACTTCCGACTGGTTGAAGACTTAAACATCAAAAAAACTTTGAAAGCCCAGAACATCGAAGGGAGACTGGGCAGCTACCTTTGTTTTAGAGATGCTTCCACGGAAAGAATTCAAGTAACTAGATTGCTTGATTCCGCAGTCAATCGCTTCGAGGTCCAACTCGAAATGCCTTTTTTATGTAATAAACTCATGATCGTTTGAAAAATGGAATCGAAATGAATATAGTCAATTCAAGCGATTTCACTCTAACGTGATCGCTTTTTCCGTACAAGCATCGCATCAGAGCGTTTGAAGAATTAACGTGCGTTACTTATACGTCTCCGAAAAATAATGGTATGTGTTAAATGGGTATCCATGAACAAACCACAAGATATATTTATAGTGGTTGCAGAACATTCATTACAGAAGGGTAATTAATATCTCAGAAAAGTTTCAATTAGTATGTTGGCTGGCGTATTTTTTTACTTTTAGGGAGATACATGTTTTGAAACCATGAAATATGTGTCACAAAAACTATTTTAAACTATAGTTTCTTTAGTAATGCTTTTCTAATCACTAATTACTACTCATAATGTATGTATTGGGAATTAGAAATCACGAATTACTATAGAGTTACTATTGTTAGTTACAAAAAAAATCGCTTGAAAAATTGTTATATAAAAAAATACGTCATATACGTTTAGTTATCAAACGAGGAGTAAGATTGAAAATGAACGTTCTTTAGGATCGAACACCCAAAATAAAAATATAATTTCAAGGCCTACGATCCCTTTTTTACAACTGGGAATATCTGGGACAGATGAGAAAATAGAAATTGATCAAATAAAACATGTTTGAATTCGTGCTATATCGAAATTATTTTTTTATATCAGACTGGGAGAGAGGCAATATCGAACAAAGAACAGTGGCGGACATAATCTATCATTTCATTTATCGAAAAATCATTTTGGATCAAAATTCGTCAGTACTCTTTTAAATATTCTATGAATACATTATATTAAATTCTTCATTCTACGACTTCGATATCTGGCAATTCAAATGTTTCACAATGTGAAACTCAGACAAACACATTACCATTTTGAAGTTGAAATTCCTAATTACGGTGTACAATTCCTAACAGCTGTGAGACCAACTATTTTCATAGTATAAATGAAATTAAACCACAGAAACATTTTGATAAATAACATGTAAACAATGTGAACTGTCAAAAAGTGATAGTATCTCATCAATTAATTTCAAAATCTAAGAAATTGGCGAATACTCATGTTTGTATATTGCCTAAGTTTCTTGTAATTGTGTGATTTGAATAAAATCGCTTTACCGATATTGAGTGTATCCAATGAATTTGATGCTATAAATTCTAAACCGGATAACAATTAAGAAACTGATTCACTCCATAACTATCACTGAAAGAAGATTTTATAGAAAAATAAGTCGAATACAAAACAGAAATTGAATTCTCAGACAGGTTCCACTATAAATATACCTCCAACTTGATAATGAATGAAAATGAGATGAATAACGATTTTCTGACAGTCAGGAATGAAATGAACTATCCGTATGTGAAGGTTGTCAATTTCTAGTCTAACAAACAGAAGAAGGCAAGTGGTGCTGGCAATATACAGTGTGTCCGCAAAGTATGGAATAAATTCGATATGTCCAAAACGAAAGATCGTTTTACGAAAACCTGAAACACGTCGATTTTTAATTTTAATATTTTTTATTTTACAACAAAATTTCATTATACAGGGTGATCCACATTAATGTGATGACGTCATTGGTATTTTTTTTTAAATGCAACACCCTGTATTTGGTGTCAGTTTTAGATAATCCGTAATGAGCTGGTTCCGAAAAGGTATAATACTTGGGGTCTAACGGACAGAATTTGAAAGATGTGCACTTAGAAAATACATTTGATTGATATCTAATAAAAGTAGAAATTAATTAATTATTTTATATTTTTCCTAATGGTTTATTTAACAATGGGAAAGTAATTCAGTAATAAATACATGAAGGTAAAAATATTTCACCAAGGGCTCAGGCAAGTTACAGGCCTGAATATAGGTGTGGGATGGCATTGATTAAAATCACTGACGAATAATCAAAAAAATTGTTGAAAAATCTGTGAAGCATTGGTATTGTTCGACTCTAACAAAGCTTTTGATTTTGTCAACCATCTTTTATAATTTCGTATTTTGCATTTCGTATCTGCTATTCAATCTATCAAAAGCAATTTCGAAAAACGCAGACACAAAGAGTTTTCTACCCTGGGAAAATATCCGAAAAGAGTATCGTATATCGTGATGTCACCCACTTGATCAGTTGATAGAATTCTATACAAAAAAAGATTTCAGAATGAATTCACTGTCGATATTTCGTAAAGTACTGTTTCCAACGTTCCCATAGTTTTACTTTCTCTCAATTTTCTGAATATACATTAATGTAATCCAAGAGACTCTCTTGCAGAAATGAACTCGAACTGAAATGAAACATGTTGACAAATTGTTTCTCATTTGTATCATCTCCAGCACAAAAGTAGAAGTATACCAATTTTCTCACGAATTAACATACCTCATTAGTCAGTAGTCACTCGAAAAATGTAATCCAGTGAAAAGCTTAGTATTCGTTTATATACGAGTATAAGCTTTAACGAGAGTTCCGTTTCATAGCCTCGTTTACTGTTTATAATTTGAATGGGGATTTCGTAACAATGGTTGTGGATTATTGTTTCAATTATTTTTTCACCCTTCCAACGGTAGTTCTGCGAAAACCTCCATTTAGGTGTACCAACCCCTATGAATTTAAAAGCTGTCAACAACAGAGGATGTGTTATGCGGAATAATTGTGCGACAGACATATTCCAATAAATAAAGAAGGATATTCATAACTGAAAATTAAATATTCAGCCATTCGTGTGCATGTCTTATAATGCAAATATTTTTCATGATTGTATTTTTCAGTGATAACAGACAGTGATCTTTGATATGTTTTTCTTTTTCTTTGTTTAACTTTTCCGTATTTTCATGATGTAGATAACCCTTCAGGACTTATCAACCAGTCCTGAGGAGACTTTTGCTTTTGTAAGTTGTACTCCTTATTTGTCGAAACGCCAACAAGGCATGAGTTGTTTAGAAATCGAGTCTTCTGAAATGTTTTTTAATATCGTAGATCAATGATTTGCTGCGTGTTATGATTATTTCCAAAAATCAAGTGTTGTTGTACTTCAGTATATTTATTAAATGTGTAATAGATAGATTATGTTGTGTCTCGAAAACCATTTCAGTTCATTCAGATGAATAGGGACCTCAGTTGTATCCGATGCTCGCTTGTTGTCTGAATAGAGATATTTTGAAATTAGGGTGAAAATGTTCTATAATAGAAAAAGCAATGTCAGCGTAACAACAGATATTCTAAAAGTTTACTCGGCAAACCATGGACACATGTTTTGGGCTTTCGGCCATCATCAGTATGGTGCAGCCAAGTGTAAGGGAGAGCAACACGGGTACCGGACGGCAGAAATACAAATGCACGGAGCCACCAGCAGGAGCCAGTCGCACATTTGTGGTTTCAGTTAATAAACTATCAAAATCACCACGGAGGCAGCTATAGCTACCTGCATGACATCCGGCGGGCTCCTGCTGGTGGTTCCGTGCATTTGTATTTCTTCCTTTCGGTACCCAAGTGTTGCCCATCCTGAACTTGAAAGATTATAGCTCCCAGTAATAATTCTCATGCTTATTCAAATGTTTGCCACGGCTGGATTCGATCGATGGCATCAGTTATGTTGGCTTTGAGGACAGTTGTGGTTCATGGCTTATTTACATACACCTGCGACTCAAGAAAACCCCACAAGAAATAGTTACACGGGGTCAAATTGCACAATCTCGGTCGCCAATCACTTCTACGTGAGATGACCATGCACTCAAATCAATGTGGCATCAGCTGTAGCGCCGTCCTGACGAAACCGCTGTTGTTGGTGTCCAGATCATCCAATTCAGGCGAAAAAAGTTGGTAGTCATCAATCTACAGTGTCACCGATAAAGTCCGCATCAAATGGGAAACTTTTTTATTTATCGTTTTATGTGAAATTTGATTTTGGCAGTGAATTTGCTTAAGAAATGATGTCAAATGGCGTCTACAAAATAGGTCACGTGATTTCCTTAACCTGTCAAAATTGACATTTAAAAAAAGAAACATCGAAAAATGACATTATTCTTCAAAATATCCAAAAATATCAAAGGATAAAAACATTTTCTTTTGTAATTTTATACCCACACACCAAGTTTCAAACCCATGATAAGTATTTTATATTTTCACTATTTTTCCGCATTCCTGCTTTTTCTACTTATCAAAATTTAAGCCGTCTGTACTAAATCATTTATTTTAACTAAACTCGTCACCGAATTTCTTTTTTTGTAATTTAATAATATTTTAAGAGCCTCTTTGATGTTAAAAACAAATTTTGAAAAATAAAAGTTGTCAAACTTGATGCAAAGTTCATCTAGTTTCAACGGGCTTTCCAAACTATACAGTACTTGAGTTTTTTAATGAGCAAATGGCCTCACAATATGAATTAGAACAAAACGGAACATTAGGAAACAATATCTTAGAGTGTTTATTGTTTTTTCAACAAAAAATACAGTGGAATTTAATCTTAATTAAAAGGAACTGAAAATAAACATGTACCTATACCTAATAGCAAAAAAACACGAAAAAAAGACTCACGACATTAAATACACTACATTTCTGTATGTCTTCCATCGCGTTCTATGCAGATAATTGTCCTTCTTGATACATCTTTTATTGAGTTGCTGATACTTACAGGGTTTATGTTTAAAATAGAGTTTCTAATAACAGTTTCTAGGTGATTCACGTCACGAAGAGGTCTTTGTTTATAAACGATTTGTTTTAAGTAACCCCACAAGAAAAAATCTAGTGGGGTTAAATCTGGCGACCTAGGCGGCCATATTTGCTCCATATTTTGCCCAATAACTTTGCCCCTAAACATTTCTAATAGTTTCTCTTTGACTTGTCTTGAACTATGAATAGGAGCCCCGTCACATTGATACCACAGACTGTGTCTTATTTCAACCGGCATATTGTCCACTATATCACTGATCTCAGTATTTAGAAATTGCAAATAATCCTGAGAAGTTGAATTGTGTCTAAAAAAGAATGGTCCCATTACCTGATTATTTAAAACACCGCACCACACATTTGTTTTAAATGAATATTGGTCCCGACATTCTATCACAAAATGAGGATTTTCCTGAGCCCACCACCAACAATTCTGGGAACTGACTACGCCGTTCGATGTGAAGGTAGCTTCGTCGGTCCATAGGATTTTGTAAGGAAATTTTCTGTTTAATTGTACTTCTCCTTGGTACCAGAAAGAGAAATCTAGTCGAACATCGAAATCTCTTTCCTTTAAGGTATTTATAAATTTGGGTTTGTAGGATTTGAATTTATTTTTATGTAAAATTGCTCTTACGTTTTCTCTTTTAACGCCAGTTCTATCTACAATATTGGTAATACTTGATTTTCCCTGTTCGATAACATCCAGGCAGACAGCCAACTGAACCTCATCATTATTGCGTCTTGCGTTAAAAATATCAGCCACTTGTCGATGCAATGTGTTTTCACCACAAATTAGCACAATTTCAATTTTTTCTTGTAAAGATAACATATTATTTTAATTTTCATACATTAAATTGAACTAACGGGCATTAATTTATTCAGTGACAGTGACGTTTTCTAAAACACATTATGTAGTTTCATATTTTTTCACAGCCTACCCAGTTTTTTTAAATTAGTGTTGTTAGCGGAGTAGGTAAATGTAAATACTATGAGTTTTTTTCTTTTATTGAATGGGCTTCAAGTATCACGAAATGATGTTTCCTAATGTTCCGTTTTGTTCTAATTCATATATCTAAAAAACTCAAGTACTGTATAGTTTTGAAAGCCCCGTTGAAACTAGATGAACTTTGCATCAAGTTTGACAACTTTTATTTTTCAAAATTTGTTTTTAACATCAAAGAGGCTCTTAAAATATTATTATATTACAAAAAAAAAAATTCGGTGACGAGTTTAGTTAACATAAATGATTTAGTACAGGTGTGCTTAACTTTTGATAAGTAGAAAAAGCAGGAGTGCGGAAAAATAGTGAAAATATAAAATACTTATTATGGGTTTGAAACTTGGTGTGTTGGTATAAAATTACAAAAGAAAATGTTTTTATCCTTTGATATTTTTGGATATTTTGAAGAATAATGTCATTTTTCGATGTTTCTTTTTTTAAATGTCAATTTTGACAGGTTAAGGAAATCACGTGACCTATTTTGTAGACGCCATTTGACATCATTTCTTGAGCAAAATCTACTGCCAAAATCAAATTTCAGATAAAACGATAAATAAAAAAGTTTCCCATTTGATGCGGACTTTATCGGTGACACTGTATAGTGCTTGCCGTTGACAGTGATGGCGTGATCAACGATGCTCTCAAAGAAATATGGACCGATGACGCCGCCCGCCCAAAACCCACACCAAACAGTGACTTTTTCGGGATGCATTGGACGCTCTTGGATCTCATGTGGATTGGTATCGTTCCAAATTCAACAATTTTGTTTATTCACTTACTGAATATTAGTGGAGTTTTTTCCCAACACCAAATCGTTATTTTCAACACCTCGACACGTGTTTCGATCACCAAGTGATCATCTTCAAAGAGGAAGATGATCATTCTACACTAACGGTTCCAAACAGTGCATCATAAGTATTCACTTACTCATTAATAATAATAATAATAAATCTTCATTTTTTAGTTAAGAAGCATAAATGTATGAATACATTCCAGCAGTAACTGACAAAAACGTCATAATTAATATAGAAATGAATTTATATGATATGAACACAGTCATAAGTTATTATTGTAAAAGAAGTAAAATATATAATTATATAGAAATATAAAAAATTCATAGAACCTATCGACTCAATTAAAAAAGACACAACAAGAACAAATTAGCAAAAGGTTAAAAGTGTCATAGTAAAAAAGACAACTGTCAGTTGAGAAACAACAGCACAAATATAATATTTGAATTGTCAACAAGAAAATATCTTTATAAAATATACTAGTATGTCATAAATTCACTAATACTGTAACAGTTCTTCTCAATAAGAAATGCTCCAAGTCTGGATTTAAAAATATTAATATTCGGATAGAGACATCGAGGTGATTAAAAACTTTGCATCCCAAATATAAGTGACTTTTTTGGTATAGGTTAGTGTTATGCACAGCAGGCACAACAAGATTTCTGGATCTAGTGTCATGTTGATGATCTGTTCTATTGAAGAATTTATCTTTATGTTTGTATACATATATACACATTTCATACAGATACAAGCCTGTCAAAGTTAATATCTTTAGTCACTTAAAAGCCTCTCTACATGACCGCCTCCAATTTAGTCCTGCAACAATTCTCACAGCAAATTTTTGCAGAGCGAAAATACGTGACCAAGAGGTACATGTACTCCAGTCAAGAATACCATATCGCAGATGACAGTTGATGTTTGCATAATAAACGATTAGTAGTATGTTTTCGTGACAATGATTTGATAAGAACTTCAACGCATAACAATTTTTTCTTAACTTTTTACAAAGTATATCGACGTGAGGTTCCCAGCACAATTTATAGTCGATTGTTAGTCCAAGCAACTTAGTCGTTTCACTAGCATATACATTCATGTCATTGTCTTTAAAAACTGTTCCATAGTTGCCCTCAAAGTAAATTTCATCAAAGAGTTTTCAGATATATTTACCGTTAGATGATTTATTTCGGACCACTGGTATACAATAAAGTAATGGACTTTATTGTATACCATTTCTGATGTTATCACAAGTTCAGTAGTATCTTCGCCAGTTATGAGTAGAATTGTGCCATCAGCATATGATATTACTTGGACTTTAGAGATGTCAAGAAGGAAATTAATGAGATCATAAGCATATATTAGAAATAACAAAGGTCCAAGAATTGAGCCTTGGGGAACTTCCTGTTTAACAACGAGAGATTGGCTCTGAGTTGTGTTGATGATTACACTCTGGGATCGATCAGCTAAGTATGATTTCATTAAATTGAATGCTTTACCCCTTATACCATATCGCTTGAGCTTAAGAGGTCATGATTAACACAATCAAAGGCCCGAGAAAAGTCAATAAATAGCCCACAAATCTGGACTTTTCCATCCAAGGCTGTTAGTACATTTTCTTGAAAGTTATATAAAGCAGTTTCAGTACTTCTGCCGTTTGTGAAACCATGCTGACTTGAAGATAGCAAGATAGTTAAGAAAGAAAGCAGTTGATTTTTTATATTCAACTCACAAAGCTTGCTAAAACTTGATAGAAGACTTATTCCTCTGTAGTTTTCAGTGGAGTGGGGGTCACCTTTTTTATAAACTGGGTTTATGAGCCCAGACTTGAGTTTGTCTGGGAAAATCCCTTCTTCTACTGACAAATTTATTAGAAAAGCCAGGGAAAACACAGTTCTTGACTACATTTCTTAATAAGATTATTAGATATCCCATCATGCCCACATAAATACCTGTTTTTCAGGTTATGAATCAAATCTAATACCTCAAATTCAGAAATTGGGAAAAAAATAGTGAAGTTAAACAAATAGGTATAATTTTTTGCGTAAATTTAAGATCATTCTTAAATCGTAATCGTAAATTTAAGATCATTCATCCAGAAATGGACCTCATCCCTGAAGATTATTTTTCTATGAAAATTAGGGTCGGTTGCCAACTGCTTCAGAGCCAATTCAGCTAAGATACGTTGCTGTCTATGGTTGTTTACCTTCAGATTCTGGATCAGTTAAATTTTGTACGGATGCAGGCCCAAATCACGCAAAATTCGGCAAGTTGTAGTCTGCGAGAGGCTGAGTTCTTGTGAGCGACGTGAAATTGACAGCCTCGGATTCTCCTGCACAGTCTCACAGACAGCAGCGATATTTTTGGCAGATCTTGCGTTTCGTCGACGTACGGGTGTTGATCGATCGCTAAATGAACCAGTGGACTCAAATTTATCTACCACATTGCGAATTGTCCTCTCAGTAGGACGATTATGGCGACTGTAAAATATCAAAGCACGCGGTACTTTGCCAGAACAGAACACCCATTTCAATGAAACAATTTTTTTATTTGCAGGTGTTGTTGAATGTTATTTCCCTCCATGGTGATTTGACTAAATTTGACAGATGTAGCTTCAACAAGATGGCCGTTATCAACTGTCAAAGTTCGGATATCCTTGTTGAAAGACCCTATACATGACATACTGTACTGTCGAAGAGATTTTTTTGTACGTTGCTGCATATTGGTGATAATATATCAGACTTTCACCAATAAGTGGAAGGTGTCTCAATCGCGATGAATAGCGATTATTGTGTCAGATATTTCTTGAATTAAATCATGATCTAGAAGTCTTGGGGTTAATAAGGATTCTTCTAAATATTTTCGGACTCAACAAAACCGTATTATGATATTTGTGGAAATTACTTCAGTTGACCTATCGCGTGAGATTATTTTAAGATATTTTCTGTGAAGAAAATCTGTCAAAAACAGTTGAGGAACATCCAGCTGATACAAAGTGTGACTGATGTCGAGACAAGACATGAAAGGAACTTCTCTTGTCTCGAGCAATTCCAGAAAATATTACCTCTCGTCTTGACAAGAATACCAAGAGAACATATTCTCTTGTTCCATTTTTTCTTGTCTCGATTTCTTCTGCCTTCTTTTGATCGGAGAACGTTTTTGGTGTTCAGAATCTACGAATACGGAAATCAGTATATCTTATTCCATTCACAGAAATCTAAATTTGATACGCCACACTTCTACTAGATACACTGTAGATATGTTGGTGAATATTTCGAAAAATCCATTGAATCGATATTTCGAAAGTCATATGAAACATTTTTGATGAATTAACTACTTCATCTCAAACTTCTAATGGGAGTTCTATGTATCACATACTGTATAACAAAAAATTGATGCCGGAGTCTTTGTTGCTTTGGTTCTATAAGTATCTATTCCAGTCATCCAAATAACTTTGAGTGGTGCATATAGAAACATTTAAATTCCAAAGAAGAAACCAACAATTTCTTGTTAGACCTATAAGAGCCTACCTATTATCCAATTAGAAACAGAGAATACGATGTCCAAGAAAAATTAAAAATTCAATCCAAATTTTTTGTTCAGTATCGAAAATAAAAATGAAATTACTCTTGGCGAGCTGTGCCAACCGGACTCAAAGTAATTAGTTTGGAAGAAAGGGTGTGGAAATGGGACAATGAATTTTAGTTGTTCGTTGTTTGCCTGCATGAATTCGGATCTCCAGCGGGTTATTATTTCAATTTGAAAATATATATTACAACAGCAGGAAGAGGAACGTATTTTTTTCGTCTACTCTTGACATTATCTAACATTTAATGCATTTTAACATTCTGATACCCTCTTAAGGGCACACATATATAATTTTCCAGGTTGGCGAGAGTAGAGGATTGAGAATTTTTCAATATTAATAATTATAATATCAATAATAGTCCATTTATGTATTCTGTCAAACTTAATTTCATGTGAAAACCACTCGAGAGCCAAATACATATTTTTTTTGAGTAAACAAATGAGTATCTCGAGAACGGTTCATTTTTGGTACAGAGTGTATTACATAAACTGACATTGGAATTATAATAGGTATTCAAAAATGAGAAAATTTACAGGCTATTACGTTCGAATCAAGGATGTCGGTAAGAACTCTCGGTATAACCGAAGTGTTGGAAAAACGCCATTATTTCCTAAAATCAACGGTCATCGCGCTTCATTTCACCAGTCAATAATGACAATGCTTTCATAATATTCTCTTTCTCATATATTTATTTTGATGGATACAAATCTATATTTGAACTATCTCACGTATTGGTATTAATTCAATCATTAAAAATTAAATTCACTCTGAAAGCCACTGGATACATTGGATGTAATTGCATTTCATGTATGTACATATTGGAATTGATACGGAATAATTCGATAGCTTTCAAAAAAGTACTGGATAATTCCAAATGAAAAATTGTTTTCATTATTACTACAAGAATAATAGACTACACAAATAAATTCAATCCATTCAAATCTGTTGGTTCGATTTATGACAGAGTTACACATAACCTACTGATAATATATTATTGGGAAGTTTTTTGAGGGGCCTGAGTTATTTATCATCTTGAAGTCAACTTTCTGGAAATCTCTGAGGGAATAAGCAATTTCCCCATGACTCCGTGGAAACTTGAAATTTCGTACTCACATTTCATGACCTTTGTTGTATTTATGTGTATAATCCACACATATTAATGGTGAGATTTTTATTACTATAATAATAATAGTAATATTATCAATATATATTATTAATAATAATAAAATGGTTGTTCTGATGGTTGTTCTGATTTCTAAGGCAGAAATCTCAGCAGGACAGATGCAGAAGGCTGTCATTTTTGGCTCACTGCGCTTGCTCAGTGCACATGAGTCTCGGACCCAATGATCACTTACCCCACGGTGTGGGGAGTGGTCATTGGTTGATAATACTGGCGCGCCTTCCCGAATGTATCGGGGCTTCGGTGGATAGGGCCTGACCAGCGCATACTTCGCTATAAAACAAAAATGATAATAATAATTCCACCTATGGAACTCTCACGTTATTGACGGGACATAGGTGTTTTTCTACGCTCCGGGGTATATTGAATCACTTGTGGGAAACGAGAAATGCCTATTTCATTGGAACTATTTGTTCACCTCAGGCTCATACAAGCTGATAGGCCTGATGCAGTCCTTCTCGACCACCAGCCCAAGACGATATTTGTCGTGTAGTTGTCAGCTCCTGGCAAGGCAGATATCGTTCGAAAAGAAGAGGAAAAACAAATGAAATATTGAGACTTTTTCTTCGAACTCCATAGACTATCCAGACCATTCAGTCAAATTTCAAGATGATGCTGGCTTGCTTCATTAAGGCAGAAATCTTAGCAGGACACTTACCCTAGGGTTATGTGTCTGACCAGAAATAGGGTTCGACCAGTGCAACTTAGGTTAAAAAAATAATTATTACAATGATGATAATGATAATATGACACACTCAGTACTTTCCCTATTCAAATTCCAAAGTGATGGTCATCATGGCACAGGAAAGAACGTATGGCAGTTGAGTTTATGATAAAAAGGTGTTCCCCTTGAATTAAACGTTCATCTCTTTCTAAATTTTTTTTTGAAATCTGTCTTGAAGATATTCAACACACGAAAGAGAATATATTTTCATATGAATATTAAATTATACGTAAATTACTATACTTCAATGTTCATATGAAAGTCGTTTCGTGTTGTTCCTTTTGTGTAATTCAATGTTCATGTGAAAGTAGTTATTTCGAGAGGGTTTTTTGTTTCAGTTTGTATCTGAAGGTAACGTCTGTGAATCATCAACACATCTTTGTGAATAGTTTATTTGGAACTCAATTGATTTTTTCACCCTTATCCCTATTGTATTAAAAGTTGACCTCATTCTATATTTTTTTTCTCAAAAAATGTGTCCTGAAGATATTCGACCTGTTTCATTTTCGGTGCCGCACAGTGTATATTGATGAAGCAGTAGTGTGCCGAAACAGATTTTCCTCAGAATTCTGGATTTTGTACAGAAAATTCACCTAATATATGATTTATGGGGTAATCAAACTGAAAATTATGATGATTTTAATCTGTTGAAATTTGTTTTTTTGTTATTCAGCTGTCGCCCACTACAAACGACAACTATCAACAGTCGAAACTTGTGTGAGTTAAGGACTAACGAAGTCTTACCTTTTAACGTGTGATTCCCAACACGTGTTGGACGTTAGGAAGTGAAAATTGATCAATCGGCCTTGCGGTTAGAATCACTAATTGATACTGGAGATACATGAAAATATTAAAAATGGAAAAGTTTTTCAAAAGGTGGCCTTTTTCAATAGTACAAATTTACACTGTTTGGTGAGACGGATATTCAAATATTTCATTTGGATTTGGAAAAGTTGTGTAATAGCATCGAATTGCTAAATAAGTGAAAATTCAGTTAATATAATTACTGCAGGCAATAAATTAATGTCGTCAACATTTCCTACAAAAGGGACACCGAAATACATAACCGAGGCTGAAGAGGGTTTAGAATTTAGTGAAGCAACACCATTTGCACGCTTAGTAGCTGCGGTCATTTGTTTGCAGGCGGGAGTCTCTGTAGAGTGTTTGAACATAAAATAAAGGACGACCAACTGATACCGAAAGCAGCAGCTTAAAGTTTCTTATGTAGTATAAGAAGTGGGATTGGAAAATGTAACCATTATTTTCAACAGTTGATATCGGTTCATATGGAAAACTGTTACATTGAATGGGATATTTTATTCACGTATTAGAAATAAACCATTGATATTCAGAATACCTTCTGTATTTATCTATAATTAATTGCATACCTACCTCTGAATCGATTCACAAAGTCTCAAATACTTTCGAAAGTGCTGCTTTTCCTAAACCAACTCACATGAAAACAGAAAAAGGAACATATTTACTGAATATTAAGGTTTCAAAGTGGCAAACATTCCAACCAACTTGGAAAAAATCACGCGTTTTAGTCATTTCATACGAAAAATATATTCTACCGGCTCTTCTCAATTATAAAATATCCATAAGCTCGATATTGACCGCGAAAGCTTATGCCAGATCTTTCAGTGCTCTAGAAAAACTGTTGAACAATTTTGGCAACAATTGAATCGTTAGCAAGAAATCACAGATGATGAATCGTTGCGGATCAGTGGGTTGGATCCAAGCTAGGATTTATTAGATTTTTAAATTACCTTCCACCGCCTTTTTGTAGATTCAGAAGATGGATGATACACCTACTAAATCTCAGACTATAAAGTATAATTGATGAATTTCGTGGCTTATCAGTAATTTGAACTTGATGTGCGCTTCAATAACTGAAACATTTTTATAACGAAACGAATGTGCTTGAGTCATTTAGGGATTGTGATACATTTCCAATTGAAAAGAAATATGTTTTTTTGGAGAATTAGACATGTTTTTGAAATTATAAAAACTTTCATACCGGCGAGCTTACCATACAATTTTGTAAACAGAGGTTAGAATCTCAAAGTGAAGCAACTACTGGTGACAGGGTTAGTGGGGTATATACATTCTCGTATGAGGTATGTATACATTCAGCATGAAATCGAAAAGAATACTTTAAGAGCCACCGGTTGACAGCTGTTGACAGCTGTTGGGCATCGTTAGTACCGGGCAGGCGGTCTTCGATTGAAGAAAAAATGTAAAAAAACCAAGAAAAGTAATTAATAGAAATAACTGCGTAAACGCAAGCGAGACATAAGTGGAACCACTTATTGGTGTGACACCCAAGTCAACTTGCCAAATTTTTATGTCAGTGTTGGTGGTTTGACCAATCAACCGACAACTGCCGTGGCAGAAATTTGGGAAGCTAACCTGGAATGTCATCGAAAAACGAATACACATGTTTCTAGATATGAAATCGAGAAAGGTTGATGCAGTCAAGCTGCTGGAAAATAATTCCATGAAAATCAAAAGATAAATATATAAGTAACATTCTGATCATTTCCATATTTATTTCAATTAAAGAGGCCACCGGTAAACAGCTGTTTCAGCCTATTGGGCATCGTCAGTACCGAGCAGGCGGTCCTCGATTGAAGACAAAATGTGAAAAACCAAGAAAAGTACTTAATAGAAATAACTGCGTAAACGCAAGCGAGACATAAGTGGAACCACTTTTAATCATCCTGATTTTGTTCTTATATTGATGCACCCAGCTGAGGATAAACTGAAACTTTGTCATTTTGAGCAATAAGAATCGAGTCAATACAATACGAGGACTACGGATTCGTATTGTGTTGAATGCTGCTACTTTGTGTTGATAGGAATGTGTCGAGGAATGTATGACAATGTCTGTATGAGATGGTTTGTGGAAAATTGCAAAATCATGTTGATCAATATAATCTCCAAATTTGAAAAACTTATCAAATTATTTACTTTCAATTCAGTGTTGAATTTAATTGATATATGATTGGAATTGACCAATTCAACAAACTTGCCCACCTGTACCAATGAAGCAAATTAATATATCTTCTACGTATCTGAAACAGTATGAGAAGCTGTTATTTAACTGATTATTATGAATTTCATTCTTGAGGTTATCCATGAAAATTTCAGCAAGCAAAAGATTCAACGGGGTTTTCCATTATTCGTCCTTCGCTGCATAAATAAAACTTTTCATTGGATTGAAAATGATTTTGAAGAGTAACTATTTTCAGAATGTTCTGTTCTACTACAGGATCAACATGGTTTCTGACTAAAAGACGCTCAACCTGGTAATTGTTTCAATTGGCGGAATACTGCAAAATAAATTTTGGACATCAGACGTATAAATTTAGCGTTGTCACGAAGAGTTTCATTTATACTGTTACTTACTGATCGATATGTATCATTTATATTAAATATCGGTTTGAAATTAGTGGAAGTTTCAATTGATTGTATACGCATCACTGAGATTTTTAGAGTTTTGGTGGTTGTGGGTTTATGATCACCACCCTGCGTTTCATCACTTTCATTCATAACCAGCTCTATCGACTTTGGATTTCCCTTTATCCCACCTCTTCCTAGTACAAAGTTATCTATAGGATTATTTCTCAGAATTCGTAGGTTCCTGAATCAATAATATTTGGAGTTTCACCAACTCACTATTTTTTGCCTGTTGCAGTTCGACTTATGTTCTCGTGAATGTAACGTTTTTTCTTAGACTGATTTTGCAATTTTCATTACTTTGTTGTAATGGATTTGATCAACAGATTCAAACTTACAAATATTTGCAGCCACATGTTTATTTAAATTTGAAGTATCTTTCAGAGCCAGCCCTGTTTCTATAGCAGTTTTCACTGTTCAGTGATGATCTCACAATGAAATGATGCTTGAATGAGGACTATCCTGATCCTTATTTTGAAAGAAAAAGTAACAGACCCTGTTCTTATCTGCAATTGGATTTGGGTTGATATATACATATAGGGTCTTCTAACAGGCACTTCCAAATGGCCATCTTCAGTCATTCAGTCTGTTTTACCAAATCACCATGGACGGATATAGCATTCAACAATACGTGCGAATAACAGAATCGTTTTATCAAAATGGGTGTTCTGTTTGGGCAGCGTACCGCGCGCGTCGCCCATTTTACAGTTTACATAATCGTCCTATCGAGAGGGCAATTCGCAAGGTGGTGGATGAATTCAGTAATCGATCGACCAACGACGTAAATCGATGAACCGCAAGATCTGCTGAAAACATTTCCACTTCATATTGAAGCTGGGGCCAGACACCATGAGTGGAGAATGAATGGTGAGAGGAAGACTGAAGACAGAGTGAAACTGTCCATCATAAGTGACCAAACCATTAAATATATACATGGCATTCCCAAAATAACCTCCATCAAATTTCGGACACAAAATAACCTCTAACAACAACCAACAACTGCCGTATCTATGCTGGAAAATTATTTACACTAACTTAATCTCATTATCTGCTGAATTTAACGAACTCATATGTGACATAGCTAATCTCAAACCTAACATAATACTCCTAACCGAAACATGGCTTAAACCAACCAACCCAGATTTATTGGTTAACATAAGAGGCTACACTATTTACAGAGCGGACAGATTAAATCGTGTCGGTGGTGGAGTATGTATAATAATAATAATAATAATAATAATAATGTTTATTTCCAAAGAAAAAAGTTACAATTATATCAATAACAAATTGCTTAATTAAATTCAAATGTACTAAGTTAAATAACATCATATATATTTATGGAATGAGCTCATAATCGATTTTGTAGTTCAACAAGATATTGCCGTGATCCAAGGCGTGGAGGCCTTATATGTCAGCCTTACCAAGGAAACTGTCAGCATAAATATTGTATGTATCTACAGACCTAATGATGTATCCCATGAAGCCAATGTTCAATTGATCAATTACTTAAATCAACTATCGACCCTTGACAACCTCATCATTGCTGGTGACTTTAACTACCCTAATATCACTTGACCCATTAATAGTATACCTGACACAAATAGTGCCACGAGTAATTTCCTGCATTTCGTTGCCGATTCAAACCTTTTTCAACTCATCACTGAACCAACTAGATTCCGAATCAATAACGAGCCATCTGTTCTTGACTTTTTTTTTACCAACGATGAAAACATCATCACAGATCATGAAATCTTACCTCCTATTGGATTATCGGACCATGTAGTAATCTACACAACTGTTTAGCTCAACATTCATATGCCAAACAAGTACCGAAGTTTCCAAAATAATCGACTTTGATCAGTTATCCGAGGAACTTTCTACCATCGATTGGACACAACTGGTTAACGTATGTGATGACGTTGATATTCTCTAGGAAAAATTCTACTCGACCGTAACTGCCTCTGCTGACAAGAACTCTTGCAACAAAATATGCCGGAAAAATACTCTCAAACTATGGATCAATGCCGAAATAATGTCACTCATACATCACAAAAAATACTCTGGAAAAGATACAAAAGATCAAAAGCCACAGAAGATTACCAAGCTCATCGAAATTTCTCAAAACACTTGGTATCAACAATACGATCTTCATGTCGCGAGTTCGAAGAATCTATTGCAGACTCTAAAAACAATAAAAAACTACAAGTTCATTACGATCTAACCTGAACACCAAAGTAAGCATTCCGCTCCTACGAAAACCTGATGGTTCCTTGTATTCTACAGACATCGAATCAGCAGATATTTTGGCAGAGCTTTCACAAGCTCCTTCACAGTTGAGCCTCGAGATGACCAACTATCAAAAATTATAGCAGAACGAATACGTGATAATCTGACTAATGTGACGTTTACTTCGGAAAAAATTAAAAATCATTTATTGAACATCAAATCGAATTCATCTCCTGGTTTGGATAGAATGAGCCCCTTTTTCCTCAAAAACTTTGCCGAAACTCTCTGCTCTCCGTTGTCAACAATCATGTCAGTCTCTTTCGCAAAATCTCGCATCCCACGGGCTTGGAAGAAAACATCTGTCACCGCAATTTTCAAAAAAGATAATAAACTCAATCCAATTAACTACAGGTCCATTAGTTTTTTATCCGTACCTTCCAAAGTAATGGAATCCATCATCGTAGAAGATATGTCAGAATTTTTAACAAAAAACACCAGAAAAACATGGTTTCGTCAAAGGTAGATCAACCACCAGCAATCTACTACAGTGCATGAACGATTGGACTACAGCTTACGATAGGAAAATACCGACAGATATCGTTTATCTTGACTTTGCCAAGGCTTTCGACAGGGCCCCAGTAGGAGGCTAATGCATAATCTTGACACACACGGTATTCGAGGCCAACTAAACCTATGGATTGAAAATTACATGACAGATAGAACTTTCACGGTCAAAGTGGGTCACTCTTTTTCTTCGCACAGACAAGTCACAAGTGGAGTTCCCCACTGTTCTTGGCCCGCTCCTCTTCGTTGTTCATGCAAGTGATCTTGCTCTTCACATAAAGTCCAGCAAGTCGTTTTATGCCGATGATACTAAACTGTATGGAAATGCCTTAGTCGAACATCATTCCCTTCAAGAAGACCTCAACTCGATTAGTCAGTGGTGCGAGGATTGGCTTCTACCTCTTAACGTCGACAAATGCGTCGTACTTCATCAAGGAAAGAACGATCCACTCCATACGTACACAATAAGCGGTCAATCGTTACGTACAGTGTCCTCACATGTAGACTTGGGAGTGACTATTAATACTGACTTAACTTATCCGAACATATAATATCCACATGCAAACGCGCAAACACACTGATTTACTTCATTCGCAAAACGTTCCTCCATCTATCATATTCAAGTTTCATAAAACTCTTCAAAACCTACGTTCGTTCAGGTCCAGTGTGGTGTCCTGTTCTGGTGCACGATAGGGACTTGTTGGAAAATGTACAGCATCGAGCCACACGTCTGACTTTTGGTAAAGTGCGTCCAACCTATCCCGAAAGACTGAGGATGGCACAACTGCTAGCTTTTGACCAACGTTGCTCCATGGGGACCTCATCATATCCTTCCGTATAGCTAAGTATAACTATGCTTATCAGAAAGAACTTTTTGTTTTCAACAATGATTTGCTGTTACGTGGTCACACTCAAATTAAAAAAGGAAAAATTCGCAACGAGGCAGAGACAATATTTTTTGCCGAACTGATTGCGATAGAGAGAGTGATAGATATGTGGGGCATGAATGAGGATGTTAGAGTCATTAGTGACTCCGCCATGGCGGTGGAAAGGAGGAAAGCGATACGAGTGAAGAATAAAAAGGTGGTTGTGATTCAGAGAATTATTGAAGCAAGGTATGAAAGGGGAGCACGGACAGAAATCATATGGCAGAAAGGACATCAAAAAGACAATCCTGGAAATAAAAAGACCCACGAGGAGGCCACAAAAGGCATAAGAAGGGATAGAATTTCATGGAATGTAAGAAAAAGAAGTAGCAAGAGAGACGAGAGGAAGAAGATAAAGGAATGGATCACGGAAGAATGGCAGCGAGAATGGGATAACGGCACGACTGGGCGACTGCTCTTCAGAGTCGAGTATGAGTCACTGGATCTGTCGAGGAAGACAGTTCAACTGTTCATGGGGCACGGTAACTTCCGGGTTACCTGGCCAGATTCAACCTGGCACCGGAGGTGCCCTGCCTTTGTGGATGGGAGAAGCCTGAAACGGCATAACATGGGATCGAGAGATGTATGGACGGAGATAGAGTTGGGTGGCGAGAATAGAAAGAACGGCTGGAACAAGAAAAGGGGGGGTTGAGAGATAGGAATGAAAGGAGAAATGAATGGATACGCGTTGCGAATGGATGGGCAGAGAGTGTAGTGAGGGATGAGCGGGATGAGTGAGAGGCAAGCTACCAGTTTGCCAAAACTGAAATGACGACGATCTTCCCAATCTGGGCAGACCTTTTGAGTACTCATAAACTGATTTGTGAAACTCTGATGTTTCTGGCAAAATTAATGTAAAAAACAAAAACTACTGGATTTGTATTGTTGAAAACAGGAAAAATAAAAACAGTTCCTATATTTTAATTATGATGTTTAATGATGATGACTAGTTTGTTATTATCTTTATTTTACGTTACTTAGGATTGTTTATTTGAGTTCAAATAATATAATATTGTAATGCAATAGTGTAACATGTGATGAATTGTAATTTATTTTGGCAATCAATGTAGTTTTGGGTCTTCGACCCCCGCTGGTTTGGATGAGCATGGGCCCCTTGTCAGTGGTGACGTTGGATAGAGGAAAGATGCCTAGTTGTAAGGCTTCCAAGCCAGGCCAGCGTAGAGCAATAGCATTATTCATGTCTGTGAGAGTGTGCAGGATAATCCGAAGCAGTCGATTTTGCTCACAAGAATTCGGCACTACGGAGACCACAACTTGGCGATTTTTGCTGACTTAGGCCGGTACCCGTACAAAATTCAACTGACCTAGGAACTGAAGGTAAAAGACCGTAGACAACGACCCGTGTTCACTGAATGGAATATGGAGCAGTTGGCAACTGACCCTAATTTTCATCGAAAAATCATCTTCAGTGATGAGACCCAGTTCTGGATGAATGGGTACGTGAACGGACCAAATTGTCGAATTTGGGAAGACATCAATCCACAAAAAGTCACTGTTTGGTGTGGATTTTGGGCTGGCGGTGTCATCGGTCTATATTGCTTTGAGAATGACGTTGGCCCGGCCCCCACTGTCAACGGCGAGCTCTATAGGTCGATGATTACCAACTTCTCTCGGCCTGAATTGGATGAACAATTCTCCAACAAATTTTTTTCAATAAGGTCATGAAACAAAAATGTGTTCAGCAAAAAGGTGGGCTGACATTAGCGCGCCACGTGACTGGGTGGTCTGTCTCGTTGACTGGTTATCTGTTTGAATTATTTATATCAACAGAAAATTCAAATCTTCTGCCACGATGTTCTGAGATGCGGAAGCGTGCGCTCTGATCAGATGGCGAGCTGCGGGATAGTTTGAGGACGCTACGTGAAAATTTGGTACACTCTGATTGGTTCACCGCTGTGTGACAGGACACCACGTGACAATTTGGTACACTCTGGTCGACTGGGTGAACTGAAAGGCAACCTGACTGCTGTTATGACGTCACTGTCTGTCTGAACTGACGTATATTCTCTCGTGGAGGTGATGTGAGCGGACCACCGAGATCATGTATGGATTTCTTAGGTTGCAGGTGTATGAGAATGAGCCACAAACTACAGCGATCCAAAAAAGCCAACATAATACGAGCCATCGGTGAAATTGAGCCTGATTTATGCGCCAGAGTCATAGAAAATTGGACGTTTCGGATGCGCTCCAAACAGAGAAGCCGTAGTGGACATTTGAACGATGTTATATTTCACACATAATGACACATAATGCCTTTCAAACGAATGAAACATTTCGTTGAAATCCCACACCCAATATAAGTGAACATATTTTTCATTCACAAAAGTTCGATTTTAACCCCAGATCATATTGACATGGTTCTGAGAATGGTATAATGTACAGGCTATGCTGTTCCTTCGGGCCAGTTTTTTAAATCTACAAGTTTTAACTCACTTCGTATGGAAAATAGCAGATTTACCGATTTGAGTAAAAAGAGGTGAAACCTGACCTATGCAATTTGTAACTTTTCATATAATATTCGCTATGTAGGCCGCAAAAATGTTCATAATAGTTTTCATTAGCCAATACTGAACTCATATTTGGAAAGATGTGTCTGTTTTATTGAAAAATAATACCCCTACGCAATCAAAAAATAACCCAGTTACGAGGAGATAACAGGAAAAATACACTTAATCTCATTTCTACGACATGAACAGGAACTCAAGACTGTTCTGAATTATTTACTGAAAAAAGTTTCATTTTCCCCTTCCACACACGAGAGAAAGGAGCTTCATTAGTCAAAGTGAAAGAAATAAACTGTTTCAGTCGTTCAAGTCTGGCGATTTTCAACCTCATTAGGGACTTGATAGCCGACCTCGCCAATTCGGTTCGTACCATTTAACGTCTTGACATTCCACAGACGTGAAGTAGGCTCGTTAGGAGAAATGGCAAGATGTTTCAGTATCGTGGAATGCGAACGATACGGGAATGGAATTCATTAATTGTTGATCAATTGAAGATTGAGTTGAATGGAGGAATTTATTTTTCCATTCATGAAAATACAGTCACCCAGTTATGGAATAACAAACTTCATTGGAAAGACATATATTCAATATTTTTGATCAATCACCCAGTTGCCAATAGTTGTTTGTTGATTCATAGTTGATAAATTCCGTATTATTGTGTCTTTTAAGGTGAATGAATTGTGACTATAGTGATTTTCCTTCATCTAAATGAACAATTTGTTGATTTATAGCCAGTCTTCAAATATGCCCTCTGACTATATGTGAAAAGTTTCTTTCCCTATACGAGGAATTGGGCAAATTTCGGATATGCAGTTGATTACCTCGTTCACAGGCAGATGGGGCCATGACAAACACGTTGTTTGTTGTCCGCTTCAGACTAGTTCGAGGAATGATACTCTGAAGGAATTCGATTTTCAATTATCGAAAATCATCTACTTTATGCTGATGATAGACACTACCTTGCACTGACGAGTGGCCAAACAACCCGAAATCGGTCTGCAAGTGTGTTCCAATAATTGAAAATCTATTGCGGCAGTTGTATCGCCAACAGCATATGCAGGAATAACTTCGGTGAAGAATTAGCCAGGGGAGTAGTTGTTTTATGATAGGTGTCAGTCCATTAACCTACCGTGTAGGGAGTTGAGATTGTTCTCAACGAATTGTTCATTTAGTTGAATTTTCAGGAAATGTGGTAGATACATTTGAGTCCACCAGTTCAGTTAAAAATTGACCAACATCCGTACGTCGAAAAAAATGCAATATCTGTCAAAAACATCGCCGCTGTCTGTTAGGCGCGGTTTCCACTGGAGCGATACAATAAGCGATGCTACATGTGATTCGATAAGTAACCTGCTCCTGATTTGACACCGATCACTCATAATCATGCATACATAATGTAAGCAACTAATCTAGTGCCCTTTTGAGCAACAACAGCTTCCAGCAACAATAGCTCTGCAACTTATGCAACATGAATGATGGAACAGACGTAAATCACCTCCTGAGTGGATGGAAGCAATTACATTGTAATATTTTTATGAAAACTTCAGTAATTGTTCTGTTCATCAAAATAATTCACATTTTTTATTTCTTTTACTGAGTAGACCGGACTGAATTCATGAGCGAATTATTATTACTCCACACTTCATCTGTCTCATTAAAAATAGCGACCCCACAAAAATATTCGTCTCCGAAATACGCCTGGTTATACCCAACTTTATTTCAATAAATCAGTAAATCTCAAGACGAAACACAAGAAAAACAAATTAGTCACGGTCCCTTCAACTAATAAACTCACTTTATTGTCAAAATCGACGAATTTCAATAGTTCAATCAATAGCAATGTGTAAATAAGGTGTATAAATAAAACGTCGAAAACCACAATTCTTCGTTAAAAATTTCAGCGATCACCATTGCTAGCGTCAGGTCCAATTTCTATGGTGTTCCTCCTCAAGAAAGTATACTCTTTGGCATTTGGTAATCCGTGGACGACACAAGCACTCAGGGCGGATCTGCTGACGTTCATTGAAGCAGCATCGTACCATTCGTTCGATTCAGTGTCGTAGTACTCAACATAGTTGATAGTAGTGGAACCTACAATAAGTTCTTCATAACAAAGAATCAATAATTTTATTAAAAACATTACAATATTAAATATTCTGTAGAAGTATAATCAACCCTCTTTTTATCCCTATGTAGGCGCTACAAAATTGATTTCTGTATGAATTTGTTTGGCATTTACATTTCTTTCTTTTATTGTTATTATTACATATTATCTGCCATCCCCTTTTATTTTCTCTATGAACATGAATATTTCCCATTGGAGTTATCATTGAATAAAAGTACTCAATGGAAAGAGAAACAAATTGGTTACTCACATGAATAGCTGAAGCATTGAAAACGTTCATCTTTATTTTTAAATTATAGTTAGAGCGCCCGTACACGAGTCACATTTTGCAGTCGGATCGACCACACAATTGCAGTCGCGTTCCAGCGAACTCAAGCCGCCCATAAGAAATACTGTACTACACGTACACAAGCGTTTACAAAAGTCAAAACGGGCGTCTGCAGTCAACCTGCTGCTGATCTCCGCCGAGATGTCATTGCGGCATCCGCCGTACACTAACCACAAACTTGTAGTCGTACCCAACCGCGTACATCGTCGTGTACTTTTTCTCATATTGGTCTCACAGCATTCAATATTTGATGTCAGTTGCCTTAACTGCAAGTGCGGTTTATATGACCGCAAGTCGACCACAAAAATGTGGTTGGTTCAATCGCGAAGTGCAGTCAACGTGGCCACAATGTTGTAGTTGCCTCAACAGCAAATACGTGGTCCGTGTACGGCCGGACTTAGTCCGGCCGTTAAAAACCACCGTTAAAAACCAATTTTTTTCCGATTTCTGAGTCCCTGTTTCTCCATTTTTCTATTGATAGTCGAAAATACAAATTATTTTCACCAAACAGCACACATCTTTTGTGAGAGATTCACTGATGCTGTCAATAACATAGAAGTGTGTTGAACATTGGATAGAAGACGGAGCAGTAATGAAAATGCAATGTACTACACCTGAAACTACAAGGCCTGCTGTAGAGAAAAATTTTCAGGATAAAATTCTCAGAGATGAAAAGTATACTTTAGCAGTCATGATGTACAGATCAATAAATCACATCAAACGAAAGAACCTTCCACAGAGGAACTATCTTCTACAACTGAACACGATGCAAATATAAAATATACGTGTTGTCAATATTGCAATAAGAAATTCAAAACTACAAAAGGTTTGAGAATCCACTTTTCAAAAATTCATAAATCTGAATCAACGTTTTCCTCTTCCATTTAAACAAGTGAAATAAGCCCGAATGTTGAATCCAAATCTGGTGCAAGTTCTACCAAAGCTATCAATGATAGACTTTCTCTATACAAACTCTATTCTCACAAATTGAAGAGAATTCCCAAAGGAGCAAGAATGTGTGCCGCAGAAGCTTTGAGCAAAGTAATTGATGAATGCATTCAAAGCAATTCGTTAGATCACTGGGAATATTTGCTTTGTTTTGCACACAGATGCTTTTGTCTTCCACCACATAAAGAAAATCGTAAAAAGTCTCTCACTTTACTCATCAAGGAGAACATTTCCAATGTCTGTCCAGAAATTTCCATTTACAAATTCGAGAGTCGATCTAAAAAGAAAAAAAATTTCTGAAAATCTGTAATAAATGAAGTTTCGGATGGCGATCTCACATCGGCAATCCGTATTTAGACTTCAACGGACATTTTTACAGATTTTGATGATATTACGTTAACTAAACTTCAAGCTGAACATCTCGCTGACGTCTGTCAAGAACCTATACCTGACACAAACTACTCCTCTCCAAGTTGATGAAAAACAAGTCTTGAAAGCAATCAGATCATTTCGCTCTGGTTCAGCAGGAGGAATAGACTCCCTCAGACCTTCCCATTTACAAGACTTGACATCAAAAAGTTCTGGTTGTAAAGGTGAGAAGCTTCTGTCTTCTTTGACTTCCTTATGTAACTTTTTGCTGAGCGGTCGACTGAATCCCGATATTTGTCCTACTTTGTATGGTGCCTCTTTGATAGCATTAAAAAAAAGATGGTGGCATTCGCCCTATTGCTATTGGTATCATTTTTTGTCGCCTTGTAGCGAAATTATCTTTTATTGATGTTTCTGGTTTTTTAGGAAATTTATTTCGTCCTGTTCAATTTGGTTTTGGAACTCCAGGGGGATGCGAAGCAGTTACACATGCTGCACGTCTCTTTTTAAATGAGCATACCAATCCATCTTCTCAAATTTTTGTTAAACTAGATTATAAAAATGCCTTCAACATGATTCACAGAAATATCATTTTACGAAAAACCCACGAAATTATACCTCACCTTTTTCCTTTTATCAACCAATGTTATCGAAATTCAACATTTTTGAAGTTTGGAAAAAATACTATCTTATCTCAGAGAGGGGTTTAACAAGGCGATCCTCTAGGTCCTTCTCTTTTCTGCCTCACTTTGAATGAACTGATAAAGTCTATCAACACCAATTTTAATTGCTGGTACCTAGACGATGGTTCAATTGGTGGTAATATAGATTCTGTTCTCCAAGAATTTCAAAAAATAATTCATCTCTCTAATGATGTTGGACTTGAATTAAATCTCGAAAAATGTAAAAATTTTGCCCCTTCTCAGACGCTTACTAATCCTTTTACAATAATTTCTCCACAAGTTAAAATTGTCCCCATAACACACTGGTCTTTACTGGGAGCTCCTCTCTCTGTAGAGACTTTATCACGTTGCCTCACACAGAAAACAGAGTCTCTAATTCTACTGTCATCTCGTCCAATAGTCTTCGTTCCCATATAGCATATTTTCTATTGAAATACTGTTTGGCCATCCCCGAATTATTGTATACCTTGAGATGCAGTCCAACTTGGATATGTCAAAAGGAGTTACAAGAATTTGATTCCACCTTACGCCAATCTTTACAAAAAATTACCAATAATAAGTTTGAAGATATCAGTTAACTCTGGTGGTTTAGGTATTCGATTAGCCTCATTCCTCTCACTGCCAGCATTTTTTTCCTCTTATAACAGTTCTCGTCATTTGATAAACTCCATTCTTTCCAAATCTTTGTCTGAAATTTCTGATGCGTATTACTTGAATGGTGAAAATAAATGGTTATTTCGAACGAAAAATACCCTTCCCGAAAATAAAAAGTGTCAGAAAGCCTGGGATTATCCAATGATCGATTTCTTGATCAATTTCTTGGTTCATAATCAACTTCTTGAGTCAGCTGAAGGTTCCGATATTCAAATGGCTAGACTCAAAGCTGTTATGTCCAATGAATCTGATGCCTGGCTGAATGCTCTTTCCGTGGCTTCTTTGGGTACCCTCTTGGATGATGCATCTTTTAGGATTTCGATAGGTCTTCGGTTAGGTTCTTCAATTTGTGTTAGTCATAAATGCAGATGCGGAACCACTGTAGAAGAAAATGGTTACCATGGTCTGAGTTGTAAATTCAGTTCTGACAGGTTTTCAAGACATCATTCCATTAATTATCTTATAAAAAGAGCTCTAGCTACTGCAGAGGTTCCTTCAGTTTTTGAACCCCTTGGTGTTAGCCGAGATGATGGAAAGCGTCCAGACGGGATGAGTCTAATTCCTTGGAAATGTGGAAAGCCCCTCTGGTTTGGGACTTCACCTGCGTGGATACAGTTGCAGCTTCACACCTTGCCGCTACGTCTAATTCCACTGGTGCAGCTGCTATGATTGCAGAAAAATCAAAATTTCGGAAATACTCCACTTTGCTGAGTTCTTACTGTTTCTTTCCTGTTGCTATTGGAACCTTTGGTGTTTTTGGATCTCATGCTTCTGAATTGTTGAAAGAAATTGGTAGAAGAATGATGAATTCTACCAGTGATAACCGAGCCTATTCATTTTTAATTCGAAGAATCAGTATCGCAATCCAAAGGGGTAATGCCACATCGATATTGGGTACTCTTCCGTCTACTCAAAAATTAGATGAAATATTTCTGAACCCACAAATCAAATCAAAATTTCCTATGAACATCGCAAAATGGAGTAAGCAGATTGATCACTTCCCAATTGTCTCAGAAGATGCAGAGCAAAATAAACAAGTTCTGGAATTATCTTTCTCTCCCAAATTCGAAAAAATCACCATGAATATATCTGATTCAGTTTCAAGAAATTTAACTTCAGATTTCTCAGTCCGTTGATCCAATGATGGAAAGAATCATTGCATCCGTGATTACTGGAAAGAAAACAGCGGTGGCGAACGTATCACCAACAGCTACAACACAATTAGATCACTGATACGTTCCTAGTCAAAACCCTTGAGCTCAATGGGTTGAAAAATATTGGCAACACCTGTTTTATGAACAGTGTAATGCAATGTTTATCCAATACGAGATGGCTACTGGAATATTTGAAAAAAGATGAGTATATGAAAGATATCAATATTAATATTTCTAGTTCGGACGGTGCTTTAATCAAAGCTTTTGCAGAAGCTCTATCTTCTGATAGAGCAGTGAACACAGTCTTCTCAAAAAGTCAGATTCAGAGTTTCGCCCCTCGATTCATGGGTCATGCGCATCAAGACGCCCAGGAGTTCCTTCGTTTTCTTTAAGAAGGTTTACATGATGACGTTAATAGAATTATTGAGAAACCTAAACCGACCCCAACGGAGATTAACGAAAAATTGAGCGGCAGCGAAAAAGCACAAAAGTCATGGCTGATTTATTTGAGTCAATATAACTCTAAGATTGTAGATAATTTCGTTGGTCAATTAAAATCCACGATGAAGTGCACACATTGTGGACACTCATATGTAACCTTCGACATTTTCTGGGATTCGTTAATCCCCATACCAGAAAGAACTAGCCAATTGAGTTCATCACAGTGCTTGGATTTCTTCACAAGAGAGGAAACTTTGGATGGACATGAAACACTGACGTGTTCGAATTGCAAAGAAAGGAAAAAATGCACAAAGTCTCTATCGATCCATAAGTTTCCCCGTATTTTAGTTATTCATTTTAAAAGATTTTCTCTAACAGAAAGATTTAGAGGCAAGTTCAATGTTGCCATCGAATTTCCTCTAGATGGATTAGATATGAACAATTATGCAGCAGATAATGTGACTCCTTGTCGCTATAATCTTTATGCACTTTCGAATCACAGTGGGTCTACCTACAGCGGACATTATACAGCATTCTGCAGACATCCTTATAATGGCACGTGGCACGAATACAATGATTCACAAGTGTCACCAATTTCACCAAAATCGCTTGTGAGTGGAGATGCATACATCCTCTTTTATGAAAAGGAGGAAACGAGTTCGCACCTTTGAGCATTTTGTAAAGTTATTTTTGAACTGTTCATTTTAATGTTACGTACCATCTAGTTAAATGTTTATAAAAAACTCTGTATATTCAATAGAAATATTGAATAACTTTCATCAGTACACTGTTGAAAGCAAGGCGTGAATTAAAATTACTGCATGCAATAATGAGATACAACTTACCTGAGACAAATCTATCGTTAAATCCACCGATGACAAAAATGTAATCATCCAGAATAACTGTGGCGAAGTTACTTCTCGGGGTCAACATTTCGGAAATATCAGACCACGCAGCAGATAACTCAGGATTATATTTCTCACCACTAGCCAGTCTGGTGTAACCATTAAAGCCACCAATGGCATACAATGTATTTCCGTAAGCAATCAGAGAGACGCCAGACCTAGCAGAATTCATCTGAGGTATGTACGACCATTGTTTCGTAACCGGATCGTAAACTTCTGCTGAATTCATGACTTCTTGACCATTGAAACCTGTATAATGAACGTTAAGCATCTGAAGTGAGATTGATTTTGCTTATTTACTCACTAACCCCCTACGATATATATTTTGTCTAGTGCAACGGCAGCACTTGCGTCAGATCTCTGTTTTTGCATTGGAGTAATGATCTCCCATTGGTTCTTCTCTGGATTGTATCGTTCTGCAGAATTCATTCTAGTACGGCCGTTGTATCCGCCCATGGCGTAAATTTTGCCTCCGTGTACCACCACGCTTACGTAGCATCTGGGATAGTACATGCATGAACGTTCACTCCACTTGTGGACCAAAGGGTCAAAACATCTGACGGTATTGAAGTATTCATTTCCGTCGAAGCCACCTGTTATGCGACATGTATCTGTTAATATTCTTTCAATTTTTGAGATATTCTCTCGGTTATTTCTTTTATTGAATTGATGAATATAGCCGTTACCACGTGGTAGGAGATCATCATGGAAGATGAAAAATAAAACTTTATATGTTTTAGTGTCACTATTTTCCGGGTTTGGAGGCCGTGGACTAACGTTTGAAAACAGAATTAATTGCCTCCAACCGATAATACAATAGCCGACTGTTACGGGAGGCAATAGAGATCCACAAATACACGGATAATTTCAACAGAAAAGAGGAAGCAGTAAACGCCAATCATATATGGAATATAGGCAGGTAGGAAAAGATCAATGTATATTACTGACAAATTTCCCAATCCCTTGATAACAAGAAGATTGTGGTTGCTGTATTTCTCGATATTGAAGGAGCATTTGACAATGCACTACCTAAATCTATAGGATCATCTCTGGCTAGGAAAGATATAGAATCGACCATAACTGGCTAAGTCTATGCCATGCTGGTAAACAGAACTGCAACTACGACTCTTCAAGGCGAGGCCGTTAGGTTCAGGTTCACCAGAGGCTGCTCTCAAGGTGGGGTACTATCTCTCCTTCTGTGGTCGCTCTTGATAGATAGTTTGCTTGATGCCCTCGAAAGAAGAAAAGTATATCTGCAAGCTTATGCAGATGACCTTGTCATCTTGGCAAGGTCCACGTCGTGAAGGGTAGCTAGTAATATCATTCAAAGAACGATGGACGTTGTTTACAGTTGGTGCCTGAGGAAGCAGATGTCTGTCAACCCCAGCAAAACTGTGATAATTCTTTCCACCAGGAAGAGAAAATTGGACGATCTAACGCTACTTTCCCTCAATGGTGAGTTTATTTCATTTGGAATGGAGGTGAAATATCTTGGCATTGTTCTTGATGAAAAACATACCTGAAACGCTCACTTTGAAAAAGTTTAACACAAAACCAGATTTTACCTATGGACATGTCGAAAAATTTGCGGTAAAACTTGGGGTTTAGGTCCCAAACAAATCCATTGGATTTATGTGATGATTGTCAGTCCAATGGTTAGGTTAGGTAAAATTGCCTGGTGGCCGAAGGCTTTGCAGAAAACGGCTCAGGCGAAGCTCTCTGGCTTACAGATACAGTCTTGTATGGCCACCAGTGGTGCCATCAGTACCAGACCGTCAGCGGCCATGGAGATCCTTGTAAATCTACCTACTCTCCACATTCTTCTGGAGAGAGAGGCTAGATGGACAGATGGACTGCATATAAATTTGTGCACATTGCCATTTGCACAAATCAATTCAATGCGGAGTGCAACAGATTTTTGGTAGACACTAGAAGTCACAAAACTCTGGAAATGACCTCTGACCTTATACCTCCAACTGTCAACTACGAACTGCCTTAGAAAGTACTGTTTCCGAGTACAAAATACTGGAGGAGGAAATATTAAGAGCAAACAGTTGTTGGTTCACAGATGGATCAAAAACATCTTCCAGTTCTGGTGCAGGTGTTTTCAGTCGCAAACTCAGGACAGAGATATCAACCTGCCTAGGAACATATGCGATTGTATTTCAAGCGGAAATTGAATTGTGGGCGGACAGATTGGAAGAATCCAACCTCATACACAAGTCAATAAAAATATTTTCGGACAGTTAAGCGGCGTTGGAAGCTCTTGGCTCCTACCGAGCAACATCTAAATTGGCAGCAAATTGCCCAAAACGACTCTCCTCGATAGGAAGACCTAACAGATTGTCTCTGGCATAAATTCCTTTCCATACCTGGACAGGAATCCAGGCCTGGAAGGCAATGAGGCTGCGGACTCCCTTGCAAAGGAAGGTGCGGCAAGCGGCTTCATCCAACCAGAACCTGTCATTGGCATCGCTTTAGGCTTTGCCAAACATAGATTGAACACCTGGATGGCAAGAAGATTTATAGACTACTGGCAGAATCATTCCAGGACTGGCTCACTCCAAGGCGTTTATTCACCCTTCGAAGCTTGATACCAAACAGTTGTTCGACTACAGTAGGGATGAACTACGGAGTCTAACAGGCCTTCTTACAGGTCACTGTCATTTGAATCATCATATGCAGAGACTCGGACTGTCGAAAGATAGTGTGCGTCGCCTCTGTTTGAAAAATGATGGAACAGCAGAGCATATACTTTGTGCCTGCTCTGTTGGGGACCAAATCAGGTTTTTAGAGTTTGGCAGAACCGTACTCTAACCATCTGACCTGAAAGACCACTCACCATACAAACTAATCGGCTTTGTTAAGGAGCTGGGTTTATTTGGTCGGGTGTGAATATGTGTGAGTCACAATAAACCTATGCGGGTTGCGGTGGAGGGTAGAATAGACCCACTCACTTTGGACCCAACCCAACCTAACCTCCTTACAAATTTCCTGTTCCAGGTATTAGTATTAGCACTCCAAACTACCTGCTTCAACATTACATTAACCCAGGACGTATGAACTTCTGAAGAAGCAATCCTGTCTCGTCAGCGAAACGTTAGGAAGAAATTCCAAAAGTCCATGTCCTTCGAACCGAGAAATAGTGACACTGAAAACCTCATTTTTTCTATGTTTTGTTATCACTCGTATTTGTAACTGAAGTTAGTTTTGTTACCACTTGTATTTATAACTAATGTTAGTTACAAATACAAGTGGTAAAAAAAACCTAGAGAGTTTTATTGAATTCATTGAATTCTTTCATTAAAATCCAATCATTGGAATAGCTTTTCAATGAAAGGTTTTGAATTGAAAGAAATGAAAAATGAAGTTATGGTATAGAACAAACTGGTTATTGGTTATTGAACTGAAAGGTGGAAATGATACATATGGTGGGAAACTAATTTACATTTTCATACACCGCAACTGGAAACACTTGTCACCAATTCTAGTCAACCTATTTATACAGTATCAAAGATAAGGGGAGCTAGTATGGCAAAATAGAAAACCAAAGCAAATACAAAATGGGTTGAATTTGTAAATTTAGTGGAAGGCTAAATGTGAAATTCAAAATGAACTCTTTATGACGTCAACTTGGTAGTTGAAATGTGGACATCATAAGGAACATTTTTTATATGACTCGATTATAGAAGGTAGAACTCTTCGGAATGTGAAATATCAATTGAAGTGATCTATTTGATGACTTGAAAGTCAAGTTGATCCGGGTCTTATGTTTTTAGTAGTTCGACGTTTCGACTTTGGAGCCATTTTCAAAAAGCTATCACTACATTAGGGTCTCAATTTGCCTACTACCCAAGTATCGTCGCTGCTCTCTGCGAAGATCTCAGTCTGCCTACTCCCAAGCAACAACTGTCGATCCATCGGTTCTGGTCTGGTATTTGTATTCTTTGATAAGTGCAGGGGGACCGGTTGTGGGGGCGATGATGGAGTTGGTAATAGAAATGTGGTTGTGGCTCGCAAAAGCGAGGTGTGCAATGTTTTGAGATGTATTGCGTGACAGTAAAGATCTCTATCTTTGGGAATCATCTCTCTTGTTGAGGCAGTTAGGACATTTTTCAATTTCGAAAGCTTCGCGGATTATCCAGGGCTGGGTAGTTTTTTCGGTGAAAATGGTTTTGATGTTTTAGAAACTTATTGTGTGGCCTGTTTCATGAAGATGTTTGAATTGAAATCAGGCCGATTCTGATTCACGCATAGCATGCTCATGTTAAAGGCTCTATTCTGTTGGTCCAGCCGATGTGAGATCTGGAGCAGGTGGAACATGGTATTTCGTATATGCCCTCCGCCTTATTGGATATTAGGTCCTTAGGTGTTCGTATAAAAGTGGAAATTTGATTATTGTTTGTGAATACTGTTCGCTGCGAGCAACCGTTGAAGTCAGACGTGTTCAATTGTAAAGATCCGTTCTGAAGATAAGCAATCGTAGTGAGAAAATAAAGAAATTTGTCGAGTGAAGTTTTTTAACCAAAAAACGGGATAGTTTTTTGGAATATCGCCGAAATCAACTACAACGTAAAAACTTTAAGCCGATAAGATCACAATTCCAACCAGAGAAAATTTTATTTTTGACAAAAGGATATTCAAAGAAAAATTTTTCTGAATCATCTGCGAAAGCTTTCTGGGATATTTCTAGCAGAAAATAAATACAGAAATACTAGTAGTGAGTCAAGAATTCAAGAAACCCACTCCGGGGTCGGACCCCGGAGTCACTAACAGTAGAAAATCTGGAAACTCCGAAACAGAGACCAGGAATAAAACAAAAATTCGGCCGAATACTGCTGAACAGCCAAAAATGGAAACTACTCAACCTGAAAGTGACAATCCGATATCAGAGGCGTCATCAGGAAGCAGTTTCAATATTACTAAAAAATCTCTACGACAAAACCCAAACAAACTATATACAACGCTTAGATACACAACGCATACACAGGACAAATCACAAAATTCAAAAAAGGAAGAAGAGAAAATGGAAGTTAGCCTGGAGAATAGCGGCGACCAGGCTGCTGGGGGTGTGATGAAGCCACATAGTGGGGACAAAACGCAGCCCTGCAGTCTGGCCATTGCAGCCACAGGCTACTCAGAAGCACAAGATAACAAAATAAAAATTATCACAATGGCCACTATTCATCCTGAACCAAAAAATAATAAAAAAAAATGAAATGGACACACCTAAAACAGTTGAGGTGATTGCGCACAAGAACACAGCAACACAAAAGAAAACACATGAGGATTTGGACATGATAACAATCATAGAAGATGAAAAGGCTATCCCACGAAATAAAGCTAGGATCGGAGAGAATGAAGGAATTCATCTCCCCGACCTAGCTAACATACTGAAAAATATTAAAAAACAAACAACCACAACACCGGCAAGACAAATCGAAAAAACGGAGGGTAAACTGAAGTTGAAAGTCAGAAGACAAAATGAAAGTCAAACCACAAGCGACGAGGAAGAATCGGCGCAAAGGAAGAGAAAACGAAGGAAGAGGAGGAAAACCTCCTCCACCCCTCCCACCCCCTCCACACCCCTTAAGGAAAAAGAGGAATACAGCACTTCCAATGACATCAAAGACAAAATAGAACGAATCAAAAAGGCCACAATGGAAAAGGTCAACCAAAAAGTGGAAATTTTCAGAAAGGTGAAACCAGTCATGGACCCAGCCCTTAAGGACTTCCCATTGGAAGAGATGAGGAAAACCCAAATTGAAACGATCCGGAAATACTATAGGGACCTATATATCACCGAAGCAGAAAAAGAAATCAGGAAACTAGAAGGCTTGGGAAAAATCCAGAATAAAAATGAAAAAGAAGAATTTCCCTCCTTACCCCCTCACAAAAGACCTTCAGGTGAGTTTGTAGCTCCCAAGAGGACCGCGCGTAGGAGAAAAATGCCAAAAGAGGTACCTGTAAGCTTGTCGAACATGTACAACAGTCTCAGCGACACGGAAATGGAGACAGATCCCCCAGTGCCCAATGAGGTTAAAAAACCGAACAAAAATACTAGAAGTCTTCCGCCAATTGTAGTACAGGGAATAATCCCCATAAACAAGGCAATGAATGCTATAAAAGGACAGTTGGAGGAAGACATCTCAGTTAAATACACTGGGAGATCTACTCTTATTTACACGAAATCGAGGAAAGACCACTACTCTCTAGTCAACACCATCAGACAGGCGGACACTCAGTTCCATACCTACACGCTTCCGGAGGACAAGACACACGCTTTTGTCCTTCGGGGGTTGGACTTTGCCCCGGAACCGGAAGAAATTGAGGATGACATGAGAAAACTCAGAAAGGTCAACGTGGCGACCGTGTACAGATTAAGGACGGATAGACGTCCACTGTACATGGTCGTCACAGACAAAGATGTTACCCTCAACTATTTAAAAAGAAACGTCCCATGTGTCCTTTTTACGAGGATCACATGGGAACTCAAACGAAATACTAGAAAGCTGGTGCAGTGTCACAGGTGCCAGCTATGGGGCCACGCGACGAGCAATTGTTATAGGACCCCGAGATGCCTGAAATGCGCAGAAGGACACGAAACCTTTGAATGTAAAAAGCCGAAAACTGAACCGGCTAAATGCGTAAATTGCGGAGGAGATCACCCTGCCAACTCTAGGGACTGTAAAGTTTACAAAGAGAAGGCGGAGGAGATCGAATCCAAGCAATTGGAAACACAGGCATCCAGGAAGCCCCCTGTCCCCAGGCTTGTGCCTGCGCCACTGCCCAAGGTAAATCCGTGGGCAAAGAGGAGCGAGATTCGACAAGCTCAGGTATCCCAGCCACTCCCTCCCCCCCCTCCTGTGCAGAGAAAACAGGAGGGTGGACCCCCGGTGGAGACTCAAGAGCATCTTATGGAAGCAGTTAACTGCTTCCAGAGGCTTAACGAGGTCGTAAACCTCTCAGAGATCATTCGTGCGACGAATGACCTTTGTAAATTGATGACAGGGGCCGATAGTCCCCTGAAAAAGTGGAATGCATTCGCGACGTTCGCGAGTAATATCAACAGTTACAGCTTCTAAATGCCTATAAAGGCGTGTATGTTGAATGTGAATGGAATTGGCAACAAATACCCCAGTGTTGTTAACTTCATTCATACACATAATGTAGACATAATGCTTCTATCTGAAACAAAGCTACGACAGGAGCATAAACTGAAACTGCGGGGTTTTACCACTATCCGGAAGGACCGTCCTGATGCTGTGAGAGGCGGTGGGGTGGCTATACTGGTAAGGAGGGGTATCGCACACACGCAGATACCGCAGCAACGCAGTAACATTGAACATGCTGGAATCAAGCTTGCTGACGGTACCTGCGTGTTTGCGGTATACAACAAACCAAGTGTACACTTCACTCCGCATGATTTGGACAATTTGCTTAATGTTGGGAATAAAGTGCTGGTTGTGGGAGACCTCAACGCCAGGAGGCGTGAGTGGAACTGCCACAATCAACAGAATATGAATGGTAGCACGCTATTGGAATATTCCCTGAACAACAATATCAATATCGAATTCCCGGAGGAGCCTACCCACTACCCCTGGAATGGTTCGTCACCCACAACTATCGACCTGGTATTGAATAAAAACGTCCGCGATTTGGGGATGTTGGTTACCGTGGACGAGCTCAGCTCCGACCATTGTCCGGTGCTCTTTGATCTCAAAAGGGAGATACCCAACAATAAAAAAATAAAATATGACTACAAGAGCACGGACTGGGCGGAGTTTAGATCGACCATGAATAACCTCACAACTATAAGAGACAGCATTTCCAAATCACGGATCAACGAGGTTTGTGAAGAATTCATAAAGAATATTCAAAAATCTCGTGACGTCTCTACCAGGAAGATAGAGGTGAAAGGGGAGCGAGATATTCTTCCGCATGATGTGGTTGAGCTCATAAAGCAAAAACATCGAGCCAGAAAAGATTGGCAGCGCACAGGAGACCCCCGCAGCAAGGATCAAATGCTGATACTTGCTGCGGAAGTTAATGCGCGAATTTATGAGTTCACCAATATGAAGTGGAAGAACAAACTCGAAAGCCTGAACGTGCACGACCACTCTGTGTGGAGGATGGCCAAAAAACTGAGCAATCGGTCTGAGGCTACTCCTACCATAGAAAGCGGGCAAGTGCACGCGGTGACGGACCATCAAAAGGCTCAGTTGTTCGGGGAATATTTTTCCAGCGTGCACCGAGTTGAACCGGATGTCTGTGAAGAACACACCAATAAAACCAGACTGGCTAATGAAGTCAGAAATAGGCCGGCTCCAATTATACCGGAGCAAACATTGATAAAGTGGATCACAGACGTAGAAGAAATCATTTTGAACATCAAGCGCCTGGGGAAAAACAAAGCCCCAGGCATTGATGGAATTGATGCAGTTCTGCTCCGCAACCTACCGCGAAAGGGTATCGTACAACTGGTGCATATTGTGAACGCAATAATCAAGCACCAGCATTACCCAGATTGTCTGAAACATGCGGTGGTAGTGCCCGTTCCGAAACCAGGAAAAATCAAAACACGTATTGATAGCTACCGACCGATCTCGCTTCTCAGTTCGGTCGCGAAGGTTATTGATAAAATCATCCTAAGCAGACTTCTCCGTCTGGAAGATAGGATGAAACTCATCCCCGAGGAGCAATTCGGGTTCCGGCGAGGTCGGAATACGACATCGCAACTGGTCCGGGTTGTTCACGGGGTGAGGGAGTCCTTCAACCAGGGGAAGAATACAGTTATGGTCCTGTTAGATGTCAAGAAAGCATTCGATAAAGTTTGGATAGAGGGGTTTGTCGCCAAAATGTGGTCGGCAGGCATGCCTTTATTCGTGATTAGGATTCTAGAATCCTACTTGAGCAACCGAACTTTTCGTGTAAGAGTGGACCAAACCACATCTGCAAATTATTCAATCAAAGCAGGTGTCCCGCAGGGGTCCTGTTTGTCACCGCACTTATATTCATTATATACGCATGACTTCCCTATGTTCTCGAGGACGAAGGTGGGTATTTTCGCGGATGACACCGCGATTTACGCGCACTCTTTCTCGAGCGAGGTGGCGAAGCAGCAGCTTCAGATCCACCTCGATAGGCTAGTCGTGCCGTATTTCGAACAAAATAAAATCGAAATAAATCCCGATAAAACTGAACTCGTAAACTTCACGAGGAAATTCACGAATGTGAAAATCTTCAAGAAGTTGCGAGTTAAGGATAAGTGCATTGACGAGCAGAAGAGTGCGAGATATCTGGGAGTGATCCTGGACAAGCGCCTGAACTTCCAGGAACACTTGAGTATGGCGATCCAACGAGCAGGTGCGGCGATAAAACGCACGTATCCGCTCATTGCACGGAACTCTAAGCTCAGTGTTGACAACAAGTTGCTTATTTATAAACAAATAATTAGGCCGGCTATGTTGTACGCGAGTCCTGTGTTCTGCAGTCTCAAGAAGTCCCCTTTGATGAGACTCGAGAGAATGCAGAATAAGGTGCTCCGTATTTGCACTAACAGTGACAGATACATTTCATTGAACAATCTGTTAGATCTGGCAGGAGTGGAGTCAGTCACCGACCATATCAGGAGACTGGCTCAGAAATTCTTCAAGTTCTTTCTACCGAAGAGCCCGCTGACGAGGGACGTCACGGCAGTTAGAAGCTATCATGGACAGCGCCGTAAGCACGGGCTAGTCTATGAAGAACTGGAGATATACCGTGAACGGCGCGAATGCGATCGCGCTTAGTTCATGGAAAAAATGGATAAGAGTATTCACGCACAGATGATGACGTGATAGCAGAAATACTCTTACCTGGTTTTTTAATGAACTTTTTCCAGGGGGATATCGACAACTGCTACCAACAAACAGACGAATGATTCTCTGAGAAGTACCGAAACGCGACAGAATGACAACTTCCGCGTAAGCCTCGGCAGGAAGCGGAAAACTATAGATGAGGCTGATATAAGGCGTTTTTGAGTGGAGAGCCAACCGCCAACACCAGCGGGGGCGTCTCCCACTGTCCCATCGGGGGACTGTGTGGAGGCGCTTTTCTCTTCCGTGCGGAATTCTTGAGAGCGCAAATGTATCGGGGTCTTTTCCTGCCACTCCCTCTACCCCATTCACTACCCATCCCAATCCTTCCCACTGTCCCACTCCATTGGGGAAACCCTTGTGTACATTTTGTATATTTGTATATATATTTTTTATTGTATATATTTTATAAACACCACAAAAAAAAATACCTTAAAATTGTATGGAGAATAGTTAATAAAGAACATTTTGATTTTGATTTTGATTTTGATTTTGATTTTTGTTAAAGGCTCTATTCTGTTGGTCCAGCCGATGTGAGATCTGGAGCAGGTGGAACATGGTATTTCGTATATGCCCTCCGCCTTATTGGATATTAGGTCCTTAGGTGTTCGTATAAAAGTGGAAATTTGATTATTGTTTGTGAATACTGTTATTATATCGTGTCTCTTCATAATTCAGCTCAATTTATCGGTAACTATATGAATAAAAGAAAGAAAAGCTTTTCTGGTGGTCCGTCGAGCTGAGTTTGTCTAGTTTCTTGGATCTATTGTGGCTTTCAGCTATTGTGGATGACTATTCCGATTTGAGATAGTCGTTTCCATGAAGGGCGGATTTGAGTTCGTCTAATTCTTTCGATCTATTGTGGATTTCCGCTATTGTGGCTGACAATCACAATAGATCCAAGGAACTAGACGAATTCAAATGTGGCCGTCATCAAAACGACTATCCTGAATCCCAAAGTGCACCCCAAATTCCAACTTCAGCAAACCCGTACCCTACGTTGAACTACCAAAAACACAAAACGCGTTTCAACCCGAACTTTGAATTATTAGATTTTTGACCCCGAAAACCCTACTGTGGTCAGAAATATGATAATTTATCTGACACTTTCAGGTATTACTTCAAGTCGAAAGAAATGTCTTTGTTCAATGAAAAGTTTGTGGTGGCCTGCCAGAAAACAGGCATTCACCAGAACCTACAGATTGACAGAGATGAACGTTTCGAAACTTCTATTCAAAAATATTCATTTTCTTATCATTCATATCGATTTTGTTCCTATGAATTGTCTCTTTTACCAAAGCAACACATTGATTGATGCTCTGCCATGAAATCGAATGACACAATTCAATGAAAGGAAACTGGAAAACTTACAAGTGATAATAACATTCATGCCAGTCTATTCAGTTTCACCAGTGACGGCTCGTGCATTGGAGAACAGGGGAGGCTTAAGTCATATAGACTATATACACACAGAAAAGCCCGCGGAAGGCGCGAAAATTTTTATTTTATTGCACGCTTTGCTTAATACTAAAGTTAGGACATGGGCATGACAATGCGTAAAAAGTGCATGAGGAGCTATGGACTTTATTTTAGTTTGTAAACCATTTAAATGGTCGGCCATGACCGCAGCCCCATCATAGGTTTGCACAATTAACTTTTGCCTAAAATTATAGGTGTCACACGAATTAAAAAATTAAACAAATCGTCAGCTGTGCGCCCAGATGGAACATCATGATACCCCATAAAACGTTCTACCACATTACCATCTTCGACATATCTAAAAATAATATATGCCACACTGTCTCTAATAAGCTCATTTTGGATGGTTTTTGAGGTGCCCGAAAAAACGCTACCGTTTAAAAAAGTGCCAAATTGTGAATCATATTTGTCCCATAACACGAGGTAAATTTTTTAAATTGGAGTATCCTATTTTAGACCACGTTTGGTATTCGATTTGTACGGAAAATAAAACACAGGGCCAACAAAAAAGTTTTTTCCGTTTAATAGAGCCGGTTAACCGATAGCATTTATCGTATCAACTAATATTAAATCCTCGATTTTGTCGATTATTATCTGACGATTTATTTGAAATCAAATTTGGGTGAGGCCTTCCCAGAGTTTTAATAATGTAAAATTTATTATCATAAGATAATGACTTAAAATTATTCGTCAGCAACCAATCGACTATATCGCCAGATTTTTTAATTTCGTCCAACTTATCCATAATAAATGAAAAAAAAAACCTAAAAACACCTTGAAATTGAAAGAAAACACTTTAAAAACACATCAAAAATATTACCAAAAAGTACTGCTATAATATAATATCGCCTGTTTCATACACAAATAACAAATATTATCAAAAAACACTAATACGATTTACCGGAATATTTTTTAGTTTTAGGAATAATTAAATAAAAAACAAACGCAGTCATACACTAACGGAGACCAACTGGAGGCTAGCCTCCTCTGGCGCTATAATTTCTGCAACTGAAATTACAAATCGGAACGTATGTCGCTGCTTGGATCGGTCTCGAGGAGCCTATGTTTTTTAAAGCGGTCGGAGGCTTGGATCCCTTGCAACGTATGGCATTTATTATTTCGGGTTAATAGTTTATTCGTTATTCGTTTATGGGCGGTGCGTTTGAGTTTTGTTGATGCAGGATACAGTATGGTACGTACTACTTAGTCAATATATTTGTCAATATATACTAATTTATTGCGATTAATAGCCTCAAATTTTATGGGGAGCCGCCGCTGAGTATTACTCTATATGTAATGATATTCCTAAATACTTGGAGAGTTGAGAGTTGAATTAGCGAACCATTCGATTCAACATAACATCGACCTGGGCTAAATTGTGGGTTTAGTATTAGTATAGTCCAAATGAAACGAAAGGTTCTCCAATAGCCTCTTGAGACTGATAAAGATGAGATTTGGACTGTGGAACCAGAAACAATTTGGAAGATACACGGTGGCATGACCAGAAGCCCAATAACCAATCCAATTATTTCATTATACTTTCAATACTTACGAACCTATCATGTAGATCATGCCGTTCAAATTGCACAAGCCATGATAAGCTCTCGGCGAAGAATCCGTGTCTACCGAAAATAACCATTTGTCCGCCCGGCTATCGTAAGTTTCCAGAAAGTTCGTCGGACTACCAGCGCTCCATCCTCCAACAGCAAATAGAACTCCAAACGGAATTCTCGGTCGGAAAAGATAATTATTGATATAATCTACGTCGTCTTCTTGACCTAAGCCACCTAATACGGTCAAGATATCTCGCAAGTACTCTTTACACTCGATGTTTTCTTCGATCAAGTGCCACTTGGACATTTCCTGTACACTGTCGTATGTTAAAGTCCCTAGTCTATAAATAAAATCGATTATGTCAATGTACGAGGCAAATATCAACATTTCAACACTTTCCTATTCCAATATATCCATTTGAGTGAATGAATAATAGTATGAATTTCACTAGCTCGGATTTCCATTGTCTAATATATAGAATGATTTGAAATCGCTGAAACAACTAAAAAAAGGAGAATTAAACTTTCACATAGTCAGTGGCCTGAACGAATTGTTCTTAGATAATTTAAGGAGAATTAAAAATGAATAGCTGAAAATAACAGTTATATTAACCAAAAATAACCTGAAATGAAAGAATAGTGGAATAAAATACAAGTAACAATAGAACGATTGAACAAAAAATAAAGTATAAAAAATTATAAAGAAATAAAATGGAAATAAAAATAAAAAATTGAGATTCCAAGCCACGTCAGTTCACGACGTTTTGATTGTTAGTATCTACAATCGTCTTCGGGTGATGACTGGACTGATTCTTCCGAGAGATGACTATTTATGGGTCGTTCGAGTACTTTCACTTATCCCCCCCTCTTCATTTTTTTTTGGGGGGATCACCACTTTCACCAGTCATAGCCAACATATATATGGAGTGGTTTGAAATTCTGGCCATTGAAGAAGCCCACAAGAAACCTCGAGTCTGGTTGAAATATGTTGACGACACCTTCATAATATGAAACCATGGGAATACTGAACTAGACGCCTTCCTGAAACACATCAACAGCATGAGCCCTTCCATCACTTTCACAATGGAGAAGAAAATCCACAACGAATTGCCATTCTTAGACGTTTTGGTGAAGAGGACCGACACTAAGTGGAAAAGATCTATATACCGAAAACCCACTCACACGGGACAATATCTGAACCACGGATCCAACCACCATAAATTGACTAAAAGAGAATCATCAAGACTCTATTAGACCGTGCTTTCGGGCTCTGTAATATGAAGGAAGGTTTCGAGAACGAACTAGACATCATCAAAAATGATCTTCAACGGAATGGCTACTTCAAAGCGATGGTGGAGAAGACTTTGGCTAAAAGACAGCAGAAGCTTTGCAAGGAAGAGAAGCCGTTACAACCAGTGCTCGCACTTCCCTACTTCAGAGGATTATCGGAGAGGATAAAAAGATTTGGTTCCAAGTACAACATCAGAACCTGGTTCAGATCCGGTAACACTATCCGTATCCGTAGCAGCCTCACGAAAACCTGGCCAACAAACGTGGACTGCAATTCCAAGAATTGCATTTACCGGATACCCTGTGAGTGTGGAAAATCCTATATTGGTGAAACTTAGAGGCCATTGAATGTTCGCATTGTCGAGCATAAGAAACACACACAGCGAAGGGGAACCAGCAAATCAGGAATAGCAGACCATGTTTGGGTCCATCAACACAACATCGAGTGGTCCCAAGCTGAGATCGTACACAGAGAGAAACATTGGTTTAGGAGAAAATTCAAGGAAGCCGCATACATATTGTCTACCAATGTATTCAGCCAAGCTACCGTAGAGATACACAACATATGGAAACCCATCATCAAGCGAAAAATGGCCAACTCCCGCCAAACGGTCATCTCCCACTGAACCAGTGAAGCGGAAAAAAATGGAAAGCTGGGATAAGTGAAAGTACTCGAACGACCCATAAATAGTCATCTCTCGGAGGAATCAGTCCAGTCATTACCCGAAGACGATTGTAGATACTAACAATCGAAACGTCGTGAACTAACGTGGCTTGGAATCTCTCAATTTATCATTTTTATTTTCATTTTATTTCTTCATAATTTTTTATAGTTTATTTCTATTTTTTGTTCAATCGTTCTATTGTTACTTGTATTTCATTTCACTATTCTTTCATTTCAGGTTATTTTTGCTTAATATAATTGTTATTTTCAGTTATTCATTTTTAATTCTCCTTTTTTAGTTGTTTCAGGGATTCCAAATCATTTTATGTATTAGACAATGGAAGTCCAAACTAGTGAAATTCATCATGAAACATTGTCAATCACCTTCAAACAAATGGATAATAGTATATTACGTACCAAAAAGGATAAGAAGCCAATTACCCAATGATTCTTATTTATTTTATTATATATTTTATATTTCCTTTACATTTTCGCGTTTTGTTCTGTATTTGTTTGTAGCTTGATAATTACGTTTCACAATATTCGATTTCAAACCGTTATTCTATAGCTACTCTACAAAATTTGATGATATCCAGGCATAGTAAGTATATCGCTGACAACAGTATTGACTTACATAATTGTTAGCTCACCTTATACACTTGATGAGAGTCAGCAAGTGAATTTTCCTCCTGATAGGTGAATAATTAATCCACATTTTAATTGCTTCGAATACGGTCTCATCCGTTTTTACGTTCAGTTCATCGTCTCTGAGGATTTCCTCTAAATGCTGAACAGAGATATTGTAAAACTCGTAACTATCCTTGAGCAGTTTCGGAAAATTATGTTTCACGTATAGTCTCCCCCGATCAATCAAGTCTTTGCAGAAATACTGGGATGCGAATTTCAGAATTTCCAAGCAATTCGAAGGAGCGAGTTCTTCTATGAGGAAGTTGCAGCATAACTGTACTATGTCCAGAATTTGGTATTGATCTGCGTATTTCAATAGTCCTCTCACGTTGGTTTTGTTGATAATGCAGTTGCCAGTGTATGCATAGTCTAGGAAAATTTGGAATATCTCGCCGTTTATGTTCATTTTCGCCTCAGTTGCCTCAGCTGGGTCTCTGTTAATGGAATTCGTGAAAAGAGCCTTGAAGTAGGGACTAACGGCGGCCAAAATTGCACGGTGTATTTTGAACTCGGTGCCGTCTTCACACTTCACAACCCCATCGCAAAGCTGGGAATTATTCCTCAATTCTAACCAAACTGGAGGAAAGTCAAATGTGCTGACCTATATAAGTACTGTACTTAATTCTAGGTGATTATGAATTACCGAAATGAAGTTACTCACCTGTAAAGGAGAACACACGCACTTTTTACACAATAATCCAGCTGCTTTTTTTCTTTTCTTGATAATTTTGTTATTGTTTGCGTTTATTTCCTCGGTTTTGTTTCTAGAGGCAGTCTTCCGCAATCTCATAGTGAATTCCATGACGGAATATGTTTAAAAAGTTTTAAAAGTGGTTCAACGCATGTAAAAAATCACGTTTAAATGACATGTGTCATATTTCGGAAGTCACCATGTAAATCTGAGTACCATTCAGTATACTATACGTTGGAAAAATATGTCGAAGATCCAATATTGTGTTCTATCCATCTCCTTCCACATTTTTTCTATGAAATTATTAATAATTTGAGTTTGCGATACATCATTAGAGAAATTTGATTCAAAGAATGATTGATGAAACCAAAATAATAATAGTAAAAATGTGAATTGAGGGGGTTATATTTTTAGGAGTGATTAATTTTTTGTCAAAGTAGAACTCATGTGAATGATATCTGATTCTTATTCCACAACAAATGTTTGAAATACAAACTGAGTAGAGGAAAGTATCTTCTGTATAATTCAGTGTTCATATAGAAACATTTGTTTCGAAAGAATTATTTTCTTTCGTGTAATTCAATGTTTATATGAAAGTAACTGTTTCAGGAGGACTTTCTTTCAGTTTGTGTCTGAAAGTTACTTCTTTGTATGATCTACACATTCATGTATAGAGTTTCAAATTGATTACTTCCTTCCTTTCTTTGGAAGATTCTCTCATCCCTTTTTTTTGTATCACATGGAGTAGTAGAAAGCCAAAAACTTTCTTTCCCAAAAAAGTAAAAATGTATTTTCATACATACAATGTTTATGGCAGGAAAACAAACCAATAATTCAAAAAACTAATTATAAAATAACAAAAATTAATTGGCGCTCCAGGGCGACTTCATTGATTCCAGTGGCGGATTTGCTTTTTCAGCTGCAGGAAAACCCGGAAAAACCTGCAGCACCAAGTCATCTGAAGATTTTGATTTGCCAATGTCCTGTCTCTCCTCTGTCTCCAGAGGCTCCAATAAATTCAATATTTCCCTAGAATACTTAGTGACACGACTATCGTCAAACTTAAACCAGTTCGTTTCGTCTTTGACCAAGGCGTAATAATGACCAGATTCAACTTCAGAACCGCAATGAACAATTACTGTATGAAGATTATAATAGTGGTCTGCTAGATTGGAGTGTTCATCTATTTCGAACTTTCGTAAGAGTTTGGTGCATCCGCTAGAGGTTGAGTCATGTCACTTAGTGTTCTGGCGATGCATTGAATTCATTGGAGCAACTGAAGACACCTTACATTTTGTTTCATGAGAGAGGACATTGGCAGATCAATATTTTCAGGTGATGTGGTGCTGCAGGTTTTTCCGAGTTTTCACGCAGCTGAAAAAACAAATGCGCCCCAGAGTGGCAATTCATTTTTGTTGTTGTTTTATAATTTCGTAATTTGTAATATAACTAACTACGAAAAGAGCACGCAAAAAAAAATCATAAACTGAATATACATACATATACACATATATACATACCTACATATATGTTTGAACATTATTACCAACATGAACATAAATGTACTCATCAGATAACATATCTATACAAACAATAAATATGTTTTCAAATGAATCCGGAATTTTTGTTTATTAAACTATTTTGAAGCATTCGGTAGCTCAATGTAAAATTTGATACCTTTATAATCGAATTTTGCTAAATATTTGTCTTCATTTTAATTGATTTCAGATTGCCTGAATATCTTGTCAAATGGTTGTATTGGTCATCATAGATTTTGAATGTCAAATTTGAATGTTTGAGCTCATTTTTCGCCAAATGAATGAAGGTACATAATTTGAATTTGTCTAAGGATGACAAATCTAATGGTTTTTTTTGGTTTATATAAGTTAATTGTGCGCTCCTTGTAGTTCAACTTGTATATACACCTTATAATTTTGTTCTGAAGTTTTTTATTTTAAGGAATTTGTTGCCATTCCCCAAATTTATATAAGATATTGAATTTTGGAATATACTAATGAAAAATAAATCTATTTAAGGTATTTCAGGGGTTCAACATTTCTTATTTTGAATGAAATTCCAATTATGGAAGCTTTTTTTTATTGTTTCAATGTGTTTTCTCCATGATATATTTTCATCAAGAAATTTAGCACTAGGAAGGTATTTATTATTTTCATTATTGAATTTCATTGGATCTTTTGAAACAATTGAAACGGAACTGAAAATTTCTGAAAACTAAGTGTCATTTTATGGCATTGAAGAGCCATGAAGATATCTGATCAAGGTCTTTTGAAATAATAATTTTGATTTCTTGTACACTATTTCTATTGTAAATTAAAGTGGGGTCATCAGCAAACATTTGTGACTCACCAATAAATTAACTGTAGCCAAAGAATTGAAATATATAAGAAACAAAACAGGTCCAAGTCGCCAATATAGACATTCTGCCTTCTATTCATTAAATGATTTTGAAACCAATTGTAAACTGAACCTCTGATACCTATATTATGCATTATTCTCAGAAGAATTTCGTGGTCCACAGCATTGAATGATTTCTTCAGGTCTAATGAAAGAACCCCACATTTTTTGTTTCAATCTAAATTTAGCTGTAATTGGGTAATGGCATCTAATACTGCCGACTGTGTGTCACAATTTTTTCGAAATCCGTATTGCATATCATATATCAATTTTGTCTTTTCAAGATATTCAGACAATCTAGAATGTACTGATTTTTCAATTTCAGATAAAACTGTTGTTTTTGCATTTACTGAATTATTTTAATGATACATCATAAAACATATTTTCGAAGCACAATTTATAGGTTTGCTATCTTCTACATCACCAAAGAATGTTAAGCTATTTTCCAGGTTTAATGATGTCTACCGCAGTCGTAGATGAAATGTCAGGCATAAAACCTGCGGATCAAGTACAACAAACCCATAAAGTATCTTAGACTCAGTCCTATATCACCTTTCATTTGATGAAGGTCCACACTGTATAACTATCAATGTTAATAACAATATTCCATGTTAACGTTTTATACGGAACTGTTGAATTTTTTCATGTAATCTTCGAAAAATTGCCTTTTTCACCAGATTTCACCTCGGTGTCTAGAATAAACTCATTCTCGAGGAATCAGTCAAGATTTCGAGAAACCAGTTGGGTCAAAAGTAGTGATGTAACAAAAAATAACAAATGATCCTGCCTTGTCTTGGTAGTAAAACGGTAATACGGGTTTTGTTGAGGGAAATATTTAAGGAAATACTGAAATTATACATAGAATTTCAATCAATTTCGAAAAAATATCGTCCCCAAACGGTTTTGTGAAAAAAGTAATATAATAAAATATGGAAAAAAAATTCTCAAGTAATTTCATCACATATTCATTGATAGAAAGAGATATTCCATTGTATACGATGGATTATTAATATTAAATCAAATGAACTCACAGTGTAATTTTTCGTCCAAATTTCCTCTAGACGTTACTGATAAAGCTCGAATGAACTCCTCGAATTCTATGGAACCATCCTGAAAAAATGAAGCACATTATTTGATGACAGGGACTGTGAATAAACCAATTTGCAAAAAATGTTATTATTATCCTTATGTGATGTGACTATTATCCATATAAATTCAGGATAAGATATCTTCAAAATCGAATTCTCAATACACCTCAATTAAAAGTTAAAAAATGACTTTCGGGATAATATCTTTATACACATTCGCGTCTCAAACTCTGATAAGAATTCTAGAACAAAAACCTTTCCAATTCTTACAATTATTTCTCATCAGGAAAATATACATATATGTATCTGTCTGTTTAAAATCTGTTTTTCCGTTAACCAGCTGTCGCACCCCTACGAACGACAACCCTCAAAAGTCGAAACTTGTGCGAGCTAAGGATTAACGAGGTATTACCTTTTAACGTGTGATTCCTAACACGGGTTGGACGGTAGCAAGTGGAGATCGATCGTTCAGACTAGGGCTTGAACCACCGACCAACACGGCAGTCAATTCGAGTGAGTGAACAAAGCACCCACGCCGAACCGCTTGGCTACCGACCGACCATAAATTAATGTTCTTTAGTTTTAGAGCAACCTATGAAAACATAATGTCATTGGAATCTGTAACAATTCCAAAATGAAGGCACCAATACATGAAACTAGGATTTGCTTATACTAGTGAACAGAATCTGAAAGTTCTTTCGCAATTGCATGGAATGATCATTCAACTTCAAGAACTCATTCACAAAAATACTTTTCGGCACTGCATTACTATGTTCTGTACAAACAGATATGGGAAGGTGATTTTACGGTTGAGAGAAACATCAAAAAAGCAATTTCGAAAGTTGAACAGGTCACATTTCTATTGACATTCAATCGATTTGTTGAGTTTGTTCAGGAAGAACTACGATATGCAAAATTTCCCCTTTCCAGAATAATCCACTCGCGGTTGAAGCAGCTGATTTTCTCTCGTTTTCAAGTCACAATAATATGTTCCATATTCTCTGTATTTTACACTCAGAAACAAAAAGTCAGGTCTTTGTAATGATATGTTCAGAAAAGGTTTTACTTGAGAATTAATAATACTAATTCAAGCAGAAATGAAATGGTGATTGTCTTGAACTGAGTTATAAAACATATTGTTTCTGTCGAAAATATACGTTAAATTTCCATATGCCACACCAAGTTATGTAAGTATATCAACTTGAAAATCTTGGTACGTGTTCATCAACATCAATACCGAATTTAGAAAATATACGTACGTAAAAAAGTGACAACGATGTAGATATTTGGGGTGCAACTGTCTCTCCGTGCTCTATAAATGTATGTCTGCCAAAAATTACCAAAAAAAAATAGATATTCAATCAGATGAGCATGAATAATAAACATCTCCATTGAATATATTCCAATCGTTCTCTATAGCAAAAACTATTTTTATCAATATCCCATAGTCCTTGTACAAATTTGAATGAGTTTTCAGTTCCTTCCATATGCTTAACTGATATGCAATATTGGTTGTACAGTTTATGTTGTCGAGAAATTCAATATAATCTTTCAAAAAGCCTTCTTTTGATTCTTTGGAAATCATTGTGTGTGAGTAATTCAATTTCAATACAGATGAATTCATTTATAAACATGAATACGGTAATATTCTTCACAAGACTTTTGTGTGCATAACCTTCCACAACCTGACAAATAATCAAAGCTGAATTATAATAAAGGGCTATTTAAAAGGTTCACCCCGAAAAGTTACTGCGAAATATATACCACTTAAGAGTATAATGAGTCAGTTACTTGACGTATTGATTCAGAATAGAATAGGAATATACACCAAAAAAATAGTAAGAAACATTGAATTTGTTGTGATGCCCCTCAGAAACGCTAAATGAAAAATTGCCCACATTCGAACAAGACTTTTTATGGCTGTGTATTAATCAGATCGCTTTGTCATTCATCAATCATCAAGCTGACAGCAAACTACGTAAATTTCAAAAATCTTCAGCACTTTATTAAGAAACCATTTGCAAATACTAATTCAATTCATAAGCGTATATTCAACGTATAGGAACCACAGATTTTCAACTAATAAAATAATACTATTCTAATCAGATAAAAGCAATTTACTGAGTATGAAATGAAAATTATGTTGCACTTTCAATTACTTATTATATTATATTATATTATATTATATTATATTATATTATATTATATTATATTATATTATATTATATTATATTATATTATATTATATTATATTATATTATATTATATTATATTATATTATATTATATTATATTATATGATATTATATTATATTATATTATATTATATTATATTATATTATATTATATTATATTATATTATATTATATTATATTATATTATATTATATTATATTATATTATATTATATTATATTATATTATATTATATTATATTATATTATATTATATTATATTATATTATATTATATTATATTATATTATATTATATTATATTATATTATATTATATTGTATTATATTATATTATATTATATTATATTATATTATATTATATTATATTATATTGTCCGAGAATATTGTTATTGACTTATGTATGAGGTTGGATTCTTCCAATCTCTCCGCACACAATTCAGTTGCGTAAATTTCTGCTTGAAATACAGTCGCATAGGTTCCCATGTAGGTTGATATCTCTGTCCTGGGTCTGCGACTGAAAACACCTGCACCAGAACAGGAAGGTGTTTTCGATCCATCTGTGAACCAACAAATATGTGCTCTTAATATCTTCTTCTCTCGGAGGATCGAATCCTCTCTACTCAGTAACAGTACTTTATAAGGCAGTTCGTAGTTGACAGCATAAAGTCAGAGTTCATTTCAAGACTGAAGTGACTTCCAGTGTCTGTTGCACTCTGCATTAAATTGATTTGTGCAATTGGCAATGTGCACAAGTCTATATGCAGTCCATCTAGCCTCTCTCTCCAGAAAAATGTGGAGAGAAGGTAGATCTAGAAGGATTTCCATGGCCACTGACGGCCATGGAGAGCTAACCTCAATGTAACAGTAAGCCTTTCTTCAATGCTGATGGCTACCCTTTCTGGTGCGATCTTTCTGTAGCAAAGATCGAACAATTGTCCCGACTTCATGGACATTCGGTAACAGGTAAAAAACTTGTCTGACATTTTTCTATGAAACAGAAAACATTTTTTCCTGGTTCCTCTTTCCGTGGTACGAGTGCACGTCGTACCTTCTTGGGTGGTGTCTTTCAGCAGGAGCGCCTTCTGCTTCCAAAGCGCATGGTTACCACCATTTGATGGTGAAATATCGCTGCAGCAGTAGACTTCATAGGGATTGTTTTGAAGGCGCGAACAAGTAATATTATTCCCCCAATCAGAAACCCGGACTGGCAGGAAATCGTTCGGGAATCGCGAACACTGCGAGGTACCCACTGTAGCGATTTTTACCCAGCAATTGCCATTAGGAAACCGCGCTGGAAAAAGCCGCTCGGATATCGCAAAGTATGTCACCGGCCTTAGACGCTTTCGAAAAATCGAAAGATCCCATTCGAAACAGCCAGTTGTTCACTTTTTTGCATAATAATCACATGTAGCAACTAGGAAAGTATTAGGTATCTCTACAAATAGCCAGTGACATAACAATTAGGAATAAGGGTACAATAATGTATCACTCACTCATTGACCCTCATTAGCCAAGTAAATGGTTCATCCAGATGTATATATAACCTGGAATGCTCTCTCTAACCTCAATGTTCGTTCAAAAAAACAAGATTCATCACCCAATCACCTTTCGAATCCCGATGAAATAAACAACTATTTTGCCTAATTCGTACAAAATGTTTCTAATAATTGTGATGAAAATATTGAATGTTAGAGCAATAATTATTTAATCAGGCAAGATAACTTTTCTCATTTCGATTCGCTACTAAAGAAGCTATTCATGAAATCATGAATGATATTAAAAGTCAAGCTTCAGGGGTCGATAAATATTTCATTCAGAATATTGAAACTTTGTAGCCCGTTTATAGATAAATATATCACATATATCGTCAATTGTTGTTCTGAACGTTCATATTTTCCAGACCTGTGGAAAATTGCCGTTGGAAAAAACATTCCCAAGAAAATGATCCAGTTAGTTATTCTGATCTCAGAATTATCAGTGTACTCCCAACCATGGGTGAAATTTTTGAAAAAGTTATTTATTCACAAATCAATTAATATTTCAATAGCAATGATCTGTTATCACCATCGCAATGTGATTTTAGACAGGGTTTTAGTACAGCTACAGATCTTGCTACTGTTACACACGACATTGTTGAGGGATTTTATAATGGAATGATTAGCATTCTGGTTCTATTAGATTTCTCGAAATCATATATTATGGTTTTGATAGTGCTCCCTTATTTCTCATCTGGTCATCACTTCTTACCTCTTGATATTCTATTAGGGGTACCGCAGGATTCCATTTTGAGACCTTTATTGTTCATCATTAATACTAGTGACATTATCTCGTCCATCAAGAAATGTAAAATACAGGCGTATGCTGACGACATACACATGCACTTTAAAATCGATGAGTATGCTGAGGCACAAAACCTCTCCAATACTGATCTTGATTTGATCAATGGGCTATCAAGTGAACATGATTTAAAAGTCAATCCTAATGAAACGATGATGATGCATTTTAGATCGCAGAAGAATAGTTAATTTGTAGAAAACAGTTTCCATTTAGAACTAGGTCATACTATTCTGACTCCTGTCAATACAGCTGAAAACTTAGGGGTGATGCTTGACATTGATCTTATATTCACTAGTCATGTTGAAAATTTGATTAAAGAAGCTTTTATGCTATACTGTAATTGTTTTATTTTGAGCCAACCTCTATAAAAAAAAATGATTTGTGATAGTTTGGTGCTGAGCCATTTCAACTACTGTGACTTTATATATGGCCCATACTTATATGATTCAGATGGAAAAAAAAAACAAAAAGTATAAAATTCTTGTTGTATGGACTTCGTAAGTATGATTCAATTTCTGAAGACTTTAAAAACTCTCGTTGCTCAGTATAATTCATCATTTGGGTTGTTTTGTTCATGAATTGATTACCCTTCCCCATTCTCCCCTTTTAATACAAAAACTAGTTCTGCATGAATATATTCACTCAAGAAACATTAGACATGAAAACATATTAACTATGCCACAACATCGCACTGCATAGTTTCAGAGATCATTTCTTTTTGGTGCTGTAAAACTCTATAATTCATTGCCCGAGCAATTGAAGGGATTCAATATCAGGAAATTCAAATACAAATATAAAAATTATATCTATGATAGTCAGTAATGTCAACTTTTGCTCATTGGATAATTTAATAAGCAACAGATCAATTAAATTTAATTATTTATCAACTCTCTTCAGAGGGTAATCACAAATATTATGTTTATTTATGTTTCTTATTTCGTGGTACTACCAATGTTAATTGTCTTTTTGTTTCTGTATATTCGCGTGCATTATGGAGTGTTGCTTGTTGGTTGAGTTAGAGTAGCTTTGAGCTAGACTTCGCCAATGAGTACCAGAATCTGTTAAAAAAAATCTGTTTAAAATCTGTTTTCCGTTAATCAGCTGTCGCCCCCATACGAACGACAACTCTCAGAAGTTGAGAAACTTATGCGAGCTACGGACTAACGAGGTCTTACCTTTTAACGTGTGATTCCTAACAGGGTTAGGGTCGAGAAAAATATCTGGTCGAGGCGGGAATCGTACCCACGGTCTTCCGATCGTGAGTCGGGCGCACTACCTTCGCGGCCAATTATCTCCTGTAACTTATTTTCATTTTCAAATGTATCTTAGTATTGTTTTTTTTTGTAATATCAATGAGGCCAATTTATTATTATTATTTGTAAATGCTGAAACTTGTCTGAAATTAGGATATTAGTATAATGAAACATAAAAATTATCTTTCCACTAGACGAATTGGCTAACTAACCAACTTCGTCCAACTATCGTTTTCCATCAAAACAAAATGCTGACTAAAAAATTACCAAAGTTTTTGTGGCAGATCCTAAGAGTCATCCCTCGGCTTTTTAGATTCTCCTATCGGATTAACTTGACAGGATGTATTTTATTGTTCTTGATCGAACAGTTTTATATACTACCAGAGAGTGTTTTATATGGGAAAATCACAAAAAGCTGACGGCATCATTCAATAAATCAGTCTTACCGGGAATATGTTCAACTCGTGATGAAAAACCGAAAACATTATTTCTCCAGTTGTTTATTCGATTTCCATCGGTTGTCGATTCAACGCGAATGAATCTAATGGCACTAAAATAAATAGCTTTGCTAATACTTGAAGTGTGAAATGCAGTAAAGGAATATCTATTTCCTTTGAAAAACATAGTTTTATCTCCTGGGTCCCATGTGTGAACATACAGAGTTTCAAGAAAAGATTGAAAATCAAATTTAAAGTAAATTTGGATTGATTGACAATCTTGATAACCACATATACATCTGTTCGATTGCGTTTATAGATTTCTGTATTATGATTACGATTATACTTGTAGACACTCCCTTTCTCACGGTAGGGTTGAAAAACAGCTCAGGCTGAACCCCCGCCAATTTATCATTTTTTGAAATAGTTGGGGAGAGCTGGCATGAAAGGGACAAGTGTTGAAAGGGACAGTTGCTTAAACTTTTAATCTACTAACAAAATAAACTTTTGCTACTAACCGATATATGTCTCCACGAAACCTCGTGGATTATTGTATTATATGCTATTTGACTGAAGGCTTGGTAAGTTTTTCATAAATTTTTAAATTTCTTATCTTTGTTCCGTTGAAAAGGACATACATTAATGCATTGAAAGGGACATGTCCCTTTCAATACTGTGTCTTTATTTATATTGTTTTTCTGCTTACTGAAGTAGCTTTATTCAATTACAGAGTCCAAATATTGTGTCATATGGATGCTAAACCCAAAAAGAGGATAAGACAATCCAAAGAAACTATACAGAAGGCTATAGACATGGTGTTAGATGGTAGAATATCTATTAGATCAGCAGCATCTGAATGTGATATAGCTAAATCAATGCTAGCTCGACTAGTGGCACAGACAAAAGCGTGTACTCCTGAAAATAAATTTGTTTATGAGCCACAGATTGGGAACAGAAGAGTATTTTCACTTGAAGAAGAGTTAAGCTTAAGCCAATATTTAAAAATATCCTCAAAAATGGCACATGGTCTCATTCATTCACAAACTCGAGAACTTGCGTACCCATACGCTGAGAAAGTAAATAAGGAGATGCCAAAAAATTGGAGATCTGACAAAAAAGCAGGAGTAGATTTGATGAAACTGTTTATGAAGAGACATCCCGAGCTGTCTCTGCGCCGCCCGGAGAAAACAAGCTTGTCGCGGGCTACTGCTTTTAATCCAACAACAGTGAACACATTTTTCCAAAATATGGAAAAAGTGTTAAAAAAGTACTCATTTACAGGAGACAAAATTTATAATGCCGACGAAACAGGCTTAACCACTGTTACTGAGCTTCCTTCCATCATCGCTGAACGTGGAGCCAAGCAAGTCGGTCAGGTTACCTCTGCCGAACGGGGACAGCTTGTAACAATGTTGGCATTTGTTTCGGCTTCGAATAACCAGGTTCCTCCGGTATTCATATTTCCTAGGGTTCGGTTTAAGGACTTTATGCTGGAAGATTGCCCTACCGGAAGCCTAGGCTTATGTCACAAAAGTGGATGGATTACTTCTGATAACTTTTATTTGGCATTTAAACATTTTGTGGAAAAAGTACGTCCATCTAAAGAAAACCCGGTGTTAATTGGCAATCACGAGAGTCACATTAATATTGATGTCATGTATCATGCCCGTGAAAATGGCGTCATAATATTAACATTTCCGGCACACTGCAGTCATAGGCTGCAGCCCTTAGACATCTCGGTATTCGGGCCATTCAAAAATTATTTTGAAGTTGCCCAAAATGATTGGATGGTATCAAATCCGGATAAAACCATATCAATCTATCATTTACCAAAATTAGTCAATTCCGCTTTTATCAGTGCTTTTACACCCAAGAATATTTGCTCCAGATTTTCAAAGGCTGGTATTTATCCGTTTGATAAAAATATATTTGCGGAACAAGATTTCCTATACTCATTTGTAACAGACCACGAAGATCCAAATAAACAAGATGGACCAGAACGGCCCAATCTAGAAGGTGTACCCTCTGCTGAACCGCGTCCGTCCTGCTCCACTGACCCATCTATAATTATATCACCTGCTTCTGTAAAACCATTTTCAAAGGCACCTCCGAGACAACTCAATCAAAGAGGAAGAAAAAGAGGAACTAGTCGCATAATCACTGCCACACCAGAGAAAAATGAAATAGAGGAAGCCTGTGCATTAAAAAAAATTAAACTAAACAAGATCAACACGGATGATAAAAAAAACAATAAAAAGGAAAGTGTTGCAAAGTAGTAGCAGTGAAAGTAGCAACGAAGAGGATGTTGTCTATGCCGAAAGTGACAATTCTTTGGATTGGGAGGTTGAGGAAGAAACGAGGTTCGCCGAAAATGATTTCTTCAATGTGGATGATTTTATCGTCGTTAAATTTGCGAAAAAGAAAATAATCAGACATTTTATTGGGCAAATAAATGAAGTCATGGAAGATGGCGAAGTCAGTGTTAAGGTTTAAAAAAAGTTAGTGACAGTTCCTACCACTTTGTTTTTCCTAAGATTGATGACGTGGCTGATGTCATAAAAGAGGATATAGTACTCAAACTACTTCCACCTCTTGATAATGCCAGGATTACAAGAGTGAAAGCTTTTTTTTTTTCATTTAATATTGATTTATCACACCTACTTTAAATGTTTTTGTATGTGAACCTTTCAGCCCCAAATGTGCCTCTTTCAATCCAGTGAGATGTGTTGAAAGGGACAAATACAGTGGTTCATATTTTTCTAATTTTTTTAATAACAACTAATTTTTTTATGTTTTTTATACTCAAAATCATTTTCCAAATGTTATACCAATTATAATATCAGGTTCAATAAATGTGAAATTTATTGATATTGCTTATATACATATTTGCCCTAAAAATGTCCCTTTCATGCCACCTCTCCCCTATCTTACTGTCAATGCTATTGTATACAATTCTATTGTATATTATGATGAATAAAGTCGATTTATTATTATTATAATACTTGACAGTCAACGATTGGAAAGTTCCACTTTGGGTTTCCTATATAATTTTTTTGTAAGAATGCTGTTGAGCACGCACAATAATGCAAAAAGTACTTTAGTTTTCAGAAGTATCATTCATTACAACCAACATTGTCGTAACTCGTTTTTTTCGCTGTGAGAAGCCATAAACATCACTTGTCCGTCAACTGAAACTGGAAAAACCAAGAAAATGCTTCATAACTTACAGAATTTCAATAACAACAACATTCTATCAGGTTTGCAATGTTTTTTGAACTAGAAGAGTACGTAGATCTGCATTACATTTTACGAAATATTCAGGAAAACAAAAATCGATTTTTTTGAACCAGAGGTATTTCTCTAACGACTGTTTCAATTTGTCATTATATCAGAAAATCTTCTTTATATTTCCATTTGGGTTCATGTAGTTTATTATAATGGAAAAGTTTCTTTTCAATATTGATAGGAAAGTTTCTGATATCAATTTTGATGTTTGAAGTATAGTAACCTGAAAGAACCATTATTATAATAAAATAATCAATATAATGCAAAAAAAAATTAAAAATTCTGAAAGCCAAAAATCTTCTGAATTTCCAACATAGTACCTACTCAGAACTGTGAATTCTAGGGATATTAAATTCCAACCAAATAGATTAACACACTTATACGTTAAAATGTGGTTGAAAAAAGTTGATACAATGAATACAATATATGAATATGGTGAAATGATCTTTTGGAAAGCTTCTGGTTGTTCCAAGATAATTCATGCAATCTAAGTGGTCAATCTGAATTATCCTAGTAACAAAATCTCGGAATGGAAATAATTTCATTGTGATACTTGTTGCTTGATTGCAATTTGCAGGTGTACTCCTTCCTGTAGATAATAGTTTTGAAGAAAAATCATACAATATGAGACTGACGTATATATTGATATTGAGTCAAAATTAAGGATCTCTGAAAACTGAAAAGGTTGCTGAAAACTTATACTAGCTTATACAGAGAGAACATTCTCTATGAAAGATTTTTTTACACCAGAGTTGAAGTGGAATGTGGAAAAACTGTACTTTCATTACTATGTATTCAAAGAAAATACTCATTATATTATTCGTGACAGAATTGTTTCAGGTATCAATGACAATAATTCACAGCAAAACTCTTGGAGGAGAAAGACACAAATTTAGATAAAACTATTGAATCTGTCGAAACACCAAGAAATTGAAAAAATAGTTAGAAAAACATTTGTCAATTTAGTAACTCACGTAATTCTAGGTTTGATGATATATATTGTGACAGTAACAATGAGAAAGAGCATTCATTCAAATAACTTCGTTGAATGTGATGTCAGAAACAAAGTGCACTAATTCAATTCTTACAATGTTTCGGCTTCGATTTTCCAAGAGAAATGAGGTCATTTTGATGATGAGTTTTCATAGAACTTTGTTCGAGAATATGTTTCCGTTTTTTATGTTGTTTGTGAATATTTAAGGACGAAACTGCAAAAATCTACTCAAGAAACGATATTTAGGTGATTCGATATTAGGTGATATCGAAAAATATACAGCAAATACAATTTTTTTGCATAAATGATACCTACTCGATAAGTGAGCAAACACTTGTTTCGAAATACAATCACCTTACTTAACTACATTAAAAAATATATTGAATCCAATATAAGAACATTACGAAAAAAGCATATATTGAACAAAAGAGGTACCAGAACAGTACCTCGAGGCACATCACATTCAGTAGTTTCTTCCTGACTGAGGACATCGTCCACCTTTACGATTTGCCGTATATTTGTGATAAATATACGGCAAATCGTATAATTTCATTTTTTCATTCCTAATACCAATGTATTCTTATGTTTGCAGAAGTAGGACGTGACTCAAAGTGTCGAAAGCTTTTGATAGGTCTATAAAAATACATAGACAGGACTTGTTTTCATTCAAAGCATTATTTAGTTTCGTGGTTAGGGCCAGAATTTCATCTTCTGTTGGTATTTTCTTCTTCAATACCAATCTGCTTGTCAGATAATTTTTTTAAAGAAAAGAACTTTAAAGGTTCAAGGCAGTTTCGAATATACCTACACAGTAGGTTGAATGGACTGACGCCTATCAGAAAACAACTACTCCCCTGGCTGATACCACGAAGGGCGTTGGATTATATCCTACAGGCGTCAGTGCAGGAATCTTCACAGAAAATTTCCTGCATATGCAATACAACCTTAAATTTTGGAACGGGCACACTTGCAAACTGGTTTCGGGCTCATTAGTCACTCATCAGTGCGAGATAGTGGCCATCATCGACCTAACGTTAATGATATTCTATAATTGAAAATCGGAATTCTTTCATAGTATTTCATTCCTCTTCTTAAGTTGGAGCGAACAACAAAATGTCACTCCATCTAGTGAACGAGGTACTAACCAACTGCATATCCGTAATTTGCCCGATTCCTCCAAATAAGGAAGGAAAACTTTCTTATTAGTCAATGGGCTATGCTTGAAGAGTAGCAGTAAATAATTATAAAGAAATGAACTTTAAACGTTCAAGCTTGAACGTTTACTGCTAGTCTTCAAAGCATAGCTCATTGACTAATAAAAAAGATAAAATTTTATATTTTTCAATATACGTAGTCAACCTGTTCTTTATTAATTTCTCGAAAAATTTTGATAAGTGCGTTAATGATGATATGAGTTTGTAATTATCTAATTTTGAATGTTCACCACTTCCGTGTCGAATCATTCTTTATTATGATAACTTCACAGTGCTCAACTCTCACATAGTACGTAAAATCATTGATTATTTGAGGAAGCACAAGGAGAAACTATAGATCAGTTAATAAACCCCCATATGGAACCATGTGCAAATGCATATTATATAACTCAATCCCAAGAATTCCGGGAAATCTGGGTTGTTATGCGAACATAAAAACTGAGAAAAGTGGAAATTTTCGCCTGTTACGACAGTTCTACTGCGAACATAAGAGAATCTCATTTACTGAAATGCACTGAAATGGTGCACCAGTCGACTGGTTTTAGTTTTGATTTTCATGAGCCTGTTTACTGGAAATGATATTCAAAATGGCGTTGGGAGATCTGAAAAATTAGGCTCTGAAATGAATATATATCGATAGTTTTCTGAAGATATTAGGAACCCCCACAGAGAAAGCAGTTGGACTGGGCAAGTACTATCGAAAAAAGAATGAGTGTTGAAAATTGCTGAACCTTTTCACCGGAAGACAGAATGTTCGAAGTTATGGGCTTGTTTCATGATATATAGTTTATAATTCACTTGATAGAAATTTTAAATTGAAAAACAGTGTACTTTGTTTCATCTCTCTAAGTACCGTAGTTTTCCTGTAATTAATTATTAAAAATCGAATGTGGTAGGGTGGTGAGGTCACGCCCCTATTTCCGCTTCTTGTTCGATTGGCCAATAGGAACAATAGAAATAATCAACATTGCCAAATCATAAAATTCACGAAGCCTATAATCATCAATTAAATTATGGAAGTGTATAAGAACCCGTTAACGTTTCAATTAATGAAAAATTCTCCACATGGAATAAAATGTACACGAAAAATCATGTTTGCAAATAAGTTCTATATCTAAAATCAGTACACAAAGTCGATAAATCACAAAATATTCACCTAAACTATGATTTTATGCATTATTTAATAATATACAGTTATGATAATCAAAAAATATAGCAAACTGGATTGAAGAATCATTTCGAATATTCAATTTATTCTACAATCCTCAATCTGTACAACTGCAATTTATCATAAAAAAAAACGATTTCTACATACATACCTCTTTCTAATATAACTACTAAATTCAAGCGTTATAGGCTCGCTTGGGTCATCTGTTGAATCTTCCAAAACTTGAGAGGAAGGTTGAATGAGGTCAAGTATAGACAGAATTGATTGTATTCGAACTGATCCAACAAAATCTTTTGAGTTAATAATACCATTAATCATATGATAAAATTCAATTGATTTTGTTTCATACTCTCAATGACAGGATTAACCCTAGATAATACTTTCTGTGGAGAATACTTGAAGTTGAAATAAGAAACTCTGTCATCAAATTCAACATTTTCGTTCCCCTTTCATTTATAGTCAATTTTCAAATGATTTCTATAAAGTCTTGGAAGAGTAGAAGGATTGAAGTTCTTTCTTTTCAATACTTTCACCCATTTTTTTTTCTCATCATTTTATCCTTTGGGTACCTAAACTCATTAAATGAAATAACTCACTTATAAACCAATGCGCTTTTTGTTTTCTTGTGCCTTTCCGCACAATTAAAATCAGCACAAGAATGCACCATATCAATATTCAAATATATTTCTAAAACACTTTCAAAACATACACAAACTAAAAACGAATTGTTCCTACGCGAGCTGTCAGCTAAGCAAAAGTTGAAACTCAATGTTGCAAAACCAAGCAGAATGGATCCGATATGACATACATTTTCAATGCTGAATAAACCATTTCATTCATTTTCCTGAGAAAATGAACGATCAATTAAAATTTTCTGTGATTATTCATTATTTTTTTAAGAATAAAGCCAGCAAACAAATAAATATACAATAATAAGATCGCTCGAATCCACGAATTAAGCATAAAAATGAACAATAATATTTGCCTTCATAACTGATATAGTACAAGTTATATCTAAATATAATTCTAAAAAGAATTGAACGAGCTGTAATAAAATAAATCAATTATGCATTCATGCCACCCACCGAAAATTAAGAAATTCAACGTTACTGGTATATTTGCCATATTGTCAGCCAGCGCCCTCTGTAGTGTATGCGACAATGTGCTTTTTCTAATATCAATGGTTTCCACAAACTTCGTATTTTTGTTAAAATAATTTCAAAACGAATGTTGATCCTAGTAGGTATATATTAGGTGGTATATTTAGTAGGTCCCTTTTATTTATATGACATTCATATGAGTTCGAAATTTTGCACATTGAAAATTAAGGTTTGAAACTGAATTATTTGGAAGCAATGGAAATTATTAAACTTAAAACTTCAAACATTTTAATGAATGACCAACTGGATTTGAATAGAATAGATCACCATTATTGAACTTGTTTTCTTAAAAACCCAGAAAGAATTATTATTGATGCAGATGTGAAGCAATATGCTTCAGGTGATCATTATTGAACAGGTAGAGGTTCAGGTAATTTTTTGGAGGTAGTCTGAATTATGGTTACCTGTGATATATTTTTCAAATAAAGTTAGTGGAGATTAAATGGTGAGGTGTAGTTTTTGAAACCCCAATAACGCTATATAATATTCACTGTTGATGATATATCTCTTCTCAAAATAGTCGATGGAATATTACACTACACAGATGTCAAAATACCGAGCCCTTCGGTCGCTTTGGACGAGGTTCACCAGTTGCTCTTCACTCAGATGACGATCGTTTTGATTCCGGTGTGAAGTAATGGATCCATATTTCGTCCATTGTCAGATATCGACGCAATAATTCCGAATTGTTATATCGAACATGGCCAAACACTGCTCAGAATCATCAAGATTTTCTTGTTTCTGGTCAACAGTGAACTCGCGCGGCACCCACTTTGAACAGAGCTTTTTTATAGTCAAATGCTCATGCAATATAAAGTCAATACGTTCTTTGGTCAGCTAACTCACGCAACTTTCCTTTTCGATAATTCAAAACGATTCTGTGGATTTTTTTTTTGTTTCCTGGTGTTACTGCCTCATTTGGACGTCCACTACATTCTGCATCATCGGTGTATCTACGACCACGTCAGCAAATCAACGTTTAATTGTTATTTCTGATGGACCGTAGTCCTTATAACACTTTTCAAGCCATTGCTTCGCTTGAAGGGCATTTTTTTTCCATCAAGAAGCATGAGTGGAATACGGGAATTTCGTCATAACTTCTTTATTTCTAAACATTTTAACACAACATTTTGATCACCTTCAAAGTATTTGCCATTGACCACAACGCACTTCTCCAAACGATTCTTCCATTGTTCAAAACGGTTTTTAAATTCACTCATTGGGATGTCCTTTAAGCCTTCCAGCGATTTTTGTTTCACCTCGTCCACAGTGGCAATACGCTTTCCTTTCATATTTTTTTGAGTCTGGGAAACAAAAAGAAGTGACAAGTGGCCGGGTCGGTGAGTATGTAGGATGGACAATCGTTTTTAGTCAAAAATTGCTTCACGGAAAAGGTGGTGTGGCCGGCGCGTTGTCATGATGGAAGAACCAGTCGCCTGTGCGCCAAAGATCTGCCCTTTTCTTCCGGATACTCTCCTTCAATCTTTTCAACTGTTGACTTCTGGTCAACAGTTTGACCAGGGGAAACGAACTCCGCTTGCACAACACCTCTGCAATCGAAGAAACAAATGAGCATTTTCTTGATGTTTGACTTCACTTGGCGAGGTTTTTTGGGACGAAGAGAGCCAGCTGTCTTCCACTGGCTTGATTGCTGCTTCGTTTCGGGGTCGTATCCATAGCACCACGATTCATCACCAGTAATTACCTTGGAAAAACATTCAAAGTCCTCTTCGAGCTGAATTTCAAGTTCAAAACATGCCTGAAGTCGACGCTCCCTTTGCTCGTCTGTGGAAGGCGCGGGACGAATTTGGCTGCAACTCTTCTCATGTGCAAATATTTGGATGAAATCCTCTTAATTGAACTCCATGACATTTTCAATATCTCATAGACTTGATCAATGGTTCGGCGACGATCTTCACGAACGAGGACATTGATTTTGTTGACGTTTTAATCAGTTCTTGACATTGAGGGGCGTCCTGAACGAAATTGGTTTTCAATAAACGTTTCTCCATTTTTAAAACGTGAACACCAATCGTAAACTCTGGTTTTACTTAAGGCAGCATCCCCATAAGCAATCTTAAGAATTACAACAATCTGCCATTACGGACATGTCACAGTATACTTACATACAGTAATCCCCCTTAGCGTCGGTCCTTTGATGTTGGTGTCGAGGAGTTTCAGTTTTTACAATGCTGACGTATTTGACACTAATGACATTTGTCCCTACTACAATATCAACCAACGCGTCCAAACACTGCTCAACATAACAACTATTCATATAAACTGCTCAAAAAAATACAGTCGATGAAAACCATGTTGGGCACCTGAGAAAATTGTACAAGTAATAATTTTACATTTGTGTGATATTCAAGTAACTCAGATCATTTGGACAATGATAAACTATGTTTCAAGTAGATTTTAAAAATTCATGGGATCGGCAGATGTTCATATTCGAATGTGACATAATATATTTTCATTTCAACAGGAAGAAAAGACAAGATGAAGAACGAGTTTTGTTATTCATGAACCATGGTACGAATCGATACGAAATTTCTTTGTAGGTAGTGATTTTTGGGGCCAAATATAGCATAATAATTTATTGATTTGAGAATTCAAGATGGCGGATGAGTTTGCCGATCCGATTATATTAAGGGCCAATTATTAAAAATATTCCTAATCGAATTCATCACTCAAGAATTAAAAATCTGTAGAGCCAATTTTTTGAATTATGTAGTACTATTCAGGACTTGAAGAAGTAAACAAGTAATTGTGTATTGTTCAACAAACAAAATTTTTCAGTAGGTTGGGTAAAACCCATGAAATTTGACAACTATGGAAGGGTTGCGAGCCTGTCTTGAACTCGTCGTGTAGAAAATTCAAACCAAAAATCATCCAAAATGGGCTTACTATATATAGTATACAGTGTACATGTGGTCAAACAATATGTTTTCCCATTTTCCTCTCTCCACCACAACGTAATTCCCGTTTTTTTGGGTCACCCCTCGTATCCTGAAATTTCAACAGCTTTCTTTTGGAGACTAGTACTAACTGATGAAGCAGTGAATGCGATAAGACTAGGCACGAGACTTTTAAGCCCATGCAGTACGTCACTGAAACGCAACTTTTCAGATCGACCTATTTTGGTTGTGAAGAGAAAACAAGACTCGAGGGTGGTTTGACGAGGAAGGACAGTGGAAAGTATGATGTGAACTAACTACCTGAAGACACTCTTATTGTCATCCTATATTTTCCTTTTTGTTTGTTGTTGTGACCGAAGTGCACCTGTGATGGATCTCTGTATAAACGAAAGTGGCAGTATTCCTGGGACATCATTAGTGTAGTATTGATCTTAGAGGCAGTAAATTGAGACCAGTTCAAATTGAATTTGAAGGTGGTATTTCAATTGAGATTTCAAGGATTTCACTTGATCAAAAGTCAATCACGTATGAAAGTATTCGGGTTTCTGTTTGATTTAACGGTATGACAGATTGTCAATGTAATATATTCTCATTAAATCTGATTTCTATAATATATATTATATATCTTGGTGCATTATGTATATATTGTGTTAAAAATGAAAACAACAATAAAAATTAATTGGCGCTCCGGGGCGAGTTCATTGATTCCAGTGGCGCATTTGCTTTTTCAGCTGCAGGAAATCTCGGAGAAACCTGCAGCACCTCATCATCTGAAGATCTTGATTTGCCAATGTCATTTCTCTCATAAAACAAAATGTAGGGTGTCTCCAGAAGCTCCAATAGATTCAGTACATCGCCAGAACACTTCGTGACACGACTATCGTCAAACTTATACCAGCCCGTTTCGTCTTTGACCAAGTCGTAATAATGACCAAATTCAACGTCACAATCACAGTGAACAATGTCTGCATGAATACTATAACGGTGGTCTGCTAGATTGAAATGTTCATCTATTTCGAACCTTCGAAAGAGTTTATTGATTCCGTCAGAGGTTGAGTCTTATTTGAAGATCATCGGTGTTATTATTAGATTGACTGGTGCCTCAGCTACACTTGTTTTCTTATAACAGTCAGTTAGTTTGGCGCATGTTTGGCAATACAGTATATTCCATTTTCAGATGATTTAACAATAACCTTCGCACGGACTGGTTATTAGTCATATTAGGAAACGCTAGATGAAGTTTCAGAAATTCACATAAGTTTTCGCTACCATTTGAACATTTACTACAAAGTAAACGAGTGAGAATTACTCCAGCAAAAGATTTACAAACACAAGACGAGATGGACTGTACGGAATCATTCAATCCAGAGCGGTCAGGAGTATTGATTTTGATATTGTTTTGCTCACGAAGAGTATTCAACATGAACCGCAAGAATTCGGAACAATCCTCTTGTTGTCCTACCGAGTATCTAGTTGACTTCAAAGACTTCAGGAAATCGGTTGGAGGGAAAGATGACACATTCTTACGAAACTGCAGCTGCATGAACAGCTGTTTGAGTTTGATGAATGAGTAGGAAATATTTCCGTTCTCGTTCATCATTAAAACCACGTTCTTGAAATTCTTCGTCATGATCAATATTTGTAAAGTACTATTCATGTGTCAAGTGTTTCTTCTCACAATTTTCAGGACAACTCTCTACTGATTCGTAAGGAAGAACATGTTTCACAGAATCTCCATAAGAACCATTTCTCAAGCTGCGATCGATCCTTCCTTGGTTATCGTCTTCAAAAAATTATAAATGATAATCGAATAAAAGTTGACGGCAACGTTATATCTCACAAAGTGCTAATCGGGATCAGTTAATGTTTGAAAAATTCGAAGGCTCTAATTTACTAATGATGACTTCAACAAAAACACGAAGTATTTCAGCAGTATTTCACCAGATTGAATAATGAGTGACACCGAAAAAAAAGTGTTCAAAATTATTTAAATAATTAAAGGCTTGTACCTGAGATCGTTGAAAAAATTAGTTCAAATCTAAACTCCTCATAGGTAATGGAAATCCCAATTTCTACCATCGAAAATTAAACAGCAATCACATTCAAAGCTTTTCACAATATCTTTTGTCATTCTGAGAGCTGATCCATTCTTTATGAATGAATCTCCAGAAGTCGAAGGGTGAATTTTATTCAACACGCGATCCGGAACAAAACCCGTAAATTCCAGTGAAAAGAAAGCTTTTACGTTTTTTCGCATAATAGGGAAGGAAACCGACGAAGTGGGGGATTGCGATATTCGTTCAGAACGTTAAATTTGCAGTACAGGAAATGTGTTTCTGATAAATCCTCTTAAACTTTCAGGCGAGCAAGTTAAAAACTGAATTTGGTGAAGTTATTCATTTCACTTGTTATTCACCGCAGAAGCTCATTTTGAAGCATATTTTTGTGTAGTGTGACAAAATCTTGGAATGTTCGATCTTAGAACTCCGTCTCTAAAAAGGAGTTTTCAGGTTTGAAATGTAGGGAGGAAATATTCGGATGAGTAGTAGATCAAAGTAACTACATAGTTTTACATAAACGCAACACTTGTTTCGGTATACAAAACCTTCTTCGAGCATGTCCATAATGTGTCAGAGAAACTGAAGAAGCTATCTTAAGAGAGGCCTTACAAGTTTTTTGATCATTTGGTATTACAAACTAATTATACGAACAATATAGACAGGCTTGAAGAAGCAATTGTATGGCGAAACACGTGTTGTGTTTTTGTAGAACTGTGTAGTGAACATTTCACAATGAAGCGTTTCTTGAGAAATTAATATGAATCAGTCAATAGGTTTATCAATGAAATACAGTGTCTAAAAGCCAAATGAAGTAAATTCATTATTTCGGTTACTGTACATATTTGAAAAAATCTCGAAATACGTCAGAAGTAAACTATAATTTGACATTCTTCAACGTAAAAATGCCATCCCTACCTTCAACCCTTTCGAAGTACAACTCCCAATTTTTTAAATAGGAAGTATAGGTTTGTGATATATCGTTGTAAAGGTCTCTTCATTCTCTATTCAAAAATGTTATCACTTCCAAGTTTATTGCAATAATTGGGATAAATTAAATTAAAATCTTGTAGTTACCGAAATTCGATAAAATACACACAAAAACTAAAATGTAATGCAAAACATAATGAAATGTAAAATACGAAAAAGAACTATGGATGTTAACGAAGTTCACCGCGAACGTCTTGGCAACATTTTAATCTCAAATAAAACTGTCTTATAATATCATTTAACATATCTAGCTTGACCAACCTCATCGCAAGCATTATTCGTTCTTTTAAGTCATTCAGATCTGAAGGTTCAGTTCTGTACACATTGCTCTTTACATATCCCCATAAAAATAAATCTAATGATGAAAGATCAGGTGATGGCGCTGGCCATTCAATCGAGTCTCGCCTCCCTATCCATCGATTGGTAAATGGTTTATCGAGGTATTGCCCAACATCAACTTGGTGATGTGATAGTGCTCCATCCTGCTGAGATTAAATCGTTTTCACTGGAACTTGAGGGTTTCCTGGATCAGGATATAAATTTCCTAAACTTGGCATTGGCATTTTGAAGTAGTGCCAAATAATTATCGCCATTCAAGGTGCCCTCCTTGAAAAAGGGACCAATGATATGGTTTCCTCCAATTCCTGCCCTAACTTTAACCTTTTGAGGATATTGCGTGTGTTCTTCTCTCTTCCAGTGAGGACTTTTCGTTGACCAATAGCGGTAATTTTGCCGAATAACATAACCGTTAAGAGACAAAATACACTCATCAGAAAACATAACGTCTTCTAATTGGATGATATTGTTATTCAACGTATCCATCATTTGCTCATAAAAATAAGTTCTTCTATGAAAATCGTCTTCCGTGAGCTCCTGGAGTTTCCTGGATCAGGAAATAAATTTCCTAAACTTGAAATGACATCATTTTGAAGTAGTGCCACTGTCATTTGAATCATCATATGCAGAGAGTCGGACTGTAGAAAGACAGTGTGTGTCGCAGAAACAGCAGAGCACATACTTTGTGCCTGCCCCCCTGGAAACCGAATCAGGTTTTCAGACTTTGGCAGAATCGCACTCTTACCATCTGACCTGAAAGACCACTCATCATACAAAATTATCGGCTTCGTTAAGAAGCTAAGTTTATTTGGTCGAGTGTAAATAGATGTGAGCCACAATAAACCCTTGCGAGTTGCGGTGGCGAGTCGAATAGACCCGCTCACTCTGGACCTGATTCAACCTAACTCTCATGAAATATCAGTTGATCATATTACCATGAATTACAATTATTCGTTGATGAATAAAAAATATTCAGATTCGTACTCAGAGTAGAAAAGCGAGAGATGTTCTTCAAATTCGTTTCACATTTTTTCAATAGTAACTTACACTCGAGAAATTTCCATATACTTTCCGATACCACGATGATTCCAACCACGTCAGGTTTATGGAATAAATTCTGTATGCGAATAAAAAGCGGAAACAACTCTAATGAATATGCTCATTCAGGCGAATTTCAGTTCACGTTTCTCGCAGGATAATCTGGGTTTATGTCTAATAATATGGGTAGGCCATAAGCAAGCACGCAGAGTAATGAATGTTTACTTTCCCTAATGGCGTATTTACGGTCGCTCTTGCATCACTACAAAGTACAAACGCTACTACGGCACATTCGGGTTATTTGTAGTTCTTGTGTGTATTGAAGACAGTGAGTTTCTAATATGCTGACAATATGACAACACCATGTCGTTTATATAACGAGGATGATTATTTGAAAACAAATGATGAATAAAACTCAATGAACCATTACTTGGCTCTTTCTGGAGATGGAGGTGGAATCTTAAGGGTCTACCAACAGTTCCGAACTTTGACAATTGATAACGGCCATCTTGTTGAAGGTTCATCTGTCAAATTAGTCTGTTTTGCCAAACCATCTTGGATGGATATAGCATTCAACAAGATGGGCAAGTAATAACATTGTTTTTTGTACAAATGTCAATAAGAGTGATATTTTTAATGGTTATCAATAGTATATTATGCAACGATCATGTAATGATGGTTATTAAGACACGAGCATTAACCGGGTATATGCGAGTATATTAATAACCATTACATGAGAGTTGCATACGACATTTTTTCTAAACCCGATAAATAATGAAAAACTATAAATATTGTATTTGTATTCAATACATTTACAGTAATTAACTGTAAAAACACAAACTTAATTGTATTATCATGGATATATGAAAACTATAAAGATTCTAATTATATTTATATTGAATATAACAACTGTAAATAATCTGATCTTTTAAAAATATTGGAGTCGATGGTATTCCTTCTATATCGCTGTTTTCGGACATTTTGATAATATAGGTAGGTAATATGAAAACTGATTTTGACAAATAAAGCAATTAGTTACTTAGGTTAGAATATAGGACAAACAAAGGAACAGGATTCTTGATTGAAAAATTATGGGTTTCTATTGGTTGATAATCTGTATTGTTATGAAAAATCTGTATCTTAATGGATATCATTATGAAATGGATTATGGTCATATAAGTGTATTGTTAGAGTACGGGTGTAGAAAAAAGTATTATACGATGATGTTTACAAAGTAGCGCGTTAAAAATATTTTAACACCAGTGTTAAAAGTATTCTCAACACGATTTTTTTGACCAAATACTCAAATACTCAAGGAAGTTTTATTATGAACATCAGATATAGATAAAATTAAATTCTGTTACAAATATATTATATACGTTAAGTTCCATTAGTATAACTGCTGATATTAATACATTGCGATGTTGAAGAGCCTTGTAATATATTTGAACTAGCTGGGTTGACAATTTCATGGGCATTAACATTTAATTTTTTAAGTGAAGAGAACGATGCTGTAACGCTGGAGCTAGCTGTTATAAGAAATAGATTGTACGATGTAGAAAATGTTGTAGACTTCCATCTTCCGTGCTTCTTAATATCCGTTATATTTTCTCCTAATTCTGCTATCAAAGAAGCAGAAGACCTTCTGAAACAATGACCTGTATATTCTTTCGGTTCCGAGAGGTTCAGAAACTCAGCAATGGTAGAGGACATTTTTCCAAACGTGTTTATACCAACTGGGTGGCACTGCATTATAATTCGAGTATTTCAGAAAACAACGTTGATGATTGATAACAGAAGAGCGTAATGCAACGTATTTATTAAAATATTCAATGTTTTTTCCAACAATGCAAAAACAACGACCTATTTTCGTTTTTATATTTGGAATTTGACCAATCAATAATTCATGCATTAATTTAATGTCTTCTATTAATAAATGGCACAGCTTTCCATGCTGGCAGGCTCCATATATTCCGAAAACAGTAGCAACTTTTATCATCAGGTATTTTTCATCTGGCGCCTCATTTATAAAGCTCTGGACTTGTTGAAACGTAAGAGTTTTTGATTTTTTGGGCCTGTAACTTTCATTTTTCCGCTTTAAGAATGCTATTACCTTGAAATATTTGCTTGTATTAACACCATTTTAAACGAGCGCACTCGACTTCATCATTGAAAACTTGCTCCACAAAGTTGATGAGTTCCATATTTTTTATTTCTCTTCTAGATAGGCTAAGAAGAAGGTTTCGCTGAAATTCCCTTTAACGTTTTTAAGTCTACACCATCTAAGAAAATTAGAATATGTGATGCTGTATTGCTGAGTCGATTTTTTTGGTAACAATTCAACTGAAGCTCTTTTTACAGCCTCTGCAATATTGTCAGGAACACACAATTCCTCACTATTGTTCTTCATTATGCAAGACATTAAACACCAGCAAGAACTTTGAATGTAACTACAAATAAAACGCGTGGGCTGTAAACAATACTGGTTGTTGGTAACCAGGTGATTCGGCGTCACCTGATACGGCCACTTCACAGCAAATGTGATAACATGAAAATAGTTAACTGACAAGAGATCTCAAAATGTGTTTTTACAGAAATATTGAATGTATCTATTTTATTATGAAAACAGAACAGTTGTACAAAAACTTTGTATGATATTTGTGTTAAAAGTAAGTTTTATTTTGTTCATGAATTTGCTCAACTCGCTCCGGACGTTACGAAAACCTTTTTGACTCACAAAATAATACCTTAGTTTCAACACTTATACCATAAATAGCTATTATCTAAATGGGTGTTCTGTTCGGGCAACGTACCGCGCCCCGCCCATTTTACCGTCGTCATAATCGTACTACCGAAAAAACTATTCGCAATATGATGGACAAATTTCAGTCCGTTAGTGAGGTAAACGATCGACCAACGCAAGATTTGCGAAAACAACGCCGCTGTCTGCGAGAGTGTGCAGGAGAATCCAGGGAAGTCGATTTTGCGTCGCTCACAAGAACTCGGCTTTTCGCATGTTACAACTTGGCGAATTTTGCATCCCAAAAGTCACTGTTTGGTGTGGATTTTGGGCTGGCTGCGTCATCAGTCCATATTTATCCGAGAACGATGTTGGCCAGACCATCACAGTCAACAGCGAGAACTATAGGTCTATCATTACCAACTTCTTCTGGCCTGGATTGGATAATCTGGATACCAACGACATTTCCTTGCAACAGGACAGCGCTACGAAAAAAAGATAGGATCTTTCACACGAAGAAATTTAATTGGAGTATCCCTTGTTAAGATACAACCCCTTAAAGGGGGTATATAAAATTTGTATAACAATTTTTTCCAAGCACTAAAAAAGTTACAATACTGAAATTAACCTGACGTTTTGTACTACCAAAAAGACACTTTGCCAGAAATTGATTTGGTTTACCCCATGGTTGTAATGTAACTTTTTGTCTCATTATTTGTTTACCATTTGAAAATTTATTTTCGATAGCCTGTTTCATTCTAAACAAAAAATGTCTCTTGGGTTTTTTGTCCAAAATAAACCAGTTCGCAGCAAAAAATTATTTTAGGAACAACTACAGAGATACACCGTCATAAATGCGAAAATACGAAACTAATCTATCTATCTGGACTAGTTTAAGTTTGACGATAGTCGTGTCACGAAGTGTTCTGGCGATGCATTGAATTTATTGGAGCCTCTGGAGACACCCTACATTTGTTTTATAAGAGAGAGGACATTGTTAGATCAAGATCTTCAGATGATGTGGTGCTGCAGGTTTTTCCAGGTTTTCCTGCAGCTGAAAAAGCAAGTGCGCCACTGGAATCAATGAAGTCGCCCCGGAGCGCCAATTAATTTTTATTGTTGTTTTTATTTTATTTTTATCGTTGTTTTAATAAAAAAAAGATCTATCTAGTAGGTCGTTATTAGCGATAGTGACAATTAAATTGGTATGACGCTGTCAGTTTGTGAATTTTTAAAATTGAATTAATACTAATTGTGTGTTGTTGTTCTGTTCTTAATTTGTTACTTTAATAATTCACTTGTTTTCAAAATGGCATACACAAATGAGGAAATGGCTGATATGCATTACGTTTACGGTCTGTCGCAGGGGAATGGGTTAGAAGCTTCTAGAAGATATGCTGAAATGTATCCTCAACGGCAGCATCCTTCACATAGACAAAAGAACGCAGGATTGTGGTCGCCATCGAAAAGTACGAACACCACAGCATGAGGAAGCAGTATTTAATTTGATTGAAGAACAACCTACTACCAGTACTAGAAAGATTGCTTTCCAGCTAAATGTTGATCATATGACGGTATTTCGAATTTCAAACGAACAACTTTTATACCCTTACCATCTGCAACGAGTACAGGCACTGTTACCGCGAGACTTTCCGAACCGTCTTGGATTTTGCAATTAGGTGCTGGAAATTATTAGAAGAAATTGTTACTTTCTGAAGACGATAGAATTACCACATATGGGCTGATGAAAACCCTAACGCTATTGTCGAAACTAACCATCAAGAACAGTTTTCTCTTAACGTGTGGCTCGGAGTTATTGGAGATGATTTAATTGGGCCTCATTTTCTACCTTCTCGATTAAATGGTGATGCATACGTTCAATTTTTAAGAGAAGTGCATCCAGTATTGCTGGAGGAAGTTCCTTTGGACGTCAGAAGGGATATGTTTTTTATGCGCATCTCAAGAAACCGCATCATTGATGCGTGCAGGCTAATTAGAGAGACTCCAAGAATATTTGAGCGAATACGTGGCTCAATGCGCCGACGTCTAGACGCATGCGTAATGTCTAAAGGTAGACATATTGAACATTCACTATGATTTCTACATGTTGTGTGTTTTGTGTGTGTTAATAAATTAGTTTTGTTTATTACCCTCCAATCGTTTAATGCAGGTACTAACTACAAAATAACAATAAATCCAGTTCGCATTTATGACGATGTATCTATGTAGTTGTTCCTAAAATAATTGTTTGCTACGAACTGGTTTATTTTGGGCAAAAAACCCAAGAAACATTTTTTGTTAAGAATAAAACAGGCTATCGGAAATAAATTTTCAAATGGTGAACAAATAATAAGACAAAAAGTTACATTGGAAAAAATTTTAGGGTTTGCGTTTTCCACCCCTCACAACCATGGGGTAAACCAAATAAATTACTGGCTAAGTGTCTTTTTGGTAGTACAAAACGTCAGGTCAATTTCAATATTGTAACTTTCTCAGTGCTTGTGTAAAAATTTTGATACAAATTTTATGTACCCCCTTTAAGGGGCTGTATCTTAACAAGGGATGCTCCAATGAAGTTTCTTTATATGAAAGATCCTATCTTTTTTTCGATGAGGAATCACCTCGTTAAATGTTTTACGCTTATTCAGTTACACCCTGTATTTCAATTTGTGTGAAATATGTTCTCTTCTGGATACCAAATTTTAATCATGAGCATGAGTTTTGTACTTATTGTATTTTTATTTGATATTGGCTGGACAACAATAGACCATAGAGTTCATTTGCATAATTAAATATGGACAGTATTGATGATTCCCACAAATTTGATTTTATTTGAATAGAGAGGGAATATCTTTCGGTATGTATATTTTTAAGAGTGAAGTATGTACGTTGAATAAGCTGATTTATGTATTTTTCAAATTTTAAATTGAAGTCCAATATTATACCTGAACTTTTGGCTTCAAATACGTTTTGAAGTACCTGTTAGGAATCACACGTTAAAAGGTACGACCAAGTCAATACTTAGCTAGCACTGAGGGTTGTCGTTCGTAGGGGTGCGATAGCTGGTTAACGGAAAAACAGATTTTAAACCACACCACAGAAGAATAATACAACCAGTAGGGTCTCCAACAACGTGATTCGCCCGAGTTGCCAGGGACCTTCAACCGCCCTTAAAATGAGATTCTCATCCAACGCGTTCAGTGCTGTAGTATCGAAGGATTTGACGGTACCACGGACATCGGATTAGTTATAATAAACGGTCGAAAATTGATATTGTGTTTAATTTATTCGGTATTGTTATTATTGTTTCAAATAACATCGTGAATTTATGAATGAAAGTAGTGGGAGTGGATTTACTGGTTGATTTTTACTATGCTTACACTATCAGATATCTCATGTCTTTTGTTTCTGTTGCCAAAAAGAATAACAATAGATTTACTGCAATTGATACTGAGACAGTGATCTTCTTCAACCTTAATGAACCTATCAAGTTCCTCATTTATAAGGTCACATGACTCCACTACTGTTCTGAGGTGAAAACTATAATAAATTTGAGTACCATCCACGTGCAAGTGTACATTACAAACCTGAAGAGTTTTCATTAGACAGGAAGTATATATAGTAAAAAGCAATGGCCTGAAAATGGGACTCTGCGGTATTCCACATTTCGAATCCATATAATTGGAGGATTGCCCTGAAACCGTATCTTTATGACCTCAAAAGTATGATGCCATGAGATTCCTAGCATAATTCGACAGTCCTATGTAATGTAGAATTTCAAACAATATATCATAGTTGATAGTACCAAAAGCTCTACTAAATTCTAGCAAGACCAAAATAGTACACTCATCTTTGTCTGAGGCTCGAAGAATATGGAGAAGTGCCGTTATTCAACTATAATTTTTTTAAAATCCACTTGAGTATGTACACGATTGATAATTTCCTTAAAATCGATAAATTGATGAAAAAATTGGTGGCAATGCAACCAAAACAGAGTTTCACGACGATTAAACACTTCTTCTAAACAGCGATAAAACTGACAGTCATGAAATGAACATCTAATTGAACCATTGAAATCAAATGTTCGAATATAATTGTGACTGAATTTTCAAACGATACATTAATGCTTCTACAAAAATTCACAGGTTCAATTTGGTATTATGATTATGTCAGTGACTAGACCCCTTTCTCTACTGGGACAACTCAAATGAATATGTGAAACAAATGAAACTCACCAACACAATGAACACATACAAAAGATCAAAATAAAAAAGGAATTACCACACTTCATCGATTCATATAATATCACGAATATAAGACATTTAATTCAAACTCCACCTTGAATACCAAGCATTTATATAACTCAATATAAAATCTCTATTCGAAACTTATTAAATGAATTATTCTGAATAGTAGCAATTTCATTGAAATCGAAAAGAATACGCGACGTATAGTTGATCTAGCCGCATCAAGTAGGACGAGAGATTCGGGAGCCGGCTCTGTCGTCGCACAATTTTAATGAAGAAATTCTATTTTTAAAAAATACGAGTTTAGTCATTTGAGTACTTTGTATTGAACGAAACTGATGAGATTGATGAAAAAACTTGGTTGGAAAGTAAAAAGTTTCATTTTGCTTTCTGTTATTTTGAAAGATACCGAACGAAGAAATCATTGAACATGGCGTCATATTGTTTGTTTAAAAAAATCAGAATAGTTATTCTTGACATTTCTTTTTCTCATTTTTCATTGACTACCATTCATCTCTCATGAAAATTTCAACTAAAATAATGATTATTTTAAGATATATGAAAAAAATTCTAATAGCGTTACTCATGAATAAAGTAAAACTGAATACTCACATTGTTTTCGTCGAATACCCTAAAAACTAGTGAGGCGAATTTGGAGGGATCCCCTTGTGGAAAAAATTGTTTGTATATCTTGATGAACCCCTAGAAAGATTTAGACTATTAGTAAATTATAGAAAAAATCATAGCTATGATAGTTCTTGAACTGTCGATCGCACAAGTCTCCTGAAGACTTCTGAGGATTGACGATCGTATATAGTAAATATATAATCAGATATAATGACATACTTTGTTTTTGCTTTCAAATTTTCTGAAGTAGTTGTTTACCGTCAAAATATCTTTTCTTCTTCGAGATGTTCAACTATTCCAATAATTCAAGTTTGATTTATATCTTTCAGACGTTTGTCTGAAAAGAATTCATGTGAATTTAGCGCCTAAGTTGTTGGCAACTTTTCAAGTAATCAGTTAAAATATGGGTCATATACAGAAAAGAAACTTTCAAAACTACGTAATTTTGAAAGTTTCAATCTCCTTGTATATTTTGTAATCACAGATGTGAACTATATATGTTATATGTAACTATAAATGTTGAGCATCAAGTTGAAATATTCTATTGAACGTCTAATTAAATTTCGGATTCACTTATTTATTTGTCTTTCAGAAATAGGTTCAACGTTTCTTTTTTTAACAAAAATCCAGGCAATACGACTGACGGTCTAATCTCCCCAATTCATAAAAAATTATTCGAATGCAAACAGTGCAAATACGGCTGACATGAAAGCGATTTCATTTCATGTTACGTGATTCAACGTTGAAAACTATGTTTACTAGTGATTCTTCAACTACAGTGAATGAATAATGTTGAATTTCAACCAAATCTTGTCATGTTGGAGCTGTATGAACCGGGTGTCAACGCATTTGAAGAGTTATATCTAGAAAATTTAAAAAAAAATTACTGAAAACTGAAAATATACCTAAACCGAATCTTATTTTGCTATAGTCGACGCCAACTAAAATGGGTCAGCGCCGAAACGTAAAATCGTTCCGTGCCGAAAGACTCCGCCCACTTAAGTCATATTTCGCATTGTGAGAAAAAATGTGTAATATTAAGGGTGTATAATTACTTCAGAAGTAAAAAGGGTGAATTGGACACTTTGTTAATGGTGAAAAGTAAAACATCGCAAGCGAAAAGTAAATAATGTAACGAATTAAAGAATTAACTGTCTTAATCAAATTTATTTTTAGCAATATTTCACTATCACAACTAATTTATATACAACACTTAGTAACTAACGCTTAATTTATCTTCACAATTAGATTCATTTCCTTAAACGCACGATTCGCTTTCTAAGTACAGATTACTCCTCGAGACGGAGAGCGACGTTTTTATATCGTCAACGAACGTTCCGGATTTCTCTGCGGAATTCGGGACCCATCCACACCTTTCCCGCTGGTTCGCGATCAAACATGCGTTTGCTGACTGGGACATCGGTCAGGGCCGGCTTCAGATTCATTACAATAACTTTAAATTACATTTCAATAATATTTATTGAGTTTAGGGTAACACAGTCTTTATTTTTAATTGAATAATTATCGGATAAACATAGACCATTAGATAAACATATTTTTTAAGTAAATAGCCAATCACAAATGAATAATTTGTCAAAATTGATAAGGAAACCGGGAATTTTAATAAAAATGTTATGTTTATCAGTTAATCAAGTTAATATCACTTGTGATGCACTGTTTGGAAATTTAGGTAAAGTAATGAACCACATGTCGAGGTGTTGAAATAACGGTTTGGTGTTTGCAAAAACATCCAGTAATATTCAAGTTGATATGAGTTAATAAAGTCGAATAAAGGATGATTTATAACTCACCACTCGTACGAGAACATGGCCACAACATTTTACGCTTACATCCATACTATCCGGATTTGGGACACCCTGTAGATCCGGCAGTGACCAATTTATCGACGCACAATAGACTTATAAAAATAACACCCATTATATTACTAGTTTATTTCATTCGTATGATCAATCTTCCGGGGGAGGGGAAAGGGTACAATTTGGTTTCAAATGCACATCAAAATCTCATCTTAGTTGGTGCCTACTTATACACCTGATACTCTAGAAGTTATGACGTGTTTAATAGATTCATTGACACCCGGTATGTCGCAATAGGTGGCAAAAGAAAAAGATTCAGAAGTCTTACCTGCTCGGTGAGAAGCCCATTAGGACAGTCCTTCAGGAAACCTTTGTGCCTGAAACAAAGATAACGATATAAATGTTTGCGTGCAATGTTGCGAACAAACATGAGATAAAAATATTAAGTTATTTCAAATGTGTTGTCCGTTTTTATGTATATAATTCAAACCGTTATATCTCAGAGAATATTCATTCAACTCAATGGAAATAAGCGACATTTGAATCAGTGCCCTTTTTTTCAACGTACACAAGTCAATTCATTACGTCAGCATGAAAACTGAATCCTCGAAATTCAAGGACTCAAGAGTGAAGGCCGTTTTTGCCTGGTCCTGTTTGGGGAAGGTTCTACCGGCGAGAAAGTCATCGGAGTGCTTGCAAAAATATGTGTCGGTTGGTGAGAGGTCTGGGAAGTATGGCGGGTGAGGCAGAACTTCCACGCCAATTCGTTTATAATTAGATCGATTCACATCTCTCACGACAATATCAGATGGTTAAAGCAACGTCAGGAGTTCTTCAAGGATCTGTGCTCGGCCCCATTCTTTTCCTATTATGTCCAACGACCTCACTGAAGCCAAGATACCTGGTAAATGCTTGTCTTTGCAGATGATGCCACTATACTATGAAAAGGCAAGAAAACCGGGGAACTACATGATATAATATCTACAGAGTTGAATATTGTGAAAAAGTGGTGCGATGCAGAAAAATTATTTTTTAACACAGAAAAACCTACTTATTATCCTTCAGATGCTCGAATAATTAACCTGTTGTGTTTGACAAATATGTAATATTTGATTTCTAATGAGCTATCCCTATGATAACCCTGCGTGACTCACGGTCTTGCAGGACTATTTTCTCAAGTAACAACATACTTACGGCCAAGGCATTTTTGATTCTGGAGTCGATCTGCCCCAACTCCTAATCATTGTGCTACCCGCAACAGTAAGCACATATTGAAACTCCCATTACCTACTAAAAATCTATATAGGTATATATTGATGGCAAGATGTTCAATCTCTTACCAGTTGACGGCAAAACTGTAAAAAAAAAACTCTGAGAGACCCTACTATTGTAGTAGGAATTCTTCCATTCATTGCATTGACTGGGTGTACAATATTTCATATTTCAGGTACTCTATTATGTTGTTTTCGTCTACACTATTTGTTTATTAATTCAGATTTTTAGTAGATATTATATGTCTTATTTATATTCATGTTTTGTTATTGAGGTTGTATGACTTCAGCCAATGAAGTATATTCATAATTACTATTATTATTTATATCCATATCATCCAGTTATCAACAAAAAATTTTTTGCCGATATTGAAAAAATTCTGGTGTTGAGGAATATATTTTTTTTGGGAATCCCCGATTACCTATTCTCATTTTTATTGGTGGCAATGAAGGATGAATCAACCTGATTCTTGATTAAGTAGAGCCTTCTGATTGATGTGAGGTTGGGTTAGGTTCAAAGTGAGTGATCCTCCACCGCAACCCGCTAGGGTTCATTGTGGCTCACACCTTTTCACACTCGACCAAATAAACCCAGCTCCTTAACGAAGCCGATTAGTTTGTATGGTGAGTGGTCTTTCAGGTAAGATGTTGAGAGTACGGCTCTGCCGAACTCTAAAAACCTAATTGGGCCCCCAGCGGGGCAGGCACAAAGTATGTGCTCTGCCGTTTCATCATTTTCCAAACACAGGCGACACACACTGCCTTTCGACAGTCTGAGTCTCTGTATATGATGATTCAAATGACAGTGACCTGTAGGAAGGCCTGTTGGACATCGTAGTACATCCCTACTGTAGTCCAACAACCGTTTGGTGTCAAGCTTCGACTAAACGCCTTGGAGTAAGCCAATCCTGGAAGATTCTGCCAGAAGTCTATAAATCTTCTTGCCATCCAGGTGTTCAATGTTTATTTGGCAAAGCCTAAAGCGATACCAATGACAGGTTCTGGTCTGATCATTGATGTTACTGAAAAATATTAATTTTCTATATCAAAGACTATTGACATATTCACCATGCTTGTTAGGCAGAAATTGTTTTCTACAAATCTAAAATATTTAACACTCCATCCATTTTCGGAAGGTTGATGGAATTATTTCTGAGACAAGTCATTATAATTACTTGTCTATCTGGACGACGTGATAGATATTTATGGTGAATGTTCTCAGAAAAACAACCAGGTGAGATTATTCTCAAAAAGAATACCGTTTAAAGTGACGAAACCGAAGCACTTCTCAAATAATCGGACTGTGAAACAAATTAAAAATATTAAAACATCTCTTTGAACTATTATCAATCGGTAGCCAGGCGGTTCGACGTGGGTGCTTTGTTCACTCTCTCGAATTGACTGCCGTGCCGTGTTGGTCGGTGGTTCAAGCCCCAGTCTGAACGATCAATTTTCACTTGCTATCGTCTACCCCGTGTTAGGAATAACACATCAAAAGGTAAGACCTCGTTAATCCTTGGCTCGCACACGTTACGACTTCTGAGGGTTGTGTTCGTAGGGGTGCGACAGCTGGTTAACGAGAAACCAGATTTCAAAGAGAAAAAACAGATATAATGACACATCAAATACTGGTGGGATTCATTCGTTTGCGTGACGGTATCTTTCGGTCAAATAATCACCGGAAAATATCACCGATCCATTATGCTGAAGTAAAACGTGAGTTCCGTGATAGGTTTCCGTTCCTGACACATCTCTCCCATATTTTACGTGTAGGTTTCCTAGTCATTCATAAAAGGTGCGGCAGAAATAAAGAAAATAAATTATCGTATTCACATCAAAATATACTTTTTCGAATATCACGAAAATGAAATGAATCACAATAAGTGGAACAGAATAGAATACATTCTGTTCCTACGGATTATTTATCTGAAATGGTTGTTTTATTTATTTTGCTCATGTACTATTAACTTATTAGAGATTTCTTGAATACTTGGCAAAAATAAACAGAAATTGAATACTTGTCAAACAAAGCAAAGGCAATTTCAAAACCAAAACTAACCGGAGTCAGAAACACATTCATTTAGGAATCGTAATACAGCGGTCAGAAAGAAGATGTCACTTGTTGAAATAGGACGTAACTAATACTATTTCGAAACGAAGTTGAAAACCAAATTATATAAAAAAAAGTTCGTTCAGGCTAGTCTCAAATCACTTACACTGTAGGTTAATGGACTGACATGTGTCGAATATAATCCAACGTCCTTCGTGGTATTAGCCAGGGAAGTAGTTGTTTTCTGATAGGTGTCAGTCCATCAACCTACAGTATGGGTGATTTGAGAGTCGCCTGAATTTACAGCCAGTCTCCAAGTATGCCCACTCAATTTGTGAAGTTTCCTCCCTTATACCAGGAATTCGGCGAATTCGGATATGCGGTTGGTTTACTGAGACGATGATAAACATGTTGTTTGTCGTTCGCTTCTGCCTAGTTCAAAGAATGAACTCGATTTTCAATAATCAACGACTTCATGTTGATGACACACACTACCTTGCACTGACGAGTTGTCAAACAGTCCTAAACTGGTCTGCAAGTGTGTTCCAATAATTGAAAATCGCCAACAGCATATGCTGGAATAACTTCAGTGAAGAATCCTGCACTAACACCTGTCGGATAAAATCCAACAACATTCCCATGGTATTAGCCAGGGAAGTAGTTGTTTTCTGGTAGGTGTCAGTCCATTTCAGTTCTTTTACATAATTTGAGTGAATTTTGTTTTTTTCTTCTGTTCTATTGTTTGCAATGTACTATTTTTTTTGAAGGAAAGTGCAAGTTTGCCCATAGTAAAAGACGCATAATATGTTTCTGTTACAGTTATTGAAAATAAAGTGTTCTTTCAGAGATCGTTTTTGAGGGCTTCGTTCAACATTGATATTCATGATTTGTAACTTCTGACGATCCTTTAGATGGCATATTCATAAAAATAGATGTGATCGCTTTTCTTGAAGATACATAGAATCTAATTCAAAACGTTGCGAAACAATAAGTTTTCCTTCGAACTCCCGAATAAAAAAAATTATCAATTGGATCCCCAGTCTACCGATTAAAAAATTGATCGTTCAGTTTTGTGTTTCAAGTTGCATTCCTACGGTTTCTATCATAATTGATTGATGCATAGACAACTTGGTTTCATCGCTCATTAATCTGAACCTTGTGAAGCACTTTTCAATTTATTTTCATTTACAAAAAGCGAATTGAAATATCTTACTTTTTGTGTACTGTGGGTACATTGAATTGAAATTAGTCTTCTTCTGTGAATCATTCATAAATTTTTCCTCTTACTTCAGCTCTCTAATAGAGAAACAAATAACTACAGCACCGTTCATATCTTGATTCATGAGTATGTATACTTTTTTGATTTGTTACTGAGAAGAAACATAATTTTTAGTTGATCTATCAACAATATTTCATAACATAACGACAAAGACGACACTCACATCATTTCATTTGGAGATACAGTAATACTTGTTAAATTTCAAAAGACAATAGGGATTCAACACAGGAATGATTTCAATAGAAAAGAAAAGGCAATGAACATCAACAAAATCTGCCTACCTCTCCTTAGAGGTAAACAAACAAGGTTAGGTAACCCAATGAAGAGAAAAGGAACCAAGTCACGCTCACTAATAAGAGTATAAAACTGAAGTCAAATACTAGTATCATAGTAAATGTGGGAGTACTAATTCGGCACTGCAACAATCACCACATCGCCTTTGATAATGTCCTCCTCAGTAGTAGACGAAACGTCAGACATAAAAATCAGCAGTCCAGGAACAAAAAAACCCGAAAAATAACTTTCACACAAATGTTTCATGATGTTTTATCTGTATTTCGGTGTGAGTGGCGGGGGATCACTGTCTCTCTCTTATGGGTGTTTGACAGTCCCCCGGTGCAGACCACACGGCACTCACCCAGTAAAGTTATCGGTCAACCACCCAATCCCGCACGTGCGGGTAACAGGCGTTGGCCGGTGTCAAGCTAGATGTGTGGGAGAGGTGTTTCGCAAGAGCCCTCGGCGGTTACTCATCCAACGCTAGAAAGGTAACTTTCCTAACATGAGTTCTAGGGGGGAGGTGAGTGCCCGCTCGCGGCTGGAGGCTAGTGAGCCTCATCTCCAACTGGCGTTGGTCTCTTAGGGGCAGCGGCTCCGCTAGCGGGTAAAGGGATACAGGGTTGCGGTAATCCATTCATGGGTGCATTGCAGCCTCATTTCAAGGCACTGGACGGCTTATGCTGTTCCGTGATCCTCGCCTGCTTCTGTACGGATCCGAGCGTTCGAGGTGTCGGGGCTCGCGGTCCTTCCGGGCTCTAGTATCCGAGTCTAGTCTTGGAGGGCACCAAGGCAGACGCTTGAGGTGTCGGACCCCGGTTGAACGGAGCTACTAGTATCCGAGCTTAGGACCCCGACCGGCCACTTCCGGGACCATATTCCCAATTGATTTGGCATGGTTGACGGGAGCAGGTGTGCGACGCGAGCACTCTCTGGCGAAAGAAGAGCTTAGTTAACTTGTACGAACGTTCGGTCGAACGCTGCCGATGGTCCTGTCTCTTGGTTAGCCACACTAAGTAGATGTAAGGAAGCAATTCCGGGTTCGGTGAGCGGGAGGAAGCCCTGCGAAATCCTGTTGGTGTGGGGTGAGGGGTGGTACCCGCAAGGATTTCCCGAAAATGCACCCCTCCACACCCGATCGCATCCAAAGCCAGGGTGCGTCTGGGGGGCCTAACTGGCCCCCCGGTGCGGTCGTAACTATGACTCTCCTAATACATACATAAAAACGTAATTTCGAAAAATTTGAATTGAATTGAATTGAATTATTTACTAACAGAAAGAAATCAGATGTGTGTAAAAATGAATTGGGAACCTACACTCTATTAATTTTTAGAGGAAACTTTTCTTAAGTATCATAAGCATCACAAGCATCATAAAAATATGTAGACCACCAATTCAGTTCATACCTACTTTTGATTTCGTTTTGGGGGTCGATTTCTCAAAATTTTCAGTTAATATCTTTCTGATGTCAGTTTGATATTTTTAAATACTCTCCATCATTTGGTTCTTTCTGAATATCTAATATCGGATAGCCTGGCAATTTCATTATCGACTTTTCAGTTTCTATCGTAGATTGCTACCGTTTCAGCCATTTTTTGTGTGATTGCACTAGAACTTGACAAACATTTGGCCATCGGATTCTGTGAGGGAACAAAGTCGGTTAGATTGGGAAAGAGCTGTTCATTTCAAAGCTCATTTGGATGATGTTCGCGAATTTAGGAAACTTCGATAACTTCCGAAGATATTTGAAAAAATCAATAATTCACCAATTTTGTTTTTGTTATGACATCATTCCAGAAGATATTGGAACACAAACACATTTTTCACTACTGCCACTTTTTAAGCTGTACAAGATAGCGTTGTTGAACTTTTATGCTGACATTTCATTTATATGGGGACCGGAAAAAATAATAACCCACTATAAGTTAGTCTTTTTTGGCGAAAATTTCTGTGATGTATTACCACAGTCGTTTTATCAATAAATTTTGAAATGTCATTTCTTACGGTTCTCCATTTTTCCATACTGGCTCTCTTTATCTTTGACACATTGAATACGCGATTTCATATATCAGTCACTCATTACTCAAATTCTGTTTTCATATCATGTCGTCTAGAATCACAGAACGCGTCGCGACGGGCGTTTATATAGTGCATTGATTCAAATTGGCATTTTTCCTTATGATTATGAATCACGTCGTTAGTTCGGTAGAACCATTAGTTCATTTGCAGTGTTGTTTCGATATGTTAAAATACTGTTAGTGCTATTCATGGACGAATTAAAAAAACTATAATTTTTGTGAGATGTATCGTCACTCACAATTCAGGGAATGAATAGCTGAACGCTTCTGATTTTTTTTATTTATATGTTTGAAAATAAAATTTACAACACAGGGATCCATTTTTATCAAGGTAAGGTGCTGAAAGAAGTCATCTAATCGACCGGCCTATATCAACAGATTCTATTTAGAGCTGACACGCGACGAGAAACGTTTTAACAAAAGTGCCATTTTGATTCTATTTCAAAGCGTCGCGGTTTTTGTACAGGGTGCGCCAAATTGGACACTTTTGAAGGAAAATCTTGTTTCCAAACTAGATAGATGAAAACTGATGGAGGCACACTTGATGTTTAGCTAGAGTCATCTTTGAAACACAGAGCTTTTAGGTTTTTTCAAGTAGACTTTGAAAGTCACACTTGAAAAAACCTCACTCAATTAGTGGTCTTTGTTCAATTTTCAATGAGGATTAGGAAAAATGGGATATGACAGTCTGTTTTATACAAACCGCGGGAAATGCAGAAGCAACAAGCAATTTAAATCACGAGAGGTATTCAAAGAGAAGACAACCTTTTAGAGACATTTCAGCCAGATTGCGACACAACCTAATTGATAGAGATCAATTTGAAAAAGAAAGGCCAAAAATATAAAGGTCAAATAGGGATGAGGAGTTGGAAGAAATAGTCGTGTTAAGAATTATTGAAAATAACTAACCAACATTAGAAGGATTTTGAAAAACACAAATTCAAGCCATACTGGACAAAGAGTTCATCAACTTAGACCAGGAGATTTGAACAGATTAAATTATCGGCCCGTTCAGAAACGTTCAGGAAAGGTGTCGCCTATGTGTAGGAGAAGCTGGTAAATATTTTGAACACCTTTTTTGGAGAAATATATTTCATTGTTTGTTCTTTATCATTATTATTATTATTATTGTTGTAGATTCGTTTATTTGTAGTAGATATAGGATGAATTGTTTCAGTTTCATTGAAACCATGTGTTTCAATTACTGTTGTGGAAAGCTTTCTCAACATTTGACAGCTACTACTGAACAATTTCTTTCTGTTTTATCGCACATTTTCTAAAATGATGACAGATATCAATATGTGGTTTTCACTAGTGAGTTCGTCATAAAATTTGACCTTCAGAAACAGCCAGCGGTTTCCATCTATCTAGTTTAAAAACGGGAGTTTTCTGTTAAAAGTTTCCAATTTGCCACACTCTGTATAACGCGAAAAACGACCAAAATTTAGTGCACAAAAGAGGCCTCAAATCATATCTTGAAAATAATTTCAACAAATTTGAATCAAACTGTTTTAAGGTTAAATAAATACTATCCATTTCACAAATTACATCGCTTTGTTTGGATTTTGGTGGTTTTGGTAGACTACTCTAATGAACTGATGAAAATTTTCCATTTTCCCCACATTCATTACGCACATACTTAGGTAATTACTACCAATGGAACAAATTTACATATTACCTAGTGGGACTGTATATGCGGTGAGATGATAAATATTCAAACAGGCATGTGGTAAATTAGGAACTAGCGGATATTAGGCGGTTTGGTAGAGTTCATTAGAGTTGGAGAACCAGAGCAATTGAGTTTGGGGCGTTTGTTATGTGTTTGCGTAAGATTTTAATAGTTGACTGGGTAGAAATTGCAGAAAAGGGTTGGAATTTTTATGGCAAACGGTTACCACAAAATTACAAATGATCAAATGATAAATATTAAGACAGATTATCTGAAAAGATTAACATACTTGTTTCATGGATGTGGATAGATAATCAAAGTGGAATATTTATTTTTATACAGTCGGTAAAATCGAACGAGAGAGATACTAGAGATACAAATTTAATGAATATATGCAGAAGAAGAAAATAAGAAAAAATCTAAGTTTACGGTAGAATCAGCGAAAATAAATTTGAAAAAATTCAGCTCAAGAACGAATGGGCGTGCATACACTTCAGAAGAACTTGAAGATCTCAATCTGCAAGCGAAATGCAGGGAAATTATCTCAATGACAGGAATTTTTTAAAGTATATCTTATACAGTGATGAGGCTACCTTTACCACGAATGGTGTTGTATCTTCCTAGAACATGAGGTTTTGGGTTGAACGAAATTCAAATTGGGTGGTGAATTATAGAGACCAAATATCTCAGAAAGTTAATGTGTGGTGTGGTATCCTGAACAAAAATATTATCGGGCCATTTTTTTTCGATCAAAATTCAAACGGACGACTGTTCGTTGATTTTCTCGAAAATGCATTTTCCGATGTTTTGGAAGAACTACCTTTGGATGTGAGACATAGCATGATGTTTCAGTTAGATGCTTCACCTGTTCACAATAGTGGCATAACAAGGGTTTGGTTGAATAGGAATCTACCTATGAAATGGATAAAACGCAATAGCCCTCTCTCAGTATGGCCATCACGATCCCCAGATTTAACTCCACTGGAATTTTATTTATGGGGAAACTTGAAAAATAAAGTTAATAAGGATAGGCCAACGAATAAGGAAGATCTCCCTGCAAGAATTATACAGGCGTGTAGAGAAATCACACCTAGAGAACTGAGAAGAGTTGGAGGAAATAATAGAAGGCGCATAGAAAAATGTGTTCGATTGGAGGGAAAATTCATAGAAGGCACGAAAATATAAAATTGTCAACAGTTAAATCATTTGAAATTGATCGTTTTGTTTTTTAATTGAAATTGTGATTTTGAAAGTAGTATTTCTAAAGAATTTTGAACTACATAACATTATTCGCCACAAAATATCCTTGTTTTTTTCAGGAAAAAAGTGTAATCGTAGTAAGTTGGTAGTCCTGATCACGAATCTGAAGGAATTTTGAGCCTATTTTGCCCCCTAATATGTTTTACCGTAAAAATGGAGTGTTCCATCGCGAGTGGCGGACAGTGTATATCACTTTGGCTAACCCCATTCAGGTGGTAGGTGCATTTTGAGTATTTCCGTCAGTCCAGAGACTTTCATCGTTTCACCTCGAATATTACGGAAGATACGGGGGTGTTTCCATATATATATATATATATATATATATATATATATATATATATATATATATATATATATATATATATATATATATATATATATATATATATATATATATATATATATATATATATATATATATATATATATATATTTTATATATATATATATATATATATATATATATATATATATATATATATATATATATATATATTTTAAATGATGCAACTAATTTTCCTTTACTTTCAGTATTTTAATATTGTTAAAAATGTTGTTAAATAAATTTAACAGTCTAAAATCACTTATCACAAGTACAAATCAAAACACAACAAGACCTTATATCCACTATATTGAACAAATCAATATGCACTCCTAGAAACAGTATACCTAGAGAAGATCCAACATAAAGAATAGTACCTGATGTAACCCAAATACAGGCAAATTTACCTAAAATACCTAAGCTAAGGACTAACGAGGTCTTATCTTTCAACGTATGATTCCTAACACGGTTTGAATGGTAGCAATTGAAAATCGATCGTTCAGCCTGGGCTTGAACCACCGACCAACATGGCGGTCGATTTGAGTGAGTAAGCAAACCACTCACGTCGAACCAACCGGCTACCGACCGACCAGATTCGTAACAAGTTACTTCCTTCATATGACGAGCTGAAATTGATTTCAATTGGTCGAAACAACCACCGATAGACCGGTTTTGGAGTACTAGCTCCTCGTCAGTATCGGGAGGGTCATTACAGACGGAGTAAAACTCCTGAATATCCCTAGCAAACAAAATATTGATTTCAACCAGTCATAAGCTCTATCTGCATATGATTTAATAGAATGTACCAGTGCGCCACCTGTAATCAAAGTCCGGAAGCGTCTCCACATACACATACTCCGGGGTGGGACTCAGAATGATGGAACATATATTCCGGAGTGGTGCATATGACATACTCAAATACAGGTGAAACCACCTCACCCTTGTCTTTCATGTGAACCTAAAATATTGTAGGTACGTGTGGCAGATACACGACAGGAAAAAAACAACTAACCAAGCTAATGTCGTGCAGAAAGCTGAAGTCAAACCATCAGGCACCTGTGCAACATCTTCTATTCGGAAGATTCATCGCAAGTAACTTCCTATATATAAAAAGCTGAAATTGATTCTATTTGGTCGGGACGACCACCGATAGACCGTTTTCGGAGTACTAGCTCCTCGTCAATACCAGGAGGGTCATTTCAGACAGAGTGAACCATCTGAATATCCCGAACAAACAACGTACATAAACCATATGCGATTTTGCATTAAAATAGGAACATTTTCCAACATAATTAGCAAATTATCCTCAAGAAACCGATGACAAGTATGTCCATTTAAATTGCATGGTAGAAAAAGTCCAATTAGATCATCTCCCATAATTCCAGTTCAGAATAGCTCCTACTGAAGAGATTACACAATTGCATAATGTTTTTCTTGGTCCAAAAAATCATAATTAAAATTTCTGATTTTGTTTTCAGTAAAACAAGCTTCGTCCGTGAATACAATTTTTCTTGTTAAATTATGGGTTTTCGGTAACTTTTTGGAGAAACCATTAGCAGAAGTCTACTCAAAAGAAAATTTTCGAGGAAGTAGAGTTTGAATACGTTGAAAGTGATAGGGATGTGATGATGATCATGCAGAATTCTCCATACCTGCTAGAATATGGTTGATATTCAAATAATTGACGAATTGCTTCGTACTCGTTCCAGGATTTTCGTCAACTGTATCCAAAACAGCTACCTCAATAGCTTGGAGTTCTTGCATTCAGATGTGCTCCTTTCAAGTGATGATTTGGATTCTAACGTTCTGTTTCACATACTTTTCTGTAGGTGCTTGAAATTTTTCTAGCATCAGAAATCATTCAATTTGAGAAGCGCTCTCGATACAGCCGCCTGGCTTCATATGCGTTCCCGTCAGCAAGCCTATAGAAGTAATACATGTCTACTAATTCAGTATTTGTAAAATATCCCATGTTAAAAAAACCAAGTCTACATGATGTGAATGGTATCACGTATTGGGATAGAGAATTTTCAAAATAACTTGACAACAACGAAATTAGCACTTTATACGTGCTAGCCTACAAAATAATTCCGCTACACTTCAACGCCCAATTTAGCATAGGGACGAGCAAATTAATGCATTTTATTTTCGACTCGAAACCATTAGCCAAATGGAAAAAAAGGCGGGAGACCGTTTTCATGAAAAGATACAGGGCAATAACAAAAATAATATTCATTTGGAAGAAGGACAGTGGTATCATGATTTTGATTGAACAAATAGCAGGGACATCACTGATAAATATCAAGAAAACCTTCACCATGGAGAAAGTGTATGTTCATGCGTACTTTGTATGTACCAAAATTGAAGAAGAAATCCAAAGCGGTTTCAGAGATATTAGGGGGAAAATATTTTTTCTTGAAGTTTCAAAATCGGGTATCTCAGTAATAAATCGGTTACGGACCTATAGGAGGTAATTTTCTTGAAGTCATAAAAATTGCCCTTCAGGATCAGAACTCAATTATGAAACACCCTGTAATCATATCCACCCACATCTAAATCAATCTGTTAATGTAAGATATAACAATAGGAAATATACGGATGAATCTAGTAATATAATTTATAGTAGCAACAGGATATAGCGTGACTTGAGGATATCAATAATGAATTTCATTGAGTCTCGTGGCGAAGGAAACAAATGATTATTTCAGCTGAAAGCATAGAACTGCTATTTGTCTATATCAAAGCTCTGGAAGTCAAAGGTGCGGCGATTTATAGATTTGACCCCAAACAGATTGAATCCAGAAGTGTTTATTGTATCCATGTCCCGTAATTCATTGTTCTGAGTTATTCTAGGATATAATATAAAAGGTTATAGTCTGGGTGCCCGGCGACATAAGGTATCCAAGATGAATACCCAGCTGTAAATTTGTGTGTGGCTTCATCAAGTGTAGTCCGACAAGATAGTCTCGGCGTTTATTACGAAGTGGGGGCGTTTATTTATAATGTAGTTCTAAAGTTGCACAGCCGCAAAATTTTTAAAATTTATGCATAACGCACTTTCGAAGAAAGTATTTTAAAGAAAAATTAGTAAAATGCACAAAAATGAATTTGTCCGACAAAAATTTTGGGCCGTTGAGGCTGTCCACCAACTCAAACACGTCAAAATTTTACGAATTTTACGTTTAAAAAATTTATGGATAACCACCTTTTTTTTCAGGATTGGTTATTTGATACATGCGAAATGCAAATATCGATTTGTCCAAAAAAAAAAAAATTTGCCGATTTTTCAGTCCGACGCGTGAAAATTGTCGATATAAATAAGACTGTGATAAAGATTTAAGTCGCATATTTTACATTTCAAATAGGTTACCAAATTCGTATTATATTCAATTGTCTTTTCCACAATTCTACGTATAGAAACGTTGCAGGTTCATTAAACTCACCTCGACCTAATTATGTATTACTGCAACCTTTTCAGTACATTGAACTGTTTGCAGTTCAAATATGTAACAATTAGATAATAAGTGATGAGCAACCAATTCTGTATAACCCCGATTCTGATGAATGATTATTGTGCATATACTCTTCGATGTAAGATGTTAACTTTGATACGAATAAAAACGAAACTCTTGGTAATGACTGGCTTCAATTAAACTACCTGGAAAACCCAACATTTCATGGCGATCCTGCCAGTCCAGTCCAACCAGTGTGAAGAGAAAAAACCAAATAGTTAAAAATGTGTGGATCAAAAGTTACAAACGAAGAAAGACTGCAGATACAAGCTACTGGCACGGGATCAAATAATGCAAATCAATCCAGTTCCACCGAATTTACACACACCGACGGAATGATAATTCCAATTTTAATATTCATCGCAATTGTTATTATTTATTTTATATGGAGGAAAATGCGAGATGGTATGAAAAAATCAATGGAACGACAAATCGCGTTAAGCGAACTTCGAAGGTCTCGAGAAGGTATTAATTCCAACTGAAAAGGAGAATATTAGAATACGCTAGTATCCAGGGCTCATGAGCAGCAAAGATATTCTGAAGGAGTTCACAGGAGCTGAAGAACAACTGGTGAAATTTGAAGAAAATCTTCGCAAAGATTCTTACGAAAAACGAAGTGAAGCAGCTACGCAGAGACGGTATCAGAGGTTAGAAAATATTAATTCACTTATTAATGAATTAGTTCATAAGTTTAATAATAGCGGGCCAACTAAGGATGAAATTGCTCAAGTAGAATTATATTTACATAGATTAGAGAATAATTTATGAATAACATTTTTTATTTTTTTTTCATTTTCAAATGAAGTATACAATACAATGGATCACTTGTCCGATAGAAAAGTGAGCCTTTTTTCCTGCAAAATAAGGAAATTGTGTGTACATAGTGGTTATCTGAGGATTATTGGTTGATTCGTATTTGTGAATATACGGACACTCAGCTGATTTTTTGACAATTGGTTCATCATAATATGTAGAGTGTAATTATTGAATTGTCCGATAAGATGCGTGCTCCAATTTTCCAGTCCGACGTATGGAAATTATCGGTTTCATTAAGCCTCAGCATTAATGAGTGGATTATTTTCTTCTCATTTACTTCATAACCGATTTAGAATGTATGTCATTAATATGTTTCATAATTTTGTAAGAATGTTCTCGCAAAAACTTATCGTATGTGAACAATCGAAATTTGAAATATTTTGAAAGAAGACGAAGTCTGTAGCAATCAATTATGGTAGCAATCAATTATGGTAGCAATCAATTATGATATTGATAATGCAGAAAATAATGGAGACGATGATGATATGATGCAATATGAGGCCTATGAATGGGATTCTACTTCGAGCGGCGACAAATCTGAGGGAATTTGAGGAAAAATTTTAAGCATTAAATTTCACTGTTACTATTATTTATAATTAAAATTTATAAATTTACAAAAAAATAAATTAGTAAAAATTTGAAAAATCAATTATTTTTTTCAAATTATAACAATTACATCCATAATAGGTAAATTAGAAACATAAAAAAAAATTATTCCGCTTCTATGAGCCTTATCTATTTTATAATAGAATTTATTTAATATTTTGAACATGAGTCGTTTAAACAATTTACATATACTATAACTCATTATATGATCAATGGAATAATTCATGAAATTCCAATATTAATGTTTTCTTGTCGGACTCGAAATTTAGCTCTTCTTAAATGTCGGACAATAGTACTATCAAATAAGTACTACTCTTAAAAAGGTAAATTCATTTCAGTCCGATAGTTATTCATAAATTTTTGGTCTTATTTATATCGAAAATTTTCACGCGTCGGACTGAAGAATCGGCAAATTTTTTTTTTTAGACAAATCGATATTTGCATTTCGCATGTATCAAATAACCAATCCTGAAAAAATCAGGTGGTTATCCATAAACTTTTTAAACGCAAAATTTTGACATGTTTGAGTTGGTGGACAGCTTCAACGCCCCAAAATTTTTGTCGGACAAATTCATTTTTGTGCATTTTACTAATTTTTCTTTCAAATACTTTCTTGGAAAGTGCGTTATGCATAAATTTTAAAAATTTTGCGGGTGTGCGACTTTAGAACGAAATTATGAATAAACGCCCCCACTTCATAAAAAACGCCAAGACCATCTTGTCGGACTACACTTGATGAAGCCACACACAAATTTACAGCTGGTTATTCATCTTGGATACCTTATGTCGCCGGGCACCCAGACTATTATGTCTCTTATCGGGCGTCGCTGCTATTCACAAGCAGAATAATAAGAAAAAGACTTTTAGAAGTGTTTATTCAATTCAAACGAGTGCTAGGACTCGCACGTTGAGAAGTAAGACCTTTTCAATTCTTAACTCGATCAAGTGTCGACTTTTGAGAGGGGCGGCATCTGGTTAATGGAAAAACAGATTTTAACAGAACTTTATAGCAGAGTATAATGAACAATGGACTTGTGACATAGCGACTATTCGTACTCAATAACTTTCTGTCTTAGTAGTAATAACTCAGCTGTGAGGATGCTGACTCTCAATGAGATAATAACTGAAGATGATATCATATAAATCCGCCCTTGTGGTGGAAATTGGAGAAAAGATATGGTATAGTCGCTAGATGATAATGCTGATAGGTAATAATTCACAAATTGGTAACCACATACGTGGACGGTTCGAAAAATAAGGTGAATGTTCGCGTGAATGTTCGATTGAAGATTATTTTATCCTGGTACACTCGTCTCGAACATATGTTCACATTTTTAGCTATTTAGTTTGTTCGTGAGAGGCATGAAAGTTATAAGTGTTCCGTGTTAGGCGATTATCGGATATCGTAAAAATACATCAAAGAATTTACATTGAATTTTGTGTAAAATATGAAATTCAGGACTCAAAAATACTGGACAGTGGCATACGGTGATTGTACTCTGAGTCTGAAAAATATTTGCAAGTCTCATCACAAAAGGTCGAGATGATGTGATTGTCGCCGTTCTTCCTGTAACCTGAGCACATCAATAACCGATGAAAGTGTTTGGGAAGTGAAGAAATTTGTTATGGAGAATCGTCAAATCACTATTAGGAAAGTTGCTGAGGATGTCGGTATATAGATTGGTCATGACGAATCATGACATTGAAACCAAAGTTCAATCTTCCCAATATGAGAGCCCAGAAGAGCCAAGACCCAAAAAAGCACGCCAAGTTTGATCAAATGTTGAGGTTTTGTTTACTGTTTTCATCGACTAAAGTGACATAGTGCATCAGGAGTTCTTGCCACATGGTCTAAGGAGTGTATTATCTTGAAGTTATGCGCCGCTTGCGAGAAGCAATACGAAGAAAACGTCTGGTATTGTGAAAAAACAATTCATGGCTTCTGTATCACGATAATGCACGTGCTCACTCATCAATGCTTGTTCTCAACTTTTTGGCCAAAAACAACACCATAATCATGCTTCAGCCACCGTATTCACTAGATTTGGCCCCCTGCAACTGTGTTTCTGTTCCCAGGATTGAAGAGACCCAAGAAAAGACGGCGTTTCGCGACGATTAAGAATCGCTGAGAAAGTTCAAAAATATACCAAAAAGTGCACAACAGAACATTTTGGAGGATTGGAAAAAACGCTGACACAAGTATATTATATCTGATGAGGACTTCTTTGAAGGGGATGTCGGGACTGGTGATGGGGGAATTATTATTTAGACGAACATAGCGTTTATCAATAATAAAATTTATTAACAAGACACAACGACAAACAAAACATGAAAAAGAAAATTACAGGGTAACCTCGAGGAACTAACGCTAAGTCTTCTCTCGATCAGCGAGAAGACTCTTGAGCGGGTTTAGTTCTCGGCGAAAACCCCATAATAAGAAATGGTTCTCGGTCGAAATCCCAGAATAGAATGAGAATAGAATGAATGTATCGGCTAAGAAATGTATTCGAAGTCTCTCGAAAAATCATCACTGACAAATGGTCGGGGTTCATAAATATAGTCGAGAAAGGTCAATCACTGCACCCAAATTCCTTGTCTTGATCCATAAAAGTATTAACAATGAGTACCTTTTCGAAAGTGGTGTCGTTCTAAATATTCATCTGTTTCTCGGCAATTAACTTCCGTTTCCAGAGAAGAGAGCATTTCAATGATATATGATGAGAAAATACGAAAATGATGAGTAAAAATTAAAACACGAGAATTGATATAAAAACCCAAGCAGATTGATATTTCGGACGACTGCTGGATAATAGAGTTATGAAAAGTTAATTTCCCAAGAAAAGTTTATAATACAAAAATAAATATCGATAAAAAGGAAGGTATCCGAAGACAAGGACCTGAAAGATAGAACGAATCCACCTATGGAAGTAATTATGGAATTACCAGGATGCTGTGTACGAAACTGTTCTTTCCAACTGAAGGACGAATTCTTTTCACAAGATGAGGGACTGCCAATGGGGTCGTCACTTTCACCAGTCATAGTAAACATATATATGGAGTGGTTTGAAACTCTGGCTATCGAAGAAGCCCACAAGACACCTAGTGTCTGGTTGAGATACGTTGACGACACCTTTATAATATGGAACCATGGGAAAACTGAACTAGACGCCTTCCTGAAACACATCAACAGCGTAAGACCTTCCATCACTTTCACAATGGAGAAGGAAGTCCACAACTAATTGCCATTCTTAGACGTATTGGTGAAGAGGACCAACACTAAGTGGGAAATATCTGTTTACCAAAAACTCACTCACACGGGACAGTATCTGAACCACGAATCCAACCACCATCAATCGATTAAAAGAGGAATCATCGAGACTCTATTAGATCGTGCTTTCGGGCTCTGTAATACAGAGAAAGGTCTCGAGAAGAAACAAGACATCATCAAAAATGATCTTCAACCGAAAGGCTACCCCAAAGCGATGGTAGAACAGACTTTGGCTAATAGACAGCAGGAGCCTCGCAAGGAAGAGAATTCGTAACAATCAGTGATTGCACTTCCCTACATCAGAGGACTATCGGAAAGGATAAGAAGAATTGGTTACAAGTACAACATCAGAACCTGCTTTAGATCCGGAAACACTGTCCGTAGCAGCCTCACAAAAACAACCAGGCCACCAAACGCGGACTGCGATTCCAAGAATTGCATTTACCGGATACCTTGTGAGTGCGGAAAATCTTATATACGTGAAACTAAGAGAGCATTGAATGTTCGCATTCCTAAGCACACGAAAGACACACAGCAAGGGGAAACCAGCAAATCAGCAAAAGCAGAGCATGTTTGGATCCATCAACATAACATCGGGTGGTCCCAAGCTGTCCCATCATCAAGCGATAAATGGCCAACTCCCGCCAAACGGTCATCTCCCACTAAACCAGTGAAGCGGAAAAAGGAAAGCGAAGAAAGTGAAAGTACTCGAATGACCCATAAATAGTCATCTCTCGAAGGAATCAGTCCAGTCATCACCCGAATACGATTGTGTATACCAACAATCGAAACGTCGTTGAGTAACTTGTCTTGGGAACCTCTTATTTTTTTATTTTTGATCAATTGCTCTATTTTTACTCATATTTTATTTCACTATTAATTTTTTTTGCTCAATATACCTATTTATTATTTTCAGATATTCATTTCTAATCTGAAGCAAACGAACTTCAAACGTTCAAACCAGTCTTGATATATCTACACAGTAGGTTTTATGGACTGACGCCTATCAGAAAACAACTATTCCCCTGGCTAATACCACGAAGGGCATTGGATTATATCCGACAGGCGTCAGTGCAGGAACCTTCACAGAAAATTTCCTGCATATGCAATTGGAAATGCGACTGAAAGAGTCGACCTTCCGAAGAGGAATGAAATACTCTGAAAGAACTCCGATTTTCAATTATGGAATATCATTGACTTTAGGTCGATGATGGTCACTATCTTGCACTGACGAGTGGCTAATGAGCCCGAAACCGGTCTGCAAGTGTGCCCGTTCCAAAATTGAAGGTCGACTCTTTCAGTTGTACTGCCAATTGCATATGCAGGAAATTTCCTGTGAAGATTCCTGCACTGACGCCTGTTGGATATAATCGAACGCCCTTCGTAGTATTAGCCAGGGGAATAGTTGTTTTCTGATAGGCGTCAGTCCATTAAACCTACTGTGTAGGTATATCGAGACTGGCTTGAACGTTTGAAGTTCATTTCTTTAAAAAATTTCACCTGACAGGCAGATTAGTTCTGAAGAAAACACGACAACAAAAGATGAAATCCTGCAATTAGATTTGTTTACTGCCAGTCTTCAAGCATAGCCCACTGACTAATAAGAAAGATATTCATTTCTAATTATTTTTTTTTAGTTTTTTAGGTATTTCAAATCATTTTATGTAATATCAGACAATGGAAGTCCGAACTAATGAAATTCATCATGAAACATTGTCAATCACCTCCAAACAAACAAAGAAATAAAATGTTTCTAAACTAAGTAGTTGTAGGAAAAACCCTACAGTACCCCCTTGCCAATGTTGAATGATATACCATGAATAGTGGGGATATATAAAAAAATATTTTTGTAAACTAAGGTAATAAAATAAAATTATAACTGCAATGGTACAGTTATTTGAGCTACTGGAAGTTGAATGAATTTTTGCAAAAATTAAACTGAAACTGAAATTGTATATTCCAAATTAAATAAATTATTACAAAAACACAATTTATCAATTAATAAAACTCAAAAATCAATCGTTCTTTTCAATAATGCATTATTTAAACAAATTTAACAAAAATGTGATGATGCATTCGTTCAAATTTTCATATCTTTGTAGACTGGCATCATTGCCGATGGCGTCGATGGAGGCAAATGATGATTTTGGAGAGAAAGTTGAGAACACAATGTTTTTTTTGATCAAGCATTCATGAGTCATATAAGGTATCGGTGGTAGCGACAGGGAATTAGAAATGATTATTTCAGCCAGTCGGTTCGACGTGGGTGCTTTGTTGTCGAATTGACTGCCGTGCTGGTCGGTGCCGGTGGTGCAAGCCCCAGTCTGAACGATCGATTTCCACTTGATATCGTCCAACCCGTGTTAGGAATCACACGTTAAAAGGCAGGACCTCGTTAATCCTAAGCTCGTACAAGTTTCGACCTCTGAGGGTTGTCTTTCGTAGGGGTGCGATAGCTGGTTAACGAAAAAACAAATTTCAAACAGATTTTCAAACAGATTATTAAACAGATTATCAATGTTTGTTTTTCGATAGGGTACAGTTTGTTGGAGTTCCTCAGTGGCTGTTTAAAATATTATTGAATTATAAAGGCGTTAAAGTAAAGTTCAGTATATTTTTCTACTGAAAGTTCGCATTTCTTACTTTAATTTCATTTTGAAATTGACAAAAAAATTTTACACAAAACAAGGGACACGCTTTTGATATGTTGTGAGGTTTGCCGTAAATGATCTATTTGGATATCTCCATGTTATCATCACATTATCTATCATCAAAGATTCATCAAAATTTTTACTTAAATGCCTGCAGTAGTTTCCAAACTTCAATAAATATTTGACATTAGTATATGTATACGAGTATAAAATATTCAAAGATCATATTTCAAATGAACCAAATTCAATGGGTTTAACTTCTCAAAATTTTTGCTGAGCGAATAGCAAATATGTAGAGAGATGTATTTTCAGTTCATTGTTAAGATAAGCTTTCAGTAACATTGAAACATCGGTTTGTTAGAATACTGGGTTGAAAAAAATTGGTTGGATGTTTTTTTTGTCAAATAGCTGAAATCTCCTCACGATAGATAATCCTCTGAAGTTTCAACTCACGTTAGTCGAGGATTAAAGAGGTCTTAACTTTCAATGTGCGATTCCTAGTATAGGTCAGGTGATATGCAGAGAACATTGATCGTTCCAGAATTGGAATCGAATCAGCTTCCACGACGGCGGTGGTTTTATGAATAGTACTCACTAACCAACCAATAACTGATAGTAGTGATTCATTTACTGGGAAAATTATATCACATAATTTTCATGTATTTCCACTGTATGTTGTATAATAAAACAGCAATAAACTATTTCATCAAACTTCATACGACGTCATAACAAGAACAATGAAATATCCGTATTCTGTTCGGAATGGTAAAAGACACACTATGACCTAGAAACTGTCTGTTCGATAAAAAGTGGAAAAGCTAATGGGATATCGATATAACGTAATGCCAAATCTATTCTATTTATATAATGCCGATGTCATATAAATCAGAAACAAATTATACTGCTTTGTGCCAATCGATTCAATATCTCTAGGGATTAGGTTTCATGTCTATTACTTCTGAAGCGAATTATTTGACTGTCGTAAGTTATTGCACATGAATATTCAGCGTAAATGTTACTGAATTCGCGAACACACTTTTGTGAGTATACAGTGTGATCAATTCTTGGAACATTTTGTGAAGGAACGAAAAATACTAATTATAGTTTTGTAGTTATCACATTGGTGTGATCTCTTCTCGAGCTGTGAATACTCGAACGTATTGTTACGTTTTTACCCGTGGATTAACCAACAATTGACTAAACTGCAAAATAATTAAACTCAACTCTATTCGACTTTAGATACAACGAACACTTCAACTAAAATTTCAACTATTATTCGAATGTATACCGCCTTAGTAGATCACTTCGCGTACCGCACTGTAACTTTCACTTAACTGTGTCGATATGCTCATTGCTAGCGTTAATATATGGTAATCGAATGCGGAAGAAAATTTGCCGGAATTTCATTGAAGTCGGTAGCATTATTCACGTTACATCTGGAGCGAAGGCAAACGTCGTACATTCGCGCGCTGTCAGTTACGTCACAATTGGTTTATGGCTACCAGTGGCGGCCGGCGTTATTTTCTTTAGGGCATGATTTACAACAGTATGCTGTCTGTTTAAAAAATTAGGGGAGTTTTCATTTTTCTCAAAACATATTTATTCATTCATCATTTTCAATTTTGTACCCTTCAAAATAGCCCTCCAGCCAGCGTTTTTCCCAATCCTAGAAGCGGTTCAATGTAGAGAGTGGGCCAAATTGGACATTTTCAACGGGAAACTCCTGTTTTCAAACTAGATAGATGAAAACTGATGGCTGTGTTTGGAGGTCAAATTTTATGACAAACTCAATGATCAAAACTGTATATCGATATCTATCATCGTTTCTGTGTTACAGCATGTTTTTCGAAAATGTGCATTTTGATGAAAAACTATTTTTTATGAGACACCCTGTATATTCTTGCACATTTCAATAGAGCTTCAAATAAACTTTTGAAAATATAGCACATTTGATATTTTGCTAGGGTCATTTTTGAAATACAGAGCTTTTAGGAGTTTCCATTTAGACTTTGAAACGCTCACTTTGATCAAGTTGGCTTTGGAAGACGCGGGCGTGAAACAAAATGAAATTGTTCAATAGTAGCTATCAAATGTTGATAAAGCTTTTAACAACAGTAATCAAAACTGATAACATAAAAACTACGGAAGCGCAGATGGGCCACATATTTTTATTATTTGTTTCTTGAAAATTACGACTTTGAATCTCGAAATTTCGACTTTTATCTCGAAATTTCGACTTTTGTCTCGAAATTTCGACTTTTATCTCGAAATTTCGGCTTTAATCTCGTAATTTCGAAATTACGACTTCAAACTCGAAATTTCGACTTCAATCTCGAAATTTCGACTTTAGTCTCGAAATTTCGAGTTTGAAGTCGTAATTTCCAAGAAACAAATAATAAAAATATGTGGCCCTTCTGCGCTTCCGTATAAAACTGATAACAATTCATATTTTATTTACTACTAATGAATGGAACTTCTATAATAATAAATAATGATAAAGAACAAACAATGGAATATATTTTTTTAGAAAAGGTGTTCAAAATATCTACCAGCTTCGCTTACCCACAGGCGACACCTTTTCTGAACTTTTTTGTCGATATAATTACTTCAATAAGAGTGGGAGAAGCAAAACATCACTGCCGCTTCCATTTCGTATCTAGAATTGGTCGGCAATTTGAACATGAGGTCTTTCAACCTTTCTCAGAGGTAAAATTCCATAGGCGTTAGGTCCGGTGATCTGGCGGGCCAACGGTTTGGTCCTTGGTTGGCTATCCAGTTATTAAAAAAACTAATAAATAGAGTTTATTCTATGATTTTCACTATAAGGGTTTTACAAAAACCGCTTTTTTTGTAAAACCGGTTTTTGTAAAACCCTTATAGTGGAAATCATAGAATAAACTCTATTTATTAGTTTTTTAAATATGGATTTTCATCAAGTATCGGCCAGTTCTATTCAATTATCCAGTTATTACCAACATTTGCAGACAAAAAAATTGTGACAATAGTAGTGTTGTGAGGCGAAGCCTCATCTTGATGATCCAAATTTTCCTTGACTTCTCTGCTTCACAATAGAATGAGAATTATGTACCCAAGCATAAGAATTATAGCATATGAACATGCCTACACTGCTCACATAAGTTTCGCCTATCCAAATACAATTTAACGAAAAATCGCGCACTTGGTTACAACTTTCCAAGAACCACTGGCAAAAAGCCATGCGGCGTTTAAAATCTTCTGGTCCTGTATGGCTTGAATTTGTAGTTTTCTCAAACTCCTCCTAAAGTTAGTTCTTGATAGGCCTGTTGATATTTTCAAATTTTGTGTTGACCTTTTTGGGATTATTTTCAACAGCTTCAAAAACGACTATTTCTTCCAACTTCTTATCCCTATTTGATTCATATAATTTTGTCCTTTTCTTTTCAAATTGACCATCGTCAATTGGGTTGTGTCGCAATCTTGCCAAAATTTCTCTAAAAGGTTGTTTTCAATCTGGATACGTCTCGTGAAACAAATTGCTTGCTGCTTCCGTATTTTCTCAGACAATCATTTCCCATTTTTCATAATTCTCATACTTTATTGCGAATGTGTTTGAGAATTGAACAAAAACCACTAATTGAAGAGCGTCTTCACTGCTTGAATCAAAATTTTACTGCTACCAGTAAAGATTTGACCCTCAGACACAGCCATCAGTTTCCATCTATCTAGTTTGAAAACAGGTGTTTCCATTTGAAAGTGTTCAATTTGGCCCACCCTGTACATTTTGGGTAAGTTTTTGAGCTCTCTCAGTGATTCGATTTTAATCTCCTCAATTCGTCGCAAAATGACGTCTTGTAATGGATTTTTTCAAATTTGTGAACAGGAAGAACTCGCATGGGCTAACTCTGGTGAATGAGATGGCTGGGGCATGATCACGGTGTTGTTTTTGGCTAACAAATTACGAAGAAGCATTGACAAGTGACCAGGTTGATTATCGTGATGCAAAAACTATGAATTGTTTTTCCACAATACCAGACGTATTCTTCGTATTGATTCTCGCACGCGGCACATTCTGGATCGCCGTTGACGGCAATTGCATGGCATTAACCAACCGAAATCCCGACCTCCTCAGCAACTTCTTTAATAGTGATTTGATGATTCTCTATGACAATTCTGTTCACTTAACATTTTCGTCGGTTGTTGATTTGCTCGGGCGTCTAGGATAAGCGTCATCATTTACTTCTTCTTGATCTTCTATGGAAATCTTGTACCCCTTGTAAACCGCCGTTATGTCTCACATCTGTCTCATATCCGGCCTTCGTCAAACTTTGCAGTAAACATACCATCAAACTACAGAAACTCAGATTTGTGTTTGACGCCAGAGCCAAGATAGTTGGAACCAATTCAAATGGATTAATTCTTTGAGATTCGTCGAGTGAAATGGAAAAAATTCTTTCATCCCCGCGCTAAATACGAATACCTCTTTTAGTGAATGATTTTTTTGTAGATAATACTTGAAACTTGCATACACAAACAGTGTCAATGTTCTAGATTCAAAAGAATATAATGGTTAATCATCATCAACATTATTTTTCCCCACAATCCACACAAGTAACTCATGTATGGGATTATACAAAACTGACAACCTGGGAGCTGATCTCAACTTCAGTAGGAAGATAAAAATTCCACTTTTACTTGAATTCTCAACTAGTTTCCAAAACCTTCTGGATAATATTACAGATAACTCTATATTCATACGACATTACAGATCTCAAAACATTACTGCTTTCAAGTTCTACTCTTGCTTTCAATACCTCCTCAAACTATTCAAAAGGTTATATTTAGATTCATATTCAGATTGTCAGGTTGGAAAGTAGAGATTGTTGTTTGGAGAAAAATATATGCAACCTTTAATACAAAGGAATGTGGAACAGAGAAGCTATATTGAAAGAAAAATAATTGCGGTTTGAGATTTGATATACCTCCTTATATACCTCCATTAAATATTTTGTGTTCCAAAATAGTGAAATGTTTGGTATTCTCAAGAGAATCGTTAAAATTTAAATTCTATTGATGGAAAAAAGTGTAAGTTACTCACCATTGTCGTATTTCTTTTTCGGTAACTGAAAAATAAAACAATCAATGTTAATCAAGTGAAAATATAGTTCCAAACAATAATTTCAGGTATAAAATAAAACACATCGAAGACAATTTGATTATACGATATATATCGTTTCCTTATTTATTGTGTTGGCAATATTGGGAACACTGTGAGCGCCTTCGTTGCGGGCACAGGTCAAATGCCTTTTGTCTGTGGCCATTCCTCGTTCTGGGTTTTTGAGGTCTACCCATTAAAAAACACCAGATGAGAAATAATGTAGCACTATAAAAACCAAAATATTTGAGTTCCATGCAAATCAACTCATGATTGATGTTATCGAATGTTCTTGAAAAATCTAGAAAAACCAGAGTACTAACAATTCTCTTATCAATATCTTGAGTAACAGTAGCAAGATCTGTACTTGTGCTGTAGTCCTGGCGATGATAATAACAGATTATTAGTATCAAAATACTCATCAATTTTCGAATAAATAAACCTTTCAAAAATTTTACTCATGGTCAGGAGTATACTGATAATTCTGAGAACAGAATAACTGGCTGGATAATTATTCTTTGGAAAGGGTTTTCCAACGGCAATTTTCAACAAGTCTGGAAAATATGAACGTTCAAAAAAACAATCCATGATATGAGTAAACGGGCTATAGAGTTTCAACATTCTGATTGAAATATTATTAACCCTTTCAATTCAAACAAGAATCCAATGGCTGGCATCAAATAAAATAAGCGTATAATGTCTTCGTGACACGAGTAGTTTTCGAAAACATTTTATGGTTTCTACATAGCGAACAACGGAATTCCAGCCTATTTAACTCAAATTTCACATCCTCGTATGGGTTTGAAATGAGCATCATAACGTCGTTTCAACCACTGGCACGAGTATAATCAGGATAGTGCCCAATCATTTACGTGATGCAGAACTTTGGTATTCCAAATCCCCAAACATTAATTTTAAATAACGACCAGTGCTTGTTTCAACCCACTGTTCGGAATTTTCAACTACCCTTAATGGAATGAAATTATTCAAAATCTCATAGGCGAAGTGTTTTCTGGATCGTATATTTCACCCTCTCCAGCAAATTTATAGCATTCCAACCAACACCAGCTAAGAAATATTCCCCAATATTGTTGCAATTTTGGAGTATTTTTGGTTGAGATTAATAAGATTTCCTACAGTAATTATTACCTTATCAATGGGTCGTTTGTTGTGATACATTATTTGCAATAACCAATAACCTAATGCAGTTATGTGTACTAAAGTTGTTTGTTAGGAATACTAATTAAATTCATAATTTGATTCAATAACTCAAAACTGAAACTCAAAACATTTTTTCTCAATGTAACTTCATAGTTATTTCATTCGTTCACTATAGTTTGATAACCTTTCGTAGGTTGTCTCGAACTGATTCTCTACCTGAAACTCGCAAATATTGAATACGCTCGCAAATTCATCAGATAGTTTTTCTTCCTGACTGGTTACCTAGTAGTTGGTCCAAAAGAACAATCTCGTTCTCGGCTTTTGCATTAATTGAACTTCTGGACGTAATTTCTCTGACTTTCTGATTTTCTACGCTTTTGGTTTTTTCGAAACAAGAAGAAGGTAATGGAGTGATGGAGATACAAATTTAGGATAAGATTCATATGATAATGAAGAACTTGAGACTCCTAGAAAATAATGAAAAAACTCAATACTCAAAACTCAGTACTCAATTGGAAAATTCAAATATGGTTAAGAAGAAGTTCTGTAACGTTACATTCGAAACTGTTTTGATTATTTCCCTACGTTGTAAATAGTATCGACTACTATGGTTATCAACCCCGTATTATCGATAGTTCATGTTGATAACTTTCTGAACATCAATATGATTTGTATTAACAATTCTCTACGACCTCCTACATTTCGTTAATTTTGTTTCAATAATTATGAATTTGACTACGCATTCGTCATTTCAACAGGAGGTCATAATTTACTTTATTATACAGTGTGTTAATTTTAAGAACTTACATTGGGCTATATCTCACGAAAGAAAGCTGAAATCGAAAAATGCTTGAAACCGTTTGTAGGATAGTAAGGGGGAACTAAAGTAACATGAAAGAGAACTCACTTTCATCAATCCCCTAGGCTCCACCCACCAAAACTCAAAAAGTTTAAATTGCAAACCCCTACTTGTGATACATCATTGAAAAGACTATAAAAAATGTAATTCAATGGTATAAATAATGATTGTACAGGATGGTGCAATAATTGTGCAACTTTGGCTTAAATGGAATATTTAATGAGGTTTTTGTTGAACTACAAATTCATTAAAAATGTCAATTAAGTATATGTTCCAAATGGTTTCTGTTGTTTTGAAAACAATAATACAGTCTATGTGTGATGATCACACAGTTTAATCTTTCTCTTCAAGATGATCACTTGGTGATCGAAACACGTGTCGAGGTGTTAAAAATAACGGTTTGGTGTTGGGATAAAACTCCAGTAATATTGATTACTTCACCAAAGGTTCCAAACAGTGCATCACAAGTAAATAATAAGCGTTAGAGGACATTGATACTTCTTGGTAAACTCAACAAACAATATCAACAATATCGCTTTTTTACCGCACAGACTTGGACGTGACTTACCGAACAAATGATAATTTAGGTAAATTCATTGAAAACAATAAAAACAAAACTGCTGTGTCGGATAGATCAGGAATATATAAGTTGACTTGTGATTCTTGTCTGAAACTTTATGATGGCCAAACGGGAAGAAATTTTTATCACATAAAAGAACATATGAGTAGTTTTTCGAATGTGAAAATCAATTCCACATCGTTTGACAGACAGTGCTGAGTTTGACCGTGACTGTGGAGTATTAGATCCGTAAAAAAGGTTTGAAACAATCCTTTTGAGTCATTAAACATTAATAGCTTCAAGAATAATCGAATAGAAATGAATTCATCTCGTGTTCTGAATCTGTTTTTTAATGTGGATATTGGTAGGTAGTTTACTACATGTAACAGTTAGTGAAATTTTCTTTTATGGAGTTTGAAAATTTTGGATCAGTTTCTACCTCAACTCAGAATGTAGAACTCATGTGTTAATTAAAAAAAAATAATTTCTCGGATATAGCCGTTACTACACGTGGTGGGAAATCATAATGAAGAAAAGAGAAATTGAACTTTCTATGTTTTTTACCACTTTTATTTGTAACTAACGTTACTGCAGCTTCGTCCTATAAGGACATTTTCAAACTTATACATTAAACGTTTCATTTTCAAACTTATACGTTGCTGTTTAATGTATACGTTGCTGTTTAATGTATGAGTTTGAAATTGTCCTTCTAGAACAAAACGTTAGTTACAAATGAAAGAGGTAGAACATTTTAATTCTGTTTCCTTCAAAATGAATTCTGCCTACAAATTTTAACTTATTGATATCAGAAATCAAAATTTTGGAGAAAATATGTATGCTAATTCTTCATCTGATGAAAATGATTTGAAATAGTTGCTTGGAATCTTCCCAAACACTTACATCTCAAATATTATCCGTATCAGTGATGATTGATGATATACTAAATTTTTCACTAGAGCTCTGACCACCCCTGTATCTTCTTTTTTGAAGTCGATAAATGTACATATGCGATTTTCCATTAAAAAATTATATTTAGAAAAGTTAGTTGAAATATTTCAAAAAACATAGATTTCAAATATCCAAATCAGTAAAAATATTGGATATACCATTTGAATTTCATTTGATCGGACTTCCATTGCCTAATAATATGCAGGGTGTAACTGAATAAGTGTAAAACATTTAAGGAGGTGATTCCTCATCGGAAAAAAGATAGGATCTTTCATATAAAGAAATTTCATTTTAGCATCCCTTGTTAAGATACATCCCCTCAAAGAGGGTACATAATATTTGTAAAACAATTTTTTTCACAAGCACTGAAAAAATTACAATATTGAAATTAACCTGACTTTTTGTACTACCAAAAACACACTTAGCCAGTAATTTATTTGGTTTACCCCATGGTTGTAAGGGGTGGAAAACGCAACCCCTAAAATATATTTCCAATGTAACTTTTTGTCTCATTATTTGTTTACCATTTTATTTTTTTAATATATTTGTTTAAAAAATTATTTCCAATAGTCTGTTTCATTCTTAACAAAAAATGTCTCTTGGGTTTTTTGCCCAAAATAAACCAGTTCGCAGCAAAACATTATTTTACGAACAACTACAGAGATACATCGTCATGAATGCGAACTGGATTTATTGTTATTTTGTAGTTAGTACCTGCATTAAACGATTGGAGGGTGATAATCAAAACTAATTCATTAATAACAAAACACACAACATGTAAAAATCATAGTAAATGTTCAATATGTCTACCTTCATACATTACGCATACGTCTATAGGTCAGCGCATTGAGCCACGTATTCGCTCGAATATTCCTGGAATCTCTCTGATTACCCTGCACGCATCGATGATGCAGTTTCTTAAGTCCTCTATATCGCGAACAGACGTACGATAAACCAAATGCTGTTGGCTCCAAATAGAGAAATTGAGATCCGAGGATCGAGGGGGCCAGTTCTGTGGTCCTCCTCGACCTATCTACTGTTTCAGTTAATTGCTGGCGTGCTTCTTGACTAAAATGGGCGGGAGCCCTATCATGCATAAAAAACATATCCCTTCTGACGCCCAAAGGAACTTCCTCCAGCATTACTGGATGCATTCCTTTTGAAAATTGAACGTATGCCTCACCATTTAATCGAGGAGGTAGAAAATGAGGCCCAATTAAATCATCTCCAATAACTCCGAGCCAAACTTTAAGAGAAAACTGTTCTTGATGGTTAGTTTCGACAATAGCGTGAGGGTTTTCATCAGCCCATATGTGGTAATTATGAAAATCTCGTCCCGAAAAAAACTACATTCGTCTGTGAATTCTATCGTCTTCAGAAAGTCACAATTTTCATTTCATTCATTTCCAGCATCCAATTGCAAAATTCAAGACGGTTCGGAAAGTCTCGCGGTAACAGTGCCTGTACTCGTTGCAGATGGTAAGAGTATAAGAGTTGTTCCTTTAAAATTCGAAATACCGTCATATGATCAACAATTAGCTGAAAAGCAATCTTTCTAGTACTGTTAGTGGGTTGTTCTTCAATCAAACTAAGTACTGCTGCCTCAAGCTGTGGTATTCGTACTTCTCGATGGCGACCACAATTCTGCGTTCGTTGATGAAGTCGAGCAAATATTCTATGTGAAGGATGCTGCCGTCGAGGATACATTTCAGCATATCTTCTAGAAGCTTCTAACCCATTCCCCTGCGACAGACCGTAAACGTAATGCATATCAGCCATTTCCTCATTTGTGTATGCCATTTTAATAACAAGTGAATTATTAGGTGTTGCGTTTTCCACCTCTCACAACCATGGGGTAAACCAAATAAATTTCTGGCTAAGTGTATTTTTGGTAGTACAAAACGTCAGGTTAATTTCAATATTGTAACTTTTTTAGAGCTTGTGAAAAAAATTGTTATAAAAATTTCATGTTCTCCCTTTAAGGGATTGTATTTCAACAAGGGGTGCTCCCTTAAATGTTTTACACTTATTTAGTTACACCCTGTATAAATGGATTTGAAATCCCTAAACGACCAATACAAATTGAAATTTTCAAAAGAATAGCTGAAAGTAAAAATTATATAAAGCAAAAAAACCCCTGAAAGTGTCTGAGAATCAATTGATTCCTAGCGGCTCGATTGTATGTAGGAAACCTTCGTCTGAGTGAAAAATTGTTAACTAGTAAGCTAAGCTAAGCTAAGAGATCAAAACTTGTCTGAAGACTGTATTGAGAAGAAATACATATGGATGAGAAGAAAAATATTTCGGAATATAATCTCGAAATATTCATCTCTCCCAACTACTTACACAGTAGCTTCTGGTAGATGCCTACCAGAAAATAACTACTTTCCCGACTAATACTACGGTGAATATTGAATTATATCCGACAGACGTGTATGCAAGATACCACACTAAGGTTTGTCTCACAGATGTTTTCCGTTCATCCAGTTGCAGTACTCTGCTGAAATCTTTCGAATAGATCACCTATAGAGTGGTTTCGAAGAATAACCTCTCATCATTGCAGGATTGCAGTAAAGTGCCAGAACCTACAGAGTAGGTAGTTGGGAGGGATGAGTATATTGAGATTTTGTTTAGAAATATTCGAATTCAGTGGTACCAACATTGAAATATCTGGCTAGTTCACAGATTTATATATACAAAATATCAATTTCATTGACAATTCTCCCAAAAACGAAAACACTAATCTATGAATACACATTGAAACAATTTTTTATACTCAAAATGATTGTGACTCATTTTGATAAAGAGATACAGAGATCAATTTCACAATGTGAGTAGTTCAAGTCCTTCATTTCTTCCATTTCCAATAGTTAGTTTTCGAATATTTCAATAGTATTATCGATTTTATTACTCGACACAATCCTTACCGATTTATCACTAGATAACGGTTGTTCTGTCAAGTCATTTACTCGTCTGTCAAACGAATGACTTTCAAATTCAATTCCGACACTTACTCAATCATGTGAAAAGTAATAATTTCGGAAAAAATCGCAAATGGTGAAATTACTGTGGGACTTTGGATCACTACTGGTGGGGATAATAGCTGGAGCTTGGTTTGGAAAATATGGAAGTTCGATCCTAGCAGAAATAAATAAAACATCAGAACGGGAATTCGAGCGAATCAACTGGGAAGAAGAATGTGCACACGATGAGGAGGAATGCGAATGTGAAGTAGAAGATGGTGATTTATGAAGAAGTAGTCACGGAAATTTCAATGAACATGTAAAATTTTTATTTTTCCTGTACACATTCATTCATGGAGTATACTTATTATAATGACGATGTTCTGATAACAAAAAATATTTTTCTGTAGATATCCCAAACTATAAATTTTGAAACGTTCGAGTGCAAAAATTTGTTCGAAGGGGGTCTGGAGGAGTGTGGAGATTTCCAGATTGAATGGAGTCATTAAAAATTGAGATGTCTCGGTGAGGATGTCAGAGGAAATAGAATAAATTTATTGGGTAAGGCGGAACTTGTTCACAAAATATAATGAATTGCTAATTGATAAATGCAATAGATACAGAGCTATATAATAACACAGGGTTTCACACAGTGTCAGATAGGATAAAACAGATTCTGGGTTGTTGGGCCATGGTTAAAAAAAATTGTAGAACGTAGCGTTCCGTCTGCTACTGCGTCAGACATCTTCAGTGGTGTCAGTTAACTATGAGGATGAAAGAAGTATTTCGAAATCATGTAACGACTACCTGGAAAGTTCTGTGTTCTTTCCTATTTTCACTAGTAGAGTGTGGGGTGTCAATGGGAATGTTCTCTGCTGATTGAATCGCACTTGTTGATTGAACCAGGTTGTTTACAGATGTGCTGTTGGTAGGATGTCGATTAAAGTTGTATTCTAGTCAACTTTTGTCTTTCTTCTCTGATGAAATCATTGGGATGTTAATAGATCTCATAGGCAGTTTCGTAATGAAACCTTTTTATATCAAGCATTGTATATATTAATTACCAAAATTGTATTACTCCAGCCTATACTAAGACTTTCCGGATACCCGGTATATCAATATCAACCGTAATAGTTTCCCGATATAATGTACTATGTTGTAACTTCAGTTAGCTGCTGGAATAAATAAACATGTGTGATTTCAACAAGCTCAATCAAGAGTTGCAATATCTCCTAAAAGAAACCCAACATATAATTAATGATTCACCAGTCAGCGAAATGTCTAGTAATATTTTTCGTCTCGAAGTATATCATTAAAGATACCTTGTGAGTGAATAAAAATATACAGGGTGTTTCTTAACTACAGTGCGGAACTTCAGAGGGTAATTTCAGGGTAATCACTTCTAAAAACTATCTGTTGACACCATAAAATAAAAACTAAAAGTAAATAATAAACAATTACGACTTCAAAATAAATGTAATTGATTGTTTGACACAGAGTATTCCTTATGACATTGCAGTTATCAACTATTCAATTTCAATAGTACAGGAATTTTATAAACAAGACCCCATAAATAAAGCATTCATGTCAGGACTGCGGACAGGCCAATTAAAGGTCCTGCACGTCCAATCCAGCCATTAGGGTAAGTGAAGTCGATGAGATGACGAGAAAGAACACTAAAATGAGCTTGTCGTGCATAAACCACATATTGCCTCTTACAAGTACCGGCACTCCTAACAAAATGTGTGAATGATTCCACAAAAAGTTCATCTAGAATTCACCTGTTGATTTTGTTGGTAGGAAAAATTGTCTTACCCAAACGGTCAGCATTGTTCGTTCGTCGGCCCAAAAATGGACATGCTTCGTTCGTAAATAAAATATTTGGAAAAAATCATTTTTGTGTGCCATCGTATGAATCATCCACATGCAAATCATTTTTCTTGAATGGAAATCCCGAGGCAGAACTTGGACCCACTATATGTGATATGGGTATAGGAGGTTATTTTTCAGAACTGTACATACGGTTTTTGGGCTGACATCAAGATGCAGTGCAATCTTAATAGTACTATTTGAAGGATCTTCTTCTATCGCATCAAGTATAGCTTCTTTTAATTCAGGCGTTGTTACAGTTTCTGATCCACCTGCATTTTTACTTAGACTCCCAGTTTTACCTAATTTTGCATGTAGTGTTCTAAATATATATTTTAGCACATGGAATTATTCTGTTAAGATATCTGTCCTGATGAATTATCTGTGCTTCTTCTGCATTTTCATTTGCTAGTCCATAAATGAAGTGCATGTCAGCCATTTCAGCGTTGGTAAAGTTATTATTGACGTAATCTCTGCTAATTGACAACTCCGAATTCAAAACAGGTGTTCATGATATGCAAAGTGACTTCAATTGTTTTTCTCATAAACGAAGATGGATAGGAGGAAAGCATAAGCAACGAAAAAGTTGTATTTTTTAGTTGATCAATCTCAGAAACGAAGCAACTCAAGACATATGTCCATGAGAACTTTTTTTAAACGACCTAACGAATCACCCATCAAGTTTCGTACCGTAGTTATTTAACACCCTGTATTTTATCATCCCCAATGTGTTTCCCGATAGGAAAACATTATGTGTCACTATTACCCACCTCATACACGAGTAGCTATTTGTGATGCATTGTTTGGAACCTTTGGTGTAGTGATGAATATTACGGGAGTTTTTTCCCAACACCAAACCTTCATTTTAAAACCTCGACACGTTTTGGGAAAAAACTCTAGTAATATTTACGAGTAGCTACTGAAAGTATTGGTGAGTTTTATAAAATAAACTCGTAACGAAAGTCATTAATTTCATTCGTAATTGATTCCTAATAATATATCTATGCTTTGAAATATGGTTGAAATGAAAACAGAATTTCATTGAGATAAATTCATCACCCGTCTACATCAAACACTTTCTTTCGGGGTTGCTGTCCTCCTTTTCTATCATCGACGTCCGTATAGGATTTTGACCCATCAGACGTCCCGACATCATATCTCGATCTATAGAGCTGGGAGTGATCCTCTCATGAACAACTAACTGTAGCTCGCATCGTCTTTCTCCGGCGAAGATATTCGTTAAGTGGGTATATTTTCTGAGGATTTGCTGTTAATAGCTTATCTCGAAAGTTTTCAATTTGAAATACAGGATGTTAAAGTCTGGAACAAACTTTCTCAGCAATTCTGATGAATCGAGAAATGAATTTACTATTCTTCATTCAGGGCTAGTTTTTTCAGAAACAATTTCAAATCGCTTCAAGATTGTCAATCCACTTTCAGCTCATGAAACATACAATGTATATTATCTAAATGTTCATTATTACCTGAGCAAGCCAAACAATCTCAGAAATAATTGAAAAAGTCACACAAATAATTTTTGTCTTTCAGTGTGGTAGTACTCTATATACACATATCATTTCTAGTGTTCTTATTAACTACTCACGATAACAATGTTTTCACATTCTTTCGTTCACTTTTTTCTTTGAACTTCCAGTCAATAGTATGATTTTTCCTCAAATCATATCCTGTTCACCATGACAGACTATGGCAAGTCCTTCTCAACTTGTCTCACCACAAAAGGTTGGATGAAAAAAATATGATGGAATTTGAAATATATTGTGCGAGTAGAAAGTTATTGTACAGCTATCCGCTCAGTCAATACTCATGCAGTGCGAAAAAGAATATGAATGATTTGAGACTTCAATCAAAAAAGTGACAAGAACAGATTTGACTCTGAATTAGATAGGGACGGTGATCAGCAAATCTAGAAAGGCGATCTGTATCGGTTGTGGAGGTAAGAAGACCATTTTCACGGAACCAGATCAGTACTGAATCGATAAAAAATTAATAAAAAATAGTGGGAAAACCATTATGAAAAGGATCACAGGTTCAATGAAAGTCTCTAGAAATTGGTAAAGGGGCGAATTGTACCATTTTTGATAATGCAGTTGTTGGCATTATGCTTATAAAAACTGCTGGAATTTGTATCACAGTTCTGGAAATTCATAGACCAGAGAGTTGAGGAATTGAATAGGAAATTACGGAACCGAAATGTTTGGATCAGTTGGAAGAAACAAATTCAAATAATATAAATATGCCACCGGATTTACTACGAGATGCAAATATCTGACAGAATAAAATTCTACGTAAAACAGTATTCCGGCAAATACCTTCGTCGTTATTGAAAATTATTTGATTTTGGATACCAGAAATGAATATTTCAACCACATTATAATAACAATAGGAAAAGCCGCACTCTTGATTGATAATTATCCAAGGATAATCATTATGTTTGATTTTCTTGGCAATACCCCAAAACGGAGAGATATGAGGAAAGTTAGTTTCTTCATACGTTTTGGGTTTTCTCTGAATATTCTAAATTTGTTTGGAGAAATTAATTATTGTTTGTTGATTGAGAACAGTAAATTACTCCATTTTCAATTTGAGTTGAAATTTTTGCACCGAAGAGTTTTATCTTCATCATCGTGATCAAAATCCTCTAGAAAAAGATACCCGCTACTGTTATTTCTATTGTAAGATGTTGCGGCTTGGATTTTAACACCATTACTTTGCTTCTAGCTTCCAAAATCAGAAACTTAATTATCCCGAACTGATTAAACCAGTGTCGGGATGGAGAGAGATAATTCAGTTGAAGTAATAGTTTTTGCAAAATTCATCTTGAATTATGAGCTTTCCTGAAATACCATGACTATGAGAGAAGTTCACAGAAACTCTGTTATTCATATACCTACTTGTGAAATATTTCAATCAATTCAACTTTCAATAAATTGGTTGACATATTCATATTCTATTAGAAACATAAGTCTCGAAATGGTTCATTTTTTCATGATGTCGTCAGGATCAGTTAGATGATTCAGCGTTTTTTTCGAACGCTCACTACGTTAAGAGAAACTCCACTGAGCTGGTGAAAGATTCTCCAGACTTTAATGAGTGACAGAAAATATAACACCGTCTAGAAACCTGTGATCCTAATCGTTATCTTTGAAAATTCATATGTACAAACCCAAGACATTGAAAAATAATTCACGATTCGTGCGGAAAACGTTGAAATTCCCTGGTGAGGTATCACTCGTGGAGGTAAGTTCTACTCAATGACTTCTCATATATGTCTTGAGTCCATTCAGTGTCACTACAGAACCCTCGGTATCCCATATGCCCTCACGTCGTAGAAAGACTTGTTATGGTGATGCCGAGCTCTACCGTCATGGACCTCCCTTTCCTAGATTGTCATGGGAACCTAATGGACCATGTAGTAACAAAAAAATTCGAAATTGTGTCTACAGAGGAGATACACCTCGACTCGACTAAATACTCTAAATGCAGTTCTTCCTGTAACAAGTGATCAAGAGAAAGAGCTTCTCAGTTCTTCAGCTTCTGAGTTCGATTCAGAGAGGAGATAGAGGTTGACCAAGTGACACCAACTGTCCTGTAACATCACATTACGAGCAAAGTTTCTCAATCCTCCAAATCATGAATGAACCTAGTATGGACGGTGCAGCTAGAAAAAACCTGTAGCCTCCTGCAGAGCAGGATATTCCATGAATCTGCTTGAATATTTGAGCAGCAAAAGGAGTATCTGCATCAGGAGAGAAAGCAGCCCGTTCCTGAATAGGTTCTGCAAACGCTTATGCCTAGATGATAATTTACCCAAACCAGAGGCAAAAAGTCTTGCATGACTAAATCTGAAGTATTGACAGTGAAATCTGACAAAAAGATTTCCTCATATAGAAAGGTTGCTGTGGGAACCTGACAGGCTCAATAAGGCTCGATTCCAGAGCTGCACCACTCGGCCTGAATGGCTACATACTCTGAGAGTAACATGGGACCATCTTTCAGCTGGTGGGTGTGATTAGTACACTGAAGCCATAAGGGAGCGTGTCACAGGGAAGTTACTTCCCATCTAATATATTTTTGTTCCTCACCTACCTGACGAAGTTAGTCGCAGACTGATCGCTGATCAGGTCCTCACTAGATTGGGAGAAATGTACCATGGTCAATCATGTACATCCCCATGTACATGGTACATGAACCTAATAGCAGAACAATTATTCTGATTCTGCCCCTTCACGGACCGGGTCCAGTTTTCAGCGTTCGGCAGAGTCTCAATCTTGCCAGCTGATCACCAATCAAATAACGTAATCGACTGATTAGGAAGATGGACAAATTTGGTTAAGTTGAATAGGCGTGAACTACAATGAACCTCCTCGGGTTTCAGAGGAACCCTACCAAATAGACTTACTTACTTTGGATCTTTCTACGACTCGTACTTCAGATAGTGTGTGACGTTCTTTATTTATAAGCAATAAAACTAATTCATAATATAGGAATAGATAAAAGGAAAGGACTTGATATTTTCATGAACTGAAATGTTTCAAAATATACTGAGAAGTTCTGGTCAAAAATAATAATATTGTACTTCCGCTACGGAAAATACATAAGAATCTTCTCTCAGGTGCATTATGTAAGATATGCTGAAAGATGCATACATTAAATCGCTTCAGTAGTTTCACAAAATACCACCAAGGTATCATGAGGATAGATAGATAAAACAGAACTACGAAACAGATTCTTTACACAAAAATTGTATTTAGCGACCATTCCCATCGGTCAATTGGAACTTTGTCCATGGAAGCCTAGTAGTTTAGAGTTTCCCTGTGAATAATATTTGATGCCGGAACTTTCAATAATCAATGTATTCTGCTATCACAAAACGAAACGACGTCAAATGTGGTTTATAGAAAACCTTCAAGCAACTAAAATTCAGAGGCTCGTTTCCATAATCGAGTGTAATTTATACTTTATATCTATCTGCCCATACAGAGCCAGAAGTAACATGATGCAAGGTGATTTCATTATACAGGGGTGCGCAAAAGTCCGGAATAAAATTAATATCTTTCCAACCAGTATTTCATGAAAAAAACGCTGAAACACGTCAGTTGATTTCAATAAAATGAATTTTTTTTTCAACCCCTTCGCTGCAACCCTTCCCAATTTTTTTTTTCAAATGCAAACCTATGTCGTGTATGGGCTCATTGAAAAGCTCGTAAAAAATGGAATCTGGCCATACCCTTTTTTTTTACTCATGCGGTTACCACGAAATGAGAAAAAACTCTTTTAAAACCAAAAAAGTTAGAAATACCTACTTGGTGCTATCTATGGGTGAATTAACGTTGCAAAAAACAAATAAGTGGTGATGATGTACATTGCTCAACAATTGCTGAGGATCACCAGTACCTACTTTCTAAAAGTTTACAAATTTTAAGAACAGACCAACCGGGCCAGGCACCACAACAAATTTTATTGATTTATGTGTAAAACTGATAACGTAATGTAGCATCAACATTCTGTGGATTTTATTTTTTCACCAAAAACTTACACATTGAATTAGTTCCATCCCAAGCAATTCTTGACCAAAGTAGCTCAAAAAGAGAAAAAGGTTGTTGATTTTTTTGTACCAAAATGAATGCCCTGATAAGAACTATTGTCTTGACTTAGTTTTAAAATTGTGGCATTTCTGGGTGGAAATGAAAATATGTATGTATGTTAAGTTTATTAATTGGGCACCTTCAAAGTGTTCTTTTTTAATTTGCTAAACAAAAATGGTATTGTCAGAGAGGCAGCGTATCGAAGTCTTGATATTGTTGGGATGTGGGGACAGAATGCGGAGTCAAAGTGAGTTGTGTACTTTATTCAATGCAAAATATCCGGAAAATCACATTTCCCAGGCTACTGTGAGTCAGATCTTACACGAATTTATAGAACATGGTACCGTGAAGGACTCATCCAGAAGTGACCGGCCACATGTTTAAGACGAAGATCAAAAATTGGACATTGCCGTATCTCTGCAGCAAGATCCACATTTGCCAACGGTTTCATCAGCCCAAACAATCCTGCGTCTAGACGTACGATTGGGAGGATTTTGAAAACAGAAAAATACCATCCATATACGATATGTTTTGTCCAAGAGCTCTTGGAAGATGACTATGACAGGCGTTTGCAATTTTGGGAGGAAATAATGAGGCGATGTGACGAGAATAATGGGTTCCCACTCAACATACTTTTTTCGGACGAAGCTAATTTTATTTACATGGAGTAGTTAACAGGCCCAACTATCGATTCTGGAGTCAGGAAAACCCACACTGGATATGCGAAGCTCGTACGCAGCGTCCTCAGAAAGTAAATGTATGGGCAGGCATCATCAACAACAGAATATTAGGGCCATACTAATTTGAGGAAAACCTTACAGCTGCACGCTACTTAGACTTTTTACGTTTTGAATTAGTCCCTGTTTTAGCTGTTATGTTTCCCAATGAAGCAGATCCAGATATCCCCACTGAAACACTTTGGTTCCAACAGAACGGCGCTCCCCCACATTTTGGTATTAATGTTAGAGAATATCTCGATGACATATTTGCAGGACGCTGGATTGGACGACGTGGTACAATTGAATGGCCGCCAAGATCCTCAGACTTAACGCCATTAGATTATTTTTATTGGGGATATATGAAAGACAAGGGTTAATCAAAATAGGCCGGCTAATATTGAAGATCTAAAAAGCAGAATTAGAGTAGAATCACATAACATATCGGCTGAGGCCATTCGGAATTCCGTAGACGGGTTTTACCATCGCCTAGGAGCCTGCCAAGTAGAGGGTGGAGGCCAATTTCAGCATCTGTTACGTTAATTTACCCGTAGATAGCACTAAGCTTGGTATTTGTAACTTTTCAAAAGAGTTTTTTCTCATTTCGTTGTAACCACAAAAAAAAATAAAATGAATAGTCAGAATTCATTTTTTACGAGCTTTTCAATGAGCCCATACACGACATAGGTTTGCATTTGAAAAAAAAGTTGGGGAGGGTTGTGGCTAAGGGGTTGAAAAAAAAATTCATTTTATTGCCAAAAACTGCATACAACGTGAAATCAACCGAAGTGTTTCAGCGTTTTTTTTCCTAAAATACTGGTTTAAAAGATATTAATTTTATTCCGGACTTTTGCGCACTCCTGTATACTGTATTTCACGCGGAAAAAGTCGTTGAACTATATTTCATCCGCGTTGAGATAAGGCTCTTCAACTTCTTTAGAGAACGTTGCCTGCAAGTGGCCGTCGATGGATATCTCTCGAATACTTTCACCATCAACGCTGGTGTTCCACAGGGATCCATATGGTCTCCAACCCTCTTTTTATTGTATAAAAAAAATCTTGAAAAATCTATATCAACGACTCACTGGAAAAAACCAAGAATCCAATATATTGCTTTGCTGATGATAGCACACTTTTTTCGTCATTCCATTTGGATTCCAGGACATCGGCTACGGAGGCACATCTTCACCAGCAGCAGGAGGTTGCATATCTTAATGAGGATCTAGAAGTGATTTCGAATTGTGGTGAAAGTAACCAGGTTGAATTCAATGCCTTCAATGCCACAAAAACCCAGGCATTAGTTTTCTCCAAGTAGATAAATGTCTCCGAACCGGATGTAATAATGTCAGGTCAGACAATTCCTTTTTCTGCTTCGATACGTTTGTTGGGGGTTAAAATAAACACCAATATGTCTTGGCACAATCATGTCGCCGAAATTGCAAAGGCTGATCCACAAAAGCTTGAAACACTGTTCCGAACCAGAAAACTCTACACACCTCAGCAACTTTTGATGCTTTATGAAGGTCAGATCAGACCTTCTTTGGAGTATTGTTCTCATGTATGGAGCTCCGCCTCCAGCCATACCCTGAAGTTACTGGATTCCATCCAGAAAAAAGCCATCCGCCTGACGCGAACATCACGTGCAACTTTTATAGCCTGGAAGAAGGGTTTGAGATTTGTCTCTCTTCTATAGATACGGGAAGTGTTCAAGTGACTTGGCACATTTGATTCCACCAAGAGCGGTACATATCACAAATACGCGACGGACTATTGCTGCTCATTGTTTTGAGGTTCAACCCAGTACACCTCGAAATTCACTGTTTAAGAACTCTTTCATCTGGAGAACTGCATTTATGTGGAAGAAACTTCCTGAGAACGTTTTTCCAAATGAATCTGATCTCTAGCGATTCAAATCCAATGCATTTTGTCCTTAAAAAACAATTAATAACATCTTAGTAATATTCACTACATTTACACGGAAGTACAAGAAATGTTTCAAGAAATGATGACAAAAAAGTGATACCTGTTTATTAAACCATGGAAAGAGCTATGAATCAACTAAAAACTCCATACATTTCTACAAAAAAATGTTGTTCATTTCATTTCGAAGGGAAAAATTTTCAAATCATGTCAATTCAAACAGAATCGTATACTCAAATGGAATGGCATAAATAAAATATAGTTATAATTGAAAATTGTATTCTACCATTCATTTGGAATGTTCAAAAAATAATGTGAATGTTCGAATTTCGCGGGTATGTATATTCGATTAGCAATTGTTTTATTTTTTCGTGATGGTACAGTAATTTCGAATATATTTAGACAGTTTCAGCTGTTTAGCATGTTTAGTTTATTGTTGAGAGGCATAAAAGTTGAAAGTGTTTGGCGTGCTCAGCGACTCTCTGCTATATAGAAAAATGAAAATTCACCAAATTTTTTGAACAGGGTAGATAAAAATTACAATTCCATTTATGAAATTAATTTGTAAACTTTTACTTTCCGTTTCTATTTCAATGTATTTTCATAACTTCATAGTAAATCATTTCTTCAGAAAAATGAGAAAATTATATTATGATAAAGCGTGCAATAAAATCTAGAAACTGAGTTTTTCGAACAACTGTAAAAGTTATAATAGATTAACTCGCACTCAGAGATTTATATCATACTCTGGCCTAAAACTAATAAACCTTGTTCCTTCAGACATTAGAGCAATTTCCAATAAATATAAATTGAAATCTGTTTATGAACTGGATTCATAATCGAAGTTCTCTCTAGGCTGTGAATATAAACTACATCCTACTGTAGGTAATATCTTGAATTAGTAGAACAATCCAACGTCACCTTCTCTTCGAATATTACTCTCTCTTTCCACCAGTTTTCCTTTTTTTTCTTTCTTCCAAATATTTGTAATAGTTGTATTTACATTGGCAGTGTTTATATGTGTGTATGTATGAATATGTATGCATATGTGTATATGCATGTATATGTGTATATAAATAAAGAACGTTTAAGTTGTTTATAGGTTGATACTACAACTCAAGCTCTGCTTAGGTAGATCAGCCTTCAAAATTGTTTATTTTTCATTGATTCTTATACCATTATCAAAATATGTAATTACCTGAATAAATTTATCTTATCTTATCTTATCTTATCTTAGTTATAATAAAAAGCTGTGAGAAATTCTGAATCTCTATTTCTGTGGAGATGAATTATATAGAAAGCAAATTCTAATGCGGTGTTTTTTAAAATGTATATTCCTTTGTTCCTGTAAAAGTATTTTCAGACTCAGTATAAAGAAAAATCCAACACATATTCATGACTACCTCCCATTGTATACGACTAAGGTACTTGTTCTGTCAGCTTGCGAAAGCTCACTATTATTCATTCGAGATGAGCGGTTTTCAAGCGATATCAGGAACGTTCTCAACAAGTAATGCAAATTAGATCTGCACATATTTCGTTGCGCTGTGAAAGGACGAATTTTACACTTTCCAGTCCCATTATTGAATTAGATAACTTTGGATCTTTGGCAATGGATTTCTCTTCTCGAAATTGCAGAGTAATAAGGTAATTATGACGTAGTTTCATATTGAATTCAAAAATGAAATCCCAAATGAATTGAAAATGCGGGAACTGAATTAGAATTGAATACGTTACTAAATATTTTTCCAAATGTGGAAACTGGGACATAGGCACAGGTACTTGAATTGTAGGTATTTCAAATTGTGAAATCATTATTCATTAAGCATTGAATATGTTGAATACATTTAGCAAAAACACGCCTGAAGAAGCTATTGTATGGAGAAATACGTGTTGCTTTTTCGTAAAACTGTTTAATGGAAATCATACAATAAAGTGTTTTTTGAATTCGTTATTTTTCAAAAAGAAAAATGGTTGTTTCATCAGTGAACTATCAGATGCTTCACCTATCTTGACTTTTCGGAGGCTGAAATCTGCCTCCGTCTTTAGATTTGAAAAAAAAATTTATTTATTTATTTGTATTTATTACCCATACAGTCCATTATAGACTAATCACATGGATAAACTGTTGGCAAATACACTACAATGATAGCAATTAAATATAGATCTAGATTACTAAACTATTACTGATACCAGATACCAGATACCAAATCTGATACCAGATTTGTAGGGAGTCGTCCATAACTGCACTGAGTGGATTCGTCAAATATATGTTCAGTTTGACAAAGTTAAATTCAATATTTGTTCTAAAATTGTTTTACGGAAAACTGATAGAGGTAAGGTCCAATCTAAATCCATAAGTAAATTGAAATTGTTTGCTAATTTAATCATAACTAAAAGAGGTGCTCTCGATGATGTACATATTGCAGAGATATTAAACATTGGTGCGGAACGTATACACCATGGAGGTACATGAAATGGAAGCACACTGAGAATTTCTGGGGAATTTGTTGAATTGTTTATTAATTCATAGGGGAATATAATTAATGTTAAAGTTCGTCTCTGGTCTAAGGATAGTATCTTGAATTCCGATCTTAATTGATATGTCCTGACGGTATTATAATTAGGCCACACGTGGTACTTTTTAAAATACAAATATCTCAACAGTTTGTTTTGTACTTTTTCCAAATTATTTAAATATGTTTGATATTCCCCGGACCAAATAATTGAGGCAGATTCTAGTTTAGACCTGAACAGGGAATAATATAATAACTTAATGGTGTTAATATTGGCAAAATTCGATGTTTGTCTGATAACAAAACCTTAAATATGATCAGCGGACTCAATCATGTTATTAATGTGAGTGGAGAAGTGAATTGTGAATTAAAGGTAACACCAAGATCTTTATTTCAGTTTTTCTCTGTAGGATATCTCCCTTCATTTCATATTCAAACAGAATTGGCTCTTTAATACGGGTTATTGAGAGTACAGTACATTTTTTTAAATTGAAATATAATTTATTTCTTAGACTCCAATCAATGGTTTTAACTAATTTTAGGGACACACCTTGCTACCACGTCATTCCACAAACTATAAAATTTACCTGAGGCCACTTCAACATCGCTTTCATTAAGAACTGTATGCCACTCGATATTTCTGAAAATGCGACTCAATTCAAAAAAATCGGCCTTTTCAAAGTTATACCTCGTTTCTAGTGGAATATTTGTAGATTCCTTCCTCCCTTCAGAAGAAATAACATGTTTCCGTTATCATTAACATGTCATAGTCGTCCTCCAAAGATCTCCTGAAAAATTCGTTTCATTTTGTGTTCAACCTCCTACAATTCTGGTAATATATAGCTGAGTCGATCATAGTATTGTATAACGATTAGTAAGCCCTGAAACATGCTCATATCAAATACTATAAAATATTACAAAAAATATTAGATAAATTATGAATTCTAATGTTATCAATCATTCAGCGAATATTTGCTAATTATCGACATGTAAACAGTATAAACCTAACTTTATGTGGAACACAACCATTTTAAAGAGAAAAAACAAATCTTATCGTTGATGTTTTTCATCTGCCTTCATCAAATCCGATTCTTCATTCATTATTTTCACATGGTTGCCAACTTTCGTATAGATTTTCCCATTTCTAGTCCAGACATTCTGTGCACCCTGTTCTTTCTTCGTTAACATTAGAATTGGTAGCGTTTTCCAATCGAATCCTCGTTCAAATATATCCCGGTACCCTTCAATGCAGCTCTGGCTCTGTAGACTTCGTTTCGCTTCAGGTATGAGACGAAGTCTACCATAATCGTTCTTGGCTTTTGAGTAATCTCACTAAATTTACCAATACGGAAGACGTTGATGATTTCTCCAAATGCGCATTTGAATTTCATTCCATCATTAAATAGATGAAGAATCCTATCTTGTAGATTCTCATTATCGTCTTTCTTCATTCCAACCAGTCTCAAAGTATTCATCTTATTTTTCTGTTCAAGTGAATCTAATTTTTTCCTCAGTAGCGAAACTTCTTTTTGATTAGAATAGACTAATTCATCCAAAGCATTCAATTTGATCACAACGTTATTTAACTTAGTATCCATTTTTTCAAGTTGCTTACTCATATTTTCCAACTGCTCCTCTATTTTGGCTGTAATTTGGAACTAATTTATTTATCAGCATTTCGAGAGTGGTTTCATCGATATAACTCAAAGCGGTTGATGCATTAGCTCGGGTTGTTTTGCTCATTATGCGTAAACTGGTAACACTGTTCTTAAAATCTCACTTTTACAAAAGTTGAAACTTTATAATCCACGCATAACGGTAGTTGCCGAAATATGACTTTGATCACAGATTAATTAGTCTTGAAATATCGCTTAGAAAATGAAAAAATACAGAGCTCACTACTTCGATATTTACAGTACCATGGTCATACGCACAGTATGCTATTGCTTCTTGTAGTTTTCAGCGGTTTTCTTCATTTTTCAACAGAAATATGTCGAAAGCGTTTTGAGATGGGAAATTTGTCTATGTTGTTCGACTTCTGGAACATTCGATATGATACAAAGTGATCTCTGATATTGTTCTGTTGCAATTTTGCGAATTTTCTTATTCTTTTTCAAGACAGATGGCCAAAAGAAGGATCAATTTCTGAGGAGTTGCTTGAAAAACACGTTTCTCCAGCTATAAGAATACACTCTGATTTATTGAACTTTCGTCTCCATGAGTGGAGTTCACTGACAATCATTATCATACCGTTCCATTCAACTCAATGATCACCGTCTGATTTCGAAATTAGTTTTGAGAATTTTGATCTTGGTGATGTCTATTTCTGATGTAATCTGGATGTTCACTTTCTCGCACTGTCAATGGTCTTGAAGTCTCAGTAATATAACTTTTCCACGAGAACAAATTATTGTATGAATTCAGTTTCTGTTCTTTGTCTGAGTTTTTGGGTTTTGTATATGTGAGTATATATCTTCCTCTATTCGTTCAGTTTTTTCCTGATCACCAGTCAGTGTCTCAATGACTCCCCTGACTGGTTATTGAATTCAAAAGTTTGTGTACGATCTCTTGTGAGTTGGTTTCCAATAAATGTTTTTCACTGGTACTTAGTTCTCCACCCTTCCAGGGACGACGAATAATTCCATGATTCCTTCTCCTATATGAATTTTATGGAAAACATTCTATGAGTATATTGCAACAAGGTTTCAGGTTTTTTCTTTATTCAAAACAATCACAGATAATCAATGAATAGCAACTTCAAGGAGGCCAAACCAACAAACGTGAACAACGACTTAATAAATTGCATCTGGTTAAAACCTTGTGGATAAGGTTATATTTCCCGGCTCAAAAGAAAGAAACTCGCATAATGAACTCATGAATAGTCTCTCATTATAAGAAGTCACATATTGTCATAGGTGATTGTGGGCATTGACAGAAACTTTATGAGAAACCAAGTTTGGGATATTGAATACTTGAATCCTGACTGCTCTGTAGTGAATGATTCCGTACAGTCTATCATGTCTTGTGTATATAGATCATTTGAATCATCTTTTCATGGAAAAATCCTCACTAGTTTACTTTGTAGTACATGTTCAAGGTGTAGCAAAAACGTATGTGACTGGAACTTCAGCATTTCCTAATATTACTGATAAACAGTCCGTGCAAAGCTCTTTGTTAAATCTTCCGAAAATAGAACTTTCAACGGGTGATGATCAACTGTATTACTAAATATGCGCCTAACTAACTGACTATCATAAGACATGACTCAACCTCTGACGGAAGCACCAAACTCTTATGAAGGTTCAAGGTGTAGCAAAAACGTATGTGACTGGAACTTTAGCATTTCCTAATATTACTGATAAACAGTCCGTGCAAAGCTTATTGTTAAATCTTCCGAAAATAGAACTTTCAACGAGTGATGATCAACTGTATTACTAAATATGCGCCCAACTAACTGACTATCATAAGACATGACTCAACCTCTGACGAAAGCACCAAACTCTTACGAAGGTTCGAAATAGATGAACACTTCAATCTAGCAGACCACTATTATAATTTTCATGCAGCAATTGTTCACTGTGGTTCTGGCGTTGATTCTGGTCAGTATTATGCAACGTTAAAGACGAAACGGATTGGTTTGAGATCAACAATAGTCGTGTCACTAATTATTCTGGCAATATCTTGAATTTATTGTAGTCTCTGGAGACACTCTACATTTCACTTTATGAAACAAATGACATTGGCGGATCAAGATCTTCAGATGATGTGGTACTGTATATTACAACACAGTTTTTTATGAATTATGTAGTTTTTTGTCATTTTTCGTCCAACTGGAATTTACTGATTCATCTGTTCTGAAGTTTTATATCTATCTGTTATTTTGTTTTCGGTAGTGGAAGTCAAAACTTTCAACATTTGATAGATAAAAATTGGTATATTATTGCGGATTCAATTTTCAAATCATGAACTTTCTTATTTCGAAAAATTATGTGTTATTTTTCTGCAGCTGTAATTTCACTTCACGTAGCAATTCAGTTAACCTTGTATGTTCAATTAATTTCAGACATGAACATTCATTTATCGAAGTACCAAAATGAATATTTGTTTGAAATGTTTTGGTTCCTGATTTATTTCGGCTCTGGATCAGATCATATTAGAATCCAAACAGTATAATTTGTGATGAGAATATTCAAAATGTCCCTTTCCTTATCTCAAGTCGGGTGGAAGAGGTTTTTTTTAAATAGTCGTCAAAACAAAGTACGATACTATTACCACTATTATTCGAATAAATGATATTCAATAGTAGAATACTTTCTATTACTGAATTATGAGAAAGTATTCCGTACTGACAATCATGAATGATCGAAATGGTTAGTTTTTTGTATTTTCCCTAATTGTCTTGTTTTACAAAACATTCATATACAAACATTTTGTTTCAATATACCTATCATAAATACTATTGAGGAAAAATTCATCAGATTGTTCACAAAAAAATATTATCCCACTTCTTGTAACTTGAGGAAAGCGAGTATCTGTGGGTATATGTATAATTGATTTTTACCTCTGTGATAAAATAAAATACATATTTTCTCATACTATTCATCTACGGGTCAAACTCTAAATAGTCCTCCTTTCGGATGAATGAAATTATTCCAAAAATCTTCTAGAAAGAATGCCTTGAAGTATCAAACAAAAATCTCATTCAACCGCATTCAGAACATTATAATGATTATAATCATTTTGAAAGGATTTGAAATATTCATTTCAAACAATAATGTGATGAAATTCGCCAGAACAGTCATTCTGTACATTTAGCAGCAATAAATGAGTAATTTGGTGGTGTTTTTATTTAACAAGTAATTTTCATACCTGTAATTTATTACACACACTCACAATAACATGAAATCGCGTTTGGCATGCTATTTCCTGAAGTTCTTAACAGTGGCATTCTTTCATGTTGGAATAAAAGGTTTACAATCTATTCGTTAGTGTTAGCTTGAAGTAATAATATTGTGATAATGTATTTGGGAAAGCAATACGAATACGAAATTTGGTTAAAAGTATGTCATCACAAAGTAGTTGAATTCAAAATATCAGCCATCCATGTCAAGTTGGTGCTATGATCACTTAGGCTTCTAGGTTAGGTTAGGTCCAAAGTGAGTGGGTTTATTCGACCCTCCACCGCAACTCGCAAGGGTTTATTGTGGATCACACCTATTCACACTCGACCAAATAAACCCAACTTCTCAACGAAGCCGATTAGTTTGTATGGTGAGTGGTCTTTTAGGATAGATGGTGAAAGTACGGATCTGACGAACTCTAAGAACTTGATCCGGTCCCCAGCGGGGCAGGCACAAAGTATGTGCTCTGCTGTTTCATCATTTTTCAAACAGAGGCGACACACACACTGTCTTCCGACAGTCTGAGTCTCTGACTTAGGCTGCTAAATCACATATCGAATTTAAAAGTCAATGAAAATTCGAACGTCTAAAGTACGATTGCTGTGTTAGAGTCGATCATTGTCACTCTGCCAATGCGAGACCTGGCACCATTGCCGTTCTGTCTATACAGTGGAATACATAAGCCCAATGATTCCCAAAGTGTGAACCGCGGCTCTCCGGGGAGACATGTTGCCGTCATAACGGCGCCCCGAAATATTTAATTAAACAATTCGGCAATTTTTTTGGAATTTCTAATTTTCGAATTTTGGCGCCAACAATCGTGTTTGCTGACAAAATTATAGGAATTTAGCAATTTTCATGTCTCCCCTATTGTCTTTTTTTCCAATCCGCATCCGAAAGTTTTCCAATTTTTCAAGAGAGTGAAAAATAAAAAAAATCTAATGTATTGAGAGCTCAGCGAAAAAAATCCGATTACTCAAGTTGCAGCAAACCGAAATGGATTGGGAACCTCTGCATTATTCAATGTACGCTTGTAGATACATCGATATGATTCAATATTTACTGGTGTTGTTCAAACACATCAGTGTTTTTTTCATAATTTTAAAGACTGTATATTTTTTTGATTTAACATTTTTGACCCTTGGGTCAATCTTGAATTGTTCATTATGTTCATTTCTCGTTATTTTGAAATTGGAAACTTTCAGATTATTGGTATTTACTTATGATTGGTAAATCTGCAACTCAACCATCAATAAAGGGTCTATACTTCTTTTGTTAACTTTCTCAAGACAGTCTATTTTATTTCTTCATGGCTCTATTATTTGGGTTGAAATACCGAGATTTCTAAAGATAACGTGACATTTTTCTGCATTATTTTTGATATTATGGCAACTATTATCTACAATCTATACTAATTCCTATGTTTGCCGAATTTCGACCTAAGCATCCTTTTTTCCAAGAGGTACGAGGTCTACGGGACTTGACAATAATTACCCCACCTCAAAAGGAAATTTTTGGGGACAGGGCAAAATGAAAATAAATTTCAGTTTACTTCCGAGCGTAATAGTGACAATACATACCGCGTATCATAAAATAAAGTATCGTTTGCAAGTACCGTAGAAACATCTTGTTGCAAGACATACCGTCTTACCAGAAACCGGTACCAATACCAATCTCGTCTAAGTTTTTCACCATCTGGTCAAAAATTATTGGTGAAATCTGATTACTTTTTTAAATTGTAAAATTTGGATTAAATCAATAATTTAAACTCATTATCGTTAAAAGTTCGATTGAACTTCATTTGTAAATTCGAATTCAATTCGTGTGCAAGCAGAGCCACACTTAGGTGGAGCCTTCCTCTTATATTATAATATCAAATTATAATATTCCTTTAATATTTTTGGGTTGAGATTTTGTATCAATAAGTTTTTTTTCCAATAAAATGCTATCCACAACATCGAGTCTGCTCCACACCACCTCAACCTTTCGACGTAGATTGTATCCTTTCTGGAGTGCAAGCAAAATTTTCGGAAATTATTGATGATGATTTGTGATGCAAAGTATTTCATTCAAGGCACCTATTCACGTGAGAGCTACATGCTTCACTCCTGATAGTTGGCTTTGGAAAAATCTGAAGTAATTTGATAAAACGAGTCACCAGTGTATACGCTACCGTAACTGAGAGATCATTCTGTATGAAATCATACAGAAACAGAACTGAATGATTGTTTGCAGTGTAAGACGTACATAAAACAATGAAGAAGGAAGTCTATAATGAACTGCGGTTTTGAGGCGTGACAGTGAAGAAAACTATAAGGAACATTAGTATAAGAAAAAAACAACATATACAGGACTGTATCTGAATCTCTAGTTTAACCAGTACCAATCATTGAGGAGAAAATCGTCTATTTAGGTTCTATAACACTTCGGAAAGTCTTGACGAGGAATACATTAAGAGAGATCTTTAGCAGATTTGTTTATCCAAGACCAGTGCTAGCCCTTTCCCCATGTTAGAGTACCTATTGTTGCAGCAGGTTGAATACAACCTCCTCCAAATCCGGTAATACTACTCGTAGCCGCCTCGCGATATCTACGCCACCAAATGCAGACAGGGACTTCAAGAATTACATTAACCGAATATCAGTGAAAACAAAAGGCCGTCGAAAGCTCTTATGAGCGAGCACAAGAAAATTGTCCAGCGGGGTTGGGTTAGGTTAGGTCTGAAGTGAGTGGGTCTATTCGACTCTTCACCGCAACCCGTAAGGGTTTATTGTGGCTCACACCTATTCAAACTCGACCAGTGGGGAAAAACCTGCAAATCAGGAAGAGCGAAGCATGTTTGGACTAACCAACATAATATCGTCAATTTCGAAGATGGATTCATGCACAGGAAAGAATACTGATTCAAGAGAAAGTTTGAAGAAGTTGCTTATAGCCAAGCATTCAGCTAGGGTAGTGTGGAGTTACACAAAGTATAGAAATCACCAACCAAATGCAAAAGCGGTCTACGTTGCACTGAACTAGATACAGAGAAGCAAGAGAAAGGGGTTGGAAGAAGTGGGGGCGCCGATGTGACTCACCGATGAATAGTTTAGATCAACAGGAAGGGACCAGTTATTATCCGAAGACGAATAGAAAAGTCGTAAAGTAGGTTGGTTTGAAATCTCTTCCCTATTTTTTAGCTTTTTTCATCATTTATTCTGGTTACTTCATTCTATCCATATGTTTGTTGTATATATTTGATACTTCACTTGATCTTATAATATCATAATATTTTCATTTCATGTAACAATAATGTCTTCGCTCTACAAATTCGGGGCTCACAATTATTATACTCATTGCTTTTTTGCCCTTTTTTTCTGTTTCAACTAACTCATCTGAATATTTTGATCAGGTGATTTTTAATAATAATAATAATAATACCGTCTTTATTATTTTCTAATACATTCAAATCAAATTAATCATGTACAGTTCATTTATTATAAGAAGACAAAAGGCGAAGTTCAATTTACATGATGACAAGTCATCATTCAATTGCTCTTCCACTTAACCTCAAAAATGTCGCCTAGTACGCAAAGGAATAGACAAAAAGAATTTTTAAATATCTTAAAATATTATAACTATTTATAGATTTGTAATAGGTAGGTAGCTATTGGGTCATTAATAGTTTGAAGATAATAAGAATCGTTTGAAACTGATAATAAAATGATTGAAGTCATCTCGTTTCATGGGCTCGGGAATGTCATTATAAATTGCACAGATCTGGTAGCTGAAACTCCTTCTAAAGAATTCTGTGCGAAAGGATGGCGGAGTTAGTCGGCCTTTATACCTTACATTAATATTATGCACATCAGTTCTAAAAGTGATTTTCTGGTGTAAGTAAGACGGCATTTTACTATAAATTATTTTGTGAAACAAATTTGCAGCATGTAACACTCTCGTGTCGTTCATATTCAACCAGTCGGTATCCTTCAGTTTATGGGATATTCTTTCTCTTCTTCTTATACCAAAAATTAACCGTAGGCAGGAATTCTGAACTTTTTGTATCTTTTTCTTGAATTGGTTGGTTAAACATGGACCATACAAAACATCAGCATAATTGAATATAGATAAAACTAATGATTCGCACAAATTCGCCTTCACCTTCATGGGTAGGAAATTTCGGTGTCCATATATAATTTTGAGTGAATGATATGCACGCCGAATAAACTGATTAACCTGGCTTTTTCAGTATTTCTATCGAGGTGGGATTCTTGCAACTTGACTATCCGACTACCTCATTAACAGAGCATATACTTTGTGCCTGCCCCATTGAGGACCGAATCAGGTCTTTAGAGTCCGACAGAGCCAAACTCTTATCATCAAACCTGAAAGGTCACTCACCATAATAATCAGCTCCGTTAAGAAGCTGGGTTTATTTGACCGAGTGTGAATAGGTGTGAGCTACAATAAACCCTTGCGGGTTGCAGTGGAGGGTCGAATAGACCCAGTCACTTTGGACCTGACCTAACCTAATCTCCTGAATATAAATCATAGATTTGTCGGCAAATTTTAGTTTTTGTAAAAGAACGCAGTTTGCTTCTCTTCCAAACAAAAATAATTCCACATCGGATCATCAAATACTGCCCCTGTTTGGGGATCATCAATTATATGTCATCACCTTTTTGGAAATAATGGTGAAAACCTTTCTGGAGAGTTGGTTGGTTTTTCGGGAATTTCTTAAGTAACGTCTCTAAATCTTGAATTTTGTATCTATATAAAAACCTGTTCGATATATAATATCGTGATATCGTAATATCGTGATATAATGCGTGATTCGAGTTCTAAAGTAGGTCAAATGACATCTTTCCTCGATACCAACCCAATTATATTCCTTTGTTGAAATATCATGTTCGATGTCATCGACCCATGACTCACTATATGATAAAAGAAACTTCTCTAGATTCCAGGCCCCCGTACAATATGGAAATCTACTCCACCGTGGCCTTGCTTATTATTATTATTATGTTTGAACTTTCTTCCTCATACATTTAATCACCAAATGATCCCATGTTTGCATATAATGATTAAAAAAATATTAACATTCACATTTGTGTTGTTTTTCAAAAGCAGAACAATCTTGACGTATCTAGAATAAAATAACTTCTCAAGTAATCTGGACAAAGATAGGCGTGTGATAAAAGCTTTTATAACTGTTCCCGATTCATAAAATTACCTTTCCACAATGAGAAAAATTTGTATCATGGTATTCCAAAACGAAAATAACTTTTTTTTTCAAAAATTCAGTATTGTTTATAGTCCAATCATTTAATCGTTTTATTTTGTTAGAAAATATCCGAGTGGAATTTTAATGATATACCTTTGTTGTCTGCCGCAATATTACCTTCTCATGAAACATTTTACGAGTTCAGACTTTCCGGAGTTAACGATCAATTGAATTTTTTATAGTAGACCATGAAAATAACTATTAAATGAACAAAAAAAGTAGGTAGCCATTTGCAGACGAAGTATATTCAATAAATGGTGGAGGATTCAGGTTCATCGCACTCTCAATCCTTCCTTATCATTAATTCATATACTACTCTTCGCGAGATTTTGACATTAGTCGGTCAGTTCTCAAAGTCCACTTCCACCACCTGTATGAATGGATGTTACATTTCCCAAATAGTCGATCAGATACCTGAAAATTGAAATAATTGTATACATGATAGACATCTGTAGATGAAGGTTTAAACGTGACAGCACAAAATCCGTTCCAATATTCTTTTTTTTAACCAAAGTGAACAAATGACATTGAGATCTAATATGGTGTAACACAAATAAAAACTCACTTTCCAATTTTAATTAAAATATTATTGGGAAAGAAAGAAATGTTTGTACTTCTTCATCTTTATACAAAAAATGTGGGAATCTACCAAAGGATCGTGAGTCAAACCAACTAGCACTGCGACAATTCACCGCTTCCAAAACTATTCAACTTAATTATAAAACGGAATTGATGGCAGTCATCAGTTATTCAATTCAATTCAACTATACAAACCTATCACAGAGCTGTAACTGAAACCTATCAATAAACTTTTCAGTGGACATATCGTATCATTCGTGAGTTATGATTCATTGTACAATCGCATTTGGAGACCCATTCTAGTCTCATCCAGTTTGTTTATTCCAAAAGGCTATTCAGTTTTTCTATTTCTCACTTTTCAAAAACTTTGGCGCTCAAGAAGGGCTCCAGCTTCCCGAAATATTGAATCGTCGTGCTCTATAACCTTTCATTCTGATTTTCTTCAATTATATGACCACTATTTGTGATATCTAACGTCTTTTATTTTTGACCTGAATATAGGCATAGTATAAAACGACTTCGAAATTTTATTTATTTTTATTCACATTCACACTGATTGAAGCAGATAAGACCATTTACAAAGCTGATTCAACAATTTGGTCGGTAATTTTAATATAGATACCAACTGCTTGGTTACGAAGCCCTAAGACTGTTTTGAACTAAACAGGCTGCTTGCAATAATTCTATTGAAGACTATGGCGAAGGCTTTGAATCTGAGCATGAAGTCTAGCATTGCCACCTTCGCCAAAAGTCGAAATGAACGAAATAAAGGCTCCTTAGTGGTGAATTCGATAATTTCTTCATTTAATCCACTCAAATCAACTCACCGTTTACAATAACCTAACGGAATAACAATACTCCGAATCATCATATTATTCAAACTGGGTAGATACTCCAGTTTTAGCGAGTCCCAATGGCCTAACTGCTGGACAAGATAATTAGCCTCTTGGTATACAGATTTCAGAAAAAAGGGCGTTACATACTTATTCCGTGAAAAATAAAAGTAGAATTCAGAAAGAAGGATAAGACATAATTATTTCATGAATAATGAGAGTGAAATCATCAACAAAGACTATTCAAAACTAACTATATTTCTACTGAAACACCTTCCTAACCTCGATTTATATTTACTTATTTTTTTCAATTGAAAAAATCTACGAATAACCCAAATTGTTCGAACCAAATTATTTATAATAATATTATGTGTATCTATGACTGTATTTCAATTGATCTTTCGGTATTCTACTTCTATAGAATCATCAGTTTTTGCTCCTCAAACTAATAAATTCACTTTCCGCACATGGTGTCAATTGGAATCATTTGTTATTATTCGGAACCAAACGACCATTTTCCAACGTTGGTGAAACGTACGTTTCACCAACCCAGTTGGCATCTTCAGAAAGTGGATTACACTTTTTTCTGGTGGAGGTTCCAATTCTACTTCCTGTTACTTTTATAATTTCCAATGAATCTCAACATGAGAGATATAATTTTCAACAATTTTAGCCATACTGAGTAATTCTAGATATTTCCGCAAAATTTTGGTTCAATTTCAATTTCTCCGATCCTTAAGCACAATTCAAGTTCTATCACAGCTTTCACCACTAGAAGGGTCGATAAAACTGCTTAGTTTCGACAATATCTACAAAAATAGTTTCCGCATGTCTGCAGTACCTACTGGCAATAAGATTCTCACAGCTTCTTTAAATATCATAAAATTTTTCCGCTTCACTGTTAACACTTTTCAAAAGGTAGGATGGAAATTCGAACTCGATCGATTCATTTTTTTTTAAATTGAGATCGGGAACATGATTGTTTCGAAATGAATCAACACAGCTGAAGAAGATTCTGTTGTCTTGTTATGAAACGACTTTAGTTGTAGCGTGTTGCTACTATCTCTGATTTTGTAGTCTTTTTATAGAATATAATAAACAATATTTTCAAACATATTTCTAACCATATTGAAAATGCATTAAGATACTGACAAGAAACCTGCTGAGCAGTCAGTTAGATCTCTTATTATGATCGTTATGAACATTTTCCCAACCTCCAATGTGGAAATAAAAGTCCATGCACTCGTATTGAAAACAAATAGTGAATGGTGAATTTCAGCCGTTGAACAGATAACCTACAGCTTGGTAATTTGAAAATTTGAATACATGTGTATTCACACAACACGTTGAGTTTTCATAATTTTGATCAATTTGTTCGTGTACAATTTTGAAATATTTTTTGCACCCAACTTTTCATATGGTTACTTCTTCTAATAGTTTTCCATTGATTCCGTGTTTTAAAAAAAACATCAATCGGATGGAAAAGTAATTGTATATACGGCAGTGGTGATTCAATCAACGGTTTATCGTTTAATCTAGTTTGCGTGCAACAATGGAGTAGGTGATATTTTCTCATTGGTTTCAAAGTAATATTTCAAATTATAGCGAGTTTCTTATCAAAACAGATTTTTATGACTTCGGAGAAATACATTCTCGTGCGTTTGTGTGAAACATATAATTCAACTTTCAACCTACGTACTACTGAACGATATTTTGAATAATTTAAGAACTTCAGAACTTCCTGAATCATCTGAACAGCTTTCATCCAAAAATCCAGTTCATCATAAAACTAGAAGAAGGTAATCACCTAGGCCATAAGGTGTACAGGAAGAAAACACACGAATCGATACCTACATAATGGATCCAAATAGTGAACAGTGAACAAAGCTTTGGGAATATGTGAAGGAAGGTATGTCGACGACGAATTAAAACACCTAACAACTGTATTACAAGCGAAAATAATCCACATTACGCTTCCAAGAAAGAAGAAGAGAATCACCAGTGAAGATAAACACAAGGCACTGTCTATCTGCCATATAAAGAAGGTGTCACCAACCAAATCAAGGAAATTCTTAAGAAGGAGAAAATCAACACCGTCTTCATACCAACGAAGAAAATATCAGAGTATCTGAGATAGGCAAATTACAGCAGAGATCCACTAAAATCAGTGGGAATTTACAGGATTCTATGTAACTGTGGTAAAATTTATATCAGTCAAATGAAAAGGAGTTTTATTCAAATCGAATCAAAAATGATAATAATGTTAACAATGATATACTTACATACAAACACAATAATAGAAAAAAGATCTACCGATATTTGATAATATCGAACTTTTTTGGGTATTTGTTACCTTCCACAATCTGAAAAATATTTATACAAGTGTAATAGAAGGGAAAACTTAAGTCTCTGCGTAAAAATCAAATTTTTTTTACAAAGAAAAATCTTCTATCAGTATTTCGCCTATCAAAAAAATTGTTAAAAAATAATATGATACCTATCTTAACGTTTCGTAGGCCAAACTCTGCCTCCGTCTTCAGAAATGGACAAGAAAATTCTAATATATTGGCAGTTATTCTTTTTTGATTATTTATTTCTTTACTTCTTCGACAGATGTCAAAGGAGTAAACTAAAAAGTTTGCCCATCTACACTTGTATAAAATTCTCCATTATAATTTTTATATTTTTCAGATTGTGGAAGGTAACAAATACCCAAAAAAGGTCGATAAAGAACTGATTTTCCTCCACAAAAAAATGAATTTCGTTGAATATTTAAGTAGTCTCACCTACGATAATTAAAAATAGAAAAAAACAATACATAATGATTTGGTATCACCTTAATGGTGTCTTAAATGATCTAATATATTCCTTTTGAACAGAATAAGACTGTTAGAAGACTACATTTTCAGGTAGACTGTTATACTTGGTAAATCCTTTAAAAATTATTGTTTTAGTGTTAAACGTTATTGTTTGATTATTAACATACAATTTATTTCTTATTCTAGTATTATACTGATGGATTTGATTACTAAAAATTACAAATTTGTCAAAATATGAACGTAGAAGGTTATGTAACATTTTGTAAATATAAATCATCGTTGAATATGTATCCAAGCCAACTTTCTATAGATAACCATTCTAGAGTATTTAACATTAAAGGTATCTGGGTACTCCTGTCACATCTCAAAATAATCCTCATTGTGCGATTCTGTAGATTTTCTAGTGTTCTCATTTTATTTAAATCACGTGTGTATAGAAGACAATATTCGGAATGTGGTTGTATAATTGTCTTATATACAGTTATCCGTGATTGCATTGTTAATTGTTGGGACACTCTTGTGAAAAAATATAATTTCATCAAAAATGTTTTCTGTATTTAAGTGAAATGGTTATTCATTGATAGATGCTTGTCCAACATGAATCCTAGATATTTGAATTTAGTAATGAGCTCAATTTTGTCATTTTCTATTTTTATTTCAATTTGATTTAAATCTAATTCTCTGTACTTAAACCTATAGAGAATTGGTACCCACGTAGTCGAGCACAAGCGAAATTGCCGATTAGGATAGACCGAGAAATCTGCAGTCGACGGGAACATGCACTATACATGCAATATACGACGGGAACAAAAATTCCCTTTCAAAAATACCAAGAGGCTGGCAATGTCAAATCAGTATTCAACAAGAATGTTTCTAGAAGCCATAGAAATACACAAACATCAAGAGAACTTCGGTAGAAAGAAAGAGAGAACATATCTACCAAAGATCTGGCACACAGCATTGACAGCCATGTCACCCGCCATTACAGAAAGTGTGCGAAAAATCAGCACTATGAGTAACATGGCAGAAATGAGAGCTTCAGTTTCAGTTGATACAACAAGAAGAGTACTTCCACCAAACCACTGAAGATGACTGCTGCAGTGCAGTTGAAACTTTTAGAGATTGTAACCGAAGAAGACCACGGAAACCAATCAAAACACTATTTGGATGGCAATTACCTGTAATGAAATAACACTGAAGTAAGATACAAGTAAGAATAGAACAATTGAACAAAACAATAAAAAAAAATTGAGAGATTTCAAGCCAAGTCACTTCACGACGTTGCAATTGTTAGTATATCCACAATCGTCTTCGGGTGATGACTGGACTTTCACTTATATCCTTTTTCTGCTTCACCGGTTTAGTGGGATATCACAATTTGACGGGAGTTGGCCATTTTTCGCTTGATTATGGATTTTCATATGTTGCGTATCTCAACGCTAGCTTAGCTGAATGTACATTGTTGGACAGCATGTATGTGGCTTCTTTGAATTTCCTCCCAAACCAATATTTCTTCCTGTGTATGATCTCAGCTTGTCATTTGATGGATCCAAACATGCTCTGCTATTACTGATTTGCTGGTTTCCCCCTTGCTGTGTATATTTCTTGTCCTCGGCAATGCGAACCGATATAGGATTTTCCGCACTTACAGGGTATCCGGTGAATGCAATTCTTGGAATCGCAGTCCACATTTGGTGGCCTGGTTTTCGTGAGGCTGCTACGGATAGGTTCTGATGTTATATTCGAACCCAATTCTCCTTATTCTTTCCGATAATCCTCTCAACAAACGTTGAATTGTGATGTTATATTATGGATATCACAATTTGGATATTTTCCTGGGATGTGATTGTTTTGACAGCATATAATTTGAAATTAAAAAAAATCTGCATCGCACTCAACATTATGAAAAGCAAACAACTCATTATAAATTGGGCTTTCATAGCTGCAATGAAATACATTACCCAAGACTACAGCGGTTGGAATAGCCCTTTTTGAAATATATTTGTAAAGTACCTTCAAGAATTGAAACAATGTGAAAGTTGATATAGTATGTAACAAAATGTTTTTTCACCGAGTTTTATGATGGATATGAGCCTCTTCTGGCAAAAAAGTGTTCATATTGAAGCACATTCATCATGCCAGTTGATTCCATCCCATTGACTTTTCATTTATTACGGAATTTGAGAGTTTTTCCATTTCAAATTGCATCCGGCAGTTTCAAATAACATGCAAATCAAGCTGCCGTGTTTGTTATTATCTCAATAAAACTGCAACGTGGTGCAACTTCTGGAATTATAATTCCAATGCACCCACAACTTTTCATTTTGGCTCTTTTCAGCTGAATGCATGAGTAGGTACTGGTATTTATTTATTTGATTCTATATTTTGATATTGGGGGATGGTAGATTCTATCAAAACCATTCTGATGTGATGAACACGAGTAATACTTGATGAAAATCCAATATAATGGAATTTTCGATAAACAGTTCACGAAATTCCAAGGCGTGTTTCACTTTACACTGTCGGGACATTATGTATTACCTAACTACAATGTGTTTACAAAACATCTATAAGTAGGAAATTGGCACCGTTTTATAAAACATTACATTCTTGATTGATATTTTGTAAGGCCTTTTACAAACACTTTTACAAAACAGTTTTATAAACATTTCGGCGGTTACTACAAAATTTTTCCAACACTCTTAAAAAGTAGTTTTGTAAAGACTTATAGAATAATTAAAAAACAATTTCATAAGAGTTTTTCAGTAGTTTCAAGTGAGCGTTATAAAATATAAAGCAGCCTAAAACGATAACAATGAAATAAAAAAGTGTTAAAGATGTTTTCTTGAAGGCGCAAGGAATAAGTTTGTATTGGACACTACAAAAATAACTAATATTTCTTATTAGTCAGTGGGCTATGCTTGAAGACGAGCAGCAAACAAATCTAAAGAAATGAACTTTAAATGTTCAAGCCCGTCTCGGATATGCCTTCACAGTAGGTTGAATGGACTGACGCCTATCAGAAAACAACTAATCCACTGGCTAATACCACGAACGGCGTTGGATTATATCCGACAGGCGACAGGATTATATCCACTGACGAGTGGCTAAGGAGCCCGAAACCGGTCTGCAAGTGTGCCCGTTCCAAAATTGAAGGTCGACTCTTTCAGTTGTATTGCCAATTGCATATGGAGGAAATTTTCTGTGAAGATTCCTGCACTGACGCCTGTCGGATATAATCCAACGCCGTTCGTGGTATTAGCCAGTGGAGTAGTTGTTTTCTGGTAGGCGTCAGTCCATTCAACCTACTGCGTAGATATATCCGAGACGGCCTTGAACATTTGAAGTTCATTTCTTCAGATTTGAAAAACTAACAAATTGAAAGGTTGAAGCAATTTTAATAATTTCACTTTTGTACTTAATATGTTAAAGACATTGTTTGTGCTTTAAAGATTGATATTTTTACCGCGAAAAAAAATTCAATGACATTAGCAAAATTTAAGTGCGCCACTCATCTATAAATCTTTTTGGAAAAAATTATCAATTATACAAAAATTCACTCTGTCGACGTATTCATTTTCTGATCACAAACTTAATTCAGTTCAATTCAATTCCGGATTGCTATCATTTCAAAATGGTGTCGTTCAATAAAGTAATTTGATATCAATAGCCAGCATTTTTACATATTTTAGCTACTATGTTACCTCTGTAAAACTGTTAAGAAACACTTGGTTCTAGGAGTGATGTTATTGCGGCAGAATTGGACTACTTTTAAAGCTGTAAATTCCTACGAAAGTATAAAGATAGGATTTCTCAGGTATAATTTGGATAAATATTATCTATCGGGATGTTTTGACTAAGGAACTTCTTCTATCGATTATCAATGCAAAATTTATAGAAGTTACTTTATTGGTTTGGAATTGTAGTAAATACACCATACTATAAAATAATTGGGAAATCATCATTGAAGTGACAATATGGTAATGCAAATAAAATTGTGTTTGAATGCAATCCAATAAAATAATTTCACTGAAGCTACAGGAAGCAGTTATAAAATAAGCTTGAAATAGTTTCATAAGGATTATACAAACTGTGCAGAAAAGTTCTATAAAAGTGCTACAAACCAATTTACTTTCATAGGTTAGTTGTAAAAACGTTTCTGTGATAAGTTGGTGAGTATTTTATAACGGTTTTTAATTTTATTTTATAAACGTTTCTTTGACAAATTTATAAAATACTTTCATTACCTACAAGGGTATTGTGTTCACGACTCATCTATCATAATCGATAAGCATTTTGTAAGTAATTATAACAAAGCAACAAAATGCAACTGTTGCAGCACCATGGAATTATAAAACATTTTTGCTGGTTGGGATATCATCATAAAGAAGCAGCATATAATATTTGCTCCACGGACTATTGAATATTCCCCTTTCCACTATCTGAAAGCATTTTTTGAGAAGACCTGAGTTTCATTATGTAAATTGCAACAATGGTTACAAAAATGATATTATCGATTATATTTTTTCTACAAAAGTACTGAAACAATCAAACCAATCTCATTGATTTCCAAGAAACACAGTAACTGTAATGGAACATTAACCTACTTTGATTAACCCACCAATAATATTACTCATTTTTTAAAAAGAATGACGTAGCTAACAAAACGAAAAATGAATCGAATGAATTAGTGAAACAGTAAAGACAATACTCTGGTATCGGATAGATCGAGAAGTGTATAAGTTGACTTGTGGATTTTGATCCAAACTCTATACTGGTTACAAATTCAGAATTCGTCTCCAAGATAATGAAGAATATTCCATTTTTTGAATGAAAATACCAATTCAATATCTGCAAATCAACTTTTCGCAGTGGGATATGAGTTCTACCATAAATATGACATATTGTATGACAATTTAATACAATGCACAAAATCGGGACCTATCTTCACAATTGCAACAATGATAGGATGCATATGCAATAGTGCTACTGCTCCGAATAATCTAACCTATTGATAATTGCTTTAATTTTCGAAATTATCTGGTAGTTAAAACCCCATGTGGAAGGCCCATGATGTGGAGTGTACTCCAGATCACTGAGCCTAAGGATTAAGTGTGGAGTGGGAAAAAATACCAGCATGGTTCAAACAGAACTGACTGGTATCTCAATCGCCACAAAAAAAAAATAACCAGGAAAGGAATTTCTGTCGAAAACATAACAATCTGCACTGATAGTAGACAAGCCCTATTAGTCATAACCAGACAACGTGTTACCTCAAGGCTAGTACTAGAGTGCCACCAAGATTTAGCCAAAGCCTCGGTAGATAATAACATTATCCTGAGGTGGATTAAAGGGCACGACAGGAGTAAAGGTAATCGCATTGCCGACTCTCTTTAGCTAAGGAAGCGGCTGGACTAAGAATTTTAGGACCCAGTGGCACCTATGGCCTGATGACTTCGACAATTGCGGAACTAGCCAAATGTCACACCCATGCTCATTCCCTAAAGAGATGGGATGGAATCAAAGGATGCAATCTTGTCAGGATCACCCTTGGCGACCCTGGGAAGCTGGCGCTGAAGAAATATCTGGCGACGACCAGGAAAAATATACGCTTAAAAGTAGGATTTCTGACTGGCCACTGTCAACTAAGGAAATACCTCCACAATATGGGACTAGTGGACACACCTCTATGCAGGATGTGTGAACAGGAAGATGAAACCGTCAGGCATTTTCTATGCGAATGTCCGGAGTTACCGTCAATAAGAGACTGTATATTCGGTACTACACCTGCCGATATAAATGAGATGTTATCCAGAGACCTTTCCACCTTCCTGGAAAGGACAGAATAGACGATAACCTAGGAGGACAACTCCTTGGGAGGATGTAGAATGGGTCCTTAGCCCATAGGCCCACATGGGGCCTAAGGGCTGCGGGCCTATATTCACCCTCCCTACTCTACAAATACAGAACCCCATGTTACAATTTTCGGTCAATTTCATGAATTTCTTCAACACTTCATTCATTATTCTGTAAAAACATAAAATAGGGCGTGCTTTTGAAAATATGAGGACTCGAAATTTCGCCTCCTAGAAATTTATAGGACAGTAGGGTAAAGTCGTGAGTATTCGAGAGCATTCCAAAATATTCTGGAATGTTGTGAAATGTTCGGAAATAGTCTGGAGTTTTTTGAATATCCAAAACAATCTCGAGTGCTGTGAAATGTTCCAAAGACCACACATAATAAAAATATAACGTCAAAAATAATTCACTACTCAAAACAATACCAACGCAGTTGCAACGTTTTTTCATCACGTATGTTTTGATTTTGAGATAATTCCTGAGATATTAATATGTATCGTATGATGTGAAGGATGTGAATGAAATACTCAAGGAAATTAACGTATTTGGTGAAAAATAATTTCATATCCGTCTTAATAGCTTTTCAACTACCAAACTTTATTTTTCCATTATTTTGAATATTGAAATGCTCCTAGTTAACTTTTCTTGAAAAATAGACATATGATATCGCGAAATGTTTTAAACCCATAAAAGAATTATAACTTTTTTCGGTATTTTCACCTTCCACAATTTGAAAAAAATATGAAATTGGTAGTGGAACAAACTTTTCAATTCACCTCTTGAGTTATTGTGTGACTTTAAGATATTTTCCATTAAGGAAGATGTTCTATTTATCAGTAACTTGTATTAATGGGAAAAGATCTGAAAAGCTATACAGATATTTCCTTAACGTTTCCAATGTTGAAATCTATCTTTCTCTTCAGAATTGGGAAAATCTAATGACACTTGAAGTTTTTTCTTTGCTGATTTCTGAATTCTCTGAATTCGCGCAGTAACTTATCGGGGTAAACTGTATGTTTTTTCCTTTCTATGCCTGTACAAAGTTCCCCATTACAATTTTAATGTTTTTTTTCACATTGTGGAAAATGCCAAAAATGTCTATAGAAACCCCACAAAAAATAATTTTGTAAAAAAAATATAGTGATTTGATATATTGATTTGTTATATCTGGATTGCGCAGTATATATCTCAAGCAATTCACAGAAAACATTGATGAGTTATACACATGAATCTTTCTCTTGAATCACTTCGTCTATTAGATAAAATCACAGGAAAATCCAACAATACTTCAGTTCATTTTAATTTTCATGGATTAATCGCTTAGACGTAATGGCTCGATTAAAATTCAATTGTTTTTGAATTCCATTTATTTACTCAGACCGAACTCCAAAAAGAAAACGATTTTCTGTCCGCAAGTTCCAGCTGAAGAGATATAGGTTCAAATATGGAGTTCGCGATAGTAGAAAAAGGGAGATCTCTACGCCCGACTTCATATCGGAAAAGCAGTATTCCCTTCATGGCCTACTTATGCTGTCCCGAAATTGCTGCCAGATCCCGGCCTACTTGTTATTCGAATTCCGCTGAAAGCTAATCTTACGTCGTCTGCTGATGCAACGTTGTCAAATCTACAAAATATGCCAAAGAATCGATTATACGAGGGTGTCGTATATGAGACTTCAGGAAATGAGTAATATTTTACTACTTTCTGTTGATAAACTAGCTCACTTGTATTGTAACGCCCTATTATTTAGCGAAACACGTGTCACGTTTTTGTAAACGTTCATGTGGAAATTTCACACTGAAGTGTTTTTTGAATAAGTTATAAAAACACATTTTGTCTTATTCAACAGTACATGAAAACTATATAATTTTATTCATAAACTATATATTGTTGAGCAGATAGTTGTTGGTTCACAGATGGATCTGTGCAGGTGCAGGTGTTTTCAGTTGCAAACCCAGGGCAGAGATATAAACCTGCCTACGGACCTTTGTTTGAAAGTAATTGACAATGTTTCATGATGAATTTCACTAGTTCGGACTTCCATCAATCGACTAAAACAGGAATCATCAAGACTCTATTTGACCGTGCTTTCGGGCTCTGTAATACGGAGGAAGGTCTCAAGAAAGACTAGACATTAAAAATGATCTTCAACGGAATGGCTACTCGGAAACGATGCTAGAAAAGACTTTGGCTAAAAGACAGCAGGAGCCTCGCAAGGAAGAGAAGCCAAGCCGTCACAACCAGTGCTTGCACTTCCCTACATCAGAGGATTACCGGAGAGGATGAGAAGGATTGGGTGGAGTGTAGAATAGGCCCACTCACTTTTGACCTCACCTAACATAAATTGTCGACTAGACGTTTCCATAACATCCATAACGATGTTTGCAGTCAATGGATGACGTGGTAGCCAAAATTGGTAGCACTATAAATGAATTCTCTTATCGGTGTAAACGCAATCGCCTAGTTTTGAACACCTCAAAATCAGTAATAATGAAATTTTATTACAGAAAAAATAATATTCAAGATGTAGATGGAATAGATATGTCATATGAAGTAAAATTCTTGAGAACGATTGAGGATGAATCCTTGAAATGGAACTCTCGTATTGATTGTGTCTGCAAGAAACTCAATAAAGCATTTTTTGCAATAAAACAAATGAAAAACTGTGAATATCAGAAAACTCTGATGAACATCCATTAATGGCTTTCTCAAATATTTCTTTGATTATCATGTCTTGAGGTGCGGTAAGGATTTCAACAGTGTGTTCATAGCGCAGAAACGTATTCTGAGACTAATTTTTGAGACGGAATATCGTGAGAGTTATAAACCAGTATTCATAATAATGAAACTGTTGTCTGTCCCAGTAGTGTCTATTTCCAAATGTGTAATCTTTGTCAGGAAAAGCTTACAACTCTCACAACTAGTGGATCCTCTCACAATTTTATACTACATATGACGATCTTGACAATTTCCTTCACAGGAGAGCTGAATTCCAAAAATCACCCCTTTATAATGGAATCGTCCTGTATAATAAAATGCCAACTTTGATTAAAACTTTGAAATTTGAAAATGTGTTTTGTAACCGTGTTGAATCTTTGCTTATTGATAGGTGTTACTATAGTCGACAGGAATACCTAAACGAAAATTTAATGTCTTCTGTTCTTTTCCTAATAAGTCTAATCAGTGTTGTAGTCTGCTTTCTGTTTCTAATTGACTTACCATATGTACATATTGTACCCAATTGACGAAAATGAATCATTATTATTATTTTCATAAACTTTTTTCAATTATCTTGTATTTCGCTAGTGGGGAGTTGTAATAAATTACCTACATTCAGTTTACGAATTTGTGGATTATAAATTGATGCAATTTCCTTTGGCATCGCTTATTCTTTCTTTAAATCATTATTACAAAATTTTATTCAAATTGACCTGTTGATACTTCATAACATTGTTGCAATTTGTTAAACTTTGATGTCGAAAATCACTTAATAAAAGAGTTATCAAATATTCCATTATATTCCATTAATGATATAATGGATTGCAGTGGCATATATACATATTTTAAAGAATAATAATTTAACTGAATTCATTATTGTAAAAACTATAGAAATGATATTCCATTTCAATTCTAATTTCGATAGTTGTAATGATAATATAATATTAATGTCGTTAGGTGTACAGGGTTTGGTGATCATTTCAGAAAACTGATATCTTGACAATTAAAGTTATTGTTTTGTCGTAAATGATTACGCTAACATTTGATGGATTGAAAATCCTCAACGACGGTTTTGAATTATTGCAATAACCTGAAATGAAGTCTGATTCTGTGACAATGAACCCGAAAATTGCAGAAAATAAATACTTCTGAACAAATCAATGAAATAGAATATTGAACTCAGAAGTTATGAAAAATGAGAAATAAAACTGTCTTGTATTTGCAACTAGCGTTACTGCAGTTTCGTTCTATTGGAAAATTTTCAAACGAATACAATAAACTGAGTGGTAAAAACATAGAAAGTTTTATTTTTCATTTTTCATGATGATCTCCTACCACGTTGTAACGGCAGCATCCATCAAATTATTGAGGAGTTTTGATGAACATTTAGTATCTCTCAATGTCATCATTTGAATCACTGATTTAAAAATCAACAATAAATTTGAATTCAATTCAAAAACCATTTTTCCATTTGTAACAGAACAAACATTCATTTTCGAAATCCCTTCAATGCACCAATCAAATCCAAATCGAAAAATAAGTATACCGTTGATAGTCTCCCTTGACCCGTAGGTTGGGCTACCTATCGGACGCGTCCCCAGGTGCAGATAGGGGAACGGCCAGGGGACTGGGGACCCTGTCCGGGAAGCCTTTCGGACGGGATCGTGGGACTCCTGGTCAGTGGCAGAAATAAGTAGGGCGAGGGGAACTAAAACTTCCCAAAAGCCTTTGCGAAACATGCCACCGTGGACCAGCCTACCTAAGCTGTGGTGTAAGGAATAGGGCTGACAGCTGAATGGTCGCAGGGTGATATCCGGTTACAAAAGATCTCCTTGGGGAACCGGGCAAAACCTTATTGTAATCAGCCTTCCTCTGGTATTTCGGGGCTCTGCCTGAGGTGACTAACTCTTCTCTTGCTACTCATGAGAACACACATATATGAAACAAACAAAACAGATACAACAAAAACCAATGCCGAAGTGCTCACCTCAATCTATGGTCGTGGCTGGGGATGGACAGAAAGGTCCACCCCAATCTACCGCTCAGAGTGAGGCTGGACATAGCAGATAACCTCGTGATGCAATACAAAGGCGGCGCATTTGCGACGCCAAAGCCAAAAGGAGAAAGAGAGCAAAAGAGGCAGGAGTGGCAGCAGCTATAAGTGCGCCCTCCTTCTCCCCCACTTCACCTCCAACAGCAAGGGCGCTAAGATCTCCGCCTTGAATAAAGGTAAAGAACCGGCTGCCCCTGCAGGAAAGCGCCCTCACTTGAATACTTCCACTAGGGGAACCCCAGGAAGGTTGAAGAAGCCGCACAATGACAGTAATGTCGCTGTACTTCCAAAACCTTCGGAGAGGCCTCCGTGAGATACTTCAAGGTTGCCAAAGAGAGTGTGTGTTCGACGAGTCTTGGCCTACACCTGCCGATATAAAGGAAATGTTTCCTAGTGACCTGTCTACGTTCCTGGAAAGGACGGGATGGACGATGACCTAGGAGGAAAACTCCTCGGTAGGATGTACAATGGGTCACATCTGGGGGTATATACTTACCCTCCCTACTATCTACATACATACATACATAGTATCCCTTGAAAAACATTTCTTGTATCATCATTACTATTTTGAAACCAATTAATATTTAAAAATGTTGTTATACATGAAATAATAATTTTTAAAATTATTTGTTTGTTTTCAAAATGTGCTAAAACACCCTCTCCAAATATTATAACGCTTCTAAAAAAAAACGCTTCACGTTTTGTATTTATATAACCCTTCAATCTATAATTCATCCACTTTCATATGATCTTTCTTTTGAAAAATTAAATTTACAATACTGAGTTTCGTACGAATCCGATATTTCCATTGTGCCTCCAAAATATGTGGCCCGGGGAAGGAAACGGCCCAAGAGATTTCACCAGCATCTTATAAATAATATGTTCTGGCGAAAACGTGCACAAACTTTGAATGTTACCTCTGAATAGAATGTAACACAATCAGTTTTCGTCATGTTATTCGAATGAACCAATTCAATATCATTATATACCTAATCTGTTCAATTAGAAGACAAGGAAGGATTTTCTCTGGAGTATGTGAATATCCTTAAAAAATATACCTGCTCATAGTGGGCTAAATTTCTCCAAAAGTACTTAACATATTAAGGGTTGATTACTCTCCATTCTGAACGTTTGAAGGCTTGATAACTATTACGTGAAAATGAATTGTGAGAACCGCATTTTTTGACATGTGCAATAATATCACACCGATACCAAACCACACCACTACAAAAATCTTCATTTTCTGTTTGAGTTCTAATACAATTCACACCGATATCATTTTTTCCTAGATATTCGCGTGGCAAAAGAAATATTCTTTATCAGTCAATAATTATGTAATGATTAGTTGTTGCAATAACACAGACTATCCCTCTCTGCTCAGAAATCCTTTTATAGTTGTATTCCATAATTAAATCTTTCAGGTTCCAAAATAATATCCTCGTTTCACTATATTCTTGGACCAGCTACCAGTTTTTTCAAATTCATTGTTTTAAAATTTCTGAATAACGTAGTATAGTGAAGAGGCGTGAAAAGACCCCAATTTTATTTTAAATTCCAGTTTGAAATATAAATTTTTTCATAATCCGAGTTTGGGATGTGCGTGGTGTAATATTCGTCGACTATCTGGAGAAGGGAAATACCATTAACAGTTTAAAAAAAAAACTGTTTTCCCGTTAATCAGCTGTCGCACCCCTACGAACGACAACCCTCAGGAGTCGAAACTTGTGCGAGCTAAGGATTAACGAGGTCTTACCTTTCAACGTGTGATTCCTAACACGGGTTGGACGATAGCAAGTGAAGATCGATCGTTCAGACTAGGGCTTGAACCACCGACCAACACGGCAGTCAATTCGAGTGAGTGAACAAATCACCCACGCCGAACCGCTTGGCTACCGACCGACAGTGAACATTATAATTACTTCATTCATTCATATGAAATGTTTCACACAACATAATGATAATAATAGTTGAATAAAGAAAAATAACGATAAGTGCAAAAGCACTTGCTTCGTATAACAGGAACAATATAATTTTAAGAATTTATTAAAACAAATATAATATATAGACATGAAGTTAAACCTATAACAATAATGATAGTAAAATTGATGTACAAGCGTCCAAGATATAATAACTATCTTTTTTGGCAATTTCAGTTACACAACGTAAAATACAATGTAAATGAAAGTAAAACTTTAAATAAATGGAAACAATAATACATATCTCTAAACTAGTGAAAAGAAATGGAACAATAATTGGAACGCAAAAAAATATGTAATATAAATACAACGATGTAGTGTGTGGTTTCCTAATTGAAATTATAGTACCTAATCATGTACATTGAATTCATGTATTTTTTCGTCAAAAAAATTGGAAACTACCATCCTAGGTAGAGAAAAAATGAAAAGTTTTTTAACAAGTGAATCATTCGGGAAGTACGAATCTCCTCAGGAATAGTATTATACAGTTTCGGAGCCATCAGGTAGGTATAAGTGTTGGAAAATTGATTTTTTGTCTGGGGAATAAAATGATATTTTTTTCTGCGGGTGTTGTGTAAATGAATCGGTAGAGCGAAATTTCTGTTCTTATGGTAATGGATGGATGATATTATGATAAAAGAGCGGGCAAAAATCAAAAACTTCGTTTTTCGTTGAACAGAGTTTTAGTTGAACATTAAGGCGGTTTGGACAATATTAATTTCAGGAACCTGTTTTGGAGTACCTCAAGAAGGAGAAGGTGAGTACGGTAGGTTCCTCCCCAACAAGCAATTCCGTAGATCGGGGAACTCGCTACAAGTTCATGGCACAAAATTTTGACGTAAGAGTTCGTTGATATTTTTACCAAAAATTCAAATTCAAAAAGTATGCAACGCAACTCATTACAAATATACTGAATATGAGCACCCCATCTCGTGGGTTGAGCTACCTATCGTGTACGTCCCCAGGTGGCGGATAGGGGAACCGCCAGGGGACTGGAGGCCCTATCCGGGAAGCCAATGTGGCAGAAATACGGAGGATGAGGAAAACTAAAACTCCACAGAAGCCACAGTGGACCATCCTACCCAAGCTAAAGTGTAAGGAATGGTGACGACAGCTGAATAGCCACAGGGTGATATGCGGTTACGAATGATCCCCTTGGAGAACTGGGCGAAACCTCATTGTAATCAGCCTACCTCTGGTAATGCGGGGATCTGCCAGAGGTGACCAAATCTTCCCTTGCTACTCATGGAAACACACATGAATGAAACAAACACAAAAACAGAAAAAACAAAAACCAATCCGGGGCTGGACAATCTATGGCGGTGGCTGGGGATGAACAGAAATGTCTACCCCAATCTACCGCTTGGAATGACGCTGGACATAGCGTCATTCCAATACCTTTGGCCTTTGTAATACCTCGTGATGTATTACAAAGGCCAAGGCGTAAGCGTATTTGCGGCGTCGAGACCAAAAGGAAAAAGAGTGGCAGCAACTATATGTGCACCTTCCTCCTCCCCCACTCAACCTACAACAGCAAGGGCACCTTCTGCGACGGGCGCCAAGAGCTCCGCCTTGAATAAAGGCAAGGAACCGGCTACTCATGCAGGAAAGCTCCCTCACTTGTGCACCTCCACGGAGGGAACCCCAAGAAGGTTGAAGAAGCCGCGCAACGACAGTAATGTCGCTGCGTATTCCAAAACCTTTGCGGAGGCCACCGTGAGACACCTCAAGGTTGCCAAATTTATTGTGTCTTCGGCGAGTCTTGACCTACACCTGCAAATACAAAGGAGATGTCTCCTAGTGACCTGTCTACCTTCCTGGAAAGGACAGGATGGACGATGACCTAGGAGGACAACTCCTCGGGAGGATGTACAATGGGTCACATGCGGCCTAAGTGCTGTGGGTCTACACTCACCCTCCGCACTATACAGATACATATGAGCATCCCATTTGAGATATGAATCTATTATTACTCCTGAGTATTTTACTTTAGCTTCGCGAAGTATTACAAATTGATCAATTTTTAGTTGTGAAAAACAAGGTTTGCTGGAATTATTGCCACTGAAAGGTATACATATAGTGTTCGGGACAATTTTTAATCAAAATCAGATCCGATTTCACTACATGTTTCAGTTGCTCACAGCTATTTGCTTTGTAAAACATGGCTGTATTATCTGCGAAGCCCAATATTTTACCTCTGGTCCATTTATATATATGTTGAATAAAATTGGTCCCAGAACAGTGCTTTGGAGGACCCCTATAACAATTTCTTGTGTATCACTCAAAATTTCATCAATTTTTATACACTGAAGTCTGTTGGCGAGATAGTTCTTGAACAAGTTCAGATCATATAGCGAGCAATATACCGTTATTGGAGCGTTTGAAATGTTAGAGCGACGTTGGAATGATTGTCTGGCTATTGATGGAGATTACGTTGATGAATAAAGCCAATTCTTAACAAAAAATCGTGTTTTCTTTCTTAGGCCCGGGATTTTTCAGCCCGAGTGTTACAACTCTCTGCCTACTGATGTTAAATTGCGATGTTTTATTAAATTAACGGATCCTAAAATATACTGAATGCAATATATAACATCATCCTGTGTAAAAAGAGATATTGATACTGAAAAAAGGTCTTGCGCAGTTTCATTTTGAATTACGAGCACCATGTTAAATGGCTATAAACTGAACAAATTTGTTTCGAGAATCTCTCTTTGAAATCATTCCATTTGAACGAATATATCGTTATTTGAAATATAGATACATTTATCTAGAGTGGATTGGTAACATCATTATTTTAAATGAATGTTCCCAATAAAATATCATGATTACATTTTCCCGTTACGTTACATTAACGTTCCACCAATTTGATACATTTTTCTTTTGGATAGAAGATTCCGTCGGGGGGAGACGATGATAATTCTTTCAAGGAGCTTCAAATAAATATCCTATATCCGTTTCATGAGTTTCTTCGCACCTCCCGACCCATGTAGTAGGGCTTTTTATAAGGTCATAAATCTTTTTCAGTGTCGTGAGATCCTAAAAAATTCAAACAGTCATCTAGATAATAGCTTTCCTGCTGTATTATTTCAATCCACGTATTACTTGAAAAAAAAATCGTTGAATATACAGTCCGAGAATAGGCAAGCTGCTCATTTCTGCTTCTTTCCAGTTTGATTGGGGTTACATTCAAGTAATCCAATGAGATGAAAAGGGTATCAGTTATATGTTCAGGATTTTTTGGTATTCTACCTACTAAGCTGTGTTTCTCGAGCAGGAATCGAGTTCACACCAAACCGCTAAAGCTGAATTTGCAAAGAAATTTCGCAGATAGAATTTGTTTGTTTATGTGGAGAAAAATCAGGAGTAGATCAAGCTCTTTCACAACTCATCTTTTCGGTGATCAAATAATAGATTAACGATAGTGTTTTGTTTCACTTATGGGTTGAGTCATGAATGTTTTGTATTTTAGGCAATGAAAATGGTCATCTTGTAGCTAAAATCTTGTAGAGAGACACAGAGCTATGTTTTGTTTCCTGCGGTCGACGTAACAATTTGGCTTTGCAAGAAACCGTCTCACATATGGGTATTTGTCGGTAAAAACCTTACGTGTGTCGTTATTCAGTTCTAGTTAATCCTTAGCTCGCACAAGTTTCGACTTCTGAGGGTTGTATCCCAAAAATTGGTTATTACCTAATATAAAGAAATATATGGTGGACATAGACTTGAGGTTTGTTTTATGTCCCCATTCTATTAGATAGAAAAGGTCTTAGATGAAAGTTGATTGTCCATTATATTTTACAATGCATGTATCTCTCAGCAGAGCGTTCAGTGTGTGCCAATATTTCAGTTGGTCAAATATTGTATATCATATACTTACTAAAAATATTCATCTATATTGGGTTCAGTTATTGCTGTGGCAGATAAAAACAATTAATCCTAACTATTTCGTTCCTACAATTCAATACACTATTCACTGCCCTGTTTCCTATACAGCATGCAATGAATCTCGAAAAAAGAAAACCTCACCAGAACAAAAATACTGTTAGGATAGAACTTAGTCATCTCCTAACGATGATAACTTGATAGATTCATTATTTCGTATGAAAAACTATTTCACGAAAAGACAGTTTCAAGTCACATTCAGCTTGAAATTTTGTTGAGCTTCAAGAGTTTTGTTATAAGTCCGGATATGTCCCGATCACATTTTTGAAAGTCTCTTCCTATCATGTCAATTGTAAGCAATTCCAACTCTGTCCAACTGGGTGAGTTATTCCTTAATCGGATGATTAAAGGAATTATTATGCAACCTAAAATATGATTAATTTTCTTTCAAGACCCTTCATCGAAGCTATGACATTTTTACCTTGATAATGGCATAATTGCAAAAATGGACAATGCTGAAGCTTTTTTGTGTGATTTACAAAATCACTCTGGAGACCAACAGATGAAAATGAAAAGAAACGCTCATTTCTGAAGTTCAGAATGACACGTAAATGAGTTGATACACATCATATAGAGGAACTGTTCCTTTGTAGGAATGATGGTTACAAGAGATATTTGTTATACCACAAAAAAGATCTCGGTCAGGACACCCACAGAAGTCCCCCTGTTATGTCAGCGAACAAACAGAGAAAGAAAACCAAAACGCTAATAAAATGAGCTTTGAATTCGCTACTCATGTGAAAATGTAATTTGAAGGCAAGAGAAATGCTTGGGTTATGGTAAAAACAATTTTCAGAACGATCTCCAACATGTGTCAAACGATAAAAACAAGCGCTAGCTAAAAGTCATAATGGCACACGTAGAAGTCAACACAAATGAAAATTGTGCACTGAAAAAAAAAATTATGAATAGTGCATAAAAAAGATATACAAGAAGCATTTGGAACCCTGAAGCTTGATTTGGAAACACCAGTGACGAGATTTTTTTTATCACAAACTCTCAGCAACAATATTAGGCGTAGATCTTGCATTTTAAAACACCTGAAAGTAATTTCTTAAGCTGTATTGATTTGCTTCGAAACAGCTACTGAAAAAATCGGATCCTTTTGTTCAAACTAAGCAGAAACTTTAGTTTGGTGTGCTGATAAATTTTGTAAAGCGTGAATTAGCACACCAAACCACCTGAGCCAATAATATTCACTCATCGGAGATACCTGAGGATGAGATATGCCAGAAAAAAATTCCAATAATCGACGACCTTCAAACAGGAAAAATAGTGACACTGAAAACATCTGCCGTGAAACCCTCAACCATTTTGTCAATATGGTTACTGCTCCAAACAACCTAACCTAACCAGTTTTGAAATTCACAAATAGTGAAACTCGTCTGTAACGATTTTGGGTCAGTTTCATCAAATTCGTCAGCACTTGATTGATTATTCTATGGGAGCATATTTCCTATTCCATTTTTCACCTCCGATATCTGGCAATTTGAATTGTCCAGTATACGGAACATTAGAGAGGGTCATTCCTAGTTTGAGGTTTAAATTCGTAATACGATATAAAAGTCACTTACTGTGAAATATGAAGTTTATTATTTGGGAAAAAAACTATGTGTGTAGTGTAAAATAATTATAAAATTTTCAATAAAAAAATGTGAATAATGAGCATCATTAAATGATCTGAAAATCAAAGAAATTGTGAACGACTCGTGATTGTGCTGCTGTCTCTCGCCGCAACAATTAAAAACAAGCTTTGACCTTTTTGTCTCCCATTTCACTTGTAAAAAAAAGGTGCTATGCAATGTCCTAACTGTAGACTACTATTGAGCTTCGATTCCGTTTCAACTGGCGTAATAGCTACTCAGCCGAAAATGATGAAATATTTTCCAAGAGAAAGCAGATTTAATTTATTTAGACCTTGTAGACGACACTTCAGATTAAATTGGGACTGTCGTGATTGAAAAAATATAAATAATCGTCTTCTATTTTTATAAAACAGTGAAAGAGCTTCATGAAGCAAGAGCCGAATATATCTCTCTACGAAACCCTTCATCACTTGAAATTATCGATTGCAGCTTGAGAAATGATTCTAATACAGATTCTGTGGAACATGTTCTTCCTTACGAATCAGTAGGCGCTTATCCTGAAAATTTTGAGGAGAAAATTGGATTGGATGATTTAGGAAACACTTGCTACATGAATAGCATTTTACAAGTGTTGTTCATGACGAAGAATTTCAAGAACGAGGTTTTAACGATGAACGAGATACAGGATGTTTCCTATTTATTAATCAGACTCAAACAATTGTTCATGCAGTTACATCTTCGTAAGAATGTATCATTTTTTCCACAAACCGATTTCCTGGAGACTTTGAAGTCCACTAGATAGTCGTTAGGACAACAAAAGGATTGTTCCGAATTCTAGGGGTTCTTGTTGAATACTCTTCGTGAGCAAAAAAAATAGCAGAATCAATACTCCTGACCGCTATGGATTGAATGATTCCGTACAGTCTATCTCGTCTTGTGTTTGTAGATCTTTTGCTGGAAATATCTCCACTTGTTTACTCTATAGTAAATGTTCAAAAGGTAGCAAAAACGTAAGTGATTATCTGGAACTTCAACTAGCGTTTCCTGATATGACTAATAACCATTCCGTGCAAAGCTTATTGTGAAACTTTTAACGGGTGGTGTATTGCCGAAGATGCGCCAAATCAACTAAGAAAACAAGTATAGCTGAGGCACCAGTCAATCTAATAATAACACTGATGATCTTCAAACATGACTCAACCCACCAAAGTACCAAACCCTTACGAAGGTTCGAAATAGATGAATACTTCAATCTAGCAGATCACTATTATAATCTTCATGCAGTCATTGTTCACTGTCGTTCTGGTGTTGAATGTGGTCATTATTACACATTGTCAAAGACGAAACGGATTGATTTAAGTTTAACGATAGTCGTGGCACTAAGTGTTCTGGTGATGTCTTGAATTCATTGGAGCCTCTGGAAACGCCTTACATTTTGCTTCATGAAAAAGAGGACATTGGCAGATCAAGCTCTCTTCAGATGATGTAGTGCTGCAGGTTTTTTAGGGTTTTCGTGTAGCTGAAAAAGCAAATGCGCCACTGGAATCAATGAAGTCACCCCGGAGCGCCAAATAATTTTTGTTGTTTTGTATGATTCGTATTTATTTGTATTTATCGAGTATCACATCATTAGTTTTTAAATAAAAAATAATAATATCATTTCATCTCAACAAACGTCTATCCAAGTCCTGGAAACCATATGACTGAACAATTTAAACATTTCCTGATTGTATGAATTTAGAATCATCAACGAAATGAATGGATTTATATTCTCACAAACAACCAGGCTTCACTTTGGGTACTGATGAACCAAAGAATGGCATTGAGATTGGTTTGGGGATACCATGAAAAATTGAGAGAACTTGAAGTGAGGAACAAATTTGATCTATACTGTGTGCTAGGGTTATCTAATGAATAAAACCTTCCAAAATGGCCGTGGATAACTGAAAATGTCAAGCAATTACAGAAACTGAGAGATGAGGCTTTACTGGTTTTCAGAAAAGCCCTCAAACGAAGAGATTATTACTACTATAAGCAGTAACGAAAACATCAAGTGACTTCTGGGAAACTTCAAGGTCAAACTAGTAGTTCTTGAATTCCGAAATGAAAAATTGTTCATATTCCTATCCTAAACTATAACTTCATCTGAGAAAATTCTTTTTTTCCAATTTGCTTGTGGACAATGTTTGAAAATGCTATTCCAATAATTGACTTGCCTAATTTAATTTTCCATAACACCAATTTGAATTCAACCGAATGCTTCCAGATAATATCTCTCCAAATGAACAGACATGCAGGTTTTTGTCCTGCCACAGGTGCACTCGTAATCTCTCGTAGTCTCGACGCCTGCCAGTTTTCCTACTATCCCAATGATATACATGCTCAATAAATTTGGCTGTATTCATAGCTTTGGACTTTTGTTCCCTCGTTTATTTATTATAGTTTTGGCACTCTTTGCAATTCAATGCGAATACACAAAACAGTAATTTCTGGAATTGTTTCAGATCAGGATAACTCCAGCATTTGTTTTTTCCATGGTTCTATTCGACCATTTCATACGGATACAAATAATTGGTATATCATGAGAACTATATCGCTCGTTCAATTAGTTTTGCGGCGATTCGCGTATTATTGTGGAATTGGGGGCCAAAATGGAAAAATAATTCCTGTTATTGGTAATTTATCAAGGATGTATTAATGAAGATCAGGTATAAATTACAAATCTGGTGGTTTTTTGTATTATCAGAATAAATAAATCAAATCAAATCAGTTTATTCATTCAAAGGACCCATTAGGATAGAACATGTCAGGAAATAATGTCTTAGTACATGCATATAAATATAGTAAAGACTACGTACGTAACTACAAAACAACAAAAAAGAACAGCAATATGAATTATTGGCCTAAAAAGTTACATTAATAATTAATTAATAATAAAAAGTATAAAATAAATTTTCTTGCAGAAAGCGAAGTTTCGAAATTTGAAATGTGTAGGCTGAATTTTAATGTCAGTGGATAATTGATTGTAAATTCTTACACCTGTTGATAGTGGTCCTTTTGATGTTATTTGGAGATTGCCATGATTTGGAAAGATCAGCTGATTGTTTCTGGTTTGGTAGACATGCATGTCCGAATGTCTGAGAAGAGTGTTTTTTGTTTGATGAATGTAGCAGGCAACTTCCTATAAAGACAGGCCAAAGGAAGAATACTCAATTCGGCAAACAATGGCTTGCAGAAATTCCTGGGTGATACATTTTTTACAGTTCTTACTGCTTTTTTCTGAATCAGAAATGGATGCTGTGCAGCTGTAGAGTTTCCTCGTAGTAAAATGTCATGAAGTAGAATAGACTGGATTTCAGTAAAGTAGAAATTTCTCAGACTGCCAATATCAACCACATTTCGCAAACATCGAATTTGATATATTATTGTATTAACTTTATTTATAGTTGGTGTGATATGATCATCGCAGCTAATTATTCATCATTCACCAGAGGTGAATAATGGAAAATATAATAATAATAATAATAATGTTTATTCGTTCATAACGATCATAACAAGATGACATAGAACAAGTCAAAGACTATTTTAAGATAAGTGGGTTCTCAGTCACGATATCTCCAGATAATGTCATATAAATAAAGTAACCAAAAAAAGCCTGAAAGCCACTGCACAAAAAAGTCAGAGTTCACTGTTTCTTTCTTTCCCAAAACTATTCACGAAAAGAGTAGGTAGGATAATTTTATACCTTTTCTGTAATGATAAACACGAAAGTATCTCACCAACTATCAAACTCTATTCATGTCGATATTAATAACCTGTTTATTTCGTTTTGTTCGGATCTAACGAAAGCATTCGATACTGTTCTTTTGAAATTTTAAAGAAAACAGTTGGTAAAAATGGGTTCTACCAATAATATGTTGTGTTGGGTGGAATCTTGTATGGAAAATCATAGTTTGTTAGTCAAACTACATCAGTTCCTAGTGGAGTGAAACTAAGTGCTCCTCAGAGATCTGTCTTGGATCCATTGTTATTTCATTATTGACTTGCTCGAATTCATGGCAGATTGTCATATTACTGACGATATTACAATAACTATTTCCGTGAACAATGGCAATGAGTTATCGATGGAAATGAGTTCAGTTATTGATGAACTAGCAACCCTAGCATACAAAATTTTAGCCTCCGAAAGTATACCGGTATAGAGAAACAGTGATAAAAAAATAAATTTGTTTTATGGACGCGCCTTTTTTCGTCTGCAGCTGGCGCCCCAGTTGGTATATTTGAAAATTCTTTTTTATTGCACATACAAAATTTCAACCTCCAAAAATATACCGGTATGGATAAACAGCGATAAAAAGGCAACTTTCTTTCAACCTCCAAAAATATATCGGTATGGAGAAACAATGATGAAAACGCAACTTTATTGTATGGGGGCGCCGTTTTTCTCTGCGGCTGGCGCCCCACTTGGAATATTTGGAAATCCTTTCTTAGTGAGCATCGTAGACATAAGAAGCACCTACATACTCATACTTACTTTCCAGTACTGAGAAGCAGAGATAAATGAGTGGATATTAAGTGAGTGACTTACGCATCCATAGGTATAGAAATTTCAGTAGTTTCTGTCAATGTTACAAACTAATTTCAACAGATCCAACTCAGAATTTTTGAAATTTGGAAATCAGTTTCAACGAGGGATTTCAGTTATGACTCATGTTTGATTTGTTTGATTTGATTTGATGTTTGATTTGATGCTGTCAGAATTGCCCTTCGACATTGTTTGCGTGTCTGAACACTGGCAGACTGAAAATAATCTGTCCATCATCAACTTAGATAGCTACCTCCTGGCAACTTATTATTGCAGGACTCGTTTAAGTAGAGGTGGCACTGCAATTTATACAAAATCGGGACTAAGATATCTGACCTTAGACTTGTCTGCATTCAACGCAGAACAAAATGCCGAATTTTGTGCAATAGTTCTGATTGATATTAAACTAGTCGTTTTAACAGTTTACAGATCACCAAAAGGCAATGTAGAGGATTTTTTGGAGAGTTTTGAAGGTGCCATTGGTGTGGCGGCAGAGTCTGGTTTGGATGTAGTTATAACGGGTGATATAAATATCAATCTAAATCATTTATCACCCTCTGGTAAAAAATTGAAAGATTTATTGACATCCTTTGGTTTCGCAGCTACTATTAATGATTACACCAGAGTAACAGCTACATCGGCTTCCTGCATTGACAACATTTTTACCAACTTGAACAACCATGTTTTCACGGCTGGTGTCTGGGAACCATGTACTTCAGATCACAGAGCACAAGTAATTGCTATAAATAGAAAAAAAAAACCTTTTTCCAAATAAACCTTTAGTTAAAAGGTTTTTTTCAAAAAATGGCATATGTAGGCTAAGAAATTCCCTCTTAAATATGGACTGGTCTATTTTTGAAGCCAATCGAGATGTTAACTACTTATCTCATTTTATAACAAACACCTTTAGACAGCTGATCGTTGATATTTTTCGTCTGAAAAAATGCCGTGAAAAAGTCAGGAAATCTCCAGTAAATTGGTTTGATGATTCTTTTGGGGAAAAAAGAGACAAACTCTCCACTCTCAAAGTTATTTCAGAGGTCAGCAAAAAACCTGTCGACATAAATCTGATTTTCTTGTTCGGTATCTACCCGGATGCTTTCAAAATATCAAAAGTCTTACCTCTTCATAAAAAAGGGAACCTTTCGGATACGAATAATTATCGACCAATAACTATCATCTCTATCTTCAGTAAAATAATCGAGACTCTCCTGAAACAGCGTCTATACAACTATTTTGAACAGAACAGGTTTTTTACCCACTCACAATTCGAATTCAGAAGAGAGAGATCAACATCGCAAGCTGTTCTCAAGGTGGTGAGTGATGTGGTCGAGGGCCTTGAGGAGGGCAAGATAACCGCCATCACACTCTGCAACCTATCTAAGGCGTTTGATTGCATCTCTCACTCTATTCTTCTGGATAAGCTGCAGTTCTATGGAATAAGAGGTGTAGCTTTATCGCTCATTGCCTCATATTTAACAAATCGTTTACAAGCTGTCACATATAACAGCTGTACATCTAATTATAAACCTATCAAACATGGAGTGCCCCAGGGCTCAGTCCTCGGCCCTCTATTGTTCATCATTTACATCAATGATCTACCTAATTTTTTACATCCCTATAAGTCAGTTTTATTTGCTGACGATACTACACTCATCTTTTCAGGTGACACCTTGCCGGATTTGCAACAGTCTGTAAAAATTTCACTCTGAAGTGCTGAAACGTGGTTTTCATTAAATAAACTAAAACTGAATAATGAAAAAACAAAGAATCTCACCTTTTGTTTGTCTAGTACTATGTCGAGTGATAACAGTGTGAAATTGTTAGGCATAAACATAGATAGTAAATTATCTTGGCAAAATCATACGGATGACCTACGAGGTAAATTGGCCAGCTCAATTTTTTTGCTTCGTCAACTGAAGCCAATTACAAGTTTTCCAACACTCAAAAATGTATATTTTTCATTATTTCACTCTGTCATTACTTATGGGATTGTACTCTGGGGGAACGCCTCTAGTGCTGTAGATACTTTCCAATGTGAGTTTTCGTGATCACTGCCAGCCCCTTTTTGCCCAATTACGCATATTGCCTTTGCCTTCATTATTCATTTTCTCGGTTCTGCTCGAGATCCACAAAAATCGAATGTGTCTGCGCAAACAATCTGATATTCACAATCATTATACCAGAGCTGCAGGCAATATTCGTATTGATCGTTTTCGCTTAACCAAATCACAGAAAAACTCTCTAAATTATAATCTTTACAACCTGTTACCGCAGGAATACAAAATCCTATCAAACAATAAATTCAAGAAGCGCTTAAAAGAATTTTTACTAACTAATTGTTTTTATTCTGTCAGTGATTTCATGGAGCATTTTCGACATCGCTAGTGTATTTCTATGGAATGCACTCGCCACTGCGACACTTTACAATAGCTAGTAGTAGTGTACTATATTTTAAAATTTTATTTTATCTTATTTTGTTTCTCTATGTGTTGTACTCTTTTTAGATATTATTTGGACTTACTACAAACATTATGTAATGTAAGGTAGTCAATAAACTTTCATTCATTCATTCATTCATATGAAATGCTATCTATCTGCCTAAGAGAAGAAGTGAATTTTCAAAAAACTATTTCAGATGAGAATCTCGCTAAGAATATTCATAGAGTGTACTAGTATGGTAAGATGGTGAAGCGACACTGAATGATGCTCTATCACATCTAAACTCTCTCGACCCAAACCCAATTCACAATGGAACGAGAAACCCAAGGGACTCTAGCATTTTTGGTCATTCTTGTAAACAGACGTGACCAACACACACAGAAAGGTACCTGAACAAATACTCTAACCACCAACCACAACAAAAAAGAGAGAGAACACGACGTATCTCAATCACTTAAAAATTGCATTCAAGAGGGAGTAGGTACAGCGAAGGGCCATACGATCCAGGAGAGAGAACACCAAAGTAACCTCAGATAGGTTGGTCAAGGGAAAATATTTCCCTTCCTATGTTAAAAATGTTACAGTCCGGATTGGGAGAATCTTGGTAAAGCCAATATTTAGGTCAACAAAAACTACACAGGTCTGAGATGAAAAAATTGTAGAATATGTAACTAGTGATTTTAACAGTATTTTGTGTGCAGATTACGAAAAAAATAAAAAAATTCTATCACCTATAAATGGATTTTTAGTTTCGGTATGGGTTCGATGTTTCTGTATAGCCTTAAAGAAAGACATAATATGTCACATTATGTTAGCCTCTGGTGTTTCATTTTCATGGTACCGATTAAGAGAAAGAGAATTGGTCTCTTTTTTTAAACAAGAGGGTGACCTGGTTTTCTGCAACAATATACCCGGCGTCATGGAAATGCTCAACATAACGTATGAACGGGAGAAATGGAGACTTTTCATCGATTCATCAAAAAGAAGTTTGAAAGTTGTACTTCTTCACAATGGGAACGTATATGTTTCTGTGCCTGTTGGACACTCAGTCCATTTGAAAAAATGTTGCGAAATTCTTGAATTTGTTTTCAATAAGCTCAGCTACTCTGATCATAAGTGGACCATTTGTGGAGACTTGGAAGTTATTTCGATGTTACTAGGTCAACAAAGTGGTTATACTAAGTTTCCATATTTCCTATGTGAATGGGATAGCCGTGACAAGAAACACCACTATGTCAAGCAGGTGTGGCCAATAAGAAAAGGTCTTATTACTGGAGTTGAAAATGTTGAAAAACAAAGTTTAGTGGATCCTAAAAAAATTCTACTTCCATTACTTCATATCAAATTGGGCCAATGAAACAGTTTGTGAAAGCATTAGACAAAGAAGGAGATTGTTTCAAGTATCTTTCCGAAAAGTTTCCTGGTCTATCCGATGCTAAACTAAAAAAGGAGTTTCCGTTGGGCCTAACAAAAGAAAACTTTCAAAAGATGAAAGCTTTGTCACTGAAATGGAAATGAAAGAAAAAAATGCCTGGAATTTATTTAAACTTGAAATGAAGGGGTTATATTTTATGTAGTATTCATATAAAAGTATTTATTTCGAAAGAATATTTTTCCTTTCGTGTAATTCAATGTTTGCATGGATGTAGCTGTTTCAGGAGGGCTTTCTTCCAGTTTGTGTCTGAAAGTTGCTTCTTCGCATGATCTACACATACATCTATATAGTTACTTATTTTCATATTCCTTCTTTGGAATACTCCCACATTTTTTTGTATCAAGGTGGAGTAGTAGAAAGCCAAAATCTTTCTTTCTCATTTAAACTTGTTATAACAGGCTTTCTTGGAAACAAAAAAGATCCAAACTACAAAACTTTGGTTGTTGAATTGATACAAAACTATAAAATGTCGGGCTGCAACATGAATGTCAAAGTCCATTTTCTTCACTCACATCTGGACTACTTTCCCGAAAATCTAGGGGCTGTAAGTGAGGAACAAGGAGAATGGTTCCATCAAGACATAAAAGAAATGGAACGCAGATAACAAGGTCGGTGGAATGTTAACATGATGCAAGACTGCTGTTGGATGTTAAAAAGAGAAAATTCACAAGAACACAGCTGAAAAAGTACCAAAAGAAGCTTAGACGGTGAAAGAAAACGTTTTTTTAAAGACTCATAATCACTTTGCAAACACTTATGTATCAATATAATGCTTAGTTCATCTATGAAGCATCATTTTTTTTGCTTTTACTTCATGTTAAAATAATAAAAATAAATTCACAATTCCTCGTTTTTTGTACTTTTTCAATTATGTAGGCAAACCTTACGTGATAGATAAAAATAAATGCCATTTTTGAAATCAGCGCAAAAAACTACATAAAGATCAGGTAACGAAATCAAAAAAAAATTTTAAAGAGTTTTTTTCAGTTTTTATACCGTATTCCTTGTAGTTGCGGGTTGGTCTGCACTGGAACCACGAAAAGAAGTGTAGGTACCTATCTCTCTGATCACAAGAAAAAATGTCTACTCGGAAAAACCGACAAACAGTAATACTCGATAAACACAACCATAATTTCAATGGGAAAGAAGAGGCAATGAACAATAATAAAATCTAGCTACCTGTCCTTAAATGTACACAAACAAGGTGAGGTAATCCCAATAATAATAATATACAACCAAAGTCAAATACTAGCATCGTAATTAATGCGTTCCGAATAACGGGAACAACCCGAGCAATGCCACCGTTACCAGATGGCCCTTTGATAATGTCTACCGCATCAGTATACGAAACGACAAACATAAAACCTGCAGACCATGAACAAATATCCCGGAAAATATATTTAATATTGAGTTATCTCTGACTGTAAAGTTTACATTCTTTGATCGAATAGGGTGTAGTGAATTCAGTTTGGCCTACTATTCAATTGAACAGTTGAAACAGTTGGTTTGCTGATTTTTTTTGCAGAGGCATACTATCCTTTCCTCAGAAACCACTGATGATATTGATATTCAATCTAGAGTTTCAAGCAGTATATCAATTTCAGTGTCCGACCGAAAGTTCGGTTTCGGTTTCGGTCGAGTTTCGGCAAAAAACGGGTTTTGGTTTAGTTTCGGTTTCGGCGGCAAACCTGCCGAAACTACGACCGACACCGAAACTGCATTCGGGAGTTCCCGCGTTGTGATAGGTCATGTTCGGCTCGTTAAATTTCATACAAGTGATATTAAGTAACAACTCAAATAAGTAATTTTATGTTTAACATTTTTGAAAACACATCAATTTAATCAAAAGAAGGATATTCACCTACTCAAATAAACACCTCACCTATTTTAAGTATTTTTAAGGTGCAATTGATATTTTTTCTTAAATAAGAGTTTTTTATGTTGATCATTCAATAAGTAAAAATGTAGAAGACTGCATAACGTTGTGATTTGAAGATAAAAAAATTAAGACTGACTGATTACAATAACGTTTTCTTTATTTTTCCCTCAAAACATAATCCTTGTAAGGAAGTTTTGGTTTCGGCCGAAACTGAGACCGTTGCGGAAATTCGGTTTCGGTTTCGGTCGTAAAAACCAGTTTCGGTCGGACACTGATCAATTTTTAAAAGGTAAAGCTTGTTGACTACGACAGCAACATATACAGAGCTTTAGTAAATAATCTGTCCTCTCAAATTTTGAAAGGGACAAGATATGAAGCTCGTGATACTTTTTGATTAGTAAGTGTTGCATCATTCGTCGTCGAAAGTGCGCTCCAAAATTGTTTTCAAATGGAAAGGGTCTTGCGATATCTCGTTTGATAGGTATTACAATTCTCCATCTAATACTTCATTTTCAGAGATCGAATTAGCCGTTCCAGAGTGATGAGCAGTTTTATGTTTGATTTGAGAATGTGCAAACAAATGATTAATTTCTAACAAAATGTATTCAAAACTCACTTCAGCTCATTTCTATAAATGTTCTAAACGTTCACCATTCACTTCCTGACGATAATGGAGTCTGTTTACAAATATATTTCCTACATTCAAGATACCTTCCATTGATTTTTGATTATTTGTGGTTTTTTACCCATTCTGAATCCTTGTAGATAATCGCATAACTTACTGAGAGTCGAAAGATGTATAAGCTCTTAGTAAACTTCCAGTGCATTAAAATATTCAATTACTGAATATTTATCTTGGTTCTGATAAGCATTGTGGAAATTTCAAATCTTCAAGTTGATCTGTTATTCAAGATTTTTCATAACATAACAGTTCCAGTCCTATGTTGTTTTTCAGTTCTCTACCAGAATAAAGTGAAATTCAAAAACGGGAACAAATAGATTTCCTTTTATGATATAAGGGAATTGTTCAGTCTCTTGAGATTTTTGATCAACAAATGACTATAATTTTTCATAGTTGTTTCATAACTAAAAAAAATCAAAAAAGAAATTACATCAGAGATTCACAAAAATGTGCTATATTCAGCATATCTAATATTGAATAGCTTTGAAGCAATGATCATCAGAAATACTAATATAACTAATATACTCTACTGAAATAGGAGTGGTGAAATATTTATTTCTGAAATAATTATTATATTCTCAAGATAACACTCATCACAGACCAGAACAAAAATAGAATCTCTTAACGCGTGTGTTGTTAACTATGTTAGCATCATCAGGAGATGAAAAAACTCATGATGATACTGAGTATTCGAAAATACTTCTTTCCAAATAATTTGTTCAAACGAACACGTCCAGCAATACCTTTTTCATATTTTCTCGTGTCTCATTATCCAAACTGCTAATGGAGGAAGTTACAACTTTGTCATCAGAAAGTTCAACCATTCAATTTTTGGTATGATTATAGTGGAATAGTGCATGTGATTTGTGTGTTTGGTAGCTAATTAGGCACATAAAGTAGAAATAACATTACGTGCCGTTACAAGCTAATGTTATCCAATTATATTGGAAATCGAAAGAAATTTATCCTAATTTTCCATCGGATAATAACATATTGCAAAATGGATTATAAATTCACCACATTATGATTATACGATATTAATCTGATAATTCAGTTTTGTCTTCAATTTTTTTAAATTTTTCTGCAACTACGTCATTCTGCGAGCATGCTTTTTAAATGCAACAGTATTTTCATTTGACATTTGAAAAAAAGTCATATGTCCATGGACATGACAATTGTTTGAATTAGAAAAAAATATGAAATGGAATTCTTCACATATATTTCTATATTGATACAGATTGATATATTCATGAAATAATCAGTGGGCATACTTGAAAACTGGCTATAAATCAAATCATCTAAAGGGACAATTCGTTCAGGCCAGTCTCAACCCCTGCACTGTACATTAATAGACGGACTCCCATCAGAAAACAACTACTTCCCTGGCTGATACCACGAAGGGCACTTGATTATATCCGACAGGTGTCAGTGCAGGATTCTTCACTGAGGTTATTCCTGAATATGCTGTTGGCGATACAACTGCCGCAATAGATTTTCAAATATTGAAACACACTTTCAGGCCGGTTTCAGACTGTTTGGCCACTCGTCAGTGCAAGGTAGTGTCTATCATCAAAATAAAGTCGATGATTTCCAATAAATGAAAATCCGAATTATTTCAGAACATCATTCCTCGAACTAGGCTAAAGCGAACAACAAACAACAGGTTTGTCATCGCCCCATCTGCCTGTGAACGAGGTAACCAACCGCATATCCGAAACTAACCTGAACGAATTGTTCTTGCAGATGATTTGATTATTTTATTTCTCTTATCACACACGGAATACAAGTACGTAGGTATGTATGTACTACAAATGTATTCAATTATTGTTGAATCTACTGCCGTTGGTGAACTCCTTTCAAGAAGTTTTTATAATTTGTTTCTTGCGCTCAATAAAAGCAGGGAAATTCTGAGAACACAGTTCAATCGTAATAGATAAATTAGTTCCAGACAGATGTATTTCTTGTTTGATACATACGTGATACGTGGACTGTTCAAGATATATTTTTGTTTGATACATACGTGGACTGTTCAAATAATAAGCTTTTTTTCATGTTGGTAGGTAGGTAGGTAGGTCTCAAGTGAGTGGGTCTATTCAACCCTCCACCGCAACCCACAAGGGTTTATTGCGGCTCACACCTATTCACACTCGGCCAAATAAACCCAGCTTCTTAACGAAGCCGATTAGTTTGTATGGTGAGTGGTCTTTCAGGTCAGATGGTGAGAGTACGGATCTGCCGAACTCTAAGAACCTGATTCGGTCCCCAGCGGGGCAGGCACAAAGTATATGCTCTGCTGTTTCATAATTTTCCAGACAGAGGCGACACACACTGTCTTCCGACAGTCCAAGTATCTGCATATGATGATTCAAATGACAGTGACCGGTAAGAAGGCCTGTTAGACATCGTAGTTCATCCCTACTGTAGTCCAACAACTGTTTGGTATCAAGCTTCGAAGGGTGAATAAACGTCTTGGAGTGAGCCAATCCTGGAAGATTCTGCCAGAAGTCCATAAATCTTCTTGCCATCCAAGTGTTCAGTGTTTGTTTGGCGAAGCCCAAAGCGATGCCAATGACAGGTTCTGGTCCAATGAAGCCGCTTGCAGCACCCTCTTTTGCAAGACAGTCAGCAGCTTCATTTCCTTCCAGGCCAGTATGGCCAGGAATCCAGACCAAAGACAATCTGTTAAGTCTTCCCATCGAGGATAGTCGTTTTTGGCAATTTGCTACCAATTTAGATGTTGCTCGGTAGGAGCCAAGAGCTTTTAACGCCGCTTGACTGCCCGAGAATATTTTTATTCACTTGTGAGTGAAGTTGGATTTATTCAATCTCTCCGCACATAATTCCTAGATAGGTAGATAACTCTGTCCTGGGTCTGCAACTAAAAACACCTGCACCAGAACCGGAAGGTTTTTCTGATCTATCTGTGAACCAACAACTATCTGCTAATATTTTCAGCTGTTCAGCACTTGGTGAGAGACATAAAAGTTGAAATCGTTTTGCCTCTTCGGCGATTTTCTGTTGTCAAAAAAATTGGTCGAAGAATTTTCGACAAATTTTGTTCAAAAAATGGAATAAGGTGCTGAAAATGTCGACAGAGGCATACATGATCGTACTCAGATTCAGAAAAATGTTTACGAGTGGTACAAGCTCTTCACGAAAGGTCGATAATATGTGAATGACGATACTCGCCCTGGACGCCGCAGAACATCAACGACCGCAGAAAATGTTGAGAAAGTGAAAAAACTGTTATGGTGAAGCGTCGAATCACTATTAAAGAAGTAGGTGAGGATTTCGGCATATCGGTTGGCTCTTGCCATCCAATATTATTGAAAATTTTAGGAATGAAGCGTGTGGCAGCAAAGTCCGTTACGAAATTGCTGAAGAACATCATAAGTTCTTGCCTAATGCTTAAGGACATACCAAAAAGAGCATATCACAACTGCATCGAGAATTGGAAAAAACTCTGGCAAACGTGAATGATATCTGAGGGGAACTTCTTTGAAGGGGACAAAATAGAAATTGATGAATAAATGAATAATCGTGGAAAAAAATGAAAATTCATATTATTTTCTAAACAGGCAGAAGAAGAATATGAAAATTACTGCCGCAAAATTAAAAAACAGTACTCCAACTTTTTATTTCAATATTTCTCAGGCTGCTGTTATGTATAACTCAATTCCCTTTATTTCCGTTGATGACATCTGTGAGAACAATATTCATAGTACATTCGATATAGTGTGAGAGAAAAATAATTTTAATTATGCCAACATTCCGCTACATCAAAGAAAGCAACACAGTCTTTTCAAGCAAGTGGCACTACAACTCATCCACAAAGTCACTGAGATTGACACATTTTTCTCATCAATAATTTTATCCAATCAAGATCGAACGTGGGATCCAAATCATTGGTGAACATTCAGTGATGCCTTATTGGTTTTTCATTAGTTTGTCTCGAAATGCTAATTTCAAATATAACAAATACAAAAAAATCATTTCAAACCAAAGTGGACCCAGAAGCATACTTTTTTTGAATAATGTACTTTTTGTGTATTTCTGAACGTTTCATATTTTTCTTAGAGAGCGTGTGTCTCACTTATCTGAACATACACATATGTTCCAAGAATTTTCAGGAAATCTCAGTTTTGAATATGACTACTTGAAAATATTATTCTCCATATAACATCTTTGGATACAAGAAATGTTTTCGATTATAACCAGGTATATGGGTGGGCATATAAATGCTATTAACACTGTGAAAACATATTTTGAATGGACATCATATATATGGCGACATTCAAAGTTCGAGAAGAATATGATTAATTTGACATGGCGGACCGCACAAGATGGTTGACTGAATTTTTTTCATGAACCTCCATGATATGTTTATCAGTTGAGAGGGTTTGATAAAAAAACATAATAGAAGAGTAGTTGTTTTTCACACTACCATCAAAAAATGGTTGGTCTGAGATTTATAGCCATGGCTGTAAATCTGAGACCAATAAACCATTATTTTGTAGTAAACTCTTGCTGCTCTTGTAACATTTGTCATTTTTTTGCTAAAGTTTTGTAGGAGATAAAATCCAACCGAATCACGTAGTAGAAATTGAGCATTTTCAACCTAAAAACATATCATCGAGTTGTAGAAGTTTGCAAATGTGAAATATATGATTGAGTTTCTCGGATTTAATACAGCAGTCAGCCGGATCCGATATATTGGAAAAACAAAAACAATTCAGAAGAGTTTATACGTGTTTTTATTCGAGGGAGGACTAGTAAAAAAGTTCAAAACAGTTTCCTTCCGATGATATTGGATCTTCATGCCGGGTATTTCGAATTGGAATAACACTACTGGGATCTCGAAAAATATGAAGTGGTTTGGATAATTATGAAATTTCGTTACTTTGTATACGGGTATATTAAAAAAAAGATTTCTCTAGATAGATCAGTGCAGAAACATGTTAGAGAAGTTAATAGAGAAAAAAATAATTAATGAGTCAATCTGAGCTACCAGGAATGAAATGGCGTTAATTTTAGGGGTAGACCTCTTGAATACAAAAGTTATAGAAAAAATTGAGGATCTACAATTTTTGTATGAACCATTTTCCAACACCACCTGAAATTCTCCGAGAAAAATTGAAAAAACCGGTTTGTTTTGATGATAACCAAAATCTTTCTGAATATTATAAATGCTGCAATTCATTCAAACGAAATATTCTGTTTAACATTTTATATTGTTGTTCAACCTAAGCAACTATCATGTTTCAGGCCCAAAATACCCATTTACTGATTTTTTTTTATAAAGTAACAGTGTTTTGTTTGCGAGAAACTAAAAGAACTCCATTCTGGAAAGCTTTACTCTGATTTCATATTCTCTTGGTAATTCTTTTTTTCGTGCACTATCTAGAAGATGATTCAATGAAAAAATACTGCAATACTGATCAATATTGTGACGCTCGTCATAACCTTGCAATTGAGGTTGAATTCCTTGAAATTCCCTGAGACAGTTTATGCTCTAAATGCCCATTGTTTCTATGAAATTTCCCATAGTTTATGAGAGTGCTTTTTCACTTACTAATATTACATTCTGAAAGAATTGAAAAACCTTTCATCTTCAGTCACCATGCAGTCACATGATTGAAAGATATAATAGTTTTGTATCATTTGAAATAACTCTTTGGAGCCCTCTCCAATGAGCATTTACAGAATATGAATATAAATGATAACTTCATTTTAGTGAACAGTAAATATTTTCTATAAAGTGGAGTACAACAACTGTCAATGAGAAGTCTATGAGCAAATCATATTAATGTCGTTTCAAAGCTATCTTCATTCAAAGAATGTATTGAAATAATAACTACTATTTGAAAAAGCGAATATTTGAAAAACTATTCAGATTAGGTATAGAAAACTTCATGAAGAAATGGAAGACCAAGAAAAACAGGGTGTTCTTTATGAAATAACTAAGTTATCTTTGTCCGAAATTATAAAGAAGTGACAATGATTTTTGAATAGTCTGTATGATATTGACTTTTATGATTGGTCAGAATTCGAAGGAATGATTTCTATACATTTCGATGCTATTTAGTTTCCAATTGTACTTAGCATTTTCATAAAAAAAAATCAATAACTTGAGAACGGTTAAAACTAGGTATATAGTACATCTCATGATATCATTATTCATTCCTGACCTTTTCATAAATGTAACTAAATACAGAGTGTTCCATTTAACATAACTTGTGTAACATAACTTCGATATGTTACACTTTTTGAGCCACCCTGTAGATTCCTCAATCAATATACATATATTATATTGAAATGAAAAATATACGAAAAGATTAATGGTTTAGTTGACAGAGACCGTGTCGTATGGGGTGCCCCATGATATCCAGAAATTTCAAGAACATAATCGTAGTAAGACATTTCTGATTCGAATGGAATTCATTCAAGTAACACTATGTAAAGGCCGTTTCTTTTATCATGCGGTAACAGTGCTATATTCTAAACCGTAACCGTAACCGTAAATACGAAGTTGATTAAGGGCCGGTTTATCAATATTTAGTTAAATGTTCCTGTTAGCTACCTCGAAGCTAAGCTTAGCTGATAGTCAATGTTGCAGTTACTACTCAAATCCTTTATCATACCCTGACTGATGCTAATGTTTAATAACTGTTAGTTAACTAAGGTTGGCATAAGTGACTATTTCAGGGGCTTGTTTTTATTGGAGGATTGATTTTCAAGAATGACAACTGCTAACAAAAAGTTCATGAGTTATACATTATAACCTATATGAGTTCAGAGGGTATATGAACAACGAAAAAGAGCAATAAAAGAACATCCAATTTAACCGAAACAGACAGATCACTCCTAATAAAAATTGCCAATTCCTATAAATTTATCATTGAGTGCAAAAAAAACTGATGCCATCACATGAAAGAAGAAAGAAGAGGCCTGGAAAAGAGTTGAAATTGATTTTAATTCCTCTACATCAGGACCTGTAAGTCTCTACCACATCTAATTCTTTGAAAGCATCATTACGTTCATTAACAATGTAAGGTCTTCTTTGAACTCCAATATATCCTCATCTTCGTCATTCAACAAATGGAAAATTTCTTTAATTGAACAATTATAGTAATTAACCCTTTACTTGCAAAAAGTATTTTTCAAATTATCACAAAAAATATAAATAACCTAATTTCGCATGCGCGACCACATAACCACAGAATATCGGAACTGATATTCTGTGACATAACTGTCAGCTTAAATAAAAAAACTATCACTTTCTAGCGACTGTTACAGTCACTGAGACTTCATCTACCAGTTAATGGTAACATGTTAACGAAAAACAGTTTGACTAGGAGCTAAGACAAAACCATTAGTCAAATGAGGTTAGCTGGCGATTGATAAACCGGCCCTAAATGGGAAAAAAGGTAACTGTCGGGAACAATACAATGGTCGAAAAAAAATTCACGAGGACTCTCACCCTTCTCGAGTTATACGGGGAAGACCTAAAATGCTGTTTTTCATTTTTTCCGAATGGTATTGTTATTTTGGAGAATATTAAAAAGTGGAAAAGGAAAATGTTATTGTATTCGAAGTCTCAACATGGCCACCATCAACTTTTTTTGATTACGGACCTGTCTATTTTATTACAAATATTGATATAGCAATAAATTCACAATCCAAAGGTATATCACATTCGATATTTTTATAGTGATTCATTTGAAATAACTACCATCAGCAGTGACAATAATTTTAAATTAAGGTTCTGTCGTTACTTCTTTTGTGAATTATTTCGATTTTTTCAAAATATAAATCAGACAACCCCAAAAATTCGATAGGTAGGTACCCTAACACAATGAAAATTCGTACTTTTTCGTTTTGGAAATTTTTGTTTTGTCGTAATCCTTCTTTCAAGGCTTTTTTCTCCCTAATCAATTATAATTAGTAATATTTCTATAATTATCAATCCTGGAAGTAACAAAAATATCAGTTTTTGGTCAAAATTCGATTGTTGTATAATTTGGTATGATCAAATAGCATCTCAATTCATTTACCATCCAAATCGCGTAGGCTTTGCTTGGTTTCTATGGCTGGATGGCATATAAGGATACATAAAGGATAACATTTTTTCAACACCAGATACAGATATCGACCATTACAAACAAAAAATAAGAGATGCATTTATTAGTATTACACCTATTATGCTAAAAACTTGCCACAGAAATTGTCTGTACCGACAACTTATGTGCATTCAACAAAGAAGTTGTCAATTCGACCATTTAATGTAGATTGCCATGTTGCTTTGGTTTCAATTTTCCCAAAAGTTCATGATATAATAAATTGTTTTTCTGTTTCATTGTTGTCACTGGTTATTTCAAATGAAAGGCTATGAAAATGTCAAACATGATATACCGTTGAATTGTGAATGTATCGCTTTATCAATATCTGTAATAAAAAAGACAGGTCCGTATTTGAAAAAAAAGTTGATGATGGCCATGTTGACACGTTTTATCGAATATTTATTATTTCATCATCATAGTATACTTACCATACAATAATATTGTTTTTCCGTTTTTTATATCAGCGAAATAACAATTCCATTCGAAAAAAAAAACAGCAATGGAGTATGAAAATGCTTGAGAAAGCTGTAGTATAGCGTTTTTGTAAACTTTCCTCATCAAGTTCTTCTGATTCATTGAAACTTGTCATCGAAAATCAAGAACTCAAGCTATGATCTCAAATATTTTCCTTGAGAATGTGTCCAGAATAACTTTTGCAATTTCACAGTAGTGGTCTTTTTCGTATGTAGTCTAGCAGTTTAATATTATAGGTCATATCAGCCTCCCATTCAAACTTATTCAACTTTATCAACTTCACAACATTCTCACTACTTTGTTATATAATATAAACTCCAAATCTAACATCGGAGTCACTGAATCCGAATTTGTTATTTCATGCTTAACGCGTCGTGTCACTGGATTTCGGGATCCAGAGATAAGTTTTAAATTAGGATCGGCCATTTAGCTCAAAAACTTTCAGTTTGGGTATCAGCTTCGGATAAAGCAGGATGGTTTGGTGTAATTAAATTTACAGGCTAATGAGATCTGAAGTTTGTTTCCGGAATTGTTGAAATGTGAATAATTTCAGAATACCTGCCCTGTGCTTCTATGTACAGAAACTTAGCAGATGAGGGTGCTGGAAGTTTGAGCTTATACTGAAATAATAATAGTTTTCAAGTCTGCTCTAAATAGTAGTTACAGATAACTGAAATAGAACTTGTTCTTGAATTGTTCAGTTTTATATGATGAAAAGTTGTTCAGCAAGGGAAGTAGGTACGTACAACCAAAATTAAAATATGTTTCCAACATACCATGCAATTTTGAAAATGAACAAAATAAACCAATCACAACTCAATCAAACAAAATATTCTGGTACAGTCAAGCAGCGTTGGAAGCTCTTGGCTTCTACCGAGCAACAACTAAATTGGTAGCAAATTGCCAAGAAAGGAGCTCCTCAATAGGTAGACTTAACAAATTGTCTCTGGATTCCTGGCCATACTGGTGGAATGTCGGACCAGAACCTGTCATTCGCTTCGCTTTAGGCTTTGCCAAACAAGCATTGAACACCTGGATGGACTCCTGGCAAAATTTTCCAGGATTTCCCCACTCCAAGGTGTCCATTCACCCTTCGAAACTTGAAACCTAGCAGTTTCTGGACTACAGTAGGCATGAACTGTCGTCTGAATCATCACATGTTGAGACTCGGACTGTCGGAAGACAGTGTATGTTGTATGTTTGAAAAATGCTGAAACAGCCCCGCTGCGGACCGAATGATTTCCGAGTTTGGCAGAGCCGCAATCTTACCATCTGACCTGAAAGATTACTAACCTGAGGTTGATCTCACCTAACTCAACCTAATCACAACTTAATAACGTATCAAGACATTTCGTGATTGAAATTGAAAGAGAACTGAGAATTATTTTCATTATAACACAACTGTGCCCTTCTGCCAATATTATTCACTGCACGAGTAATTTCCCTCCTCCTCAATCTTCTGAAGTCTTCAACAATGCTGTGTTGAAGCTCCTCAATATTTTGATATTCCCTCTGACCATAAACTCTATTTTTCAGTGTACCCCATAAGAATGTATACATAACACTCAAGTCTGAAGACCTTGCTGGCCACCTCACTGACTCATTTTTCTCTATCCATTTATCACCAAACCTTTCAGGTAATTAGATACTCATTTGGTAGTGTGCGGTGGAGCACCATCATGTTGAAACCAGATGTTGTTATAGTTAGTCAAAGGTAGATCATCCAAATAGTCTTCGAAAATCGACATTAAATACTGGTGATAGATTTCACCATCCAGAATTCCAACAAATAAATGAGGGCCCAAAATTCTATCTTTATCAATTCCTGCCCACGCGCACTTGAGGTCAAATTTTTCGGAACCGCCTGGGGTTGTTTATGCTCCAAATGTGTTCATTATTTCAGTTGAATTTCCCACAATTCGTAAAAGTGCTTTCATCTGTCCAAATTACATTTTTCAAAAAAACAGGAAAATCCGGTCTTCTTATAAGCCAATTACAAAATTCTAATCGTCTTTCGGGATCACCTAGATACAATGTTTGAGAAAGGCATAGTTTTGTTATCATGAATAAGGCCTTTTGAACATTTGTTGTGATTCACTTTTGTGTTTATATTTTAATTAATTTTTGTTATTCGTTCAAAGTTCTATTTTCATTGAAAAGGATATAGTGTCTAATTTACCTCATACACACCTCATTTGTCAAATTTTGATTGTTGATTCCGTCTCCGTATTCATTTATTGGTTTTTTTAACGAATCAATCGTGAGATTTTGATCCAATAACTTGAACATAGTCCGATGTAGTTGTCGTCTTTCGGGTTACAAGTTTAAGTATATGTCCTAATATTGTTTGTATGGTATTTGTAATACAATTGTATCATATCTCTTTTTTCTTCATTCGTGAAAGCCTTTTTTCACCAAAAAATGATTTGTACAATAACAAAATGTGATTGAGTGTAACAAATTGAAAGTTAACTTTAGAAAGCATATTATGATAAGAATGAATTTTTTCCAGTTTCTCCAATTTTTCGAAAAAAAATAATAACTTATGATACATCAGTGAGAAGGTAAAATCTGGTTCTATTCAAAACAGGAAGAAGCCAATGTAGCGCCCATAAAAAAATAAAGTTGATGTGGCCGGAAAACGAAATGTCGGATAGCAAATCTGAAAACACCTTTATGAGACAATGTGGAAGTGCAATTTATTTTTGAATCCTTAGAAAAATGAAGCCAGAAAAAATAAAACCCATTTTCCAAAATTTCTGTTTTAATCGGATATTTCCGGATATACGCGGAATTTCAGAACTTTCTCAACGACACATTGTTAGTCAGGTAAATGCGCAACTTCGCTCCGAATCAACCATCTTCGTATCTCTCATAGTTTCCGAGATCCCAATAAAGAGGATCGCATTTGAAACACCCTCTATAGATACGCCTGAAGAAGCGAAAAACGTGTTGCGATTTTGTGAACTGTGCAGTGAGAATCTCACAATAAAGTGTTTTTTGAATTGTCATGGATTTTCATCAAGTGTGGGTCGGTAGCCAAGCGGTTCGGCGTGGGTGCTTTGTACACTCACTCGAATTGACTGCCGTGTTGGTCGGTGGTTCAAGCCCTAGTCTGAACGATCGATCTTCACTTGCTACCGTCCAATCCGTGTTAGGAATCACACGTTAAAAGGTAAGACCTCGTTAATCCTTAGCTCGCACAAGTTTCGACTTTTGAGGGTTGTCGTTCGTAGGGGGTGCGACAGTTGGTTAACGGAAAAACAGATTTTAAACAGATTTAAACAGATTTCATTACATAAACATGAAACATTGAACTATTCAAACTATATAATTCATATTAGTTGATCGTATTGCATGATACTAAATGATATTCTTTTTTTCTTCCTCATATATTTATATAACTCATGCATGTTGAATTAACAATTTTTAACTAATTCAACAATAAGGACATGCTGCTACAAAAACTAGCATACGTATGAGATGAAACGCAAGCAGATAATAAAGGAAAAAAAACTGGAATATATAGCGGAAGATTTATAAGTGGGCAGCCGTTTCCGAAGCCCTGGAGTTTACGTCAAGTATGTCTGATTTTTATAACTCAATTTTCCCGGATTTCGAACATCAATTTCACTGGCGGGTTAACACTTTCGTTAATAAATCACATCCTGAAGAATCCAGCATGCACGTTACAGTAAGCCCATTCACATATGCGTCAGATTTGATAACCGAAATGTAGACATTAGTTCTGACTGATGTTGCCCTCGAAAATTCCTCTATCCCTGTGAAACTTATGAGTTCAATTCATAAATGTGGATGAAATATGTTGCATCCGACAGGAGCCGTAATTGCATTAAACTGAAAAAAGATTTTTTGTTTCGGGAAACATTTGTTATGATTTTTAGTAGATGGAGTTATAGTGGTTTCAACAATCGAATCTGAATTTGTTAACAAACTTCAAGAGTTTCTATCTATTTTCACCATTTTTCTCCAATCACTTTATGAATACACTGTTTTTGATTGAGTTATGAAGTTTATGGATTAATATGTCTATAGATTTTTGGGAGAGAAAGTTTTTGGCTTTCTACTACTCCATCTTGAAAAAAAAAGGATGAGGGAGTCTTTCAAAGAAAGGAAGGAAGTAACTCTGTACATGGATGTGTAGATCACGCAAAGAAGTAACTTTCAGATACAAACTGAAAGAAAGTCCTACTGAAACAGCTACTTTCATATAAACATTGAATTAAACGAAAGAAAAAATTCTTTCGGAACAAATACTTCTATATGAACACTGAATTATACAGAAGATACTTTTCTCTACTCAGTTTGTATTTCAAACATTCGTTGTGGAATAAAAATCGGTGTATACCAGTGAGGATGGCAGTGTTCTATGTAAGTGCAATTTGTTACCATTCATTTAAAGTAGAACTCATGTGAATGATATCTGATTTTTATTCCACAACGAATGTTTGAAATACAAACTGAGTGGAGAAAAGTATCTTCTGTATAATTCAGTGTTCATATAGAATTATTTGTTTCGAAAGAATTTTTTCTTTCGTATAATTCAATGTTTATATGAAAGTAGCTGTTTCAGGAGAACTTTCTTTCAGTTTGTGTCTGAAAGTAACTTCTTTGCATGATTTAAACATCCATGTAAAGAGTTACTTCCTTCCTTTCTTAGGAAGACTCCCTCATCAAGATGGAGTAGTAGAAAGCCAAAAACTTTCTTTCCAAAAAATTATTCACTCCTGAAAAATATAACCCCTTCAATTAATGTCTATAGATATACTGTAATAAGCCTGTACTGTTGCAATATTGTTCTTATGGTCAGTGTAATATCTACGGGTTCTTATATATCGCTGCGTCACCAGTGAAATAATACTTAACTGTCTATCAATCCTTGGTAACCCTCTCGCTATTGCCATGTTTGTTTTATTTAAATAAAATTTTCAGCTGCTGTCACCAGATGCAGATTTCTCCACATCAAAGTTTGGCTGTAGGATTTGTGCCGATCGCACGAAGGCCGGACTTTTTGAAATCTGGTCATTTGATATACCTACTTATATTCTCTCTCATCATATGGTTCCAAAATGATGCCGAACTGAATTTTATTCTTAGTTGAAATGCCTTCCTCTTACTATTCTCTTCTCGATAGATTGATTAAGAAGTCTCTAATTTGTTTTTGTTTCCTCAATTTTATCTCACTCTACGAGGAATGGAATTTTTCTCAGTCCAAGAGAAAATGAAAATCCAATGTTTCAAAAATAAAGTATAATGAGTAAAACAACGACTCCATGAACAACAAACTAATAATAGAAAACAACGTGTAAAATCTTATATAAAAAAATATTAAAGTCTATAAAATAATAGGAAATAAAACAAATAATATGTCGCCAATTTGACTGTGCCATTTACTATTAACTTATCCTGTTAAACAACTACGAACGCACCAACTCAGTACAAAAATACTTTCAGTTTTACTTTTACTTCAGAGAGAGTTGTGAATAACTTTAAATTTGCACCCTTTTTTGTAATTGTAATATAAACTCCAGCTACAACCCGCACTAGGAACCCAACAATATATAACCTCTTTGAAAATAGGAAGTGAACTTGGACGAAATAATATGTGAACTCTCTCTCAATATCAACTGGCCAACAATATATAACCTCTTTGAAAATAGGAAGTGAACTTGGACGAAATAATATGTGAACTCTCTCTCAATATCAACTGGTTAGTAAAAAAAAACAAACACTCACATAACGCCTCTTTGGTGGTTCATGGTCAACCATAGGTACGTTGACCCGGTGTGTCTTCAACACCAACACTTTTATTTTCAACTTCCCTGTACTCAATACCGGCTTACGATTTCACTACCGATTTTCATTAAATTTCGCATCATACGCTTAGAAACAAAATAACTTCCGTATTTAGGCCACCTTCCTCAGCCTCGAAGGCTGAGGGATGAGACCCCCGAACTCGTCTCGACGGGCTCCGGTGACCGACTTCTTTGTGTCTCTCGCAAAAACTCCCAAGCCCTCGTGTCAGCAACGCTAGCCAGAAAAACCTCATCTCAGCGTTTTTAACTTTCCCTAGCGAATGATTATTATCGGCAGGATGTAATATATACATTTGTTTAGTCTAGCCCAACTTGCACATGATCACAATGAAAGGAAACACAAAATTATCAAGAAAAATGAAAAGCTGATGTTTACTAGATTGGAACCCTAAAAGTATATACATGTATTTTATGATTTTCACAAATACATGATACATCTCACAACAACCGTTCTGTTTCAGAAGATAAAGAAGAAATATTTCAATTTAAACTCTATTAATTTCGATTATGAACAATATAGGGTACGATTCAAAAAATTGATTTGAAAAACTGTTTTGAATGAACTTTTCAATTGAGTAATTTCCATATGTTGCAACTTGAAGTGTGAATGGTTGTGTGGTTTCTCGTTACACTTATTTAACTTTTGATCAGAATGTTTCCTATTTCCTATTTGATTATTTCATGCGGTGAAGAATAATTCATAAGGAATATGTTCACCGATGACTTATCAAGATGAATAAACCTCTGAAGAAGCCAGCCAGTCATGCTGGGGAAACGTTAGGAAGCAGTTCCAAACTACGACGGCCTTCAAACCCGAATGAAGATAGTAACACTGAACAAATTGTTTGACTAGACAGATACAGTGTTAGGTACTTCAGCACGTAGAGTATTCATTGCACAAAAGCGCATTGTACGATGCTTGGCAAATATTCTAAAGATTCTTGCAGACAGTATTTAGTAAAATGTAATATTACAACTCTAGCATCAGTTTATATTCTCGAAATATGTGTGTATGTGTTTGAAAATGAGTCATATTTTACATCAAATAAGAGTATTCACCACTACCATATACGATAAATATTACTGGGGTTTTTTCCTCTTGAAAATCCACAAACCGGGAAAATTAATGCGCCCCATCGTGTCAGCTATTGGATATACTACTTACCAAATAGCAAAGTGGCTCACTGAGGAATTTGAAGCTTTGTCTGTTGCAGAAACAGGTTTTGGTATAAAAAACTCCTTAGAGTTAATACAACATACAAAAAACATCATTCTGCAAGAAGATGACATTTTGGTTCCTTTTGATGTTAATTCCTCATTTACTAGCGTCCCAATTCCACAGACCTTACAATACCTCAGGGAATTACTAGAGAAAAATAATTTCAATAAAAACAAAATTGATGAATTCGTTTTTCTCGCTAATTTGTGTATGAAACAAAACCGGTTCCAGGAGAAGGTTGCTTTTATGAAGAATAGGAGGGAAAGACTATGGGTAACCCCGTGTCCCCCTACCTAGCAAACCTGTTCATGAGCAGATTCGGAATGGAAACCAAAAAAAAGTCAAAGTATTTTCCTAGGATATGGCTAAGGTATGTGGATGATATTTTCGCGATATTCGATACCAAAAAATCGAATATTGACGACTTTGTTTCCATTTTAAATAATAGATGTCCATCAATAAAATTCACGTATGAGTTAGGAAATGAGGAACAACTACCATTTCTTGACGTTTTGGTAATGAGGAGCCAATATGGAGGGTTAGAATACAATATATTTAGAAAAGAAACAAGCACGTACAGGTGTATTCCTGACACTTCACATCACTGTGGACAGCACAAACGTGCTGGGTTGAATTTTCTAGTGCATCGTCTTTTGACTTTTCCTCTAACACATGAGAGGTTCACAAAAGAAAAACCTACAATACAGGAAATAGCAGCCACTAACGGTTTCCGAGGGGTATTGTAGATGGCATAATAAGGAAGAAAAAGTTAAGGTTAAAAATGAACGAAGTCTCGAATTTTAGAAAGGACAAAAACAAAGATAAATATATCTCAGTTCCATACCACCATTACGCGAAGAACTTTGGAAAGATTTTCAAGGAACTAGGTATGAAGTATTGAAAAAATACATACATGGGGTGTGTTCAGATACTTCTCGATGTCAGAAATCAAATTTATTTTTGGCTTCATAACTTAAACCACTTTGTATACCTCTCTCAATTTTTAAATTTAAATTTTGATTACCTTCCTTGATTGCTACAAATCAATTATTTATTATTCATATTTCCTTTTCGTCCTTGTTTTCAGCGTAGCTTTCACAAAAGCCGTTCCCGACCTTCTAACATAGTTTAAGTATTAACCCTCTCAAAATTCCTCTCAAAGGTTGGATGGTGAGGAATTATGCCTTTGAATTCTGAATCCGGAATTAACATTGGAATGGACGTGAAATTCATGGCAGAAAAGGGCGATGAGAAATCAATTCCTCAGAATTTTATTTACCAGTGGATAGATTGATTTTTTGCTCGACACTTAATATCAGAAAAATGTTTCTGTTATATAACGTGTAGGTTGTAGATGAAATGCACAATATAAAGTTATTGAATAGGGAAGATATGGTCTTTATGTGTTGTCGTATATCTTCAATACGCATAAGGATTTTGAGATACCTTTTAATTTAATCACGGAGAGATTTTCGAAAAAAGTTTCGAAATTTATTTAAAATAACTGCATTTATCCTAACAACGAACCTCTAGACCATGACAATTGATAGACATATTGGTGAAGAGGACCAAGTCGAAATGGGAAACATCTGTGTATCAACCAGGAATCCAACCACCATCAATCGACTAAGAGAGAAATCATCAAGACTACTAGACCGTGCTTTCGGTATCATCAAAAATGACCTTCACTCTAAAGTGATGGTGGAACAGGCTTTAGCTAGAAGACAGCAAGAGCTCCACAAGAAAGAGAAGCCGCCACAACCAGCACTTGTACTTCCCTATATCAGAGGATTGTCGGAAAGGATAAGGAGGATTGGGTCCAATTATAACATCAGAACCTGATTCAGATCTGGGAACACTATCTGTAGCAGCCTCGCGAAAATCAGGCCACCAAACGCGGACTGCGATTCCAAGAATTGCATTCACCGGATACCCTGCGAGTGCTTAGAATCATACATCGGTGAAACTAAGAGTTCGCATTGCCGAGCATAACAAACACACACAGCGAGGAGAAAACAGCAAGACAGGAATAGCAGAGCACGTTTGGACTCATCAACATAACATCAAGTGGGCTCAAGCTGAAATAGTCCACAAGGAAGAACAATGGTTTAGGAGAAAATTCAAAGAAACCGCATATTTGTTGTCCAACAACGCATTTAGTCAAGCTAGCGTAGAGATACGCAACATGTGGAAACCTCTAATCAAGAAGAACACGACCAACTCACGCCAAACGGTCAGCTTCCGCTAAAACCAATGAAGCGGAGAGAGGGAAGAGGGTGAAGGTGAAAGCACTCGAATGATCTCGGAGGAATAAGTTAACAATCAAAACGTCGTGAAGTAACCTGGTTTGGAATCTTTCAATTTTCAATTTTCATTTCTTGTTAATAATTTTTTAATTTTCATCTCGTGTTGATAGTTTATTTTTTTGATTTTTTGGTTGTTGCTTGTATTTTGTTTTCAATGTAATTTCAGTTTCTTTCGCTTAATATAGTTGTTATTTTTCAGCTTACCTTTTTTTTCATTTTCTACAGATTCCTTCAGGTATTTCAAATCAAGTTATATCATATAAGACAATGGAAGTCCGAACTAATGAAATGCATGAAAATGAATTTCGAGAAGCGTCTAATCTCACAACATCGATCTATGTAATGAAAGTTCAACAAACAGTTACATTTAATCATTCATATTTGAACTCTAAAATATGATTAGAACTATTTAATTTTCAATTCAGAACCGTCGAGAATACAGCAATACTATCTTTTTATGAGCTATATCTACAATTTTGTTTTCAGCCATTGATTTTCCGATGTGGTTTGAAACATGAAACGTAAATGAAATGTGTTATAAATGTTAGAAATATAAAAAACTAGTGATAGTGCAGCTCAAAAGTGACATTTCACAAAAGTTCTGTTTGAAAATTATGACTGAGGTATCATATTATAAATATTTCGGTTCAACAAAAAAGAGAGTCGCTTCTATACTGAAAATTATTCAAACCCTTCAGATGTACATTTTAATGAATTTGAAGAATTAGGTACATTACTGGCCAAAAAGTTTGGCAAATTTTTCTCTCATTCAAGATTTTATTGATTAGGATTTCTTCCAAATTGAAGGTTTACATTGAATGGTCGAGCATTTTTGAAACTGAAAACTTTGTTTTCATGTTTTGGAGCTATTCTTTGAAGGTTCTAGAAAAGATCCTTACATGAATTTTGCATTTAAATAAGAAAAGCATTAAACATTTTCTTAATATCCAGATTAGTTTGTTTTCTCACTGATAATAGCTGCATTACTATATTTTATATATTTTCATAGTTTAAATGTCATTATTAACAAATGCATTGTTTATAAGATAACTCCCAGGGATTTTTCTTCTACTGAAAAGTTAATATTCCATCTGGAGATCGGCCACTTGATTTGTTTACACTGTTTACGTCACGTTAATGTGGTGTTGTTGTTCAACCCAAAGTTTTCCCCGATATAACTGAAAAGGTTGTCATTCCATTTTTTGAACTTTCCAATTTCAGCGTACGGAAAGCATTTTTTTGCGGCTTCTTCTTACGTCAGAAGTTCCAATTCACCACCATTTTCCTTGTTTCTTGATTAACATCGTTCCATATAAACTCTTTATGTAATACTGTTCATATTATTATCAGATCTGTTGATGCCTACGCGCCCTGATTTGTTTACATTATTTTCGTTGTTTCTTTCCAATTTCAGTGTGGGAGGTATTTTTGTTGATTCCTCGTTTGTTTCAATTTCACCTTTGTTTTCATTTATTGAATAGTATCACTCAATACTATGACTGTAATACTGTTCAAACTTTCATCCAGTCTGTAAATGCCCATGTGGAAAACATCTTCTGATTCATTCAAATCATTCACGTTGTTTTTTCCAATTTCAATGCATGAGAAGTATTTCTGTTGGTTCCTAATAAGTTTCAATTCTACCTTCGTTGTTATTTCTTGAGTATTTCTCTATATTCTGTGATACTGTCACACTGTTTGAACCATTATCTAGGCTGTTAATGCCCATGTGGAGAACAGCTCCAGATTTATTCACATCATTCACGTTGTTCTTTCCAATTTCAGTGCATGAGAGGTATTTTTATTGGATCCTAATATGTTTTAATTCTACCTTCGTTCTTATTTCTTGAGTATTTCTCTATACTCTGTAATACTGTCATACTGTTCAAACCATTATTTAGGCTGTAAATGTCCATGTGGAGAACAATTCCTGATTCACTCACATCATTCACGTTCTCATTTCCAATTTCAATGCATGAGAAGTATTTCTGTTGGATCCTAATATTTTTCAATTCCACCTTTGTTCTTATTTTTGAGTATTTCTCTATACTCTGTAATACTATCATACTGTTTAAACCATTATTTAGGTTTTTATTGCCCTTGTGGAAATTTATTTACATCATCCATGTTGTTCTTTCCAATTTCAATGTATGATGAGTATTTTGAATTTTCAAAAGTAGGTTAAAGAAAATTTTAACGAATTATTGTTTATATAGCCTGGGCCTAGGGAAATTTGATGACTTTCTTTCTAGCAGTGTTAACTGAGTTCATAGTGTTTGTTGTTTTTTTTTGATTTTTTATATTCATATCAACATGTCTTGTATACTTGTTTTTATGTGTCATTGAGTAATATTAGGATTACATCCTCACCAATATAGTATGTCCATGTATGTATGTGTATATATCCTATTTTGTCAATGTCAATGATCTTCAACCTGTAAACTGGTACTTTAGGAGTAATTTTTTTTGTTGTAGTAAGTGTGTGGGTTTCACACCTCACCAGACACGTCCAATCCATTGTATAATAGGAAAACGGATTCAATAAAATTTGAATTGATTAGAGAAAAATTAAATTTTCTGGTTATATTATTGAAATTTTCACAAAATTTAAAATGGAATGAAACCTTCAAAAGAAAGAAGTACTCTTTTCATCGATACAGAAAATACTCCAGGGAAAATAGTAAGCTATCTCACCTCAAGATGATTTCATAAGACAAAAAATGAAATTCTCATCCTGTTTCTGTTTCAAGAAATCTGTTGATTCAAATATAATTTTCGAAAAATTAATTTTCAGTTTCACACATTCACAATTTCACAATTTTTCGTTATATTCAGTATTATAGAAGACATCATTCTTCACCGCTCGAATTATATAACTGAAAAATAAAAACTTTTGGATATCACCGTAACTACAAAAAGTCTAATGGCTGTTGGAGAATGTTTTCAAACATCCTCACAATGATATTGCTAACAATAACTTTGATACTTTCCGAACTTTATCCAGAATTCGGTGTGGAACTAGGTATTTATAAAGTCTGAATAAACTGACAAGACGACTTAGCGAACTTTCACAAAAACAATTAATCTTCTAAACGGCTGAGGTTATTACTACAAAGTTAATTTTCTTTCAGCAGCTCCGCGGGTAATTAATCATCTGCGGCTCAGAATCGCCAAAATTGGCTAGACAAAGTTTGCATGTAGAATCCGGAGCATCATCTGGAACAAGATCATGATTTCAAAAAAAAGAAATGATGTTAAATAGTTTATGAATGTAAAATCTGTTATTTGCAATAGAGATGAAATAGGTAGTAATTGAGGGGTTTTTAGAATCCTGAGAGAGGTTTATGTAAGTTTAGAAATGAATTGTTTTTGTTGTTGGTACAGAAACATATTCTACCAAAAATATGAATTTTGGAAAAAAAATTAAAACACCTTGTCTTGAACCCTCGGAATTATATATGTCTTTCTTAGATTTCTACTCAGAATCCTGTTGCGAGATAAAGGATTTTGATGATTCTAAAAATTAAATTTTTCGAAGAAAATGAAAGATGTCAGAATAATCAAAATTATTTCGAAGGAAAAAAAGGTTTCTTTCATACTTTATGAATAATTTTGTGATTTACAGGAGCAATTCTGTATACGTTGATTGAATAGATAGAAATAAATTACTCTTCAATGTTCCTGGCAGGCATAATTCTCTTTCACATCCATAACCATTGAGGGATATATTACTTCCCTGCTTCCGTAATTATCATACTATCTAATATTTTTGATGATGAGGTGTAATTGAATTGTTATTAATGCTTTCCGGAAATTTGATTTATTTGCCTATATATATATTTTGATTGATGCAACTAATTTTCCTTTATTTTGAGTATTTCAATTTTAAATTCTACAAAAAGGATTTGAAGCTTTATATCTTCTATTAATTATCTGCGAGCGCTTTCGACAGTTGGTAGTACTGTCATTATCTGGCACTCCTCAAACTGAACTGGTCATCCTGTTGTCTGTCTCTTTATATGGTCAGAGCGTCTTAACTCAGGTATTTCAGGTATTTCAGGTAAATTTGCCTGTATTTGTTCTGCATCAGGTACTCTTCTTCGTGTTAGATCTTCTCTAGAAATGTGTATGGTTTTCTTTGATATATTGAATGTGAGATCTTGTTGTGTTTTGATTCGTACTTGTTCCTCGATAAGTGATTCATGACTGTTGAATTTATGGATGTTCAAGTTTTCCCAAATGTCAGTTTTTTCTTGGTTTGGCCGATATAGAATTTGTTGCAGTCCGAGCATTATATACTGTATATCCCGTTTTGGTCTTCGTCTTCTTCTTTTTCATAGTTGATTATTTTTTGTGTTATATTCGTGTTCGGCTTGTATATGATGTTGATGTTCAGTGGTTTGAAGATGTTTGTTAGTTTTTTGGTTTGGTGTCCTACATACGTAAATGCTGTCCAACGTTGTGTTGTTTTGTCTGTTGGGGTAGCTTGATCCTTGTTCTGTATTTTTCGTTTGATTCTGTTTTCTAGTTTATCTATTGTCTTTTGGGTGTATCCGTTTTCGTTCGCTATTTGGTATATGATTTTCCGTTCTTCGTTTCCGGCTTCACTGCTGAGTGGTATCCTTAACATTCTATATATGAATGCGTTATAGGCAGTCATTTTGTGTGATGGTGGATGGATTGAACTTGCGGGTATGGTGGAGCTTGTTTGTGTAGGTTTCCTGTATATTGCCATTTGAAATTGTGTTTTGTTGTGGTTATATCCTATGGTTATGTCCAGGTAGTTAAGTTTTGTGTTGTGTTCTTTCTCAATGCTGAAACATAGTTTTTGATTTATTTCGTTAATTTCTTTTGTTATTTGTTCTATTCTTATTCCATTGTTTTGTGATATGTACAGTCCATCGTCAACGTATCTGAACCATTCTCCTTTTTCATCATGTGTTCTTATTATTGTTAAGATTTTCTCATCTATGGTTTGCAGGTATATTTCGGATATAATGCTAGATAGTGGGGATCCCATCGCTAGTCCATCTGTTTGTTTATACATTTTTCCTTCAGATTCGAAATTATAGAATTTCAAAGTGTTTTCAATTCGATTTTGCATGCTTGCTGACTTCTTAACTATGTGTTCTATCCATATGAGAAGTTGAGAGAATACATTTCTATTTTGAGGTTTTGATATGTTTTATTTTCATTAGTATTTTAGTTTATTGTTCATCATTGTTATTCTGCTGTAAATATTCTCCTTAATAACACATTTAATATATTAATTTCCAATGTAACAAAAATGTGTGTATTCTCCACTGCAAAACGTATCGATTCCAGCCCCAGATAATGAGTCAACCTCGAACAATCCACTACATTTAATCTACCCTACAGCTAAACCCATAGTCTAGATAATCCAGATTTGCTATAACATTGCTGGGATTTGCCGCCTATCTTACAAATTATTACAGAGAATTTCGTGATTCTCATGGAAACTGACGAACAGTGTTTATTTGTTACGAAACATATTCACAAATGATTGAATTCATTGACAGTGAACACCAAAACTTTCATGAATACACTTGCTCTGTGTTGTACGTATATTTCCGACAAAGCCGAATGTTGTTCAACCCTCAAATGTAAAAAATATGTGAGCCAAGGATAAATGAGATCTTACCTTTCAACGTGCGATTTCCAGTACGGATACCTTGATGAGTATAGTTTAAGTAAACCTATCTTCCAACAGCTCCCCTTCAATATAATATAGTTAGGGAGCTAACTAATTTTGTTATTCAATAATCATTTAAATCAATAATGCATTCATTTCCACTATTAATATGGAAGTGTCCAATCTCCACATAGACTTTTCCAACTTAAATTCCATTCCTCGAAAATAGTAGCTTCCATGTTCTTATGATAGTCAACATTGCAGTCCTCATATTTCTTCCCACATAATTTCAGAGAATTCGGAACCCGTCCTTCACTTCCTACGCAATGCACAATAATTAGTAGCCATCCTTTGTTTGCAGGCATGTTAGGCGTTCACATTCTCGAAACATCAGTCCACCCTTTCGTAACTGTGTCATGAGTGTCATACCGAGATTCGTCCAAATAAAAAATTTGCCGTTGTTCTTGTCTATATTTAGTTATTTGTTCAGAGTTATTGTTACGGAATTCCAGTTTTGTCACAGCAGCTCACGTTATGGCCAGAAGTATACAATTTCTTCCTCATGATTTCAATTGTAGGAAACTCATTGCTTTTGTTACAGTCGTATCTTGCTTTTTTCAAAGATTTTATTAAATGAACATCTAAAGGTTTTGGTAATTCTGTATCACATTTCGTCTTACGTACCGTTAAGAAAGGAATTTCGGTTAAATCTGATGCTGCTTGTAATAGTATGTTTCCCTCGAAAGCAAGCTTGAGATATAGATTCGTATATGCATTGAAACATACTCTCTGCCAATTCTACAGTTTACATGGTCTAGTTCGCAGCCAGTTTATTTTCATGTATTGGTTTTTTTGGCCTTTGAGAGTGCCGCCAACTAATCTAATCTAATCTAATAAGTGAAGACAGTTTTATTTATTTGTTTTGAATACAATAGTAACGTTGGTATAATGATTATTTACCAATAGAACAATATTTTTTGAATGCTGTTTGTGAATCATTTGAATTTGACCTCCGTTAACACAGTATAGTCAGGTGAGATGATGTATTATAATGCACATGCAAATGTGCAAAAAATATATAAAGCAAACAAGAAAAAATAGAAAACCTGCTAGAAAGTTTCACCATAAATGGAAGTTATTTTAACAAACACAGAATATACGAATTTTCAACAAAAACTATATAATATGCTGACTCAGAAAGACTACAATTATGTCGGAGCAGAATGGACAATATGGTTTTGGTGTAATATTTTTGATAGGCAAACAGGAGAATCCTTGATTGGATGAACAGTATAGTGTATACTTTCTCAAATAGTTGTTGTGAAAAAATCCTGAAAAAATATAGAAACTGACTGTGGAATTATTGGATTAGTGCAGTGAAACTATGTAGTGATATGACTAATGTTCACCAATAAACATGCCTTGTACAACCCATATTATTTAAACAAAGTTTTGAACTTGAAAAAACTCAAAATGTGATTCTACAACTGGGCCTAATAGATATGAAGTTGGTTTAATGAAGATTTTTTATACCAATAGTCAGTTAGACGATATAAAGGAACTCAATATATTTTATAGGATAGGTAAGTGACTTTTCATTTTACAACTCAATATTGTTTGAAATTGTGAAGAAATGTTCAGGTAATTTTTTGTACTTTATATAATATAGAACACAATCTTCATTACTTCCTTTCATTCTCTAAAAAATTTCAAATTGCTGAAATAAAAATCTCTGTACAATTTCGAAAGAATTTTTTTTCTGCGGCTGTCTTCTTCCAGAATACAAATGGTCCATGTCATTATTTTCATTTCTGGAGTAATGAGCCAACTTTCAAAATAGAATTTAAGGTAAGTTCTCAAATGTATTTTGAGTAACTGATTCTATGTAACGTTTTTAACCATATCAAATTTACAACGTGATAATTCAACAAGGGAATTGAAATAATATCCAGGTCTGAATTAGAATAAATGGTTCAGATGGTGGCTCTAATAACATGAAATCTCTTAATGAAAATATAATGTGGTGGTATCGTAGATTTTATAACGACAGCATGAAGATAAGATTTAACAAAAAGTCGCTGCCGGTGAGCTCTAAGGAGGACGATGCAGTGTGGCTCTACCAACCCTGGCATAGGAATCGTTTGCGTTCCAAATTGCAAATACCATGTCGGGGACCTTACTGGGTAATTTAAAAGATAAATGATCGGGTATACAGAATCCATTAGTCACCCATAAGCAAGATGTTCGGTGTTTTTGTAATTCATTCCTGAAAAAAAAACTCCGTTCGCCACTGGTCATCGTCAATTGACTGTGACTCGGACAAGGTCACGTTCAACTCCAATTGTGTTTTAGATCTTTTGAGGTGTTGCGTTACTTCGGGAATAATTCTATTGGCTTCTTAAGCCTTCCATTCGCAGATATAAACACTACTCACTCGCATATCAAAAAGTTTAGTTGATAGTGCGGTACGAAGTGATCTAATAAGGCGATATACATTTGAATATTAATGTGGAGTTTTAGTTAAAGTGTTTGGTTGTATTATCAGTGTAGCAGTGAAATGAAGTCAATTATTACCAATTGGTGTCAGAAGTGGGATCCGGTCTATACTCAAACAGCTTCACGATGGTCGCACTGAAGGGCATTTCGGAGTGAATAGATTTCTAGCGAGGGTGTGCGAGAGGTACTACTGAGCCAATTACCGCCAAGACATAGAGGAAAGGATCCTAAGACAGGACAAAGAGAAAGGCTGGAGGAGTACCTTAGTGAGTGTCCCTCCGAGAGAATCGCAGTTGACATTCTGGGACCACTTTCTCTGACCACATCCGGGTACAAGTACCGTATGGTTGTAACGCATTATTTTTTTAAATAACCTGATGCCTCAGCCCTACCCAACCAAGAGGCTAAAACGGTGGCAGAAGCTCTGTTGCAGAACGTAATTGCTAGCTATGGAGTACCCCAGAAATTACACTCGGATCAGGGCCGCAACTTCGAATCAGATTTATGAAAGGAATGAAGAAGACAAGAACAACCGCTCTTCAACCACAGTCCGATGGAATGGTCGAATGGTAAAACCGCATCATAAATAACTACCGTTCGATGTTTGTTTCCGAAAACCAAAGAGACTGGGATAAATTGGTTCCTCTCTATCTGCACATTGTTTCGAATATCTTGGGAACCTTTCGAGATGTTTCGAGTTTTCTTTATATCGTCTAATAAATTATTGATATAGTCAAATTTTTTCCATTCAGCTGACTCTCATTTACAGTTAACGAGAACTTAAAGGAAGCAAACAAAATGTAACCACCGTCTACTCTACTGAAATTATTTCCAAGTTAAACTGAAAGTGGTTTGAAAAAACATTGACTTGAACAATACAGTCATTCATTTAACAAGCAGCTACACACCCAGTATTCTGGTGAAAAAAAATTCAAGAGTGATAAGTTTCAGCCAGGTGAACATTTTTCATTTACAAGAATTAAAGCTCGTTGATTGAAGTAAATACTGTCGAAACTATGAATGTGACTATGTGAAATATTATGCCTGAGTTGAAAACCATCAGTCGGTGGACAATATAGGACGCGGTTGGCGTTTCCATAAATATCTGGCAAAAACTATTGCGTGTTGCGTTACCCTTTGATAGCATCCGATTCATATTATTATAAGTCGAGTAGACATAGGGTTGGTTGTTGACCTTATCGTACATTAATGGCGACAAAATCAGAAATTTTCTACTTCAGGCATGGTTACGTGAATTGTTCGGTAATAAAGTTCCAGATATTGTCAAGGGGTGAGCACGGCCACGATGTTATCTGTGAAAGTAATAATTTACATACAAAGTTCCTGAATTAACTTTTAAACTCTGAACGGTAACAAGATTTCCTGAAATACTAGATCAAAAGGAAACTATAGTTAGAGGGTAGTTCCAGAAATACCCGGCTCAACAAAGAAAACGCAAAAATGTTGAAATAAATGTATTTATTTTTCAACAGAATCAATCTCCTTGCAGCTAGCTCTTTACACTTTTTCTAGCGACATTCAATAAGTTCGATTCCGTTTTTATAATAAAACCATCGTTGCTTCTCAAAAAAGCTTCATCGCGGGAAAATCTTTGACCACTGAGCCATTTTCTTAAGTTTGGGAACAGAAAATAATCTGAGGGGGGTGAATATGGTGCAGGTAGCAATTCAAACTTCAATTCATTAATCTTGGTCATTGCGATGATAGATTTGTGAGCTGGTGCATTGTCTTGATGGAACAAACTTTTTTCGCTGAATGCGACCGTTTCTGCTGGATTTCTTCACTCTGAAGAAACGCTCTTCACCTTCTTTGAAACCGGTTCTCCATTTTGAGTCCACTGCTTTGATTGTTTCTTTATCTCGGGTGTAAAGTGATGCAACCATGTTTATTCATTCATGGTTATGAAACGAAGCAAGAAATATGCTTTGTTGCTGTTAAACTTCGCTTGACACTGTTTTTGCGTAAGTGTGAGCAAACGCGGCACCCATCTTGCACACAGCTTTCTCATGTTCAAATTTTTAGTTAATTTACGATGTAACTCACTTTCTTTCGACGATCATTCAGTACTGCTTTGTGAATTTTCTTTACCGTTTCTGGAGTTTTCACCTTATTTACTCAACCTTTGCGATGCTCGGCAGCTCGTAGGCCTCGTTTAAACTCTGCTACCTAATATTTTACTGTCGTAAACTCAAAAGCAAACTCACTCATAGTTAAATGCAGTTCAGCTTTCATATTGGTTGGACTGAGGCCTTTCAAATAGAAGTATTTTACCATATAATGATGACCAATTTTCCCCATTTTCACAAACTTACCAAAAACGTTCGCTATTGATGGCTGCCAAACAAACACTAAACGACGACGCGTCTTCAAACTTGAAACATATGCTTTATACATTGTGTACTTTTTAATACAGTTAGATTTTCTAAACAACTACCACCATCTCTAGTTCAGGACGGGTACTTCTTCTGGGACCACCTCAGATTATACTTTAAGGCAGCGTTCTCCAAACGTTTTTGCCTGGGGACTCACCTTCATTGTGGAATTTTTTTTCGCGACCGACCTATTGAATAATAGAAAGTATAATTATCATTACTAACACTACTTTTATTATTACTATCCTGAAAATTTACTATTGAGGAATCTTAAAACTGGACGAATACAAAAAATGAGACTCATGTAATAAATGTGACATGTGGAGCTGGTGCTCCACAAGTTGAAAGTTGAAAGCTTCAAACGCAAGTCACTTTCCACACAAAGCACAGTTGTATATTTATTGTTTGAATATACTGAAGTTGAAAATGCCCGCCCACACAAATATGTGATTGAAAACCCCATCAGCTCATTTAAGGCTATGTTCGAAAGAACTGGATACTCTCCCCTAGCCTTTATTCAAAATGAGAAAAACAATTCAAAAGTATTAAGTGTTATTAATTTTTCTCCGCGACCCAGCCAAATTATTCCCGCGACACCCCCGTTGGTCGTCCATAGTTTGGGAACTACTACTCTTAGGTCATTAGGATGGTAAATATATAATCTACTAGGAAATATTTCCAATGAATAAAATTGAACAGGGATTACCTTATGAAATTTAATTTTATATAACATGAAGGTTCTACATTTCACTAAAAATGTCATATCTTTTTGAACATGGTTTTATGAAACATCGAGTACAGTGCTGGTGCAACGAAATGTGATATTCTGTTGAGTTTTGTAAGACCTATATTCAGTCATTTGGGTAAACGTTATTTCTATTCAGTAGTGTAGAGATTATAAGGAGTTGTTACATCACTTCAAATGAATTTATCGAAAAAACTAATCTTAATACATTCCATGATATTTTATGTTTTTTTATGCGGCACTAAAGAGGATGTGTGAACTGAAACACAAACACTCTCAAGTAAAAATATCCTTAATATCTGTTTTGATTGTCCAAACCGTAAATCACATTTCTCCATTTCATTAATTGTGAAATATTTCACATCCTTTTCATCCCTCAAGACACGTTACCAATTCCAGTGAGTAATGTTCTTGTTATTCTAGAACCAGAACACGCTAATTGAGTTTCTTTATCTGACTCCGCGTGTATGTTATCTGCTTATCTCCTCGAAGTGCTTTTATGTCATTTACATATTATCTATATCTTTGTGACTATCAACGCGAAAGCTCAATCATGCAATCACGTCATTTGGTCTGACAGGATGTCTGTTTCATGTAACCCATTAATTGTAACGCGTGATTTGGAACTTGCATTAATTAATGGCTATTAGCATCACACCGTTCACCTCAAGATGAATATATTCACCGTCAAAAATTGCAATGTTTTGTGGCTATCAAGGAAGGTATATGCATATTCTGAATAATTCCAGGAAATTAAATTACAAATGTATTGAAGTATTCAACTGAAGAATTTGCATGGTGAGCTAAAAACTATTTTTCTTCATGATTAAAAAATCATTACTCTATTATGCAGAAGTTTTGATGTAAACTCTTGATTATTATAATGAGATTTTTTTTAAATGACACTTTAGACATCAATTGAATCATTCCAAACTAGCTATCAAAAATTTTGTACTTGAGTACTCAAATAAATTCAATATTTTCAGTTGATCCTCCTACTCTGATTGAAATGACATTGAAAAGTTCCTACATCTCCTTTATTTCACTAGTTCTGACTTCCATTGTCTAATGCGATTCTAATATGGTTCAAAATACATGAAAGAACAGATAAAATTCGAATGAATAGCTGAAATACACCATCTGTAGCAACCCCACGAAAACCAGGCTACCAAACGCGGACGGCCATTCCAAGAATTGCATTTTCTGAATACCCTGTGAGTGCGGAAAATCCTATATCGGTGAAACTAAGTATAATAAAATGACAGAAATAAGATACTTCACAATGAACACATAACATATTTTGAAAAAAAAAATAACAATGAAATGCAGTCAAATATGAAATTGATTACATAAAGTATATGTTGATAACGAATTCAAGTGTAATAGAAATAAAATGCGGTTGATACCGAAATTATGTAATGGAATAGTGCTTATTTATTTTCTCTGGAATTGAATTATATACAGTGACAACGTAAAAAGTCCTCCCCACCCCTTAGCTTTTGAACGGAACAAGCTATCGAGGTCGGGTGAAGTTTTGTTAAAATGGTACTACTTTAACTACTTTTTGGCATAAAAATGATTGTAGTCACGTAGCTTAGTGTCAAGAGGGCACCATCAACTTTTTTATGTAAAAGGTAGTCACGTGGCTCCTGATTTTGAAGGTCTTCCGAATCTCTATCCTCTGTATATGTCAAAATCGTCCAAGCCATTTCAGATTGACAAGAGTTTGAAATGTGCTTTAAATATGTTGCAACTAAATTTAAAACCTAAATAACTTTTAATTGCAACAAAATTTCAAGTAACACTTTCAACTATTTCAACGTGTGCTTGAAGTGTTCACCGTTCACTTCTTGACAGAAAAAAAGTCGGTTCTGGAATTCATTCCGAACGTTGTTAAATGTTTCCGGAGTAATACTGTAACACACATCTGTCATTCGGTCCATGAGTTCCTGGAATGACTGTGGCTGCATGACGTACGCCTTTGATTTTAGGTACCCCGACAGATAATTAGGTTTAGATTAGGTTTCATTCAGGGTGACCTAGCTAACCATTCAAAGGAGCCACGTCAGCCTAGCCACCGTCCCAGAAAATTCTCGTTAGGCCATTCTTGGACAGGTCTGTAGTAGTGAGGGGATGCACCATCTTGTTGAAAGGTAACATCCACGATAAGTACATTTAGCTTTCCCCAACTACTTCTTGAATACTGATTTTGAGGCATATTTAAATTCAAATGTCCAGTTACATTTTCTACCATAAATATTGGACCTATGATATGGTCACCCAAAATACCAGCACATACGTTGATCTTCCCTCTCGAAAAAAGTACCGATTTACTATCAACGCACATTCTCTCTATTTACTGTTCCATTTAGAAGAAACGCAATTTCATCATTGAAACAAAGAAAGGTAATGAAACCGGGATTTTGGATTTCACGGTCAAACATGATCTCACAAAACTGCAGTCTTCTATCCGGGTCGTCTTCTGTTAATTTATGCAGAATTTTTAATTTGTATCGGTGAAATTTGTGTTTTTTGAGATATTTTTTCATAGTGGTAAGAAACGGCCACAATCCGTGGCTACCGTTTGAGTTGATTGTTGCGGATTATCAACCACAGCTGCCAGAACGTCGATTTGCTGTTCTTGTGAAATAGATTTTCTTCTAGATCCTTTTTTCTCCGTTTCACAACCAGTTCTTTGAAATTTACTGACCAATTCCCTTAAGTAGGTACGAGTATCGATATATTTAACGTCAATATTAGACTGATATTGAAATGAAATGCTATTGGGAGTCTCCAGCAAAATAACTAAGGTATAAGAAACTGAAACAAGAAGCACAATTTAAAATACCAATAATATGCGCATCGGCAGGTTGGTTTTTCTTGTTCAACTTTCACTGCCTGAACCACTGTGCATGCTGTTTTTGGCGAGTGCATTGGCTTGAGATGTGGGAGTTGAGCAAACCGGCCATCGGATGCCTGCTTCCATGTAGCCCCGCTGGATACGGGAATGACAGAATCACTTGTGGTTCTGCATCCCAACGATGGCTTAATCCTAAGGTGTGTGTATCAGTGTGAATGACACTGAGCCTATCAGCTGTCTCTAAGGGACCTTCGAGCGCCTTCTCGTCATAGCATCGCCTTGTCACGGTGATGCGGGGCTCTGCCGTGATAGACCTTCTTTCCATAGCTACTCTTGGGACTTTCATTGATAGAGTAAACTTTAACATTTTTTCTGACGCTAAGTCTACAGAGGAGATGGATGTCGAGCTTACGATTCCAACTGACCTTCCTGTAAATTTAGATCAAGATCGAGAGCTTCTCAGCTCTCCAACTCCTGATCCAATAACTGAACCTAAAATAAAGGTTTGGTGGTGCAGCCAGGAAATGACTGAGTCGTCTCTTCAAGAGCGGGGTACCACCTTATAAAACCGTCTTGCACCAAATTCTTGAGCGGCGTACGCAGAATCTGTCTCAGGTAAAGGAACAAACCCCCCATGAGCAGGTTAGCAAACGTTTGCGCTCAAGTGATGATTCACCAAAACCAGAGTCAAAAAAGCCCTGCACGGTTGAATCTGAGGAATCATCGGGCGTAGCTGACGTGCAAAATCCCTCATATGGAAAGGTTGTCGCGGGAACGAGTATCAAGGTGATAATCTTGCTCCTTGACTATCCGACTACCTCATCAAAGATGGAACAGCAGAGCATATATTTTGTGCCTGCCCCACTGGGGACTGAATCAGATTTTTAGAGTTCAGCACAGCCGTACTCTTACCATCTGACCTGAAAGACCACTCACCATACAAACTAATCGGACTCGTTACGAATCTGGGTTTATTTGGTCGAGTGGGAATAGGTATGAGCCACAATAAACCCTTTCGGGTTGCGAAGGAGAGTCGAATAGACCCACTCACTTTGGACCTAACCTAAACTAATATGCGGACCTGTTTTACCACAAAAAATTGGATTTTCTACCAGAATTAGTAACGAAGTTGAAATTCTGCAGCGATTAATGGTTAAAATAATTCATTTGTTAAATATTCGTAGCAAAAGTAGTATTTTTTTACCAGAATTTCACCCGACCTCGATAGTTTGTTCCGTTCAAGGAGGGGAGGACTTTTTACACCCTCGCTGTATAATGATTCCATCCTGATATATCTTTTCCAAAATTTGTTGGTATCTTAATTGTTGAATTAATGCTGAATCCATGATAAATGTGAACATTTATCATGGATTTTCATCGAGTATCTGCTAATTCTGTCTCAGACAGACGAACTGTTCAAAGTTTGGCGATAACTGCGGTCTTTCCCCCTACTTTACAATCGATATTCGGAAATTGCTTGTCAAAAAATGGTCGCCATTTGAAAAATAGTAGTTAGACACGAAAATGTTATTTTGTAAACTTGTCTCATTCATATTCAACACACTTGTCACTAAAACTCCGCTATTGCAATTTTCTGATATCACCTGAGGTCCATAGATTAGTTTACGTCCGATCATGGCCATCTAGATGCAATTTTAAAAGTGACTCTGAAAAAATCAAGTAGGCTGAAAAACTTCCGGAAATGTCAGTTTCTGATCCAGAATTGTCTCAGAAATCCAAAAATGTTACAATATACAGGGTGTTCTATTTAAAAATTCAGAACCGGAGCCATTTCCGCTGAAACCGGAAGTGACCGGAAAGTGAAAAATATGTGAAAACATTCCTCTCCACATACCATTCAACTATACCAAATCTCATTTCAATTCTCCTAATAGTCTAGAAATTATGACTTGTCTAATAGATTCGTTGACACCCGGTAGATATATTAATACCAATTGATATGAAAGGTTTTTATTTTAAATGTTTCTGAAAATGAAGATTCTCTTTGAGTGTCGAATGTATACAATCAAAGTACTATTATTTAATCTGGAGAAGGCAATTTGAAAATTTAAAAAAAACTCTATACATATTAGTGGATCAAGTGCATTCTTTGAAGTTTTCAAAGGTTGGAGACATTGAATGAACATGCTTTTTGGAAGGCATCGAGGCTTTTTAGGCGTTCCAAGCATTTATTGATATTTAAATTGAATCCCTGGATATTTTTTCAGGAAAGGTTAATTTTTGGAATGAAAATGCATTTTAGTTCTCTACTTTCCCATTTCCCAACAAAAATGAGAAGGAACTCACAAAGAGAGGAAAAGACTTTGACTTCGAAATCAACTTTTTCGCAAATGCATGCCGGTCTTCAAATGTACGTTTTTCTATCGGCAATCCCTACTGATTTCCATTCATCAGTTGCCGTTTGCAGACAGTTTTGAAAATTACAAAGGTCGAGTGTGTTTCTGGCACAACATCAAGTCTATGTTTTCCGCCCGCAGAATTCGCTGCAATTGCGTAACGATGTGACAACAATAATTATCATAAATTCTTTCTCTTCTGAACTTTCTGAAACAAAAGTCATTGTTTTAACTCTCTACGCTTTACGAACTTTTATGATACTTTAAAGTAACGCAAAACTTTTTTAGGTTATGCTTTTATGGTTGATGAGAACAAAACATTACGGAGTGTTCCACACCAGAACTTGATGTTACTTCTAATGTCATCATGTTTTATGTTAGAACGAAGTACACTGAAAATAAATTCATAATATCGAAGGCAATCGGTTATATGTTTGAATAAAATGTTGATGGTCTGATGTAGATATTTGAGGATTTCTAAACAACAAATCTATATGAATGGGATCTTGATGGGTTGAATTCACCCATGGCATCAATAACAGTACATAAATAACATTCATTCGCTTATTTGATTAAATCCCAGCCATAGGAATCCTATTCCAATTGAAATGGTATATTTTTAGTAAAGGTTAATTTTTGGGAAAAAAAGTTATTGGCTTTCTACTCCTCCATTTTGATACAAAAACTATGGAAATCTTCCAAAGAAAGGAAAGAAGCAATCAATTTCAAATAATTCCCTCTATACAAAGGAAATCTCTTTATGGTTGAAGCCACTATCAAGAACTACGTCATTATTTCTCAAGACTCGATTATTGATTGAAAGCTCTTCATTCCAGCTTTCCTTTCATTTTAAAAACATACGTATTTTTTTGGGAAAGAAAGGTTGTGGCTTTCTACTTTTCCATAGATTTATAGTTTTGAAAAAAAATACATTTGAAAATTTGAACTTGTTCAGGTGCCCACTTATTTCATGACTGATTGACTGTTAACATCGATAACCAGCTGCGTTCATACGATAATAAAGATATCATTAAAAAAAAATTAGTATAGACCCCAGACCCTATAATTTTTCTTGCAAATCTTATGAAGATATGGGCTATGTTCTATCGATCCCACCTTTCATATCTTCACACAAAGAAATCAATCAGGAGATCGACTTGGTTACTAACATGGCATTGGATTGTGAGAAGAGGCATCAAGAAATAGCCTCCATGATCACCAGATTTGTCACCCCGTGAAATTTGTTTCCGATTGCTCAAATGACAGATTTTATTTTATAGTTTTTCACTTTCAAGAATAAGTGATTAGGACCATGTGAATATTGCTTAGAGTAAATAGTTCCTCAATAAAAATAAATAATTCGACTTGAAATACGAGATTGAAAAGTCCCCACTCTTTTCTTATCTTGACAAGTCAGATAACGACATACGATAACGGAAAACAAGAATTCGTTCGGTTTTCGAAGAGAAAATAAAGTGTCTTATTTTTTGAATGTAGATACTATTGACGTCACCTTCTGTTGAAAGTCATGAGAGTCAAAGTTCAGACACATAACTGCATACATTTGTATCCATACCAGATGTTCTGTATACCTGTATTTTATCTCATTTCATTGAAAATGCTCGCGGAAGCTTCATATTTCTTCTAAATAGTTTGGTAATACATTCTTATATATAATTTCGACAAAAGCAATAATGATAGTACGTAAAAATCTCATATTCTCCATGTGGAGACCCTTTCCTTTCATCCAATATCTCTGTGGCGAAGAAAATATATTAAATAACGGAACTAGACCTCATTTCATACAACACCACATGCATTCCAATAATGAGAGAAATACGAGTTCTTGGGTTTTTGAAGTTGTGCCAAAACCGGACTCACGTTATTGATCGAACCATTTCATTGAAACTCATTTCAATTAATTTTTTGAAAGCACGGAAATAGAATTTATTCGAAAAGTGTCTGTGATGAATATTGAAAAAAAAAAGAATTCCTGATGATTTCTCCAAGTTTTCGATTGTGTTCTTTCAAGGTGGCTAGAATTATTCATTTCTGAATACTCAACTATTCAGTCAACTGTCAATAATACCAATGCAGTATCGGACTTGCCATATAGTCGAGGTTGTGTTTGCCAGCTGGCCCAAAACTGGCCCAAATATATATATATATATATATATATATATATATATATATATATATATATATATATATATATATATATATATATATATATATATATATATATCTTCAGCACAAAAATAATAACGCCAATTCTTATGTTTATTGTTCAAAACAATATTAACAGAGTGATTAACTGAATTGCATTATTTGATATTACTTTTCATACAAGAAATATTGTTAACTCAAAAATATTGCTCCATCAAAATATTCTGAAGTTATTTTGAAAAATCAATTTTTCATTTTATAATTCCACCTCAATTCCAATTCCACTCTAAGAGTATTCGACACAGTTTTCTGAGTACTAGATTTTTTGTCCTTACGAAAAGGTAAGTTGTTAGGAAATCTCTAAATCACCCGGAAAATTTTTATGGGATTATTTGAATGGACTTCAACTTTTGCTGGGCGTTTTTTATTAGGAAATTCAGGATTTGAGAATGAAAAGAATTTGCTTTACAAAAGGTCAACCACTGTGTATAAAGATAAGTATATTCATATTTCTACACGAACAATTTATGAATACAAAAAGTTAGAGAGTAAATATTGTCTTTAGAGGTTTATATTACACAGTACCTTTTTGTGGTGAACTTTTCAGCTTCTCCTTACACTCAAGCTGATTCTCAATCTATATATTTGTTTTTCAGACTCTGGAAAGTTAAAAACCCACCAGACAGAGAAAAATGCGGTATTTGTTGAGTTAATGAGCTCATTAGATTTTATGATTTGAGCTGTGTAAAAAATTTTGAACAATTTTTTGAAAACTCAATTTTTGGATTTCCTCAAAGTTTACCCTATATATTGTAGAAGTTTCAATGAATCTAAAAACACGGCAGATATCATTTCGATCCGTAGATCTTTTGGAACTTTATTAAAACACAAATTTATACAGGAACTCTCATAAAAGTACTCAGAATAGTTGTTAAGTACCTCATAAAGTCGAAATTTGATGATAGATCGATATTCAAAAATGAAAATAGCATAATATGGAAGTGCCAGCTATATCTACAGGTGAATTAATTCAAACTGTGTTGAAATTGGGCGAAAGTTATGTATTGGTATGATTTGTTTTCATTCGAAATGTTGACAACTTAGCCTTGATATCACTTCTCAAAAATATGTTGATTGACTAGCTTTAGATGTGTTATATTATATGTAGGTACATGCGATTCAACAAAGAACAGCACTGTTTTGCCCTCTAATGTCTCATCAGTGGTGCTAGGCTGAACCACGCAACTATTCTTATAAGAATAATCCTGAAAAGGAAGGTGATGACACCCTACTACACCATCCACCGGATCGACCGAACTAACCATTCTGTTATTCGGAGCAATCTACAAGTTAGGTTAAGTTAGGTCCGAAGTGAGTGGGTCTATTCTACCCTCCACCGTAACCTGCAAGGGTTAATTGTAGCCGATTAGTTTGTATGGTAAGTGATTTTTCAGGTCAGATGGTAAGAGTACGGCTCCGCCGATCTGCCGCCGCTCTGTGTTCTGCTATTTCATCATTTTCCAAAAAATCCAGGAACTATCGAGGAGAGTCATTTTTGTCAATTTGCCACCTATCGACAGAATACTCAATCATCGTAAATGCAAGATGAAAGCGGGAAGTTGCAAATCCAAACTTCGACATCGGCTACCGAACGAGATTCATCCTCAGTCTCCCACTACAGCTCAAGGCAAACGGAACTCTCAAAGAGTGTATATCATCGCCGTTTCCTACTCACTTTTGTCCTCTAACGCTAGTTGCACACACACCGATTTTGGATGGCCGACTTTGTACCGGTCGTCCAAATTCCAATAGTGAACCACATGAGGGAACGGGACCTTGCACACATGCCTACCGGTGATCGTCGCCGGTAAAATACCGGTGAGCAGCCGTCCACTGCCACTGTATCGCCGGCAGTACCGGGAAGTAGTGGCGTACATGACTAAATACACTCTTGCATACTTACCGGTTTTTTACCGACCATTCCAGTCTCGAATGCTCGGTGAAATTGTAGTTACTACGCATTAACTTCGTTTTGGTAGTGCGTGCTAATTACGACAACAAAGCAACTGATTGTTTGACCGATAAGAATCCGGTGAGTGTGCAAGCACCCGCTACCAATAAAATATCGGCCGATTTTATACTGGCCGTGTATGTGCAACTAGCGTAAGGCTAAGGACAGTAGAGTTCAACAATGTACTTGTGGCTCAGCGTAGCATTACTGATAAGATGTATGGTAGGTGCTGGCTGGTATTGGATCCAAATGCTTTGGCATTGGTATCTAGTTTCAACTGGTTTTCATCTAGTGGAAGCTATTATGAAAGACGAGAGGAATCTCGTTCGGCTATCGAAGTCGCAGCTTGGCTTTGTAACAAATCGCTTCAAGGAGCCACGTTCATTTTCCATACCTATGGATTGATTTTTCTGTCGATCTCATAGATGGCCATCTATCAGATACGAGTAGACATGGGTGTCTTCGATGTTACTGTTTGTTGTGAATAAATTCGCCACGATAAAACCATCAGTTCACGACACATTCGAAATATTTGCCGTAATGAATTCACTTTTCCTTATGGAAGAACTTTTCAAAACCAATTTCAAAAGATAACATCCTTTGGAATTCTACAGAAACCAAGCAATCTAACCTTGGATAGCATTTCGAATGGTGTTCCTTGCCACGTGATCTGATAATTGATTTATAATAATAATAAACAGCTTTATTTCAGAGTCGATTACAAACTTTCATTGCAAAAGGTTGGTAACATAGAATGAAATGGCGCCAAACAAAAAGGTTCAAATTTTTTTGTTATAAATATTTTTAAAATGTTCCAGTGAGATATGTGTTCAAATTATAGGGCTCTAAGTCTATGAGAAGTTTTTTAGTTTTTTTTTGAAAACTCCAATTTTCTTAGTTTGTTTTATTCTGTTAGGAAGATGGTTGAAAAGCTTGATTAACATATAGTGGACGCTTTTTTCAGTCAATGTTAGTATATGAAAGGTATACATATATTCATTAATTCTATTGGGATACTTATGAACAGGTATATTCTCAGTGAAGACGTGTGAATTTTTATAAATGAACATTAGTCATTCATAGATACAAATCGCGTAGGTTGTCATTACATTGGTGTATTTGAATATTGTTCGGCAAGTTTGGTTATAATTTGAGTTGTTGATTCCTCTTATTATTCTTTTTTGAACTATGAAGATTTTTTCGATAGTTCTATTGCTTCCCCAAAAAATAATTCCGAATCGAGCAACCGAGTTAGCAACCGAGTTAGCCGTGTATATTATTTTTGTAGCCTCGTTGTGCAGATATTTTGATGTAGGTAACTCTAATTCCATTCGATTTGTTTGCGAGGTTGTTAATATGAGAAGACCAATTCATTTTCTCGTCGATGTAGATTCCTAAAAATTTGGTGTTGTGGGACAGTCCAAAAGCAGAGTTTTGCAGGTCCACCCTAACTGAATAATCAATGTTCTCTTGGCTTTTTCCAAACAAAATAATATGTGTCTTCGATTCATTTAGTGCAAGTTTATTTTTATTGAACCAATCCTTAGTTTTGTTGAATAGATCTGTACTATTTACCATCATCTCTGGGAAGGTTTCACCACCTGATAACAGACTTGTGTCATCTGCGAAGACAGTTTTGTTTTGGTGTAGGTTTAGATTACATAAGTCGTTCAAATAAATGACGAACAAAAGAGGGCCGGCAATGCTCCTCTGCGGAATTCCCACGTCTTTGAGAAGGGTTTCTTCCATTTTGTTTTATTTCTACAGATTGAAGGCGATCTGATGGGTAGGATTCAACCCGCTTTAGCGCTGAACCTCTTTTTCCATATCTTTCTAAATTTATCAACATTAGTTGATGATTCGAACAGTCATGTTCGTTATATTTTGTTATATTCGAATGAAAATCAAAGTCCGCTTCCTAATACTGAATATAATGATACTAACTGGTTCTTAAGATGCGAGCAGATCATGGTTTTACATTTATTGTGTAGTATGAAAATGTTTCGTAGGTGAAATTTCATAATGCATAAATTTTCAATTGGAGTACACGTATATAAATGCCATAATTCGGTGATTTGTAGCAAACTGCAAAACGCGATGGGTTTATGAATCGTCTATCAAAAATCAATCTTTTTGTCAACAAAAAACGCTCAGTGATAATTGGATTCCACGGATGTGAGCGTTCATGAAGTTCAAAAAGCAATCAACTTAATGCTTTGGTGATTGTAATGTTCAGATTGCGATTTCAATAGCTTATTCATCAATATATCGAATCAGAGGCAATTTTGAGCGGAGTTTCTTCATTTTATGATTGGGTGATGTATCGGAAAATTATATTCATAAAATACATCGATTATTAGTATTTCTCAGAGCTGAAATCCTAAATTTGTTTTCTATTCTTGTGAGATTTTACTCACAATACACGAAAATTGAAAAACAACTTGAACAGAAATGAAGTGGTATGAAAGATCACTGGTATCAAAAAAAATTGCTAACACAATATTTTGGTGATCAGAATTGGACTGATAGAGCCAAATCTGAAAAAAAAGATTCATTCAACAGATTCTCGTTACTGGTGTGACAGCAATCGACACCCGATCCGAGCAAAATCTTTTCACACTGAATGGAACTGTAAGCGCCCTTTCACGTCTCTCGCTCCCGAGAGAGAGAGGAAGGCTTTTAGCGCCAAAATGCAACAAGTCCAATGGAGCTTTCAACCGTAGAGCGGGAGACGAGAGCTCTCACGTCTCCTACACCTCGAGCCGGGGAGCCACGTCTCCACTTCATAATGCAAAAGGATGAGTGGGGGCTTCCACACGAGGAACCTAGTTGATGCTTCACACTATTCATCTTGGCAGATTACGATGTGAAGCTGTTAATTAGAGCTGTCTGCAACTGACCCGCTCTTTGGGATGAAAGTCTCGACATTTATAAGGACCGAAATGAAGTTGTGAAAAGTTGGGTGGAACTCTGCAACTTTGTCCATCCCATTCTTGGTCATTGACACTTCTGTCGTAGAGGTTTGTGTCAACGGTAGAGAATGTATATGGTAACAGTTTGCGTGTGATCCATTCTATGGCTGACCTCAAAGAGTCACGCGGTAGGTACGAGTGATAAACCTATAGGAGCAAGATACGTGAAGCTTCCCGTGTGAAACAATCCTAATGTCTACTGCGTATTACGAAATGATTGTGTTGCCATGCACACTATTACAAAGAAAATCTAGATGGTAAGGTGAAGCTGAGACTTTTTTCATCATACGGGAACGTTATGTAGATGTATACAGTTCTGGATATTTTAGCACTTGCAAAAAGTGCTTTTAGCCTGGAAACGCCTGAGGAAGCTATTATATAGCGAAACGAGTGTTGGGGTTTCATGAACTGTCCAGTAAAAATCTCACAATGAAGTGTTGCTTGAATATACAGGCTGTAATAAAACGTAGGTCAAAAATGGAACGACATATTCTGGGTCGAAAATAACTCGAATGGATATAAAAGTACAATACGTTAATCGATTTTTTCCAATATTTCATGAACTGTTCAATATTTTGTAATATAAAACCACGAAATCTGTTCGGACTATAAGAAACTCAGGGGTATTGGGCCCCTAAAACCCCCTTAACTTTTCTATGCGTTACAATCAAATTAGTATTGGGACGGTATTGGTTTGATATATCATTTTTCTTGATTTTCTTCCACCTTTTCCACTTTTCTGAGGATCCAGTTTTAATCAAGATGCAGGCTTCTTTCATAACTCTTTGAAAATTCATGGCTGTCCATAACTTGTAGTTCCTACTGATAACAGTTGCGTAAACAATTACATATTGCCATTTGTGACACCAATGGTTTATTACATATATTCTTTACTTTCTTTACCTCGTAGCACTTTTTTGAAAAGTCGGTTTGTATCGAAATGTGGCAAAAATTCTGTATTATTTCCTAAAATGAAAGTTCAAAACGACCTTCATTTTTCTGAATACATATTCGGTACCATTTCGAAAGGGAAAACCAAATTTGTTGAAAGATGATAGGCATCTGACGAAATCGATTTGCACTTTCAATGATTCTATGCCTCAGTTGTTGTTCGCCAATTATTTCAACAGCATTCACTTCCTTTTTCATAAAACCCCAGGAGTGTATGTCGATAGGTTTAAGATCTGGACTTCTGGTTGGCCAAGAAGTAGATATGCATCGGTGTACTTTCCAATCCAACTTTCAGGGTACAGACCGAAAAGATATAACCTAACATCGTTATCGAAATGTGCTGGAGCTCCATCTTGTGAATACAACTTATTTTGTCTTATTGCTGAATTAACCTCTTCTAATTATTCTGGTGAATCATTTTGTGAGAATTCTGAGTAACATTCAAAACATTTGGAAGGAATACTGGTCTTATTTGATTATAATTGACAATAGCTGCCCAAAAATTTACCTTGAAAATCTTTTGGTGATGAAACATGTTTGATACATGAGGATTTTTTCCGCCCATATGTGAGCATTATGATGATTTGTATTCCTAATAAACGTAGCTCCATTGGTAAATAAAAATTGAGTGATGAAATTCATATTTCATTGTTTTTCATTGAGAACCAGTCGCTAAATCCCGTTCTCCTAGATGATCTCCATCTAGTAATTCCTAGATGATTGTTGAGTGTTTGGGATGAAGCTGCTGTTCCTTCAATCTTCTCCAAACCATCAAGTGACCAACATCTAATTGGGCAGCACTGCTTTCATTTTTTTCTTTCACAAATTCTAAAATATTCTTTATCATTTGAATCCATTTTTGGACGACCACTATTACCTGCAACTTGCAGTTGCAAAGTACCCGTCTCCCGTAATCAACGATCACTGGAAAGAAATAATCGTCTGTTGTATCCCGATAAGGGTATTTCTCTGTATGATGCCTTACAGCTGTTGCCCTATTTCTTTGGCATCCATCTGTGATTACCAGAATAACAGATAATATTCTGAAACATTGTTATAGCCTGACCAATTCCAGACCAATGATCACTTACCGATCACCGAAGGCTTTATAGAAAACGACCCAGGCCAAACTCTCTGGCTTACAGAGAGAGGCTTGTCTGATCATCAGTAGTGACATCAGTACCACATCGTCAGCGGTCATGGAAATCCTTCAAAATCTACCTCCTGTCTACATTTTTTCTGGAGAGAGAGAGGCTAGATGGACTGCAAATAAACTTTGCACATTGCCAATTGCACAAATCGATTTGATGCAGAGTGCAACAGACTGTTGGTCGACACTGGAAGTCACAGCATTCTGAAAATGACTTCGCACTTTATGCCTCCTACTGTCAACTACGAACTGCCTTATAAAATACTGTTCCCAAGTAGAGGAGACTGTATTCTCCAGGAGAAGGAAATATCAAGAGTAGATAGTTGTTGGTTGGATCAAATACACCTTCCAGTTCTGGTGCATGTGTTTTCAGGACAGAGATATCAACCTGCTTAGGAATCTATTCGACTGTATTTCAAGCGGACATTTTCGCTACTGAATTGTGTGCGGAGAAACTGGAAGAATTCAACCTCATACACAAGTCAATGAAAATATTCTCGGACAGTCAAGCGGCGTTGGAAGCTCTTGGCTTCTACCGAACAACATCTAAATTCGCAGCAAATTTCCAAAAACGACTCTTCTTGATAAGAAGCCTTAACAGATTGTCTATAGTTTGGATTCCTGGCCATACTGGCCTAACCCGCTTGCAAAGGAAGGGTGCTGCAAGCAGCTTCACCGGACCAGAACCTGTCATTGGCATCGCTTTAGGCTTTGCCAAACAAAGATTGAACACCTGGATGGAAAGGAGATATATGGACTTCTGAATCTTCCAGGATTGGCTCACTCCAAGGTGTTTATTCACCCTTCGAAGCTTGATAGCAAACAGTTGTTGGACTACAGTAGGGATGAACTACGATATCTAACAGGCCTTCTTATAGGTCATTTAAATCATCATATGCAGAAACTCGGACTATCGGAAGACCTTGTGTGTCGCCTCTGTTTGGAAAATGATGAAACAGCAGAGCACATACTTTGTGCTGGGGACCGAATCAAGTTTTTAGTATTCGGCAAAGCCGTACTCTTACCATCTGACCTGAAAGACCACTCACCATAGAAACTAATCGGCTCCGTTAAGAAGCCGATTAGATTATATGGTGAGTGTAAATAGGTGTGAGCCACAATAAACTTTTGCGAGTTGCAATGGGGGATCGAATAGACTCACTCAGAATTGTATGCATATTTGCCATTTCTGCAAACGTATAAACCATTGTTACAGAAAGTTAAATTTTACTCAACACACTCCTGAAATGCGCAATAATCGAAAGTTTCAACTGACAAAAAAATAATTTTTGAAGCAACTAGCAACTGTTTGTCATCCACCAATAAACACTGAAAGTGTAGCAAACTAATGAATTCTCAAAGGATAATGAAAAAATGCTTGATGAGAACTAGACTCCCTTAAAAATGCTGCGAAGAATTCAAAAATTATGTTTTCAACCAATATTGTTACAATACTAATTTAATTGTGTCGCATAGAAAAGTTTGGGGGGCTTTATGGGTCCAATACCTCCCTAAAATTTTTGTGAGATGAACAGATTTCGTGGTTTCATATGAAAAAGATGTTCTTATGAAAAGGAAGCCATGGATCTATTTTCATTGCAAAATGTTGAACAATTCAAAATTTTGGAAAATTTCCTTTTGTATTTTCTAAGGGCTATGATTGTTTCGTGTGTACATTCGCATTGAGGTAAGTTATATCCAATTGAGTTATTTTTGACCCAGAATATGTGGTTCAATTTATAACCTACCTTTTTATCACACCCTGTATAATAGTAGAATATACATGGATAAAATACGTACCCTCAGTTAAATTTCCGTTCCAGTGGTATTCAATTATCATGTTTTATGTTGTATAAAACGACATTTCCGCAAACTGAGCTGCAGCCTTCTGGTTTGATCAGGGCCGTAGCGGAAAGAAAAACCAGGGGGGAGCGAATCCAAATGTTCCCAACCCCACCAGCAAAATTTCCCAACTTTCGAAAAAAAAAACACTCGGCTTTTATTTACTACTACTGTAGTAGTTACTACTACAATATTTTAATTTTCTCACTTAGCTATCCAAAGATTGGCTGAATGTTAATGCCCGTTAGGGTATGCACAAACAAAAATAAATATTGGTAATTATGAAAATGATAATGGGAATCATTCTACTTTGGACCAAGGTCCTTGGTCTTCCACCATATCCACCATGTATAGGAATGTTCAATATAAATGAAAGAATGCAACGCTTGAATAATATTGTGCTTATTGTTTTCTACTATTGTTTTTTCTATCTTCACGGCCCGAAATTTTCCAACTATTCCAAGTCGAAAAAACAGCGAAAAGTTGGGAATTTTGTAAAATTGTCACTTCATAATTTGTGGACTGCTCAGAGCTGTACTCTCACTTGGGAGAAATTAAACTTTTTTGAAGTTTTCAAACAACTCAGAATTTCAAAATATGGGATATCCAAGCTATGCATGTTGGGAATCCTGGTTCCTTCCCCTTTCTTATCACCTCTCCCTTTCTTTTCACTGATTTTTATTTGTTTGATTTTCATTCATTTTTTACTATTATTTTTTTCTATCTTCACGGCCCAAAATTTCCCAACTTTTTCCCAAGTCGAAAAAGCAGGGGGGAGGCTCCACCCATTCCCCCTATGGCGACGGCCCTGATATTAGCTGACGAAAACTACTAATAAGATTTTGGCTTCTGTAGTAAACTAACAAATTCCAACTAGCAAAAATGTTATGTTTATGACATTTTTGTATAATGTATGGAAATCCCATTATCCTTACTCCAGATTTGGTAGAATATATCTTATAGTTCATAGTGAAATAAACACTTCAACATATTTGGTAAACGCCAATCCCTCCACAATAATTCATTCATTTTTTTTCTGTTGCTTCCAACTAATGAACTGATGAGTATCTACTGAGTCCTCACCATAAAAATGGTCCCCTTAATTCCCTCAACGTAACGTAGAAATCGATTATCTATGAACTTAATATCATAATAATCTGGAATCATTTTAAATCTCTTTCCTAAGACGCTTTGTCCTGCATACTCAAGCAAACGTTTTATATTCTCCTACTTTCGATGATCATAAATATAATTCAGTATTAAAGCGACATGAGCCCTACTCTAGAGACGCAAAGCTTGAAATGGATCCTGTAAATGCGTTGGACGGTAAGTCCGCCGTTAATGATAATAAAACTTCATTGTCGGGAAACAAACAATGTGGAAACTTTTATGAAATGCGAACTAACTGAGAACACTGTTAGAACTTGATAATACTCATTATGAAACTTTGAGGACAATATTAGTAAAATCGTAAAATATAATGTAATGTGCTTAACATTACAACAATTTTACTTCAACAAAATGATGAATCTCAACTTTAGAAAGGTAAGAAACTCATGAATTTGGGTTTAATTGAGAATGTTTTGAAATTTCGAGAATACTGATATCCATCGTTATCATGTATATTACGAACGCACCGAAACTGGTCCACAAAAATCAGATACTGACCCAAAACGCTTCTGAAAATTTCCATGAATACCTACATGCAGTAGTCAATTAACAGAACCAACACCTGAGCTAAAAAGTCTTTGGCCTGAGAAAGAGAACGCTTTTTTTTTCAAAATTGGCTTTATCCATCAAGAGCCACACAATCATTACAGCGCCCCTCTAACATTTCAATAGCACTACTTCAAAAGCACCCTTTATTCGAGCAAAATTTCTTACCAGTGAGAATTTTTTTGAGGTCTGCGAACATATTGTATTCGCTGGGAGCCAAATATGGTATATCCAGGAGCAATTCAAGCCCATTTCATGCAATTTTGCCACTGTTTTCATTGATTTGTACCACTGTGCATTGTCTTCATGAAGCAACACTTCCTTATTCTTCAAATGGGGTCGTTTTTCCGAAATTTTAGCCTTCAAATGCTCCATTAACACTATATTCACTTTTGGTGGTTTTCCCTTCTCAAGATAGTTGATGAATATTACACCACGCACATCCCAAAATACCGAGGCCATAACCTTTCTAGCCAATTTCTGTGCTTTCGGACGTTTTGGACAAGGCTCGCCAGTTGCTCTCCACCCAGATACGATCATTCCGTGGGTTGGGCTACCTATGGGGCGCGTTCTCAGTTGGCGAATAGGGGAACGGCCAGGGGACTGGGGGCCCTGTCCGAAAAATCAATGTGGTCTTACAGACGGGGTCGCCGGACTACTGGTCAGTGGCAGAAATAAATAGGAAGAGAGGAACTAAAGCTCCCCAAAAGCCTTTGCAAAACATGCCTCCGTAGATCAACCTATCCAAGCTAAGGTGTAAGGAATTGTGCCGACAGCTGAATGGCCGCAGGGTGATATGTGGTCACGAATGATCCTCTTGGGAAACTGGGCGGAACCTCATTGTAATCAGCCAACCTCTGGTAATGCGGAGCTCTGCCAGAGGTGACCAACTCTTCTCTTGCTACTCATGGGAACACACATAAATGAAACAAGATAATCAACAAAAACCAATCCCGAGACTGGACAGAAGTGCTCACCTCAATCTCACCTGGGGATGAACAGAAATGTCCACCCCAATCTACCGCTTGGAAGGAGGCTGGAAATAGCAGGTCACCTCCAATAGAAAGGGCACTTTCTCCGCCTTGAATAAAGGCAAAGAAACGGCTGCCCCTGCATGAAAGCTCCTTCACTTGTGGACCTCTACGAAGGGAACGCCAAGAAGGTTGAAGAAGCCGCGCAACGACTGTAATGCTGCACCTTCCAAAACCTTCGCGAAGGCCACCGTGAGATACCTCAAGGTTGCCAAAGAGTGTGTTCGGCGTGTCTTGTCCTACACCTCCCAATATTAAGGAGATGTCTCCTAGTGACCTGTTCACCTTCCTGGAAAGGAGAGGATGGACGATGACCTAGGAGGATAACTCCTCGGGTGGATGTACAATGGCTCACATGTGGCCTAGGTGCTGTGAGTCTACACTCACTCTCCCTACTCTACAGATACCAGAGACGATCGTTTCGATTCCGGAGTGAAGTGATGGATCTAAATTTCATCTATTGTCACATATTCTGTTTTTTTAAGGTCAAACAAGGCCAAACACGGCTAAGAATCATCAATACGTTCTTGTTATTGGTCAACAGTGAGCTCGCGCGGCACCTAATTTGAACAGACCTTTCTCATAGTCAAATGCTCATGCAATATAAAGCCAACACGTCTTTTTTATATAAATTGATGGATGTAGCCGATACTAAGTGATAGGAGATCACAATGAAGAAAAGAGAATGGAAACTTTCTATGTTTTTCACCACTTTTATATGTAACTAACGCTACATCCATCAATTTATATAAAAAAACGTGTTGGCTTTATATTGCATGAGCATTTCAAAAGAAAATTGAAACTTTCTATGTTTTTTATCACTTTCATTTGTAACTAACGTTACTGCAGTTTCATCCTATAAGGACATTTTCAAACTTATACATTAATGTATAAGTATATGTCATATCCACGAACATAACACACGAAACGCTCACCACATTAGATTTAATCGGTTTTGTCTTTACTATTCGCAAAAAAATTCCATAGATTACTCTCTGTACAATATTTTGCCCCAAGATTTCAAAGAACTCAGTCTGAACACATACAAGAGAAAACTGAAAAATTATTTGTTGAGGCATTGCTTCTATTCTGTCGATGACTTCAGAACACATTTTTGTGGTAACATACAAGTCACTACTTTTTTTGATTTTCAAAGTTTTTACATATGTGCTTGTTGTGTAAATTTTAACTTGTAAAATTCAAATGTAAAGCCAAACATGACTTGCTACAAACATATTGTATTATGTAACGTAGTCAAATATATATATTATTATTATTATAAGTATTGAAATGAATGCATTTGAATCTTTGACGTTGAAAAGAGTCGAATGTTTGTTCGACGGCCTTTGACACGAATATATTGATCAATATGTTACAGGCATTTCACAAATCATTATATTATAGGTAAGCACTAATATTGGTCTTTCGAAACTTCTAGTTAACTTTTGTAAAAAGACATATAGTAAACGAGAACTTCATGATGCACTTCTAAGTAAAAAGATCAACCACCAAAAAGAAATGAAAAAAGATCTGAAACTGAATCAGATATAAAGGAAAAGGAACTGAAACAAGGAATGTTGGCTTCTATTTGGATTTGCATTTTGAAAATTTAAATAGAGACGAAAGAAGCGAATACGAAAGTAAATATAAATCAAGTCAGGGAAGTTTATGTGGAAGAATGAGCAGACAGTTATTTTCGAACTTATTTCAACTTCGACTTCAAGAGATAATAGTAATTACAGATTCGCATCCACTGAATGTGAAAACCCACAAGAGGAAGTCAAGATGAGAGATTTCAAATTGAAATTACTTCTTCCCAAATATCGAAAATGTTGATAAGACGATTCTTAGGTAGTGGAGAATTTGCAAATGTTCCCTGAAAATCTTTCAGATTCGCCTGATTTATCGACACAAAAGTATTTGGCTCTTTGATGAAAAAAGTCGTTATGAAAATAATAATAATAATAATATGGCTGTATTCATCACAATAAGAAGTACAAATTAAATAAAATTCAAAGAAATGATGAATAGGCGGAGTTCAGCTATGAGAGCTGCTTTTAAACCCAACCTCGATTGGTAATATTCGTATATGTGAAAAATTGCAAAAATCTTTTTGCATATGTCGTGCCCTATCCTTGTCGTGTAAGAAACATGTCTTTTAACATTTTCTTAAAGTGTCTCATTGAACTTTCCTTAAAGTCTGTTGGAATGGTGTTATACAACTTTGCCGCATTGTAGAAGAAACTTGCTGTGGAATGCCTGTGAATGAGCAAAGTATGCCTATTACGAGAAGTGTCACTCTGTAATAGTGCAACCAGTCTTTCACGTAAGACAAAAAAACAAGAATTCTATTCGTGAAACCGAGCAAATGGATTGCTCTTAGATACTTCAGTGAAAGCCAGCCAGAATCTCGAAAGGACGGACTTATGTGATCATACTTTCGAAATACCGTAGGAAAATCTGACACAACTATTTTGTATCTAATTATTGTAAGGCGGGTCCGTAGACACAATCACAGTAAGCTAATCTTGAAAAAATAAGTGTTTCACAGAGACTCACCTTTAGACATTTTGATGAAAGGTGTCTACTTGGAAAAAGTTGTCTCAATACATTGAATGACGTTTTACACAGATGTAATTCGGTAATTTTTACAAACTAGCTGCTTCTGTCCACAAGTCACCACATATAGAAAATTCAGTTTTATATCACTAGTATTAAAGTAATAATCGAATAAATATGTGGAGCTTCAATGAATGTATCCACAACCCGAACATTCGAAATCAATATCCCCAATATCGTTGACAAAAATTGGGAAAACTAGATATATATTCTACATTCTACGTTCATTAACCCACAATGTCAATGAAATCATATAATCACTACAAATCAGATTTGGAGAGGCTGAGTGCCATAATTCGAGAAATTCTCACAGGAGCAAAAACATCAAGATTTCGGAGATAATACCAAAGAACATACTTGAAAAGTATATTCTTATTATGAAATCAATTGTTTGTTATTCATTGTCCAAGAATTGAAAAACATAGCTGATCGCCATTAAAACTTCATTTGGGATAATTAGCGCATCATATTCTAGGTTTCTGTTAAGTAAATCCCAAAATAAAAACAATGGCTATGAAAATATCCAAGGCAAAAGGGATGGATTTCTGAATTCGACAAATAATTGTAATAGATTTAATGAAAATAAAAGGGAAACCGTTATGCAATAATTTTCTGTCTGATATTGGAACTTTACCTCATTTCAGTTTTGTGGATGAGAACTATAATTGTTACAATTCGAATTTTTCCATTATCTCCCAATAGTTCAACTCTACATGTCTGTAAGACTCTAAAACTTATTGCTAATCATTTTTACTGGCATCTAGGCCAAACTAACTGGCCGTAGATTACCATATAATCATTTTCCACTTTGCGTCTGGAAAATAATGACCTGGATAATATGGGAACGCATGAGGAAAATTCAAATTTCTTTCGATTGGATGAGCATTCACACTAGAGTTCGTTTCTACTGAAGAACCTCGAATAATGGCATTGCTTTGTTTCTTCTCGAACAAGATGTTTCCGTTATGAAATTCTAGTGCACTTCAGAAGTAGTCTTCTTGTCTCTTCTTCTTTATAGTCTGTCGGTTAGAAACGACTGGATACTCGTGCTTCTGAATAGCTATTACAATGTTTTCGATGAACAATCAAAAATATTGATTGGTTACTTCTAGTAGGATAGTTTTTGATAAAGGATAATTCCAGTAGTTAGTTTTTGGGCCAAGGTCAGCCTGAACAATAATTTCACTACCTTGAATGTTCTAACTGAGTCGAGTATTATCGAATGATGAAGAAAATAACAGAAATGAGAAATGAGAACAGTGGAAAATTCCTTGTTTGAGTACAGAATGAAGTACACACTTTGGATTTAAATTTCATTATTTACTGCTGAAATTGTTGAGTTCTGGTGAAAATTATTTAGGAATGGTGACTTTACAGCTTAGTTTTTCCATTAGAGTTTTTTATTTTTGCTGTTTTCGAAGTCGAACAATTATTTCGTTCGTGAATTTGTACCACAATTATGGAGGACCTGCAAGTGTCATTTTTCGTGTTCTCAATAAGAATCATTTATTTTTTGATGATTGAAAACATATTTTTTTGTGACGGGAAAAAAGTTCGACATTTTATCTCTGATGACAGGTAACAAAATGTCACTTTTTATGAAATTACTTCATTCCCCGGGAAATAAGTGAGTACTTTTTTCACGGATATATATATATATATATATATATATATATATATATATATATATATATATATATATATATATATATATATATATATATATATGTATACACAGGGTGATTCAAAAGTACTTTGACAAACTTCAAGACGTGATTCCACACAATATTCTAATATGAATTGTCCGAATAAATAAATGTCCGGAAACGCTTCGTTTCCAAGATACAGGATGTTGAAGTTTTATTTTTATTTTCGTTTTTTTCAAATAACTTTTGAAATACTGAACTTAATTGAACGAAACTTGGTAATAGGAGGTTTTTGAGGTGTCGAATTCGAACATGATGTTCTTATTGCTCTTACTCGTAGGGGGCGCCACGACACGTTTTTTTCTTTTTTTAAAGATTCATAACTTTTTTGGGCGTACTTCTAGCACATTTTTCAGTAAAAAAATCTATTCCTCTGTCATATCTACGTAAATAAGCTACCCTTGTTACTAGTCACTGTAAGCAACCGTTTTCTAAATATTTCGACTGGAAAACTTCAAGTCGATTATTTGATAATCGATGCATGTTGAAGTTGTTACGAATATTTTGCTTTTTTCACAATATTGCTTTGGAAATGAATTTGACGTTTTACTCGTTTGAAGAGGTCATTACTGTTGGGTACGTTCCTTTATGACATCCTTGAGCGAAATAGTTATTTTTGTATCAAGGGTGCATAATCAGTATTTGTTTTGATAAGATTTGCAAGAAATGTCAACATTTTATTTCAGTAAATTTTGAATATGTAGAATAAACCAAAATAAACGAAACTGAATTGTTTTCAAATAAATTGTTGGAAGTGTCCACCTTCAGCGAAGATACAGGCAGTCAGTCGTCTAGTCATTGAATCTCGTACCCGCTCAAAAATTATTGGTGTATTTCTTATTGTTTCACAGGCGTCTACTATTCGGTTTCTTAGATCTTCCTCGTTGTGGGTTGTGGTCGCCATCGAGAAGTACGAACACGACAGCTTCAGAAAGCAGTACTTAATTTGATTGAAGAACAACCTACTATCCGTACTAGAAAGATTGCTTTCCAGCTAAATGTTGATCATATGACGGTATTTCGAATTCTAAAGGAACAACTCTTTTACCCTTACCATCTGCAACGAGTACAGGCACTGTTACCGCGAGACTTTCCGAACCGTCTTGAATTTTGCAATTGGATGCTGGGAATGATTAGAAGAAATTGTGGCTTTCTGAAGACGATAGAATTCACAGACGAATGTAGTTTCTCTCGGGACAAGATTATTAATTTTCATAATTACCACATATGGGCTGATGAAAACCCTCACGCTATTGTCGAAACTAACCATCAAGAACAGTTTTCTCTTAACGTCTGGCTCAGAGTTATTGGGGATGATTCAATTGGGCCTCATTTTCTACCTCCTCGATCAAATGCTGAGGCATACGTACTGCTAGAGGAAGTTCCTTTGGGCGTTCCTTTGATGCAAAATCAGTGGATATATCGAGGAGGACCACAGAACTGGCTCGCTCGATCCCCGGATCTCAATCCTATCGATTTCTCTATTTGGGGCCATTTACAGCATTTGGTTTATTGTACTCCTGTTCGCGATGTAGAGGACTCAAGAAACCGCATCATCGATGCGTGCAGGGTAATCAGAGAGAGTCCAGGAATATTTGAGCGAATACGTGGCTCAATGCGCCGACGTTTAGACGCATGCGTATGTCTGAAGATAGAGATATTGAACATTTACTATGATTTCTACATGTTGTGTGTTTTGTTATCAATAAATTAGTTTTTTTTTATTACCCCTTAATCATTTAATGCAGGTTCTAACTACAAAATAACAATAAATCCAGTTCGCATATATGACGATGTATCTCTGTAGTTGTTCGTAAAATAATTTTTTTTGCGAGCTGGTTTATTTTGGGCAAAAAACCCAAGAGACATTTTTTGTTAAGAATGAAACAGGCTATCGGAAATAAATTTATAAATGGTAAACAAATAATAAGACAAAAAGTACACTAATAGTACACTAATAGATCGTTTGCAAATACTAAATACAGAAAAGGTCCCAAAATGGATCCCTGAGGCACACCATCATCAATGTGTTTTTCAAATTTTATATTCTTCCCAATTTTCACTATCTGTTTCCTATTTTTAAGATAGGAGTCCTCTCACCCCATATCTTGAGAGTTTTTCCAGCAAGAGACTGTGATCAACACAATCAAACGCACGTAAAAAGTCAGTGAACAATCCTAGCACATTTTTTTTATCCAAGGCCGTTATTATGCGACTATGAAAGTAGCAGAGAGCTGTATCAGTGCTTTTGTTAATCGTGAAACCATGTTATTTATGATGGTGATAATAATTTCATCGCAGTAAAATAATCATTCAACTGCTCTTTTAGATTCATATAGTTTAGAAATGCTAGAAAGTAGTTATTCGAATCATTTTTATCCCCTTTTTTATATATAGGCGTCACACTGGCTAATATCAGATTATTTGGAAAAATGCCTTTTTCTGTTCATATATTTATTAGAAAGGTGAGTACAGTACATAGTTCAGAGGAGCAACTTTTATTCAACCTGTTTGATAATAATTGGTCTGTTCCGCATGCATTTGTGTTTTTCAGTCTATTCATTAACTGTATTAATTCCCTGTCAGTGATGGGAGACATAAAAAAAGTGGAGGAATTGAGTGGGATGTTATTCTCAAGAAATCCGGTATCTATTGAGGAATTTTCCGATAGCGGCTTCGTAAAGTGAGCATTGAATTTTTCCGCTAATATTTTACCCGTATATTGTATACTGTTTTCAGCTAAAATCAGTTCATGTTTTTCGGATTGTTTCTTTTGTAGGTCATTAATAATTCTCCAGGATGCTTTAGACTTGTTGTGTGCATTGATAACCAATTCATCATTATATTTCCTATTCATAGATTGTAGTTCTTCTCTGTTTTCCTTGTTAATCTTCCTACAAATTTCATTTTAATTGCCATCATGCTTTGCTAGCCTATTGAACAGTGACACGTATTCTAGCTCGGGAGACACCGCTATTTTTGAATTAGATTTCTTCCTCAATGGTCCAGTCGATACCTTTCTTGATGGGAAAGATATTTCAAAATAATAAGTTAGAAATTGTGCAAAGAGATCACATATCCAGTTAGGACGCTGCTACACAAATCTTCAGTCTTCACACTGTAAGTAATTTCGAAATCTCATTATATTATCATCACAGAAATCCCGACGATAAGTTTTTTTTGTCTGTTTCATTGCTGGCTTCATTTTGTGAATTGGAAGCAATTTTCAAGAATTGTGAGTAATGGTCAGACAAATTTAGGTCTACTACTGCTACATCGTAGAGGTAATTTGTCTTAATTAGGAAATTATCGATAGATGTCGAAGATTTTGCGTTTACTCTTGTTGGTATTCTTAAACTAATATCAATGTTATAAGAGGAAAGCAAGTCTTCCAATAGTGTTGAATTGGTACTATCAACCATGAAATTGATATTAAAATCTCCACCAATAACTAGCGTTGTTGATTCATTATTTATGATAGACAGAATTCCATTAAATAATAACAAAAATTTTTAAAAGTCGCCATCAGGTGGTCTATATAAAACAATACAAATTATGCTTCGAGTGATTAACTTCATTCCACAAACTTCTAGAGTACCCTCTTTACAAAAGTTGGACAGGTTCAACTCACAAATGTTTTCGACAAGAGTGTTCTTTTTATATATAGCAACCCCCCCATGTATCCTAGTGCTCGTAGAATAGGAGGAACGCAGATCAAAGTTCTTCAATTTGAAAATTTCCAATTGTTCAGCATTTAGCCAATGTTCCGTAATGAGAAGAAAATCACAAGTTTTATCTCCATTAAATATCTCATCTATAAGTACCATTTTGTTGCTGATACATTGAATGTTTTGATGAGTGAAACAAATGAACTTATTTTTAGAATTAGTTTTACGCCCATAGCTCCCTGTGTTAAGAGTTAGAGACAAATATTACGTGATTATTTACATTGTAATCATTATCATGCACTGTATCACGTGATGTTGAGTTTATTATCTTCAGCAACTATTGCGAAGATGTCACAAAACAGGATTGAAGTCCAAAACGGTTTTTATTTGCTTTTTTACTCGAGTTGCTCAACTTCGTAAAGCTTTTCTCTTCCATGTCTCCGTTTTACTATAAATTTACTAATTTTTCATTCTAATCAGTTCTGTTTATCTGTTTAAAATATGTTTATCCGTTAACCAGCTGTCGCACCCCTACGAACGTCAACTCTCAGAAGTCTAAACTTGTGCGAGCTAAGGATTAACGAGGTCTTACCTTTTAACGTGTGATTCCTAATACGGGTTGGACGATAGCAAGTGAAAATCGATCGTTCAGACTGGGGCTTGAACCACCGACCAACACGGCAGTGTTGGCTACCGACCGACCAATTGGCCACTTGGCCATTCATTCTAACGAATTGGCCACAATTTCACTTGTGTATCAGATATTTAAGTTTCACCTGTTGACTTGATTTCCTAAAAACTTTGCATTACAGTCATCGAATATTCCAATCAGAAATTTCATGAAATTTGTCATACAAATAAAGTCAGAGAAGCACTTCTGATTCCTTATTTCGGTAACGAGTTAAATTAGATAAATAAAACTGCATGATATATAGCCCCTGATACCAGATAAGAGAAGTGTTAGTAATGTTTTCCGTACCCGAAGGCTATCAAAGTTCGTATGAATGAAATACTGCTATATTCTGTTCACCTATCTGATTCGCATTCGACCTACAACCCTTTCTACCTTGCTGCTTTGGAATAAATCTACCTGTTCGCAAAATTAAACGGAATACGTAGTGGTTGAATTTTGAACATAAACATAAACTATTCCACTGATATTCCTACCAGCTCTGGTAGAAGTTAGGTCTCAATTATTCAAATTCATAGAAACGAACTGTATTCAGATTATAGTAAATGTTATTTCAGTAACAAAATAATTAGTGCAAGATACTGAAACATATCTGTTGTGAATAAATTTACTGAAATTCATCCTATCATCCATGGATGCATATGTTCTATTTTCAATTAAACGAATTTCTAGCGGCAAACTTTGGTTCAACACATATTGCGAGCAAACTGTTGTAAAGTCGTGAATCACCATATCCTTGAACATTTGGAAGGCTTTTACATCTTGCACGATCATCAATATGTCTTTCGGAAACAAACATCAACAGGGGAAATTTTATTGTATGTCACCCATATTTGGAATGACGCAATCGAGAAACATAGAGAGTCAAGAGCTGTTGCACTTGACATTTCTAAGGCCTTTGATCGTGTGTGGCATGAGGGTTTGCTGGACAAACTTCGATGCTATGGCTTGTCGTATTATTTTTGTGTATGCCTCTTCAGCTTCCTGAAAGAGCGTTCCCTGCAAGTGGTCGTCGATGGATATCCCTCGATTACTTTCATCATCAACGCTAGTGTTCTCCAGTGATCCATATTGTCTCCAACCCTCTTTTTATAGTATATCAACGACTAATTAAAAAACATTAAAATCAAATATATTGCTTTGCCGACGACAGCACACTTGTATCGTCATTCCATTAAGATTCCAGGAAATCGACTGTGGATTTACATCTTCACCGGCAGCAGGAGGTTGCATATGTTAATGAGGCCCTAGAAGTGATTTCGAATTGGGGTGAAAGTAACCAGGTTCAAATTCAATGAATCATCGGTTTTCTCCAAAAAACATTCTCCAAACCGGATATGATGATGTGAGTACCGACAATTCTGCTTCGATAAGTTTTTTGGGGGTTAAAATGGACACAAATATATCGTAGCACAATCATGTCGTTGGAATTGCAAAGGCTTGAAACACTGTTCATAAAGCAACTTTCGATGCTTTATAAATCTCTGATCAGACCTTCTTTGGAGTATTGTTCTCATGTATGGAGCTCCGCTTCTTAGCATACCCTGAAGCTGCTGTATTCCATCCAGAAAAAAGCTATCCAACTGATAATAATAATAATATTTATTTCAGGATATCAATACAAAGAATGATACAAAATTTCGATATATAATGAAATAAATATGGTTGAACTCCACGAGGGTTTCCCCTGTATGTGGAGGGGGTAAGAATAATAATTCAATAAGTACGGATATATTAGCAAGTTAATAACAATAACACAGTCTGCACAGTCACACACACATATTCACGATAATTATACTCACTTATATGAAGACTATTCACAATACAACATTAATAAAATTCGGGGAGGATTACATTAAAATTTATTATGAGATTTCATTCATTAGCTTTCCGAGTACACATTTACACTCAAAAGGACAGTCTATCTAGTAATGATTTTTCAGGTCAATGTACTGGTGGATTTTTTTCCGTAGTTGGTCGTTTATCCAGGCAACCAATTGCTTGTGGAATGAATATATAGAATTTACTGATTTCAGTTCATTAGGTATCATATTGTAGCATCGAGGAGCCAAATAGGTGTAATTTCTCATTAGGGTGTTTTTTTCGGGTCTAGGTATTGTGAGTATATAGTTCCTATTTCGAGTATCATGTACATGGCTATTACTAGTCGCCGTTTTTTTTGTTTTTGTGTTGATTGAGAACTAATTTCAAGAAGAATAGCTGTCTGATATCCATTACTTTGGTTTCATTATATAACATTTCCGTTGGATAGTCTTGTGGCTTACGGAAAATAACTTTGAGAATTCTCTTTTGTATCATTTCCAGCGGAGACAGATGATTGGAATATGCTGCCCCCCATGCAATTATACCGTAATTAATGAGGCTTTGCACAAGGGCATAGTATAGTGTTCTCATTTGTTGCATGTTGAGAATATAATTGTAATACCTCATTCTATAAAGCACATACCGGAGTTTCTTTACAGTGGTATTTATATGGTCCTTCCATTTCAAGTGTGGATCTACAATGATACCTAAGTATTTTATATTATCTGCTGTGGATATTTTCACTTCTTCCTTATCACTCAAAGTAATACTGAAGGATTTATATGTTGGAAGAAATTTGGGGTATAAGGTGAAGGGAATGAAAACGGTTTTGTCAAAATTTATTGTTAGAAGAGGACTACTGAACCATTGTATAACTTGTTTGAAATCTGTTTCTGCAATACTCTTTAACTCTATCCAGTTCTCTGCAGTATATAGTATAGCGGTGTCGTCTGCGTAGCTGATAATATCTCCTTTGACTAGCTGCATATATAAGTCGTTGAGGTAAATTTCGAAAAGGATTGGACCCAGAATTGTTCCTTGAGGCACACCATACTCAACTTCTTTCGATTCACTATACTGTCTATTTATTCTTACGCATTGATTTCTTGATGTTAAATAGTTTTTCATTAATTCATATGGAATTCCCCTGAATCCAATCCCTTCCAATACTTCCAGTAGTTGCTTATGGCTTACCATGTCGAAAGCCTTCGCTAGGTCCACAAAGACACATAAACTAGGTTTCTTTTTATCGACATATTGGCTAATTTTACTCAGCAGATAGTTTATAGCATCTTCTGTTGATCTCTTCTCTCTGAATCCATACTGGCGATCTGATATAATGTTGTTTTTATTCAGGAAGTTGATAATACGATTTTTCAAAATTTTTTCAAAGATTTTTGCCAAGTTTGAGATAAGGGAAATTGGTCTATAGTTTGACACGTCAGGTCTGTCACCTTTTTTATATACAGGATTTATTACCGCAGTCTTGAATACCGAAGGGCATTGTCCTGCAGAGAATGTGAGGTTAGTGATGTAAGTTAGGGGTTCAGCAATTTCACGCGCTATCAGTTTTAAAGTTTCTGATCGAATACCATCGATTCCTGGAGATTTCTTATTTTTTAATTCAAGTATTGTTTTCAAGACCTCAGACTGAGTAGTTTCTTCTAGGAAAAATGAAATACATTAATTTTTTTTTGAGAAGTGGGGTAGTTGTTTTTTATCTATAATTTTTTCAGCCAGTATTTTACCTATGTTAGTGAAATGGCTAATAAATTCATTTGCTATATCTTTATCATTTTTTACTATATCACCTGTCTCTGTCTTTATTTCATTTATCACTTTTTCTTTTTTGTTTCCAGATAATTCGTTTACAGTTTTCCATAAACCTTTAGAGTTATTACCGTTTTTCTCAATTTGTTTTTGATAGTACTTTTTCTTCGCCGTATCTATAATCTTATGTAGTTCATTTTTCATTTGATTGTACTTTGTTTTATTTTCTGTTGATTGAATTCTAAGTTTTTTATAAATATGGTTTTTCTCATTCGTGAGTTTAATTATATGGCTGGTGATCCAGGGACTTCGTTTGAAATTTTCTTTTTTCACTTTCACTTTATTTGTACTGCTTTCGATTGCTGATTGTATTTTTCTGACGAGTATTTCTGTTGATAGATCAATGTTTTCAGCCGTGTAGATATCATACCAGTTTTCCTTCTGAATATTTTTTATCAACTTATTTTTATCCAGGTAGTATTTAATTATGGACGGATTATTTACACGTTTTTTCTGTGATGTGAGTTGGAGAACTATAGGAAGATGATCAGTTATATGTTCCTGTATTATGTAAGGTGTATATGTAAAAATTTCTTTTTGATCTTTTATAAAAAAATGATCTATACATGTTGCTGCTAAGCCCTGTACGTGCGTGTATTTATTAATATAAGAAAGAAAACCAAATGAGTTCATGACATTAAGGTAATTATGAGTTACATCGCTTTTGTTATCTAATATGTTTATATTTATATCACCAGTAATGATATGTATATCTGATTCAATATTTCTTGGAATTTGCAGGTACTTTATGAGGCTGTTGCAAAATTCATTAGCACAGGTTGATGGGGACCTATACACTGAAGTTATTTTTATATTTTTTGATTCAAATCTAATGTTAATTTCTATAACTTTATTTACATTTATATATGGATAGTGGACTTGATAGTTCAGATCTTTTTTAATATAGATAATTATGCCGTCACTTCGATTTAAGTTGCCTGAATTATACATTAAGTTATACCCGCCACATTGAAAATACTTTCATCTTCTATATTCCATGTTTCTGTCAATACTATTATGTCGAAATCTTGTTTGACCTGATGAAGGAACACTTGGAGTTGATCCATATTTTTTCTAATACTTCTAATATTGAGGTGAAATAATTCAAGGTTTTCTTCGGTGCAATTCAGTGTCTCGGAAAGCTGTAAGTTTCAAAATTTCTTATGTAATCATCCATTTGTTGTGAGTATTATTATATAGACAATTTTAACAAAAAAAAAATATATAAAGTAAATTACTAAGTGGTAGACACGAACATATTTTGCAATCCTGATAGTCTGAAACATTGAAAAAAGTTGGAGATTTGTCTGTCTTTTGTAGATACTTTCACGGAGTTGTTCAAGTGACTTGGCACATTTGATTCCACCAAGAGCGGTACATATCTGAAACACGCTACGAATTGTGGCTGCTCATCGTTCTGAGGTTCAACTCAATACACCTCTAACTTCACTGTTGAAGGAATTCCATTTGTAGAACTGCGTTTATGTGGTATAAACTTTCTGAGGAAATTTTTCCAAATGAATTTAATCTCCACTGATTCAAATTTAACGTGAATCGGTATTTTCGCACAGGCACCGCTCTTAGAGCGCTTTAAGGATTCTGTGCTTGTGTTTTCCTTCGAAAAAAATTCGGAGATTCGGAGACATCTGAATAAAATTTGTTCATTCATAATAGTTAACTGAGTACGATCATTCTGAAGAAAAAGAAGAAGATTCAAGAACTGCTGACTTGATATTCTTTAAAAGCTTTTTTTTCTGAAATGGACTTTTTTTTTCATATAATTACCAAAATTAAAAATAGTGCTAAATGCCAAGGTGTCACACGATGACGCTAATATAATTTCAAATATAATACCCAATTATTTAAATACTCCATTCATATGGTCACGGTCATGTCCGGTTCAAAATACTCCGGTTCAAAATGGTCACTTCCATGATTTGAACTAATCAAATGTCATAGTTCACTAGTTATCATGAAGGAGTTTTCATTCAGGTGTGACAGAGGTACATTGATGTATCGATTTATTATCTAGCAAGTATCAGCATGATGGCAAAACTCAAAGTCCAATTAAAATGGAACGGTGGGAGGTACAATTAATGACTAATTTCAAGTGAGTGGTTGATGAAGAGTAAACAATAAACTCTTTGGAGTTGGGTCTTCGACACCGGTCATAGTTTTCATTCGGATTTTATCTATTTTAAAACTTTCGATAGCATCCTGAAGAGAGCTCTGCCATATTTGTCTCTCAACTCTGTCGATGTGGCAACCACTTTCTTCACAAGGCAGTTGAATGATGGAAAATATGATTCCAAATAATTGGAAAGAAGTTTTTTTTAACTCAAGAGAGACCTAGAAGTAAAAGTTATCTTCATTGTACAATCTTCTTCCTTTGATATTTTCTACTTTACATCTTTTTCGATGTTTCTATTCCGGTGTTCATAAGCATGAATGGGTTGAGTTATGTTAGCTCGTTGATACTGATATCATTTCTACAGATATATTAACAACCATTATACTTCAACAGACATTATCAAATTTATCACTATCAGTCTGAACAGACCTTCATAGGCATATTACAAGTTTGAGTACCTCATAAAAGTCTTGGCGAATTATGTTATCTTTGTAATGTCACTTTGAAGCTATTTAGAACTCCTTCAATTGGCACTTAAATGTCTCAAGTAGACTTCCGAACTTTCATCTAACATTATTACATGGATAATTTTCATAACTTTTACGTGCTCTTAATTTTTTCTTTGGGCGACACTAACTATAGAAAGGTGGTTTTGGAGGGAACATTCCTAATGTTGTTCACTCTGAACAGATCTTTGCAATCAGTACTGAAGCGTCTGAAAATCTGTTTTAATATTTCTGTATCTCAAGATGAGTGAAGTAATTTATACGCTAAAATGTTTTCAAATACATATTTATTACCAGAAATACATTATTTCGTTTTGGTTGGTTTTCGGGTATTGCCGTGGTCTTCTTTGGTTGTAATCTCCAAACGTTTCTACCGCAACTGCGGCAGTCATCTTCAGTGGCATGGTCGAAGAACTCTTCTTGACGTATCAACTGAATCATCAAGATGAATAAACATCTGAAGAAGCAAGCCACTCGTGCTGTCGAAACGTTAGGATGCAGTTCCAAACTACGACGACCTTTAAACCCGAATGAAGATAGTAACACTGAAAATTACTAGCTGTTGCCCGCTCTGATATCAATTGACAGCCGAAGCTACTGAACCTAAAATCTTGAAATATACAGGTAGGTCCTTTGTATAGCGTAAATTAGCCCCAAGAAAGGAAATCCGGGATTTTCCACCCCCAATGGGGAAAAATAGGGGTTCAAAGATTGTATTGAATTTCGCGGGCAACAACTATTTCAGATATAATAACGAAACCAAATACTTCATTAGCAGCTGAAATAATATTTTGTCGAGTTGAAACGGTTGTTATGCAAGAACTATTTTCGATGATCTAGATGAGACTTCATCAGTTTCATATAACTCAAACAAAGACCTAAGCATGTAAGGTAATAATCTCAAAGGCTTTCAAAAAATATGCATGAAGCGTATTAATGTTAACACGAAGGCCTCCGAACAAAAACGAACATAATTGTGGTGGCTACAGTTTTATATTCATATCAGAAGTTTGAACTCGAACTTATAATAAATTCGCGTGACACGATATTCCACACATTGGGAAAGTTTCTGTATCAAATGGAGTTTTAAAGTGCTGGCGATAAAAAAGCGTTACCAGCAGAGCAGTGAAGATATGAAATTCATAAATTTTTATTACAGAGGTAGTAACTTCCATATCTGTTGTACATGTGCAACAGATGCAGACGAAAAAATATAGCATATTCAAGTACCCAGAACACTTGCGGATGAATTAAAAAAAGAAAAGTAAGATAAATGTACGGAGTTGTTTTCTAAGGGCAATATAAGTAGCGACGCTTGAAATATGAAGCATCGGCTTCTCAGTCTGATTTTAAATGAGTTATTTATCGGTGAAGTGTGAATTATATCAATAAATGGAAGTGAATTTGTATTAAAAATTAAATGATTTTCATTGGTAATGCCATGTCTGATCTGTTATCGTCGACGTTGTGATGAATAATAATTTTCAGTGAAAACTTCCCTCAATTTACAAGATTGATGAAGGTTAAAAAATTCAGCTGATATAAAATACGTGAAATGGAATCGAAACAATGAAAATTGAATCAATATGGCCTTCTGATATTCCATAAAGATGCTCAAGTTCCTAAAACTCCTTGAGATTGGTGACAGTGCGAAAATATCAATTGCCTTGAAACACTGCATTTTATATTTAGGACGCCATTCTCAGAATGAAAAAGTGAACACTTGGAGCTGAACAAAGCAAGAAAGATACTTGGGAGGTCAGGAAGATTACGAACCCGTCGTCGAGTCATGTAAATTCAGTTTCAAGTGGTTCGTGAAAATGGCTTCAAAAAAATCTCAGACTTCTTAGAGACATATTGATAGAAACTTCTTATCTCAGAAAACTTCTCAATAAAATAATTTTCAATACTGGCAGTAATACAAATTTCGATGTAATCAACAGAAATGTATGCAATGATAGTTTAACTATCAATTTTTCTTATAAATCTATACCTAACCTTGGAAATATATCTTCTAATATCATAAAACTTTTTCATAATAAACAAAATTTCAAAATATGCCAAAAAAATTGTTAAAACTTTAAAGAATTTGAATACTAAATTGAAAGATTAAACGGATACTACCAAAAAGTCAAATGTGATTTATAACATTCCTTGTTACAATGATTGTAACTTGGATTATTTTGGAACGATATGTAGAATTCTCAATGATAAAATAACTTCACATAAAAGTGATATGAAGCCTAATAAGAAATCATGGGCATCAGCACAACATTCTATAGAAACAGGACATGAACCAGATTACTCCAATATCAAAGTTTTACATACAGAAAAATATATTTCTTAACGCCTTTTTCTTGAAATGGTTGAAATTAATGAGTCTTCTGTTTGTATGAATAAGAAAACTGACATTGATACCCCCAGCAATATATATATATATATATATATATATATATATATATATATATATATATATATATATATATATATATATATAGTAACTTACTGGAACTACATCAAAAACATAATAATAATCGACTGTATTGTCAAACATGCGCCAAACTAACTGACTGTTATAAGGAAACAAGTATAGCTGAGGCTCCAGTCAATCTAATAATAACACTAATGATTTTCAAACAAGACTCAACCTCTAACGGAAGCAAGAAACTCTTTGGAAGGTTCGAAATAGATGAACATTTCAACCTAGCAGACCACTATTATAATATTCATGCAGTCATTGTTCACTGTGGTTCTGGCGTTGAATTTGGTCATTATTACGCCTTGGTCAAAGAAGAAACGGACTGGTTTAAGTTTGACGATAGTCGTGTCACGAAGTGTTCTGGTGATGCATTTAATTTATTGGAGCCTCTGGAGACACCCTACATTTTGTTTTATAAGAGAGAGAGAACATTGTTGGATCAAGATCTTCAGATGATGTGGTGCTGCAGGTTTTTCCGGGTTTTCCTGCAGCTGAAAAAGCAAATGCGCCACTGGAATCAATGAAGTCGCCCCGGACCGCCAATTAATTTTTATTGTTGTTTTTACTTTCATATGTTATTTGCAATGAACTTATCTATAGCTATATATAAAACAATTTTCAGCTATAATGAAAAATGACATTTATGTGAAGGTATGACATTTGTCAAACACAAAGTAATCCTATACATGTTTAACCTTCTTCGTCAATTTATATGTTCAATTAATTGTTTTTAAGTCATTTTTACTGTAAGTATGATTTGTAATGTTATTCAATGCCGAAAAAATTCAGAACTCATTAAATTATAGGCCCTGAAGAAGCTTCCCATTAGAAGCGAAAGCTTGGCAAAGTAGAGCAGAGTTTGATTTTTTGACTGAGATAACCCATTAGTCCATTTTACTATATATATATATATATATATATATATATATATATATATATATATATATATATATATATATATATATATATATATATATATATATATATACATATATACATATATATATATATATATATATATTATATTTTCAATACGATTAGTTTTCAACCCGCCTATGGACCGAACAATATTATTTCGAAATAAAAAACTAGGAAGCGATTTTGTGTTGTTTCCTTCAAAAACTAAAATTTGACGGAAACCAATTAGATATATGATTTCTTGTCGAATTATTTCGTTGATTGAGCTGATTGTGGTTTCTTTTTGATATCTTGTAGTAGTATTGAAAATCATAGCTGCAAACGTAGGATTTGTACCAGGCAGATAATCAGTATCTACATCTTCTATAAGCTCTCCAAGGGAAATCACCGTTGAAACACCCTCCATTGTCAACTCAACATTGCAACTCAACTCGTAATAAACCTCCACGTCAGATTTTTTTCGCACTATTCATGTAAATATTGTCGATACGAAGAATATTTTCTTCAAGGTGTTGAGGTATCCCATAGAAAAACATATTTGCAAGCTAGAATCAAATAAATTGAAAACGATCCCTTGTTTCAACATTTCTTTTCGTGGACTCTCCTGGATATATCGTAGCAGTGAACCGAGAGTTCCGTCGAATTTCCAAGCCGTCAGTATCCTCAGAATACTGTTGAGGCAGTCGCCCCCCCCCTTGCAACGTTATAAGGATCACCAGAAAAATAGTTAAGTTCAGGCTCAGTTAATTGAAAATTAAAGAAACTTACTTGTGTTTATATTTTCCTTTATCTGACAATAAGCAATTACCTGATTGCGATAAATGGTGTGAGCTTTTACGTGACGTCACATATTTTAATTTTTTTTTTGTCTCTCTCTAAGGTGAATTTATCATCTGACTCATCTCTGAAAATCAGACAGTTCAATATAATTCGTTTGGAATCCGAATAAAGTGTCTTTATTAGTAAAACATCACATATAGTCAGTGGGAATACTTGAAGACTGGCTATAAATCAAATCATCAGAAGGAACAATTTGTTGAGACTTGTCTCAACTCCCTACACTGTTGGTTACTGGTTTGAAACTTATCAGAAAACAACTACTCCCCTGGTTAATACCACGAAGTTGTTTTCTGATAGGTGTCAATCCATTCACCTACAGTGTAGGGAGTTGAGACTGGTCTGAACAAATTGTTCCTTCCCTAGTCCTTCTATAGTTGGGTTTGTTAGTGGTGTTTTTATTTGGCAACCCTTGAACAGAAAACTCATGTAAAAGATTAGTTAAAAAATGATCCGTATAATTCTTTCAAATTCAACTAAGTAAATGAAAAACTAAATATTTTTATATCAATTCAAATGATACTATTCCAATTTCTTCATTGAATAACTCCACATTCACCGAGTTCGTGAGAGGAAATCAATCGCTCCCGTCTGTGTTATTCCCTCATCCGCAAAAGAGCGTAGCAACATTGTTTCGATATTCGTAGTATCTGTTTTAACCTGAGAAACTGTCACCGGCCACATCTCTCCGCGGAGAGACGCCTTGTAGCAGCGTGCCGATGCCGTGGTGTTTGTTGCACGTCAGAGTCTGACGGGCGCCGCGGTGTCGGGCGCCTCTCCCGGCTGATGCGATGCCGCCGCCGAAAACAACTTATTTTCTTTATACCGTTACACCGCTTCTTCCACCTGATCAATTTGGCTGACCCTCGTCAGTGGTGTACTTCCGAAATATGTTCTAAAGGTATCAACAAGAAAACGTACCTTTCAACCAGGAATTTATTTTTACCAGGAATACAACCACTGCAGAAAAATAAATAAAGAATATGTAAAGATAGAAACATTTCGAAAGTGGATAAATTATTAACACATTGATATACCAAGAAAATAACTTCCATTCAAACCGACAATGACAATCGCACATCACCATTACCATGGAAAATATGTTGGACTAACTAAGGCCGTGGTCCGAATTGTGCTCGCAGCACTTACGACATTTAAACGTCGATTCGAACCACTTGTGAGTGTGCTTACGAATTCCACAAGTTAAACATAACCTAACAATGCATTTTTTGAAATAAACATGAGTGGAGTATGTGGTGTAGCTGATGAAGATCGGAAAATGCTTGTGTTTCTAACATTTTCTGCAATCGGGGAAAGTGACGGAGAGTGATATTGATGTGGAAGATATATTTAATATTTCGTCATCATCGAGTAGCTCCGAAGATGAACTGGTTAACACAATTCTCGTGTTGAACAAGAAGCGAGGAAAATTGGACCTTAGACCTCGTATTCAACGTTACGTCGAAGAAACGATTCCCAGATTTTCTATCTCGCCAGTTTCTTCAACTGACACGGAAGAACTGACATTTTATTTTATTTCGGACGATTGAATTCACAGAAATAAAACACTCGATAGTTCAAATAAATAGCGCAAAATAACGTCAATGTTCACATATTCACAGTGTTAACGATCTGATCCGTGAGTACTGTGAGCACTACGGTGTGACGTCACATGTGACGTCATAGCGTTCACAACGCTAACGGTGAGCGTGAAAAGCACGAATCGGACCGAGCGTTGGTACGTACGCTACGAGCGCTGTGAGCGTGATTCGGACCACGGGCTAAGCAGATGCTCAATAACTTACACTTGCCAGGCGCGGTATAGATCTGTCGTAACTGCCGATCCTCATCTGATACTGGCAACTCGTCTATAGTAATTCCAGATGAAGAAGAACAGGAGGAATCAGGAGCAGAAAATCCTTCAGAACATAATATCCGAGATACAATTTATAAAAAAACAACATAAAGAGGTCATGATAGCCGTTCAGTTCTGTAGTGATGAATGAATGAATGGACTCATGTTTTCTACTAGTTACTTTTAGTCAGTTACTTTCAAATATTCATTAAATCTCGAATATGACATAATATGTCTAACAGAGACTTGGTTCAATAGTTCTATCAACTTCTCCGAGATTTTATGTGATACATATGGACAGCGAAACTTATATTCAACTACATAGCAGAATCTCTCAATTTGATCATAGGTAGTGTTGGGAATTTTGACGCAGTTTTTTGTTTTAATAATATGACATAGAAATAGATTACCTGTTCATGAGATTTGAATGTTGTCGTCAATAATTTTTCTCACATTGAAATGAAGAGTATTTTCTCCATTATGTCGAGGTACAGATATTCACCAGGTAGGTGTATACTTCGTGATAGATAGGTCACTTTTAACTGATTTTTTCCCCACAGCGTTCAATCACCATCACCTACCCTAATCACTGGATTGGACGTGCAGGACCTTAAAATTGGTCAGCTCGCAGTCTTGCTATGAATCCTCTAGATTTCTATTTATGGGGTCACCTGAAGGCTCTTGTTCATAAAACTCTTGTACTAGATCTCAAAGACTTAAGAAATCCAATAATTGACGTTTGCATTGTCATAAGGAATACTCCAGGTATTTTTGACAATGTCAGACAATCATTGACCGATCGATTGCAGTCGTGTATTCTATCAGAAGGTTGACATTTTTCTCGTTTACTTCAAGTTCGAAATTGTTTTCTGTTGTCCATAGATAGTTTTTAGAAGTGATTTGAAGTGATTTTTTTTCACGAAAACGAATGGAAGTTCGAAATTGTTTTCTGTTGTCCATAGATAGTTTTTAGAAGTGATTGAAGTGATTTTTTTTCACGAAAACGAAGCTTGATATAAAGAAAACACAAGCAACAAAAAAGTTATATTTTCAGTTGCTCAATCTAAAGAAATGAAAAACTACAAAAAACGTCAGTGGCGTTCTTTTTTTCTTCTCAATATTGTTGGCTGTGATCTCCAATGAGACGCCACTGGATCTAATAATTTCAATCCAGTCTAGGCTATATAAGCCTTATTACTTCAAATTTCAATTGAATCGTTGTAAGGATATTGATGATATTTTATAAATATAGTTTCTTTTTAAACTTCAACGCCCTTTATCTGAGAAACGAAGCAATTCCGGACATATGTTTATAAGAACTGTTTTCCTTAAAACGACCTGACGAATCACCTTTAGAAGTTCTGTACCGTAGTTAGGAGACATCCTGTATATGTTGATGTGTCATTGCTTGACTTTACTGCAAAAAAATCGATTGAATGTGATAGTTAAAACTATTTATTTGGATCTGAAACTGAATGACTCCAAATAACTCATCATCTATTATCAACAAGTATCATTCCTGAATCTGAAAATCTATAATGACGTCTGTATTTGCTTCCACACAATTAACTTCCCTTGTTTAGCACAACCTATCAAAGTAATGGCTTCATTCTGAGTAAATTACCAAAATTAATATTTCAACAGGAACAGTATGAATTAACAAGAATTTTCAACTTTTCGAGATGAAATGATTAAGACTTTGCTTCTAATCGCTAATTACTATGGTGCTTGTTTGCAATTGAAAATTATTCGGGAGCTTTTTCATGATGATGACATTAAAAAACATTCTCATTGAGTTACAGGTTTTACATTTAGCTCGAACAAGTTTTGACTTCTGGGGGTTGTCGTTTGTAGGGGTGCGACAGCTGGTTAACGAAAAAACAGATTTTAACAGATTTCAATAGATTCTGAAAACAGTGTAGCATCAACAGAATGAAATGGTAAACGTTTAATACTGGTATATGGAGTATATGAAGACTTCAACGTAGTGAAAATACCATTTTAGAAAATTTTCGAAAGTTTGTCTTTGGATTGGAGCTCCAACATGAAACTACGACTTTTTCTACGACCAAGGAAAAAGTTCTTCAAAATCTCCCAAGAGACATTCTTCAAATGTTGAATCAAATTATATTATTCCGGAATATTTATAAATTGAAGTTGGGAATCACTAATGAATAACTCTGAATACTTTTGTAACGGAACATTTCTCTTTCAAAAAGTCCCTATTCACTCAACTTCAGAGATAACTTTCAACTTCGAACTTCCTATTAAATTCAATCTCAAAGAAACCCATCTGGATATTCAATTAACTGAATATATATAATCTTAGAATTTGCTTTCGAGACATAAAAGAGGTGGATTCTGGTTTGAACAGGAAATTTATCCTCGAAGGGCATTTGTCGCAATTTTTTTCACTGTTTTTAACAATTGTTGAAGAAACTCCCGGAAAGTTTGTTCGTTCCCAGTGAACTTTCAGTTGAGATTTGTTGCGATTTGTGGGATTTTGTTGAAAATTTAAATATTTTCATTTGTTTCTATATATCTTATTTCAAGACTGAATGTTTGCATGAAGTCAAAATGCAGTACTGTTTTCTGATCGAAAATATCTATGAGCTCAGCTCAACTATATGACTGGTTAACAAGATTTGTGTTGTGTTGAATGTTGATATGCCCACTACTTTCCATAACCCATTTATAAAACGGAATGAGAAAAGTTTAACTGCATTAAAAAAATCTCATCTGTTTTGAAATCTCATCTCATCTATTTCTGAACAATCCATTAGCACATAACTATTGAGTTTGGAGTCATCGGAGATGAACTCAAGAAGAAGCCAGCCACTCGCGCCAGCGAAACGTCAGGAAAAAAATTCCAAAAACCGACGGTCTTCAGACCAGAAAAATGGTGACACTGAAAAACTTGTCCGCGAAAGCGTTACCCACCCATTTTGTCACAGTATCGTCATCAATAGTGAATAAAATTAGAGGGCATTAAATTCCAAGCTGGAACATTTTCTTTAAAAGAATGGAATTATCAAAAACAAAACAAACACTGAAAAGAGCTACCAGATACTTGATTTTCGGTAAAAAAAACATGCGGATTCTGGCTGTTTCTCTAGTGATGAATTCAAGAAGAGTTTGTCAAGAAAGGTACTACTTGAGAATCGTTTAGTAAATTCGTCATTATTACAGGAGGTATACCTTCAATAGAAGTGTGTAAAATCACTGACAAGAGTTCAATGTCCCTCTTGAAAATAATCACTTAGTGATCGAAAATGTTCAAAAAGTAAGAGTTCCGTAAATATGTCTTATAAGTGTTGTAAAACCAAATCAGTAAGTTACTATATATACAGAACATGTTCAGGTATTTATCATAAGAGTTGTTTGAGTTCGCTTTTTGAAAGATAATATAATTAATTTTTGGGAAAGAAAATTTTTGGCTTTCTACTACTCTATCTTGATACAAAAAAAAAGGATGAGAGAATCTTCCAAAGAAAGGAAGGAAGTAATCAATTTGAAAATAAGTAACTCTATACATAGATGTGCAGATTATGCAAAAAAGTAACTTTCAGACACAAACTGAAAGAAAGTCCTCCTGAAACACTACTTCCATATAAACATTGAATTACACGAAAGAAAAAAATTCGAAACGAATACTTCTATGAATTATACAGCAGATACTTTTCTCTACTCTGTTTGTTTTTCAAACATTCGTTGTGGAATAAAAATCAGATATCATTCACATGAGTTCTTCTCTAAATGAATGGTAATAAATTGCACTTACATGGAACACTGTCATCCTCACTGGTATATATCAATGTTTCGCCTTAAGACACTTGCCCTAAGGCTCTTCAGTACCAAATTAGATAACATTATAGAAAATACACACACGTGTGTGTATTTTTTAATGTCACGGGATAAGCTTGATCTGCTTATTTCATCGATAACAACGTAATGACATTCATTCACCTATTTGATTCAATCCCAGCCAAGAGGAATCTTATTTGAATTGAAGGGGTTATATTTTTAGGAGTGATTAATTTTTGTGAAAGATAGTTTTTGGCTTTCTACTACTCCATCTGTTTCAGGAGGACTTTCTTTCAGTTTGTGTCTGAAAGTTACTTCTGTGTCTGAAAGTTACACATCCATGTATGGAGTTACTTATTTTCAAATTGATTACTTCATTCCTTTCTTTGGAAGATTCCCTCATTTTTTTTTGGTATCAAGATGGAGTAGTAGAAAGCCAAAAACTTTCTTTCCCAAAAATTAATCACTCCTAAAAATATAACACCTTTTATTCAAATAAGATTCCTCTTGGCTGGGATTAAATCAAATAGGTGAATGAATGTCATTACGTTGTCATCGATGACATAAGTAGATCAAGCTTATTCCGTGACATTAAAAAATCGTAATTCATGAATGAAGTGTGTGTATTTTCTATAATGTTATCCAATTTGGTACTGTAGAGCCTTAGGGCAAGTGTCTTAAGGCGAAACATCGATGTATACCAGTGAGGATGACAGTGTTCCATGTAAGTGCAATTGGTTGCCATTCATTTAAAGTAGAACTCATGTGAATGATATCTGATTTTTATTCCACAACGAATGTTTGCAATACAAACTAAGTAGAGGAAAATATCTCCTGTATAATTCAGTGTTCATATAGAAGTATTTGTTTCGAAAGAATTTTTTTCTTTCGTGTAATTCAATGTTTGTATGAAAGTAGCTGTTTCAGGAGGACTTTCTTTCAGTTTGTGTCTGAAAGTTACTTTTTTGCATGATCTATACATCCATGTATAGAGTTACTTATTTTCAAATTGATTACTTCCTTCCTTTTTTTGGAAGATTCCCTAATCCTTTTTTTCATTTTTTTGTATCAAGATCTAGTGGGAGAAAGCCAAAAACTTTCTTTCCCAAAAATTAATCACTCTTGAAAATATAACCTCTTCAATTCAATATAATTAACTGCTGCAAAAACGATTCTGATTCAAATATGGATTCGGAAGAATAAGATTATAACTTAGCACTAAAGAAATGTTGTCGCGGAGCCAGCATATCTATTAGTACACTGGAATGCAACGGGATAATCCAGAGAAGGAATTACAACAGGAATGGCGATCAACTGAAGAAATCGGCAAAATTGTTCATAAGCAAGGCCATCCTAAGTCATATTGAAACACACCTTGGTGCAGCACAAATAACTCCTGTCACAAACGAACAATACAATACACACAATGGAACAAATAACAAAGCGGCATCGCCCAAATATATTCAGAACATGCAAAGTAGTATACCAATTAAGGAAAACCAGCAGACATTTTGTGAAGATGGAAAAAAAGTTGTCTTTGTCCTAGACTATCCCAGTTTACACTCCAACTGAACTATCTTATGAATTCCACCGTTGATCATGGGTACTAATTCTTTTTTTTGCACGCGAGTCCTTCAGAGCGAACTAGAGCACACATAAAATTACCAACTGGGATGAAAAGTACAACCAAAACACACAATGTACAAATACATGTTATATTCTAAATTAGGTCATCAAATATTGTAGAAGTAACTCGGCACATGGTGGAACTATGATTCCAGCGAATGATGAAATACTCAATGATCTTATATTTGCATTTACTATATACTATATAATTTGCATTTACCGATCGCCTAATTTCGATGTCAAAAACTTTTTGAATAAACTTGAAATTCTTCCATCAAACCTACCAATTAACTCAAAAATTGAACTCACAGGCGACTTCAATATAAATTACGACGATGAAGAGTGTATGGTTAAGCAGGATCTACATAATTTACTGATTTCTCCAAACTTGACCATGCATGTTACTGAACATACAACTTCAACATTGTTGACTCCATAAAGTTTCACTAGCTTGGATTTCTTGGACAATAAGGCATAATTGATTGATTGATTGATCGATAACGAATTAACTGGACCTATAAATATGTGGAGAAAACGTACTTCTCGAAAACTTCTGTAGCAGGTAGCAGGCAAAGATAGCATAGTTTTGGTTTCAATTCTTCTATTTTTCAAAAATTACTCAGTTTAGACAAAGTTCATAAAGAACATTTTTCAGATTTGAAATATTTTTCAGATTCTGACTTGACTTTATAATTTCATTAATTATCCAGTTATTTTCGTTATCATTACTAAAATATCTTCCACATTTTGGAAAAGTGATTTCGGAGAAAAAGTCAACAAAGAATTGGGAAAAACAATATTCATATCGAATGTATCTACCCAGTCTTTATCATGTAGAGGATTAACAAAATACAAAAATAAAAACAGTTGAAAATATAACAATCTTTGATTGATTATTATTGTAGCCATTGTATCAATCAATATTGAAGTCACTAAAGTTGAGGCATTCGAAAAATGAGTAAAAACACTTTACGAATTGAAATCAGAAAAAATATTTCATTGGGAGTTGAAAGAGAGTTTTTTACACATGTCACTCTGTTTGGAAGAAGTAACATAGTAAATAACCAAATTGATCTTGCCTATTCGCCGGTTTTCAGGAAAGCGCATCTACATTGTCACAGGTAAATAAAATACAGGTATTGAAGTCATTAAGGACCGTCTTTTATTACTTGCTGTGGTTGTAAAGGTATATAAGGGTATAAATTGTCAAGAAAGAACCAAATATTTACCCTTCACATCATATTGCAGTATATTACCCAATATGGGATACTTAAATATAGGAAATAATAATCACATACCTGAAGGCGAGTCAATAAAATATCTATATATCTATATAGATAGGCATTTTCGATGGCACCTACAGATGAAAGAAATAATCAGAAAATCAAGAGGTACACTTTCTAAGTTCAATCGCCTAAAAAACTTTCTTGACATTCAGCATTTGAAAACATTGTACTTTGCACTTGTACAATCACAACTATCCTATAATAGGTTGGGGAGAAGTGAATGATTGTTATCTTAGGAATCTAAATGTCATACAGAAATGGATACTGAAAATTATATTTGATAGAAAAAAAGCTCATCCAACTGAGGCCTTATTTAAAGAAGCAAGTGTATGTGATATTCGACAACTTTTTTTGTATGAGCATACTGAGTGATGTTAAAAAAGGAAGTATCAAAATAGAACCAACCATTCACTCCTACAATACTAGGAAAAAGGGAAACTCTTTGAATGCACCACGATGTGACAAAACTATAGGACAAAGAAACGCAACATATCTCGGACCACGCTTATACCAAATTATACCAGGAGAAATAAAAAATATCAACAGTTCTTCTATGTTTAAAAGAGAAGTAAAGAAATTTATTTTAAATATCAAAAGAACATTTTTTTTTACTTCGAAAATTAAACTATTCCAAACAGCAATTTGACCTGAGCAATTATTGAGTAGATGAAAATAACTATGTATTCTGTCTGTAACTAATGTTTCTGTTATTAGGTTTATTTATTAATTGATCGATCACTCATTATTTTTTAATGCAATGTAAATGTATGGTAAAAGTACTTATACACTTAATTCACAAAATAGTCTCATCACGAACAAGCTACAGATTTCTATGGCTTCTGTGATTATCTTGTTTATTTTCGATAGCACTCATGTAATTTATATCAGTGTATGAGAAAATAAACATATCGTTATTATTATTGTCTTCGTCTTTGTAGGACGAAACTACTGTAACAATAGTTACAAATAAAAGTGGTAAAAAACATAGAAAGGTTCAATTCTCATTTTTCATGATAATCTCCTGCCACGCAATAATCCGTCAATTTCCAGTTTTCTGAATGAATGAATGAATGAATATTATAATTTAATTTCATACTTTGGAATACATTTTTTCAGTCAAATCATCAATTAAAATATAATGCCTACCAAATCGATGTCTGTAACAATTGTATTGAATGAATCGTTACACTTTCTTTAAAACTCCTCTAGAAATCGCAATATCATTCCTCAGGATTCGTCCTAAAGATTTACTGCTTTTACTCAAATCACTTTAACATCACACACCAAACTTTTCATCTTCATGTTTTGTGTTCCACAAGCTTTATGTTTGATACATGAGACTGTTTTTATCTCCACCTTCAACTGACTCCAACGCAAACGGTAGAACTTCATACGTGGAAATAAATTCGAGGCGAAATAGGGGAATTTTTATGTTAGACTATTTCCTCTGCGGAATATATTAGTCTTTTATGGGAATCATAACTCAAGTTAAGATTATGTAAAATGATGCTGATACAGAAATGTCACTGACAAAATTTTGAGGTGTTTGACTTTTATCAGTGATACACATTACTACCGCATTCTTACTCTTCTCTGATTTAGAGCAAGAAAGTAGTATTTATACACACTTTAAGCATACCAATAAAACAAGGAATACAATTTACTTGAGAGTTTCAATAGGAGTTTGTATCCCTAACCTTGAAATGAATGAATGGATTAAATGAAATAATTGATATATACTTTGAACTGTCACTACATGGTGTAACTGAATAAGTGTAAAACATTTAAGGAGGTGAATTTCACTAGTTCGGACTTCCATTGTCTACTATATAAAATGATTTGAAATCCCTGAAACAACTAAACAAGAAGAATTAAAAATGAGATTGCTGAAAATAATAATTATATTAACCAAAATAAACCTGAAATGAAATAATAGTGAAATAAAATACAATTGAATAAATAAAAAAATAAAGAAATGAAAAAAGAAAGAGAATAAAAATAAAAAGTGAAGAGATTCCAAGTCACGTTAGTTCACGACGTTTCGATTGTTAGTATCTACAATCGTCTTCGGGTGATGACTGGACTGATTCCTCCGAGAGATGACTATTTATAGGTCGTTCGAGTACTTTCACTTATCCCCGCTTTCCATTTTCCGCTTCACTGGTTCCGTGGGAGATGACCGTTTTGGCGGGAGTTGGCCATTTTTCGCTTGATGATGGGTTTCCATATGTTGCGTATTTCTACGCTGGCTTGGCTGAATACGTTGTTGGACAACATGTATGCGGCTTCCTTGAATTTTCTCCTAAACCAATGTTCCTCTCTGTGCAAGATCTCAGCTTGGGACCGCTCGATGTTGTGTTGATGGGTCCAAACATGGTCTGCTATTCCTGATTTGCTGGTTTCCCCTCGCTGTGTGTGTTTCTTGTGCTCGGCAATGCGAACATTCAATGGCCTCTTAGTTTCACCAATATAGGATTTTCCGCACTCACAGGGTATCCGGTAAATGCAATTCTTGGAATCGCAGTCCGCGTTTGGTGGCCTGGTTTTCGTGAGGCTGCTACGGATAATGTTACCGGATCTAAAACCAGATCTATCTCTGTAGTTGTTCGTAAAATAATTGCTTGTGACAAAAATTGTTATACAAATTTTATGTACCCCCTGTATCTTAACAAGGGATGCTCCAATGAAATTTATTCATATGAGAGATCCTACCTTTTTTTCAATGAGGAATCACCTCCTTGAAAGTTTTAATCTTATTTAGTTACACCCTGTATAAATGGAAATCAGAGTGTCAAAGTTCTGGAATTTCCTACACTTTCCAATGGTTGTTTCAATAGGAAAACTACAGGGTCTGACCTTAGGGTTTAATGCACTAAATCTCACAGCTTCTTATCGAAATCCTATTTCCAGAAACATTGAAGGAAACTCAAGAGTTTTCATTTATACGTCTCCTCTTATTCTTGAGATCCGGGACTCCGGCAATCTCAAGCAGTAGCCACCTCGGACATGTCGAAGACGATCTGCTTCCCGCGAACAAGAGAACTGCTGAATATTCAATGTATTCCACTTTCTTCGACTTAATCGATTTCGTCGATTTTTAAATTTTTTCAATGTGCTCGTTTTGTCAAATGTATTCAATTTTTGTTTTTTTAGTTTTAGTCGTTTATGTTTTCACCTGACAGTACTATATCAAAAAAAAATGTTGTAAAAAATTCTGACGACCCTATGATGAGTTAAAATCAACATATTCAATATATTACTTTTTATAATCTGCTTCACATGAACCTCAAAAGTTGGAATTTATTCTGATGTATGATTCTCAATAATTTCTATTTAGAGCAGGTGAAGTCAGGTGTAAAAAGACTTTTTGAAAAATGTATACTTCACACATAGAACCAGTATCATTTTAGGCAATGCTACCACCTGTTGCCTCCATCCCTTCAAATATGTACACAGAGGGCGCCCACCGATTCCAAATATGACATTTCTCACTCACTTCTCACTCTACGTTACTCACAATAACTGACCAAAAAAAAAGTAAATTAAATGAAAATAATTAAAATGAACACTATGTACTTTGAATAGGTGTCAGTATTTTGATTATGATTTATTTGGAATACTGCTGCAGGCTGCTCAGAACAATCCCAGATCTGTGAAAATAGGAATTTACATAATTGGTATGGTACAATCTTCAAGTTAAAATTGACAAAAAAAGTTTCTTTGTGGTCAGATTGTCTCGCAAACAGTATAAAATGGAAAAATAAAGTATAACGCATCAACCATCTTTTCCTCTTCTTGTGGAACAGGAAAAACTTCATATATGAGACAAATAATCTAAAAATGGTATAATTTGTGTTGTACTCTTATGAAGCGAAATAAATTTTACATCAACCATCTTTTCCTGTCAACTGCCAAAAGGCATAGTGATGTTTCAATCTCCAACTTCGTGAATAAGTTCTTGTGGAACAACATTTAGTAGTGTCATAGTATGCTGGTGAGCGAAACTTCATATATGGGAGTAATAATCCAAAAATGGTTCAATTTGGGTTATACTCTTATGAAGCGATTTGAATTTTACATCAACCATCTTTTCCTGTCAACTGCCAAAAGGCATGGTGATGTTTCAACCTCCAATTACGTGTGGCGTAATCGCAGAGAAGGATAGAATGAGTATCGGAGGATTCAAAGAGCGTGGGCCCTCTTGGGACTCCGCCTCACCCCTCGGGCCTTCACCCCCCAACCCCATGTCGCGCACCAGTCACATGGTTCTAGTTGTCATCTGCAGCTGAGGAAAATTAAATTCAAGAAAAATTATCGGTATGAGAATCGAACCCAGATCCTTAGCCTCGACACCAACGTGAGATCTTGAAAGTCATTGCAAGTGTTGATACTAATGGTGCCTGCAACTGTCTTGTCGGGGCGGAAATTGGTTCATTTTCTATACTCAACCGCATTTTTCAATTTCCGTAGAATTTTAGGGAGATTATGACGTCATTTTCATGTGGAATTAGGAAAATATCCTCAGATTTGGGGAAGAATTAATGTTTCATAATAGGTGTGTTTGTGTGTGTAAGAATGAGAGACACGTGTGACGTAATCGATGCAGAGAGGGATGAAGATGGTATCAAGTGATACGTCGCCAGCGCAAACATGACAGGTTCGGTGTTGTCGGTTGTGAAATAAATCGTTATTTATAGGGCGATGTAGCATATGAAGCGTTGCCGGTTTCAAAATAAATCATGAAGCATTAGGAATACGACTCAATAAAAATTGTATGGTGATCAGACGACGACGACTACGAGGATCCAACGTTTCAAAGTGCGTTCCTACATGTCAGAAGGACACTAAGTCGTATCTTCGTCAACCAAGTAAACATAATCAGGAAAAGGAGACCGCACCCAATGGTGTCGGGGAGTTACGTGTTGTGGAGTTAACGTTTGAAGGGGGGTGGGGGCAATAGGGAAACAAAGTATTCGACAATGACATTTCAAAATACGTTGTGTTGCGTGCGCTTCGACCGTTTTGCGTACGTTCATTCGTTTTCATTTCGTCGTCATTGTCGTAGCCGTATTCGTCCCATATTTTGAAATTCGTATGAGAAGCATATGTTGTAGAGATCTGGAAAAAAAATAGAGAAATTGGCTTGACATATCTTTACGTTTCATGTAAAAATATATGATATATTTAAATTCCTTATGGTGAGACGGCTTCGCATCCGCCAAAAACAAGTCACTTCCTCTTTTCATTTCCGGTCGACCAATTTTGACATCAATGTATTCATTTAGATGTCAAAAAACATAATTAATCATTTTCTGATGCCAAAAAGGCCTCATAACCTATTTTCCTTATACTAGCCGCAACAGGCCGATGTGGGTACTCATTTCAAATGATTTCATTTTTAGACTATATGAAATATATTATCGAGCAACTACTGTGAAATAGTCCTAAGGGGGCTCACGGTCTTTGAAACTCTCCGATATCCATTCCATCCTTTTCTGCGTCGATCACGTCAGACGTTTATCTCTTCCGCTCACTAAAGTCTCTCTCTAAAACACTAACCAACGACGCGCGACCTTGAAGTGAACCAGAACCTGCCTTGTATCTCTACTAAAATTATTGCCTGTTCAGAATATTGATGGTAGAGTTCATAACTCTCGATACTGATGAAATAATTCAGTATACTGTTACTGTTATTTCATGATATGGATGTTGAAAATGAACTGTTGGAATTTTTGAGAGAAAAAACTCGGGGAAAACTAAGAAAGAAATTATGCAAACGGCCACCATTTGTTATCGAAAAAGTCAAACCTTGAAATTCTGTGACCTCAAAAGTAAATAACGAATATATATTTTAGTGTTCCTGAAAGAAAAAGGAAAGGTGAGAATATCTTAATTATTTTCGTCCCCTTATTCAATAACTTTTTCATTATTAGTACTCGTTAAATCTTCATAACAACATACTTGTCTGACTTCAAAGGCCGCCAGTATACCCTTGGACAGGAACAAATAAACACTACACGGAAACACTATTTGCTATGGAAACACCAATTCACAGAAAAAACTCAATTAGTATTGTGGAAAATCACAATATTTTCTTCTTATCTCATATTATTCTCTATATTGTAACTGATGGAACATGATGAAGTTGACACATTGTTTTCAGAAATGAAAAATTGACTAGAAACATTATTTTTCTCCTTGACTGGTTCCTTAACATACTTTAATAAACGTCACCAATAAAATTAGTTTCACAGGGAAATATTTTACTTTTGTCTTCTGTTTATTCTCCGAAACATTCAATGTTTTTGCTATCAACAAACTCGTGCAAAAGGATGTAGTAGCTTGTGATTAAGAGACGAAAAACCTTTCAACAATTTTGCTTTTCTTGCATAACTGAGCTCCCCTTTGAGTGTACATTCTTTATCTACTTCTAAAGAATCCTTTTCCTATTATGTATCGGTAAGTGCATTTTGGGTCACCTCCATCTATCACAAAAGAGAGGGCCGTAGAAACCACCATAGAAGGAATTTTCAATGATTCAAAATATTACGTGAGTGTGTTGGGAATACATCCTTCATAAAGGGATTTCATGAATCTAGAAAGAAAATAGTCTTTTTTGGCAAGTAAGTAAAAACCCCCGATTATCGAATCATAATATCGTTGAAACATCTTGAAGATTTTGCTTAAACAAATATGCATTTCGAAAGAAAATATTGCGTTGAGTGAGAGCAGGCTTTTCATGTTTTTCAGTAAGATAACGAACATCAGTGATTTTGCCATCAAAGAAAAGAGAAAACAATTGCAAAGCAGTACATACGGTAACATTACCACTTTGAGGCTTTTCAAAAATATGATTATTGCTCTGAATACCTTTTCTCAAATATTGATGAAACTGTTTGTTTGAAGGTGATTGACTATGTTTCATGATGAATTTCACTAGTTCGGACTTCCATTGTCTACTATATGAAATGATTTGAAATCCCTGAAACAATTAAGAACAAGAATTAAAAATTAATAGCTGAAAATAACAATTATATTAAGCAAAATAAACCTGAAATGAAATGATAGTGAAATAAAATACAAGTAAAATAGAACAATTGAACAAAAATAAATAAAAATAGAGAAATAAAAAAAAATTAAAATTAAAAGTTGAGAGATTACAAGTCACGTTAGTTCACGACGTTTCGATTGTTAGTATCTACAATCCTCTTCGGGTGATGACCAATCATCACCTGCTTTATGTGAAATTCATTGATAAAACTATTTTCATATTTTTTCTATCCTTTGATGTTTGTTTTTTTCAGATTTTCTTTCATTTCCGACAATGTTATTTCATCATCTGAATCCCAGTCACAATCACGGTGATGTGTAGATGACCCTCACATTCAAAATGAACATCTGTGAAGCAGGCAATTTTTTTATGTCAATGTTATCTTCCTCTCCAGATTCTTCATCGGTGATATCACCAAAAGCATTAAAGATTATTGTATCTGCTTGCAAATCATCATCTTCTGTCATAAAGAAAGCTTCTTGCAGAAAAAATCCCTAAAAAACATCGTGGTATAGTAATGTCCTACATATAGGACACATATTGTTCACATGCGTGGATCAAAAACACCAACATAAAATAATTGTTCGAATGTTTCTAAAATCTGATTCGGATATAATTCAACGCCCTTTCGTGGTATTAGCCAGGGGAGTAGTTGTTTTCTGATAGGTGTCAGTCCATTAACCTACTGTGTAGGGAGTTGAGACTGGCCTGAACAAATTGTTCTTAGATAATTTGATTTATAGCCAGTCTTCAAGTATGCCCACTGACTATATGTGAAAGTTTTCTTTCCTTATACGAGGAATTGGGCAAATTTCGGATATGCAGTTGGTTACCTCGATCACAGGCAGATGGGGCGACGCCAAACCTGTTGTTTGTTGTATGCTCCAGCTTAGTTCGAGGAATGATACTCTGACGGAATTCGATTTTCAATTATCCGAAATCATCGACTTTATGTTGATGATATACACTACCTTGCACTGACGAGTGGCCAAACAGCCCGAAACCGGTTTGCAAGTGTGTTCCAATAATTGAAAATCTATTGCGGCAGTTGTATCGCCAACAGCATATGCAGGAATAACTTCTGTGAAGAATCCTGCACTCACACCTGTCGGATATAATCCAACGCCCTTTCGTGGTATTAGCCAGGAAAGTAGTTGTTTTCTGATAGGTGTCAGTCCATTAACCTACTGTGTAGGGACTTGAGACTGGCCTGATTTGTTTTTTTTCTTATTGGATTCTCATATAATACTAGCATATTCTGATTTATTTCAAATAATTTTGAGAAACCTAGTGGATTAATAGCTTCATGTGAATATGTCAGTTGAATTTCAGTTCACTTTGGAAGAGGACCCCGAGGGGACATATTTCTTAAACCCTTCCTCAAACTGTATTTTGCATCATACAGTGTCATAACCAAAGTATGCACCAACAAAATGCAGTAAATCACACGTAATATACAAGGAGCCTTCAAATATTTGATTATGAGACAATTGTAAAGTACTCTTATTTTGAAAAATCTCGGGAAATGTTATCCAGAAAAGTTGTTCAGCATTGAAAAATACATCTAGATTTGAAGTAATGGCCATCTAAGTAAAGTTTTATTTTTTTTACCCATTTTTTAAAATGGGGACTACGAAAAAAAAATTTGCTAAACAAAGTGATATGGAATTTTACTTCTGCTGGACGTCATATCTTTGCATTCAGAAATGTCAAAAGGTAATTCATTATCCCCGGACCAATTACTTATTTTATCTATATCGTTTTAGACTTGAAAATAGTAACGTGGGTTTGTGATGTTTCTTAGCATTTTGAAATCGTCACTAACTTTTTTTTTCCGGGGTCATTGATGAAAATTAAAAAGAACAATGGGTCTAGGTTGGACCTTTGGGTTACTCCCGACCCTGCCAAATACACTTCAGATTTTTCTACTCTATAGGTAACATGCTGTATTTTTTTCTCTAGATAGGAGAGAAAACAGTTATTAGATTGTAACTGAGTCTGTAGTGTTTCAACATTTCTATTTATGTATCATGGTCAACCTTATCAGATACTTCTGCAAAATCAGTGAAGACACAGTATACATGCTGGTGAACTGAAATATAACTCTGAAAATAAGAATATACCTTTTCATGAATGATGAATTCACAAACTTTGGCAATACAGTTCAGAAGTGCTGTTGGACAATAGTTGAAAATTTTGTTTTTTTCTGCATTTCTATAAATTGGGATGACCCTAGTCTTCCTTTTTTTAAAAATTTACCATTCTTCGAAGATTTATTGAATATTACTAATGAAAGATATATCAGGGAGTCTTCACAAGCCTTGAATATAAAATAAGGGATATTATCTGGTCCGGATGACCTTCTTGGTTTCAATTTCCGAAAAGCTTGTTTGAAGTTATGTAACGAATTATTGTCGAAATATATGGAACTCCACTTCAAAGTCTATTTGTCTGTATCTGTAGAGTAGGGAGGGTGAGTGTAGGCCCACAGCAGTTAGGACACATGTGACCCATTGTCTGAGGAGTTGTCCTCCTAGATCATCGTCCATCCTGTCCTTTCCAGGAAGGTGGACAGGTCACTAGGAGACATCTCCTATATATCGGCAGGTGTAGGCCAAGACTCGCCGAACACACATCTTATTGACGATAACTCCGGATACTCGCATGAGACATGCCTGACAGTTCCATCTTCCTGTTCACACATCCTGCATAGAGGTGTGTCCACTAGCCCCATAATATGCAGGTGTTACCTTTGTTGACAGTGGCCAGTCAGAAATCCTTCTGTTAAGCATAGGTTTTACCTGGTCATCGCCAGATATTTCTTCGGCGCCAGCTTTCCAGGATCGCCCAGGGTGATTCTGGTAAGACTGCATCCTTTGATTATCATCCCTTCTCTTTAGGAATTGAGCATGGGTGTGACGTTCGGCTAGTTCCGCAATTGTCAAAGTCATCAGGCCATAGGTGTCACTGGGTCTTAAAATTCTTAGTCCAGCCGCTTCCTTGGCTAAAGAGTCGGCAATGCGATAACCATCACTCCTGTTATGCCCTTTAACCCACCTCAAGATAATGTTATTATCCACCGAGGCTTTGGCTAAATCTTGGTGGCACTCTAATAACTGAGGTAACACGTTGTCTGTTCAAGGCTAATAAGGCTTGTCGACTATCAGTGCAGATTGTTATATTTTTGTCAGAAATTCCTTTCCTGATTATTTTTATATATCTATATCTGTATATATGCATATTGCATTTGTAGCATCTAACTTTGTGTTCATTGTAGAGTTCATTGAACACAAAACTTGTCTTCAATTGCATCACTGGCAGCCTGCAACAGAGGTTGCGCAGTAAGCGCTTCTTGCCATAAGCTTAGCCTCAATTGACCCATTCCTACTTCGAGGTTTACACCAGCCGTGCGCAGTAATTAATTCCATTGCCTCGGTTGGTGTTGTTCTCATGGCTCCTGTGATGTTTAAACAAGCCAATCGCTGGATCTGATATAATTTTTGGATGACCGTTGCTTGTAGAACTTTCGGTCCCCATGCAATGGATCCGTACGTTGAGATAGGTTTTATTATTGCAGTGTAGATCCAGGTGACCACACGGGGTGAAAAACTACATGTGCGTCTCCATACATTGCTCATAAGCCACATATGCTCTTTTTGCTCTACTCTGTAGATGACTTCAAAGTCTAATTTATTAATGATATTTCACTGAACCATGTTCAGTAACACGGTTCAACAAAATTTCTCAATATTTTCCGCCCGGAACAAACGACAAGACATCAAGAATCAACTTCTAGTGGCAAGACGATCGCTGGGATATACTCGAAGCGCGACGTAAAATAACCGTAAATTTTAAAGGCGTTCTTCGAAAATTCTTCGAAGATATTTTTTATCGTATTGCTCATGCCTCAGGATCCTCCACAGAAATTACATTATTAAATCTAAAGCATTGGCAACTTGTCTGCAGGGCTAGCTTTCAATCTAAAGCTCCAAGATGATAAATTTTCTCCGTCAACAGAAGGGGAAAATACAGAATAATATGATACGCCTCGGCGACGATTTACTGATTATCTTCTGGTAGACGGAAAAGGGGAAATCGTAACAAGGTTAAATTAACTATCATATTGAAATTGTGAAAGTGTGAGGATAGCGAATGTGACAAGTTCTAATATTTTGATATTTTTTCAGAAAAACTTGTATTGAACAATTTTCAGCTCACTATAGGAGCACACGAAATTTTTAAAGTCATCCAAAATACTTTCATTTATTTTGTTCTGCAGAACAGGCCTCAACAATTTCTATAAAAAAGTTACTATCTATAAATTGATGGATGATGGATGATGGATTGATGGATGGATGATGGATGATCGTTACTATGTAACGTAGTATAAGTTTGAGAATTTCCATATAGGATGAAACTAATAACGTTAGTTACAAATAAAAGTGGTAAAAAACATAGAAATTTTCATTTCTCTTTTCATTAAGTTACGATCTCTCAACACTTTTTTCAGTTGATGAATGTCATAAGGAGGCAATCCAGAACGTACTTTCAACACTGAATCACGAATTGTTAGTTGGCAACATTGTCCTGTAGAAACAATAAACCCTCAAACAACTTCCTTAATTACCCTCGCCACAATTTTTCCTGGTAGTAGTTACCAGTTATTATTCTAACCTGCATCAGAAAATCATACACAAAATTGTTTAGGCTTCAAAAACCAAGAGTATCTCCATATTTCCTGATATGTATTAGAGATTCTGGATCTACGTAGACAATTTCACTGTAGTCAAGGTCCGCCTTTTGGTATTTTGTCAACTTTGACTAGATCCCCTATTAGGCTAATTGAATGTATAGATATTACTTTTGTAAAGTTTTACTCCCACTACCAAGGCTTGCCTTGTTGGGTAGTATGTATTTATTTACCATTGAATGTCTTCTTTTATTGTAACTTTTCTTTCAATGCAATGTAAATAAATATTATTATTATTATTGAATACAATGGATCGATATTTGCTTTTGTACAACTGTCATTAAAAGTAATAGTTGTCAAGAGTATTAAAAGATGATGTTTACAACGTAGCCTGTCAAAAATATTTTCAACACTGTGTTAAAAGTATTTTGAACACGATTGTTTTCTAACAAATAGCAATAAACAAAATATAATTATTTAATACTCAAGGAAGTTTTATTATGAACAATAGATATAGATACAATTAAATTATGTTAGAAATGTATTATGAACATTAATTACATTATTATTATTATTTATGAACATTATTATGAAAAGTACAATTAGAACAACTGCAGATATTGATACCTTGCAATGTTGAAGAGCATTGTAATATATTTGAACTAGCTGATTTGACAATTTTTAGTGAAAAGGACGATGCTGTAACGCTAGAGCTAGCTGTTGGGATCATTTTTTCAGCAATAGCCTTCTTATGAAAAATAGATTGATCGATGTAACTCTCAGCTACTGTTGAAGACTTCTATCCTCCATGTTTCTTAATATCCGTTATATGATTCTGCTAGCAAACAAACAGAAGACATTCTGAAACTGTGACCTGTATATTCCTTTGGTTCCGGGAGGTTCTGAAACTCAGGAATGGTAGAGAGCATTTTCCTAAACGTGTTTATACCAACTGGGTTGGTATTGCATTTATAATTTGAGTATTTTAGATAAAAACGTTGATGATTGATAACAGAAGGGCGTAATGCAACGTATTTATTAAAATAGTCAATGTTTTTTCCAACAATGCAAATAGAAAGACCTAGTTTCGTTTTTGTATTTGAAATTTGAAAAATCAATGTTTCATTCATTGATTTAATGTCTTCTATTAACAAATGGCACAGCTCTTCACGCCGGCAGGCTCTATATATTTCGAAAATAGTAGCAACTTTTATCATCAAATATTTTTCATCGGACGCCTCTGGACTTATTCAAATGTAAGAGTTTTTCACTAGTTCGGACTTCCATTGTCTAATATATAAAATGATTTGAAATCCCTGAAACAACTAAGAAGAAGAAGAAGAATTGAAAATAAATAGCTGAAAATAACAATTATATTAAGGAAAAATAACTTGAAATGAAAGAATAGTTAAATAAAATACAGCTATTCATTTTTAATTCTGCTTTTTTAGTTGTTTCAGGGATTTCAGATCATTTTATATATTAGACAATGGAAGTCCGAACTAGTGAAATTCATCATGAAACATTGTCAATCACCTTCAAACAAACCTAAGAGTTTTTGATTTTTGGGCCTATAAGTTCCATTTTTCCGTTCCGTCATTAGAAATGCTATAACCTGGAAATATTTGGTTGTATTAACACCATTTTTAACAAGCGCACTCGACTTTATCATTGAAAACTTGCTCCACAAAGTTGACGAGTTCCAAATTTTTTATTTCTCTTCTAGATAGGTTAAGAAAACGGTTTCGCTGAAATTTCCTTCGACGTTTTTTAAGTCTACACCAGCTAAGAATATTTGAATATACGATGTCGTACTGCTGAACCTATTTGTTGGTAAAAATTCAATTGAAGCTCTTTTTACAGCCTCTTCAATATCGTCAGGAACACACAATGCCCCACTATTGTTCTTCATTATGCAAGACATTAAACACCAGCAAGAACTTTATATGTGACTTTGAATAAAACGCGTGAGCTATAAAAACTCCTGTTTGTTGGTAACCAAGCGATTCGGCGTCACCTGACATGGCTACTTCACAGCAAATGCGATAATATGAAAATAGTTAGCTGACAATAGATGAGCAAATGTGTTTCTTTATAAATATTAAATTTATCTACCTTATTATGAAAACGGGCAGTAGTACAAACAATTTTGTATGATATTTGTGTTAACACACATATATCATAAATAGCTATTCTTGGTTGTATGAATGTTATCAAGTTCAATCAATGAAGACAACACGGCTATCGCCACACAGTTCTGATCAATTCATGTATTAATAAATCAACGTGAACTATATGATGGATGCATTCATATGAAATATTCAGTGCCTCAGATATTCGTTTTATTACAATTCGTCGGTTTGATGAAATTGTCTCATAAACTACATCGATACTTACGGAGGTGGACACAGAAACTGGTCTTCCGAATCGGTCTATATCTTCCTATTGAACGTATTCCAAAAACACTTTATTGTGAGATTTTCACTAAATTGTTTTACAAAAACGCAACACGCGTTTCGCCATACAATGGCTTCATCTGGCGTGTCTTTCAACTCAGTTGAACTCAGTTGAAAGACACGCCAGATGAAGCCATTGTATGGCGAAACACGTGTTGCGTTTTTGTAAAACAATTTAGTGAAAATCTCACAATAAAGTGTTTTTGGAATACGTTAGTTATGGATTTTCATCAAGTATCGGCCGATTCCATCATATATCTTCCTATTGAAGATCGTCAATAGAACTTGTGGTGACGCATAATTTTATTTTAGCATGGTTGAAACTGATAAATAATCATTTTTCTTTTATTTCTATCTCTGGCATTGCCATAAGACTCAAAAACTGTATTTGCTCAAAAATTACACCAATAGACAGATGGAGAGCAAAACTCGAGCAATCTTCTCTCAAAAAGCTTCTTGGATATTCTTTTCCATTACACATTGTTTATGTTGGATGCAAAAAAAAATAGATATAGCTCCATAATAACGACGAGAATAAGCAAACCCAAAGCTCCCTGGTTGACTGACGTTTTGAAGATCATGATTAAGACAAAAAATTCAGCTTTCGCGAAATATAAACGGTACAAAACGAGTAATAATTGGAACACCTATAAGGGTTTGAGAAACATGGTGACAGAAAAGAGAAACAAGCCTACTTGAATTTCATTAAAAATCATCAAAACGCTTAACATCTATGGGACACATTACACTTATTTGACATTGTCAATGGTAAAGACAGGAAAGATATTCCTGAACATCTTTCTAATCCTAATGAAATAAGTAATCACTTTATTACTTCGGTCACTCAAATTGCGACTGAATCTCCGGATATTCTTCTTAACTTCTACAAAACACCGCAATTTCTGGAAAATTTAAATTTTAAATTCCATCAAATCAATATTAACATGATAGTCAACTCCATAAAAACGAATGTTACCGGATCAGATAAGATATCTATCAAAATGATCAAAATATGTTTTCCTTACTTAACTCCAGTTCTAACATATTTAGTCAACAAATGCCTTGAAACCAGTCTCTTCCCGGAACTATGAAAACAATCTATTATTTTTCCTATAAACAAAATTTCTAAACCTTTGACACCAAATGATTTGAGGCCCATAAATATAGTACCGACAATATAAAAAATTGTAGAAAAGGCAGCCTGTAGTCAGATATACTCTTATGTCTCAGACAATAACATCCTGCCTGAACACCAATCTGATTTTCGGAAAAATCACAGTACATCTAGTGCTCTGTTGAAAATGACCAACGATATTTTTTCAGCCACCGATAATAAAAAGGTCACTCTTTTTTTGTCTCTCGATTACAGTAAGGCTTTCGACACCACGAATCACGATCTGATGTGCGCTAGACTTGGTTTTTTTTGTTTCAGTATGGAGGCATGAGACTTTATTAGTTCATTAAAAAAAATAGAAAGCAACGTGTTGTGATAAAGGGTAGTCAGTCTGATAATATGATTGAATGTCATGGAGCCCCGCAAGGTTCAATTCTCGCTCCGCTACTCTTTATTATCTACACATCTCACTTCTCCAAGGTCCTTAAGTTATTCAATATTCATACATATGCAGACGACACTAACTTGTACTACTCCGATAAAGTAAATCAGCGTATTGATCACGAAACATCGTTCAATAATGATATAAAAAATCTTGTTCAGATTTCGCAGCAACACTGTCTAAACCTTAATCCTAGTAAATAATCTTTAATAATTTTTGGAAAAGCCAAAGATCGTGGAAGGGCCATAGATAATATCGATTTGATGGACATTTTGTGGAACTGACTGACAAAATCAAATGTTTTGGACTTCATATAGACTACAACCTAAGATTTGTTCATCAAGTCAATACTCTCATTCAAAGGTCGTACGGTACTCTAAAACATCTGTATTCAAATAGACACTATTTTAGTAGGTCTCTCGAAATTATCCTTTCAGACGTACTGATTCTATCAATTATCTATCAATGTTCTATTATTGCGATTGCGAAGAATTCAAAAAGTACAGAACGCCTGCATTAGACTAATATTCAGCTTGAATTACAGAGATCATGTGACCCCTTTCATCAATCAACTTAATTGGTTAAAAATGCAAAACAGAAGAGAATTGCATTTCGCTTGTTTCATTCACAAACTGATAAAAACACAAAAACCCACTTATTTGGTAAATAAACTCCTTCCCAGACATCAGATACACTCAAGAAACCTTAGATTTAACAATAATTTTGACATTCCGAATCATAACATTTATGAACCATCTTTCACGTATCATAACAATCAATAATTCATTCAGTGAATCTTTGAAAAATTCATCACTACCGCTATTCAATAGTAAACTTGAAACTGAATTGCTCAGCCAACAGTGATCCAAACATGAACATTTTAATTTAATCTTACTCTTGTCCTGAAGTTGCCATTTATTTTTTGTAATGTTTCTTTTTTTTCAAACGTGGTTTAGTGGAAGAATAGCGCTTTGCTAAATTCCGCCACGTAAAATAAAGACCATTTATTATTATTATTATCATCAGTAAAAACTCAAATATTCAGAAAGTATCATTCTGAAATACAATAATGAACAGCTTGTACATTATTTGAGAGACTATGAACATAAAGATAATTCCAGAAGTATCGATCACTTTTTTTGAGTAAGCCAGGGTAATGTGTTTCAGACTGACTAAGGTAACGATAGCAAGTGTATTTGCAGAAGTATTTGCAGAATAGTTGAGTAAAATGGTTTATCTGTACCATACTAATATTATGTTGTTGATTTTTCAGCGAGCAATTCATTGAAAAAGTTGTAGAGGAAAGATTATTCAATGAAGCTTATGTCAAAGTTATTTTCCAGGTTTTTTGGACAAGCTATGCAGGTTTTTATGTCTGACGTTGCCTACTGCGATCGACATTTTTAAATGCGTGGAGGAATGGACGAAATGTTCTCGTTGTCCTTAAAGCAGATGCCACAGAATTTGTTTGGAGGTATTTATTCCATTGGTGGTGCACGTAGCTTCGTTTCTATAAATAGAAACTCTGATATCTGTTGATGACTTACTATCTAAGACAATATTGGAAGGTGATAGAAATTCAGAAGCACAGAAATAATTCCAACCAAGAGGAAGAGGGAATCAACATGAATAAAATCTGGCTACCTGCATTGATGATAACCAGAATACTTTGTCACCTCATAGTCTTTGATAATATCTACCGCAGATGCGATGAAACGTCTGACATGAAACTTGTAGATTACGGCCAACAAACACAAAAAATATTTTTGAAACAGTCATCTCCTTTCGTAAAAGCTTACACACTTCGAATTATGCTTTTCTACACATTAACCATGAACTTCATACACTTTCTGTTTGCCGGTTTGTGTATCATATTACATACTAAATATTAGATTGAAAAGGGCGATTGTTCCTATTTCCTATTTACTCAGCGATTTCATTAAATATTGATATAATCATCAAACATTTTCCAAAGTCATCAATGCGATTTTTTACTACCACATTGACAACATATGTTTGTATATTTGATGTTTATCTGACTGACTAGTAGTCTAGTTCACAAGTATTTCACATAATTCCAGTATGATTGACGAGTTTCAATTCGTAATTTCAAACAAAATAATTTGAGATTGAGCCAAGTTTCGGAAACAAATAGACTGGAAGCAGACTTTTTTGGTAAATAATAAGATTCATATCTTGAAAATTGGCAAGTATAGGTTTTTGTACCAAAGTTGGTACCAACTTCCTCAATTTAGATGTAATAACCGGTATATTTTCACATTTTTTCAAATACCTTGCATAATTCTATACCAAAAATTACTCATTCTCAAGATATCATTTGTTTACTCAAAAAAAACTAGTTATTCGACTCTCGAGTGATTCCCCCATAAAATTCATAAGTTTGATAGAAAACGTAAATAAGCTATTACTGATTCATCGAAATTCTTCATTCGATCGTTTTGTAGGAGTAACATTTTCAAAATGCTATTCAAGGTGTTCGTAATAGATGACTGTGTCTGAAGATGTGAAAATACCCAAAATTCAGTTTTCAGGAATGAAATACCCTTTTATTCACGATAGTTTTGGAATTTTGAAAACATTTTGACAGATTTTCATGAAGCATTCCCTTTATCAAAAATCAACCGTTCACGAGATACAAGGTGTTAATTAAGTATGTGTCATAAATTCAATAGACGATTCTTTAAGTAATTTCAAGACGAAATGTTCATATAAACATGGGTCATCAAATCCTTCGTTCTCAAGATACAGGGTGTTGAAATAAAAATAAAAAAAAAGTTATTCGTAAATATCTTAAATATCCTTTTTTTAATTTTGTTGTAATTTGGCAATGATATTTAGAAAATCAAGAAGCTAATTTAGCCTGAACGTGATTTAATTTATTAAGTTCAGTGGCGTCTCGAGCGGGATTTGAACGAATATTTTTGGCTTAAAAATGTACGCCACTGACTTTTGTGTAATTTTCATTATTTCTTTGGATTTAGCAATTAGACATACAACTTTTTTGTCTCATAATTTTTTTTCGTATCTTGCTTAGTTTATAATAAAAAAATGTCGACCTAATTGCATATCCCTGGACCTCACAAGGAATAATATGGGGAATTGAGTGTTTCTTTTGGAAACTATTATTTTTACAATTTTTCATTACCAATTATATAACAATAACAACAAATATTAAATAACATTAACATCTAGACTAACGAATTGCACTAAATTAAGTGTTGGAAATGGCCTCCTCCGGCTTCAATACAACCGTCTAGCCGTCGCATCATTGAATTTCGCACTTTTCTGAAAATACCATAAATAATAATTAAGGGTTGCCTTGGAAAACGATTGCAGCATTTAATAAATAACTTGACAGTTGTTGTCAACTTTATAAGCTTTTAATTTATAATTGTTATAAAAAGTGTGTTTAGTGGTTATTTTTCGAACCATTTTTGTAAAACATGGTTCAATTTACTAACAGTGAAATAGCAGATATGCATTTCTGTTATGGAATGGCTCATGGAAACTCGAATGCTGCAAGACGCATTTACCATGAAAGATTTCCTCAGCGTGTAGTGCTTAATAGAAGAACTTTTGTACGTCTCCATGCACGACTTTCTGAAACAGGCAGCTTCAAAAGATATACGGTTGTCATTGGGAGGCCTGTAACGGTACGAACAGTCCAAATTGAAGACGCTGTTTTGAATGAAATTGAAGTAAATCCTCATACCAGTACTCGAAAAATAGCTGAAAAACTGAATATTACCCACGTCACAGTGTGGCAGATTTTAAGAGCCCAGCAGCTATATCCCTATCACATGCAACGTGTGCAAGCTCTATTGCCCAGAGATTTGCCAGTAAGACTAGCTTTTTAATTGATTACACGGTAAAATAAGAAATCCAGGTTTCCTAAGTCGAATATTGTTTACAGATGAAGCTTGTTTTTCTCTCAATTCAATTATCAACTTCCACAACAATCACATTCGGGCCGAAAACAATCCACACGCCTTGTTAGAAAATAATTTCCAAGAACAATTTTCTTTTAATATTTGGGTTGGAATTGTCGGTGACCATCCCATTGGGCCTCACTTCCTTCCACCTAGACTCAATGGAGAAGAAAACCAAAGGTTTTTAGAATTTGTTTTACCTGGACTTTTAGAAGAAATTCCAGTCTTGGAAAGATTCCGTATGTGGTACATGCACGATGGTGCTCCACCATACTTTATTTATTTTATTATTAACATATTATTCCTTATTCCAGGGATATGCAATTAGGTCGACGTTTTTTTCTTGTAAACTAAGCAAGATACGAAAACAATTCAAGAAACAAAAAAGTTATATTTCTAATTGCCTAATCCAAAGAAATGATGATGAATTGCACAAAAGTCAGTGGGATACATTTTTAAGTAAAAAATATTCGTTCAAATCCCGCTCGAGACGCCACTGGACTTAATAAATTGAATCACGTTCCGGCTAAATTAGCTCCTTGATGTTATGAATACCATTGCCAAATTAAAACAAAATTAGGTGAAGGATATTTAAGATATTTACGAATAACTTTTTTTTAATCGTCTGTTAAATTTATGGTACATACTTAATTACCACCCTGTATATCAGTTTTTCTTGAAAAAATGAAACAACGGGCTACAAAATCTTTATTTCGAACAGTTTATTGGAGCTATTGATTTGCCGTGATGGTTTTCATCGAAGACATCATTATATCATATATAAAAGGATTTTGTTTTAGTTTTCCAACAATAAACTTTTCTAAAGTCTTCAAGAAACTTCAAAATGATTCCAGCCTCTGAAATTTTGTAAATTATTAAGGTTAATATGAATACAATGATTTAGAAAAAATCAATATTGCATAAAAACATAATTTGAAATAAAATCACGATGAACATTTTTGCAGTAAAATTATTGATCATTTAACTAGTCATCAAGTACTTATTTTTTAATTTCTCAATATTTGGTTGAGTGGTTGAGGATGAGTGGAAGAGCGCTGCTTCTCAACTCCTGTTGAGAAAGCACGAACTCTGAATATATATATATATATATATATATATATATATATATATATATATACAGTGTGTCAATTTGAAAACTTCCCACCCTCAATATCTCCCTTCCAGTACATAATATGAAAAAATGGTCAGACAGGTCAACTTTATTTGCAAGGGGGACACTCTGAATGAATATTTTCAACCCTCGGGGTTCAACCCCCTAGGAGGGGTGGATGTTACCCTCAGAATTTCAAATGGAAAGGGGGGTCAAGTGGCACATCATTTTGAAGGGCATTCAATTCTCTTGCCAATGATACCTTTTTCATTAGTTTTTGATGAGCAGTTTTTGAACAATAACGTTCCAAACGAACGGTGATTAGAAGTGAATAAGAATAAATGATTAAAACTCGCCCGCACTAGATGTTTGGTATTCAGGTTGGTATTCAAAACAAATGATTGTAATGGACTATTGGAAAAGGTGAGCATCGTACTAGGTAGCATCGTTCCAACCCTTGAGTAATATTCGAATTCGTGGATGTGAGAGGAATGTAGAACTACTTAGTTAACGAAATACGCATCGAGTGCAAACAAAAAATACTAAATTGCAAAAAACAAATTTCAACCATCTTGTTACGCTTTATCTGATAATATGTTCAAAATGTTGTCCATTCTGCTCTAAACAGTAATACAGTCTGTTTTCGAACTCCTCTCGAACATTTTGGAAAACTTCACCACTAATTGACCGGCATGCTGCTGTAATTCGTCCTTTGAGGTCATCCATATCAGTGGGCTGTGTTTTATAAACGACAGATTTGAGATATCCCCAAAGAAAAAAATCTAATGGAGTCAAATCCGGTGATCTCGGTGGCCACTCAATTGATCCCCTTCTGCCAATCCATCTCTCCCGGAATCGCTCGTTCAACCATTGTCGGACGGGGCGAAAATAATGAGGTGGCGCACCGTCCTGTTGGAAATGTAACAAATCTTCCTGCAACAGTAAATTACCGTGTGCATCAATTTGAGTTTCGAGCTCGTGAGTTATAAGTGGATCGATAGGTGCTTGAAGCATATCTAGGTACAGATCACCATTCAAGTTTTCTTCAAAAAATAAAGGTCCGATAATGGCATTTCCAAGAATACCAGCCCAAACATTAACTTTTTGTGGGTGTTGTGTATGTCCTTCTCGAAAATTGTGAGGGTTTTCGTCACTCCAATAGCGACAATTTTGCCTATTAACATTGCCATTCAGGAAAAATGAACATTCATCACTGAAACAGATATTGAACAGAAGATTAGGTAAAGCATTGATTCGAAGAGTCATGATTTCACAGAATTCTATTCTTCTGTCATAATCATCCTCATGGAGCTCGTGGAGAATCTGCATTTTATATGGATGAAATTTGTGCATTTTCAGTGCTTTCCTTACAGTCTCGTGTGACATTCCCGTCTGTTCTGCTACTGATCGTAAGGAGCTAGTCGGCTCTGCAGCAAATGTTCCCAACACCTCAATTTGAGCATCCTCATTCAGTACTCTGGGGTTATTCCTTTTTTTATTCTTCACCGAACCAGTTTCGGAAAACTTTGTCACCAAATCAAGCACATACCGGTGACTTATATTAAGTTTTGGATTTCTTTCATTAAAAAGAGATGCCGCCCTTCGTGCGCACTTGCCCACCTCTCCATAAATAAAAATTATTTCAATTCGGTCTTGGATAGTGTAAACCATTCTTACAATTTATACACTTTCTAAGGTATCGCTGATCAGCTCAACAAATGAAACTGAAATGATAGTACTACCAAATGGCTTGAATGCGATGAACACCTTTTTTGCTCAAAAAACGATACTTTTTATAGCAGAAGTAACAAAAAAGGGATAAGAGTTTTAAATCCGATAATAAACCCAAATGAAAGTCACCGAAATCAGATAACTAATTAATGTAAATTTTTTGAGGCTTGTCTAATTTTACCCCTGATGGAAAGTTGAAAAGCTGACCCGTCATCACAAGTTTTACTTATAAGAGAGTCAATAAATTGTATTTCTTTGCATACTAACTTGATAACCAGGCATTTTAGTATAGGCCAATTCTAATTACTTCTATTAGTTTAGAACTACATTTCGGATACTGCTGATCGGAAAATAATAAATGAGGGCACCGTCGGCAAGCGAATTGAATGCCCTTCAAAATGATGTGCCACTTGACCCCCCTTTCCATTTGAAATTCTGAGGGTAACATCCACCCCTCCTAGGGGGTTGAACCCCGAGGGTTGAAAATATTCATTCAGAGTGTCCCCCTTGCAAATAAAGTTGACCTGTCTGACCATTTTTTCATATTATGTACTGGAAGGGAGATATTGAGGGTGGGAAGTTTTCAAATTGACACACTGTATATATATATATATATATATATATATATATATATATATATATATATATATATATATATATATATATATATATATGTATATATATATATATACTTTCCTTTCACTTTATCGTATGTATAGGTATCTATATGTATATGTTGTGATTTTATGGCAATAAAATCGATTATTATTATTATTATTATATTCATATTGAATCAGGCGACTGAATCAGGCGATCGAACCACCCAACTTTTCTTCTGTTAATTTTTTGCTCTTTAAGAACGTTTTTTCAAATTTTGAATATTTACAATAGTTTTTAATATATTCGCAAAAAATAAACTCCCTTTTTTTGCTTATTTGAATTGCTTACCACTTTCGAATTATTTGTGTGTGAAATTACGGATTGAATGACACAAAATTTTAAATGACCGCGAATTGAAATTGCGAGGTCTATTCAAAAAATAATTTGAATTTACATTTTTTTTTAATTAATCGATTCCTATTTTATATCCTTTGAAGTAGTCCCCCTCACATATACAATACACTTGTGCCAACGTTTTTCCAATACTTTAAGCAGTTTTTGAGCTGTCTCACAGATTCAGTTTTGATCTCCTCAACATCACAATACGCCGTCTTTTCATGGATCTTTCCAATCTTGGGAACAGGAAAAAGTCGCAAGTAACCAAATCTGGTGAATACGGTGGCTGAGACATGATTACGGTGTTGTTCTTGGTTAAAAAATCACAAACAAGCAATGACAAGTGAGCAGGTGCAGTGCATTTTCGTGAGGATGAATTTTCTCCACAATACCGGACGTTTTTTTCGTATTGCTTCCAGCAAGCGGCGCATAACTTAAAGATAATAGTACTCTTTATTGACCGTACGACCATGTGGCAAGCACTCCTGATGGTAATCAAAGAAAACAGCGAGCAAAACACGACATCTGATCGAACTTGGCGTGCTTTTTTGGTCTCAGCTCTTCTGAGCTCTTCCATTGGCACGATTGGACTTTGGTTCCGATATCATAATCATATACCTATGAGCCAATCTGGATCGCCATTGAGGTTATTCAACAATTTCTGAGCGATAATCACGTGACATCTCCAGCAACTTCTCTGAAAGTGATTCGACGACTCTCCATAACATTTTCGTCGGTTGTTGATGAGCTGGGGCGTCCAGGGGTAGCGTCGTCTTTTATATCTTCGCGACCTTCTGTGCTTGTATCACTTGAAAACATTTTTCTGACTCAGAGTACAATCACCGTATGCCACTGTCAACATTTCAGGTGTTTTTGAGCATTCAATTATATTTTGTACACGAAATGTTTTTTGCAAATTCTTTGATTCATTTTTTTCGATAGCAGAAAATCACCGAACACGTAGAACACTTCTAACTTTTACGCCTCTCACAAACAAATTAAACATGCTAAATAGCTGAAAACATGAAATGGTACTTATGAACTGTACTACAACGAAAAGTTTGACATATCGATGAATGCGACGGCAACCCTTATTTATTTACAGCTGACTCTCATACGAATTTATGAATAAGTAATCAAGCAAACCGGTATATTAAGGGGGAAAATTCAGTAAAGAAGTTGGGCTTATTCAAACATGAGCTCACTGACCCAATATTTGTGGGAATATAATATACGAGTGTATTCGACATTTGAAATATACCTACTATCCCGATAACAAAAACATAATGCTCGTGCAGATCATAACTCATGAAATATAGGTTCTGAGAAATAAGACCGGTCTCTGGTCGGAAATGAAAAATGCAACTTGGTTTGAAATATTCCCATATGGAGGTCAAAGTTGGTTCTACAAACCTTTCTTATTTTTACGAAAGTGTCTTCCGCTTTTCGTGACAGAAATAAATGTTGGAAGAGTTCTTCACACATCTTTTTTTTTCAGGGTACCGTAAACTCAGCGAAGAAATCATATATATATATATAGTGTGTCAACATTTTCATGAAGCAAATCTCCATTTGAGAACATGGGCTTTCACGGCTGGAGTAACGATTAGAGAGAACCTGTCGTACCAAATGTTTCGTCTACCACTGCGACAGATATGTTCAGTGGTATATACGTCGACTGCGAGGACAAAGCGACGAACGTATTATCTCGACATATCACCAACGACTGACTGACGATCTCAGTGTTCACTCATATTTATAATTTTGAGTGGTGGTGGGGGTGATGGTAGAGGTAACGATGATAACGGTTTTGTGGGTGGCGACGAAGAGTTCGTGTGAATGCTCAGTTCTGATTGGACCACGTTGTTGACAGGTAAGCTACTCGTGGGATATCGGTCAGACTTATATTCTAGACTATTTCAGGCCTTCTTGAGTACTGAATACCACGATTTGTTGTCTTCTACCGTTCAGAGAGTAGTAATTCAACGAGAAATGTCATAATTCGACTATTTTGTGATAACGAGAGGTTAATTCGTCAAGTGGCCCAGAAGTTATTAATAAGAAACACTCCCACCGAGAACCGATTTTTTCGGTTTTCATGTAGAGCCATGCAAATGAAATTTATTCATCGCTTTGGTTCGTTTACGAGTTTTGCCGTTTTGTCTTTGGTTATAATCTCCAAATGTTTCAACTGCATTTGCGGCAGTCATCTTCAGTGGCGTGGTCAAAGTACTCTTCTAGACGTGTCAACTGAAACTGAAGCTCTCCTTTCTGTTGTGTCATTTATAGTTCCGATTTTTCGCGCACTTTCTGTAAAGGCGGGTTCGCACGTACTCCTGCACGATTTGGGTGACTTGCTTTTCAATGCTGTGTGCCAGATCTTTGGTAGATCTGGCACACAGCATTTGGTATCTCTTCCTTTCTGTTGAAGTACTCTTGGTGTCTGTGTATTTCTATGGCTTCTAAATACATTCTTGCTCAACAATGCAAATCCTCCCTTAATTGTTTACCAAGACTCAAATTTCATTTTGGGAATAAGTAGTCAACTCAGTGAAAAACTCCGGGCTAACAACATCTGTCGTATGCGCGTTCATTACGAGGACGAAGGTTATATTTCGAAGTCTCAGAAACGACTAACTCTGTCAGCAACTACTGATTTGATCAGCAACAACGATCGAATTGATTTCATCATCAGTAAGGTACAAAGAAATGGAAAATAACCTAAAGCGAGAATATATGAGTTCAATACCAAAGAAAAAAATTAAATAAAAATTTTCTACGAAGATATGTATATCATGTGAAGAAGTTTCTTTCAGATACGAATTGGAAGGAAAAGTCCATCCGAAACTAATTTCAAGGATATTAATATTGAATTGAATGGAAATCAGTGATAGTTATGCGGTTAGTCTTTCGAAAAGAACACTAGACAGCTTCTGAATGAATGAGTGTAGGTTTGGATTCCGCGATTTTGCTTTACTCAATACTGTTTTGTTAGAGATTTAGCAGGGTTTGAGTATTGGAATTCGTGAATTGGAATTTGTGTTTTTTTTTTTGTTTGAGGTGCCTTTGAATTCATGGCTTTGTATTTTGGAATGCATCATTGTTAGGGTTATGTGTTAACGATTGTATTGAATCTTTATGTTTATGGAATATTGATTTGGAGACTATTTGTTTCAAGAGTTGATTGCCCAGGATTTTGTAGGTTCGCGTATATAGTATGGTTCGTATATAATGAATATTGCTCATTTTTTGATGATGTCAACTCAGTTGATAAGACACCAGATTTTTTTTACCTTTTTGATGTATGGGAGCAATTTTTATATTGATTTTATTCGTTACAAATAAATCAATCTAGCTTCGCACGGATATGTTGCAAATAGATGAGTATTTATCATAGAAGTACGTGTTGCGAAAGAAGAATATTTATGATCACTTCGTTTTTCGTTGATTCAATTTGACTCCTTTTTATTTTAAATTCTGATATAAAGTTGTCGACAAACTATAACTTGAGCAACTGTCAGTCACCAAAAAAAATACAAGTTTGACAAAATGGTTTAGACTTTCACGGCTGAGGTTTTCAGTGTCGTTGCTTTTCGAGTTTGAAAGCCGTGGATTTTTGGAATTTCTTCCTGACGTTTCGCTGGCGCGAGTGGCTAGCTTCTTCAGAGCTTCAAGCATCATGGCTTGCTGTCCGATGACTACCTTTTAGGCTTCGCAAAGCATATTTATGCCTTGTGAGGTAATCAGTTGTATTTGTACCTGTATTAGTACCTGTATTTGTACCTGAATTTGTACCTGTATTCGTACCTGCACTTGAACCTGGAACATTAACAATCTTGCTGCCTGATGTCCTGTTCGTTATTCTCGAATTCCTCAAAATGTGGTTCCATATTCGATTGAGGTTCACCGCTTCTTCTTTTCTGTTAAAATTATACGTGTGTTTGTGGATCTCTATTGCCTCCCGTACCAGTCGGCTATGGTATCCCTAGTTGGGAGCAATTAGTTCTGTGTTCTCAAACAAAATTCGGTGGTCTCCTTCACTCAGTGCGAAGCAACGACACTGAAAATACAAGTTCGTCATCATCTATATTGAACTACTTTGGATCAATGAACGTGTCCATCAGAAGAAGAAAACAAAAGGGATGGGGAGTATTATTCACTTGCTCGAGCAAACGAGCAGTGTATTCAGAAATTTCTTCATCTCTCAGCACTGATTCTGTGATTATGACCATACGTCGACTTACAGGGAGAAGGAAATGTCAAGAAAAAAATGTACTCCATTAACGGTTAAAACTTTGAGGGGGCAGATAAACAATTGAACTACGCTCTGAGAGAATTGAAAGCAAAAAAGATGATGACACAGATGACATCTAAAGGAATTGAGTGGCTGTTCATTCCTCTGGTTGCACCACACATGGATGGCAGTTGGAAGCGTTTGGTCAATCACTAAAAATAGCTCTCAAAGCGATCATTAAAGAACAATCGCCACGTGAAGAAGTTCAATTAATATCATTGGTGGAAACTGGGTACATTGTCAATTCATGACCACTCGTACATGTCTCCATTGATTCGCAAGATGAAGAATCTACAACCCCTAACCATTTCTTTATCGGTACCTCTAGTTCTAGCTGCCTATTCACTAAATTTTCTGAAGATCAGTTAGTCACCCGAAAGCAAAACAAAATTTCCCAACAACTTATCTATTGTTTCTGGCGCAGATGCGTGAGAGGGTATTTGCCGACGTTAATAAGGAGAACTAAATGGTTCCAGAAAGACCCTCGGAATATCAAGTTTGGCGACATCGTTGTCTCAGTTGACAGCGACCTACCACGAAATTACTGGCTCAAAGGACAGATTGTTGTGGTATTCCCAGGAGCAGATGATGGATGTCAAAACCAAATCTGGAGTTTATCGACGATCGGTTGTGAAACTACGCGTTCTAGATGTGACAAATGAACATCATCAAAAAGAAGAGTAATGAAGCGAGTTCCATTACTAGAGGTGGTGTTGCCGAAGAATATTATTTATAATTACTTTGTTTTTCGTTGATTTCATTGTCGAATGAAAACTTGAGTAGTTGTCAGTCACTGAAAACATCCAATTTTATATAGATCATTTGGATCTATACAGTAAAAATATATTGTGTGACTTCAGACTCAGAATACAACGTCTGTAAGCATTTGGGTTTACAGTGCGACCTTAGGCTTCAAAGTGATTCACTTTGAAAAACAAGACCAATGCAATGCATCATGGTGAAATCGCACATTCCCCATTTTTACTAATGGAATATCATCCAAATATTCCAAAAGATTGTTTTAGTGACATAAAGTTAGTCATTCAAGTTTTAATTGTTACTGGAAGAGCCGAATATTTGTTCGAGATACATCACTGCCTACACTTTTCAAATCGACTATCGTTGAAAACTCTTGAGTCCGACGAATCATCTTTCAATCTGTTCAGTAGATATCAATTGGGAAATAGATTTCCTTTTCGAATGTGTTCGATAACTATCGACGCCATACCAACCATCGATAAGAATCATTAAGATTAACTTTCTAGTATCAGTGTATATATGGAAAACTTCAACTTTTCACCTCTAAAGGTGTTTGTCGCTGCAATTGAACATGACTCTATAGTATTTCCGTTTTTCGAAAACTTTTTTGAATGGTCATGTACAAGAATGACACCAGAAGTGTCAATCTAATTCATAAATTATATTCCAGAAGGAACGTCCCAATTGTTTTCATGAATATAAATAAAAAACTTATTCATTCTTCTCAGCCTGGGAAGACACGGCCTTAAATTCGATTCGTCCATACACGAATGAGTTCCTGACAGCGTAAAACTCGATTCCAACAAACTTTCCGTCAAACCCATCGTATGGACTGAAAAAACATTGAAACTTCTTTAATAAATTTCTTGTGACTGTGATTACGAAATATAGTCAGAGTTTTTGAAACGAAATAAATAATAACCCTGAAAATGGATTTCATTAGCTGTATTTCAGCTATGTTGGATGTTTATCTATAATGGGCTTATGTTCTCGATGGAAAAACATTCATCGAGAATTCTGAAAGGGATGAAAAAATGGAAATTTGTAACGGGCCTATAAAGAACGAATCTTTCATCTCAAATATCTTAAACCCTTCAGTATTCTTATTTAACAAAGAAATACATCTAGCAGTGTTTATCTTTATATCTTTGTTTAGTGAAAATATTTCTGAAAGAAAATAATTCACTATTATTATAATTTTTCTATCAATGAAACTGATTGTATAAAAATGAATCGTGACTTTTTTAATTTATTGTAAGTGATGAATTGTATTTTCTCAGTAACACGTTCCGCCCTATTATCCAATAAAAATAAATGCATTTATTTTATGATTACTTTGGAATAAAAGTGATGAGTTGATTCTCACAATGAAAATGAGTTCATTCAACGGTTTCCTTCATTCTCTACCACTTGATAAGGGCACTTTGAACATTCAATTTGATAAATTTTTCCATATTGAATTTATTTTTTGTCAAATAGGTTGTTATTACTCTTCATTCTTGAGAGCCTGAATAACAAAAAGTATTATGAATATGTCGACGGTGTTTCAGATTGTCTTCTCCAAAACTCAGATAGTTCAATATCTGTTTAGTATTTTTATAATTCCTCTAAAAGTGATGAATAATTACATCAAATATGAACATTTGTTGTTCGGTATTCCAATACCAATTGGAACAGCACAGAGAAGGAATTCCCGCCTCGACATAGGCGTCGGCATATTATTTTTCAGTGGTAGTTTTTCAGTTACTTATTCTTACAATCATAGCAATTAATCACCCCATGAAAAAGTTATCTCAACTGAATTTTTCCAACATGGGTAATTATGAAAAAATTCGAAATTTAAGGTAGTTGATTTCCGAGACGAAAACTCTAAAATACAATGAAAACAAATAATAATCACACCGAATTCTCGTCAAACATATATTTACAAAATAATAGAGGCCAACAAAATTGCTAGAAAAATCAAAATTCTTCTTCCCTATATTCGGATGAGGTGGAATGATCATCGGGTTTAATAACGATCGGATTTATGGAGCTTTGCACATAATATTTGTTCTCTTTTTTTAAAACGTGGGCCACACAGTTCTTCCACACATCACTATTACCTACTTCATTCACTACTCGCCTTATATTGTCAAGCACTACAGCATTTAGAATAGGTGACTGATTACATTTCCGCAAGCTTTTTTTCATTGTGGCCCAAACCAATTCAATTGGATTGAACACACAATAATATAGAGGCAAACGTAAGAGAATATGACCACGTGTTTCACACATCGAATCAATAATATACTCTTTTTTGAAATTACGTTGTTTTGTGGTCACCAGTAATACCTTTTTCGTTGGAATCTTTTCGGGTATTTCCATGTCATGATTTCGCATGAAATCAACAATATCTGCTTTTTTGTGTTATTGTTTGGTATTGTAGTCAATAACCGAAAATAATACGAAGCGTTATCCATAACAATAATCGAGTTTGAAGGAATATTTGGGAGAAGCTGCTCACTGAACCAGGTTTCGAATAAAGCCGCAGTCATATCTTCGGAGTAATCAGCAGACGAATCTTTTATATTTTTGCCGACAGAAGTAAAGCTTTAGGTACGAAATCACTTTCATTTCCGGCATGCAAAATTATAACACGTTTTCCCCTTGAAGAAGGTGTGTTCAAAGCACAATACTTGGTTTCGTCTACCCAGCCATATTTAACAACATCATGGATATCAAACCAAGTTTTGTCGAGGTAGATTATTTATATATCTGCTGGATTCTCGGTAGATTTTCATTCGCCTCAAATATTCTTGTCGGAGTTGAACAATGCGTGTCGATTCCATCATGACCATCCAATTGTTAAATTTTTTATATTTGAAACCACAAGATAATAAGACACCTCGTAGAGTTTCTAAAGATTTGTAATTGTAATCGGGATAGTCGAGTAATTTATACCAAATCATTTCCAAGGTTGGTACTTCATTTTTTTGGTATATACCATAAATTGTTCGTCGAATCGCATCTTTTGTAGCACCATCAACGTTTGCGATTTTTTTTTCCTTTGTTTTCGTTTCATTGCATGGTCAATGACATCCCCTATTTTAATGACTCGAAGAACTGTCGAACGAGATAATTCCGTTAACTCGCATATTCTATTCACAATAGCATTCTGTGAAGTGTGACAGGTATCCTCATTTTCAAATTCCGGATCCCTGTCGATTGACGCAGATTCCTCACACGTAATGTTATCATTTGTTTCAAAAGGTCTCTTCTGGAGACATATTGATGAAAGTACCCAAAAACACTAATATTTTCACAAAAATCGGTTAAAATGATGAGATTGGAAACTTTGGTGTAAAAGTTGAAAACTTTTTCTAGAGATCAATTACCCTAACACCAAACTGATATTTTTGCACTCAACGCGCGTTTCGTTAACAAGGTTAGCATCTTCAGAAGAAGTAAATTGATACTGAATCTAGAGACAAGGGTTAGCTGTTTATATACCTAAAGTTTTTGGGTCCGATGTGGACTTTGTTTGTTAAATGATGATTATTCTAATTGATTTTTCGGTAATTAACTAGTGGAACCACTACCTGCAAATCAATTCGTCAGCTTTTTAATCTATAGTTGACAAATTAGTTAATATAATTAATTATAGTTAATAAAAATTGACAAATATTTATAATCATTGATTTATCGATAGTTCATCAACTATATATGGCGCGTTTTCGACCGGAGGCACCGGTTGACCTGAAGTGATGCTGTGACCACGTGCTCTCCGCCCTCTATCTCGAAAACGGTTCACCGTATAAAAAAATGTTTTCAAACAAAATTTGTAGATAATTTTGTATTCTACAATATTGATAATAAATACAAATAGCAAAAACCCATAGGAAATGGGATATTTCCAAAAAAAGCGCAAAAAACCGATTTTTGTGACCTTTGACCTTAAAATGTAATAGTTGCTTACACCCTACCATATGTAGGTTTTGAGACAACTTTTAGGGTGTCAATATACAAGTATTTACAGACTTACAGCTGGGTATCTCGAATTCCGAGGTGAACTTACTATAATGACTGGACTAAAGAGGAAATAGGTGGAAGCTAAAATAGTCATCTCTTGGAGAAACATTCCATTCATCACCCGAAGACTATTGTGAACACTAACAATCGAAACGTCGTGAAATAACTTGGTTTCAAATTTTTTATTGTTTTAATTCCATTTTTATTTGTTCAATTCTTGTAATCTTTTGCCTACTTGTTTTCTAGTGACTTCATTTCACAGTTTAGTGCTTAATAAACTTGTTATTTTCAGCTATTCGTTTCAGTTTGTAATTTAATTTGTTTTTTCAGGGATTCCAAATCGTATCATATTAGACAATGGAAATCCGTACAAGTCAAGCCACAAAATAGTTAATATATTACCCATTCATGATGTAGGTGCGACCTCTAATAGAAAAGAGCCTCAAGACCAAATTCATCAGGTATCAGTATCAGCAGACCACCAACTGAAGAGAAACGGTTCTAAGAGCAGATATTTCTAAGTATTTCGGCACAACCACAATCGCTATAACAGATTTTGAAACGCTCTTTGTTACAACCATGTTCAAATTGAAAGATGTTGCTTCAATTGTTTGGCTAGGAACCCTTGTGTTTACGGTCTCCCTGATGATCACTGACTCACATGAACATGGTTCACGGAAAGCAAAAACTTTTCTTGGATGCCGTTCCGTGATATTTCAGCAGAATTGACAGAAAATCTTAGGAAACCAATTTGGATTTAATCAATGGTTTGGTAGATAGTCGTCTTTATCGAAAAATCATATTTTTTGAAAAGAAAAACTTTCCTCTTGGAATGACACCTTATAAAGGTCGCGGTCGTTGCAGAAAAAAGTTATACATTCATAACCAAGTGAATAACCATGCAAGACAAAACTTGGTCTAAATAATTTCAATTTTTTCTTTCGATAATTGGTAAAAATGCTAAATAGTATTTGTAATTTTCTTGGTAATATGGTAACCGGTTATTTCTATTGAGTGTTTCAAAACCGTGAATAAATTATAACAACAAATTAAAATATCTTTATTGTTTGTAACATGCTTTTCCGGATTACATTTCAAACAACTATTATGAATTAAAACGCCTCATTACTTATTCGAAGACAGGAAATATACTTCATTTATATGTGTTGTACTTGTTACTGTAAATTATTTACGTATTGGTTGATAGTCGGTCGCTTCGACTGCTTTGTTCTCAATCAAATCGACCGCCGCTTTGGTCGGTGGTTCAAGCCGCAGGCTGAATGATCGATTTTCACTCGCTATCGTTCAACCCGCGTTAGGAATCACACGTTGAAAGGTAAGACCTCGTTAGTCTTTAGCTCGCACAAATTTCGACTTCTGAGGGTTGTCGTTCGTAATATATTTTAAACATATTTTTAACATATTACTGTTATTTATTCAACTCAACTTTGATATAATTCCATACTTACATATCAGTTACTATAAATTGTTTATTAGTGACTCATAATGGTTGCATTAAATTTGCAGAAGATATGTCAAAGAGTTTTATAGGAAAATATTATATATCTTTCGGTGAATGTATTTTTCATCTATGTATATCTAATGATTTCCAATAAATATTGTTTTCATTACTATCTTTCCGCATGTTTGAATCAATGATAATCGGTTTCATTAAAATTTCTTCAAAGTGAGAAAGCATAGAGTTTTTTTTATGAAAAAATGTGGTGAAACTGAAAAATCCAAATAGTTCTGCTGATACATGATATGTAAATTCAAAACCAAAATATTCCAATATAGGATATCTCACAAATATATTTCTGTTTCACGATGACCAAAGGATATCTTCTTAAGCAGTAGTTAGACTGATCAAAATTGAGTGAATCGATGTTTCATTTCATTTTTCGAGTTTTTTTTCTGTATGTTTGTATCATTTCGATGTTAATATTTATTGGATCACTATTTTTTATTATATTGTACGTATTAGCATTGCCGTTAACTAGTGAACGTCGATTTGAATTGAAATGAATGTACTATGAGTAACAAGTATTCCTCATATGAATTATCTATTATATAATGAATAATATATTCCCATAAAATCGTTTATAAAATTCTCAAAGCCAGAGTTCCTCTCTTCATAATGACACGAAACCAATAAAGGTCGAGTAAACAAGAAAAGTTCTTTCATTTTCACAAAATATCGCTAGGAATCTAATAAATAGTTCCACAAACTCAATATCCCAAAATACCGTTACTATAAATCTTCTTAGGTGTCACGAATCACTGCGTAAAACTTTTATCAATACTTCTCCGCTCACGAAACTTTCATTAACTTTCAAATATTTCTTTTTTCAATCGAAATATACCCAAGCAAAAATTACTTACAATAAGTTGCGGTTGTCAATCTGTCAATAGTGTCCTGCTTTAGTTTAGAATTTTTCTTCCCCATGATGCTCGGAACTGATCGAAAAAATGGTGAAAACTCGAAAACTAAACAGCACGGCTACCGCGCGATACTAACAGGGTAGTTTTCGGATACTGGTCCCGCTCGGGGGTAACATAGACGCTTGCGCCCTTTTTAGACTAGGAAATACGCCACATACTTGCCGCGATGCTCTATCTTATAACATCGTTGGGGTGAACAGATTATTTTTTTTGATGTTTGAGATACAGAGAGATTACATAAGAAATAAAAAATGTATCACTGTGACTGCCTGAAAGAATTGGTTTTTTGAAACAAAATTCGCAGTCATACTTTCGTTTAACACATTTCTATTCATCAATACGATGACCAGTTACTTGATGAAAATTAATAATACTAACCATGATAATAGTTGTATAATTTTCACACTATATATTTCATTCAAGACGCCTTCCACTATACGGTACTTTCCTCAGTGGTTGAGTTATGTTAAGTTAGGTCTGAAGTGAGTGGGTCTATTCGAATAAACCCAGCTTCTTAACGAAGCCGATTAGTTGGTATGATGGTTGGTTCAGGTCAGATGGTAAGAGTACGGCTCTGCCGAACTCTAAAAACCTGATTCAGTCCCCAGCGGGGCAGACACAAAGTATATGCTCTGCTGTTTCATCATTTTCCAAACAGAGGCGACTGTCTTTCGACAGTCCGAGTCTCTGCATATGATGATTCAAATGACAGTGACCTGTAAGAAGGCCTATTAGACATCGTAGTTCATACCTACTGTAGTCCAACAACCGTTTGGTATCAAACTTAGAAGGGTGAATGAACGCCTTGGAGTGAGCCAATCCTGGAAGATTCTGTCAAAAGTCCATAAATCTTCTTGACATCCAGGTGTTCAAAATTTGTTTGGCAAAGCCTAAAGCGATGCCAATGATAGGTGCTGGTACGTTGAAGCTGCTTGTGGCACCCTCATTTGCAAGGAAGTCAGCAGCCTCTGACTTCCAGGCCAGTATGGCCAGGAATCCAGACCAGAGACAATCTGTTGAGTCTTTCTATCGAGGAGAGTCATTTTTGGCAATTTGTTACCAATTTAGATGTTACTCGGTAGGAACCAAGTGCTTCCAACGCCGCTTGACTGTCCGAGAATATTTTTATTGACTTGTATATGAGGTTGGATTCTTTCAATCTCTCCGCACACAATTAGCGGAAATTTCCGCTTGAAATAAAGTCGCAGGTTCGTAGGCAGGTTGATATCTCTGTCCTGGGTCTGCGACTGAAAACACCTGCACCAGAACCGGAAGGTGTTTTTGATTCATCTGTGAACCAACAACTATCTGCTCTCCTGAAGGATTCGGGAACAGTACTTTATAAGGCAGTTCGTAGTTGACAGTTGGAGGCAGAAGTCAGAGGTCATTTCCAGAATGCTGTGACTTCCAGTGTCAACCAACAGTCTGTTACACTGTTGCACAGTGGTACTGGTACATCAAACCATTCAACAATATCTTTTATATAACAGTAGGTAGCTAAAAAACTCAATTGGAGAACTGATTAGTTCTGGAAATATCTAGAAATGATGCAAGTATACCCTTACAACAAAAGTCACACTGAGACCCGCAAAACACTTAATCACAGAAAAATCATCAGATAAAATAAAAATAAACAAAAGAGGACATCAATATAGCATGTAAGACTGGTAACTTCATGGGCAGACATATAAAGAACAACAAAACATGGACAAAGACATATATAACATATATAATATACAAACTAATATCTGGGATATTCCCAAGAGTTTATATAGGAAGGACTTCAAGACATTTCAAAACGAGAACTTCAGAACATGAAAGAAGTTTTGAACTATGCTATGGAATACAGAAAATAAAAGACAAAAATTAAACGTGTTGTAGTCTCTGGAAATCAATAAACGCAAATATGCTTTTGAACGACCAGCAATAAGTTATTCATAAACCATTGTTAACTTTATGTCCATAAAATACGAATAATTAACATATTCATAAATTACCATCAAAGCTAATGTTTCCGTTCCCCAGGGATCCATATTGTCTCCAATTCTCTTTTTTTTGTATATCAATGACTTATTGGAATCCAATAAATTGTTTTGCTGACGACAGCACCCTTGTCTCGTCATTTCATTTGGATTCCAGGACATCGGCTACAGAAGGCAGCAGAAGGTTGCATATCTTATTGAGGATCTGGAAGTGATTTCGAATTGGAGTGAGAGTAACCATGTTCAATTCAAAAACCCAGACATTGATTTTCTCCAAAAAGACGAATGTCTCCGAACCAGAAATAATGTCAGGACAGGCCATTCCGCTTTCTGCTCCGATAAGTTTGTTGGGGTTGAAATGGACACCAAATGGACACCAAATTATGTCGTGAGAATTGCAAAGGCTGCTTCTCAAAAGCTTGGAACACTGTTCAGAACCAGAAAACTGTACACACTTCTCGCAACTTTTGATGCTTTATAAAGCTCAGATCAGACCTTCTTTGGAGTACTGTTCTCATGTATGAAGCTCCACCCCTAAACATATCCTGAAACTGCTGAATTCCATTCAGAAAAGAGCCATTTGTCTGATTGGAGACAAAAACATCACTTGCAACATTGATAGTCGGGAACATCGAAGAAAGGTTGGAGATTTGTCTCTCTTTTATCTATAGATACTTTCACGGGAGGTGTTCAAGTAACTTGGCACATTTGATTCCACCAAGAGCGGTAAATATCAGAAATATGCGACGGACTGTGGCTGCTCATTGTTTTGAGGTTCAACTCAGTACACCTCGAACTTCACTGTTTGAGAACTGCGTTAATGTGGAATAAGCTTCCTAAGAACGTTTTTCCAAATGAATTCAATCTCCAGCGATTCAAACTCAACGCAAATCGCTACTTCCGCCCTTAGAGCGCCTTAACGATGTTTTTTTAGTGCTTGTGTTTTGTCCTTGAAAAAATATTTGAAGAGAGCTACTAAAGTTTGGATACCTACTTGTTTTTGACATTTTATAAAAAAACTTATGATATATCTATGTTTGAAGAGGTAGTTCATTGTAATAATTGATAAACAGATAAACAACAACACAGTAGCAGAGTAGAGTCTGAATGGATTTCAAAATAAATTTTATCTCGTTATTGTGAAAAGCACATATTCAGTATGGTGCTACTTCGAAAAAATACTCTCGAATCCAAACCTGTCCAAACTAAAAGTTTTTGTAGGTTGCGTTGAGTCTTATTTTGTATCAGTTCATTTGCAATTTTGAATATGTATATAAGGTAAGTCGAGAAGCTTTAGAATACGACCTTTATTTCATCAAGTCCTCCTTTATTTGGTTCAAATATATTTAGAACATCAGTTTCAAAATTAAATCATCATCCTGAACTTTTTTCAAATTTTGTTGCCATTTCTCACGCCGAAGCAATTCCACAACATATATTCAAAGTGTCAATCATCTTGTCGAATAAAAAACTGCATATTGGCTTTATTTATAAATCCCTCAACTAAGGCTTTTGTGAAACACAGTATTCTAAGCAATATCGCAATATCATGAATCATGGTCTGTCACATCCATCACGCTATGCTACTCAATCGATCTGGATACCTTGGGTAAAAAAGTACATTATTTCCCAACTGTCTCTAAGGAAATATTGAAAAAATAATTGTTAACTGTATTTACGAAGAAGCATCATGTAGATAGATTAATGCATAGAAATACAATTTTCTGTATTCAGAATTTATACACAAGCATTCTGAATGACGATAATAATAAATGAAAAAAATGTGTCAAGAAAAGAATAAAACAAATATCATTTCCGTAAATATATTGTAACGAATTAAATAATTTACTGTCTTAAACAAATTTATTTCTAACAATATTTAACTATCACAAACTAATTTATATTCAACACTTAGAAACTAAAGCAACTAACGCTTAATTTATCCTCACTATTTGAATTCCTTGTTCAACTGCTCGATTCGCTTTCTGAATTCAACTGGCCTCTCTGCCCCCCCATGCCCCTCCCGGGTTGTGTGCCCAGGTCGCAAGCTCCCTCCTTACGGAAATGCTTCCGCAGGTTTGGACCTGGCGACCCTTTCCTTCCACCCCCGTTTCTTAAGGAAACGGTCCTCAATCCAGCTGCTGGCACTTCAGCAAGATTGATATCTAACCTCTTTTGGTTGGAAACCAGCCTTTAGGTGCTTTTATTTCCCTATCTAACTTCTCGGTTTAAATTTTATTTGGCTCTTGTTTGTCGCGGTATTCCTAATTGAATTTTTGCATGGGGGCCCCCAAAGCTAACGGCGGCCATAGTTGTGATAGTCGGGCGTTTCCCAGTGAAGCTGAGAAATGTGACTTTGAAATTGAATCGCGGTTTTCCTGTAAGAGAATATATGGTTAATACACTTAAGATTTTTATACTTGCCTGAGCCGCCTGACGGCGACTCGTGGGGGCGGTCTCTGATTTTGTCTTGTCGGCCTTGGATGTTTGTCCCTTTCTCGGAACCTGGGGTCACCCATATTCAACGCATCGTGTAGATCGCGAAACGCTGGATTTGAGTGCGATCTGATTCTATCGAACATGCTTTCTGCATGTTCTCTCATATACACGTCCACATACTGCGTGTCCAGTCCTAGATCTCTGTATATGAATCTGTTAGGGATATAATACGGAGCATTTACGGCGGCCCTTACGCTCGTGTTCATAAATGCTTGGATCTTCTTTCTGTATGTCTGCGCGCACTGGCCCCAGGCAGTGCATGCATACAGAATTATCGGCATCAGGATCGTTCTGATCATCAGTAGCTTGACTTTCAGTGCCATGTTACTACTTCTTCCTATGATCGGTGCCAGGCGTCTTCTGGCCTGTTTGGCCATTCCAATTCTCTGTTGTACGTGTTCCTGGAATGTTAACTTCTTGTCTAGGATGACCCCGAGATATGTTGCTTTGTTTGTCCACGGAATCTCTTGTCCGTTGAAGATGACGTTGCCTTCCGGTTGTACGAACCTGCGGGTGAACAGTATCGCCTGACTCTTGTCAGGGTTGATACTGATCTTCCACAGGTTAGCCCACTCCTCTAATCTGTCTGCCTGTTGTTGCAGGTATCTTGTTACGAGTGCTTGACTCCTAGATCTCGCCAGCAGGGCCGTGTCGTCCGCGTAGAGTGCCAACTTGTTAAAGTTGTTCTCTGGCTTGGGCACGTCTGCCGTGTATACGGAGTAGAGGTGTGGCGAAAGGACTGCACCTTGCGGGACTCCTGCCTCCAGTAGTCGAACTGTTGATAATTCGTCTCCTACTCTGCATCGGCATCGCCTGTCAGCTAGAAAAGACTGGATTAATCTTACCATTGGTTTGGAGTATCCGAAATCGCTCATCTTGGCTAGTAGCCCGTCGTGCCAAACTCTGTCGAACGCCTTGGAGACGTCTAGGAAGATAGCTCCGGTGTTGTGTCCTTTGCCAAGGTTGAAGCCTTCTGTCGCAAATTCCACTACCCTCAGGACTTGTAGCTCTGTTGAGTGCTCTGATCTAAAACCGAATTGTTCGTTGGGGAGGATCCCTAACTCTCTGGTTTGTTCTTCCAGTCTCTTCAGGATGACGCGTTCCGCCACTTTGCTTATGGATGGCAGTAAGCTTATTGGCCGGTGGTTCGCTGGAAACAGGTGGTTCTTCTTGGGCTTTGGTATGTGGATTACCGTTGTCTCTTTGAACTGGTACGGGAAGTGTTGCAGTCTGAGTATAGCATTTATGATGTTGGTTATGGCTGCTATACCCTTTCGCGGCAGCACTTTCAGTGCTCTATTTGTTATGTTGTCTGGGCCTGGTGCTTTCCGAGTGATAAGGTGCCTCAGAATGTCTTTCACTTCCTCAGGCGATGTCGGGGCCAGGGGTTGCGCATTATCTGTTCGTCGGTTGAGCCTCCGCACCGTTCTTTCCACCTGGTTTTCTATTTCCTCTACCTCGTCTGTGAACGGGACGTCATTCTCTTTGCACTGCCTTTCGAAGTTGTCCGCGAATGCTTCCGCCTTCTCCTGGTCAGTGTAGACTATTCCTTGCTCGCCGTGTATTGGTGGGCAGGGTTGTCGCGGTCCGTTCCTAAGTTTCTTCTGCATTTGCCACGCAGATCTATCTTCTGTGGCCAGCTCTTCCAGACGGGTGGTCCATTGTCTTTCTCGGATCGCTTTCAGCTCTTCTTTCAGTATCCTGTTTGCTCTATTCATGCACCTTTTGTCCATCGGTGCACGTGTTCTTTGGTACTGTCTTTTCAGGCGTCTTCTTATTCTGATTAGTTCCATCGTTTCTGGTGGAAGGTGCTCTTGGAAGTTAAAGCGCGTGGCTGGGACTTCCCTCGCGCTTCTTTCCGTTGTTTGTGTGATCGCCTGCTGAAGCTGGTCCGTGGCGTTCTCCAGATCTGTTTTTGTTTCGATGCGTGGTATCTCACCCAGCGCGTCGTGTATGGTTCGTTGGAATCTTGTCCAGTCTATGATTCGCTTCGTTGGGTTGTCTGCTTCCACTTCTCCCCTTCCTATTGTGAATAGGATGGGGTTGTGGTCTGACGACCCTTCCTCTAGTACTTCCATCTCCGTAGTATCGATGTTTTGTACTAGCGCGATGTCAAGAGTGCTTGGGACTGCGTCTGCTTGCGGGTAGTACGTTGGGCTGTTCGGTGCTACTACCTCGATGTCCTCAAATTCGTCTAGTAATCTTACTATATCTCTGCCTCTTGTGTTTGCGAACCTACAGTTCCAGTCTGGCGACTTTGCGTTGAAGTCGCCGATGGCCACTGTGGGATGGTGATCTGGGAATAATTCTGCCAAGTCGGTTCTTTCTATTCTTCTACCTTGCGGGGGTAGGTATACCGACGATATTTTCAGCTGCTCGTAGCGTCTCACGTTGACTCTAACTGCTACTGCTTCGCCGATTTGGGTTTCCGGTCTTCTTTCTTCGTTTTGCGCTAGGTCTGTTTTGACTAGTAGCGCAACGCCTCCCGCGGCGTTGCGCCCCCCTGGCCTGTCTGTCCTGTACATGTTATATCCTGGGATGCGGTAGCTCTTTTCGCTTCTTATCCGTGTCTCCTGGAGCGCCATGACGTCTATTTCTAGGCGCGATAGTAGCTCCAGTAGCTCGTTTCTTCTTTCTGTGAAACCGTTGATGTTCCACGATCCTACGACTAGTCTTCCAGGCACTCGTGCTGGCATTACTGTCGTCCGGGTGTTTGGATTAGGGCTGCTAAGACCGCTTGCGCGATCTTTTGCTGCTCAGTCGTCAGATTTCCTAGAATTTGGATCAGCTCGCTTCCTCCGGTTTGTTGTGCCTTTGGTGCTGGCTTTCTCTGAGCTGTTTGTTGCCGGGGCCTCTGACTCTCCGTTTGTCGAGGCCTGTTTCCTGTTGATTGCGAGGGTCTTGGTTTGGGGAACATTCTGCATCCCCTGTAGCTTGCCGGATGCGCACCCAGGCAGTTTGCGCATTTGGCCGGCTCTTCCCTTTGCTTTTGGCATTCTCTAGTCTCGTGTTGTTCACCGCATTTTACGCAACGTGCGGTTGCGTGGCAACATCTCTGTGCATGCCCGAAGTACTGGCATCGGTGGCACTGCCTTATCTCTCTCTTGTTAATTCTTTGCGGCTCCGCCCGCACGATCAGATTTACGCATGTTCTCAATGCGTATATTTTGTCCTGGTCTTTAGGCACTTTGACCAGGAACAGTGGCAGAATTTGTCTGGTTTTTCTGGACGTCATTCTGTGACATTCCAGAACCTCAAAACCTTGTCTGGTGAGATCTGCCGCGACGTCCGCTTCCTCCACGTTCTCCGGTATCCCCCGGATCACTGCGTGGAGTGGGATTTCTTTCTTTAAGGTGAACGTGTGGAATTCCAGGCGGAATTCTTCCATGTATCTTGTGGCTTTGCGCCACTCTTCTTCGTTGTTTGCGTAGATGTAAATTCCATCTCTAGTAAGTCTTGCCTTGTTATATCCTATTTTACGGGCTTCGAGACCTCTAGAAATTTCATTCCACCGTTTGCTGTCATGGACAACTATCGGTGGTGGTGACATGGGGTTTGCCTGTTTTGGATGCGTATCCGCGTTTGTTGATCCTCCTTGTTCGTTTGGCCTGTCCTCGGTTTGCCTGGGGGTTGGCCAGACTGGGACCTCCGGAGTTTTACGTTCTCCGGTTGGTACGATTGCTGGTATGTTCCCAGTAATGGACGTCTCTTCCGGTTTTGTTGTTTCCTCTGTCTCCATTTCCGTTTCCTCCGGTTTCTTTTGTAATACGACAAGTCGCGAGGTTCTCTTCCTTGCTTTCCTTGCCTTTCTCGTTTCGGCCTTCTCGAATCCGTCTTCCGTTTCCGTATCGGTGGTGTTTTCAGGCTTTCTTTGCCTCTTCTGGGAGGCTTCTTTTTCTTTTTCCGTTTCCTTGATGGCGGCGGTGTCTATTTTCTTGTCTTTTTCTTTTTCCTCTTGTTTTGGTTTTACTGGGGCTTTGCTTTTGATTTCTTCCTTGTTCTTCTCCTGCGATTTTTCGGCAGGTTTTGTCCTATCCTCTTGCCTTCTTCTGAGGGCTGCGTTTTCGGCCAATAATAGGTCGAACTTCTTGTTCATGTCAGCCATTTGGCTGACCAGCTTGTCCAGTGTGTCTCTTAGTTTTGCATTGTCTTCTTTAAGAGCTTTGTTTTCAGCTTCCATTTTTTACGGTCTGTGTGGAGTAATCTCCCTGAAAAATAAGTGGATTAAAATTCTAATATTATATTTAGTTCTAAGAAGAACTGAATTCTCTTTATCAGTTCTGACAAGAACTGTTGTTTGTGTGTCTCTTAAACACTTCACAGTTTGCCTCCTTAGGTGGTCCTTCACAGGTAAACTTTCACTTCTAGTCGATGTTGCCTCTACGAGCTCTCGATGTCGAATGTCCACTGGCCTCTCTGGGCGAGAAGCCAGCTTTATATATCCGTAACGATCGCTCTAGAAATCTATAGTCGTTTCGGGTGGTCTAAACTTTTCGCAGTGGTTTCAGACTGCATTCTTTCGCGGTGAGTCATGTATTTATTTGATGAATTGGCTGGCGTATGGGTCAGGGACGGCTTCAGATTCATTACAATATTGTTTCAAACATCTGTTTGCAGATGTTCGCATGGTAGATGGTGCAATCACATAGGATGAGGTCAAGTGATCTTTTTGCTAATTTAGAAAAAAAACCGCATCAGCCGTAGCTATGCTATTAGGGGCTAACATATGAAATATATCTAGAATATGCAATTGTTCACATTAAAGTTCAAATAAAGTAAAATGTTACATTCCTTAAGAAATTCAATAATATTGTTCGTGTTGGTACTTTGGAAGATTTCGCTAAGATTGGAGGGAATTTTATTGTTCAGTCTCTCATCTGTGTGGAACGGGCACACTACCAGAACATGCTTAACAGTCAGAGGCACTCCACACGCGAAACATTCTGGTGGCGGTTTTTTCCGCCACCAGAACCCTTATGTAAGGCGAGTGTGGCCCAGTCGTAATCTGGTATTTATGACTTGATGAAACCGATTTGTTGCTTTGTTGTTCCAAGGATAAATATTACTGGTGTTTATCCCAACATCAAATGATCATCTTCAACAGGAAGATCAAACAGTTTCATCTTCCTCTTGAAGGTGATCACTTGGTGTTCGAAACACGTGTCGAGGAATTAAAATAACGGTCTGGAGTTGGGAAAAAACTCCAGTATCATTCATCACTACACCAAAGGTTCCAAACACATCACAATTTCCAAGGATATATAATAATATTGTTTGGAGGGTTTTTGAGACCAGTGGTGATACCACATTTCTACAATTTTGTATTAGAAAAAGTATTTGAGATCTGTTGGCAATGCTTTCATACTGAGAGTGCGTGCTGGATTTTTTAGAGTTTCTCTGAAAAGTTTATCGGCTATATCGTTTCCAGTGTGTAAAGGTATGTGAAGAAACCCATGGTAGGGTAACTGTCCAACTGGATCCAGTTGGTTCTTCTCCTCTTTAATTATATCTACCAGTGAGTAATGTATATATATTTTTTCGACAAAGAAATAAGGGAGTTGAGAGAGTCTGTAATTATCAGAAACTTCTTACCAAGTGCCGTTTTAATGTATGAAAGAGCATTATAGCTTTCTGAAAGAAAGAATTTTGTTTTTCATTCATTTACCAGACATATGTAATGGAAAATGAAACATATAATATTGTTCTAAAACGATAACAATTTGGCAAATCTGCGTTTCGACAAAAAAGTTGAGTTATATTTCTACTACTACTATACGAAGTCAAGATTGATCTTTTTATCGTTATCATATAAAATCAAGCTGAAACTATCTTGGTCTATTACGTCGAATACATATCAGAAATACACTTTTTCTATGTTAAACCATTTGCTTCTACACCTCAGATAAGCGCAGTTTTTTATTGATATATGGAAATTTTTCAGTTCCTTTTTTGGGTTGGTTTTCAGAATCCTTATTCGACAAGTTGCTTTTCTCACGTCCCGTAATTGACCTGACTAAGAATAGCCATGATGCTTGTTAGGTGGCTAAAGGAGTTATTAACGTAACCTACTCAGAACACTGGGCTATGACCTTAATAAACGATATCGTAGACAGCATTAAAACTTGTTCATGTTTTTTATATGATTCAACTGACTAGACGTTGTCACATCTATTGATTATGCTAAGAATTAGAGAACGACAGAGCACGGGGAAAGGAGGAATGGAAATTATTTGCGGAGAACAAGTTTTGCATAAAAAAGAAGAGTTGGTCGTCTTCGTATCTTTTTAATTTTATTGTCGTATTAAACGGAGCTGGACCTAAATGGAAATTTGTTCCGGTAAATTTAGATACTCCAGAAGACTGCCTTTTAAAGGACCTCGAGTGAAAGCATAAATTAGAAGGAACGATAAACTCACTTCTGTCAGTTGGAAACGAAGATTGAGACCATTTTGCAGGGTCTATAGCTCTTAATTGGGACTAGTGGGATTTTATAATATCGTAATATATATGAATATTGTACTCGTTTGAAAATGTCCTTATATGACGAAACTGCAGTAACGTTACTTACGAATACGAGTGGTATAAAAACATAGAAAGCTTTATTTCTCATTTTTCATGATGATTTCCTACCAGGTAGTAACGGCTACATCCATCAGTTTATTAAATTTTATATCAATATTCTCTCATATTGAACGAAAGTCATTTCACCTTTCAAAACTTCTTTGACATTTGTCGAGGAAGTTTAGAAATGAAGAGATCAACGAAGAGGAAATTACTTATACCTTTGAATTTTGTCCTTTTCCCACGTATACAAAGATCAAACATTACAATTTTCATATTTTTAAGATGGTGGAAGTTGAAAATACCGAAAGAAAGTCGATAAAAACTCTCTTTTATATTACTGTGTATATGGTTTTTCCATTATTTTCCTGTTTTTCAAAATGCTTCTTGTTCTTTGAAGTGTTTCTTGAAAAATTATATTTTCTCTGAAGAAAGCGCATAATATAATATTCACTCCATACAAATTATGAATATGAAAATATTCACAGTATTCTATTTCAAATAAAGAAATCACCATTCAATCAAAAGTAACAGGAAATTGAAAATATCATGGGTGAAATATTATTTTGTAGCACCCTTTTACAGAACTTTCAGATTTTATTTGGATTGAGATTTTCGACATAACCTAAAACTGATTGAATTCGTTAAAACACCTTGTATAAAACATAGCCGAAAAATAACCGACAGAAACTATTAGTCAATTATTCATGACCCGCGTAAGATCAACAGTGATATATTCATATGGACGAAGTTGATTCGTTGGCAAAGTTGAAGTTGACTAAAGTATCTAATCCTTCGCAACGTAAGTGTCACGTAAAACAAATTTCCCCTCGCATCCAAGTTGGATTTATTGGCAACAAAAAGTATTTCATTCCACTCGGTTCCGGAATTGATGATAAAATTGTTTTGTACGATATACCGAGTGTCAACGAGTCTATTAGACGTTTGTTTGAAGGTGATTGACAATGTTTCGTGATGAATTTCACTGGTTCGGACTTCCATTGTCTACTATATAAAATGATTTGAAATCCCTGAAACAAGTAAAAAAGAATAATTAAAAAGAATAGTTGAAAATAACAATTATATTAAGCAACAATAAACCTGAAATGAAATGATAGTGAAATAACCTACAAGTAAAAATATAATAATTGAATAAATAAAAATTGAAAGAATGCAAAAAAAAAAATAATAAAAATAAAAAAGTGTAGAGATTCCAAGTCACGTTAGTTCACGACGTTTCGATTGTTGGTATCTACAATCGTCTTCGGGTGATGACTGGACTGATTCCTCCGAGAGATGACTATTTTATAGGTCGTTGAAATACTTTCACTTTCTCTACTTTCCATTTTCCGCTTCACTGATTCCGTGAGAGACCGTTTTGGCGGGAGTTGGTCATTTTTCGTTTGATGATGGGTTTCCATATGTTTCGTATATCTACGCTGGCCTGGCTGAATACGTTGTTGGACAAGATGTATGCGGCTTCCTTAAATTTTCTCCTGAACCAATGTTCCTCTCTGTGCAAGATCTCAGCTTGGGACCACTCGATGTTGTGTTGATGGGTCCAAACATGGTCTGCTATTCCTGATTTGCTGGTTTCTCCTCGCTGTGTGTGCTTCTTGTGCTCGGCAATGCGAACATTCAATGGCCTCTTAGTTTCACCAATATAGGATTTTCCGCACTCACAGGGTATCCGGTAAATGCAATTCTTGGAATCGCAGTCCGCGTTTGGGGGCCTAGTTTTCGTGAGGCTGCTACGGATAGTGTTACCGGATCTGAAACAGGTTCTAATGTTGTACTTGGAACCAATTCTTCTTATCCTCTCCGATAATCCTCTGATGTAGGGAAGTGCAAGCACTGGTTGTGACGGCTTCTCTTCCTTGCGAGGCTCCTGCTGTCTTTTAGCCAAAGTCTTTTCTACCATCGCTTTGGAGTATCCATTCCGCTGAAGATCATTTTTGATGATGTCTAGTTCCTTCTCGAGACCTTCCTTTGTATTACAGAGCCCAAAAGCACGGTCTAATAGAGTCTTGATGATTCCTCTTTTTGTCGATTGATGGTGGTTGGATTCGTGGTTCAGATACTGTCCCGTATGAGTGGGTTTTCGGTATACAGATGTTTCCCACTTAGTGTCGGTCCTCTTCACCAAAACGTCTAAGAATGGCAATTCATTGTGGATTTCCTTCTCCATTGTGAAATTGATGGAAGGTCTCACGCTGTTGATGTGTTTCAGAAAGGCGTCTAGTTCAGTATTCCCAGTATTCAGTATTCAGTATTCCTATATTGGTGAAACTAAGAGGCCATTGAATGTTCGCATTGCCGAGCACAAGAAGCACACACAGCGAGGAGAAACCAGCAAATCAGGAATAGCAGACCATGTTTGGACCCATCAACACAACATCGAGTGGTCCCAAGCTGAGATCTTGCACAGAGAGGAACATTGGTTCAGGAGAAAATTTAAGGAAGCCGCATACATCTTGTCCAACAACGTATTCAGCCAGGCCAGCGTAGATATACGAAACATATGGAAACCCATCATCAAACGAAAAATGACCAACTCCCGCCAAAACGGTCTCTCACGGAATCAGTGAAGCGGAAAATGGAAAGTAGAGAAAGTGAAAGTATTTCAACGACCTATAAAATAGTCATCTCTCGGAGGAATCAGTCCAGTCATCACCCGAAGACGATTGTAGATACCAACAATCGAAACGTCGTGAACTAACGTGACTTGGAATCTCTACACTTTTTTATTTTTATTATTTTTTTTTTTTGCATTCTTTCAATTTTTATTTATTCAATTATTATATTTTTACTTGTAGGTTATTTCACTATCATTTCAACTATTCTTTTTAATTATTCTTTTTTACTTGTTTCAGGGATTTCAAATCATTTTATATAGTAGACAATGGAAGTCCGAACCAGTGAGAGTCTATTAGACATTTCATTAGTAACAGGTATATCGAAATTGCCAAATTGCCACTTTTCCGGTTTAGAACTATCCAGTGGAATACCTTGTACTCGTATATTTCAACATTTTTGGATTCTTCTTTTTTTTTACTTTTGATATCGTGTGTAGGTGACCATGTTCATATGTACACTAATCTAAAGACTTCGGTGAGGCGAGTTCTTAGCTTTGTTCTGGTTGTAACATCCGAAACTGCTTTGGAACTGCGCAAGACATGATGAAGAGATCACTGTGCCACCTATCGTATATATTAAGAAATGACGACGAGAAAATACTGTTGATCATGTCCATTTTGTTATGTAGCGTATCCTTGTAGTCAGTTCATTGGTTATCTAACCTCAATTATCAACTATTCAAACCAAATAAATGAAAAAACATCCTAGAAAATAGCCCAAACAAATTTCCACATGAATGCGCATGAGCAACGAGAACAGTTCTCAACAGTTCAGCCTCGAGAGCAAGAACGATTCGATACGGTTCAATAAGACAGTTTAGGAATTTCGCAGTCGAAACCAGAACAGAGGATTCATCAATCCGAACTTATCCTCAATAAACCAGAACGCTCTATATCAACTCCGCATGATCCTGACGTCATAGAAACTGAATTCCGTAGAACCATAACAAACGTCTTTGAATTCGACAGAAAAATTCCGATGGATTGTATTGACCAATAAAGACGCCCTAACGTTTCGAATGGGCCAATAGATAAATATCTCGGATCAATCGGTGGACTCGGCGGAGAATTCAAAAACTTACTTGTGATTTCGAAAAATTACAATAAACAATTCAAAATAACATTATAAATTGAATATGAATAATATAATAATAAAATAACTAATGATTATTCACTTTTTTCTGATTGACTTGGCCGTTACTTGACGAAGATCCATCACAGTAATTTAACAAACTACACTTCCATAAATATCATAACATGTTTCGCAATCACACTAGCTTTTTCGTGGTGAACAACACACTGAAAACTAATTCTTCACTCTTATATACACCACGTAATCACTAGTGAGAACTACATTCTCAGGTACATACTCAATCATAATTTCTTAGAATATATATTATATGTAGTTATGATACATAATATTTAACTTTTAATAAAATACAAATCATGAAATTATAAAACAGCAACAAAAATTAATTGGCGCTCCGGGGCGACTTCATTGATTCCAGTGGCGCATTTGCTTTTTCAGCTGCAGGAAAACCCGGACAAACCTGCAGCACCATATCATCTGAAGATCTTGATCTGCCAATGTACACTCTTTCATAAAACAAAATTTAGGGTGTCTCCATAGGCTCCAGTAAATTCATTACATCGCCAGAACACTTAGTGACACGATTATCGTCCATTTCGTCTTTGACCAAAGCGTAATAATAACCAAATTCAACACCAGAACCACAATGAACAATTAAGATTATGATAGTAGTCTGATAGATTGAAGTGTTCATCTATTTCGAACCTTCGTAAGAGTTTGGTGCTTCCGTCAGAGGTTGAGTCATGTTTGAAGATCATTAGTGTCATTATTAGATTGACTGGTGCCTCATCTATACTTGTTTTCTTATATCAGTCAGTTAGTTTGGCGTATGTTTGGCAATACAGTCGATCATCACCTATTAAAAGTTTAATCTTCAGATGATTTAACAATAAGCTTTGCACGAACTGTTTATTACTCATATTAGGAAACGCTAGTTGAAGTTCCAGAAATTCACATACGTTTTGCTACCTCTTGAACATTTACTACAAAGTAAATTAGTGAGGATTTTTTCAGCAAAAGATTTACAAACACAAGATGAGATAGACTGTACGGAATCATTCAATCCAGAGCGGTCAGGAGTATTGATTCTGCTATTTTTCGCTCACGAAGAGTATTCAACAAGAACCCCAAGAATTCGGAACAATCCTCTTGTTATCCTAACGAGTATCTAGTGAACTTCAAAAACTCTTGGAAATCGGTTGGTGGGAAAGATGATAAATTCTTACAAAACTGCAGCTGCATGAACACGTGTTTGAGTTTGATGAATAAATAGGAAACATTCTGGTTCTCGTTCATCGTTAATACCTCGTTTTCGAAATATTTCGTCATGAACAACACTTGTAAAATGCTATTCATATAGCAAGTGTTTCCTAAATTTTCTAATCCAATTTTCTTCTCAAAATTTTCTGAACAACTCTCTACTGATTCGTAAGGAAGAACATGTTTCACAGCATCTGCATAAGAACCATTTCTCAAGCTACAATCGATCCTTCCAAGTGATGAAGGGTTTCGTAGAGGGATCAATTCAGCTCTTGCTTCATGAAGCTCTTCCACTGAAAGGGAACCAGAATCACGAGGACTGCAACTCACATTTGGGGGGCAAGATTGACCTAAGTCCATTGACCGCACTGAAAAAAAAAGTGGACCAATTACTTGAGAAATAACCTTGATACGAGACTAATGAATATCTACATATCTCGGCTTGTTTCTAATAGAGTTCCGTACTGAAATGAGAGCAATGCATGATCTCATCCAAATCATGTAAAGGAGGAATAGTTCCAAGGACTGAAGCAGCATTAGCACGTTGAATAGCAATACTAGTTCTTTCTATCAGAAAAGAAGTAAAGTGGTAATCTTCCGTTGCTTGGCCTCTTCTCCTTCTGAGTTCATGAACGAATAACAGAGACTCCGGGCCACAAACACCAAAAGTTTCAACCACTACTGGATGAAACAGATAGCTGTTACCAAGATTTTGGTATTTTTTCCGTTTCAATTTTTCGCCAGACAATGCTGCGGTTCCAGCACACTTCGAACTTTCGGCCGGGAAGCCGCGACCGTGTTAACGCAAGTGAAGTCCCATATCACAGGTTTACCGTATTCCTATGGTATGAGAGTCATGCCATCTGGTCGTTTACCACCATCTCGACTGGTACCTAAGGGTTCCAGAATTGCAGAAACATCCGCAGACACCATAGCTTGTTTCAATATGTCGTTCACCTGGTAATGCCGAGATGTACGCCCTGCACTTCTCCTGCAACTCAAACCATGTGTACTTTTCTCATCACTACCGCAAACACAAGTATGAGGCACACAAATAGGTAAACTCATCCTTTGTCCTACTGCTATTCTGAAAGATTACTACTAGTCTAATAGTATTCCAAGAGATGCATTAGGTAAAGCATTTAGCCAAGCATCCGTTTCCTTGATCATTGCTACTTTCAGACGAGCCTTATCGTATACACTTGTAGATTCCAGAAGTTTATCATTTATAATGTTCAGAAGAGGTCGGTGCCATGCACTTTGTATTTTCTTTTTATCTGTAGGAGGAGCAATATTAGTTGTAGTTTTTTTAAACAAGTCTTATTTGGAAAACATAACACTTACTCAATGATAATAGTGTCATAAGCTCCATGAGCATATAAGTATAGTGACCACGTTTTCACCGTATCTTGAAGGATGATTTCTAACAACCGACGTTACTAACGTAACATAGTCATTAACCGACCAACAAATTAGTTCGCATCTTAGTTCTGAATCTTCAAAAGAAGGATCACTTCAGAATATCGGATTCACTGAGTCGAGTGAACACCTGCTTTGGGCAGTGTGCAATTTCGGTAATATGAAAATTTCCTGATAGGAAATATGAATTTTTTCAACGATGCATTGAACGAGATAAGGCTCAGCTGCCAGCTTGACTGAAAACTGGTGGATTATATTTACAAATAATGGCATGTTTAGAAATGTCTTGAACACGGAAGAATGCTCTTTGAAAATTCACCAATTTTGTCAGTTTTGTTAATTCAGTTTGCTAATCTATTATCATTTCGATTTTGCCAGTTTCTCAATTTTGTCAAATTGTAGATGAATCAGTATCGTAAGATTCGTCAAAAAAAATTCCGAAAAGTAATTTTCTGACAGTACTTGATGTCTTTAGATAAGGGTGAAACCGGAAGTGATCGAGAAGTGAAAAATATGCGGAAACTTGTCTAATGGGGTTGTCTAATGTCATTCAGTTTCAAATTCCTTCAAAAATATACTTTAATAAAACGTGACTAAATAGGAATATTATTCCATATAACAAGCGAACTAACTTACTAGAACTTTTGTCATTAATTTGAGAGTTATACGTCTTTCCAGAATCCATGTCGCTCCTCCCGCTTGACATGGTAACTGTTTGTCTCGATTAGTATGAATTCGGGAAATAATTTTATGAAACCAACTGAAACTATGTTCTGAATCAAGAGATAAAACATTTTAATGGGCTAGATATTTCATCACAACGGATTACCAAATGTCTTTCAAACACAAGTGGAATAAATTTTCATTCAAATTGCCCTTATTTGAACAGAGTGGTTTTGAAGTTTCACTAGTGAGGATGGAAAGTATATGAAAATAAGTGAAATAATTCATTATTTTCTCTTCTCTACATTTCTTTGTCATCATCAAAATACAAACATATCGAGAACATTAAGAATAAATAACAGTTTTCAGAAAAACTAAAAAACACGCTTTAATAGCAACACAAACTAAAAAATAAAAAATAATTTGAAACTAATTTAAGATTGTGTTCAACATCGATAATAAGTCCTATGGCTTCATCTTACTAATGACTTTCAATAAGTCCGAAATCAGAATAAATCTATTCACAAAAAAAAAAATTTGTTGTAAAAAACATGGGATGCTTTAAATTATATTTTTATTATTTGTCAAACAGCTTCTAACCAAGTATTAATAACAATGGATATTTAGTATCCATGCTTTTTTACAACAAAATTCATTTTTTTGTAAATAGATTTATTCTAATTTCAGACTTTAGTTACATCAAGTCATTTAGTCTCGAATTATTTTTAATTTTTTAGTTTGTGATGCTATTTAAGCGTCCGTTTAAAACTAGTCAAAATCGAGTCCAAAGAGTTTTTTACAAACAAACATACAAGTGAAGATAATAAAAACGTGTCCAAAATACTAAAAACACGGCAGATGGTGGAACCTACGTTTATACTTAAGTCATAATAGTCCAATATAAGATGACGCTGAGTCTATAGAGGAGATGGATGTCGAGCTTACGACTCCAACTGACCTCCCTGTAAACTTAGATCAGAAGCGAGTCTATAAAGGAGATGGATGTCTAGTTTTTCGACTGCAACTGACTTCCCTGATTCAGCCTGCACGGCTGAATCTAAGGCATCGTGAGGTGTAGCTGACGTGCAAAAACCCTCATATGGGAAGGTTGTCGTAGGTATTAAGGTGGAAATCTTGCAACTTCACTATCCGACTACCTTATTAACAGAGCATATACTTTGTGCCTGCCCCGCTGAGGACCGAATCAGGTCTTTAGAGTTCGGCAGAGCCGTACTCTTACCATCCGACCTAAAAGACAACTCACCATACAAACTAATCGGCTTCGTTAAGAAGCTGGGTTTAATTGGCCGAGGGTGAATAGGAGTGAGCTACAATAAACCCTTGCGGGTTGCGGTGGAGGGTCGAATAGACCCACTCATTTCGGGCCTAACCTAACCCAACCAATATAAGGCTAAAAAGGATAAAAAATCTCAAACAAATATGTTCAGACATGTTTTCAAAGTCAGCCTGAACTTTGAATCCGTTTTAAAAGTTAGTTGCTGAGAACCAAGTGTATACATGAATTGAATTCCCATTTTCTGGAATGGTTGCGTACCATTTATTCTGATGCCCACGCAGATATCCATTGCCTCAGATTCCTAAGTGTCCTGGAAAATAGTGAATCTATTCTTGTCTAACAGTTCTTTGAGATCATTGTAGCATTATCAGACCACATTGAATGTAACCCTTAGGTATATCAATGATCCAAGTGCAGTTTAGCTATCTGTAATAAAATTGCAAGCGTGGCTGCAAATTCTATTCGCCGCAGTTAATCCTCCTGAAAGCAACGCATTCCTGTTATTTCCTTTTAGAGTTCAATGAAAGTATAGGAACAGCAAAGAGTTGGAAAAGGACTTTCAGCAAAACATATTTGTCTACGCTGAAAAAGGGTTCAACTTCATGTCCTTCATCTACCACAGAAGATGGCTATCAGGTTTTGATAAGCTAGCTGGCGACCTGAAACCACAGAAAATAGTAACAGGTCTACAAACTTACACTCTAGATTACAACACTGAATCTGGTGAACCATTTGAATACATTCAGTCTCTGGTCCAGAAACAAAAAGTACATCATTGACTTGACGTTGATTAGTTATGTTTTCACTTTTTGTTCCAGGTAAGAGAGTTGCTACTGAATTGTCTAGACTGAAGAAGTGTTATAACCTGGATAACAAAAGATGCGAATAGCATGAACAAACTGTTGGTGAAAAACACCAAGCTACGTCATAAGTCTTATACATATTTCTTATTACACGGAATATTGAAATTGAAGATAAACTCCTATAGGAAGGAAACTCTATTTCAAACTCCACCACAAATGCTCCACCATCACCATTAGCTTAAAATTCGCCAGGGAAGTCTGCCCAAATACATTTTTTGGGGAAGAAGAAACAGCATATGATTCAAGAGAAGACGGCAATGAAACTGTTTGTATTGCTTCTCGCAAGTGCCGCATAACTTCAAGATAATACACTTCATTGACGGTACAACCATAGTAAAAATAATCAACCAGTAGGTAAGTCAACTCCCACTACTTTCATTCGTAAATTTCGTTCTTTTACCATAAGCGTGCACTCATATAAAAACGAAATATTAGGGTATTATAGAAGATTTTGTGGTAAGTTACTTATTCTGTATGCGGTTAACACATGCGGTCCACACATGTGTTAATATCGCCGTCCGACAAGCCCGAGCAAAAAATCCTGCCGTTGACCATTTACAAAAGTGCAATTTTAAATGTATATTTTCTTTTTGTTTTATTTTCGTTCTCTCTTGTCTTGAATATTTTTTTCTATACTGTTGATACATATAATATATACAAAATATAAAAATAACAATTGTTTTCTTGTCGACGTTTCAAATTTAAATGAATTCTTCTTCAGGGTTCAAAAAGTAGTTTTTTCGTGCTGATAATATTACTATTTTGAAAACCATCGGACATATATTAAATATGTATCTAATATGGTAAAATTTATTTGAATTGGAAACGTAGGCAAGAAAACAATAGTTTTTTGAAAAAAAAAGTGATCCTATTACCCAACCTTTTCTCAGAAAAAATATTGGATCATTAAACTAGTTAACTAAATAATCATTTCTATTTCAACAAGTATTGTTTAATATTGTTTAATAACATAATCATTATAAACGACTATATCAGTACTTGACTTTGATGTCCAGATAAATATCATTGTTACAGTATTCTGTCGTAGAAATTTTTTCTTATGGCTCCTTATTATCACATCATTTTCAAAATGACTGTCACATAAACGATAACTGCTTTTGTAGAGTGTTTCCAATTTGTTGAGCAAATCAGGTCTGCAGCATGCTTTCAGCCATATTTTTGCCCTAGAATAAAAATTATACAGATTGAACAACTCATTAGGTACTTTCTTACCTTTCGGGATCTTTCGGAAATCAATAAAATTTCCCGCTACAATTGACGGCTTTGCTTTTGCAATCATTGAAGCAGCAAACATTTCTTGACTCCTTTAATAATGTCTTCTTTACATCTCCTATTTTCTAATCACTTAATAATAGAACAAACAACAATAACCAAGTGCAAAAACTAAAAACAACAGCGAATAAACTAAACACAATATCAATTTCCGACCGTTTATTATAACTAATCCGATGCCCGTGGTACCGTCGAGTCCTTCGATACTACAGCACTGAACGCTTTGGATGAGAATCCAACGCGTTGGGGCGGTTGAAGGTCCCCGACAACTCGAGCGGATCACGTGGTTTTATACTGGTTTTATAACTCTACTGTGATACAACCATGTGGCAAGAACACCTGAGTAGTCTGGTTCACATGTACTCGATTTAGCTATTTTTGGTGACATTTTTCAGCCCCGTCCAAAAATTACGACCAAGGTGTCATTCGATTCGTATCTTTGCCTAAAAAGTTTAAGGAAAGGTCCGAAAACACGCCAATAAAAATAACAAAAGTTATAAACAATTAAGTGAAAAAAAAATTGGGGCTTTAGTTTTTTCTTGATATCTCGGAAAATTTTCAAAATTTTGGAAATTTGAAAAAAGATTTAAAAAGATCAATGAATTTGCGTAAAAAAGTCCCGACTCCCGAAACTGTATCTCGATTATTTATAATTTTTTCAGAGCGCTCAAAATAGAGCCAAAAGAGGGTAGTCTGGCTTCCGCGCGCCTTTCGTCACTCTGACATAAAAACAAAAAAAATTATTTAAACATATCAAATGTGAATATTAAGGAATGAAAAAATTCATGTGATGTTGGGATACATCAATGAACAATAATCCGCAGTCAAAAAATTTTTATCCCAATTTTAACGTTAATTATAAATTTGTTAATTAATAACTTTTTCCGAATTGAAAGTTAATATAAAAATGCCTATAATCATTAAACTAAAACTCTGGCATTTTTTTCCTTTGGTGAAGTTATCCTTAACAGGCCAAAAAATAGATTATTGTTACCAAAATAAAGAAATTGTTATTTTCTATTTTTTTATTGACAATTGAAAATTATAATTTGATAAAAAATACATTACAACATTTTTTTTTGAATTTTTTATTGTTTCAATGTCTCATAGCTGAAAACTGATTAATAATTTATTTTTTTAATTTTTTACAGCTATTGTTAATAATTTTATTATAAACAAATACATTGTTTATAAGCAATTCGAAAATTTTTTTTTGCATTATGTTAATTGAAAAAAAACATGATTTTTAGAAAAAAAATGGTTTCTTAAAAAAATTTCTTTGTTGCTAAAAAATGCGTTTGTTAATTAACAATCGTTTTTCGCAACTAAATATTAAAATTGAGGAACCGTTTTTTTTAATCATAAATTCTATTGTTCTTTAAGGTTTTGAAAAAACTTTTTTTTATTCTTTTTTTAATTGTTTATTTAAAAAAAATTGTTATAAACATTTTTTTTTCTTTTTTTTTTCAATACTTTGTTCTATAATGAAAGTAACCTTGTGTTTTTTTTAATTGATTCTATTTTTTATACAACTTTTAATATTGTGATACCTTGATAATTGTCTTTTTCATTCGCTCCTTCGCTTTAATAATTATAATAACTTTTAAACTATTGCAGTTATGACAAATATGCTTTAAGTCTTTTTTGTTCATTATGAATTTATTAACAATTTAATCCTTTTACTAAAGTTGTAGTCCTATTATTTATTTAATTATTGATCGTTAGTTATTAAAAAAAGAAAAATTTCAAGTTTTCAGGCAATTTACTAAATCAAAAACATACTGAAAGTTATTTTTAAAATTTATTAAATCATGTTTAGTACAGTTGAAAGTTTTTTTATAATTTTTATTATTTTTTTAGTAATCTTTTAGATCGTTTTAGTGGCGGTGGCTCATCATCTGTGGTTTCTTCTGTATTTTCTTGTCGTGATGTTCCTTGAACCTCCTCCTCTTCGACTTCTTCAAGTATCGGTTCACAGTATTCTTGAACTCCTACTGGAAAATTTCGATAATCATTAAGGTCGTCTTCATTTCCATCGGGATTACTATCGATAGCATTTAATCGACATATCATGATATCAGTATCATCATTGTCATCATCAAGTGAGGGAATCTTCCAAAGAAAGGAAGGAAGTAATCAATTTGAAGATTTTGGAAGATTTCCTCATTCTTTTTTTTGTATCAAGATGGAGTAGTAGAAAGCCAAAAATTTTTTTTCCCAAACCCCTTCAATTCGAAATTGACATCAATCTCAGCTCTGATATCATTAATGAACACATTGAACAGTAGGGGTCCTAGGTTTGATCCTTGTGGTACACCAGATGTAGCTACATATTCGACAGACTTGAAGCCATTGAGTTGAACGTACTCCTTACGGTTGTTAAAATACGATTTGAAAAGAATAATGAGGTCATTAAATAACCCAAAAGTCGAAAGCTTGTTGAGCAGGATACTATGATCAAGTCTGTCGAACGCTTCAGACAAATCAGCAATACATTGATTGATTTTGTTACAAGATTGATGATGGTTGAACGTCCCTTCATGAAACGGTGTTGATTGGGGCTAATAATGTTGCTAACATGACAGAAGATTGTCTTCTCAAGAATCATCTCAAACACTTTACAAAAGTTGCATATGACAGAAATTGGTGTGTAATTTTTTATCTCACTTTTATCTTCTTTTTTAAAAATTGTGCAGACTTTCAAATTTTCCATAATGATGGTACAGTTAATGTTTTCAGGCATATATTGATTAGAGGTGTTAGTGGTTCAACCATAGCTGAGGCACAATCTTTAATGCTGGATGCTGGAATATGATCAGGTCCCGCAGTAAATTTTGGTTTTAATTTTTTTAGGGTAATGGAATAGACAGTGAGCAAAACCTTGACCTTGAGAGCCTTGGTATTGGCTCTCCTGGACTCTTCCATGGAGACAAATGGACTCTATTTTCGATTTCATAACCATATACCTATGATTTGTCACCAGTTATGACCCTTTCAAGCAAATCTTGATCACTGTTGACGTCATTCAGCAATTCCTGAGCGATACTCATGCTCAGCAGTTTTGGAGAGAACTTCGCTGTCACACGCTCCATGACCAAAATTTGCGAAAAAAGTACATGGCATGGGCCAACATATATGCTGACATCCTCAGCAACTTCTCTAATAGTTATTCGACAATTCTCCACAAGTTTCTTGACTTTCTCAACGTCTTTGGTCCAAGATTTCACCGTTCCATAGTGAATAACTCTGTGAATATCTGCATTCGAAATGAGCCACTAGATATTGTTGATGAAGCAAAAATTCTTGGTGTTTTGATGGATGTAGATCTGAGATTTGAAAATTTTGTAAATAAACTCTTACAACGTGCCTATTCAGCACTGAAAATCATTTATGGTAACCGACATATTCTGCCATATTATGTGAATATTTTGTGCTTTCAGTTTTCTATTATGCGAATGTTCTTTATGGCCCACATTTAACCATACATACAAAAATAAGATTCAAAAAGTTCAAAACTCGTGCCTCAGGTTAATTTTTAGTATTGGTCGGCGACACAGGGTCTCATATAAGGTTCAAGAAATTGGATGGCTGAACATGGAGAAAAGAAGGTTACTTCACGCTGTCTGTTTTTTCCATAAAATAATTCTAACAAAAAAACCTTCATATCTCCACAGGAAAATCACATATCGTACGGACATCCATAACCTGAATATTCAATATAAAAACTGATTGAGACGCCAAAATTCAAAACAGAAGTATTCAGGTGGTTTTTCAGGTACCAAATTTGTCGAAAATATAATAATTCTTTCCCCAACCCCCTCAAAAATTTTAATTTCACAAGTTCAAAACCAAATATAAAGACTATTTGTTGACTGAAATTAAGTCAAATTATTGATATCTTGTAAGGAATAGGTGAAGTAAACTCTTTATGTAAGGTGTTTATTCGTATTTACACTATTTACATTATAATATCATTGTATATATAACAATTACAGTTTTATTTTTGTTTTTCTTTTCTTTTTTTTTATTTGCTCCTTTTTCAGGGTTGAATGGAAGACCATTTTCGTGATGTATTTCATTACGGACGATGAACTTTATTTCAATTGTAAGTTGAATATATAAGTTATGTTGTGTTTTTTGTTTTGGTTATGTAATAATAAAAGCGATATTGTTGTTATTATTTTTTTCACCGTAGTGTGCGCTGGTCAGGCCCTATCCCCCGATGCCCCGATACATTTGAGAGGGCGCGCCAGCATTATCAACCAATGACCACTCCTCACACCGTGGGGTAAGTGATCATTGGGCCCGAGAATCAGCGCAGTGAGCCAAGAATGACAGCCTTCTGCATCTGTGCGGCTAAGATTTCTGCCGTACTGCGACAAGCCGGTATAATTTCAAGATTCGAGAGTAGAAAGGGCATCATTCCACCAAGGACTCCAATAATCATAACAATCATCTTAACAGATTATTATCATTATTATTATCATTATTTTCATCGGTTGTTGATGTGCTAGGTCGTCCAGGGCGAGCGTCGTCATTCACATCTTCTCGACCTTATGTGAAGAGTGTGTACCACTTGTAAACATTTTTTTGACTCAGAGTACAATCATCGTATGCCACTGTCAACGTTTCAAGTGTTTTTTGAGCACTCAATTCTATTTTTACACAAAATTGGATACAAATTCTTCGATCTACTTCTTTCGTTAGCAGAAAATCGCCGAATAGCGAAACACTCTTTTAACTTTTATGACTCTCACCAACAAACTAAACATGATAAACTGCTGAACATTCACCTCATTTTTTAAACAGAATTCGTATGTCACATTTTTCAATCTCCTTTGATCCAGTGCCTCACATTTGCATCAAATATGACAAGCTCCATCTGTTCCTTTGTTGCATTGCCTGCAGTTAAGTCCTTCGTTGTACATCTCTATTTTATTCAGGTGTCCTCCACTGGAACGGTTGGTACGAATTGACTGGGGAAGTGTATAAGGTTCAATATATGTCTAGTCTTGAATAATTTTCCTTTCACACCTCTTCCAAATTCATGAAGATCTGTTCGTATTGGTTTCTAAAAAATTTCAGTATACAGTCATTAAGAATCTCCAAATTTAAAAAACTCTAAATGTATTACAAGATTTTCAAGAGTTACCTATATACATTTTAAATCCAACTTGTATCTTCTGGAAAACAACAACATTCTGACCTTATATCCAACACACTTGAAGAACTCTTGAAAACGGAAATTGCATCCCAATAACTTCTTGATTTAACGATGGTATCTAGAAAAGAATTGAAATGATAATGAACAATTAGTAGCGGACTGTAATAACTCAAAGATAGAACAAGAATAAAAAGTTACAATCTTCAAAACCACTCATTATCCAAATCGAGAAGTTCTCCTTTCACTGCAGAAATCATCACGTAACTTATTTGAAAGCCCACCATTTAGCTTCAAAGAAGCGTTCATTCTCTTTTGCATCCCAACGCTGAATACAGAAACGGCAGGTATTGAAATATAAAGCAGACCTGATTGTTCGTGGAACAATAGCTCGAATCAACCAAGGAAACACCGAGCATTGTTTGACCTTCAGATAATGCCTGGGTCAATCAGAGAGGCCCCTTTATCAATAGAAACTGAAACTTCCCTGAAAGCGAGAAATGTGAGAGAAAGTATCTGCTGTGTATCGCTCAAAGTTCACGGCTAAGTGATGCCTTTCGAATAATAATGTTCGTTCGAGAATGTTTCAGGCTCAAGAAATATTCGCAGGAAAGAGATGGCCATCGATTTTACTTCAAGTAATTCGATTATTCGTTACCGTGAATTAGAATTATTGACTTCCTCTAATTTTTTTCTATCCGAGGCCTTTTCTATCTTTGGTTATGTTCAATTCTGAAAAATGTACTTTGCTTGAGACATTAGCACGGTGAGTAACAGTAACTCCCATCGGCGGTGTCTGTGAGAAGCCCGCTGGAGTTAACATATGGCAGATACAGATACGGTTTTCATGGAAGTTCTATTGGATTTTGTACTAAACAAATTCACGTCCATTTTCACACTTTTATTAGTTTATGATCTGAACCATGTTATTAGATAACGTAGAGATATATGGAGTCTTCCAAGAGGGACTTCCAACTCAGAAATCTCAATAATAAAAAACTACTAACAATGATATATAACTCACTCGCAGAATCAGTTCTGAGATATTCCATTATAATATGGGGTGGCGTCAGCAAAAGCCTGTTACATAATCTAGAGGTAATGCAAAATACTATCCTGAAAATCATTTTCAATTGTAAAAAAAATACTCCACTGTAGTACTATACAAAGAATCAGAGTTATTTGATGTGAGAAAATTATACACTTATCACTGAATGTTATGAATGCATAATAACCCCACCCCAATATAAAGCATAATTATGAAACCTGAGCCAAACTTTATCAAAAAACGAATGTCTCTCGCTGTAGATTAACTTGCACTCAGAGATTTATATCATACTCTGGCCCAAAACTAATAAACCTAGTTCCTTCAGACATAAGAGCAATCTCCAATAAATACAAATTCAAGTCAAAACTGAAAGAACATGTGAATCAAAACTATGACATATTGAAATATGTCTATGAACTGGATTCATAATCAAAGTTATCTCTAGGCTATGGATATAAACTACATCCTATTGTAGGTAATATCTTGAATTAGTTGAACAATCCAACGTCACCTTCTCTTCGACTATTACTTTCTCTTTGCACCAGTTTTTCTCCCTTCCAACTATTTGTATCAGTTGTATTTACATTGACAGTATGAGTATTTGCTTTATTATGCAACAATGATACTTTATTTATATGTATGTCTTTATGTATGTATATGTGTATATATGTGTGTATGTATGCATTTGTATATATGTGTATATGCATGTATACGTGAATATATTATATATAATCAACGTTTGACATGTTTATAAGTTGATACTACAACTCAGGCTCTGCTTAGGTAGATCAGCCTTCAAAATTGTTTATTTTTCATTCATTGTTATATCATTATCAAAATATGTAATTACCTGAATAAATTTATCTATCTTATCTATCTATCCAATAATCCTTATACTCTAATTCGCCCCATTCTTTCCAAGACAATTCCACATATTGAATGATATATTAATTATATATTATATATTAAGGTGTTATGCCATCACAAAATAACATGGCTCAAACTTAATCACGAAAGTTTTCCCGCACATTTATTTAAAATAGGCACACACAATACTAGTTTTTGTATTTGTGTAAACATCACAAGCCTTCCAGCAAAGGAAAACAAGTCGAACTGTGGTGCACTGATTAGGTTTGTGATAAAAAGTAAAATAATTATATGACTGACTACCTATATCCAACATTCTGTGGCAAAAGGATAACTTCAATGCCAAATCTCCCACACACACACACACACACCTGTCAAATCAGTGGTCATTTTTTCAGTCTGTTTCACCGAATCACCATGGACGGATATAGCATTCAATAACACGTGCAAATGATAAAATTGTTTTATTGAAATGGATGTTCTGTTCGGGCAACATACCGCGCGCTCCGCCCATTTTACGCCACTGGTTCAGTAAACGATCGACCAACACTCGTACGTCGACGAAAACATCGCTGCTGTCTGTGAGAGTGTTCAGGAGAATCTGGGGTAGTCGCGTTGATCACAAGAACTCGGCCTTCACAGACCACAACTTGGCGAATTTTGTGACTTGGGTCTGCACCCGTACAAAATTCAACTGATCCAGGAACTGAAGGTAAACGACCATAGACAATGACGTGTGTTGGAAATTTACCCAAATTTTCAACAAAAATTATCTTCAGCGATAATGCCCATTTTTGTATGAATGGGCACCTGAACAAACAAAATTGACAAATTTGGGATGATAACAAGCCACATAAGATCCAAGGGGTCCAATGCATCCCAAAAAAGTCACTGTTTGGTGTGGATTTTGAGCTGGCCGCGTCATCGGTCCATATTTCTTCAAGACCAAATCGGCCAGGCCATCATTGAGCACTCTAGGTCGATAATTACCAACAACTGCACGAGCGTTTAGAGGGCATGGTCAACTCACGTGGAGGTGATGTGAACTGGCCACCGAGATCGTGGATTTGACCCCGTTTGACTTTTTTGTGGGATTCTTTCAAGTCGCAGGTGTATACGAGTAAGCCAAAACCACAGAGGTGCTCAAAGCCAAACATAGCACATGCCAACAGTCAGCATGATTTATACGCCAGAGTCATAGAAAATTGTACTTTTCGGATGCGCTCCAACCAGAGAAGCCGTGGCGAACATTTGAATGATATTATATTCCACACATAATAGCATCAATAGGTTTTTTAAACGAGTAAAACATTTCGATAATATCTCACACACACTCTTTGTTTTATTTAAATTTAAAGATAGGAACCGCTTAACAAAAGACCCTATATAAACCTAAATGCTAAAAACATGTATTTTGAGAAAATTTCAAGACCTCAGTAGACCTGCCCAGAACGGTGAACCCTATGATCGAAAGAGTTTTGTTTTTATTTTACTGAATGAAATCGAAAATCTCTTTAATGTAGTTAGTTACAGAAAAACATATGCTTAGTTACAACTTATAGAAATAAGTAAAACGTGCATTTAACTTTTCATTAAATACTGTAAATCCTACATTTTTCCAACATTAGTTTATTGAAGAAAGAGAATGTTTACTCGATTACACAATTATTTGTAAATCTCAAGATACCTATTTCTAATCTACTTTACTTGGTCACATAAACCAAAATCAATATCATTTAGTGCAGACAAAAAAAATATACTCCCAATACCGTGTTCTTATCTAAATCAGAGCATAGAAATATTTTCAGCACCTACTAAAATTATTTATTAGTTTGTTATCACTGAGACATTCATCCACAATTTGAAACCTACCGAAGCCAAACAATACAAATAAATATCTTGACAATGGTATTCCTCAAAATGTCACAGAAACACTGCAGAAATCACTACCGAAAAATAGTTCTATCAAATAAACAAAAATATCTGAATATTCTCTTCTTCAGATATATCTTTTCATCACGCTCAAGTCCTAAACTAACAGAAACTGAAAAATATAATCACATTTCTCTACGTCAAAATATTCGTAGAAAAAGTTTTACTATTTCTGATATTATTGCATCAAGGTTGATAAATTCTTTCTCTCTCTCTCTCTGAGTATAACAACAAAATTCCATTATATACATTTAAAACGACGCCAAAGATCATTAAAAAAAGTATTTCTCTTCGGAACCTCTATTACATTGTGTTTCAGACGGCACAACGTTATTTTCAGTTTCAATAGGCTCTATTATCACAAAAACCCACCGAGCATGATTTTCTCTTTTTCCTTCGATATGAAAACCGAAGAGAAACAATAAGTATACGTGAATATAGGTAAATTCTGAAATTTAAAGCCTCAAAAAAAATTTAGATGTAGAGAACCCTATTCTGTTGAGAAAAATATAAAAGTTTATTCACGTTTATTTTCAAATGGTTTTATTCAGCTTGCCCTGTTTGTTTGTTTGGGTCAAATATAGTAATTGAAGATTGAACCCTTTTTCTGTTGACAGATTGATCTGATATTTGGTACACACAGTTAGTTTTGATGTCAATACAATTTATTGAATTCTGTATCTTTGTAAATCCAAGACGGCCGCAGCTACAAAATGGCGGATTACATATTGTTTTACAACTACCTCAATATGGGTATCAAATGATAGGGTTTGATTATAGAGTAGTAGTACACTTTGTAAAAGATGCAAATTTAAGATGACCGCAGCTACAAAACGACGGATAACATATTATTCCACAACTACCTCAACATTAGAAATTAAAAATGTAACACCTGTTTCCTGAACAAACTCAAAACTGAGGGCCCCTGAAAGAGAAACGAAATACTTTTCACAATAGGAAAGCCCATGCACATAAAACAAATGAAATTCGTGGAGTGAGTTTTGAGCATGAAATCATTGTTATATAAAATACTCGGTATCTGAAGGAGGCTGATTTTAAACTGAAACCAAAAGTTCAACAGAACACCTTCGGAGCTGGTAAGTGATTTATCAATTTTACCTTATCACATATTTCCAAGTAAAGCCAAATTCACAATTTATTTGTTACAAATGAAGACTCTGTTCTGTATGAAACTAAAACGATGTCACAGCTAGAACCTATAGTAATAATAATAACTTTTGCACCGAGATGGTACTTGGCGCACTACTTCGGCTCTTCCAACCACCTAACATTTGCTGACCACAGAGCGAGTGAAATGGAATACCGAAGGTCCATAATGGTCTGCCAGAATAGCGAGGTTTTATGTAATCACATGATGAAATAGAAAGTGTCTAAAACTTGATGAAAGTCCTACGAAATTCCACAGACCAGTACCTATGTATTAACTGTCAGCAGTCGATGTGACTGCTGCTAAGTGGATTCCAGAACATCGGATCCGGATGCACATCTTCACCGGCAGCAGGAGGTTGAATATTTTATTAAGGATCTAGAAGTAGTTTCGAATTGGGGTGAATGTAACCAGGTTCAATTCAATGACACAAAAACCTAGACATCGGTTTTCTCCAAAAAAATAGACGTTTCCGAGACGTATATATAATACTGTCAGGTCAGACAATTCCGCTTTCTGCTTCGATAAGTTTGTTGTGAGTTAAAATGGACATCAATAAGTCTTGGCACAATCATGTTGCTGGAATTGCAAAGGCTGATTTTCAAAAGCTTGGAACACTGTTCCGAACCAGAAAACTGTACACACATCAGCAACGTTTGATGCTTTATAAAGCTCAGATCAGACCTTCTTTGGATTATTGATCTCATGTATGGAGCTCTGCCCCCGAACATACCCTGAAGTTGTTGGATTCCATCCAGAAAAGAGCCATCCGCCTGACTGGAGACGCAAACATCACGTGCAACCTTGTTAGTCTGAAACATCGAAAAAAGGTTGAAAATGTATCTCTCTTCTATAGATACTTTCACAGGAGGTGTTCAAGTGACTTGGCACATTTGATTCCACCAAGAGCGGTACATATCAGAAATACGCGACGGACTGTGGTTGCTCATCGTTTTGAGGTTCACCTCAGTACACTTCGAACTACACTGTTCACTTCACTCTGTCATCTGATGGAGAACTGTGTTTATGTAAAATAAACTTCCTGAGAACGTTTTTCCAAATGGATTTAATCTCCAGCGATTTAAATCCAATGTGAATCACTACTTTCGCACAGGCACCGCTCTAAGAGCGCCTTAAGGATTTTCCGGTAGTGCTTGTGTTTTTTACTTGAAAAAAAAATTTGCGCGGCTTAGATTGATCCCCAACATTTATCGGTAATTCACTCAATACTGAAATGAATTTGTGGTCAGAAGATCCCAAAGGAGACCTTACGGTGACTGTGTAAAATTTCTGGATTGGTTGTTAGGTATAGATCCAGAAGACTCTCATATTCTCCATGACAGTCGGGAATCCTATTGGGCTCATTTATAATCTGAGTAAGTCCGCTGCTTATTACAGAAACATAAGCTTTTTCGTCTTTGATATTTGAGAATTTGAGCCACTCTATATTGTGGATATTGAAATCACCGAATATGGAAATTTTAAGCACCGGGATGATTGATTTGCAGAAAGTCAATGGTGTTTTTGCAAGTGAAGAGAATAGTTCCTTATAATATAAGGAATATTATTGTGGGTCGCTAGGTGGTCGATAAACACGACATATGAATTTGGTGATCTTCCGTGATATTATTTTGAACCACATAACATCAAAGTTTCGGGGTTCCAGCATGATCTCTCGTTGACAGGAGAGATCGCTTATGATATAAAGAATGTTTCTCTCGGCTTGCTTATATATAGGGCTTAAGGTACAACAAAATAATCATTATTATTCGCAACAGTATTCCTGAAAAGGTTTTAGTCAGGCCGCGTGGTATCAAGTTTACTTGTGATATTTGGGTATCAGCCTGGATATCTATAAGGTTATATGTGACGGTTTTCCTAAATTAGTTAACCACGATTTAAATCCAACGTAAATCGCTAGCAACACTCTCTGGGCGTTTTTCGTATTTTCTTGTTGTGCTCTCAAAAAAAAAATCAGAAAATTTATTCATTCTCTATATCACATGAAATAATACCCTCATATTCTTGGAAAATCCAGACACTCATCTTTTCCCAAACAAAAGCTGCTTTAATGTCTACAACGATGATTAATAGCACACTTGACATTTCAATTTTAAATTCAACGAAACCTTCATTCCAGGCCGTTGTGTGGCAAAAACGGCGTAAATAACTTTATTTGCGGGATTTGTTTTTATAGCACTTCCGAGGTCCACTAGTGGGGTTTATTTAATGGATATACACGACGTGATTTATACGTTGAATTTGCAAATTGGTCGATAAAAGTTATATCAACGTGTGGATTACGTTTATTTCCGAGCTAGTACATGTGTGCTGTAACATGTAGGTATGTATGCATATAGTTTAAAAGTGAAACGAAAGAATAAAAAATAAACAGAAAAAATCATGACACACTTCTTTCTCAATTCACGAGTACAACAACCATCCATAATAAGAGCGTCAGCTGTTTCATCTAATATCTAATTATCATTCACACTAATCATATTCAAACTTTGTGTTTACGTAATTTTTGCTGCACATTCACCATGCAAACTAGATATATGTAGTTTGTTCAAAATCTGGTGATTTCCTAAATTCGAAATGGCGGACTCAATATGGCTACCGAAGATATGAATATAATAGATATAGGAATAAATTTCTCAGACAAATATACCGTCTTTCATTATAGTGTTACTTATGAATCAAAGTGTTAGGTAAATGAAGGTTGTTCAAAATCTGGTGATTTCATAAATATAAAATTTCCAGTTCCATTTTACTACCAAAAACAGAAGAAATAACATCGTAGGTCGTATTTTTCACAATACCATGCCACCTTGATTTGAATTGAATCACGAGTTCTTCTGTTAGAAATAATGTGAATGGGATTCTCGTTTATCTTTGACGTTGAATAGGTATAGAGAATACAAAGCTTCGACTTTGTATATAGACTAACCTTGAGGTTAGTAGTTTGTTGTTGGTCCCATAGACACAAGTACATACAAATAGAAATGAACAGAATTTATACTTCTGTTTGGAGTACTTTTCTCGAGTATTTCTCAGCCCTGTTGTGGGCTAGACAGTGTTTCATAAAATTCAAGTTACTGATTCTCAGGTTTGCCTTATCCAATCCTAGATATTGTTTAGCTTTCTACGACGTTATAACAATCAACCTTTCTGCATGTCTTCTAAAGACTTTTCATTACACAGTCATTCTATTTAATCAAGTTCTCATTGTCGAAACTCTCATTTCATTTACATTTTTCAAGGAACCAACAACGACTCTGGATTCCATATCAGAGTTTAAGGTTTTCAGATTTTTATATGGGGGTTATTTCAGGGAAGTTTATGTGAATGAATTCATGATTTATTCAAGTAACACTTCATTGTGAGATTTCCTATAGACAGTTTACAAAACCGTAACTCTTGTTTCGGTATACAATAGCTTTTCATGCTGAAAACGCTTGATAAAGCGTAGGGGTTATCGGCAATTATCAAAAATGATGAAAAATTTAAAGGACGTTTTATAGTAAAAACAAGGCGATAATTGGAGAGGGACAGGTTAGAACCCACATTAATTGACTTGTAATTCTCCATATACGCTGTCTGCTCAAAAAAATAAGGGGAATTTTTATTTTTCTCAAAAAATATTTATTTATTCTATTTTGTTTCCGTCAAAGTAGTCCCTCTTAAATATAAAATACCTATACCAGCGTTTATTCTGATCTTTGAAGCAGTTCTGATATGCATTTTTTGGTATATTCTTGAGCTCTCTCGGCGATTCGGTTTTTATCTGCCCATAAAAGGACGGCAAAACGCCGTCCTTTTATGGGTATATCATCAATCTTGGTGACAGGAAAAAGTCGAAGGGGACTAAATCTGGTGAATACGGTGGCTGAGGCATGATAACGATCGTGATTTTGGCATAAAAATTACAAACAAGCGCATTATCGAGTAAGCAGGCGCATTATCGTGATGTAAAAGGACTTGAAAATGACTAAACGGTGATACACATAAGAAACTTGAATAAAAAACTGGCCTTAGGCTGATACGCAGTTAGTAGTTGTTTACAGCTGATTCTCGGCCTCCCCCCACCACTATGACGTATTAATTGCTTTTTTTATTGGTTGTTGTTTGGTGAAGTTTTTTTGTTGTGCAGTGAAGTCAAGGCGTTGTGACCTTGAAGTGTCTGGTGCATGGATCGTTCAGATTTTTTTTTCATATGAGATTTTGTGTGTTTATGTGTGTGTGTGTGTGTGTGTGTGTGTGTAGGAGAATGCACGGTACAGGGTTTCATCATGTGCTTGTTTGTCTATGTACAAACATACGTCTGCATACTTCGAAGATCCTCCAAGTAATAAATGCTCCATCGGTGTTAGGGCACCAAGTTAGTAGTGGAGTGACGTCACAGCAATAACCGTTCAACGGCTAGAGAGCGACATGTTCACTCCACGACGTGTGGCAGAGTAATGCGTATTCATCGGTCTGCCCTCACCTCTCCCGAAGCGATGAAGGTTCGCTCTAGCCCCGCTATCGATGGTGACACAACGGCAGCCGAGGACCGTTTGCCTAGCGTCTACCCTCTCCGAGACCGCAACGACCACTGCTTGCTCGTATATCGACATCTGTTATCGCATTCAGTTGGGAGGTAATCTTGGCGCATGTAGTTGAGAAGTGGGGTTGGCTATGACGTCTTGACGGGTCCTATCAGAGTGTATTTAAGAAGCGTACGAGTGTTGGCTATGTCAGTTTACATCAAGTGAGTTAGTGAGAACTATTATATAAAATGTATTCCTGTGACTGTGGTAAATCTTTCACTCGTAGTGATAATCTTCGTCGGCATCAGCTCCAGAGTTGCCAAGGAGGGCCTGCAGTGAAACGGGTGAGAGTGGATAATGCAACACCTATGTATACGTGCAATTGTTGTAATGTGACAATTCCTATGAGCCAAGTGAATTCTCACCGAAGAACCATGAGTCATAAAAATAATGCATGTGTTCAATTGTCTGACGGTGTTCAAATTATAACGAATGCATTCAATTGCCGCATTGCTACATACAGGGTGGAGAGTTCGATTGTAACCAGTGACTACATGTCATTTTTCAATAAGATTAGGCAGAAGGTCATTGAATTACTGGAATCAGCCATCAGGATCCATAAAAGCATCAAGGTGAATATGGAAGTTTTTGGGAATTATATTCTTCAGACTGATGATTCGAGGGACACGAAGTCATTTAATTCCCAAAATAAAATAGTGGACCAATCATCAGATTTGAATGCTGTTTTTGATGGATTCCGTGATGTAATTGTGGCTCAAACGACTGAGTTCCAGGATCGTGACTCAGGTATTTATTTTTTAAAAATTTCAATAAGATTGAATAGTAATATTTTTTTTTTTTATAATTCAGGTTGGACTTGTGAAAAAATATTGTTTCTCGAGGTCAACATTAATAAATACAGTCCACTGGAAGGACGTTCATATGTGAAGCTGCCTCAATGTATTCAATGGAAGAAAGCTGTTGTGAATGTTCGTAATGAAGATCAATATTGTTTTGCTTGGGCTATAACAGCAGCATTATATCCTGCAGATAGTCGAGTGTCCGAACTTACGTCATATCCACATTTTTCCACTGTTTTAGATGTCACAGGTATGGATTTTCCGGTTAAAGTTAATAATAAGAGTATCGAAATATTCGAAGATAGGAATGATATTTCAATTAATGTTTACGGTTTAGAGAGTACATTTGAGAAGGGTAAAATGAAGTATGAAGTGATTGGTCCATTGCGATACTCACAGAGAAGACTCCGGAGACATGTCAATTTGTTGTTTATAACTGATGACTCCGGTAATGGTCACTATTGTTGGATCAAAGATCTTTCAAGATTAGTTTCTAATCAACTATCAGCTCATAGACAGAAAAAATATTTTTGTGACGGATGTTTGATATATTTTTCTGATGAGAGATTGCTTTTACGTCATAATATGTATGATTGTAATCACATTAGTACCACAACACCAACTACTAATTTAAAGATCAATAAATATGGTAGAATGGTTGCGGAAAATAAACTAATGTTTGAAAACTTTGAGAGGCAAATGAGGGTGCCATTTGTAGTGTATGCTGATTTTGAATCAGTGCTTAAACCGATTCATGTGAATGAGCCAAATCCTGGAAGTTCATACACGATTAAAACATTCAAACATGCCCCATATTCATTTGCTTATTTGATAAAGTGTTCATATAATGATGATTTGACAAAATTTGTTACATATAGGGGTGTAGATGCAGCTCAGAAATTTGTGAGTAGCATTGAAGATGATTTGAAAGAGATACATGAAAATCATCTCAGAAACCCTAAACCAATGGATACACAAACTGTCGAAGAAGAAGAACAGTTTGCTGCAGCCAGAACTTGTGGTATATGTAATAAAGCATTTACTGATGGTGACGTCAAAGTAAGAGATCATTGTCATGTCACAGGAAAGAAAAGATCACATGCCGCTCACTCGAAATGTAATTTAAATTTCAAAATACCAAACTTCATACCTATCATTTTTCATAATTTAAGTGGTTATGATTGTCATTTATTCATAAAAGAATTGTATAGGAATAAAGAGAAAGTTGATGTTATCCCGCAAACTAAAGAGAAATATATATCTTTCACGAAGCATCTCTTTACACACAGCTATACCGATAAAGATGGTGTGGTTAGGAAGAATTATCTCAAAATGAGATTTATCGATAGTTATAAATTTATGACTAATTCGTTGGAGAAGTTGGGTGCAAACTTGACCTCCGATCAATGTTTGGAGATGCACAAACATTTCCCACAAATTGAGAAATTCAATTTGATGAGACAGAAAGGTGTATTTCCATATAGTTTTGTTGATGACATTGACAAATTGAATTATCCATTACTTCCGACAAAAAATCAGTTTTATGACACACTCAATTGTGAACATATATCGGAAACTGATTATGATAGGGCTAGAAATGTTTGGAATTTATTCGAGTGTCAGAATTTGGGGGAATACTCTGATTTGTATTTGAAGTCGGATGTATTGCTACTATGTGATATTTTTGAAAATTTCCGCACCACAAGTTTAGAGATATATAACTTAGATCCGGCACAATATTACACTGCACCTGGATTATCATGGGATGCCATGTTGAAGTTCACTAATGTTGAATTGGAATTACTAACTGACATTGATATGATTCACTTTTTTCAAAAAGGTATACGAGGTGGAATTAGTCAATGTAGCGAGAGGAAACATATAGCAAATAATAGATTTTTACCCAATTATAATCCCAATGAACCTTCCACATTCATTACATATTTAGATGCAACAAATCTATACGGTCACAGTATGTCACAACCTCTACCAACAAGTGAATTTACATGGTTGACACCAAATGAAATTCTTAATCTTGATGTGATGGATGTGAGTACTGATAGTCCGTATGGGTATGTATTTGAAGTGGACATTCATTATCCACAAGAGTTGCATGATAAACATTCTGACCTTCCATTTTTAGTCGAAAAAATAATACCACCTCGTACACAATCGAAAATTCCCAAATTAATTCCAAATTTGAATGATAAAAGAAAATATATTGTTCATTATAGGAATCTACAGCAAGCTGTCAAAAATGGATTGATTGTAATGAATACACATAGAGTATTGAAATTCAAACAATCATGCTGGATGAAACCCTATATAGATCTTAATACTGAAATGCGTAATAGGTCTAACAACAAATCTGTTAAAGATTTCTATAAACTAATGAATAATGCGGTGTATGGAAAGACAATGGAGAATGTAGATAATCGAATTGATGTTAGACTCGTTACACATTGGGAAAATATAAAGAAAAATATAGGTGCCAGCACTCTCATAGCCAAACCAAATTTCAAAAATTGTTCAATTTTCACTGATAATTTCGTTGCCATTCAATTGGGTAGAGTGAAGGTTCATTACGATAAACCATTATATTTGGGATTTTCCATATTAGAATTATCTAAAACAGTCATGTATGACTTTTTCTATGGATGCATCAAACAACACTTTGATGAAAATGTCTCTTTACTTTACACAGATACCGACTCGCTCATTCTTAAAGTAAACACAGAAAATTTTTATGAATTCATAAAAACTAACATAAGTAGATTTGATACATCCAATTACAGTATAGTTAACCAATTCAATATTCCAGTAACAAGTTCAGTCTTGGGTAACTTCAAAGATGAATTTCCAAATGATCCAATCATGAGTTTTTATGGTACAGGTGCTAAAGCATATTATGTGAAATCTGTTGATGGTGAATTTAAGAAAGCCAAAGGGGTTAAACGATCTGTAATAAAGAATGAATTGACATGCGAAGATTATCAAAAAATCGTCGAACAAGGTGGTATGATATTCAGAAAGATGAATTCATTTAGAAGCGTGTTACATGATATGTATACTGAATTGAAAAATAAAGTTGCATTATCATATCACGACGATAAACGATTTATCATTCCGAATACTACCCACACTCTTCCTTGGGGTCATAATGATATTGAATTTTATGAAAACGATCCAAATGAGAACATTCGTTGGATAAGTAATATTATTCAACAATCACAATCTCAGGAGACTCCATTGGATCAATTGATTAATTTATTATCTGCCGAGATCAATGATTGAAATATCATTCAATATCTTCAAAACCGGAAAATTCAATATTGATATTTATGTAGCCATTTATAATTAATAATATATGATAGAAGTAATGTGATATTAATGTATTATGTATGTATGTATATGTATTACTGTAATGAATATAAAATGATTAAAATTTTATTTGTATTATTTCTATTTCCCTAATCAATTACTGCAATATATCGTATAATGTAAATGACAGAAATATCAGTTTGAAGAGAATCATCGTAGAGTGCACAATGTCTAAAACAATCGATAAGTTTGGTAGAAAAAGAAAATGGGGTGGTAATGTCATTCGAGGTCCTCCTGGGAATGGTTTTAAATTAACAAAAGATGGTCATTATGACATGCAAAGGAAAATATTGAAAAATACAAGTGAACCAATTGACAAGAGTGATTGTGTAACTGTATCATATCTTGAGGGGGAAATTAATGGAGCAAAGGAAGTTATACTTCTAGCCCTACAAGCTGCAATACAATCCACAATAGGCAATATTGCTCGGGACGCCCGGCAAGCATTTGACGATAAAATTGCAGAGGCTCGGATAACTTTCACTCGTAAATTTGACAAACTTACAAGTGATGTAGACATAAAAATGTCTGACATAACAGCGTCTACAAATAAAAAATTTGATGCTATGTCAAACATAACAGGGACTACAATGAAAAAGTATGATGTACTGGAACAGAGAGTTGAAGTATTGGAGAAAAACCATAAAGAAGTTTTGGAGAGAAACTATAAAGTCAAGCCATCATCATCAGGTGGACTGGGATATCCAGGACTGAACATTAATCCAAATCATAGAATAATACAACCAAAACCAAAACCAACTGATGATGTATTAATGGAACCAACATGGTGAATGTATTCCCTCGTTATGTTAGGTTAATAGTTACGTTAGGTTAGCTGCATAGTTACGTTAGGTTAGGTGTTAGGTTAGTATTCCCTCGTTAGGTTAGGTTAACAGTTACGTTAGGTTAACTGCATACTTACGTTAGGTTAATAGGCGATCGCGAAGCGATCGCTTCGCGATCATGAAGCGATCGCTCAGCAGGCCGCTTCGCGGCCTGGGGCGCTCAACATCCGCCACTTGCATCCGGCCCGGATGTAAGTGGTGGATGTTGAGCGCTGAAATTCGGCCGCTCCGCGGTCGAGCGGTCGCTTGCGGTCGCTCGGCCGCGGAGCGGCCGAATTTTAGCGCTCAACATCCACCACTTGCATCCGGGGCGCGTTTTTTGCCCCTTCTCGAAGCCCCGCCCCCTTTCCGAAGCCCCGCCCCTCCCCTCCCTGAAGCCCCGCCCCCCCCGACTCCCAACATTTGCGCATGTACACCCCTACCCTCAACGCGCATGTGCGCTCCCACCATTTTCCCACCACTCACGCATCGAAGTCGATACCCTCCGGAGAGCACTACACAACATTCAGTTCGAGAAGTCATCTCATCGAGAGCAGTCCACTCCACTTCAAGGCAGTAGCTTCCGACGACTAACTTGACATTTGAGTAAGTAAATTAAGAATGTTATTTTTTTTATATCAACTAACTTTGTATTATTTCTTCTTTTTCAGAATGGCAACCAATACACAGGAGGTGAATAATGCTGTGGCGTCTATTCTGCCGGTGTCCACTGACCAGGAGGAGGCAGCATCTTCGAGAGCGGTGACGGGTGACCAGGCAACCACTTCGCGTTCGCGAGTTAGGTGTAGATCTTCTAGCCCTGACTTATTCGAGGAGGAGGAGGAAGTCAGGGCTGTGAAGAAGGTTTGCCAACGACCTGCAGCAAGGGTTGGTCCTATTTCAAAGTACCGAGCTACTTGCAATAGGACTAATCCTTATGCAGGTAGTTTTTCGACCTCTCGTAAGAGGGCCTCCATACCAGCAGCAGCACCAGCAGCAGTGGAAATTCCGAGGAGTCCTTCTCCGGAGTTGGTGATATTGTCGCCGTTGGTGACGCGACTACCACCGCTGCCAGCGACACCGGCGGATCCTGAGGTGTTGGTGCCACAAGTGCGACAGCCTATCGGAGAGGTGAGTGAAAAGATGAATACTTTTCTACAGAGATGCAAAGAAATAGAACATGCTGCCCGATCTAGTGAGGCCGCGTTGACTAACATGAACCGCCTAAAGGGTGAAAAGGTTAAGCGACGTAGGGAAATAGAGAAAGAAATGGCCGAACTAGATCGTGACATTGCATCTCTGGAGGAAAGGTGTGAAGCGGCAACCTCTTCGATAGAGCTACACAAAAGGTTATGGACAGCTATGGACCCTTTTTTGTAGATTAAGTATAAATATAAGATTAGTTTTAGGTTAGTTAGGAATATTTAATTATGGTAGTTTTAAGTTTATATTTGTTAAGTTTATATTGAATAAAGGAAAAGGAAGTGAAATAAAGGGTGTACACTGTTTTTTGGTTTGGTACACATTGAACAATGCGATGGTTGGAGCATTTTTCTTCACTTCCTCTTATTATTATTATTATTTTTTTATTTCAATTCCAAGTTCTTCTAGACAAATACCTCACATCAATTTTTGTGTTCTCTAATCACTTGTAAATAATTCCATGTGAAGAAAATTTAAAAAATAAAAAAATAGACATGTTTCATAGTGAAATCGACAAGTATATTTCATTTGTATTTTATCCATTCAAGTATCTCTTTCATTGAATATGTCTTATGTCACTTTGCAATTTACCCCTACTCATTGAATATGTCTTATGTCTCACTGCAATTTACCCCTACTCAATGTCCCACTCCTCTCCCACTCCCTCTCGAAAGTATAAAAGTAGAAATCATCTGATGAAACATTCAGTTGATCAGCTAGCATCGAGATGGAACCCGATTCAACCTCCGAACCCTATAGCTGCCCGGATCAGGGGTACAACTTCAATTACTGGGATAACAGCCAGGTACAGGTAGTCTCTTCCACCACGGAACCCCACAGTCCGCCATATGAATACCAGGATCACGACATCAGGATGCAAGTTCAACATGTCACTGGCAGTGACGAAGGACACTTGGACGATTCGGAATATCCAGATCCTGACGGATGGTGGGACCCTGCTTATGATGACATTGTCCCAATGAGCAGCGACGACGACGATGATGACGACGACGACTCTGGCGATGATGCTGATGACGAGCTTGACGTTAGACGTCCTCCACCATCCCCTATCCTCATCGAGGATAGTCCTCCGCCATCCCCAATCCTGATCGATGATGATGTCCTCAATTCCGATGATGACATATAATCATCTACTCGTCCATCATTTCCTTTCCTTTCCTTCCACGGAGTACACACTTTTTGGTTGGTGTACACGAGGCACTGCGAGGCTGGGGCAGTGTCTTCCTCCCTTCCTCTCCCTTCCTCCCCCTCTTATTAGTTTTTTTTTCCATAATAATCACTAAGAATTTCTCCTAATAATCGCTCAGAGTTTCATTCTTGATGTTTTCGAATCTCAAACACTGTTCTACATTTCACCCCCTCCATTTCATTTCTTCCAATATAAATATAGCAACAATCCCAGTTCTATATCATTCTTCCACAATGTCGAGTACAGGACCCATCCAAGTACATGAAATAGATTCAACGTCTGATCATTTGAGTACAACCTTCGCTCAATTTCTGCAGCGAATCTATGATCTTCCTGATGATTTCGCAGAACGAGTGGAACAAGGTATTCAGGACGACATAGATGCTGTTGACGATAATAATGCGGATGATGTGATTAGTATATCATCTGATTCAGATGATTATGACGACGACGACATCATGAGTATATCATCTGATTCAGATGACTACTATGAGGATGATATCATTAGTATATCATCTGATTCAGATGACGATACCATAATTATTGTTTCTGAAGATGAGGAGCGTTAGTCCATATCATTGCATGGATTAATAAAAAATAACAGCCCTTTTCAGGGGTACAATTAAAGACTGAAACAATAAAAAAATAGCTCTTTTCAGAGCTACCATTATACTTTCAAACAGAAACAGATTCATACCATTGTTAACATTATGTTAACATTATAATCTCAAACGAAATATATGTATGTGAAAGTATTCATCATTATATGCATATGAATGATTGACAAATGCCAACTTCAACTTTCATTTAAAGTAGTACTCATCATATGCATAGATATTCAATGACTATCAAATTCCAAATTTCGACTTTTCAGTCAAAGTAGTAATTTATTTGTCATATAATGTATAGATATTCAAAGACTAACAAATAGTAATTTATTTGTCATATAATGTATAGATATTCAAAGACTAACAAATTTCCAACTTAGACTTTTATTAGTCAAAGTATTCATTTGTCACATAATCTATGAATACTAATACAACTAACTACTGTTTGTGTGAATAATGTAGCCCTGAAAAGGGCTGTTGTTTTTTTTTTGACCAGTTGGTCCACGGTTATTGTGCCACAGGTTGGACATTATTACATATAATACATGTAGATACTCGGGTGAAGTTTGTTAGTGGCCTCTCGCAAGCTTCACACCAATTCTGTCCCATTTCCATAATTGAGACAGTGTTGTGGGTGTTGACATGGGCATACCACCCTCCATTATTGTTTCTATGCGAATAAAACCGAAAGCAGCACCAACATAGTTTTTTGTTCTCTCCATCTATTGTGCTGATCAATACGTATGCATCCAATGCACAATACAAATCCAAGGGATCTTCCAGTGTCTCACTGACATTGAGTGTTCGCATACCGATCCTCATAGCACCATCACCTTCAGTTGTGTCAGCTTCTATCCCTTCATCATCTCCTTCTTCATCCATGACCCTCTCAAACTCCATCACGTCATCATCTTCGTCGCTTTGGTTGGCCTCGTTTTCAACTTCGTCTATCTCATCTTCATCGACTCCAACATCTTCTGCTTCAACTATTACTTCCTCTAGCGGAACATTGACATCCTCATCATCTGATTCGTCTATCCAATTGTTTTCATCAACAGCAGCTATTCTATTTAATGCAGCATTTATTTTTGCAGAATTCATCTTGTTGTTGTTTGCTCACAGTTGTAGAGAGTGAATGAATGAACTCTAGGTTTGCAAGTCAACTTATATAGGAGGTGATGCGACTCCCACTTGACTCGTTTAGAGTGGAATAGTAGGAGAAGTTATCCCACTATACTTCCACATGATGTTGATTTGTATAAATAGAGATCGTAGGTATAGGAGAGAGCATTCAGAGTTTCTGTAAGTCATCTCTTAATATTTCTAATCGAATTAGTAAAATGCCGTTTCCAAAAGAGTGGAATGAAAAACCAAAAGTGTGTGTCTACCCAATGATGATTGCAGGGGCTATTGTGTGCTACTTTTGTCAAATAAGTAGACCTAAGGATTCAATCAATCCATGTACTGGTATGTGTAGTGATTGCGTGTTGCGGATTCAACTATCGCCTCCTTCTCATCCACCGAAGCGAACAAAATCGGATTATCGTCAACAACAGTTACAGTGTCTGAAGTGTTCCGAACCTATAATATTTAACAATATAGGTATCTGTAGAAATATTTGTGGTACCTGTGCTGCCGTTCCAACTCCACTGCAACGTTGTTTGCGTTGTGATACATATTCCATGAATTGTTGGAATCATGTATGCAATGCATGTAGAAGTACTTGGGATCTGTGTGAGAAGGTTGGTCAACTCTACCCCAATAGGAGAATCCATTTTTTTCAATGTTGGTGTTTGACGCACGAGCAACAACTATTGAGGAATAGAGTCAAAGAAAGTTCCACATCCACAGAGACATATTAACATTTTTCATTTTTTATTATCGTTATTGTCCTCTATTATTAATAAATATATATATTTTGAATTTATTTGTATTATTTTCTAACATTTAAAAATACATGCATGCAACACAAAGTTTTCCTCTTGAATGACAAAGATTGTTACATGCGTGAATAGTTTAGTGAGAGAGCGCATGTGTCAGTTGATGAAAGAGCGCATGCGCTAGTTTATTTTCTTCTATAAATGGTGAGGTCTCAGTAACATCATCACCTTTCCTATCCACATTCTATTGCTATCACATATCATTCCTCAGACCTTAATAATCATGAGCTCTATGCCGCTATTGATTGCTGAAGATGGTTCACCACTTGTTGATATCGATCAGACTGATTTTGAAAATATTCCAGTATTACATTTATCGAGTCAAGATTCGATAAATGATTTTGATATTAACGACTTCGTTAACTTTGCAGATGTGCCAGAACCAAATGAGCAAATTATTATTGAAAATCCGATCGTTTCGCAATTATCATCACTCAAACACTCTTCATCTACCCTTCCTCTTGGTGTTGATAAGAAATCTAGAACAATCAAGAGGAAGGTTACTAAGGCATCTTCATCGATTGTCACTGACTTTAAAGAAAAGAAAGAATCCAAAAGTGTTGTGCGACAGAAAAAACCCGCAACGAAAAGTGACAGATCGAAGAGGAAGCCAAAAGGTACTCCTAAAGAAATGAAGAGTGATTTGAAAGCTGAACCGCTATCTTCTTTCAGCCCCCTCCATCGGTTTGGGGAAATGAAAAGGAAAGCAAAATGCCGTCTTGTAAAGGCACAGATGACTATTGCTGAACTTGAAAAGAGTGAGCGAGCTATTAATGCTAATAATGAAACTCTTGAAGCATTAGATGCCAAAATTGCATTAGCGAAGGTTGAATTGGCTAGAATGTCTAAAGATGCTGATGAACTCCGTTCAAAAATTGGTAAAGATAAGCAATTCCATCAACGTTCGAGAATGCAAGCTCAGGCTGAGCTTGAGGAGTCGACTAAGCTTTATGAGACAGCATTATCAGTGAGAGATAATTGGCAAAAAGAGTTGGATACTGCATTTCAAAGTGACGGCGATTAGTTTTGGGAATGATAATGTGTTTTCAATATCGTGAGTTGAAAAATATAAGCGGGAATGGAGTATACAATTAATTTGGTTTGGTATACACAGAACATTGCGAATGGCTGGGGCAATGTTTACCGCTGCAATATTTTTCAGTTCACATACTTATAATTGAAATGAAAACAATAATGAACTTTAATATTACTTTATTCATAAAAGTCACTATTATATACATTTAAACCATATTTGATTCATCAATCCAAGAATTTTGTTCGCTAGGAAGGCCTAACCACTTTACATATACTTTATTTTTTCTTCTCTTCAACACCTTCTCAATCAGATATACGTCAGGATTCTCGGTTCGTAATAACTCTTCTTCGTAAAAACATCCTCTAATCGGCTGTTCATTCATATCTTCAAGATTATAAGTCGTTGGGATGGTTTTATTAATTTTAACAATCTTGAATAGCTCCGTGGTAAAATTCGCAGTGTAAGACTTTTCAAAAATATGTTTGTATTTACTTATACGTACAATATCATTTAATTGGAATTTGGGTTTACTTTGTCTTCCTCCAATTCCATTGATACCCTTGAATTTTAATTTTGTTGTTGAATCAACATTGATGGGTGCCATACCTATTGTACGATGAACTTTATTATTATATCTACTAGTTATAATTGGAAGAATATCAAGCCATTTGTGGTGACCTCTCATCGAAAATTCCTTGTAGAGCCATGCCTTTATTGTACGAATCACTCTTTCTGCTATAGCTGCCTTCTTTGTGCTAAATGTTGAATAATGATTGATATTATATTCTCGCATGAGAGATGAGAAGCTTTTATTGAAAAATTCTTTCCCTTGATCGCTTTGTATGTGTTTGGGGGAGTATTTGGCTTCTTTCAGTACATGTTTCATTGCATTAGTTACTGTACTACCTGTTTTATCTTTAACTGCTACAGTCCACAGATATTTGGAGTAACAATCTATCACTACAAGTATATATCGGTATCCTTCATTACTTTTTGCATAAGGTTGCAGTTCAGCTAAATCTATTTGCCATAGATCTGCAAAACCTTTGATGGTGGTTATTCTTCTACGAAAATTACGTCTTGCAGGTTTATGTAATTCATTAACAACTTGTCGTTTGACATCACTTATTTCATTAGTCATTCTATTTCAATATGATTAAAGAGAAAAAGTGATAATGTTACTGCATTGAATGATGATGTGACAGTGATCATTACATGTGAATATGTTAATATATTATACCTTCTTCACGTAATTCTTCAATTATTGAAATTATTTCATTATCATGTCCGGTATGTCCGGCTGACTTTGAAGCTACCAATAGTCGTAGGCGAGCAACTAACTCTTTCGGTGAATTCCAGTACACATAATTCACAGGTTTAGAATTATATATTTTCTCCATTTTCACTCGTTTGAGTGCTCCACCAATTTTACTTCTACTTCTTATTGGATATTGTCGTGAGTCTAATAGAGGTTTGATAACTTCACGAAATTTTTTAGAATTTGTATTTTTAAAACCATTCTTCAGATGATATTGTTTATATGGAGCATTCGTTATTTTCAATATTTTGGAATATACTTGACGAGTTTCTTCATTATCAACATCTTGTGGATTCTTCAAAAAAATCATATCATACAATTCTGGACTACCTGCGCATTCATATTTTTTCACTTTATTAGCATCCCAAAATGAAATGTTTCCATCTTTGAAATTTACCACTAGACTTCCCATTTTCAGCTTTTGTGTAATTGGATCCAAACGTACGCCAAATGTTCCATCATATGCTGGATTTCTAGATTTTATATTATTCAAATGTTTCATCAAAACATCTTCACCACTTTCATTCATAACAGGTGAGATGTCAGGATCCGAGGAATCGATGTGGGACGATGATGGTGTTTCGAATAGAGTTGTTCTCATATCGTCTTGAAGTGTGCTCGTGTCACTATTCACAGATGATACACTACCAAAAGATTGTTTTCTTCCTATTGGAGTACTCATGGGATAATTTGAAGTAGATTGAACAGTTCCATGATTTGGTGATAACACTGGTGATTTAGAAGTAGCGTTTGATGATAAAACATTCAATGGTTTCATTATGGGCTCATACAATCTTTCAAGTGTCGTACGATTTTCAATATTATCATTCTTGATAGAGTTGAATTTCTGCCTGACAGCTTCTGTTGTCTCTACTAGTTGACGTTTCAAATTTATTTCATTGTTTTTATTTTCAGGATCTTTTTTTGTATTCATAATGCCCTTTTTTTGAATTAAAGCTTAATTCGTTGGTGAAGTGACCACTACAATATTCAGTGATCGAATAAGTTCCAAAAACAAGATCATGGGTATATAAAACTATCGAATCCTTTGCGATATCTACCTTCATCTATTTTTCTATCCTTATCAATGACTAGAAATCCATATTGGTCCTCCCAGCATTTAACACACATCAATTGGAATTGTTTGAATGTTACATCGGGTGAAACATGATCTGAATAAATGTGATGTAAATTCGTCTCATCTTGTTTGAACATTATAATGAAATTGGTATTGTCACGCACTAACTGTTTGGGTACCCGTGAATATGTCTGTGCTAGATAAAAACAATCAACATCCTTATGACGTCCCATACAGAAATATGATCTAATAATATCTTGCTTTTCACATATCACATCATCGAAAATGAAAACAGAATTAGGCTTAGCGTCGGAGGGTTCCACTATTTCTGCATTATTGCTGAATGTATAAAAACCTAATCCTTTTATAGGTTCCAAAACACTTCGCAAGTACTGATATTTAGGTTGATTGAGTGATTTCGAATAGAGATACACATTTCTAAATCTCAGTCCTTGTGGATGTGTTAATAGTGATATCATTGCATTCGTCTTTCCACAATTTGAAGGTCCTATAATGAGTCCTCGAACTGATGATGGAAGTAGTGGACCATGTCTGAATACCCTTTGTCCATTCAATCCACAACCAAATTTCTCATCTAGATTATCTACAGCAAACTTTTCTTTCTGTTTTACAATGCGCATCGTGCCGTGGTTGGAGACTATATAAATGTTATTAGCTTATTCATTTCAATGTGTACCATCAAACGATACGGACGTATTGAAAGTGATCGTAAAATTAAAAGAGGTTGTGGTTTTGTTAATGATTTAATAAACAAACTTCCTTTCGAATTACATCTACCCGGAGGTTATCAATACTGTGGACCGGGTACAAAATTGAAACAACGTTTAGCTCGTAACGACCCTGGAATCAATAAATTAGATATTGAATGCAAAAAACACGATATTCAATATTCTAAGCATCCATCCGATCTTGCAGCAAGACATTTAGCCGACAAAGAACTTGAATACAGCGCTTGGGATAGGGTTAAATCGAAGGACGCGAGTATTGGGGAAAGAGCAGCTGCATTACTTGTCACCAACATTATGAAAGCGAAAAGACATATGGGCATGGGTTGTAGTACCAATAAGAAAAAATGTAAGAGGAAACAAACGAAGAAAAATAAAATTAAAAAAGTTGCATTTGGTGCTGGGATAGTCCATAAAGTGCGAAATGTATTGAAGAAAGCTGGTGGGAATCAATTTGTGACGAATAATAGCAAAAAAGCTATCACTGTGGCATTGCAGGCGGCACGTAAATACCTTAAAGCTGCCGGTGGAAAGAAGAAAATCCGCACACCACGCATAATTCCTGTTCCCAAGATCGGTGGACTTTTACCATTGATACCAATTTTTGCTGGACTATCCGCACTAGGAAGTTTGGCGGGAGCCGCTGCTGGTATTACCAAGGCCGTGAATTCGGCAAAAGCCAGCAGAGCGGCTTTAATGGAAGCCAATCGTCACAATAAAACCATGGAGGCTGTAGCATTAGGCAAACGCGGAAGTGGAATATATCTCAAACCATACCGTAAAGGTTTAGGACTATATTTAAAACCATACAAAGCCACAAACAAAACAAAAAACTAATTGAACCCCTACCTCAGAGGCCTCTTACTGATCTCGATCTCAGTTATTATGCACAAAAAATGAAAATTCCACATTTTCGTGGTGTTTTTATGCGTGATAGATTACCATCTTCAGGTCCAAAACAAAACGAGACAGCTATTGTTAATTTAGATGGAATAAGTGGACCAGGAACACATTGGGTGGCATATAAAAAATGTGGGAAAGAAGTCACATATTTCGATAGTTTTGGAGATCTACCCCCACCATTGGAATTGACTCGATTCTTTCGAAAATGTTCGAATGTAAAAATCAAATATAACTATGATCGACAACAGAAATTTAATACAGTTCTCTGTGGTCACTTGTGCTTGCAGTTTCTCTCTAAATAATTTTCCAAATAAAAATGGATTCAACACCAAAACTGGATCGGGAGGCTATCAAGGGAATGGGGTTTTCACTTAGAATGTTTTCAAAATATGGTACCTTGAAAAAAATGGATAAAGTGATGCTTGCAAATATGCCTAAGGAAGTGATACTTGCATGTGTTGCACATGAGATTGCATATGTTTGGGAAAAGTTGCCTAAGCATCTGCAAGATGACATCGATATAATGAAACATAGATATTGTTATGAGCACCACCACCACGATCAAAATTCAGAATCGGATGTTAATGACGGTCCTATACCTCGGAAATCTATGTGTTGTATTTGTAATATAGAGGATGTGAATATTGGTATCAATAAAAATGATACTTATTACAATACAACACCTTCCAAAAAGTGTAAATTGTCTCAAATGTGCTGTTGCTGTGTACAATAATAAATTGAAATGTGTTTCAAAATATTCATCAGTCATGTCACGAAAGTTCGAGCTACAAGCTGTCGGGACAAGTGTCTTGAGTGCGGATTTTTTTCCACCAATTGAATTGGATAGGAACAGTCGTTATGGATTAGGACTTTTGGGATTCTATGGGTGCAATACAATCAATAATATAACTGAAGCTAATAACTTAGTTAGTTTTAGAATCAGTAATGACAACTCATCGATACCCCAAAAGTTGACAATTGAAATTCCATGTGGTGCTTATGAAATAGAAGAGATCAATGCCGTCATACAGAAACATATCATGTTCAGATTGTTTCATGATAAAAAACCAAATGATGTCGTTGCAGATGATATTTTCTATCTACACGCCAATAATAATACATTCAAATGTGAAATGCGATCCAAATATGAAATTGATCTGACACATCCAAATTCAATAGCAGAAATGATGGGGTTCGCTCATGAAATATTTCCACCAAATCAGATACATGAATCATCATTACCAATAAACATTACAACTGTGAGACTTATCCGCTTAGATTGCAATATAATATCTGGTTCATATATAAATGGTGAAGAATCCCACATTCTTTTCTCATTCGATATTGATGTTGAACCTGGCTACAATCTCACTAAAGAACCACACAGTATTATATATATGCCTGTCAGTCCAGAAGGTCGTCAATTGATTCACAACATTACAGTGCGTATTTTGGATGAAAAAAATAACCTTATCGATTTTGGAAGTGAAGAAGAGATTTTCATTATTTTGGAATTGAAGAAAATCGAATAACTGTTGTTATGGGTTTCATTTATAATAGACAAAATCGCATTGAACAATCCCAAACGAGTTGCACTATCAAAAAGAAAGGTGTGCATAAAAAGAAGCTCATTCCACAAGTGTATGCTAAACAGTTAGCACATAACGCTCTGTCTGTGAGTGATCTTAAATTTTTGAAATCGATTGGATTGAAAGTGAGAAAATAACAATGGTGCTCGAAACAAACAATGAAAAGTTGAATATATTCAATGAACCAGTGCTCGATCATTCTCTCATAAGTTTACATGAGCACACATATAAGCCCTATGGATCACCGCTATTCAGGAATTCGGATGAAATCAGAATTGCAATCAATAATCAAGATGTTATACTAGATATTGCCGAGAGCTTCATTTACATAGAAGGTAAATTCACCCCCAAAGATGTAGCGAAAACATGCTATCTCTCGAATAATGCAATTGCATTTCTCTTTGACGAAATTCGTTATGAAATGGGTGGTGAACAAGTGGCTGTTGTTAGAAAACCTGGGATAACATCTACAATGAAAACCATGATATCATTTGGACAATCTCATGCTAACACATTATTGACATCTGGTTGGGGACTTTCACAATTGAAGCAAGATATCTTGGATACAAACAGTCATGTTTTTAGTGGAAAACTACCACTGAAATATTTGATGGGTTTTGCTGAAGATTACAACAAAAGTATCTTGAATGCCAAACAGGAATTGATTTTGATTATCGCTCGATCATTCAAAAACTCATATATAGGTGAGGTTGATGCTGATTTGGAAATAAATAAAATCGAATGGAAAATAAGGCATATTGTACCAGATGATAAACACAAGCTCAAACTTTTGAGTAGAATAAACAAAAGCGGTCTGAATGCCAAAATCAAGTTGGCGTATCGTATGTGGGACCTCTATGAACTACCATCATTACGTGGGACTTCTTCAGACATATGGGCCATCAAAACAACTAACGCATTGGAAACTCCTCGTTTTGTCATCATCGCATTCCAAAGTACTACCACATCTGAAGATAGAACACAAGATATTACAAAATTCACAACTGCTGATATCAATAGTATTCGAGTATACTTGAATTCTGAAGTTTATCCATATGAGCGTTGGAATTTGAATTTCGATAAAAAACTTGATGCTCCTGCTTATTATGCTTTTGAGAGTTTCCAGCGAAGTTATTATGATAAAGATATGAGTGAACCTCTGATGGACATTGGACAATTTAGAGAGAATCCACTATTCGTCATCGATTGTTCCCATCAACCGAATGCAACAAAATCATCAACTATTGATATAAAGATTGAGTTTGAGACGAGGAAGACCAAGTTTCCAGACAACACTAAAGTATATGCATTGATTTTGCATGATACAGTTTTAACATACAATGCATTGGATGGTTCAGTTCATAGCAGATATTGACACTTTTTTTTTCACTCTATCATGTACTGTTTTATGATCTTTTTTTTTTTATTTGTAACTGACTTATATCATGTATTGTATTTTATATCATATTTATTGTTTTGTAATCATTTTCTATTGTATTTCATCAGATTTAAATAAATAAAACATGAAAATAATACAAAGTTTTTTATTTGACATTATTTATGATTTACAGGAACATACAGACTATCTAAAATAACTTCTTCCTCATAATCATCATTTTCGCGACCATCTTCAATTTCCTCTCGATTTTCATCATTCAATTCAAAGTGATGAATAATCCATTCTGGCAAGTATGGTTGGAGGCTATACAGGAATCTTCTTAGGTTCAGTTCAATCATAACCTCACAAAGTTGCCACAATTCCAATTCATTATCCAAAAATTTGTTGCAAACTTCTGCACCACTCCAATAGTTCTCAGCATCACGAAGGCATAATTCGATTTGTTTTTCATCATAGCATACACTCATATCATAAACGCTTGCATGTTCGGCTCCATCACCCAACACCTTCAATTTAGACGACAAATGTTGAACCGATGATTTGAGATCTACAATATCGACCCAATCTTGACTTGCGTACTGCATCCACATCTTTAAATGGTGGAACTGAAATCGAATAAAAAAAACAATAAGCAACCTCCAATTTTTCAGTGATATAATACTCACATTCCCATTTTACTTGTAGTTACAAAGTGAGTGTATTCAACTAAGTTAGTAATGTTTATATTTCCATATAATTATCATCTAATATATGAATATTAATAAAACAATAAGAAATTCATTATAATTACTATTATTATTCAATCATATTGAATTTGACTAGAGTTATCGTTTTCACACCAAAAAAACTTTGTAAGCTATGACCTAAAGAAATTCACTATAAATTATTACTATTATTCAATCATATTGAATTTGACTAGAGATCGCGTTTTCATGCCAGCAAAACTTTGTTGGCTCTGTCCTAAATACATCATCGTATATTTACCACCTGATGAGTTGATACAAGATATATCGTCATCACTGAATTGCAACGAAATACGTTTTGGTAGCCATGTTTTAAATAATTTATCATTGCTCACATCTTGCAAAGTTAATAAAATTGATTTACCAAATCGTGTAGAATAAGTTGACATATTTTTAATTATGTACACTTCATCAATTGGCAATGATGATAAGGCCTTTTGCTCTAGTATTTCAACCTCCTGTACAATCAAATTATTAATTTTATTCAAGTCTACTTTTGAAACGGACATGATGAAAATATATATGAAAATATAAACAATTTCCAACAGACAAATACACTCACCGTCTTCCTTCTATTACGAACTGAATAACACTCTACCAATTGCTAACTGCTGCAGATATATTCGTCTACTGATTTCATAGTGTGCCAGGCATTTCTTTTATATTAAACAGTGTGAGTCACCCCCACCATGAAACCGTGAAAGATTCACATTGCTAGTTGCTATCCACTAGAGATGCCTGACGTCACAGCCAAGCCCATCTCCCAACTTGATGCGATAACAGTTGCCGGTACGAGCAAGCAATGGTCGTTGCGGTCTCGGAGAGGGTAGACGCTAGGCAAACGGTCCTCGGCTGCCGTTGTGTCACCATCGATAGCGGGGCTAGAGCGAACCTTCATCGCTTCGGGAGAGGTGAGGGCAGACCGATGAATATGCATTACTCTGCCACACGTCGTGGAGTGAACATGTCGCTCTCTAGCCGTTGAACGGTTATTGCTGTGACGTCACTCCACTACTAAGTTGGTACCCTAACACCGATGGAGCATTTATTACTTGGAGGATCTTCGAAGTATGCAGACGTATGTTTGTACATAGACAAACAAGCACATGATGAAACCCTGTACCGTGCATTCTCCTACACACACACATAAACACACAAAATCTCATATGAAAAAAAAATCTGAACGATCCATGCACCAGACACTTCAAGGTCACAACGCCTTGACTTCACTGCACAACAAAAAAACTTCACCAAACAACAACCAATAAAAAAAGCAATTAATACGTCATAGTGGTGGGGGGAGGCCGAGAATCAGCTGTAAACAACTACTGCAGTTTGAATAACTAGGGTACTGGGTTTTAATTCAGAAAAATTGATTACTTTTCGCTTATGGAATCTCACCTGTGCTTTTTTTGTCCTTGGATACATATAATCCATTATCTGTGATAAGTCGTTTCTTTTTGGGGTTCTGCAACAACCAACTGATGAATTCTATACTTGTATCTGAGAAAAGAGCAGTTTCATACATTCACAAAGGTAAGCCTACAGCTCACTGCAAACCTCTTTATATCATGGAATATCAAATTTGCATTTCATATTAATCTTGCATAAAATGCCAATAAGTCATAATCATTGATATTGATGAAAACCTATATTGTTTGAATTAGGGAAACCTCATAAAAAAGCTTACAATACTTTACCTCTGTAGTGATATAGAAAGATGAGTATATTAGTTTTCTACGAAAAACAAGTGTAAGTCCTTTTTTTCTGGAACAACTCTCACTCTCTCATCTCATTTTATCATAGTAGGTATTTGATAGTTTTGGAGAAATTACAATTTTTACATAATTTGATCTACATTATGAATTGAATCAAGTTTCTAAAATCTGAGTGAAAGAATATCACACGTTGTGGAAAATTGTAAAATTTTTGTAAAAAATGTTGAAAGCCAAAATATACCAAGTATATTAATGAGTTTTTCAGCTTATAAAAAAAAGGTTTTTGAACATGACTTCAATTTTCTTCAAATTGAAATTCGGATTTGCTCCTACAATTCAAAAATTGTCATCAGTTCATACAGCTGCAACTTATTGCAACTGCAACTGCAAGTTATTTATATATCTTTAACTTTAGAAAAAGTCAAAAGTTTTGACTAAAATTATACAAAGTCTGTTCAAAAAAGAATGTGAATGTTCAAATTTCACAGGCTACGTACATTCAATTAGGGATTTTTTATTTTGTTACATAGTTTTATTTTGTTGCACAGTTTCATTATGTTAGACAGTTTTTTGTTACACAGCTGAAACTGTGAACATATGTTCACAGTTTCAACTATTTAGCGTGTTCAGTTTGTTATTGAGAGGCATAAAAATTAAAAGTGTGAATGTGAATGACAACGCTTGCCCTCAACACCCCAGCACATCAACAACCGTTGAAAATGTTGAGAAAGTGAAGAAAATTGGATCGCATACGTCGATCCTGATTTACCTAAAAGGGTCCTAACTGGTGATGAATCATGGCTATATGATTATGACACAGAAACTAAAAACCAATTGTCCCAGTGTAAGAACCTAGGAAAGCAAAGACCATAAAAAGCACGACAAGTTCGATCGAGGTTTTGCTCACTGTTTTCTTTGATTACCGCCGCTTGCGAGAAGCAATACGAAGAAAACGACCTGTATTATGGAAAAATTCATGGCTTTTGCAATACGATAATGCACCTGATCACTCGCCATTGCTTGTTCATATATTTTGTCCAAATACAACACCATAACCATCCTTCAGCCACCGTACTCACCAGATTTGGCCCCGTGCGACTTTTTCCTGTTCTCAAGATTGAGGGAACACATGAAAGGATGGCGTCTTACGACGATTGATGACATTAAAATCGAATTGCTGAGAGAGCTCATATTAGAACTGCTTTGAAGATTGGACAAAACTCTAACACGAGTGTATTTTATCTGAGGGGGACTACTTTGAAGGGGACAAAATAGAAATTCATAAATGAATGAAAATTCACCTATTTTCTGAACAGACCTCGTTCTGGAATAAACCAATTCAATTCACAACTCAAAACTTCATTGCGAATAGGATATTGAAATGAGAATCACTGAGTTTATCATTTATTAAATAAATACTTCATAATACAATTGATAAAATAAGATATGGCAGTGAGACATTTATTAAGGATGAACACAATTACACAAAATACTGTTTAAAATATGTATGCAATAATAACATAATATAAACCAAAGTTAATTAATCAACAAAACATCTTGGGATTATGGTTAAACAATTTTAAACACATGGAATTTTTTGAAAATTCAATATTTATATAAATTTTTGAGTTAAAAAATATAAATTTAGTTCTACTTGTTCATACAAGTCTAAGACTTCAAAAAATTATTAGTTCAATCAAATATTGACTCTTTTTTTATGCAAAAATATTCTTACGTTTCTCTGGTTACTTCTGTAAGGATTCCTGAATGGTTTCAAAAAAATTAATGATTTTTGTACATAATTGTCACATTTTGAAATATAAAGGAAAAATAATACTCTGCAGAATATTTGAAGTTCCATAAGATTAACAACAGAATCGAAAAAAGATTTCTAACCCTTCAAATCAATTTATCAAATGGTTTACTTTTGTATAAAAAGGAAAAATGATTTGTTCCTTTCATGTTCTTCTTCATATATAATGTCATAAAAAACAAAATTGATTTCCATTTCAGTCCTAAAAGTCAATACTTTGTATTAACAAAGTTTTAATAAATCAACAATATATCGCTTCAAAAATTTTTTTATTTCACTTAAATGCAGTCACCTTGATTATTGTTTGAGTTAGAAATAGCTAAAATTACTGTATGCTGGCCTCCGCTACTAACCCTAAATACTTTTCGATCTTGAAGTTGCTTGCTTTTTATTAGAGTTGGTACTTCCAAGTCATCTTCTTCACCTGTCCCCAGTTGTCCATTGGTCCCCATTCCCCATCCATATAAATCTCCTAAAAAAATAATACAGTGATATAATTTCAACACACTCTCACAAAATGTTATTCAAAAGTGAAAAATATGCTTCTTTTTATTTGAAGAACTGAAAAGACTGGTAACATCATTATCGTATATTTCTTTTGTTCTGTTGTTTATTATATAGAGATTATTTAAACTTCAATGTGACTGGTCAAAGAATATAAATCTCCAATGGGACACAAAAATTGAAAGCGGAAAGTTTAGAAAAAGCAACCTAAGACGTATGTCCAACAGGAGATACCCAATTACAGGAAATGCTTACATCCAGTCTTGGTTGATCTTAATAATAATTTGGAGATGATTCTCATATTGACTTATCAAATCATTAGTCTGTGTGTGAATTTCAATTAAAAATAATGGTTCTCGAAAATACTGCAACAAATTATTTGTTGAAAACATTCATATGGAATACTCGTCAACTTTATGAATATTAATTGCAGAACAAACAGGGTCCAAATTATTGGAGTCTTGATATTTACCATCTTCAGTTACAGCAAATGATGTGGCAGATCCACAAGCAACATTCTTGATTTTTTTATCTTCCAATGTTGATATCAACTGAATCTCTTCAGCATCCATACAGCCTTCTCCTAGTCCCAACCTGCCATAATCTTTTCTACCAATAGCATACACTTTTCCATCTTCATCTAAGGCTATTGAATGATGCTGTCCACTACTTATCAAGTTCCATTTGTATTTTGAAAACTCTTTTGACAATGTAGGCATAAAGTGAGGATTTTGGGATTTCAAACCTGAAAAAGTACAAAATGTTAACGTCTGTGTTACTAGTGAGCAATACCAGTTGAGCTGAAAAGTTCGTGAGTTAACATGCTGGCACGCAGGTCTGGAGAATACGTGGATGTGTAGACAATTTGACATAGTGCCTTTTCTTGAGGAAACATCACTTTTTTCTCTTCAAATGGGTCCGATATATAATAATCGCTGTTGATTGTTTTTCCCTTTACAAGATAGTCCTTGAATATTATAACATGCGGACATGTGCATGTCCGCCACATGCAGTCCACTCATATGGCGATCGTTTGATTCTGGTGCGAAATGATGGAGCCATGTTTCATTCATTTCACATATCGACTCAAAGTTGAGATGTTTTTGGTGGAACACTGCTTATAATTATCACTTTGTGGTTTTTTTGGTCGATTGTGAGATCACATGGCACCCAATTTTAAAAAAGCTTTCGTATACCCAAATATTCATGTACGATATGTCCAACATGATCCTTTGATATCTTCAGAGCCTCAGCTATTTCGATCAACTTCGCTTTGCAGCCTTTCAAAATTATTTGGTGGACTTTTTTATGTTTTCGTCAGTAACATACTCTTTGGGGCATCCACTGTGTGTATCATCATCAGTTTTCACCCTGTTTAAACTCAGTAAACCACTTTCCAACAGTAATGCTTTATTTACACATGAAATTCCTTTTTATCTATTTTCTTCAAACTAACAAAAGTTTTTTCACACAAACTAATAGTCCGACAGCTGTTAAATTTGTACATTTGTCTTTTGAAAATTAGGGTTGACTAAAAATCATATTTAATACTAGAAGCGCCATCTGTGTGTTAGCCTACGAACTTTTCAGGCATCTAGTATTCTTCGTTGCAATCTAAATTAAAAAATCTTACCTAGCTGATTATAATTATTCAGTCCAAAAACATAAATGTCAGTGCTATTGGCTACTTTGCAAAATGTTCCATAAGTGCCAGCCCAAATATTGTCAAAATGTAATTTTAAGCTAGGCTTTAGGCTGATTGGTGATGGATGAAGAAGTTTTGCTGTAAAATAAAAAAAATGCATAATTTTTTGCAGCTGGTCAACAAGACAACAACATGGAGTCAACAAATTCATGCATTATTGAATATTAATTATCATCAAATAATTATCAAAAATATTTGAAAGGTGAAAACACACTGAAAATCTTCAGGATTATGCATATTTCACTATACAATAGCAGGAATGATGAATTACTTCCAACTCAGAACTTAATATAATTCAAAAATATTGTATACAACTTATTAGAAAAAAAATTAAAAAAGGACTACTATTCACAAACCAGGCAAAGTAAAAAGATTTGCTTGTTTGGAAATAACAGCAACCACACTAACAGCAGCACTGAGGCTCTTGAATCTTGTAATAACAACAGCAGGAATATGGAATTGACCAACCCTCAATAAAAATACCTAACGTAATCAAGTAACCTTGCATTATGATATTATCACTGAACATTTTACAAAACCGCAACACTTTTTTCACTATACAATAGCTTCCCTAGACGTGTTCATACTGACAAGTGTTGGGGTTGAACTGTTCAGTGAAAATCTCACAGTACGTGTAACTTGAATAATCAGCAGGAGTTATACAATTTGGAATGAAAAATTTATCAAGCTACAAGGGATTAAGTATGAAACGGTATGAAGTATGAAGGGATGAACAGAATATCAAAACTGATAAATAGGTATCACCCAGAAGAGTACTTGGAATGTTACAATCTTTCGAAAATCACTTGTTAAAATTAGAATCATCTAGGTTTTAATACAGCAATGTAAAATTAGTCTCTCCTTAATGAAAAGAGAGATTTGAAATGCTATATCTTCTATATTTATAGTGAAACCTTCATCACTTGAAAATGTGGAGAAACAAACAATTATTGTATCCCAATGAGCATTCAATTGAAACAAATAGATGTTTAAATGATGATTTCATACCTATTTGCCCCTTACCGATTCCATTTCTGGCATTTCGACTACTTCCTCTTTCTGAGGTTCTACCTAACTGGCCTTGTTCAGCACACCCACATGTATATACATCGCCGTGATTGGTTAGAAATACTATGTGGTCAGCACCTGATGCTATTTTTATGATAATGTTATCTTTAATAATTTCATATGGAAGCTTTTCATTTCCACTTGATGTCATGCCCATGTTACCATGTGAATCCTAGAAAAAGATAGATAAAAAAATGAAAAGTGCAATTCTATGAAGGTAAGCATTTAAAAACAGACATATTTCAAAATAATCCTACCCTGAAGGTCCCCCATGCAAAAACTCTTCCATCTTCCAGCAATGCTGCTGTGTGTGAATCACCTGCAGAAACTTGAATTACCTTTGCAGGTAGTTCAACTTCTCCTGCTTCAAACTCAGCATCTTCCTTTCCATCAGTAACTCTTCCAAGGGCTCCTTCGTCATTGCAACCAAATGTAAGCACCTAAAATTAGCAATCACACATTATGTTATAGCCGAAAGTTGTCATATAGAATGAACAAATTAACATTATCATTAACATATCATTATCATTTTTGAGCAGCATCAACTGACTTCAGACATCAAGTTTGGATAATCAAGAGCTATATTTTCCAATAGAAATCCACAGATTTCAGAAAAATCACATTTTTCATGTATGTTTTGTCTGCAAGATATTCATCTAGCGTTTCTTTGTACTTGTGTTTCGTTATGGCAGAATGTTTCAATAAAATTTAGTCCTTTATTATTATTATTTTATTCAAGAAACACTTTATCGCTAGATATTAGTGAAATTCCGAGCTATGTGAGAATCTGATGAATAGATGAAATTAATTACTTTCACTCATAGGGAACACAAAAACCACAAAAATATATGAAAACTTCATTTTTGTTAAACATCTGGCTTAGTTTCAATATGTCCAGTAGACGTCATAAATGGACGATGAACTTCCCAATTCATATGAACTCACATATTTGATTGATTTCCAAATATTACCCCAACGAGAAATATAAAACTACTAGCAGTGCATCAATGAATTGACACTTGTGATTCAATACTTACTTTCCCTTCTTTAGTGAGGCAAACTGTATGCATACCTCCAGCACAGATATCAACGACAATATGATTTAACTCAACTAGAGCCGGTCTAGACTTTTCCAAAACATCAGGCCCCAAGCCTAATTGACCCACGTCTCCTGCTCCAGTTACTAGTACTACTCCTTCAGTAGTAGTTGTAGGAAGATTCACACTTTCGAGGGTAACTGAAAATTGAACCAATTTACCTCAATATATTCAAATAATAGAAACACTTACATTTTGCTCTCTTTGTTTTAGTTTGATTGTCACCGCTAATTTGCCGACGTCTTTTATTTGCCATTTTTATGTCGTAACTGAGTCTCCTGCTGATCATGAAATAAGTAGGGTTATGTAAGCAAAAACTTGATTTGTAGAACAAATTACTTACGATGGTCAACAAAAAAATATTTCACTTTGTATGATTTACGATGAACTAACAATAATAATACACAATTAATTACAGGACAATTAAACAACAAAATGCTTTTACCGCGGGAAATCTAAATCACTTGACATTTTAAGATGTGCCATGTGTCTTATGTCATTTATTTCGCAATATGTGAGGAAACGATTTTACACCCCAGTGTTGCCATTCAACAAACTTCGAAACTAAACAGAAAACGAACGAAATGATCGGAGCGATTCAATATTTTCGTAGACAGGCTGCACTTGGATCACTGGTGAACCCAAAAGTGACACCTACTACATTGACTATCATATGTATTTGTTATTAAGTGTCTGTTGTCAAATTTATATGATGTTAGTATTCTTGATTTTGCAGTTTTGTTTGATGTTTAGCAGTCGTTCCCATTGTATTCATTCCATCGAGCATGTTGGTGAAGTTTTCAGTAGGAGTTCATGTAATTTTTTTCAATTTAGCCCTGGAGTCACGTATCTTTTTCAATTTGGCACTATGCATTTATATTAGTGTCAGTTATCATATGTAGTTGATGTTTGAATTCAGGGTCACTGATCTGTAATTAATTTCAACTGAATTGCACTTTAATTACAGAACAGTGATTTGAAGTTACAGATGGATAGAGTAGCCAATTCAGGAAAAATAACAGAAATATCAAAAATTCAATTAGATACATGTCTTATAATCAAATAAATCAAATCAAATCAAATTAAATCAAATAACAAAAATTCAGACTGTGACCAAAACAAGAGGTGAAAGAAACAATAAATTAATTCAGGACAAAAAATGCTCGAACACAGAAAAATGTAGACAAAACATAATAGTGAAAACCAATGGAATGTGCATAAGTAAGAACTATAGGCGCGTGCAAGGGTAGCGTGAAATATGGTAATGGGTATCGGCGCTGAAGGCAGATCCGTTCTTGCATTAAATTTTAAATAAAAATAAGAAAGCCTGTGGATAGTTATGGATTTATTGTTGATAAAAATCACATTCAGACAATAATACCTTCATTTAATTTTTATCGATACATAACCGACGTAAATAAAAATAGGTTTTATATTGTATTTATTAAATATCTACTTGAACAAAAGTAAATATTGATTGTCCTTTGAAAAGAATTATTTTTGTTATGAAGCTGTCTTCTTGTTATTTTAAACTTACTCTGCTTTGCTATAAAATGGATTCTGATATGTATATTTTTTCCGAAATAACTCTTGTCTGATACAATTTTTTTTGCTTATTCAGATCCTTCGATATTTTTCCTCCGTATAAGTTTAGGTGATATTTGATTACTTCTCTATATTATATAGAGATACGAATATTGAAAAACGACTAACACGCTTCGATTTATCTTACCATAAGTTTGCCATACTTCAGTTGTCACTCGGCGATTTGAGTGCTTATTCCCTTGGTTTCTACTTCCATGAGACAAAAGAAAAAGAAGCTAATGAAGGATACAGATTATTGCGTAAAGCAAGCCGACCTGAATCCAAGGACGAAGCTGTTATTACACAATACAAAACGGAGTGTTGGTACACTGTGTTGGTACCAAATAACAGAACAGAAGGAAAACTGGTCATATCCGCCACGCAGTTAGCACCGGCTGTACAAAAGAGACAGACAATAATAAGATTTATTTATACAGGGTTCATTCATATAGTTTCTGGGAATTCTGATTTCGATTGGTTTTGAAATTTTAGGTTTTCAGTTTTCACTTACTTGTGTTGAACTTTATAAAATGGCGTTGCGTGTACAATTTGAAAATAATAACGAAATAGGAGTATTTTCTAAGTTAACGAATTCCTATTGTTTAGTAGGAATTGGTGGTTCAGAAAATTTTTACAGGTTAGTTAAATATTGAACAATACATTTCACTGAAACTTTTTGCCGAGGCATGCTTTTATTTTTTATTTATGTTACAGTACTTTCCAATCAGAGTTGGGGCAAACCATTCCAGTAATTCATACAGCACTATCTGGTTGTCGAATAATTGGTAGGATGTGTGTCGGAAATAAACACGGATTATTAGTGCCCAATTCAACCTATGATTCAGAACTTCAACACATCAGAAATGCTTTACCAGATTCTGTTCATGTACAAAGGATTGAAGAAAGATTGTCTGCTTTGGGAAATGTGATTGCCTGTAATGATTATGTAGCCCTGGTTCATCCAGACTTAGACACAGTAAGTATTTGACAAAATTATATATTCATTCAACTGGTAATATTTCATTATGAGCTCATGATCAAAATCTAATGACAAATATACAGAGTATATACATATGTTCCAATAGAAATCCTTATTGGATATGGTCTACTGAAATTTGAATTTTGAAATTTTTTGAGACTTAATAATTGGGATACCCTAGATACTGAGATAGGGCTCCGTAATCGGAGACTCATCTTGGTTTACAGAAATATGTGACAACTGTAATTCAGCTTTTACTTTTCGTGACTTCAGGAAACAGAAGAAATCATAGCAGACACGCTCAAAGTAGAAGTTTTCAGACAAACACTAGCAAGTAATGTTTTGGTGGGATCGTATTGTGCTCTGAACAATCAAGGTGGTTTGGTACATCCAAATTGCAGCATAGTGGACCAGGAAGAACTATCCTCATTACTTCAAATTCCATTAGTGGTATGTATTTAAATCTGTCATTACATATGTAAGCGAAAACAGTGACTTTTATGAGCAGCCGAACTTTTGACAATTCACTAGAGAGAATATTACACAGTTAGGTTATGTCAAAAGTGAGTGGGTCTATTCGACCCTTCACTGCAACCCGCAAGGGTTTATTGTGTCTCACACCTATTCACACTCAACTAAATAAACCCAGCTTCGTAACGAAGCCTATTAGTTTATATGGTGAGTGATCGTCCGGGTCAAATAGTGAGATTGTGGCTATGCCAAACTCCTAAAACCTGATTCGGTCCCCAGCGGGGCAGGCACAAAGTATATGCTCTGCTGTTTCAGCATTTTCCGAACAGAAGCGACACACACTGTCTTCTGACAGTCAAGAGTCTCTGCATATGATGATTCAGATGACAGTGACCTGTGAGAAGGCCTGTTAGACATCGTATTTCATCCCTACTGTCTCAACAACTGTTTGGTATCAAGCTACGAAGGATGAATGAACCAATCCTGAAAGATTTTGCCAGAAGTCCATAAATCTTTTTACCATCCAGGTGTTCAATGTTTGTTTAGAAAAGCCTAAAGCGATGCCAATGACAGGTTCTGGTCCGATAAAGCTGCTTGTGGCACCCTCTTTTGTAAGGAAGTCAGCAGCCTCATTGCCTTTTGGGCCAGTATGGCCAGAAATCCAGACCAAAGACAATTTGTTGAGTCTTCCTATCGAGGAGAGTCCTTTTTGTCAATTTGCTACCAATTTAGACTTGCTCGGTAGGAGCCAAGAGCTTCCAACACATTTGCGAGGTTAGACTAGACTAGAGACATTCTATTGTGTGACAATTCGAATATTGCACAGTGATCAAAAATCTTTTCACAATAAAAAGGTTGATATATGTACATAAACTAATTGTGAACTTTTTGAAAAAAAGGATATGTCTATATGCAGCATGAAAACAGTAAACAGTCAGAATGAAATAACATATATTTATGTTATTGTACTCAAATGTTGAAGGCTGTTTAGTACTCATATAACGTGAAAATTTGTCAAATGTAATTGAAATCTAGTTTCATTTAACATTTGTTTTCTTATATACCGGAGTGAAATCCCCAGAAATGTAATTCACCTTCCTAGGCTTGTCACTCTACCCTCTCCATGAGAATTTATTCATAAATATTTTAATGTGTTGAAGAAAATTGAACTGATTTAGTTTAATTAAAAAAATGTTCAAATCACATTTCTCTTAGCGTTGTCAACCTAAATATTTTAATGTGTTGAAGAAAATTGAGCTGATTTAGTTTAATTAAAAAAAAATTCAAATCACATTTCTCTTAACGTTAACCTAATATCTCTTGAAATTGGATTTAAATAAAATCAAAAAGATTTATATAATCAATTGTCAATTTACTAAAATACAGGTACTGAATAATGGCTACTACTTTCAATTATTTTATTTCAATTACTATTTTTAGGCTGGAACAGTTAACAGGGGTAGTCAAGTTATTGGATCAGGATTAGTTGTAAATGATTGGTGTGCCTTTGCTGGAATGGACACAACTTCTACAGAGCTTACAGTTATTGAATCGATATTCAAATTAAATGATGCTGTTCCCTCTACTATCACATCTGAGATGAGAGCAAGTCTTATTGAGAGGTAAATATTCAGAAATAATATATATGATCACTGGTCACCGTGGGTACAATTAAAAAATTATTTATCTGACAACATAGAGATTCTAGTCTGTATCACTGTCTTGGTTTCAGTTTTAATTTTAGTATCAAGCAGAAGCAGTTTCTATATTTCCATAGCCTTATCTTAGTCTTTACTTTGTGACTTTCAGAATTACATAATTTCATTCTTTAGGAACAAGTTAACATCAATAACATGCATGACCACAAACAGGTAATTCTTCTTCAATTACCGGTTGTTGGGTTGATTTAATTCAGTTTATTGTTAATGCTGTTTATAAAAACAATCGATTTTCATAGTAGAGTTTATTATTATACAGAATGAGTTTAGAAAAAGTCACATTGGTAAAATTTATGAAAATCGCTCAATTGCATTTTGATTGGAAACACTTTATATAACATTTCGATAATCTTAATTTAAATTATGCTGTATAAATTGCTGAGTCTTAAAAATTCTTGAGACTATGACAAATACTCAAATGGAGACAAAGACTGAGGATGTCTACATCATTTTTTGCAATAACACAAATGAAAAAGTGTGTTGGCAAGTAAAGTCTCTTAGGCATATATTTTGCATTGGCCTATTTACATATTTACCATATCTCATCTTTGGGGTGCAATAGAGTTTTCATTTGTTGCTAAAAAAAGATAGTAAGGCTTCGAAATGAACTAAAAAGCCAGTTTTCATAAAAGAAATATTATCTGATCTTGTTATAAATGTATGAATTAGGTAAGAAACAATCTATTATCTTTTAAAACTAATGCATCAGTGTCGTGCTATTCTACATGTCGATAATGTTTTGGTGGTCAGCTAAGAGTATAATTCACAATTCTACATACAACATTTGAGAACATTAGGAATATTTTATCTGACTATGTATAAAAAAAATAATGCCAATGTTCTTTCAGCTATGGCGTTTATGACTGAATATTTGACTTACCATTTGTATACCTTGCACGAAAATGCTTAATAAAAATACTAATTATCATTATTGGTTGAGCATAATTCATTAACTTATTTTTATTAATAGTCACATCAAAAATATAGTTTTATATTTGCGGGGTTTCTCAAATGACTGATTAATGTAATATAGTGAGCAAAGAAATTGGTTAATAGCCTTACTAATAAACCTTTTTTTTATTTCAGCATGTCGTGATTATTGGAATTGTAATTGCCAGTTTCTACCATCAATTAAAATTCAATGGTCAACAAGCTTTCTCTTTCCGCAGAACCACCAAATTTTTATATATTCGATTCAATATGTATAAAATGTTTCAAATATTTAACATCTGTAATATTATACTTGTTTTTATCATAAACACAGTTGGTTCCAGAATTGTGTTAACTACTTGATTGAACTTTAACCTAATGTAAAATATATGGAAAATGACTTCATATTTTTTATCATTTATTTTCATGAGATTTCAATAAACCTCATAAAGGCAGAGCACATGATAGCGACGAAATAACAGATCACCACTTAGTCTGTGGAAAGTGAATATAAGTGGAGTTTCAGAATGGTCCAAATTGTGCACATACTGTTATTGCAAATATTTCCTGAAGCAAATTTTACAGCGGATCTGTTGAATTGTTTCGATGCTAGTCAGCTGCCTCACTAATTCAATAGGGCATGCATCTTCATATCATAACCAACATCACATGTAACAAAACAAGACTAAGCAGCACTATAAAATTAATGATATAAGTTAGGGACGAAACCCTAAAAAGATTAAACATCAGCAGCCCCATATTGGAATGGGTGTCATGGAAAGATGGGAGTAAAAACACGATAATCACAAACTTCAGGACACACTTCTATTATCCAATATTACATAAAGAAAATAATGAAAAACTACCAATTGACATTAAAAATATTAGTTGATGTCAAGAGTAGGATGGGTTGTAATATTTTAGGCTTGAGTTTTGCATGTATACTCCTTAATGAAAATATTATTTTTTAGGAACTATTTTCATTTTTGCTCCTTTCAATGAGTAAAGTGAAATAAAAAATTGAAGTGGAACCTCTAGCATATAATATATTCCAATTACAGCTTGTCAAATCTAAGAAGAGACTTGAGAAATCTTTCTCTCCCACTCTCACCGTCTTCTAACGAACGCAGATCTAGTGGGTGGGACCAAAATTCAGAAAGCTGTTCCTACATTTGACAAGCTGTAGTATACTTCATCTCCTGAAGACTGCAAAACTTTCAAAGTTATGATATAATGAGAAGAAACCTTGCAAACCATTGAAAACTTACATTGATATTTTAATAAATATTTATTAAGAATTGAATGTCGATTTTTTCAAAGTAGTAGTTTCTACAAAAAAAATCCAAACCTATTTTTACACAATTTCATGATAAAGATTCTAGCGTCTTGTAGAAACTCTAATCAAATTTTCGTTTTTGTTTCTACTGAAACCAAAACTTCCTCTGAAGGTATTTTTTACATATTTGTTGAATTTCTGACAATTTCAGCTACTTGCATATATGGGTTATATATGAGCATACCTTTAATTAAGGATAATTACTTCCCCCTAAAAACTTACACTTCTGTTGTTTTATCAATTATTTTTCAGTACATTTCAAGATTCATTAAATGACACAAGTGATAGTTGATTGAGGACGTGGTTTTCGTTTTCTGCAATTTATGCTTCATAGATCTCACAAATGGACTCTGTGTGTTCATAGAAACAATTAAATTAATAAATACACTCAAAAAACAATCTATTCTATTCGGTATGGGTTTGAAAGCGGTTTCAGAAATTATTCTGCCGCCACTGAAACGAAATTTCAATAGGAACGTCATCATTTTGATGTCAAACGATCTTTGAAAAAGTTGCTAGTTTCAGGGATATTTAGTCAAGAAATTAGGTATATTATTGACAAGTAGGAAAAATACACTATCTACTTTAGAGAAGTTGACTGGAAACACTGATTGAATAGAAATGGCCGATACTTGATGAAAATCCATATTAAAACTAATTATTGAAAATATAAAATAGTGAAAATCATACAATAAACTGTATTAATTAGTGAAAACATTAATATATGAAAAAGTTTGGAATCAGAAATGCAGTCATTTGGTGATATTTTGCTGAAATAGTGGCTTGCAAAAAAACAATTACATTTAATATCATTCATTAAGTTTTAATTCGATTCACTCCCAGTAAGGATCTGATTACAAAAGAAAACTTCAGTAACAAAGATTTTAATTTTTTCAATAGTATAAATTTATTGATTCTAAAGTTTAGTTTTCACTAATTTAGCTGCTTTTGTAAGTAATTTTTGAACTGACTGAATTCTTGAGTACAGTCATTCAAATATATATTTTCTCTCTTTTTCAAAACACATATTGCATATTTTTTGTATCACTACTGCACTTAGCTAAAATGATAGGATATTGTCTGTATTCCTGCTTAGCCTTATTCACAGATTCCATACTTAATGTTTGTAGTTTTATAAGTTCTACATGATCTCCAAAACAAGTCATAAATTGTAATGTTCCAACAGATAGCCCCATTTCCAGTAAGTCTTACAAATGTCATTAAATTAAGGTGTCTTTGGATCATTAATTTTTTTGTCAGTATCTATACCACCACAAACAAAACTTTTGTCCTTCCAGGTTCTACAACATTCCTTCATGCTTTCTATCGCTTCCTGACAAGAAGGTTCTTGGAAACCATTTTCTTGAAAATAAAAATTATTATGTAATGAAGTTACTGAAGGGTATACTTTACTTTTCAAACACTCTTGAATTTTACATGCGAATGGCTTGCAGGGATCCTTTGCAGGCATCAAAAAGTTGAAAACAAATTCCAGGTGAAAAGTTAACTAATAACCGATAAAATAATAGAAATTTTATATAAATTTTTGTTTATTTCTTGACTTTAATATTTAATATTATCTTGCAGTGTTGCCATATGGAAAATATGTTTTGTACTATATCAGGTAACTTACAACATAAAAACGTAAAATATTTAATAAAAGCCTAGCAACCTTGACACAGCACAAGGAGTTAATGTATAAACGCTTAACATTTACATTGAACTTTTTTTGAGACTACTGTTTTTTATGTGAATAAAAAAAGGAGAAATTTAGAAATTTCGATTATTAAAGTATTCCTCCAACGATTGATGCCAGAAATAATTAACTCCCAAACGTATATACCTATATCGACGTTGAGAATAACGAATAACATTGTCAAGGAACACAAATACTAATTTCTTCTTTTCTCTTTGCCATTTTTTTTCTTTCAGTTACATGTAATTGAATGATATCTAGTTTTACAGGCTGAAGTGACCGTTTCCTCATACCAGACGGATGTTTTCATAATATCAATACTAACACTCTGTGGAAGTTCAATTTGGTTTAGAAAATTAGTTATCTAATATTGAAAAATATAATAAATTGATGTATGTACCCACTACATGGTAGGAGATCATCATGAAAAATTAAAAATAAAACTTTCTATGTTTATTATATTCGTTTAAAAATGTCCGTATAGGACGAAACTTTAACGATAGTTGCAAATACAAATTGATACGAACACTGGTGTACTTGTCCCGACCCTAAACGAATGCCACAGTTTCCGTCCGGATTGTCAAAAGAAATGCTATGGTCATTCAGGCCTGCTTCGCGCATTCTGGTTGTAAACACGAATACGGCTACAAACTCACACCATATGATGAGGAGACAGTTTATCACATATAGTGTTATGAACAACGCTAGAGTTAATTCATATACTATATATCCGAACCCAGGTGTATATTACATTTTCGTGGAATAGTAGTAGGATAATGTAGTATCTTTGTAGTACTAGCAATTTTACTATTGGCAATACTGATTTATGTAATGGTCGCCCTGATTTAGTATATAACCTCAAAATTGGGTTATTTGTCAAATATATATAAAAAACAAATAAAAATGGTCAGAAAGCGATCTCGTACTTCTCGAAAACATTACGAAAGTGATGAACCAGAAACTGACAGCGATTATACCGATGACCCGGCTTATGAACCTGCTCCCAAGAAATACAGCTTGAGACAAAGAAAACGAACAATATTTACAGAGGATTTTGACTATGATGATGATGGTGTAGAAATACCTCCTAAAGCTCCTTCTGATGACGAAGAATATCATGCTGTTAATGAGTTGACTGTAGATGAGGCACCAAGCAGCGAATATGTAGCACCATCTACTTACATTAACAGTTTTGAACCTGACCAAGGCGAGACACCAGCAGGCACAGATGAATTAGTAGATTTTGAAGACATGATTAGGGCTGACATAGTTGTGAATAAAAATCGTATAGATTATGATAATGTCATACAGAAAACTGAAATAAAAGTACAACCTTTCGATGGAAAACAAACCATACCCCCGTCCACAGTGGCCCATCACTCAAAACCAAAAAGTAAACGTGGGAGGAAACCAAAACGTCGCAACAGTGATATGGATGAAGGTCATTTTTTGGCACCTCTGATACAGGAAGATGAAAATGATGAACACTATCATCCTTACAAACCCAAAAGAGAACGAAAACAAAAGAAACGTGCTGACGGAGAAATAGATAGTAGTTTACTAGAACCTGAAACTGAAGTACAGGAAGATGAATATGAAGATAAAGATGATGCTGATTATAATCCTGATGATGATTTAGAGTATGTTGACATTGCAAATTGTATGCAGACTGAATTCAGTGAATATCCTGCCGACAATTCAGCCAGTACAAAAAAAGACCAGCCAATGGACAAAAATATTGATAATAATGGCATATCAGATTGTGTAAATAAAGTTGTTGCTGAAGTTATACCTAAGGTAACTGAATGCACCAAGAACGCAACTGAAGAAGTCATGGAAGATACTAAAGATGTTGAACAATTGAAAGATAATCAGGATAAAGTCATTCAAAATGTTGAAAATATTTCTTCTGAAAGCATAAAACATGCAATTGCAGTTACTGAATCTATTCCTTCTATCGATAATACAGTTGTTGACATTCAATCTGAAGATGATGGCAATACCATTACTACAAATTTCCGATCCCCAACTTCACAGGACTATAATATAAGTAGAACTAGTGAAAACGTTCATAAGAGCCCCATACAAGTTAATGGTACCATAATCGTCTAGAGGATCAGGAGATTCAGTTGGTACATAAACAAGAGATAGAAGAAATTGATGATGATGTCTTGGTTATTGAAGATAAGAAATGTGACGTTATCATTTTAGATGACTGAATTTTAATTTTCTATATGTAAATGTTCTGAAATAGTTTTGATAGACTGATCATTCAAATGAAGGAGACAAAAGAGATTGATAGTTGGATTGATCTTTTTGTTTTCAAGCTATATAAAATATTGTTTGTGATAAAATAATGTTTATTTAGGAATCGGTGAAAAATATCAGAGGAGTTAACTTTAGTAACTTTTTTCTTTAATGAAATTTCTTTGTCTTGAGAGGAATATATCTTACTGCATGTAAGATAATTTCAGTCATATGCAGCTACTCAATCATTTTTTTTCAAATTTTTGAAAATATAAATATAATATTGAGCAGCCATTTAAATAAATGCAGTTGACTTAGGAATGTAAGATGAAGATCATTTGTTGAAAAGTTCAATAAATATCGTTTTTTTTGTTAACAGATAATTTATGGAATAAATGTATGTTTTATTTTTAATAAAAACTTTAAATTTGTAACTACAGATATATATTTCATCTCGTAAATTAGATTTTGATATTCATAGAAAGGCATTGTTCTCAAACACCAGATCTGCAACACTCTTTTCGATGCATGTTTCAACAAGTTATCTATTACATCTCCTGAAGTTGATAACTTGGTTGGTGTAACACCTTTCGAGAAGAGTGTTGCACTTCTGGTTTTAGGAACAGTGTTTCACTTGGATTTATTCTACATCAGAGGTTCCACGTCTACCTTTCATTGATATTCATAGTTCAGTTTTTCAACTTTCATGTTGACATTATACATTTCATCAGATACTAGGCAGGGTAGTGATTGCAAGGTTTGAACTCTTCAAGTCCCTTAGTAAACCGACCATGGAACACTTAAAAATCACCTTCTACATAAAGTAATAGTTTGTGAAACCCAAGTTCATGATCCTCAATTCAAAAATTTGACGAAAAAGAAAACCAAACAAAAGTTGCCGATCTTTTCTTAACGAGAGGCCGCGCCTGCTTTGACTCGGACCAAAATGTTCAAGATATCAACCTCAAAAGTCTCCCAAAACCAAACTCTCGATGAAAATTCGAATAACTCTCGCCTCACAATGTTTTTACGTGTGTACTTGGTAGTCGGGAGAAAGGAAGAACATAGATTGGACAACATATAGATTCAGAGGCGGCCTTAGGAGGTGGCGTGTAGGACAAAAAACCAGGGCCTTCCGCAGTGACCTATGGATTCTCCCTATTTTTGAATTTACAAACTATACTAAAACCAATAATGATTGAGAGTAGAAGCCCAGTTGACAGCAAATCGGGGCGTGCTTATTAATTATTGAGAGGGTTAAGAATTAAAGAAAAATTCTTAGTACAATTAGTTAAAATATTCATACACATTTTTTTTAATTTCATTAAAACTTTGCAATATATATATATATATATATATATATATATATATATATATATATATATATATATATATATATATATATATATATATATATATATATATATATATATATATATATATATATATATATATATATATATATATATATATGGTTCCATTATATATGGTGGTTCCATTTAAAATGGAACCACCCCTGTAGAATGTGCATTTTTCAATCAATCTCAATTTTTTTTTTATTGAAATATTAAGCATGAAAAACTGTATCTTGACACTAACTTTCACAATTTTAGTTTCATTTCCAAGGCACTCTATGGTTTTTTTTGTTTGTCAAAAACGGCAAAAGTTTATTAGGCAATTTTTGTTTTCAAATTTGACTACACCACTGGATTCGTAGTCGTTATAAATCAAAACTGTCAAATTTTCATTAAAAAATATTTGTTAACAACGAAGTTACAACAACTTCAATTTTGGAAACAAAGTATTTGTTTGTAATTTTTATTCAGATTATAGACATATTTGAGATCTGACAACACTGTCATCACCAAGTAGAACACCAGTGAATTTGTACAGTGAAAATCCGAAGTCAACAGCTCAATGCGTTCTACAGTTATAACTCCTGAAAATATGGTAATGTGAGAGATTTGTGGTGCAAGCGTTTTGTAATAAAAATCTGACTACGCCACTGGATTTGTGGATAATATTCCCTTAAAATCATTCATTTGAGTGTAGGTTACGAGAAGTGAAAATTAAAATAAAAATTGAATAACAGAAAATTAAAAGTTCATTTTCAAGTTACGCAGTAGTAGACCAAGTTCAGAATCTCATGTCATGGGATCTCCCAATTGCGCTTTTACCAAATCTTGATAGAATCTTGAAGTATTAATGGTCATACTTGTAAGCTTTTTGGAAGTTTCCCAATAATAAATAATAGTACTTTTGTAACAGCGCACCTGGAAAATCACATTTTATGAGATTCTGAACTTACTCTACCTTCTTCTATAGCTGATGAAAACAAAATGTATACAAACAAGTTTCAAAGTATTTATTCAACAATTAATTGCCATTAAGAAAAAACTGATACTAAAATAAACATTGATTTAAAACTAAACATTTAAATTTTTGTGGCTTCTACCAAACCTCCATTAAGTTCAATACATTTATCGTATCTCTTCCGAATATTGTTTACACTATTTCTTATTTGTTGAACTGTAATTTCGGCACAAGCTTGTCGTATCCTTTGCATGAGTTCAGCTCGATTCGTTGGTCTTGTTCTGTATACTTTTTGTGTCAGAATACCCCACAGAAAAAAGTCTAATATTGTTAGATCAGGCGATCTAGGTGGCCATTCAATTAAGTCACTACCTCGTCCTATCCAATGATTTGGAAACTGGTTATTTAGCCACTCTTTAGCAATCCTCGAATTGTGCACGGAACAGCCGTCGAGCTAAAAATATAAATTTACTTGTTCCGCAAGAGGCATTTCATCTATTTCGTCCGATAATTGGTTATTTAGAAATTCCAAAAAATTTTGCCCGTTTATGTTTCCATCAAAAAAATATGGACCTATTATTCTATTTTGTACTATACCACACCAAACGTTAACTTTTTCGGAATATTGACTTTTACAATTTATGATCCAGTGCGGATTTTCCGTAGCCCAATACCGAGCATTTTGCGACGAAACTACCCCATTGGTGCTGAAAGAAGCTTCATCACTAAACATTATGCAGTTTAAAAAATTTCTTGTATTCAGGTACTCGCCTTGTGCCCACAAACAAAATTTCATACGTTTCACTTCATCACCTGCCTTTAAAGAGTGAAGAAATTTAGGTTTAAATGCTCTCATTTTGTTTTGTTTAAGACATCGTCGAATAGTCTCTCTCGGTAAGTTTAAATCCAAACTGGCGACTCGTAAACTTCTGTTTGGGTGGTTTCTAAAATAATCTAAAACACCACTTTCGTTTAAATTTCTTCGGTGATTATTTTTTAAAATGTTTGCTGACTGCACCGGTTTCTTTAAATGTTTTGTTAATTTTACTGACGGTGCTTCTGTCAATGGGAAGTCGATTTGGATTTCTGTGATTAAATATCCTAGCTGCTTCTCTTTCACTATGATAATTGTCCCCAGAAATTCTCACAATTTCAATTCTTTCTTCTAATGATAATTGCAAAGCCATTATTAAATGCACGTAACTAACAACTATTATTTTATTTATGATTAACTGTCAAAATCACAGCCTATTGTTGATTTATTATAAAACCTTTGCATAATGAGTTCAGCTTCCTCAAATTATTGATATCTCCTCTAAAAGATTGTTTTAGCTGAGTTATGAAGAATTTACAGGGAACAATTTTTGTCCTGCTCTCTGTTTTATTATTGAATAAATGATTTCCATGCTTTAAATCAATTTGATTTTAGCGGCTATGCGGAAGAATGTACTAAGTACTGCATAACTTGAAAATGAATTTTTAATTTTCTGTTATTCTAGAATACACTTCTCGTAACCTACACTCAAATGAATGATTTTAAGGGAATATTATCCACAAATCCAGTGGCGTAGTCAGATTTTTATTACAAAACGCTTGCACCACAAATCTCTCACATTACCATATTTTCAGGAGTTATAACTGTAGAACGCATTGAGCTGTTGACTTCGGATTTTCACTGTACAAATTCACTGGTGTTCTACTTGGTGATGACAGTGTTGTCAGATCTCAATTATGTCTATAATCTGAATAAAAATTACAAACAAATACTTTGTTTCCAAAATTGAAGTTGTTGTAACTTCGTTGTTAACAAATATTTTTTAATGAAAATTTGACAGTTTTGATTTATAACGACTACGAATCCAGTGGTGTAGTCAAATTTGAAAACAAAAATTGCCTAATAAACTTTTGCCGTTTTTGACAAACAAAAAAAACCATAGAGTGCCTTGGAAATGAAACTAAAATTGTGAAAGTTAGTGTCAAGATACAGTTTTTCATGCTTAATATTTCAATAAAAAAAAATTGAGATTGATTGAAAAATGCACATTCTACAGGGGTGGTTCCATTTTAAATGGGTCACACTGTATATATATATATATATATATATATATATATATATATATATATATATATATATATATATATATATATATATATATATATATATATATATATATATATATATATATATATATATATATATATATATATACTCACCGACGTACATGGGTCGACAAAAGAGAAATTTTAGAAAATATGGAGAAAGAACATCTAACATATTTTCTCGTTTCACTTGATAACGAAATACATACTCGGCAAAAACTACGACCTGGTTGAAGTCGTAGACCACGAAGAGTGATCAGAAACACCTGGCTTACAAACGGGTCAAAAACAGAACATGAAATGGGAGCTGGAATATACCGTGGGGAAGAAATATTCATTTCAGTCACCCTCTCGGTCGGTACACATCATTGTTCCAGCCTGTAGTTTATGTAGTCTTGTATTGCGCGAGTAAGGCCTAAGAAAATAAGCGGAACAATATTTTTAAAGACATCCAGGGTGCACTAGGGGCACTTACAAACTCGAAAGTGACATCGAGACTGGTCTGGGAATGCAGTCAGGAACTGACGAAACTTGCTGACAGGAATAGATTGATCACGAGTATATACTGGGTGCCAGGATACTCAGGTATCATGGACAATGAAAAAGCTGCTGGGTGTGTCATATATGGATCGGAAATTTCATACATAGGCCCTGAACCAGCTGCGGGGTACTAAAATCTTTGGTACGGAACCAGAGTCGATCGTCACTTCAACGAAGCAGATATCGGCTCAGAACAATAACGAAGCTACTCACTGGACACTGTTCATAGCATAGCACGGCTTTAAAACATTGCTACATGCAATATAACAAAAGGTCAGAGACCGCTCGCCATATTTTATGCGAATGTAAGGCTTTGGATCACAATTCAAAGACAACCCTAGCTATGTCCAGAAAAATATGATCTACCTTCAGCAAGAGATCTGTACAGAGTAGTAGAAGGAACAAGATTGTTGAAAAAGGGCCATGAAAGGATGCGGGAAAAAATGTAATGAGCCCATGAGGATACTGAATTTTCCATAGATTTGCAAGAATTTTGTGGTAATAGGCCAATGCGGGTATTTTCTAGGCAAGATATGACATTGAAGTCTCGTATTCATCAAAATTATGAAATTTGAATCATGTTTCGTTCGAATCGATAGAGCAAAATATTCGAAAAATTAAAAAAATTGGAAAAAAGTCGAAGTGACAGTAGAGAGGCCAAATTTCGAGTAAGGGTATACAATTGAAAACTGAGCAACTTTTTTTGGTGTTTTTCGGAATTTCGAAAAAAATGTCAAATTTGACAGGTTTAGAGTATCGCGTAACAAAAATAAAGAGGCTGTTTTTTACTCATTTTTCAAGCACACACTAACTGCGAAGTCAAGTTTTCATTACATCTATCGATAAAAAAAATACCATATGTCCGAACTTCATATGTAATCTCTTTTTTTTATTTCCTTGGAGCCGTCTGACGTGTCCAATTCTTGCAAGTCTCCGGAAAATTCTGCACCCTCATGGGCTTATTACGTTTTTTCCCGCATCCTTTCATGACCTTTTTACAACAATCTTGTTCCTTCTACTACCCTGCTAGATGTAGATTATACTTTTCCGGACATAACTATTAGCGTTGTGTTTGAATTCTGATCCATAGCCTTACATTCGGATAAAATATGTACATTTTATTTTGAAATTATTTTCGAAATCTTATTCAATAGGTAATACTTGATACTGATAGGATAGGAATTACAGGAAAATATTAAAATTGAATTGAAGCACAATTCAACCACAAATATCGCAGACTTTGCAACTGTTCCATCTCTTTGATAAAAGATTTAAAATAGTTGGACTTTTTTACTTACTGCCTTCGCCAGAGACTTAAATGAAAAATTTCCTTGGAGATTTAATGATCTTATGTCTTAGGCTTGTATGTTTGTTTGGATATTTACATGTTTTTATTATGTTTGTTCTGTTTTATACATTTCATACTGTTTTTTGATTTGCGAAGAAGGAATATTCGTTGCTTCAAGGGTTCAAAAGGGTTCAATATTATTTACTCTTTCAACATATTCCATATCTGGAGAATGTAGTTTTTGGAACCTATTTTACTTTCATTATAATTTTACATTATGACTCAAAATGACTTGGCATGTTGTTTGATGAATTATATCAGAATGCTATGTATCATTTTTTTATTGATATGAGTCAGTTTTTCTATATTTTTAGTTTTTAAGTATTTTTGTAGGGACAGGGGAAGATTGAGGAATCAGAAAAAAAATGCGAAATAAGTGAAAATAGAGATATCACAAAGTATTGTAAAAATGAGGCTTGATAATGAGGGAACTTTTTTGGAAATTGATAACTCGAATTGTCGACAAAAGGAAAATGTTTTCAACTAATGAAATGAAAATAATTTATCTATCAACATTTAAAAATGTTGCAGAAAATAAAGGCAGCTCTCAGGAAACGAAAATAAGAGAACATATATACATTTTATTTCGAAATTATTAATCAACAGGTAGGGGAGACCGGGGTTGGTTGGGACAGGGGTCGGTTGGTACATTCGTAAAATTTCGGAATCCGTTCGGTTAACACCAGCGTTGCTCGCATCTATCGGAAGGTGTTTGAATACGCGCCAGTTGAAGACAGTTATCGTTGATGTGTGAGCGTTTTTTTTTTTAGTTTTACTTGGTGCACGTGGTTTTGTCACCCGCATGTAAATATTCATGAGTTTGAAATATTTGTAATATCATTTTATTGCTTTTTCGATAACAACAGAGTTTATATATATTAAGAAAATTTGCACTTTTGTCAATACTTACCAAATATAAAACTTTGATTTATAGTGTTTTAACATTTAGTTTTGACATTTCTAACGTAAAAAAATGCATTGGGGATGGTTGGTACACACTGCAAGGGGCTGGTTGGTACAGTGTATCAAGCAACCCCCGGGGCTAGCTTTACGTTTTTTTTGTTTTGCTATCTGGCTTTTTTAGGAAACCTTCATTTAAATGCGTACGTTTAAAAGAAAATCGGATAGAGGCAAAACACCCCCGGATATTATGCTAACGGCGGTCAGAGCCGTAAAATTGGAAGGGCAATCTCTAAGACCTACTTCGAAATTTCATTCAACACAACACAACATTCTAGTTTACACTAGAGGAACTGCTATCAGGAAGAGAAATGCCTTCAACAGTTGTTGGATAAATTTCACTAGTTCGGACTTCCATTGTCTATTATATAAAATGATTTGAAATCCCTGAAACAAGTAAAAAAGAATAATTAAAAAGAATAGTTGAAAATAACAATTATATTAAGCAACAATAAACCTGAAATGAAATGATAGTGAAATAACCTACAAATAAATAAATCATCTCCACCCTAACCGAACCATGAATTTCAACTGCGGTTTAGCAATGAATGAAATCGATCAAATTGCGCTCTGCCCATTTTTCAGCATTTAAAAAGGAAGTTTGATGATCATCAAACGAAAAATGACCAACTCCCGCCAAATCGGTCATCTCTCACGGAATCAGTGAAGCGGAAAATGGAAAGTAGAGGAAGTGAAAGTATTTCAACGACCTATAAAATAGTCATCTCTCGGAGGAATCAGTCCAGTCATCACCAGAAGACGATTGTAGATACCAACAATCGAAACGTCGTGAACTAACGTGACTTGGAATCTCTACACTTTTTTATTTTTTTATTTTATTATTTTCTTTTTGCATTCCTTTAATTTTTATTTATTCAATTATTATATTTTTTACTTGTAGGTTATTTCACTATCATTTCATTTCAGCTTTATTGTTGCTTAATATAATTGTTATTTTCAACTATTCTTTTTAATTATTCTTTTTTACTTGTTTCAGGGATTTCAAATCATTTTATATAATAGACAATGGAAGTCCGAAATAGTGAAATTCATCACGAAACATTGTCAATCACCTTCAAACAAAAGTTGTTGGATACTTTAAAAATAGACAGGTAGGTTTTTTCAAAAATGTATTTGATGATCTAGTTTCTAGTAAAATTTTTGGTTTTTGATTTTCACCGAGCTTCAAGAGTCCAATCTCACAGATTACATAAAAAAAGCTGGCGATATTTACTATGGTCTTGCACCCAAAGAAGGGAAATATTATCTTATTTATATGCAACTTCTTTGCACATGCCGGTTCCAAATAGCTGGAAGAAAAATGAGATGGCAGGCCCCGACTGGTTTACATCATTTTTAAAGCGAAATGCTGGATTGGCTATAAGGACACCGGAAGCCACCAGTTTGTCTAGAGCCACGAGCTTCAATAAAACAAATGTAGACAGATTTTTCAGCAATCTAGAAATTGTTATTAGAAGGTATAACTTTAGTCCTGTGAACATCTGGAATATGGACGAAACAAGGATTACTACAGTTCAGAGACCTGACCGAATTGTGGGTAGACGTGGTGTCAAACAAGTGGGAAGAGTTACTTCGGCAGAACGCGGTACGCTTGTAACTTTGGCGTGTGCTGTTTCTGCTGCTGGAAATACTGTGCCACCTTTCTTCATACTTCCTCGTGTTCATTTTGAGCCCTATTTTCCCAGAGATGCCCCGCCTGGAAGCGATAGAAGTGCCAATCTACCAGTCTGGATGAAAGAAGTTCATTTTATACAATATATCCAGCATTTTATTCGATACTCCAAGGCGTCTAAAGAAAATCCTCTCCTACTTTTGATAGACAACCACGATTCACATTTATCTCCCGAAGCACTAAACATCTGCAAAGATCACGGCGTAACAGTGTTATCCTTTCCGCCTCACTGTAGCCATAAGCTCCAACCTCTGGATCGCAGTGTGTATGGACCGTTAAAGAAGTATGTCAATAGTGCTTGTGATTCTTGGATGATTAATCGCCGGGTGCAACGATGACCATTTATGACATACCCAGTATTGTTCGTACTGCAGTACCATTAGCGGCAACTCCAAACAACATTACAGCTGGACTCCAGGTTTCCGGAATTATTCCATTTGATAGGGATATTTTTCCGGACAGTGAATTTATGATGCTGCTTATGTTACAGAAAGATCAGATCCTGAACAAGATTTGCAAGATATTGAGAAAAACGTAAATCCTGGTGAAGTATTGGGAGTTAAAGCAAATCTACCTGAACTTGGTCAAATTACATCCATCGAAGAGGCTTTAAACCCCTTGCCAGACCAAGAGACGTGCAACGAGCTGGACCAAACAGAATTGCAGAAAGTTAGACGCCCGCGCCCCAGAATTTTCAGTGTCTCCAGTCATCTAACAATGTAACAACATGTAGTTTTACAGATCTCGAAAATTTGAAGCCGTTTCCAATAGCCGCAGAAAGGAAAGTGCAACGGGGTCGCACAAAAAGAAAATCTGAAATCTTGACAGATACACCTATTAAAGATACATTAGAAGAAAAAAAAAGAAAATAAAACGAGATCGATAAAAAATAGGTCTTTGGCAAAACCAAAAAGAACACAAAAAAAACAAGCAAATGCGAAGATTTCAAAAATTAAAGACGATTCAAGCAGTGATGAAGAAACCTTCTGCCTGCTTTGTGTTGAACCCTGGTCAAATAGTTTGCCTAACGAGAAATGGATTCACTGTACCCAATGCAAATTGTGGGCACATGAAAAATGCGCAGATGCGTTTGTCGAAATTGTGATTCGGATGGTTCAGACTAGATTATTCACTTTTTTAACGGATAGGTACCGTTTTTTTGTATTATCATTTTTTTTCAATATGATTCTTACATAAAAAAATAAAAACAATAATAATTTTCTTAGTTTTTGCCTTGACCAACCAACCCCAAGATATGTACCAAACATCCCCAAATACGAGGTTGCTTGGTACACTTGCATCCTTAAGGAAAAAATTAAATTCTGGATTTAGGATAGGTCCAAACATTATGTAATTTGAAATTCATAGAAACAAAACAACACTAATCTGGAAATCAAATGTATTTCCTCACTATCTATCAATAAAAAAATTAGAGAGGCTCCAATTTGAAAAGCATACCAACCAGCCCCGGTCTCTCCTAATACTTGATGCTGATGGAATAGGAATACTAGGAAAATATTAAGATTGAATTGAAACACAATTCATTCACAATTATTTCAACTAAAATATTGTTTTTTTAGCAGACTTTTCAACTGTTCCATTTCATTGATAAAAGGAACAGGAAATAGTCGCAGGAGGCCAATTCTGATAGATACTGTGGCTGAGGCATTAATACGTCGTTGTTTTTGTCAAAAAAATTACGAACAAGCTCTGACCAGTGAGCAGTTCGAGCAGGCTTTATCGTGATGCAAGTCATGAATTGTTTTTCTACAATACCGGACTGGATGTCGTTCAACAATTCCTGAGCTAGGCTCATGCGACGATTTTTTGGTAAAAATTCAGCAGTTTTAGAACGAAGTTCACTGCCATATATGCTTCATGCCTAAAATTTCCGAAAAAACTGCATGGCATGAGCTATGGGAATTATGAAGTAGAAAAGTTATTGATGTACAGCTATAAACACATAACTTCAATCCTATATCATATCATCGAGCATTGTCGTCCAAAATCAAAATCAAAATCAAAATCAAAATGTTCTTTATTGACTATTCTCCATATAATTTAAGGTATTTTTTTTGTAGTGTTTATAAAATATATACAAAATGTACACAAGGGTTTCCCCAATGGAGTGGACAGTGGGAAGGATTGGGATGGGTAGTGAATGGGGTAGAGGGAGTGGCAGGAAAAGATCCGGATACATTTGCGCTCTCAAGAATTCCGAGAAAAGCGCCTCCACACAGTCCCCCCACTCAAAAAGCCTTATATCAGCCTCATCTATAGTTTTCCGCTTCCTGCCGAGGCTTACGCGGAAGTTGTCATTCTGTCGCGTTTCGGTACTTCTCAGAGAATCATTCGTCTGTTTGTTGGTAGCAGTTGTCGATATCCCCCTGGAAAAAGTTCATTAAAAAACCAGGTAAGAGTATTTCTGCTATCACGTCATCATGTGTGCGTGAATACTCTTATCCAATTTTCCCATGAACTAAGCGCGATCACATTCGCGCCGTTCACGGTATATCTCCAGTTCTTCATAGACTAGCCCGTGCTTACGGCGCTGTCCATTATAGCTTCTAACTGCCGTGACTCCCTCGTCAGCGGGCTCTTCGGTAGACAGAACTTGAAGAATTTCTGAGCCAGTCTCCTAATATGGTCGGTGACTGACTCCACTTCTGCCAGATCTAACAGATTGTTCAATGAAATGTATCTGTCACTGTTAGTGCAAATACGAAGCACCTTATTCTGCATTCTCTCGAGCCTCATTAAAGGGGACTTCTTGAGACTGCAGAACACAGGACTCGCGTACAACATAGCCGGCCTAATTATTTGTTTATAAATAGGCAACTTGTTGTCAACACTGAGCTTAGAGTTCCGTGCAATGAGCGGATACGTGCGTTTTATTGCCGCACCCGCTCGTTGGATCGTCATACTCAAGTGTTCCTGGAAGTTCAGGCGCTTGTCCAGGATCACTCCCAGATATCTCGCACTCTTCTGCTCGGCACGATTAGCCTATCGAGGTGGATCTGAAGCTGCTGCTTCGCCACCTCGCTCGAGAAAGAGTGCGCGTAAATCGCGGTGTCATCCGCGAAAATACCCACCTTCGTCCTCGAGAACATAGGGAAGTCATGCGTATATAATGAATATAAGTGCGGTGACAAACAGGACCCCTGCGGGACACCTGCTTTGATTGAATAATTTGCAGATGTGGTTTGGTCCACTCTTACACGAAAAGTTCGGTTGCTCAAGTAGGATTCTAGAATCCTAATCACGAATAAAGGCATGCCTGCCGACCACATTTTGGCGACAAACCCTTCTATCCAAACTTTATCGAATGCTTTCTTGACATCTAACAGGACCATAACTGTATTCTTCCCCTGGTTGAAGGACTCCCTCACCCCGTGAACAACCCGGACCAGTTGCGATGTCGTATTCCGACCTCGCCGGAACCCGAATTGCTCCTCGGGGATGAGTTTCATCCTATCTTCCAGGCGGAGAAGTCTGCTTAGGATGATTTTATCAATAACCTTCGCGACCGAACGGAGAAGCGAGATCGGGCGGTAGCTATCAATACGTGTTTTGATTTTTCCTGGTTTCGGAACGGGCACTACCACCGCATGTTTCAGACAATCTGGGTAATGCTGGTGCTTGATTATTGCGTTCACAATATTCACCAGTTGTACGATACCCTTTCGCGGTAGGTTGCGGAGCAGAACTGCATCAATTCCATCAATGCCTGGGGCTTTGTTTTTCCCCAGGCGCTTGATGTTCAAAATGATTTCTTCTACGTCTGTGATCCACTTTATCAATGTTTGCTCCGGTATAATTGGAGCCGGCTTATTTCTGACTTCATTAGCCAGTCTGGTTTTATTGGTGTGGTTTTATTGTCGTCCAATAGACTGCTTTTGGAAAGCTCAGTACACCAATAGGCTTTTCTACATGGTACTCTACATGGTAAATATCCCTGTCTGCAAGGCGTCTTTTTCCAAATTCAGTATGTATATACAGTAATGTATATACGTTATATACGGTTATAGATATAACGCAAGAAAAACTTTTAGAACTACCAACACGATGATATCTCTTTTAATACAAAATGAACTCGAAAATACCGTTGAAAAGAGAAAGAGGGTGTTTTTTAATATACTTTGTTCCTGTGGAATTTTTTTTGGTAGGTAAAACCTCAAGATCCCCATATGTGAGAAAAAAATAATATCGTAAATATAAAAGGAGAACACTAATAACTGGATCGGGGATAGCGGAGCATATTCTTAAATCGTCATTGATCACGCTATAAAATGGGGTGGAACTAAAATTATCACCAAAGAAACTCATAAAAACATTAGAAAACTCAAAGAATCCACATATATTTTTTCAGCAGGTAACAAGTGTATTTCAACAGTATTCATAATCTCATTATTATTCACTGAGTCAGAAATATCTTCATTTGATTGGGAATAAAACTACCTTCATTCTGCTCCATCTCAATATGGAAATGGGAGAAGAAGTCACATTAAGAGACATGTCCTCGCGTGAACTCATTTCTGCCTATGATGCACATATATGACTTTTCAGATTCATTTAGGTACTCATATATTTTTGGGATACCCCAACATCCCTTCATACAGAGCGGGAGCCTGTGACAGAAATTTTGACCCCAATTTTTACAGTCTGCCTTTTTCAGAGGACATATTTACAGCTACAAGCAACAGTATTAAGCGTTGAACGATTTTTTCCCATGTTACACATGCTTAAACGTCAACTCTAGTTTGTATAAAAAAAAGCTTCTTTGACCACCATTTTACCGTCTGCCATTCATGCGACCGGAAGGCTAGGTTACACAACCCACAGATAAAATAATTGCAGACGGTTATATGGTGTTCCGGCTAAAACATGAATTTTTATTCAATAAAAAAAAATGGTTAACTGAAATCAATTTTTTACCGTCTGTCAAGCACAGCCTAGACTGCCAGTAGCATGAAATGAACGAATTTTCACCAGGCAGACGGTTTGCCTGTGTATTAATAATTTATAGGCATTAGTCAATCAACAATTATTTTACAGTGTCTCTGAACCATTCTTTACCGTCTGCCTGTGTTCTGTGTCTCTGAACCATTCTTTACCGTCTGCCTCTTGAATGTAATAAAGTTCCATAATTAAAATGTCCTGCGACAAATGTTGGCATACAAATTGGCAATATTTTAAGTATAGGCAGACGCGAAAGAACTTGCAAAAAAAAAAAAAACTTTTACCAACATTTTACCATCTACCATTGTTTCCTTGCAATATATATGATTCTTAAGTAGACGAATTGTCAATTGGCAGACGAATTGATCGTGTTTATTCAACTGAAAAAAATATTTTTTCATTTGTTAAAAAAAGTAATAACTTTGACCAAAGTTTTACCGTCTGTCATTGTTTCCTTGCAATATATATATGATTATAAAGTAGAGTAATTGTCAATTGGCAGACGAATTAACCGTGTTCATACAAGTGAAAAATATTTTTTTTATTTTGCAAAAAAAAGTAATAGACGAACTGTCAATTGACAGACGAATAGACCGTGTTTAGACGAGAGTAGTAGACAAATTTTTTATGACACAAGGGTCAATGTTACTTCATAGGAGATTTTCATCAATTTCAGTGGAGAACACCCCTTAAACCATATAACTTCTATTACCACTTTTTTCAGCAGTTGATTTGATGAAGCGGGAATGAATAATGATGAATGTACGAGATTTCGAAATACATAAACAATATTTTTGTTACAATATCGACATAAAAACTAAATTTCTTTCAAAGGACAGTTCAAAGGATGTAAAAAAATGCAAAATTATTTAAACGATACGTGAACATATGCTACTACATTTATTTGATTTCGATTAATTACGTAAGGTAGCATTTTCGATATTTTTATCCTGGATTTTCATTTCATTGAGTTCGCATAATTTCTTATATACTTACATACCTGCAGATGTTAATATAATAAAAAAAAACGATTTACCAAGTATGCAAAAGCTTTTTCAAATTTTTCGTTTCCCATTAAAATCGACAAAGCTTTTTTTTTTCCTTTTTTGTAAAAAACTGGTGTAAAATAACAGCCGGTTAAGGCATGGAATGCAGGTAAACCAGCGCAAAACTGAAAGCCAAGAGCCCGGCCGATTTATGTGACATTTATGAATCTGCAATTGTTTCCAAAACCAAGTTGTGAAGTAACATTGTCACTTGTGTCATCACAAATTGTCTACCACTCTCGTCTAAACACGGTCGATTCTTCTGCCAATTGACAGGTTGTCTACTTAATAATTATATATTGCAAGGAAACAACGGCAGACGGTTGGTCAAAGTTATTAGGTTTTTTTTTTGCAAATTGAAAAATATTTTTGACTTGTATAAACACGGTTAATTTGTTTGCCAATTGACAATTAGTCTACCTAATAATAGTATATATTGCAAGGAAACAATAGCAGACCGTAAAATGTTGGTAAAAGTTATTGATTTTTATAACAAATTAAAAAATATTTTTCAGTTGTATAAACACGGTCTATTTGTCTGCCATTAATTTTTCTCTGTATTTTTAATACTGAAGTTTATATCTCACCAAGTTTTATATATGTTTCAGAGACACAGTGAAAAAATTGTTAACTAACTAATGCCTATGAGTTATTATTTAACCGGCAAACCACCTGCCTTGTGAAAATTCTTTCATTTCATGCTACTGTTAGTCTACGCTGTGCTTGGCGGACGGTAAAAAATTGATTTTGCTCAACGATTTTTTTTGTTAAATAAAAAATTCATGTCTTAGCCGGAACACCATGTAACCGTCTGCCGATTATTTTTTTTGTGGGTTGTGTAACCTAGCCTTCCAGTTGCATGAATGGCAGACGGTAAAATGGTGGTCAAAGAAGCTTTTTTTTATGCAAACTAGAGTTAATGTTTGAGCATGTGTAACATGGAAAAAAATCGTTTAACGCATAATACTGTTGCTTGTGGCTGTAAATATGTCCTCTGGGTAAAAAATGGGGTCAAAATTTCTGTCACGGGCTCCCGGTCTAATAGTGCAGAAACACATTTTGAAAAGTACATTTGGCCTTTCTCAACACTCCTCATGTAGATCGCAATTCAGAAAACTTGGCATATTGACCGTACGAGCGTTTCACCAACCTAGTTAACGTCCTCATGAGAGGCGCCAACTTGACATTTTTTATTATTATTATATGAAATAACAAAGCACAAGTTTGACTCTCTAATCTAAGATCCCAATGTAACTAAGACATTATGATATGATAACTATATGAGAACAGAAAACGACATGATTTCGAACGTCATCCGTTTTTGGAACTATGTCAGTGATAAGACAAAAATTATGACCTACCAAATACCACGCGAAGAGACGATTCAACATTTCCACCATGGAAGACACCACTAATGCCTTTGCCGTACTCTGAAGTCGAAATGTGGTTTATAAACGTTCCCATTGATTTACATTGTTACTGACACCTTGTTTGTAGTAGTATTCTTAATTGAAGAGGTACCTCAGAAGAGGTACCTATAAGAATTTTAGAGGTTTAGGGAATTTCATGGAGGTAGTCCCAATTGTAGTTACCTGTGGTAGCATAAGAAACAACTTGCAGTATTCAAATCACTGTTGAAGAAGCTACTATGTTAGCGAAACATGTCGTGATATATTTTGCAAATTAAGTTTGTGGTGATCAAATCGTGAGGTGTAGTATATGAAATCACTATGGATCTTCATCGAGTAACGGCCGAATCAATCAGAATTTTTTTTTGTAGTGAAAAATATTTGATTTGGTGTATGAACCAGTCATGCTTGTTCAATCTTCCCTAATTCTTATAGACGTTTGTCTGTCAAGGGTTTTTAAATAGTATATTAATGAAATAAATAATGCAATCTGGTAAAATAAAACTGTATTAAAATTAAAAATTATACAAAATTAAAAAATAAAAACAATGTCTAACTACATGTATGTGTACTCTAGCTTGCTCTATATTTATATAAATAAAATATAAAGTACAAATTATGTTAATAAAAGTAGTTTTGTGTCTCTCTATATATATAATACCTAGAATAAAGATATAAATACACAAGATATGCATAATAGCAGTTTCCAAACTTACATGTAATTACAAATATCAAAGTTACTTGACTAGGACCTAGTCAGTTTCTGTTCCTATGTACAAAATCAATATTCAGTGTACATATTTGGTAACTTTCATATAACGAATATCGCATATGATGGTGGGTAGAACTAGTACATACAAAGTACACTTGTAAAACTGGCTGAGGAGAGAGCACGGAAAATATCAATTTCAAAATGACATAAGCCATTTATGAAGGATTTCATGAAATGTTTGAAGACACAACACGAATGAATCAGAGTTTTGACATCTGTCAACAGTGTCAACTCGAGAGAGTGGGAGTGGGAGTTGAGAATTTGGATATTTCCAAACGTTAGGCAACAGAACAAATTGCAATGAAATTTAATAAAGTGTTCACCATGTCGACTTTGTAAATCAAACTCTATAATCCGATTTTCTTAAACAATTCTCTCAAAAAAATATATTCTCCACCATTCGATTGAATGAAGGAGATGGATAATTCTCCACCATTCGATTGAATGAAGGAGATGGATAAACATTTTCTGGTATTTTCATTACAATTGATCATATATGAGATGAAAAGACAAGAACATTTTCGGAAAAGTACTCTCTTTAAACATTTGGAACAAGTTCCTATTACAATCTAATAATAAATCACATATCTGGGTAAAAACAATCATGGCAATGCTGTAATAATACTTGATATTGGGACAAATATACACAAGAACAATTAAACTTAATTACAACAGTGCATTTTTTTCAAAAATATACAAAAAAACATATTTCACAACCAAAAATTAAATTACTTATTTTACAGAAATAATAGATAACTTCATATAATATTTTATAAACAACGAATTATGATTTTGTTTCACAGTTTGATATTCAATTGCATAAAATTTTTAAAGCTGCCTTATACTAGATTTAGTAGAACATCAAACTGAAGAACTGGAATATTTTGAACAAAACACAAATCACAATATATTCTAAATCATGAACTGCTCAAAAGTGAAAAGGTGTGTATCAAAGTCGAATGAAGGGTTGACTGAATCAACATACCTTATCCTGTTCATCACTTGAGAACGTGCATCACAGAAAACTACTAACGACCAGTGACCTTGAAGACTCCAGTCGAAGAAAAGTACAATTGCAAGTGTTTTGATGAGTTTAGTCAATTTGACAAAAAACTGACAGAAGAAAATAATTTCTAAAAAAGGTTTTTGTCAGGTTTTGATAGCGTAGCGAATGAGACTAGTACCACACTGTTGTGAACATTAGGGGAACTCTTGAAGAAGCGATGAAAACGAAAGAGAACATAATATCTCGTTTCCTTGGTTGATCTATTAGTTATTGTAGTCTTCCACAATATGAGAAGACTATCCAAAACAAAAACTCTTCCCAAACACCAGAACTCCAACACTTTTCTCGACATGCGTTTCATCAACCAAGTTGGCATCTTCAGAAGATAGAGTAGTCAATATGTGACTCAAAAAGAATGTTTCAAAACTGGTGTTTGGGAACAGGGCTTATTTTGGATTTATTCTAACCCAGAGGTTTCCGTTCTACATAGAGTAGAGTCTGTCGTATATTTCTTTATAAATTCCTTGAAATCAATCAAGAAGTCTCACTATCCTCAACAAAAATGATTTTTAAGCAATAATATGTGATTTGACCAGTGTGAATAACTTCAGTTCATTTCCAAATGGAGAGCGTTAAAAGTTACAATGGAAATCGAAAAAAAAACTAGAAATTATCGTATGACATTTAATTTCGTTTTTGAACTCAAACTATAGGAGTACAAAATTGTATTTTGTGGTGGAGAACCAAATTTACTTTTGAGCAGTTCAAGGAAGGCGAATATCCCACTAGATATGTTTCATAAAATTCTCTAAGTACACTGGAAAAAGGCCTCAATGTTAGAAAAGGCAATGTGTGATTACTAGGTATAACTATTTTGGAAAAGTTCATAAAAAATATAACGATTTAAAAATGTTGAGATCGTTTTTGTTTTCATAAGTTAAGGAATGTGTGTGAAGTGATAAATAATTTTGTTTGAATAAAACGTAATACGATACTCATTTTGAAGATTTTGGCAGATGCCTTTTGTTGTGCAAAGCCAAATGGTCAGATCGGGCGAACGAGCGCTCACAAACTCCACACTTGAAGGGTTTTGCACCCGTGTGTTTTCTATAATGTCGAGTGAGTTCATCGGATCTTGCAAATCTCCATTCGCATTCGGGCCACTGGCACTGGTAAGGCTTCTCTCCTGAAATCACAACATTTCATGTTCAACATTTGAATAAAATTAATAATAATAATAATAATAATAATAATAATAATAATAATAATAATAATAATAATAATAATAGGTCTTTATTCCCATAATGATACAATAAATAAATGTGAACATTTACTGAAACGGGAAAGGCTGAAGATCAGTTGGTTGCATCAAAAGATGCAACGTTTTTCATCTATATCGGTGAAATTAAGAGGCCATTGCCGAGCACAAAAAAACACACAGCAAGGAAAAACCAGCAAATCGGGAATAACAGAGTATGTTTGGACTCATCAACATCAAGTGGTTCCAAGCTGAGATCATCCACATGAGAGAAAGTTCAAAGAAACTTTATATATGTTTGCATTCAGCCAAGCTAGCGTAGATATATGCAACATATGGAAGCCTTTAATCAAACAGAAAAACGGTCAACTCCCACCAAACGGTCATCTACTGCTAAACCGGTGAAGTAGACAAAAAGAAGAGGGAATAGGTGAAAGCACTCGAATGCCATATAAATACAGCTGTCAGACTGAGTCATGGCCGGTGAGAAGCCCCCCCCTCCGAGTTTTCCTCTACATAAACTGCTTTTTATATATCGAAAAGTACACAAATGGTATTTCAATATCCATTTATTGTTCCGTGTTACGTAAAATTGCAAACAGAAGTTTCTATTCCTTTTTTCGTAATACTTTCTTTGTCATACACCGATCCAAACTTTCGCGGATACGATTTCTCCCGCCGGCCATGTCTCAGTCTGGTAGCTGTAGTCATCTCTCGCAGGAATAGTCCAGTCATCATCCGAAGACGATTGTAGATACCAACAATCGAAACGTCGTGAAGTAACTTGGCTTGAAATCTTCCAATTTTAATTGTTCAATTTTTTATTTTTTTGCTTGATTTTCATTTTACTGTAATTTCATTTCGGGTTTTTTTGTTGTTTAATATCTGTTGTTTAATATAATTGTTATTTTCAGCTATTCAATTTAATTTTCAATTTTGTTTGTTCTTTCAGGGATTTCAAGTCATATTATATTATACTAAACAATGGAAGTCCGAACTAATGAAATTTATATCTTTATATTGGTAATGTATCTCGACTTTACACTTGTTTTCCAGAATTCCAAAACTATTATAGATTATTTTATGTTATTATTATATATAATTTCTAAAACGATTAAAGACAACAAAATTTGATCTAGTAGACTATGATCGAAGGGAACATCAAGTACAAAACATTTTCTTTGGTACTGCAACAGACATCATCATCATCATGATGTCTGCCCCAGTAGCAGATGACACTTTTGGTACCAAGTGGACCATGGTTCACCAGTCTGGATAATGTTGGTAAAATCAAAATTTGAAATTATTCTGGTATTGACGAAATATCAGTGAGAATATTAGATAATTTACCAGACGAATCATTATATACTACTTCAGCAGAAGTGGTATTTCCCGACATGTTTGAAAACAACAGTTATTGTACCACAATGCATACCGGTGGAAAGTTAGCAATATCTTCAAATTTCAGACCAATCGATTTACTCTCAACTATGCGAAAAGTAATTGGAACAATAACGATAAAAATATTATTGGTATTCTCAAACAAACATAAACACACTATCTACAATACAATTCAAATTTCAAACTCATAAAAGTACCAGTTATATAATTTTCAACTTTTTGAAAGAACTTTATTTTGGCCCAAATAATTAGAGCAGTATTCTGCAACTTCACAAAAGCATTCGATTGCCTCAATCACAAAGTACTGCTGAAAAATTATTTTTTTATGGATTCAGAGGCGACATTGGTTTGAAAGCTATCTTTCTAGCCAAAATCAGGTTGTCAAATTGAAGAATTGTTTCTCCGATCTTTCAAACTGCACTAAATTCCTAGATATATGATATATAGATTGATTATGAACTACATTTTGATATACAATTAAAGTGTTTTCACCGGTGAACTTGGAGTAAATGCACTCATTGAGTCACATTTAATGTATGACATTTCAAATTGGGGTTTTTGCAGCAATTTGTTAATGAGCTCAGTATTTCTTTTGCCGAAAAGTGCCATATCAGATATCTATGCAAATTATACTATAAACCGCTATTATTAAAACATGAAATTTTGACCCTTTATTGTATATTCATTCCCGAGACAGTGTGCTCAATATAGAAGAAACAAATCTAATATGACAGTTGAAATGTGTTAAGGTCATGAAGATAACCTTCCTTGTTTCCGAATATTTTTTGGATCCTCTTTCGAAGCCAGATAACCGTGGCAGATGCTTACAAATTGGTTTTGATCGCGAAAAAATGGTCACATGAAATTTTGGTACAGTCCAGCTTTGGACCAATTTTTTTTGAACCAACACCATCAAAGTTATAAAGGCGAAAAGTTGCATGTAATTTGGGACCACTGATTTTTTCTGTAGAACACTTATATTACCTACATATTGAAAATTGAAAAATCTCGAAATGTGACACTTATTCAAAAAAAGATGGAACTTACTTAAGAGGCACCCACCTGTATGTATTCTTTGATGAGCCTTCAGATGTGAGCTTTTCGTGTAAACTTTTGAACAACCTGAAAAATAAAAAAGAAATCAAAATACCTCAACTACACCATCGAAATAATCTCTCAATAAATCTTTCAAGCTTATGAATTTTGGATGATATTTTTATTATTATAGATAAATGTGAAGTTTCCTGAATGATGATGAAACCGCTGGACACTTATTTTTGAATCCTGCATGATGTAGATGTTATAAAAAATCTAATGAAATGAATAAAAAAATCCAGGATTTCACTAGAATCAATCAAACAGTAATATCTTTGTATATAGAATATATAAAAAATTAATATTATTTATATAAAAAAATTTTTTTTTATTCGTTCTGCAAAAATGTGGATTTCACATCATTTATCTCTGCAAAATTGCATTTCTGCAATTTTTTGAGTTTTTTTATATAATGTTTTGCCTCTTTTATAGATTTGCATATATACTGATCAGTTTGAATTGAATTGTTCCCATTACTTTTTACTGTGATACTTTCTTTCAAATCTTCACATCATTGTATCCTTTTCAATTTTTCTTTTGTTATACTTTTATCAAAATATTAGTTACTTATTTTCTAGATTTCATTTTTAACTTGTTATATTTTGAAATTTAAATTCAGAATCAATATATTACAAAACAGGAAAATAAGCAATTCCTATGCAATGAATAAAATCGGTAATTTATAAAACAACGTTAATTCCAATACTGATTTGTTTATGTTGAATCGTTGAATGTATTTTTGTAGTTATGTTATACATTATCGCCAGTTACTATTTATAAATCTATTATTTTCAGATAATATTGGAGGAACGTTCTTGCATATCATCATAGGTTCACACTATAGAAACATTTCCTGTTCATAATTTTTTTAATATAACTATTGTGATATATGTGTTTGGAATTCTTCTGCATACAAATGACACATTTGCATTAATTTGTCTCTTTCACAAATAGTATCTTCGACGGTATTGCAGAATCTGTAGGACGCATGTGAAGTATCTCAGTTTATGTATATGCAATTGGTTTTACATAAGAATAAATGAGGACATGATTTTTTTCTTTCTGGAACAATTATTATGATATATGTGAGTGAATGTCATTCTCAGACTCGTCCAGATCATTAATGTCTGACAAAAGTGCCATCGCTAATAATGTATACGGTAATTATAATGAAATGATGAATTATTGCTTATATTTGAATAAACATTGCATTAAAGTAAACGAGTTTGCGATAACAAAAGGATTGTTAATCTTCATACCACCTACAGTGAAACTTTTGAAGATAAATGATTTTCAGTCGTTATGCCAATTGTTCAATTATGAACGTTCTGAAAAAGCACAGTTCTTTTGGTTTGGCTTAAAAATAATTCCAATATAGGCAAAGGTGCTTTACCGCCTTCACAAAATGCGATGAGGAAGGAGAAAATCAAACAAAAAAGCATGAACTAGTTTTCAAGGAATATAATGAAATGGAAGAAAGTGTTATGTTTTTTGCGGTATATTGTAATAATAAAGAAGAAAGTGAATTTCACTAGTTCGGACTTCCATTGTCTATTATATAAAATGATTTGAAATCCCTGAAACAAGTAAAAAAGAATAATTAAAAAAGAATAGTTGAAAATAACAATTATATTAAGCAACAATAAACCTGAAATGAAATGATAGTAAAATAACCTACAAGTAAAAATATAATAATTGAATAAATAAAAATTAAAGGAATGCAAAAAGAAAATAATAAAAATAAAAAAGTGTAGAGATTCCAAGTCACGTTAGTTCACGACGTTTCGATTGTTGGTATCTACAATCGTCTTCGGGTGATGACTGGACTGATTCCTCCGAGAGATGACTATTTTATAGGTCGTTGAAATACTTTCACTTTCTCTACTTTCCATTTTCCGCTTCACTGATTCCGTGAGAGATGACCGATTTGGCGGGAGTTGGTCATTTCTCGTTTGATGATGGGTTTCCATATGTTTCGTATATCTACGCTGGCCTGGCTGAATACGTTGTTGGACAACATGTATGCGGCTTCCTTAAATTTTCTCCTGAACCAATGTTCCTCTCTGTGCAAGATCTCAGCTTGGGACCACTCGATGTTGTGTTGATGGGTCCAAACATGGTCTGCTATTCCTGATTTGCTGGTTTCTCCTCGCTGTGTGTGCTTCTTGTGCTCGGCAATGCGAATATTCAATGGCCTCTTAGTTTCACCAATATAGGATTTTCCGCACTCACATGGTATCCGGTAAATGCAATTCTTGGAATCGCAGTCTGCGTTTGGGGGCCTGGTTTTTGTGAGGCTGCTACGGATAGTGTTACCGGATCTAAAACAGGTTCTAATGTTGTACTTGGAACCAATTCTTCTTATCCTCTCCGATAATCCTCTGATGTAGGGAAGTGCAAGCACTGGTTGTGACGGCTTCTCTTCCTTGCGAGGCTCCTGCTGTCTTTTGGCCAAAGTCTTTTCTACCATCGCTTTGGAGTATCCATTCCGCTGAAGATCACTTTTGATGATGTCTAGTTCCTTCTCGAGACCTTCCTTTGTATTACAAAGCCCAAAAGCACGGTCTAATAGAGTCTTGATGATTCCTCTTTTTGTCGATTGATGGTGGTTGGATTCGTGGTTCAGATACTGTCCCGTATGAGTGGGTTTTCGGTATACAGATGTTTCCCACTTAGTGTCGGTCCTCTTCACCAAAACGTCTAAGAATGGCAATTCATTGTGGATTTCCTTCTCCATTGTGAAAGTGATGGAAGGTCTCACGCTGTTGATGTGTTTCAGAAAGGCGTCTAGTTCAGTATTCCCATGGTTCCATATTATGAAGGTGTCGTCAACATATCTCAACCAGACTCGAGGTTTCTTGTGGGCTCGAGTCTGGTTGAGATATGTTGACGACACCTTCATAATATGGAACCATGGGAATACTGAACTAGACGCCTTTCTGAAACACATCAACAGCGTGAGACCTTCCATCACTTTCACAATGGAGAAGGAAATCCACAATGAATTGCCATTCTTAGACGTTTTGGTGAAGAGGACCGACACTAAGTGGGAAACATCTGTATACCGAAAACCCACTCATACGGGACAGTATCTGAACCACGAATCCAACCACCATCAATCGACAAAAAGAGGAATCATCAAGACTCTATTAGACCGTGCTTTTGGGCTTTGTAATACAAAGGAAGGTCTCGAGAAGGAACTAGACATCATCAAAAGTGATCTTCAGCGGAATGGATACTCCAAAGCGATGGTAGAAAAGACTTTGGCCAAAAGACAGCAGGAGCCTCGCAAGGAAGAGAAGCCGTCACAACCAGTGCTTGCACTTCCCTACATCAGAGGATTATCGGAGAGGATAAGAAGAATTGGTTCCAAGTACAACATTAGAACCTGTTTTAGATCCGGTAACACTATCCGTAGCAGCCTCACAAAAACCAGGCCCCCAAACGCAGACTGCGATTCCAAGAATTGCATTTACCGGATACCATGTGAGTGCGGAAAATCCTATATTGGTGAAACTAAGAGGCCATTGAATATTCGCATTGCCGAGCACAAGAAGCACACACAGCGAGGAGAAACCAGCAAATCAGGAATAGCAGACCATGTTTGGACCCATCAACACAACATCGAGTGGTCCCAAGCTGAGATCTTGCACAGAGAGGAACATTGGTTCAGGAGAAAATTTAAGGAAGCCGCATACATGTTGTCCAACAACGTATTCAGCCAGGCCAGCGTAGATATACGAAACATATGGAAACCCATCATCAAACGAGAAATGACCAACTCCCGCCAAATCGGTCATCTCTCACGGAATCAGTGAAGCGGAAAATGGAAAGTAGAGAAAGTGAAAGTATTTCAACGACCTATAAAATAGTCATCTCTCGGAGGAATCAGTCCAGTCATCACCCGAAGACGATTGTAGATACCAACAATCGAAACGTCGTGAACTAACGTGACTTGGAATCTCTACACTTTTTTATTTTTATTATTTTCTTTTTGCATTCCTTTAATTTTTATTTATTCAATTATTATATTTTTACTTGTAGGTTATTTTACTATCATTTCATTTCAGGTTTATTGTTGCTTAATATAATTGTTATTTTCAACTATTCTTTTTTAATTATTCTTTTTTACTTGTTTCAGGGATTTCAAATCATTTTATATAATAGACAATGGAAGTCCGAACTAGTGAAATTCATCACGAAACATTGTCAATCACCTTCAAACAAAAGAAGAAAGTGATACATATCATGAAATTATGAAACAACAACACAAATTAATTGGCGCTCCGGGGCAACTTCATTGATTCCAGTGGCGCATTTGCTTTTTCAGCTGCAGGAAATCCCAGAAAAACCTGCAGCATCACATCATCTGATGATTTTGATCTGTCAATGTCCTCTTTTTCATAAAACAAAATGAAGGGTGTCTCCAGAGGCTCCAATAAATTCAAAACATCGCCAGAACACTGGTGACAGAAATATTAAAGAAATACTGAAAACAAAAGGACGACTACAAGAGAAAATATGGAGAGCAAAAAATATTGAAGGTGGAGAAGATATTGAAAAACGTAGGTTACACATGGAACAAAGGTAAAACTGATTGATAAGTTACAGGAAAATTTTCTGAAAAAATAGTGAGAATAGAGAAATGATTGTCCTATTGTCCATATTGCCAATATGACAGGCAATATGGATTTAGCGAGGCCAAGTGGTACACTAGATGATGCTACGGATCACGGGAGCCTCTGTGTTTTTATTGATTTGGCCAAGGCATTTCGTACCGTCTTCCATATACAATTGTGAAGAACTATGGAAAATAAAGGCTTTACAGGAATCACAAACAATGCGTTAAAGTTAATAATTCATGGAGTAAGGATAAAATGACTGAATATGGAGTATCACAAGGAACGGTATTATGTCCGATTATATTTAATAAATACATGAACAACATGTTTAGTTACGAATTGTTCGGTTTCTAAAAAACTTTTCAAGCGAAACTACATATTTTCTTTGAATTTTTTGACAAGACTTTACTTTTATAGTGTTTATTATGATATTCATGAATTGTTCTTTCATGCATGAAATGAATAGTTATCTAAAATTACAGTGAGGTACGAAAATTTACATCAATATTAAAAAAATCACGATTGAATAAAGCGAAGTTAAAATTTCAATTTTCCAATTTCGATACGATGTGTAAGTGGAGCATATACCTAGAGGAGAGTGTTGCCAACAAAATTTCCATGCACTCTGGAAAATCGAACGAAAAAACTCTTGCTTTTATAAGACACTCGACACTCCTAAATATCATCTGTGACACTGTGAAAAATTTTCTAAATTCAGGTTTTTTTCTTCTTTTATCACTCCAAGTAAAAGCTGCAACATCCAGTTTGCTGTCAGTTCATAATTTTTTTTAAGTTCAGGAGATGCAGCATTGAAAATGACCAAAGTAACTTAAAAAACGATTTTGCGATTGCACCAATTTTTGGTTTATGGCTACATACATGCAATATATACATGGACGGTTAAAACTTTCACAAGATCTACACAGAAGCGAGGTATCGCCCTTTTCATAGCAATTTATTGAATCAGAGATCAAACGCTGTCAGATCAGAAAGAACAAGAACTTGCAGTTTTCAACTCAATGTGAATGTGAAAAATGAAGTGAACTAACCTATAAAATCACAATGATGAATCCGTCTTTTCTCCAATTCCGGATTATTTCTCCTATTATATTTCACCCCGGTCGATAACCGTGGCACCGTTGCAGCCGGCGTTTGGTGAGGGCACCCCGGCGCGGGGTAGGGTGGGGGTGGTGTCCTCCGAGGCAGCGCTCCACCTGGAGAACCGGGTTCCGAACTGGGGGGCGTCAGCGGGGAAACATACATGAGCCGCGAAGGCATGGGGTAGAGAGCGTTACCAGGCGCAGGACCTGGGACTACGTTGTTATATTTGTACTGGTTGTTGTTGTTGAGGTGCGGATGATGGATCGGCTGCTGGGGGGGCTGCTGGTGATAATGGGGAGCTGCTTGCTGGGGACTGGTAGGTTGCGGTTGGTTGTATGGGCTGGTCGGTGTGCCTAGAAGGTGCAACGTCGGGCCTGGTTGTTGCAGAACCTGTAATAGCGTTACAAATAATTATCAAAATGCAATGATTATAATTCAGATTTGGTAATTTGAAATTATAATTTTTGTTGTGGTTTCTAATATAGTGATACTGTTGAAATCAATAACATAGCTTTTTTTCAACAGACTCACACGAAATTGGACGTCGGCATCGGTTTTTGCTTTCAATTAGACCTTAGACCCTTTTGAAGAACTGCTCGAACACATCATCGAATCGAAGACATTACTACCCATGAAAGCCGATTGTGATTTTGTTAAAAATCATAGACTGATATTGGATCCCTCACTGAAAGTTTTGTACATATCTCATCATTCTGAGACAGGAAATATTGTTAAATTAAAGAAATTATCGCAATAGTGAGTTTTTTCGGTAGAAAATCTCAACAAATCTCAAGCGAAGCTCTTGTGCTTTCGCATGCTTACCATGCTGACGTGGTATATGCCCCTTACGTTTTACAATCTGATAAAAGAAGACTACAAGTCTTGCAAAACTCATGCACTTTCTTTCAGAAAATTATTAGTCTATTGAAACCTGTTTATCTTTAAAAATAAAGTAACATTCAAAACAGATGTTCATAACTCGAACCTAAGATACAGAAACATGATCACACCTCCACAGAGGCTCATTTTCATATTATTCTACTTGGCTGTGCAATAGGCTACCCAAAGAAGTCAAGAGATCATCATCTAATTCAAGGTTGTTTATATATTTTCATCAAGTATCGGCCGATTGAATCCCGCCGATAAAATCCTTTACATTATTGGTTTTAAGTGTTAAAACTGTAGTTTTCATATTTTTAATCTTTTTTCTCTTTTGTTATATCACTCATATATGTGTTTAATGTGCTTCTGTTATTATATTTCGTGTTTGTGTGTGCATACATAATATGTATATACGTTTATTGGTTGGACGGAAGAACAAGGTAGGTATGAGTATGACACTTCAGTCGCAGACAGAAATTGAATCCTCTGATTTGATAGGGTCATATTTTAACATATTATTATCATTTATTTTCATATACATTTTTCTATCAACAAAATCCATTATTATTAATAATTTATTGTTCTATATCCAGTGGCAGATTTATAAATTTTTAAGGTATAGGTTGTATAGTTTTTCCCGCCCTTTCCTCTACAATTGTCATGTCTTACATTATTTTTAAAATCCAACATCTTCGTTGAATTGCACGTGAAATAATTTTTGGGTATATTTTTGAGCTAATCAAAGCTCAATCATATAGCACTTACGTTACACAATAATGTACACTTGGTAAGCGTGAATAAATAAACTTTATTGCGGGTACAAACAGTTAAAAATGATCAACTCAATAAAATTATGAAAGTTTGTTACAATACCTATTTTCGCGGTTTTTTGTTACCAAAATCATCGATGATATCGTCTCAAGTAAGCATTTTGCTGACTTTATGCACAAAAGAGCTAAAGAGCAAATTTTTGTTGGCTCAAGGTCGATCTCAAATAAATTTTTACCCTTTTCAGACAAGAAGTGGAAATGCATTTTCTACAATTAAGGCTTTTTCACTCATACAAAGTGTGAGTAGAGGTCGATTATTGGTTGGGAGGCGGCGAACTAGCTGTTTTACTCTAGAATATGGAATTGGTACTTTCGGAATGTGGAATGACAAGTGAGAGAGGAAATTCATCGGCAAAATTTGTTGCAGACTTCCATCTGTAAGACATCAGAAAACCGTCATGTCAAATCTTTTTGATTTTCATGACGTAACAAAAAAAATCGATCTCCAAATCTGCCGCCCTAAGCTCAAGCCTACTCAGTCTGCTGGTAAATCCGCCACTGTCTATACTTCAGTGCTACTGCTGTTTTTGACGGCATTTTTATAAATTGTGGATTTATATTTTAGCAGCACTCTTTCCCTCGAAGATGGAAGCATGCCGTAGTTGTCATGATTCCGAAACTGGGTCAGAACCCGCTGTTTTTCCAGAAACACCGTCCGATTAGTCTGCTTTGTTCAACAGCTAAATTGGCTGAACGTGTTGTGCTGTAAAGGCTAACAGAAGACGTTGAAGACTGAAATGTTCTGCCTGACGAACAATTCGGCTTCAGAAGGGCACACTCCACCGAGCTGCAGGCCCTGAGACTGGTAGAAAATTCCATCTCAGAGCTGAAAAACAGGAAGACATTTCATCTCGCCCTCCTGGACATTACAAAGGCCTTCGACAGAGTCTGGCACGAAGGCCTGCTATATAAAATGCTCTATTTCGATCTGCCTTGGGATCTGGTCAGGTGAATTAGGTCCTTTCTGAAAGGTAAAACATTTCAGATTCGAGTTGAAGGAACCCTCTCTCCTGTCAGGGAAATCCAAGATGGAGTGCCTCAGGAAGCTGTGCTGCATCCACTACTGTACAGTCTTTACGTCAGCTACCTTTCGAGGTTCGATCACGTGAAGGTTAGGTTAGGTTAGGTCAGGTTGGACGAACTCGAACGCTGGTACCTCGACTGGAAGATTCGGGTGAACCCAGACAAAACTCAGGCGATAGATTTGTGGAGACGTAACGTTTCTCCAGACACAAGGGTCACGATCTCAGGCAGGGAGATCGAATGGCAACCGCTAGTCAAATACCTAGGTCTTTGGATAGATCGCCGACTCACCTGGGCAAATCACATCGCTTACATGTCATATTTTAGAGTCTTGTTATGATGCTTGTTTTGGAGTGTGCTGCTGGATATTGATAAATTTAAAATTATGTAAATTTGCTCTCTCCAACCCATTAGAGAAATATTGTATGTGCTGTATCGAGAAAGTACTACTCCGAAAACGTTTATGGAAGCGAAACTGACGTGACGTTAATCAGTCAGACGCATGATCAGTCTAGAATCAAGTGTCCCCATCTAGCACTCTCTCAAAAAGAAACCATATGAATTGACTGAAGATGTATGGATATGTTACATAATGTTACAAATATTCTGACCGACGTCACACAAATCAGAAAGATTTGTGTGAATAGTTGAACTGAGATTTACGTATTTTTTCGTATGAAGGTCCGCATCATGCGATCGAAAAAAAAGGTGTCATTCTGCGAGTGCCGGATTTTGAAGTTACAATATCTTCAAAAGTAGATCTGGGTGCCAGGTTTTGACTTTTCTGATCAGCGAATAAAAATACGTAGGTTCAATTCCAAATTTTTCAAAAACTAGTATGAAAATAAAATACGAAATTTTGAGAGCTATTTTCTTACTCACCTTTTCCGTCTTTATCTCTAAGGGTGACAATAAAGGCGAAGGGGTTCCCGAAACGCAACTGGCCGTCAAATCATCGACCACCTCCAATTTGACGTGTCCCGGACTTACACCCAACATATTCGCGTTTTCCGGGTCTATGTTCTGTATGCTGCTGGCGATGTCCTCCCACAGCGCCGGCGGTCGCAGGAAGGCATCGTCTTCTGTCCTCATCGACAGAGACGATACGTAACTCATGGCGGATTGATGGCGATTGTTGTTGTTGTTTGCCGGTTCGAAAAAGTCATCGATTTGGGAAACGGAATCTCTTCGAGGTTTTTCTAGTTCTTCCTCCAACCTGCGTTCCCACTCCTGCTTGCACAGGAATGTGTCCAGGTCGCTGGTCTGAAATAAAGATCGATGGTGTTAATGTTGATTAAATTTGAGTGCAAATAACGCTTATTTCATTAAAAATGTTTTTTTCTAAACTAATATTATGAAGAGAAAGGCATTGATTTTTTATTTATATGGATAAACTCATAAATTATGACGGTGGTCCCAAAAGTACCCGACCTGACCCAGAGATGGCGGTAGTTGTTTGAAAAAATAGCACTGTATTAGAAAGTACACTATCTGTGAAGCATATGTTTCAAGTTTGAAGACGGTGCGTTGTTTATTATTTGTTTGGCAGCCATCAATAGCGAACGTTTTCGGTCAATTTGCTAAAACAGGGAAAATTGGTCATCGTTATGTGGTACAATACTTTTATTTGAAATACCTCAGCCCAACCAATATAAAAGCTGAACTGGATTCTACTCTGGGTGAGTCTGCTCCTTCTTTCATAACAGTAAAATAGCGGGTAGTAGAGTTTAGACGAGGCCGTACGAGCTATCAAGACGAGCATCGCAGTGGTCGACAAAATAAGGTGAAGACTCCAGACACGGTGAAAAAAATCCGCAAAGCGGTACTGAATGATCGTCGACTGAAAATGCACGAGCTATCAGCATATATTAAATATTGCTGCATCCTCTTCCCATTATAACACCCGAAACAGCAGACACACTCTGAAACTCACTATGCCAACTAAAAACATCACCAGAGACTCCATATTTTATAACGGTAGAGAAATGTACAATCATTTGCCTATGGACATAAGATTTGCCAATATAAATGACTTCCAATTCAGGAAGTTAGTCAAACAATTTCTATCTATTAGACCCGGCTCATATTTTTCATCTTTATTTATTAGGCTGTTACTTTTTATGTCAACTTTTTTATAAACTTGACTTTTATTCTTTTATATATAGATATCTTTTATATCCTTCATTTCAACATAGTTTGTACCCATGCACCATTTTTATTTTAATTTCATTTGGTATATATTAATTTTTTTAAGTATTCACTACCCAAGCTTTGTCTACAAGATTATGTCTTATGATAATACAGCATATCATTTTTTTTTCACCGTAGTGTGCGCTGGTCAGGCCCTATCCCCCGAAGCCCCGATACATTCGGGAGGGCGCGCCAGCATAATCAACCCATGACCACTCCCCACACCGTGGGGTAAGTGACCATTGGGTCCGAGAATCATGTGCCCTGAGCAAACGCAGTGAGCCAAGAATGACAGCCTTCTGCATCTGTGCGGCTAAGATTTCTGCCTTAGTGCGGCAAGCCGGTATGGTTTTGAGATTTGAGAGTAGAGAGGACATCATTCCACCAAGGACTCCAATAATCAGAACAACCATCTTGACAGAGTGATCTGGATAGAGTCTGCGGAGTTCGAAGAGAAAATCTCGATATTTTATCCGTTTTTCCTCCTCTTTTCTGACGATATTCGTCTCGCCAGGAGCTGAAAACTCCACGACAAATATCGTTTTGGTCTGGTGGTCGAGAAGGACTACATCAGGCTTATTAGCTTGTATGAGCCTGAGGGTGGGGAACGAATAGTTCCAATAAATTCGGCACTTCTCGTTCCCCACAACGGATTCAATATCCCCCGGAGCGTAGGGCAACACCGGTGTCTCGTCAATACCGTAAGAGTGCCGTAGATGTTAATATAGCACTCTTAGGGCCGCGTTATGTCGATGTATATAGGCCGAGACCGCATATGCTGGACATGCTGATAGCAAGTGCATTAGGGTCTCGGGCGCCTCGCGACAGGCCCTGCACCTTGTGTCAGGAACCTCTATACCCATCACGCGACTGCGGTAGACTAAGGTGTTAAAGACACCATCCTGGCAAGCCATGATGAACCCCTCAGTTTCCGACTTCAGCCCACTCGACCTGAGAAAAGCGAACGTCAGGCGCTTTGATAAGCCAAGGTCTTCAATGTTATTAAAGAAAACCCCATGCATCGGCTTATATCCCTGTGTCTCCGCAGAAGTAAGGTGATCTTATTATTATTATTATTATTATGAACTTATTGAACTTCAGTGGGAAAAGTGTGTAGAATTGCTAGGAGTTTATGTGAAAAATATATAATTTTTTTTCCAAAATTTTGGCGTTTTCTTTATTAGGCCACTGTGTTGTTGACCAATTTTTGGAATTCCTTCACTTATTTTCAGCTACATTATCAGCGATAACCTAACATGGTCTGTATTTTATTTTCAAAAATATTAGAGAATCCTATGAAAAGAGCAATAATGTGATCGAAAGTGTCAATAATTCAACTATAAAATCATTATTTTGCGTGTGAAAACTGTTGTTGATGAATAAGTCTTTGCAATTATACGAATATGATCTTTCTTTTAGAAGTTACGACAGATATAAAAAAAGTTGAACTATATTTCACGATTTAAAATTTTGACTTTAAGATGTGCTAGTTTGAAGCCGGTCGAAACGATGGTTTGTTAAAATATGGTCTTTCAGTTAAATTCAATTTTGTACAGTTTTTTATATATTTTGAACATGAACTCCTAATTTCCCAAATGTAAAAAATACCGTTAGGTCTGACATATGAGTTTTTAGTTACGCAGGCAACAAATAGATTTTTCACAATTTTTATGTAAGCATCGGTGGTTCAGTGGTAGAATGCTCGCCTGCCACGCGGGCGGCCCGGGTTCGATTCCCGGCCGATGCACAGTTTTTTTTATTTATTCATTTCAAAATCGAAACAATCAATTCATCATTTCGAAAGCTATGACTGGCGTTTTATATTTTATAGTTTCATTCACTTTAGGCGTGACCGAACAGAACATATGTCCAGTCTGACAGAAATGCCGTGTTGACACCCCCAAAATAAATGAATGAAGGCAAATAACAATAAATTATGACAGTTCGAAGAACAATTGAGGTGTCGGCGAAAGTGACGAGGCACAAAATAACATCGCCGACACAGCGTGGTATGAGTTTGTTTACATGAGTTTAAAATCACCCCATTGTGAATTGAGAACATATGAGCAATATATTGATTACGCTTCGTTTGAAAATGACAGTGATTTTCCATCGCACTAACAGAAATACAATGAAACAAAAACAAAATTGATGAGGGAACACAATGAACGAATTATACAGTGCTTTTTTTAATGCCCCCCCCTTTTGAACGAGTCAACTTAAAAAAATTGAAATTTGAAATAATGAAATAATGCATGAATATTTTATTATGGCGACTGGGCGCCATATTGAATATAATGTCAATGCCTAGAATATAATGTCAATATGTTCAACTACAACAAAATGGCGGTACTTTCAAATAATTGCCTGGATACATTGTCATTTAACTACATAATATTAGGTAATAAACTTGAGGTCAGTTCAGAAGATGCTCGAAATGGTTGCCTTGAACTTCTTGACATATGAATAAGCCTATCCGATATTTCACGCCAAACATTTTCGAACACAGTAACGTCAATATCTCTACAAATATTTATTATTCTCTGTCGTATATCCAATATTGAAGCAGGTTAAGTTTCGTAAACCTTTTGCTTCAAATAGCCCCATAAAAAAATTCAAAGGTGTCAAATCTGGCGAGCGGGCTGGTCATTCGATAGGACCTTGACGGACAATCCAACGACAGGGAAAAGTAGTATCCAAACAGTTTCTTACTTGTCTGGAGTAATGTGGTGTGGTGCTCCATCTTGTTGGAATACAATATCCATATCGAATTCATTAGGATTCGCTTCGACGATTTTAGTGATGAGAGGGTCAACAGTAGTTTCCAGCATATTCAAATACAGTTCCCCCGTTAAATTTTGATCAATGAATAGAGGTTCTACAATATGGTTTCCCAACATTCCTGCCCAAACGTTCATTTTTCTGGATATTGGGTATGTGTTTCCCGGAAATCGTGAGGGTTGGTGTCACTCCAATAACGGGAATTTTGTCTGTGAACATTGCCGTTTAAAAAAATCCCCAGAGTAGAATATTTCCGAAGATTTTCTTCACAAATTAGCAGAACAGTGGATTAAATTATTACTAATTTAATCTGAACTAAGATAGTGAGATCTTTACTATTTTTCCATTCTAAAATGAAGTCACTCATTGAAACCTAATTACCCAAAAAAGATAAATATGGAAAGCAAACTTTTCGACCAGAATAACCGATTTTTGTTCAAATTGTTTTTTTATTGCTGATTGAATTTTAGCAATAATTGTTCATAGATCAGGACGGATTTAACAGCCTATTTTTCAAATTTTGAAGGGTTTTCCGTATACACTTTTTTAATTTTTTGAGGTAGATATAAAAAAATCACAAAAACCATTTGCTTCTCTAAAAGAATACAAACAATTGGCATTCAAACAATGTTTCAATATGTGTATAAGTTAATCTTGCAATAGAATCCAACACCCTTTTCCCATACTTCATAAATGTGACGCTCTTTTCGACGCATATTTCAACAAGTTGGCGTCATCAGAAGACGGAACTATTCCAATTCCTGAAATCTAACTTCGACTATTTTCATTCCTAACAGGATTTCAGATACAGGGTGGCCAAATGAAAAAGGAACAAAAAATGTTGATCTGAATCAATAGTATAATGAAGATCCTACTGTTGTCATATTTCAACAGAACATTGCGCTTTGCAGCAAACCTTGGCTGTTGGTTAGTACTTCGAGCAACATTTTCTACAACACTGGTTTGTGAGAAGCAGCATTGAATGGCCTCCACGGTCACCAGTTTCGTGGCCCCTTGATTTATTTTCATCGAGGATAGTGGATTCTACTAGGCACCACCCACCGGCGTCTGGTCCAATCATGTGCCAGAACATCAAGTTAGAAAATCGCCTCCACTCAATATTGAAGACTCATCAGAAAAGTGATGATTCCAGTTGATAATCGTGAAATCCTGGGTCCAGGATTCAAGTTATTATCGTCAACAACAATAAGTGGTAAAGTTGGTTAATTCAAGCATTTTGTTTCTTGTTTTGAAATATTAAATTGGTCACAACTGCATCACAACTGCAGTGGTAATTGCTCTTTTTGAATGTAACAATACTTTCCTCAACTGTATTTGAATTCTACATTAATTTTACTGAGCTCAGCAATGCGTTTTTTAATCGGTACTATATCATAATGGATCATAACGGATATGACATTTCTTATTAAAACTTTGAAGTTCAAATTTAGAATCATGTTTTGAATTATGTTATTTGCAAATGTGGACGGCAAATAATATAATTATTACCACCCTTCAGAAACGCATCTTATTCAGTTCTTCAAATCATGAATCATAATGTAACAATCTTTCACAATATAAATGTATTTCCAAATGTGAACATTGAAATGTCAGCTTGAAATTGTCAAGCAGTGTCACTTGGTGTGTACTTAGCGCCTCTATGAAAGGAATACCAAAATTTATTGTATATTTTTATTAAGAGTTTCTTACGAAATAGTTTACAAATAGAAATGGTTTAACTGATCGCCCTAGGGTGTTTCTATACATATTGGTAGGTATCAAGACATTTGGTAAAACCATGAACAATATGGTAAAAATATCAGTCTCTTGATTTCATGAGAACTAACAATCATAGCGAAAAACATTGAATTCTAAAGGCTATGATCGTATTAGAAAAGAAAACCTCATTCAATAAAAAAACGACGGAAATATTTTTGTTGGATTTGTTCTACACTATAGTTTCCAGTTGTATCTTCTAGTTTCAATCTAGTATATCGTAATTCTTATACCAGCATAGATGAGTATTAGTCAAAATATATGTAACATAACCCTTTAGGCGAATTATCGCTTTTGCCCATTGCAGACGCCTATAACATAAAAGGCTATGTCGAAAATCACAATATACTTTCTTTTTTCGCCGAACATGACACAGTCGATTGAAAATCAGTTAATCGTTTTCAAATTACTCAATACCAATTGTCAGAATCAAGCTGGCTGAATGGAAAAAGTCTTGTAATACCCGAGTTTCGTGCTATATTTTATTGTTCCACAATCAATCAAACCAGGTGAGAACAACCGGCAAAAGTTGTTCGATGATGATAAAATGTATGCAGCAATCCCAGCGGGGTTCTTTTTAAATCGCTTTCCCTTTGTTCTAATTACCATACAATAACGTCAAAAGGTGCTGCGCTCCTGCTGGGTATTCTCGTGGTTCGGAAATCACGAATTCATCAAAACAATAATTGAATTTTAATTGTTGCCTTATAGATTTTTTTTGAAGTATTCGTGTCGCTTTCTCAGAAGGGAAAAATATCTACAAGCTACTCTGATGATTCATTCACAATGCGACCCAAACCCACAAGAATAGGAGAGGTGTTATGGGAGTTCAATGTCTTTATTCACATTCTACAGAAGTTGACTTTAACAATATTCTTGGAAGAATTGTCAAAAAAAGAATACATATAGACCTGGTTATTATTTTTGAAAATTTATATACAAAAAATTTCTGAATCTAGTTTGTTTCAATCATTACCTGAAATCTCCACTTGCTATTCGTTACCTCATCGTCTTTGAAACTGTCTAACGCAGTTGCAGACGCAGTTGCACAAAACGACAGAACACAGCCCATGGACTCGAAAAATAACTTTGGCACAGTTATCTACAGTCGTGAAAGTTTATATTCTTTGGTCTATATTTTATTCATCTGATACTTTGTGTTGGACGTCTTTTGAATATAATAACATAACCTAGACAATTAATAGAAAATTACAGTGACATTGACCACAGGTCAAAAACAAAGCATTTTCACCCTAACCTTGACATTGCTGTTTCGACCTTCCGTAGGTCTCAGCATAAATATATCTTTGAAGAACAATCCTTAATACAAAACTATGAACACCACGGCGGATTGTTGCATATTAAAGCTTTGGCATCGATCTCCGAATGACAAATCGTTTTCTGTCTACCTCTACAGCTTTCACTGCAAGCCGGTAACTAGATTCAAATCCAATATGAATCACTACTTTCGCACAGGCAATGATCTCAGAGCGCCTTGGGGATGTTCCTCTAGTGCTTGTGTTTTGCCCTTAAAAAAAAGATAAAATCGTATCCCAAAATCATATATCTTCCCACTCGTAGTGAAAACAGCAAAGAAAGACAAAAAACCTGAAGGACATCTATGCCAATTTTCGAGTGAAACAGTTTCTTCTCTTATTTTTCTGAAATACCTAGAAGAAACATAAAAGAAAGCGAGATGGCACAAAATATTTTGAAGCCACTAATATCATCATTTTCTGGATCACTTCACACTCGTTCAAGTTGCTTTCTGGAACGAGCTGGCCACCCGGCGCATTCGGTACACTTTATAGTCAGGAAATATTTTCGTTCTCTCTCACCATTTTCTCTGATACCATTACCAATCCTCTCTGAACTTACAAGTACCTTTACGAAATAAAGTTTCATACAATTTTTAGGTTTCACTTCATTCTTCCCAAAAGTAAATAATTCATAAGTGAAATCGCACCGTCGTAGGAATAACACGTTGAAAGGTAAGACCTCGTTAGACCTTAGCTCGCACAAGTTTCGACTTTTGAGAGTTGTTGCTGGTATGGGTGCGATAAGTGGTTAACGGAAAAAACATATTTTAAACATATTCAAACCATGTACCTTGAAACTCTTTGAAGATTATCATTTTTTTGTTAATAGAAAACTGTTTATCCAAAGTGGATGATGCTCAAAATGCTGACCTCCTCCAATAGCCCAAAAAAACTGGATACGGAAATACAATGTTTTATCTACTTTATACCGTAGATTTGAAGGTCCGTGGCTCGAATATATGGTTGAAGTCTATCAGTCAGTCTATGAATCCCTCATAAGCTCGAAATACATTATGGATATTATAATATCAATCGTTGAGATTTGAAGTTCTGTGCTCCATACAAGGAGAAACTAGTGTACCCTCATTCAAATTTAGTGGGGAACAGCCGTCATTAAACTACTGTTATGGAGTATTAGCTCATATTACCCCTGCTATCCCCACGATCCCCACTAGTGTAGTGTACGATATATTAGCCAGGCGAGGCACTATTACCAGACCAAGAAATGTGATTACAATCAACTATGAACTCAGTGGAAATTCTGAAATCAATTATAACGTATTCAAATAACACTTTATTGTGAGATCTTCGCTCAACAGGTCACAAAACTGAATACTGAAGAAGCTATTATATACTGAAACACGTGTCGCCATTTTGTAAACTGCTATGTGAAAATCTCACAACAAATTGTTATTTGAATAGGTCCCTGATGGAATTTAATTGGACTCTATATTGAATTAGAGCGCACAAAATGAAGAAAAACATAAAATTCCATAAAATGAAAGACAGCTGAATGTCAAATTCTTTATAAAGATCATTAGAACAGAATCGGGGTGGCATTGACGTGCTTCAGAATTACTCATTTCCGAAAATTGCCAAAGGTGGTTTCTGTATCACGTCAAAATTTTTAGCTATTTTTCAACAAAGAAAGTATATTTGAAATATATAGTAGGTAGATAAAAAATCGGGAGTGGAACAGACTAGGTCTCAAAAAAACAATATCATATGTTGAATAATGTGCTAATATAACTTATTCAGAAGAGAACCAGTGATAATAACTCGTCTGCAAATCGAACAAACGCGGCAAACCAATAGTTTCATGCTTAATGGAAAACGACAAACTAGATGTGATCCCTTCAGAAGAATAAATACAGTGGAACATATACTGAGCTGTGAAGAAAAAACTAGTTGAAATGAGCGAGATATTAGATATGCCACATATTACACAACCCTGTATAGATGATAGCTAGAGTATGTTGAGAACAAGTCTTGATTTTATTCAAAATTTTGCACATATTTCAAAATTTAGAAATGAATTTATCTAGTGTAAATAGACCTGATCACTTCAGTAGCTGAAATCTTTCATTTTCATGCGTCTCAATGCGTAACTTTGGATATATGTCAAGTTTCTTGGATATATCTGCAGGGATACCTCAAGATTCCATTCTTGGTCCTACGTTTCTCGTAATCAACACGTCTCAATTTCCAAAATTTTAATCCCACTGAAATTCATAGCTATGCTGATGACATCCAAATTTATAAACGATCTTCGGAATCTTCTGTAGCACTTGCTTATGAGCAAATAAATGCAGATTTAAAATCCTTACTCACAACCTCAATGAAGAACTGCCTGGCGATCAATCCCTCCACAGCAATGAGGAAAAGATGTGAGAGAAATATTGATATCGTTCTGGACGAGCATCAGTTGCCTTTGATAGAATCTACGAAAAATCTTGGTCTCGTAATCGACCAATCCCTCAAGTTCAACTTTCATTTCTCCCAAATTATCAAATGTGGCTATAGTAATTTGAAATCAATATACTCAAATAGGAAGTCATTGAATAAAAAAACGAAGATAATAATATGCGATGTCCTAGTTCTCTCTCACGCCAACTATGCAGATATAGTATATGGCCCAGCGTTACGTTTATCTCATAAACGCATGCCTCAGACTCACTATAGGAACTAGGAGGGAACAACACGTGTCTCATCATTTGGAGAGACTGGGATGGCTAAAAATGGAAGCTCGCCGCATATTTCATGCTCATATTACCTACAATAAGATTATAACAACAAAAGTACCTAATTATCTTCACGACAAAATAAGATATAGAAAAGACATCCATAATTTCGTGAATCTTTTTCTTTCAATATGGCCTGGCTTTATAAATGAATTCCCAATTCAATAAAATCACTCTCCGCGCTAGATTACAGCAATAAACTCAATATTTACCTACTAGAACACAAATTGCCTCAACTCCTCTGTGAATAAAATAATTTTGATGTAAATGAGCATTTCATACAGTTTGGTTTTCATTACTTTTTTTTATTGTTGTTACTACTAACAGAAATGATCCTGGTGCATTTGGCACTGAAATATATCTAGGATTTACGTATGTTGTACATGTACACTATTTTTTATTTTTTTTTCTCGAGGTTGAATGGAAGAGCAATTTCTGATTGACTCATTCGTGACAAGATCAGAAATTGAATTCTGCCTTTTAATAGGTACGTGGGTGGATTGTATATATTGTTTTCCATACATTGCATTTTTTTCTTACCTATCAATAAAAACAGCTATTATTATCATCATTATTATTCAAAAAAACTTTTAGTATGTTTCCTCAACGTTTCTCGTGAAGAGCGTTTATCAATAACATTAGTCCCATTTCTCACAGCAAAATATGATGACGTGAAAATCATCTAATCCATATGTCTGTGAAATTCATCTTCCCATCCCCAACTTTTTTAAATGATTGTTTTTTTATAGGTATGTGATCACAATGTATATTTGTGATCGAAATATACTCCAACTGATCAAAGTTTGTAATTGTCAAAAAAATCCAAACGTAAATTGACACTAAAAAATGGGTGACATATCATCCTCAACTACCTTCTATATTTTGCTGCTTTTCGTGTCCATTTATGTGTTTTCAATATCCTCGTATACTTACACAGCCTCGCTATCGAATGTTGATCTATGGCAGAAGAAGAAAAACGATATTCACTTGACACGTCTGAAGCGAGACGCCACACTGGTAGATAACTGGACACAAAATATTACAATCAATATTTGCTGCCCCAAAAATTATCGGTTGAATGAAAAATTTGAATGTGTCGAAGCAAAAAAGGGAAATTTCACCGAACAATTTGAAGAAGTATGGAAAAATCTTGTAGTCGATGGAAATCTGGCAGAAAGTTTCATAAATTCATCCAGAATCATTTTGAAGTACAACAATAGCAACTTCCTTTCTGCTGACGATAAGTACGGTAAGGTTTTTATTTGAATAGCTTCTATCACGAATATTTTATGAACTGGAAAGAAATATGGAGAAACTTGGGGTGTGTTTATTTTCAAAATACTCAATTTTTTCAAAAAACATTTGTTTGGTGTGATTTAAAGGAGGATAAAGTTGTGCTTCTATGTTACTGAAAACATGCTGCCTAGAGAATTTCAAATCTTTTAAGTATTTCCAGGAATAATCGGTAAACACGAAAATTTTAGAAACAACATTTTCTAGCTCAGTAAGAAATTACGCATTTAAATTAACATTTTTCCTTACATCCCATGTTTCATTTCTGGGTCAACATCATCGATTTTATTTTCTCTTGGAAAACGTCATTTCGGAAGCTCATTTGCCTATTCAGTAATTCATTGAAATTTACGGGCATTGAATTTCTTATATGTCACTGTCTTGTAAATGTCATTTAATTTTTTATGTATCTTCGGGATCGACTATGTCGGTCATTAACCTCGTGTCCTGGATAGGCAATGTTAATAACTGTTGTAGATTATACTTGAAACTGTGGATAGTAGTGAAATAGCAAAGTTGAAGTAGAACTTTAATAAACTTAAGGAATACAAATATATATGTGACAGTCAAACTTTGAATTAAAAATAATTGACAAACTAAACTTCTCAATAGCAACATTTAGCAACCACATAAAACTATATAGGATGACTATAAGCTGCAATTCAGTTCATATTCCAACACTGCCCCTTGAACTGAAGTGCCCAGTAGATCTCTCAGCTTCTTAAAACGAGTTCTGCTCAGTGGTTTGGTGAGAATATCCGCTATCTGATCCTCGCCTGCTATATGTCGTACTTGAAATATACCTTCTTGTACTTTTTCTCTAATAAAATGGTATCGAACATCTATGTGCTTGGATCTTTTATGAAATTCTCGATTGTGAACCAACTTTACAGCACTAGCGTTGTCAATCCATAATAATGGGATGGTCTTCACACATGTATGAATTTCATCAAGAAGAAAATTCAACCAGATAATATCTTTAGCAGCTTCACTGGCTGCAATGTACTCTGCCTCCATCATTGATAATGAAACTGGCCGTTGTTTTTGACTAAACCATGTTAGTGCACCTTGATTTAACTTGCAGACAAATCCAGAAGTTGACTTACGCGAAGATAAATCACAGGCATAATTGGAATCACTGTAAACTTGGAGAGAACGTGTATCAGCTTTATAACTAATGCCATAGTCAGTTGTCCCTCGAAGATACCTCAATATTCTTTTCACTATCTCCCAGTGATGATACTTCGGTTTCGACACTGCTTGTGCTACAAAGTGAACAGCAAAGGCTATATCAGGCCTTGTAGCTACTGTTAAATACATAAGACTGCCTACGGCTGATCTAAAAGGAATATTTGGAAGAATATCCTTATCTTGAAACTCATCGCCAATTTGACATTTCTCAATTGGTGTTTTGACAGGATGACACTGACATAAATTGAACTTTTGTCAAAGTTTTTTAATGTATATTTCCTGGTTCAGAAACACACCTGCGTTTGATTTATTTATTTCAATCCAAAGATATCTTCTTGCTGTGCACTCAGTTATCTTAAACTCAGTTTTCATCTCATTGAGAAATTTCTCAATGCTTTTTAAATCAGTTCCCAATACTAATCCGTCGTCAACATAAATTACAACAAGTAATTGATGCGGTTCTTTTGTGATAAATAAACATGCATCTGATGAACTTTGCTGCAATCCTTTTTTCTTCAGAAATTCGGTGATGCGCAAATTCCAACAACGAGGTGCCTGTTTTAAACCATACAGACTACGCAGTAACTTGCATACCTTGTCAGTACCGTCGTGATAGTTATCCGGTTGCTCCATATAAAGTTCTTTGTCTAGTAATCCCTATAAAAAGGCCGTCTTCACATCAAATTGTGTACTAGAGAAAACAATATACGGTAAATTCTTTATTTCAGAAGTAAAGAAACCTGGAACTGTGTTCAGCTAATTGAATGAGGATAAAAAATTCAAAAATGCCTTCAAAAGAAAGGAAATTATAGCTATATAATTATAATTATATCATAGCTTCCTCGGTAGCTTTCACAGTCGCTTCCTCATTCATTTCTAGTTAAGTTGGCGTATTTTTCCGAACTGAAAGAAAAATAAGTGAGGGAACGTTAATCATCCATTAATAAAAAATTGTGTAGGAAGGCTTTCTGTTGCAAATATTACCTAATTCGGTTGAAAAATTCACAACTCACCCCAAAAAATGTCTCTAGTTCCTTCCTTCCACCCAATACGTTGGCAATTAGGGAAAATAGGAAGGTAAAGTAGGAAAATGAAGAAAATATCTTCCCAAAATTGTTTCCAAACAAACAAATAACTAAATTCAAATGTATCACGAACCAATGAAATAATAATAATAATATATTATGAGCTCCGTCTTTCATTAACTCAAGAAACATTTTTACGTACCAATACGGTTCGTTTTCCTTAAAAAAAAAGTGCGCGGTTGCCGAACTGTATAATTTGTACCTTCATTTACGAACTTCGAGCGATACGGAACAGTTTCGTTGAACTACTGATAAAACAAATAAGGTCAAAAATTGAAGCAGACACATCAAATGTTGGTAACTTATGGAAATCATAATGAGTTTCAGTGGTACAGTGGAGTTCAACAAAACCGGCCTCTCATTATTTTTCTCAACAAGATGGTAGTCTTTTGGAGCTGAATCTCAAACAGCAGGAGGTACTTTCGAAGTTTTCTTCTGCTTCATTCTGTCTTGATCGAATCAGAAATGCAGAAAGGTAACAACGAATTAATATATTCATTTATACTGTCGAAATATAATTAAACAATTTTCAGAACCTTTGTGGCTATTGTGACGCCATGCGAAGAAGTTATGTGCATACAAAAATGCTGCAAAAAAGGCTTTTACTACAATACAATTCAAAATAAATGCTTTGCTGAGAATGAAAACCAGATGACCAGCTTCAAGCCAACCTTTTTTAATAAAATCGAGGAAATAGGAATGAATATATCACACTTTATAATAGAAGGGGTTCCGAAATGTTTTGGCCCCGATACTCAGATCAAGATTTACGAAAGTCCTTCACCAATTTATGTACAATGGAATGGTTCTCTGTTGACAGTCGACGAATTTGAAAATGTTTACTATTTTTACCACGGAAAAAAGTAAGTTTATCATTCAATGGTATACTGATGGGCTTCGGAAGATTACTGAATATTTTATCTTCGTAACATATACTTATCATTTATCTCATTGAGCATTTTAATAGTGGGTAGGTATTAAATTCTCATAAATATTATTGCATTAGAACGAAAACGTTATTGTCAAGTTTGTGATTCTATATATTTTATCATAATTTTTCCTCATCTGTTTAGAATAATTTCCGTAAACTACTGCAAGAGACAGATCAAGACAAAAACGTCAGTCATTCCTGAGAATTTAGTGTCTACTATTTAGAAATTATTAATTTATTTTCAATACAAATCATTAAATTATAAAACATGTCCATGCATGTCTTAAATATGTGTGAAAAATTTCCATATAATTTCAGTTTGTCCTATAGTAATATTTTCTTTGATTCGTAACTGAAATTCATTTTGATAATAATCAGTAAATTTTATTTTTTAACTCGTTTTGTTTCATACCTCTTAAATAACTTCGATTATCTAAAAAAAATACATTATTTCTGCTTCTTTGATGAGTTAAATAATAAAAACTGTTTCTGTAAGTGCAATGGTTCAGAAAATAATGGTGAAAAACTGGACAATATAAATTTCCATAATTGAATGGAACTGGCCGATACTTGATGAAAATTCATATTAAAACTGATTAATAGTTTATTGTATGACTTTCACTATAAAAGGTTTTACAAAAACCGCGGTTTTTGTGAAACAATTTATAGTGAAAATCATACAATATCATTTCACTGAACATAAATATGGTGCATTCTTTTGCAGGCCTTCAGCACCCCCACTGAAAAAATACAATATTTTCTAAAGAAAACCCGATTTGCTTGTATTGAGTAGTTTTTATATAAATTTTCTGTTTATCCTAATCCAAAAGTACTTCAGAAGGATTTGTCGAACCTAATTTTTAGGAAATATTTGATAAAATCATAAAATACCAATGTGGGGGAGCAGCTTTTTGACTATTCGCAGAATTTTGTTGAATGGATCAAGAACTCTTTCATTCGGAGAACGACTTCCTGAGAACAACTTCCTGAGAACATTTTTCCAAATGGATATAATCTCCAGTGATTCAAATCCAATGTGAATCACTACTTTCGCACAGACACCGCTATAAGAGCGCCTTAAGGGTTTTTCTGTAGTGCTTGTGTTTTGTCCTTGAACTAGCTTTTCATCTTAAGGAAGGGGTTGCATTAATTTCATAGTTAGTTTGACAGCAACTGTACTTGTTTTTAAAATTTAATGTTGAGGAAGTTGAAATTCTCGATTTTTCCATTACGTAGATATAAACGATTTTGTTTTTATATACTATATTTCTAAAAACAGAATACAAACATACATGTCTGAGTACATTCAGAAACTCCAAATTTTTTTTACAGATATTGTATTGATTTGTTTTCTGATGGCACAAAAAATAACACCTATGTCAATGGGTTCTACTGTCAAAACGACACAATGGTCAAATATCCTTTTGGAACCAATACTGGTATGCCGAATCTTGAACCGAATGCAATAGTGGATGCTCAGAAAAAAGAAAACTTACCTGAGGGAAAAGTGGAACATTTGAAAGATTCAATTGGAGAAACTTTAGGGAATGTTGGCAACAAAATTGAAAACGTTGGGAAAAAGATTGCTCAAGTTGCTGTTGCAGCAAAGGATAAAACGAGTGAGGTCGGCAAAAAAGCAGTTTCTCGTCTGAGCCAAGCACGTAGCTGCGGCGAAATGTCAGTTACTTCTATGATTCTTGGAATGTTTACCTTGGTTAAATATGCATTTTAAATGTATGTTTACTTCAGGTCAGATGTAATACAATGTTTCTTTAATATACGTTCGTTAGAAGTTTAACTTGCAAGTTTGGCGAACTGACATTTTTGAAACTAACCGTGATTTGAATGAATTGACAGTAATTTTTATCTTCTAGTTTCTAGAAAATGATTAAAAAATATGTATTTCAAATGTATGTTTCCTTCATGTCAGAGGTAATACAATGTTTCTTCAATATACGTTCGTTAGATGATTAACTTGTATACAACTAGTATAACCACTACTTTTTTATTACTTTTGTCATTATTTTTTATACTCCGTAGATTTATAGGATGATTGATTCCAGTCTTGAAATGTGTGAAAGATACTCAGGAAGTAATCGGAAGAAATTTATCGGAACCATAATTACCCAAAATAAGGTTGAATACTTGAAAATCGAGTCAGAATATATTCGTTTTCGACGACCTTGTCATCCTTCAAACTGAAGTATGCAATTGGAAAAAAAACAACGCCCAACACCAAACTATAAGCTGTCAATGATTTTACCGAATTAGGCAATAGCAACAATTCGAACTAACAATAATTTCCGAGATAAAATCTTAATCGTCGGGGCGTTCTTAAGTAACCAAATGGGAAACAATATCATTCAAATAATAAAACAATCACAGCGTCTGGTCTAGAAATAGTAATTCAAGTCCGAGAAAAACGTAATTGATCCATAATGATAGCAGAGAGACCTCATCTATAACGATTTCTCTTACCTATAAGTCGATCTACACAATAATAGTAAATAGTTGGTAGGTATCCATTCATCGAGACATTCCTGCAATTGGGTCAAGAATCGAGTTACCGGGATCGTAAAAACTAATGCTTGCATATATTTCTCGAAGGCGTATGCCTATACAAAGTGTACTCTGAGACAGAGGTTCTTTTTGTCAAGCTAGTTACTCAATTTCTAGACAAGCAATTTGTCCAGATCGTGATACGATCTGAGGCTATATGTTGATGATGCATGTCTAGCACACTCATTGCAATATTTTTTTACCTGTAATTCCTGAGTGTCCTGGCACCCAGTTGAAGTTGAGATTATTGATCCATTTTTTTGGTTCACTGTGCCAAATGTTTTCAAATGACATGCCAAAATCGTAATGATTGTGGAACTCGACACAACAGTCATGGATATCGTACGCGCATGACACAAGCAAATGCACAACACCTTCACAATCGCTAAACTTCACAATCACTACTTCGCAGTACAACTAGAATCCTTCTCCGACCGTATCACTTCGATTACTCGACTCAACACTATCACATCGCGTCGACACACTCCTTTCATATCGATAAGGAAGGTTAGAGTCTAGACTCGAAGCGCGTGGAAAATTGTATCTCTGTATATAGACTATATACAAAGATTTTATTATTAATAGGGTATTTCCGCTTGTCGCTGAGAGATGGCGTCACTGTCCATGATTGAGTTGTTTCCTAGAACTGAATAGGTACCTAACTAACGCTATTTGCACACACACCGATTTTGGACGGCCGACTTTGTACCGGTCGTCCAAATTCCAATAGTGAACCACATGTGGGAACGGGACCTTGCACACATGCCTACCGGTGATCGTCGCCGGTAAAATACCGGTGAGAAGCCGTCCACTGCCACTGTATCGCCGGCAGTACCGGGAAGTAGTGGCGTACATGATTAAATACACTCTTGCATACTCACCGGTTTTTTACCGACCATTCCAGTCTCCAATGTTCCGTGAAATTGTAGTTACTACGCATTAACTCCGTTCTGGTAGTGCGTGCTATTTACGACAACAAAGCAACTGATTGTTTGACCGATAAGAATCCGGTGAGTGTGCAAGCACCCGCTACCAATAAAATATCGGCCGATTATATACCGGCCGTCCAAAATCGGTGTGTGTGCAACTAGCGTAACACTCTCTCGCTTGTCTAGGCACGCGATTTTTTCTGCGACATTACGATCGCGGGCCGACTGCTCTAAATGGTTCTGAATGGATCCTATAGGTCAGGACTTTCCTTAGGGTGTTTGAGGTACTGTAGTGTTTTGAACTATAGGGAGAAGTTATTTAAGAAGTTAGATAAATATGAAATATATTTGAAAACAATAAAGAATGATATACGACGATAAAACAGTACTTGTATTATACTTCATGAGCGTGTGTCACCCTTAACTCATAGTTGAGAGTGATGATTGTTGTATCGTTGCCAAGACCAGGCTGTGGTGCTGAGACTGAACTGTTTTTGTTTTTTCTTTTCTCAAAACACGTCTGAAAGTATTAGGATGTTAATAAATCTATCATCAGTCAATTGCAGAAATACGTACCCCAAAAGCTCAACGGGTTTACCATAATTTTCAATAAATAAAATGACATTAGCTCAACACCGCAACTGGGAGCACCCTTGTTCAATTCAATCATTTCTGTTATACTTGGCATATTTGAATTCGTTGTTGAAGAATAGTAATCTTTGGCCCAATCGAAATAATATTAATGCATCCTTCGAGATGATTTTTTTGAGGTCGAGTTAATTCGTTCAAATCCCTTTGGAAGAAACATGTTGGGTTTTTGTTTCGACCTCTGTATCCATCGAGGGTTCATGTACTCGCATCTCCAGTTCTTTCTATCACTTCAAAGAAATTTCACCATCTCCGTAAATCCAAACGGTCGAAAACAGCCATCAGCTGTAATTTGCAATTACATATCCGCAGACACGTCCGTTGTTAACAGAAGTTTGCGGCTACGTGACTGAATGTCTCGCATCTAAGGTATTGTGTATGCGAACGTCTAATGTCATTGGTTTACTGCACGCCATTTAGATAAAATTTTATTATATGCATTTTTACGTTTTAATCGAAATAGTACATCAATGCTCGATTCTATGAATTCTGTTCTCGGGCCGTGAGAAACCACATATGCTTTTTTGATTTGAGAAAATTGTGATTCTCACCGCAGTCTTACAGAGATGAACATATAATTTGCAAATAAGGTGAAGCTTTTTTATGAAGTATTTTTATCACGTTTTGTAAACCATGTAGGAATGATTCGGATATTCATCGAACAATTTTCAACAAATGCCGCGATCTGATTATAGAAACAACTCGGTGCCACTGCGAACCTTCTTTTGAGCAGTTAATTATAAACTATGACACCAGTCTGTGGCTATAATAGAACCTCAGGATGATTATACGTGTTGTGTTTCTATTCTGTGCTCTCTGTGCTAGGTTCTGTGTTCTCTGTTCTGTTTCGAGTTTTGTGTCTGTGTTGTTTTGTGTTTTGTATTTTTTGTTGTGTGTTATTAGTTCTATATTCCGTTTTCTACTTTCTGTTCTGTGTTTTATGTTCTGTATTATTTCGTGTTGTCTGTTGTGTGTGTCAAGAGTCTAGTGTCTGGTTTCTCGTATCTGGTGTTTAGTGTCGTGTATCTACTGACCACGGCTTCTCTGAGTGGAGAGCATCTGAAACGTCCAATTTTTCATTACTCTGGCGCATAAGTCTGGCTAAATTTGACTGATGGCATGAGTTATGTTGGCGATGAGGACCATTGTGGTTTGTTGCTTACTCACATACACCTGCGACTTAAGAAAATCCCACAAGGGTCAAATCACACGATCTCAGTGGCCAGTTCACATCACCTACATGTGAGATGACCATGCCCTCAAATCGCTCGTGCAAAATATCCAATGTGCAATGGCCTGCTCCGTCCTGTTGAAACCACATGTCGTTGATGTCCAGATCATCCAATTCAGGCCAAAAGAAGTTGGTAATCTTCGACCTATAGTGCTCGCTGTTGACACCAGTCGGTGACTATAATAAAACCTTGGGATGATTATATGTTTTGTGTGTTCATGTTCTGTGCTCTCTGTTCCAGGTTCTGTGTTCTCTGATCTGTTTTGAGTTTTGTGTCTGTGTTGCTTTGTGTTTTGTATTTTTTGTTGTGTGTTATTTGTCCTGTGTTCTGTTTCCTACTTCCTGTTCTGTGTTTTATGTTTTGTATTGTTTCGCGTTTTCTGTTGTGTGTGTGTGTGTGTGTGTGTCTAGAGTCTAGTGCCTGGTGTCTCGTATCTTGTCAAATCTGGTGTCTAGAGTGGTATATCTAGTGTTTAATGTTTAGCGTTCAGAGTTTAGTGTCTATAATTTGATGTATAGTATGTTTCCAAACGGTGGTTTTCTTTGTGATACTCCGTCATCGCCCATTGTTAATTTGAATTGTGTGATGAATAAAATGTCGAAACAAAGAAATAGTTCATTTAGTGAATTTTCTCCTAAGTAGAAATATTGCCAAGTGTATTGCAATTTGAATACTATTATATTCATAACAACTGAAGACTCCAAAGCAAATAACTCTATCTCGAATATAAATAGAGAAGGTCAGACAGATTATTTCAAATCCTATCACGTGCCCATGTACTTTTTTATTGGTCGGTCAGTTCAAATCATCCATTACTGTTCTACTGAACTTATTACTATTAGAACTAATTCACTGCGATTTTGAGCCGAAACAAATATATTTATCAAACTGGTAATTATTCGAAACTATTTTGAATGCCCGAGATCACTGAGCGGCAATCTCAACATCAAAAGAAATAGGCGCAACTTTTCATTTGTCTGTGATACAGATTTGCGAAGTATTCGGTTATGTTATTATTTGTATAGCTCATTTTCAATAGATCACTCTATGAAATGAAACACTGGAACTTACTTCGAGAATAGTGGGTGAGTTTCAAAACTACGTAACACTATTATTTATTCTCACATCAAATACTTTTAGAAATTATAATATAAGAACATGAAACGATACTGTCTCTGCATGCGATACTTTGATTGGCTTTCTAGTAAAAGGATGTTCCGAGTTCTATGATCGGAGATTCCCCGCGATAGCAGCTTAACGCCAAGTAATGTTGCCAGACTAAATAAAAACAAATGACGAGAAACGACAACGATGAGAATTTTTTTGATTGATTAATTTTATAATGTAATATCAGATATATTCATGAATATTTCATTAATATGCTTTCGTGCGCCGAAGAGTGCAATATCTTTGGATTGGGAATGTTATTTAAAAAAAATATAGGTTTTTTTATATTTTTTGTAAAATTATATTCGGCTTTGAGGCATGAGGCCCTTTGCACCGCTAGGCCTTACGCCGTCTCTGTTCATGAAAGTGCAAGTATCAAGATTTTACCTCAACAGTGTACGATTATTTTTTAACCGAATGTGAAAAATATTTTTTCTGTCTAACTTTATTACATGTATCCGACATATCTTTTCTGCTCGTTGTTGTCCAATTTTCCCACAAGAATATGATCATTCGTTTTGACATTCAAACATTTTAAAACATTAGGGCGCTCGTAAAATCTTGACACAAAACCACACCCCTTATTTGTTTATATCTCTGTGTACTTTAAGGCGTGTCCCTAGCAGTTGGCAACATTTGTTCTTTTGGTAAAAATGGTATATTGAAATAATTAGCATCTCCTGTAAAATTGATTAACACTCTCGAGAACCTACAGCCCCTAACAAAATTCAGCATGGTGGTGAAGCAATTTACACAACCGTCAGGTAGAAGATTTTGAAAAGAAACATATATAACACATGAAAAATATGTTACAATAGTTTCTAATTCTAGTACAGGTGATTTGAAAATTAAAACTGTTGGTTATTCGATTAAAAAAGCACGTTTATTGTAACTGATACTTGTTCTTTTATGATCAACCTCATAACAAACAAGACACATTTATTAATCTTCACCTGAAATATTTTGCTTTTAGTGAATTATCGATTATAGTTCCTCATCCTTTTTGTCTCTGCTCTTCATTTTTCGTCCAATTCATTTATTCTTTCAATTATATTTTCTTGTTCTCTCTTTTCCTCTTTTTGTTATGTATTTTTGTTTTAACTATTCTTCCAGTTATATAATTTCAGTATTTTTATCATTAACTGTCTGTACCGAAGTCTATACCATACTAGTTGTTTCATTCAAAATGTTTATCAAGTATGGATTTTTGGTTTACGTGTTATTTTATTTCTCAGTTTCTTACGATCATTCAAGTGTTTCGACAATTTTTCTAAGAACTTCATTGCCATTGCCACTTTTTCGTATGTTTTTCGTTAGACCTACGTTTTTTCCTAATATTGTGATTTGTTCTTTTCAGATTGATTTTGCCTACGTTTGTAATCATAGTAGTTACTCAAGTTACAGTATGGTGGTACTGTATGCCACCTCTCCTATATTTATTTCTCAGTGCATACCACTGATGATGTCTACCGCAGTAGTAGACGAAACGTGTGATACTTCAGGTCGCATTCGACCACAGTGTGCTGGTGCGGTTTGTATTCTTTAATCGATTCTCTATCATTTCCATTTTCATTTTGCTCTCGTTATCGCCTTCCTCCAGTTGTGAGTACAATTTGGTTATATCTTTCAGATGCACTACAAAATAACAGTTTTGCTCATACCATAACTAATGAGTCTAGTATCCTAAAAGCTTCGCCTGGATTCTAAACTTGAGTGTTCACAGAATGGGGCGTTTCAAATATCGGTCTTTCTAAATACCGTTCACCAACTAGAAATCAATTATATTTCTTATTGATTATGCACAAATGCGGAATACAATGTTCTGAAATGGCTATAATTAATGAAATTCCCGTTGATTGGTCAATGATCATACTATGATGAGTAGATGTTATCAGCTATTATTAGGTTTCTATGAAATACCAGAATATATCATATTTGAATAGGTGGGATTCTATAATCAATTAAGTCGTATTATTTAAAATTTAAATTCCATGTGAATGCGAGTTCTTGGAGTGAAATGTTAAAATCAGTCATCATTCAGAGTCGATTGGAGATACAAAATGTTTGAAACTCGGTTTGAAATTTTTTTCTATTATTATTTTTATTTATTTCCTGTATATTACTGACATTTTACTCATTAACATTATTATCCGTTATATTATATACACTCCACTTCGATTATTTTAACTTCACCGATACGTCATCAATTTATGATTATAGAAATCATACACCCTCTATGTAACATCTCTCTCTATCAACCGCTATGAATAGATGACAATTCGTTAACATTTGTCTTCTAATCAAAGACTTATGTTATAGTGATGATCAATTAATACTCCTAACAGTGGAAAGAGATAACCAGACAGCCGACAGTGTTTTACAATTTACCTACATTTGCCAGACATGATATTGACAGTTGACAGTATCATTGTTTTATGTTATTGGGTACTGTTTTCGTCAGTTTTACAGTGTCTCTGCATCCATGCACGGATGATTTAATGGAAACTCGTTTGTTAATATTAATGTCTGCAAATGTTTTGGAAACATTGCAATGCCACCTTTTTCGTTAACTGTCACATCTACATAAAAACTAACTTTTGAGGTTGTTAGGATCCGACATTTCCATAGATTTGAAAATATTAATTTATTGTCATTACCCACACGTTATAATTTTTATCGGGATATTAGCCACTTCGTCCTACATTTGACCACAATTTCGCGATTTATTTCATATGCACATCAACGATGACGTATCGGTAAAGTTAAAATGATCGAAGTGTACTAATTTTTACACCATACACCATCTGGTAAATAACAATTCTAAATAAAATGTATACAGGGCATTCCAACCAAAACTTGACCCCCCTCCCCCTGTTGGTCAGAAAAGAAACGGGCGTGTAATCGAAAATTTCAAAGAACACGTCAATTTTCATTTCTAGGAGGACTAATTCTGATACAGAAATCAGATATCATTCACAGGATTGCTACACAATATAGTGAAAGAAAAAGGGTAAATGTCACTCACATAACATTATCATCCTTAATGGCGGATATCGATGTTTCGGAATGAGACACTTGCCTTATTGCCTCTTCAGCACCAATATGGTATTTGAAAAAGGTGTATTTCAGGGTAACAATCGGGAAAATTTGATTAAAAGTCAAAATTCGAAGGCGGCATTCCAAACAAGTAAACAAAAAGGTCATAACTTCTCCTTCTAGGCAGAAGAGTTACTTAAATATTTGAGGTTGAAATAAAATCATGTACATACTGATTCTCTGTAATTACACGGAATTTTGATCATGGGTGACTGAGAAGGTCACATCTAAACTGCGTTCTTAATATATCTCATTAATCCTTTCTCCAGGCTGTAGATCGAGTCTACTGAAAATTCCAATAGTTCCTCTGACAGAACAATTATAATCTTTAGCATCGCAGTTCGTTATTTATCGTAGAAATAATAATACAAATTTACGACCACCATATTTATACGTGAAAACCTTAACCTTCGTATAATATCGATAGGCAGTTAATCTATGTAAGACATCTGCGTTTAAAAGCCCCACATGGAAATAGAACTAATTCTAATTATTTATTGGCAGTTAAAGTCTCGGCTTTTATTTATTGCCGCTAACTTTGAGACGTTTACATCAGACATTCTGGATGCCAGACTTTTTTATCGTCATAATCTGAGATAAATGGCGGACAGAAGCCAAAAAAATTATTTTTTCAACCTATATATAGAATAGGAGATGTGGTAGGAGTTTCATAAATGAATTCGGAGTTATTGATTTCCGATGTGTTTCCTGGTAAGTTTCAGTAAAAGTTGTGTGACACTAGACCAAGCAATGGCATTTTGGCATTATAATTGAACAATTTATTAGTACTGTTCCATGCACTACAACATAGTTGTCAATACTTAAGTACTTTTAATACAAATATCATACAAGGTTTTTTGTACCTAAAACTGTCCTGTTTTCAAAATAAAATAGATAAATTTAATATTTCTATAAAAACACATTTTGACATTTTTTGTCAGTTTAATGTATATCATACATTTGCAACATAATTTAATTGTATCTATATCTATATTATTCATAATGAAACTTTCTTGAAAATTAAATAATTATGTTTTGTTTATTGCTATTTTGTTGAAAACAATCGTGTTGAAAATACTTTTAATTTTAGTGTTAAAAATATTTTCAACACGCTACTTTGTAGACATCATCTTTTAATACTCTTGACAACCATTAAAAATGTCACTTTCAATGACAGTTGTACAAAAATTGATTTTATTTCAAGTGTACTTCATTATTTTGACATTTCAGGTTGATAAGTCATATAGGATCAGTCAGCTACAAGATTCATAGAATATCTCTGGTATAATCGCTTTGACTTCATCACCATGTGAAATATTTTGTCAAAAAACTCCCAACTTATGACAACCAAATAATGAAGAAATATAATGAACTTCAGCATTTCATTCACAGAGGTGCGAGTAACTCAAGTGAGGCAGCTTGACCATGTCAAGTTGCCACTTCAATTTTTAATGTTGACAATTTTTGCAATGAATTGATATGAGGTGAAAACAATATTTTCTGTTAATCAAAAATTTCAACAAAATACGCGCGACTGTATTCGATTCTAACACCATCTATCGACATGTGTACAAAGTTGGGTTAGTCTCATTTATCGTGTCGAGAGTTTTTGACAAAACAAAAGCGAATCAAATAAACACCAAGGTTGAATAATAAAAGATATGTAAAAATTACCGAAATTAAATCTGTTCACCAAAGTGGTAGTAATGTTTTGAAAATAAATGTGGTTTTGTCTGCAGAGTCGCATTCAGTTACAATCAACGGACGCTATATGGAGAAATAACCAAACTGGAATCACTCGATTGAAGGCAATAAATAGTGCATTTATGAAAAAAATTGGTAGGTTTTAAGATACATGTTATTGTTCAACAGAAACATAACGATAAAAAAATGCCTAATGTCGGATAACTCAACTCAAACCCCGTAGTACTTGTATTTTGAAACACATGTTTCAACAGTTTTGTAAATTGTTTAGTTAAAATATCTCAACATCTTCCAATATACTTTCATGCAGAATTCCTTAGGATGACAGATACACGCTACATTTATCGTGGAGGTAGCCGCCCCCTTTCCTCATGAGTTCGATCTTCAAAATTAATTATTATTTCCAAAAAGGATTATGCTTTGGCTAAATTGCAGATAATACAATGTATATTGTAAGAATAAGTTCAAAGTTCAAAATAGCAAATTAATGTTGGATAAAATTCGAACATACATGAATGTTTCTTAAATTGTATCCCATCCCATGTATTGATATTTTTTGTAATTTCGTTAATGGGCATACTTTGATTAATTACACAGTTGATATGAGAAGGTAGAGACAAATCTCTATAATATATTTTAGTGTTAGTATGGCGTATTTTACACATATTTTAGCAGCAGATTTAAGTATTTTCACATTTCATATTTCAATATTGTTATTGGGTAGTATAATATTGATTATCGTTACAATCTGATTATTATTAACATACGAAAATCTGAAAAAATACTGAAAATGCAGACAGGGCCCAGCCTGCCTTCGATTATGCATTTGAATAAACTCCAGCAGCCTCGGAGGATTTATTTGGGGGCGGAACTCCCTACATGTAAGCATAATCAAAGGCGAGCTTTACAAAGCATTGAAACTTACAGACGTGTATACTTTTTAGTTGAAAATACTACTTCAAGTTTCCGAGAAGTCAAAATATATTTTTACACAATTAATTAATTAATCGACGCACCTAGCATTTTTAATTAAACGGTTTGATTTAGCTTGCCCTGTTAGTTTTTTTGGTTCAAATTTACTAATTGGGCTTCGACCCCCTTTCTGTTGACAGATTGATCTGCTATTTGGTACACACATTTAGTTTTGATGACAATACCGTTCAATCTATTCTGTATCATTGTAAATACAAGATGGTTGCAGCTAAAAAATGGTGGATTACATATTTTTAAACAACTACCTCAATATAGGTATCAAATGACAGGGCTTGGCTAGTAGAATAGTGGTACACTATAAAAAAGATACAAAATCAAGATGGCCGCAGTCACAAAATATTACCTTGTAACACTGAGGCACCAAATGAACTGAACAGAATGGGAAGAATTGATTAACAAAAAACAAAACTTCAAAATGAAATAAGTGAAACATAAAATTATGATGAACGGTTTCATTATAATAAATAATAATGATTCGGATAATGTATTAAAAACTAAAAAATAGTTCGGAACGTCCTAGGCAGCAGTCATCACACCACTCTCCTCAACAATCTACTGTATTGATCAGAGAAGAAATAATCAAATCGTTGGGCGTAGTGTAACTTGAGTAAATATGTGAATATTACGCTCAACGACCTAACCTAACCTAACCTACCGAATTATTTTTTCGGAAGACTAGATGGTAAATTATTGACGTAAAAAAAGCTGAGTCTTCTTTCTATGGATGATGAAAATATTTTTTTTGAGTGCTTGGTCATCATAGCATCTATATTGATAATCTTTTTGTTGAAGTTGTTTGCATCTCAATTATTCTTGACAGTCTCATCGTTAGACACCAACATGTTCAGGTAGAGATCCAAACTTTCAATTCACACCCAACACCTTCCCTGGACAATATTTTCTTTATTCGCTGATTTCCGCCAACGTGTCATCGTCACGTTCTCCAACTATTTGACCAAGACCCCGAAACCATATCCTCGACCTTTTCTTTTGGAAATAATGAGACCACAGAAATTCAAAGCGCATCCCAACGGCCTGACAGCGCTCGATAGAGACCAAACATATCGCCATCATCGCTAAGAAGTTTATATCTGGACCTGTTCAGCGAGATTCCGCTCAGTTTCATTTCCTGTTCATCTCCAGTTATCTTTGAGTAAACACGTTTCATTCATAACCACCATTCATGGACGTGTCCGTTGGGCACAGGGCCGTATTGGATATTACGAGGCCCTTGATTTTGATTGTTAACGAATCGAAATCATTATTCTTGACGTCAAACGGTGAATGCATCTCTGAAAGGCTTTGTGATATCTGGAATTTGAAACGGGGGGTGGATTGGCAAGTATACATTATACTTTATAGACGTTTATACATGGGTCATCAATGTGTGTATTCAAAATACGTTCATAAAGTAATGAAAACGAAACGACGGGGCTTTTGATTAAGAAATACTTTCATTTATGAAATTCTCAAAAAGTGACCCCTTGTTATAATCTAAGTATTTTGTAAATGTCGTATATTTCATATTCCATTTTCTTTCACCGAAATAAGGCAATTTGAATATTAGAACCATACCCAATTTGAGATTGAAATTTATAATTATATACTTGCTGTGGAATATGAAATATCTGTGGATTACAGTTGTGAAACAACTGTTTCTGTAATATAAAAGATAATTGGCGGTATAGGTTTTGAAAAAGTGGTTCCAGTTAGAAGACCTAGAATTCCCAGGCTACATCTAACATGACCACGTAGGCAGCTATAGCTACCTGCGTGACATCCGGGTCCAGAATATAAATACAAATAGAGATTTCATCGAGTGTGCATTCTAGGTCTTCTAACTGGAACCACAAATGTGCGGTTGGCTTCTGTTGTTGACGCCGTTCATATGTGTTGTTTGCCCCCTTTTTTGTTAGTGTTGTGTCCACGAATTGTTTCATTTTATATATATATATATATATATATATATATATATATATATATATATATATATATATATATACAGCAAAATGGATTAACGTGGTCTCTCAGTCAAAAAATCAAAAATCAAATCTCTGTTCTACTTTGCTAAGCTTTCGCTTCTAATGGGAAGCTTCTTCAGGGCTTACAGTAAAAATGAGTTAAAAACATTAATTTGAACATATAAACTGACGAAGAAGGTTGAACATATATAAGATTTTTTGGTTTTGACAAATGTCATACCTTCAATAGATTCAATAGATTTGTAAAACTGTTTAGTGAAAATCTCATGATAAAGTGTTTTTTGAATACGTGAGTTCAAACTTGCCTCAACCTTGTGCGAAAACAAAAGAGATTCCCTACTAAAAACGATTGATTTTCTTGAGATAAAATTTTTTCCCAATTTTTCATGGTCTGAATAATTCATTATCATTATTATTGTGATTTTAGACTGATATAATTCATATATCACATTTATTCGAATGACAACATTTTGTCTATAATGAAACTATAATGAAATATATTTCCTGAAGAAATAGCGTAGAGATACGCAACATATGGAAACCTTTAATCAAGCGGAAAAACGGTCAACTACCACTAAACCGGTGAAGCGATGAAAGGGAAGAGGGGATAGGTGAAAGCGTTCGGATGATCTATAAATAGTCATCTCTTGGAGGAATAGTCGTCATCACCCGAAGACGATTATGGATACTAACAATCGAAACGTCGTGAAGTAACTTGGTTTGAAATCTTTTTGATTTTTATTTTATTTTAAATTTTTCAAATAATAATTTTTTGCTTATTTTGATTTTATTGTATTCATTGCTTAATATAATTGTTATTTTCAGCTATTTACTTTAATTTTTATTTGTTCTTTCTGATATTTTATATCATATTAGACAATCGAAGTTCAAATTAGTGAAATTCATATTTTGAACAAATATGATTGAAACCTTTATTACCCATGTATTTCCAAGCCTAGCAGTGTTTGGAAAAGCAGTTTAGAATTCAATGTTTTTATTTGTTATAGGCCAATTTTTTATAAGAGAGCCAGTCTGTATCTGCACTGAAACACTTTTGGTAGAAGAGACGGATACTTAATTAATAATTCCTATATGTAACCTCGATTTAAACTCGCCACTCACTTGTTTCAATTGTTATGTCAATATGGAATTTCAGAAAGTAGTTATCTGTGTGCTTATTCAAGATAAACTCGTTGGTATTCTGGCGAAAATGAATGTTTCCGGAATTTCGAAACGACTTAAAATTCTCGAGAAATTCGATGGGAATCAGACCGATATCATAAAATCACTTTAATCTTTCCATATTTTATTTTTTGACCGATTTTGTGTATGTTTCTCACAGAATGATTAGCCTACAAAAATGATTTATAAAACTACCATGGAGTTTTATGTGTATGCAATTAATTATCAGTGATATACGTCACCAAATTATGGGATACATTTTGAGTCTTGCTTGATAGATGTTGTATTTATTGATTAGAGAAAGCTTTGAAAAGGAAATTATAAAATACAAACCTGAAATAAAAGTAGTGAGAAAGTATTTCAAGGTTGTAGTTCAATGGATATTCGAGTGTATGATAATAATTTCACGAGTATATAACTAATTTTGCTGAAATGAAGTAGCCGGAAAAAGCAATATTTTTATAAAGTATGAACCGTCGCGTCGAGAAAACAAAAACTCAACTCATCCATAAACTGGTGATTTCAACATTATTTCAAAGGCAGGGTTGTACCTAGGCCAATAAAAATACCCCACTATGACTTTCATCGCATTTTTGAATGACTAACGGTCATTATTAAATTTGTTTCCGATATTTTTGATAGCGTTTTTGAAAACTACCAATAATATTGATCGTCTCTTCGAATGCAGGTTGTCTCATGTTTCATAGAGCATAACCTATCTGTCGTAATAATGACAGCATTGATTGAATAATGAATGACTAGTTTTTGAGTTTCTAGTATTTTTTCGTCAGTTTCTGAATCCTTTTTTAATGGTAATGTTCCGTATGTTATGCGTTATAAATTATCTGTCGAAATAATGATTAATGATAACTTGTCGATCATTATTTTTAGGTCAATTTTCCTGGCACACATATACGAAAATACAATTTTTTTTCAATTATAGGTTGTACCTCACTTTGTAGATCATAATCTCAGTGCTGTAATACTGCCATATGATGATAATACTGTGATGTCAACCCTTGAATGTTGGCATTCACAACGTATTTCAAATATCACCTAGTGATAGGAGTGATATTACGATTTTTACATTTTCTAGCTATATGTTTGTTTTTTGCACCCCATTTAATGAATTGAAGACTTTCAACTCATATTCTTCCAGAGAATGTGGTCATACACTAATTACTTTTTTGTTTGAAGCTATTATTTTATATCTATTAGAAATCTTCGTGTGTGATTATCTAATTCATGAAGTCACTTATTGAATCGAAGTTCCAGATTCGATCAACTACGTAATCAATACTTAATCTGCTCTGCACGAATTTTTGAATCAAGAGGTCAAAAATATTATTATATATTAGAGGTTCAGCATGTTTTGAATTCATGTTTCTGTTCAAAATATATTTTTTCCGGTAAACACCTGTCACCTTTACAATCGACAACCCTCAGAAGTTTAGACTTATGTGAGTTGGGAATCTAAGAAGAATTTCTAGTACATGTGATTTCTAGTACGGATCAGATGATATGCGGTGGAAATGAAATAACCCACTTGTGTGATTTTTTATTTTCACCGCATTTTAGCCAACAGGCTAATGTCCGACCGACATATTATTGCATTGGACGCGATTGTTTTAATAACAAGTATCAAAATAGATCGTTTTCAGCTTTGAATCCTGCAGAAACATCAGAATATTCCGTGGTACCAACGAACAGTTAGTTCTTATGAGAACCGAACAGGGCAATTTTGAATAAACATGTATTTTATGCAATACGGTCTTCGCATTGACCAAGAATAACTTTCAAATGCATATTAAGTAACATTACCTGTAATTGCAACATTAAATTTGACATTACTGATATTATAAAATACCTCATAATGCCAATTTAGTAATAGTTTGCATCTCTGATCAATGGCGGTTCTTAGAACAGCTGTTTTCATTCATATGGGATGGGGAGAATTTTTGAATAAGGGTTATTGGTTTTTAATATTGCGTCAGCTGCAAATGATCGATATATTTTATATATGTGTGAAAAACTCCTGACCTGATAATATTTCTGACAATATACCTATTTTCGACTTCAGGATTTGCCGCGTCTCAAATTTCCATTCAGATTCGACTTTATCAGACCAGACTTGTTGATTTTTTCGATACAAATGATTTGTTTCTCATCTCATTTTCTGTTTATTGAAGAAGAAAGCAAATTTGACAATAATGAACTTTTTGGGTATCTGCTTGTCTGAATCGAGTGAATAGTCTTTCAATGATATCCAAATAATGCTGATGAAAAGTTGAAAACTAATGAATTTTGTCCGAAACCTGCGCCCCTTACGCCCCCTCTGGAATATAAAATTTCTGAAAATTGTTTACAGAGTTGAATATTCGGAAAAAAACAATAATGACTGACTATAACAACACCTAGAAATCGTGGTTTATGTTCTAAAAATTGGTACTCATTACATTTTTATAATACGGTATAGCTCGAATAATAGGTTCGCTTTTGCATCTTGCAAATGTTTTTGAATAAAGTACAATTTTGGTATAACCCGTTTCTGTACTTCAAGGTATGTTACAATTCTTTCGTGGGAGTGAAGCCATACATACTTTCACATTTTAAATATTGCAGGTGATTTTACAACTACTACGTTTTTGAGAAAGATGAACAACTTCCTGATAAGATACTATTAAACCGTTAATTCATTGAATTTACGAATCACTTATTTCAATATAACAGAATCCATTGATTTCAATAAAATAATGCTGGTATGATTTCGGAATAACTCCACAATATCTTGATAAGTGAGTTTGGGTATCTGAAACCTTATATTTTATTACTCTGATACTAATGATATACGATGTGCTAATAAAATTCAGGATTAGAAAAAAAAACTTTTCAATCTCAATCAGCGAGAGAGGCGACAATTTTTAATAAAGGAATAAAATAAGGGAAATTCGGATATTTTTTCTGTCTTTAATCCTTTCTCATTATTTGATATTATTAACAAATTTGCCAGCTGAAAATGAATGAAACAGAACCAAAATAAGTTACAAAAAATTAAAAAAAACGTGAAATAGCAATAAAAAACGATAAACAACAAAATAAACAGAATAAGAAAGAGCTTTCGATCCAGCAGATTCTTCATTTTAAAAATGCAATCAACGTAGTGATACTTTAAATTTGTTAGTTCCCATTCCATTCCAAGCTCACAATTGCATTGAAAAGATGCACTTAGAATACTAAAAAATGTAATTAATTATAGTGACAACCAATTTATAAGTCTTCCAGCTTGACAAAATTCATTCACATTCTGAATGTGTTTGCGTTATCTCGTTTTTATTGGACCTAGACAGAAATTTTTAGGCAATGTGGAGAGTTATTTACAGAATATAAATTTATTTGAAAGTGAATAAGTCCAATTCCAGTTATAATGAGTTAAAATAATGACTGGAAAGCACCGCCTAACTTATATCCACCCTTCTGGTGAATATGCTAAATTATCTGATTGATTCGGCCGTTATTTGTTGAAACATCTTGAACTATTCAAATCACTTGATAAAGCTACTGTGCAAGCGAAACATGTGATATATTTTTCAAATAAAGTTTGTGGAGATTCAATCGTGAGGTGCAGTTTTTGAAAATATACTAAATTCATCAGTATAATTGATATGGAACGTAAAAAATTTGTTTGGTAATAGTCACCAAAATTATTTTTCTCCTTAGTTCACATAATACTCGTAAACTGTATGAAAGCATGGCGTTTTACAATGTTAATACCTTATCAGTTAGATTCTGTACATTCGTATGTACAGATTTACGTTTACGTATTTTCATGCTTTTTTGATGACATATCAGAGGAGTCTGAATTTACTAGCTTATCAGAAAAAAATAATTTTTTTCTCAATTTTTTTGCAAACCAGATTCAAAATTTGATCATCAATTATTCCAATCTCAGTACATGCAAAATTAGAGATACTGATTGTCTTGCATGGAACGGAAGGAAAATAGAATGATCTATTGTTAATGATCCATCCATTGATCCAAAGCTTTTAAAAGTGTTGTGCTTTTGTTATGGAATTCAAGATGTTCTTCATCAATTTGAGGCTTTCAATCGCAAACTGGACCCAACCTCTTGTATGAAAATGCATGTTCCCAAGTTTCCTTGAAACCAACAAATTGTTTTGTAACATTTCATTTTTCCATTTTATACTGTTCATTATTCTCATTCATTTTAGAGTTAGGTGTACAAGTTGACGTCAACAAGTACTATTCTTTTTTTGTTCAGTCATAGACTTGTTTTTCATAGTGATTAAAGTAGAGGGAAAAGTGAGGAACAGACAGAGATCTACCTACTTTTAGTATCTGTATCTGTAGTGTTGGGAACGTGAGTGTAGGCCCACAGCACTTATGTTCTCGTAGGTCATCGTCCATTCTGTCTTTTCCAGGAAGGTGGACAGGTCACTGGGAGATATCTCCTTTATATTTGCAGGTGAAGGCCAAGACTTGCCGAACACACACTCTCTTATTGACGATAACTTCGGACACACGTATAGGACATGCCTGACAGTTTCATCTTTCTGTTCACACATCCTGCATAGAGGTGTGTCCAGTAGCCCCATATTATGGAGGTGTTTCCTTAGTTGTCAGTGGTCAGTCAGAAATCCTACTGTTAGGTCTTCGCCAGATATTTGTTCGGCGCTAGCTTCCCAGATTGCATCCTTTGATTTCATCCCATCTTTTTAGGGATTGAGCATGGGTGTAACGTTTTGCTGGTTCTGCAATTGTCGAAGTCATCAGGCCGTCGGTGCCACTGGGTCCTAAAATTCTTAGTCCAGCCGCTTCCTTGGCAATGCGATTACCTTTACTCCTGTCGTACCTCAGGATAATGTTATTATCTACCGAGGTTTTACCTACTTTCAACTAATAACAATAGCCGCCGGTTAGTTTTTGGGGGCCTCCATGCAAAAATTCAGTTAGGAATAGTCATGGCAAAGCATTTTTATCGATCACTAAAGAATAGCACCTAAAGGCTGACTTTCGACCAAAAGAGGTCAGATGTCAATCTTGCTGAAGTGCCCTTCAGTAAGTGGAGGACCGCTCGGTGAGCGGGGATTGATGGAGTGGGGTAGTAGGTTCTCCTCGCTAAATAGCTGGGGGGGGGGGAAACTTCTATTTCAGGGCACTCAACCCTACCTACTTTTAGTGATATCATACTTAGAATAGGTGGGCTACCTGCGTAGAAAGGGGAGAATGCAAAAAGGGGAAAGCATGCCTGAACTTTGAACCGCTGGTCATCACCCGAAGACGATTGTGGATACCAGCAATCGGAACGTCGTAAAATAACTTTTGATTGCATTTTAAATGTTCAATTTTTGTGCTTATTTTATTTTATTTTGAATTCACGTTTTATTGATCAATATAACTGATATTTTTAGTTATTCCTTTAATTTTTTTTCATAGACTTCAAATCATATTATGATCATATTAGACAATGAAAGTCCGAACTGGTGAAATTAAAAAAAGACGATAATGTTGCATCACTCATCGCCACTAACTATTTTTTTATGGAAACGAGAATCTTGTGATAACATGTTTGATCTGTATTTCACCGGTGTGGATATTTGCTATGTAGCCATATTCAATCAAACCGGTTTTAGACGAGCTGACTGGGTATCTTGATTTACTTTTTTACAGTGCAAGTTTTGAAAAACAATAACGATAATATTGAGTAGATGAATTCGAAATTTATCATAAAAAATATTTTATATTACTTGGGTTGGTTAGGATAATAGGAAGGAGAAAATAAGATGACTGTACATGTGCTTGAGAGGATACGTGGCATCTGGAGTGTACGATGAAAACTTCATAACCTAGGAAATAATCAGTTAACTAGTCTAGTGTCATTCTGTCTTTTATCACTCCAGTCACTGTTCCTCTTTTCACCTTCAATAATCTTCTGATCAGTGACGTTATTCGGCACTTTAAACGTGGACTCGATGAAATTCATCTGATGGAAAAAAGGAACACACGCTTTATTACAATGTACAACCTCGAATCACCTAAGTAAATATCACCTACTTGATTCTAATCGAATCATGAAAATGTCTTCGTAATAACTTGAATTTGATACAAACTTCTACAGTTCTTCTCTTTTACTAGATTTATACACGAGTTTTTCACCATTCAGGTTTCTTGTCTTTGAATGAATACCATATATGTCATCGAAGCAGAATGAAAAGTTTAAACCGCTGTCAGTATTACAGGAATCAAAATGTTCACTCACGACTGAAACCAAATCGAATGCAGAGCCTCGAACACCAGTAGTTGACATTGTCCACTCATGTTGAAGTGTTGATAATAACTTTCATTTGTAGAATTGTGACCAGTCATGTAGTTAAATGAACATAATTCAAATCCTTCGAATTCCAGTATCGGTTATGAATTCATAGATCTTACCGGCTACAGCGATCAGTCGCTACATTCATTAGCCTATTTAATAAAATTAAATGTGAGCGGGCGTATATTGCCAACAGATACAAGGACATCTGAAAAATTTGCACAAAGTAACGCAATAAGTTGATGAGATGTCATGGACCGTTGATTTAAAAATGTGTGCCGATAATTTAGTACTTCAATATTTCTTATTTCAATATAGATATCACAAAGTGAAATATTAAAACCGAAAGTAATCTATGAGAAGATAAAACTATATGAAAGTGAAAGTAGTGCATGCACTTTTGTATGGAAAAAGTTGTCGAAACGTCACAAAAAGAAATCATGTTCAAATCTAGGCATTACCTTTTTCGGAATCAGAATCTTTTGGTTGACGTGCAAAAACCATCACGAGACATGAAAATGAGTAGGAGAGATCCTTGTACCTTGGGACTCCATGTACCTCGGGGCAACTTCATAATCATTACAAAATTTAGCCCGAGAACTACCTCAAGCGACATCTAGCGGTCATTTGAAACAACAATTCGAGTGCTCTCCACAAAGTCGGCCATTTTGACTCGTCATGTCATTACGGTGCGTTGTTAAATTTTTCGCGTGCGTTTTTTTTTCAGATGCGTAATAATTGTTGTGTTTCCTAAACATTTTCAAAGTAAGTAATCTGATATGAGTATAATTAGGAGACAAATACATTTGTAATGACTCATTAATAACTTATTTGGTAGTAAAATACTGGATTTCCACATTTTTTTGCAAAACAAATGAAACTCGTACCTAGGGACAGTGGTCGTTATGTAAAGCTGAATAAAGAAAACGAAACTACAACTGTCATTTACAAACCCTGTGAAAAGATTTTTCAATGACGAAGAGGAAGAGCAATTGGTCGAGTATTGTTCAACAGCATCCAAATTTTATTATGGCATACCTAAAGGCAATTCATGAAACTAGCATATCAGTATGCAGTAGCTTTGAAGAAAACGTATCCAAGTGCTTGGGATATAAATAAGCAAGCTGTCAAGACTGCGAAAACCCGAAGCTACCAGTCTTGGCCGTGCCACAGCGTTTAAGAAGGCTAATGTCAATGAATTTTTTGAAAAATACAAAGGCTTGCTGATAAAATATAATTTTATAAGTGAGAACATTCACAATGTTGACGAATCCGGTTTGTCTACCGTGCACACGCCGTTGAAAGTTTTAGCGCCAAAAGGATCTAAACAAGTGGAAACTGTGACATCAGCAGAAAGAGGTAATGTAACAATTATTGCTTGCGTTAATGACCGTGGCTAATGTCAGTGGATGGTCCAACTGTGAAAAATTTGAAAACTTTTTAAAGCATTTTATAAAATATGAGGGACCTAGTAAAGACAATAAAGTGCTGCTGATCATGCATAATCACGAGAGTCACCTATCAATAAAAATAAGGTAAATTTTCGTTATGTGGACACCCGGCGATTTTGAAAAAATTTTTGACTGTACTTACGTATTTTGATGCGTAAATTACGAATCCGAAAGAAAAAAGCGGCGCTCTCCCTTATTTAAAAAGTTACGGCCCTTCAAAGTTCAGAAAAGGGCAACTTTTCAGCCTTCTTTTTCACTAAATAAACTATTTAAAAACACAAGCATTTATTCACTAGGTCACCTTTAGGTGACCTCTAGGTCCTTCTTTAACACTTTTCAATTCAATAATCAACATTTTTCTTATAAAAATGTTAAAAAATGTACGGAGCTGCTTTTTGGTTACATATCACTGTATTTTACGTTTATAAGGTTAATGATATGGTTGATACGACTGATGCAGTCCATATTCCTGTAGTAATTCAAATATTTTTTACCTTCATTCTCTAGATCGTAAATTGGTTTTTGGTGGTGTATTACGAATTTGAAATAGTAGGCGACGGCAAATACCAACCGCTTTTTTCTGAAATGTCACTAGTAACTAACCTAAAAATGGAATAATGTCACCAGGAGAAGCATTCGTTTTTAAATTAAGTTTTTTATAAGAAAAATGTTGATTATTGAAGTGAAAAGTGTTAAAGAAGGACCTAGAGGTCACCTAAAGGTGACCTAGTGAATAAATGCTTGTGTTTTTAAATAGTTTATTTAGTGAAAAAGAAGGCTGAAAAGTTTCCCTTTTCTAAACTTTGAAGGGTCGTAACTTTTTAAATAAGGGAGAGCGCCGCTTTTTTCTTTCGGATTCGTAATCTACGCATCAAAATACGTAAGTACAGTCAAAAATTTTTTCACAATCGCCGGGTGTCCACATAACGAAAATTTACCAAAAATAATAGAGATGGCTAAAGAAAATTGTATAGTGATGTTCACATTACCTCCCACACAAGCCACAAGTTACAACCTTCAGATCGAACTTTTTTTGGTCGACTTAAGAAATATTATAACAAAGTTTGTATCAAGTGGCTTATGCAGCATCCAGGAACGCCACTAACAATATATAATATCGCTGAATGCTTTGGAAATGGTTACTTATTAGCTTTCACGCCATCAATTATTCAAAATGGGTTTAAAGTTACTCGATTATGGCCATTTAATGATAATATTTTCAGCGAAGATGAGTCTTCAAGCTCATCTGTAACTGATAGGCCTCTAGTAAATAATGACACCATAGCAAGCACACCAAACGTGGTTGGATTTCAAGAAGATGTAGATTTACCTGGACCATCGAACTGTCACATTGTTGAACAACAAACATATATTATTCAGTCCAACACGGAATCGCCAGCATCTACAGTAACAAACACAGAAACAGGCGATAACATTGTCACCATAAGTTATTCGCCGTTTTCCAAAGGCCCCTCCTAGAAAAAATAAAACTACTCGAAACAGGAAACGTAAAAGAAGAATCTTAACCGAAACTCCTGAAAAACTGGAATTGGAGCAGTTGGCTGCAAAGAAAAGAAAAAATGCATTACAAAAAATATGACGACTGAAAAAAGAGAGTTTTCAAGAAAAAAAATGAATATTCTAGTTCAGAGGAAGACACTAATGTGGTTTCAAAAAGTGACGACGATCCGTGTGATGATGATCAAGAGGAAATTTATTGTGTCGGATGTGAAGAAAATTATTTTGTTACCTTACGTAAAGAAGACTGGATTCAATGTGTTACTTATAGCTTCTGGGTGCACAAAGATTGCACTAGTTTTGATAATTATTGACGTATTCCAAAAACACTTTATTGTGAGATTTTCACTAAATTTAGTGAAAAATCTCACAAATCTCACAAATATTTGATAATTATTGTCAAAAATGTGGTCCAAAGTCCAAAAAATAGAATATATTTTATCGTCCCTTAGTTCGTAAATTAATTGCTAATCAGTGGTAATAACCAAAGTTCCAAAGCATAACTGATAAGTTCTTAAACTAAATTAGGTATATGTGAAATATTTATTTTAATATTTATACTAATTTTTAGGAGAAAGTGATTATAAATACATGCTATTAAAAAACTAGTCTTTTTATTATTTATGCTCTCTAACAGTTTATTTTTCAGTTGTCACTTTTTTATCTGACAGATAAGCATAGATATATGGGTCATATTTTTACAGCTTATTACAATGTATTATGTTCGGTGTCCGAAAGTACAAGCCTTACTTTGTACCTTGGGACATAAAACCCAGTCAGTTTTTTTTAAATTTTATCACAACTGTTCAAGTGTATGGAACGCCGTTTTACTTTTTATTGTCACAAATATTCATTCCTCAATTTATTCAACTAACAATTTATTTGTTTGAATTTAATTGACACATGCATTTGTTCGACACATTAAAAACGATTGTTCCCAAAATTTGTTCTATTTTAAATGACACTTGATTTAAAATGTTACATGAATAAAATTGTTATTTGAATAAAAAAGAGTAATGAAATAACTTGAAGCTTTTATTGATTCCGAAGAAAAATATTGTTTCAGAGTATTGGAAAATGGAACGCCAATTTATTATATATTATGCTGAAAAATAATCTATATACATATAGTTCAACTCAGCAATAAACCAACATTTTAATTCAACAATCAATGGAATGTATTATTCGAGTAAATTCAACAAACGTTTCAATTCCGCATATAATTTTGACCTTTCAATAAAATGTTAGTTATTTATATGAGTGTTGAATTACAATGAAACTTTAAATTCACTTTCTAAAAGTAAGTTTGGGAATAAAATTTCATTGAATATATTTGAATGACTGTCAAAGTTTTTCCATGAAACATTGTTGGTAATAAAAATAGACTTTCGTTTGTCTGAAAATATAGCAAATTAACTTTCCATACTAAATATTTTTCAATGAATAATAAAAATTGTTATATTTCAATTTTATTGAAAGTGTTCAATATTTGCAACATTCACTTTAATGCATTCAATTTAAAATTTGGTTACAACTTTTGTGCAAAACATTCTCAAGCAAGTATCATTTTATTTCATCAGTCTTTTTAAAAAGCTAATTTCTGACAAAAAATTAAATTTTTTGATGATTTAAAAATTTTCTTGTATTTGAAAGATATATTTGAAACGATTGTTGATAATTTTAATTCGGCGCTGGTATCGAGCGGATTTATCAAGAACTTCAATTGTTACATATGGCAACATGCTAGTTCATTTATAGTACGACAACACGCCGTTCAACCGTGGCGCCGAATAAAAATTATCAACAATCAATTTAATTCATGTTTCACTGAAATTCAACAAACAAAATAATTCAGATCATTTCAAAGGAATATTAATAAAAAGTAAAACGGCGTGGCACGCCTTTTTACTTTCTATTGGAATTTTGTGAAAATGAATTGTTTTGACTGTTGCATTTAGGTGATACATGAATTAAATTGATTGTTGATAATTTTTATTCGTCGCTGCGGTCTAACGGATTATTACCGTACTATGACCAACGCCATACATATATACAGTTCAGTAGTTCCATAAAAATACGCCCGACGACAGCGCTGAATAAAAATTATCAACAATCAATTTAATTCATGTATCACTGAAATTCGACAAACAAAATAATTCAGCTCATTTCAAATGAATATTAATAAAAAGCAAAACGGCGTGCCACGCCGTTTTACTTTTTATTATTATTCCTTTGGAAAGAATTGAATTAATTTGTTTGTTGCATTTCAGTGAAACATGAATTAAATTGTTTGTTGATAATTTTTATTCGGCGCTGACGTCGGGCGTATTTTTGCGGAACTACATAACTGCGTATAATATGTATGTCATTGGTCATAGTACGGTAATAATCCGTTCGACTGCAGCGCCGAATAAAAATTATCAACAAACAATTTAATTCATGTATCACTGAAATTCAACAAACAAAATAATCCAGCTCATTTCAAAGGAATAATAATAAAAGGTAAAACGGCGTGGCACGCCGTTTTACTTTCTATTGGTATTTTGTAAAAATGAATTGTTTTGATTGTTGCTTTTAGGTGATACATGAATTAAATTGATTGTTAATAATTTTTATTCGGCGCTGCGGTCGGACGGAATATTGTGTTACTATCAGTAAACTATCATGTTGCCAGATTAAAAATTCAGCTTCTGCAAGAATCCGTTCGACGCTAGCGCCGAATTAAAATTATCAACAATCGTTTCAATTCATGTAACTATAATTATCAACAAACCATTTTATTCATGTTTCACAGAAATTGTAGTAAATTATTCGATAGTTACAAAAAAAGTATATATGACAAACATTAACTTCCAAAAATTTCAAACAATGAATCTATATTATAACTGTTCGCAACTTTTCATCAAACAAATTAATTCATGTAACATTTTATATCAAGTGTCATTCAAAATAGAACAAATTTTGGGAACAATAGTTTTTAATGTGTCGAACAAATGCATGAACCAATTAAATTCAAACAAATACATTGTTAGTTGAATGAATTGGGGAATGAATATTTGTGACAATAAAAAGTAAAACGGCGTTCCATACAAGTGACTTGGCACATTTGATTCCACCAAGAACGGTACATATCAGAAATACGCGAAACGGACTGTGACTGCTCGTCGATTTGAATTTCAACTCTGTACACATCGAACTTCACTGATTATGAAATTTTCATTTGGAGAACTGGGTTCATGTGGAATTAACTTCCTGAGGATGTTTTTCTAAATAGATTTAATCTTCAAGCGAGTCAAATCCAATGCGCAGGCACCGCTCGTAGAGCGCCTTGAAAATTTTACTGTAATGAATAAAATGAATTCGTATTTGAAAGTTTCTTTCTCGAATATATTTTTTGATTTTCAGAGAAATTAAATTCAGCCTGAAACTATAATTAAATTCAAAGTTGTAACAGAACCATTCATTTAAAAATCACCACCTGTTCACAGAATTTATTGGAATCTTTTTCAATTTTATCACGAGAAGTACAATAATTGCTCGGGATAATAAGCTAACACATAAAAAATCACTTATGTATAATTAGACGCGATTATGCATACACAGAAAGAAATAAAAAATCAAGTTGTTGCATGAGAATATAAATTATGCGATTAAGAAAAGTACTAGTTTCTCATTTCGAAATTACAGCTATAAAGAATTGTATTTTATGGAGATGTACAGTTAAAAGGTGCCAAATCAATGGATTCTCTATTTGAACAGGCCGATTTTACTTCGGGTTTAATCAAATAAAACGTCAACATTATGACAATCTTCATTATAGGATTATAGGAAAGATATTCTTCTCTTGTAATTCAATTTGGAAAAAATTAGTAGTTTCTATGAACTGTGGCTCTAGGTAAAATTGAAAAAAAATGTTTTTGAGGCCCAACTAAGTTTTTTCCTGAATTATTTATTCAAAACATTCCATAAAAAAATTTGCAAAAAATTGTTTAATTGATTTTCATCCATGATTCAACTTTTATCGGTTTGAATTTCAATTACACTTGTTTTCCTCTTGTTGAATAAATGTTAACAGTAGTTGATTAGTAATGAACATTCCATTGTTACTTTATCGGTGTTAACGAAGCAATTTTAATGCTAGCAACGATTCGCCATTTAATATGCTGGTGTTGTATAAAATTTACAGTTCAGTTTAAATATATTGTCTCGAATCTGCCTGACAAAAAATTAAAAAGTTTCGATAACCCAACCAAGAACATAAGAAAATAATATCAGATACATATGAAGAATGTATATTTGTTTATTCAAAGATATTAAAAAAAATATTTTTGGAGTGTTGACATTGCTATGAGCGGACTTCAAAATATTCTTGGATTTTGATTACTCTTTGCAATAAAATATTTCTGTTAATGTATGAGTAGATTGTTTTCACTTGTTGATCTTTTAACGATGATTGTCTGCAGGACATATTATCGAGTTAATATTCAGCAGAAAATAACAAATAATTTCAATTGGCGACTTCATCAAATTTGAATATGTAAAGATGAATCAAAGGATCTCTTCTATATGGATAGCAGGGGGAAATTCTTTAGGAGCGATTGGTTAAAAAAAAACGGGTTTCTACTTCTTCATCATTACATTTTTTGATTTTCTCTGTAATGATGGAAGAGCAGAAAGTGTAAAAGTTTTTTTCCTGAAATCTCTTTTAGAAATGATATTCTCTTATTCAAATATTTAGTGTCATTATTAGAAATTTAGGAAATCAGGCATTTGGCTTTGACAGTGTTAATATATTTATTTATTTACCAATTGAGAGGGTAAAAACGATTAACAAATCTCATTTTTTATTTTTAGTTTAAGTGGGCTTTGAGAAAAAAAAATAGAAAGGAAAAATTAAAAGGAAGAATTACATTGGACAATCCTAGGATAACATAGTTATTATAAGAGTCACATAGACTACAGAAATAATCACAACAATGTTTTCGTCCTGCATTTGAAACAGTCTGAAGAGATTTCAAATTATTGAATATTGTTGCAAATGTCGTTGAAGGTTATGAGCATTCTATAAAGTGGTGAATTTTGAGCAGCATTTATCCTTGTGCAAGTCAACTCGAAGAATTCTGTACGCCTCAACGTTCTACCCTGACTATTGAACTTAATTTTGGAATGAAGCTCCTATGAATGAATTGTTCGACGTTGGTTAACAAAATTTTGTTTCGGAGATTCTTAGCCTCGATGGGCTTGGAAGTGGATTCTGGCGGAGACTGAACCATCACAAGCGGTGGGTAAGATTGCGGAAGATTTGAGCGTCAGTTTCCATGCGGTTTTTGATGGTTTTGAAGAAGTTCGAAAATTAGGTGCCTAACGATTTCAACGATCGCCAGAAATCTTCACCTTTCGAGGACTGTTGTTTGCTTTTGCGCAACAGGAACGGTATTTTTTTTAGATCGGAGAGGATCCTCTACGACAACAGGAGAAGTTGAGGACAGTGGTTGGACACCGATCAGCCACCCAGGCATCAAAAGGCGAACGATTTCGGGAGTATGGTAGGTGAAAGAGAACGTCCACGCTCAATTTGTTGAATTTTAGGAGGGAGAGTTGTGAAACATGCAGACAGAGGTTGCCGTGGAGCAGAATCGGATCTCTACTATCGACCAGTTCCGGCTGCTGCTGATTCAATTTTGGTACATTTTGTCGTTTTCCTCACAATACGACTCTGCTGAGATGGTTTGGTCCAGTTGCAGAAAGTTCTAGGGAATCACACCAGCTGACCACCATACAGTAACTAACGCCTTTGAAAAGTGTCTGGCTGGCTCATCGCTGTCCAACCACTGTTCTGAACGCATCCTGTTGTCGTAGAAGATCCACTTTTCATCACACGTGAGGATCCGATGCAAAAAAAGGATCGTTTAGGTTACGTAAAAGCAAAGTGACGTAAAAGCAAACATGACGATTGATGTCGATCGTTCAAATTATGGGACATCCACTTTTCAAGCTTTTGATCTTTCCAATAAGTTTTAAATCATCAAAAATCCCATAGGAGCTGACGGCCAGTTCTTCCGCCATAACACGTACCGTTTGTGATGCGTTAGTCTCCCCCACGGTCCTCAAATCCTCGTCCTGGATTACTGTAGGTCGACCACTTTAGGGTCTACACACCAAACTCGAACAGTACGTTCATAAACACAATCACTGCCAAATGTTTGTTATTGTCGGGCTGTTTTGGCAGCGCTTTTGTTCAATTTGAATTCATAGAGAATTGCCCAAACATCGCTTAACGTCATCATATATAGTAATAAGCTGAATGAAAGAGCGATTTGTATTTATAATCATAGGTGACGAAAAGCATATTCTAATCTGATTAACAATGATGATACTTTGCGTGTAATAATTTTTGAAATAAAAAATATAAATTTGTTGAATTAGTCCCATGATATATTTAGTACTTTAAAAGTTAGTACTTTTAAGTGGATAATTCCGTTTATATCTGGTTAAAGTATGTTTTTCCGTTAACCAGCTGTCGTACCCATACGAACGACAACCCTCAGAATTAGAAATTTGAGAGAGCAAAGGATTAACGAGGTCTTACCTTTTAACGTGTGATTCCTAACACGGTTTGACGATAGCAAGTGAAAATCGATCGTTCAGACTAGGGCTCGAATCACCGACCAAAACGGTAGTCAATTCGAGTGAGTGAACAAAAGCACCCACGTCGAACCGCCTGGCTACCGACCTCCCGATGTGAAGGAAATGCCTAAATCTATACATCTATCTATTTTCTATACTATTATAAATGTAAAAGTTTCTGAGGATGGATGTATCTGTTTAAAAAAAATCTGTTTTTCCGTTAATCAGCTGTCGTATGTATGTATGTTTGTGGCTCTCTCACGCCTAAGCAACTGAACGGATTCAGACGAAACTTTCCATGAATACAGGTCACACATCAGAATAACGTATAGGCTACAATTTACAAAGGTTTTGTGTAATTTTGGTCATTAAATAAGGATAAGTATTGAGTAAGTAGAAAAAATTCTTGCTCCCTGAGAGATATATTGGCGTGCGCTGCAGTTACATGCAGATAATGTACCATAAGATCGTTCATCTTAAAAAGTTCTGAATAAAAGTCCGCGATCTACCTCTTATGTGCTAGCGAAATACTGAACCATAACTACAATTATGTTGGCTACTTATTTTACAATGCACATTATAGAATATCTGTCAAATTCTCATGAAAATTGATAGAATTATCGTTTTGAGTATTTAATATAGATAAACTTTGTCCTGTATACTGAGTAATTTGGCCGAATCGTTTGAAAGTTATCTCGATAAAATTCACTTGACGCAACGCAGTGAGCCATTACGCATCGCATCTACTGTAAGACGACGGGGGACGATGCGCAGGGGTAGAGAGAGGTCTAAGCAAAGAAGCGCCATTGCCGAGAACGCGACCATAACGTGGGCAGACGTCGTTGATGGTTGTTTCAGTTTTGCGATTTTTTTTATAGGTAATATAATTCGATTTTCAAAGCTATTCATTGCTTAGTGCTGTTGGCATATTTTTTCAGTTACTGTATTTTCAAAGGTAAAATATAAATTACTAGCTGTTGCCTGATCTTATATTAACGTACAGCCGAAGCTACTGAACCTAGTATCTTGAAATATGCAGGTAGGTTCTTTGTAAAGCGTAAATAAGCATCAACAAAGGGAATCGTGAATTTTCACCCGAAGGGGGAAAATAGGCGTTCAAAGATTGTACTGAATTTCCTCAGTTTTGAGATTGGAAACCTGAAGTTTCGGGTATTTTTTTTAAATGGTCTATCTCGAAACTATATGTGACAAACCAAATTCTACGCGGGCTAAGCCGCGGGCAACTAGTATAACATGAAGATGTATTATCTGATCTATTCAGTAGATAATACATTTGAGCAGATTGAGATTTTTGTGTAACCATACTTTCTAATTTTCGAAAATCGCTTCAGTACCAAAGCAGAAATTTTCAACACAAAATATCAGAAGCGGTTCAACTTGAATTCAAATTGCTTACTGTGGAAACCTATTTTCAATCGCATCAATCAAAATCAAAAAATTATTTAAGCTTGTACGAATAAAACAAACATTTCAAAATGAAAGTCATATATAATCATTTTCATATGATATTTTTGGACTATATGATTATCTATTTCAATCTCTGTAGTGTACACATTCAGACTATGATCATACAAAAAGGGTTATGAGTCGATATACACCATTTTGTTTGTTTATTATCACTAATCTTGAGTCATTGGTTGGACCGTTTAATCACGTTTAAACAATAAACTGAAACGATAAATTGAATTATTAGAAAATTATTCACCAAAGCTCCATTTATTTTTGACAACCAAGGATCAGATCAATCAATTAAGAAAACTCCCACATATTAATTCAATTCACTATTCTCTCTCGATATTTTTCCGTTGAACGCCGATTTCCGCTTAACATTTCATAGCTGCTTCTCAATAATTCATTACACTCTATTAAAATTGACGGCTTGGCAATTAATCCAATATCTAATTAAAAATCATCAGGTCGACATTCGAAATGAAAGCGTCTCAAGGACAGCTATTTTAGAATCTATTTCAGAATCGATGTCCCAGAAGATTTCCATTTTTGAAGTGTAATAACTTTGTTGATACATTTCTCGGCCGGATGATAAAAAATTAATTATAAAATTTTAATGATGAAATTCGACTACATACCTACATTCGAACTGGTTTCGGTATATTTATGATCTTCGATCACTAATAAGTGAATACTTGCCGGAATAAAAATGGAGGGAGCGACTTTGTTTACAGAGTTTGAACTTCCGCAGTGGACCTGGCGGGTTCGCCATAATTTCAATAATTTCCTTTAGCTTGTTTCGTTTGTTAGTATTGTCTGAGATTATACTTTCAAGATTATTTTCAACAAGGAAATATCCTCGATAATATGATCATACAATTTTCACACAATTTTATTCAACACGTGTTTTGCTACACGGTATAGCTTTACCAGCTGGACGTGGATAAAATGAATATGAAAATTGTTTTCGTCGATCTTTTTTGGAATATTTGTTACCTTCCACAATCTGGAAAATATAAAAATTTATAATGGAGAACTTTATACAAATACCCAAAAAAAGTCGATGAAAAACTGATTTTACTCCACAAAAAATGACTTTTGTTGAATATGAATATTGTATATTATTATTATCATGTAGTATTCGGAACTGAATTAAGTTAAGTTGTAAAACAACCTCGGGTAAACTTCACCCTTTCATTGATTTTTGTATTTACTCCTTCTTTATAAACAATGTATGTCAATGAAAAAAGCCCATTTATTATTATTTCAAGCGGAAAGCTATGTTATTGCCTTGTGTGCGGAGAGATTGGTACAAGTCAATAAAAATTTTCTCGGACAGTCAAGCGACGTTGGAAGCTCTTAGCTCCTACTAAGCAACATCTGAATTGATAGCGAATTGCCAAAAACAAATATCCTCAATGGGAAGACTTAACAGATTGTTTCTGGTCTGTCTTCCAGGTCATATTGGCCTGGAAAATGATGGAAAATGATGGAACAGCAGAGCATATATTTTGTGCCTGCCCCGCTGCCGACCGAATCAGGTTTTCAGAGTTTAGCAGTACCACACTTTTATCATCATTCGCTATATAAACTAACCGGCTTCGTAAAAAAACTGGGTTTATTTGGTCGAGTTTGAATAGGTGTAAGCCACAATAAACTATTGCGGGTTGCGGTGGAGAGTCGGTAGAGAGCCCACTCACTTTTGACCTAACCTAACCTAGGTATTTGTAATTAGCGTATAAACCTGAAACGTTTCACTAAGCGTAAAAATCAACATATACATTGTGTTATATTCTCACCTTCGCCAAACTTCGAAATCATTCGGAGCTAATTTCTATTTCAATTTTTTACTCAGTCAATGAAAACACAATTCGGTGCATGGAGTTATCTTGCATAATTTAGATCATACACGTTGAATTAGGTTCAATGATAGAGATTATTTTTCTAATTGACTCGGTCGTTACTCGATGAAGATCCATAGCGATTTCACAAACTACATCTAGTGATTTTATTTTAAAAAATATCACTTGTGATTTTTTTTGGAAATGAAGTTTTTTGGCATTCTATTTCTTCATCTTGATACAAAAAATATAAGAATCTTCCAAAGAAAGAAAGAAATCGATCATTTTCAGAAATTAACTCTGCACAAAGATGTGTAGATCATGCGAAGAAGTAATTTCCAGATACAAACTGGAAGAGAAAACCCTCTCAAAACCGCTATTTTCATATAAGCATTGAATTACACGAAAGAAAAATACTTTCGAAACAAATACTGTTATATGAACGCTGAATTATGCGAAAAACACTTTGCCCTATTCCGTTTGTATTTCAAATATTCGAAATGGAATAGTATCAGATATCATTCATAGGATTTCTACACAATATAGTAAATCAAAGAGGTAAAATTTTACTCACATGGGACACTGTCATCCTCACTGCTGTACATCTGATGTTTCGCCGTAAGTCACTTGCCTTGTGATATTTTTGAAAAAGAAGTTTTTGAAGATCAAATAGTTAGGTCTAGTTTGTGAAAATACAGAATAATACCGTCAAAGTTGAAGTAAAATATGAATTTAAAATTCTCGAAACTTTTATTTCTGTAGTTAATTTCATGCTTCTGCATCATTTGTATGATAATGAACTGCGTACTTTATAGAAAATGAATTTCCAGAATTATTTTCAGGCCTGTTTTTATTGAGCATGGGGAACCTATTATATAGCGAACCACGTGTAAAAATCTGACAAACACGTATAAAAATATTACCATAATGTATTACTTGAAAACATTTCGGATTTTCATCAAGTACCTATCGGCTAACTCCATCATAAATTACTCTCGTAATTCGAACAAATGCTAAGTATCAAGGGTCAAGCTTTTTTCACTATAGATGGAACATTATGGATCGACATATAGTTTTATCAGGGTTATTTCTAAGTGTATATGGCACTGTGATTTTTGAATGGTCCATAGATCCCCCATCCTAGAGCTGGAGCTCATGGAAATAATGTGGCGGGAAGTATAATAACCGCATTTTAGTCAGTGATGGTCTAATAACAAGAGAAGGGCATCGGATGAAGATGGTTTCACATTATCTATGATATAGATAATCAGCAAAGAGCACTACGGGGCAGGTAGTGGTAAATCACAACCTGCCCCAAGCAAATTTCACTTTTAGCTCCAATACTAAAACTGACCTTCCGATGTTAAGTACTAAAAACACAAATATGCATAACTGAATAAAATTAGATTGATCGCAAACATAAAGCAGGAAATAAATATCACAACACAAATATATCTGTTTGTATAGAAACCAGATTTCAGATCAATATAACTGAAAACGAAAATCTTACTAATATGCGTATTTGACAGTCGCAAGCGAACTTCTTCCCAAAAGCGCCAATTGACTCTTTCTTGCATCAATGTAATGTTTTGTATTTAACCATTTTCGCCACTGTAATTACCTTCCCCTGTGACAACCAGCCCCAGTCTCCCCTACATATGCCCACATTTGACCTATGATGAAATTCACTCAAACAAAAATATGTTCAGAACTATGAATTTTCATTTTGAAATTGGTAAATACGTATATTACTGACGACAACACGAAAAATGGGACCTTAACCTTTGAAATGATTCACTGAGTAAAACAAAACGAATGCAATTACACCTCCAAAGGGAAGCAAAGACCATAAAAAAGAGAAGAAGAATATAAATTTTCTTCATCTCGCTTGTAGCATAAGTTTGTCAGGCCGTTTAAAATGATTTTCTCGCGCGATAGTTTCAATTTTGATATTGATTTGATAGTGATTTGATTTGTATGGTATAGGAGTCAATTTTAATGTACATGAAATACTGAAAGTAAGTGAAGTATTCATTTGATAAAGATCAATATCATATTCTTCCAAATATCTTTCATTATGTGTGAATATCATTTTGAACATTAAAATAGGTGCAGTACGAAAGAAGAACAAGTTGCGTTAAATTGTTTCGTTATTTCGGAAAGGAAATAGGTAGCGTTTAGGAATCACACGTTAAAAGGTAAACCTCGTTAGTTTAGCTAGCACAAGTTTTGAATTTTGAGAGTTTTGGTTCGTAGGGGAGCCACAGCTCGCAGGTTAGCCTCGACTTCTCACAAAAACGTCGTCATATATCAACCAATTTACAAAAAAAAACAAAATACAAACAAAACCATCCTGTTGAATTACTCCTACCTGTTGATAGTATCAAAGCTTGTTTGGTAGTTTTTGAGTTAATTGCAGACAGATAAACGCGGCGGGGGGTGGGGACTTTGTTTTATGATACACGATACCAAATTGTTCCTGTTAGAATAGTTCGCGTTGTTTTATTTGTCAAACTCAAACTCTTTGCAATTGCGCAACAAGTTATTGACATACAATCCGGTCAAAACGAAGTATAACTTACATTACGAGTACAACCGAATATATTCATTATCGTGAGGTGAGTTATAAGCGAGGAACTTTTTGGAAGGAATATTTCAATCTACATGTGAATGAGTTCTACATAAAAAATATTGTTAGCTGAAAAGGTGTACTTGATTGGTACTGGAATGAATAACTAATATTTATTGCTATCCCTCTCTTCGATAAATTCATCCTTTAGATGAAATTGATGATTCTATCATTACTATTATTAATTAGTTTGATCGATCGGTTCACTCACTAGAATTGACCGCCGTGTTGGTCGGTGGGTCAAGCCCCAGGCTGAACGATCGATTTTCACTTGCTATCGTCCAACCTGTGTTAGGAATCACGTTAAATGGTAAAATCTCGTTAATCCTTAGCTCGCACAAGTTTCGACTTCTGAGGGTTGTTGTTTGTAGGGATGCGACAGCTGGTTAACGGAAAAACAGATTTGAAACAGATTTTTCAAACAATTGTCGCTACTTTCAGCCCCAGAGAAAACTTAACATCAATATCCATTATACTGCTTTGCTTAAGATTTTTTCAGTACCTCGAAAAATAGAAAGAATGTATTTTGAACCCTAGTAAGTATAGGATCACGCTAGTTTCGAACAATTATATATGCTTAATTTACAATGAATTTGAATACGACAGATATAACAATATATATCAGCCTAATTTAAAGACAAATGAAAATCAATATTTCCAAAAGTAACGTATTGAAGAGATGATTTTCTGTCAGTAAAATCTTATTTGTAATTATTTTGAATATAAAATATCAGTTCAACTGATATAATTTATATGATTGTAAACATCCTTTCATTACTGAGACAATTATTTATCAGTTACTAATATTCTGAATAATGATGAGCATATCAAATCATCAAAATGCAAATACAAAAACTGCTTGATTTGCATTTTCTTAAAAAAGATTATTAGAAAAATCATATATTTACTAGAATTTTTTTACTGATGACGAAACTTTATATTTCCAAAATGTTATATAATTTTTGATTGTCGTTACTAATTTTATGTTCATCACTTCAAAAGATCAAAAGTATTTTCTAGTATATTGGTAATTGTGAGAGAATAGTTATTTAGGATTTATTCAATTTAATTTACTTGAAACTTTTTTGACATTTAGGCAGGCACACCTTTTTATAATTTATTATATTGCCAACAATTGTAGTATATGCTGATGAACATATCAGCCTGTGCTTTTTGTATGATTGTTTAATACATGTTGAAGCAAAATCTAGAACAAATCTGAATTACTTATACAATATGCGAGTTATTTAAATTCACTCACAACAAAATTGACGAATAACACAAACAACTCATCTTTATGGGAAACGTTGACATTTTGGGTAGAAAAATCCGGTCCAGTGTTCAATTAGAATCGAATCGTTTGAAAATGTTTCCCTTTGGATAGGATTGGTGTAGAAATTATTCATTTGTAACAGATTTTTTGTGAAACGTAAAAACTTATCACTCTTGATCAAAAACAACTATTCATTTTTCCATCTGAATGCCTTTGAAGAAATATAATTAACAAGCCAACTATCAAGATTAGCGAAAGATGATAATACCCAAAAAAATTTAATACTCTCCATAAAACATAACCTAACCTAACAATATGTGTGAAAACTTCAACTATGATGTTGTGTTTCATACCAAACGTTTTCACAAATCACAAGTAATGAAACATAAATTCAGTGCCACATTAAAATTTAACGAATTTCAAATGTCAAACGAGAGAAATACATCGCCGATAATTTCACTGCAACACACTCATTTATCTTTGACTTTCTCTTTTTCTCGTTGCAAAAAATCAATATTACTTTCGTCATGATCATAAATTATGTTAACAATCAAGACTGCGTACCTACCAAGACATTTTGATTTACCTACATTTGTATATGTTCTCAGAAAGTTTGTTTCAATGATATCTGTGCTTTTCTCAATCCGCAGAAACGAGCGGCAATATGAGTGAACAGACTATATTTATTTACGAATCAATTGTTTTATGTTGTACAAAAAAAACCATCACGATTGTCATCAACAGTTGATTTGAAAGGTTTTTCATGTTTGTCTGAAACAGTTGATGGTAGAAACATATGAAAGGAATATAGATTCTTCAGATTCCATCAAAACTGGTGAGTAACTTTGAAATTCTTTTCTGCAAAAAATAATTGATTATGGAAATAGAGGGAAAGGTTCGGGTGCAGAGTTATTGTTCTTAGTTTTGAAAACTGTAGAATCAGCTTTACAGATAATGCATCAAATGGTTAATTAAGAAACCGTGCGTAATGAGAGTTGAGTAGTGAACAAATATTCATAAATATAATTGTGTTTACAGAAAAATAAAAATACGGAGTCGCTTCAAAATCGAGCCCAAAATAAGAAAACCAATGAAGTACACTACTTTTTGGGTGTATTTTGAATCATCGTAAAAAATGGAAAAGTTATTTTTGAAATAATTATTTTTAATTTCTGTAGCGAGGTTACGTATTTTATGTAAAACTCAATGTTATGTCGATCTTTTTTTTTCATAGTTTTAGTTTTATTTTAAAACATACATTATCCTCGATAACCGTTCATATATTGGAAAAGTCTCTCTCTTAACTTCAGTATAGGTCAAATTAACTGAGTAGGTGTAAGTATAAAGTTTTCCATAATTTATAAATACTTACATATAATTCGAATTGTGATAGAGTTTGGTATAAGAATGTTTTCATATTATTTTTTACGATGTATATGAGGCTATTATGAATGCTATTATGGTGACAATCAGAAAAATTTGAGGAAATCTCTTCGATAATCATCAATATGAAATGTAAACGACTTAATCCTTATCATGTCTGTTTTCCGTCGCAATGACTCAACATAACGACTCTTCCGGCGCACACGCCAAATAATTGACTTAAAAAAGCAAATTATTGATATCATGGCTTAAAGTTATTGCAATTTCCGCAATCATGTTACTGCTGATAATAACACTTTCATGACTGAAATAATTTTTCAAGTAAGTCAGGTATTGAGTTTATGAAACAATGATAATTTGTGCCTTCATAATATTAGTTTAAATTTGTTTCTATCACTTATATTTTAAGGATCAGCATGTTGTTCGAATTATTGTTTTCACTCTGATTGGCAAACAATTTTCTAGAACTCTTATGGAATATTGTACATGTTATGTAGACAAATTTGTTGTAATAATATTTTCGAAATACTGTATGAAGATGAAGAATGTATGAAGGATAATATCAAAAACTGTTTCTGTCATCAAATGGCACAGAAAAGACGATGTAGAATATTTGTGAATCAATTAGGGCTGATAAATAGACTCTTATGTTTTGCAATATAACCGTTAATATAGTATAAAACTCTCTTGGAATGAATAAACTTTTTGAATGTATGGAACTTTAACACTGTTCCTAAATACTAGCTAAATAAAATGTTTTAGGTACGTATTATACCTACAGATGAGGATTTATTCGATAATTTTTCTAAAAAGAATATTCCAAGGACCAACTAATTCAGGATTCTGATACATTTCATATAAATCATCTTATGGATCATTATTTTCAAATCAATAACATGTTCTATCACATTTCTCTTACCAGAAAATAAATGCATGTGTTGTTCAGTCTGTCATATAAGTACGGTCAGTTTGATGTTTTAGGTGTTATGATTACACCTCAAATATCAAACTGACTGAAATGTAGGTCTAATTATAACGAATTACACATTGCACATGTTTTTTGAAAGTCTGCTGCTAATTTAGAAATACCTGAAGTTTTATTATACTGATGAATATTTTACAGAAACAACTTGAGATCCGGTTTTCAAAATTATATTGAAGTACAAACTTTTTAAAAATAGTCACTTGTCATTCTCATTGTAATTTTATTCAATAGTAAGTATCTAAAGTACAGTTACCGGTCAGTTTAACCCGACTCGATTCTAGGTTGTTCAAAACTGCAATAATTCAAATGGCAAATTTCATGTTTCAGGGATCAAAATCTCTGTGGATTGAAATTTCTAAGACAACTCTGAATTTCCTGTACAATTTTCCACTAGGTAACAAACATCAAACTTACAAGAAACATACTAGAATCCAGAACCATGTAAACGACAGTCCTCTAACTCAAATTCACCAAACACAACCCCGATTGCCGTCGACCATCACAATTCAGTCTCATTCCGACCAATCAGATAGAATCACAACCCGCCCCGAACCAGTCACTTTTTCCGTGAAAAATCCATCGGGGAAAATCACGTCACATGCACAGGGAAACACGCGCGATACTCCTCCAACAAATCGAGCTAACAATCGCGCATCGAGCAAGCAATCGCGCATCAAGCTTTGCGTTCCACGGCCAACTTAGCACTAATACGAGTCGGTCTCGGATCGCAGTCACCGAATCATAGAAATGGTGGGGCGCAGCGCGGTCTTGCCTGATAAATTGTTTAGATTATCTGAAAATTTTAAATGAAATGTAAATGAGGTTTTGCTGGAGATAATAAAAAAGCAGAGTGGCTATTAAGTTATCTCCGGTGACAGTTGCGTCTCTTTAATTTTGTTTTGACTTGGATGGTTTTTTTGGGGTTTCACGCACGTCTGCGATTGTGCGTGGGAGGTTGTGCGATATTAAGAACAGGTTTCCGTGGATTAGGTATATATCTACACATATTCGTTCCATTCGTCGAGGGGCCGCCGTATGGTTTATGTTAGCAACGCATATGCATGCATTGACAAACTTCAAAAATCCAACGCATTACAATATTTACCTGAATTGAAACTGATGCAAAAATGAAAGCATTCGTTGTAGATTATACAAGAAACACATTGTGAATAATAATGTCATCAATCGTAAAATTATCTAAAGAAAAGATTAAATCTTAGATATCACTGTCTATCATGAGGATTCCCAGAAAATTGTTTGATGCTGTAAATTGTCACATTTTAAGAGATCGGGAACCCCCAAAATATCACGAACGAATATTTCAAACGTGTGAATGATATGTTCGAATTATTTCAATCAATTTAGTTGAACTAATTGTATAAGGATTATTACTATTCATAATTTTTACAATATAGACTTTTATCTCCAACTACCGACCTGCCCCGGCTCCTCACGGGTGCAATGGCGATACTAAATATAAATTCGCTCACTGAAAAATTACAGGCATGAGGATACGGAGAAACAGTGATGAAAAGTTATTTTCAAATGTAAACGCACCCCTTCAATCCCCATCAGTGGGGTAGCCCTACTTGGAATATTTGAAAATTCTTACTTTGTACGGATCTTTGACCTAAGAAGCAGCTATATACCAAATTTGAGCTTTCTATGTTTGACCGGTACGCAAAAACAGAGATGAATGAGTGTTAAGTGACATTCGCATGTATGAGTATATAGATACGAGTTTCACTACATCCAACTGAAGATGTAAAGAATCGCGTATCTACTGGAAATAAAGTCTATATTATAAAAATTTGTAATCATTATCATGAATAGTTCAATTGACTTCCACCAAATAACGAGTCATTGTATTCAAAATTTAAATAGATTATATCCATAGTGTTAGAAACAAGTTATTTCTTAGAAGGATATTATTTTTCTAAAGCAGTCAATGTTTCTTGATATTTTTTGAATTCTTTGCCTTCTACTTAAAGTTTATACTGCGTATATAACTTTAAAAAAGCCCACTTAGTTAGTATCTTGTCGTATTTACAAATTCTGCCTAAGAATAAACGTCAGTAGGTTTTTAAAAAAGAAGAATTTGAACATTTCATTCTTTCAATATTTATTTTAATTGTAGGCAACATTCATACATTCTACAAGTTACTACTTTATTAAACCTTTCTTTAATGTTATGTACCGTTTCTGGATGAACTTTTCAGTTAGCCCTTTATTACGCTTGATCTGTCTATCTTAATTTATTTACCTTTCAAAAAAAACATCAAGAAACGTTGGGAAGGTTTATATTGTATACGCCACATGCCAAATAATTGACCGTTTCAGAGGAAAATTGATATCTTGGGTTGCATTATTGCAATTTTCGTAAAGATTTCTAATGTTTTCTTGATAATCAGATACAGTTCATGTAACTCTCAGATTGATTAGGTTAGATTGAAGTGAATTTGGAATTCGTCCATTTCAAATAAAAAATCTATTCTGTGTCAAAGTTAACTTCCAGGTTTTTTAGTTTTGGTCTTCAGGTTTGTTCATGCTTTTTATTCTATTGGAATTATCGTTAGGAATATCTGATATTCGTGGCAGTGAGCAAGAAGTTTTGAAGGCTACTTTTACGTTTACTTGAATTGATGTCTTTTCGAAATGTGAAAAATTTACGAAAATTCTTCCTAAATCTACGTTTCCTATTTAACTTATCAGCTATGTTCCTCAATATTAGACCGTGCTTTCAGACTCTGTAATACGAAGAAAGGTCTCGAGAAGGAACTAGACATCATCAAAAATGATCTTCAATGAAATGGCTACTCCAAAGCGATGGTGGACAGACTTTGGCTAAAAGAGAGCAAGAGCTTCACAAGGCAGAGAAGCTGTCACTACCAGTGCTTGCATTTTCCTACATCACAGAATTATCGGAAAAAATAAGAAGAATTGGGACCAAGTACAACATCGGAACCTGCTTGAGATTCGGAAACACTATCCGTAGCAAACTCACGAAAACCAGGCCTCCTGACGCGGACTGCGATTCCAAGAATTGCATTCACTGGATACCCTGTGGGTGCGGAACATTCTATATGGGTGAAACAAAGAGGCCATTGAACGTTCGCATTGACGAGCATAAGAAACACACACAGCCAGGGGAAACCAGCAAATCAGGAATAGCAGAGTATGTCTGGACCCATCAACATAACATCGAGTGGTCCCGAACTAAGATCGTACACAGGGAACACTGGTTAAGGAGAAAATTCAAAGATGCCGCATACATATTCTCCAACAATGTATTCAGCCAAGCTAGCATAGAAATACGTAACGTATGGACACCCATAATCAAGGGAAAAATGGCCAACTCTCGCCAAACGATCATCTCCCGCTAAACCGGTGAAGTGGAAAGAGAAGATAAGTGAAAGTACTCCAATAACCCATAATTAGTCTAGTTGTTCGGACTAGTCAGTCCTATTGTGAATTCCTTTGATTTAAAGTCGAAATAAATCAGGAATCAAACGTTTCAAGTCAATATCTTTATTTTATAACTTTTTCAAAATCATTGTCAATGTCAGAATCGTCTTTTTTTATAAACAAACCATGAGTGATTATTTTTACATACTAAGTGAACGAATTAATTTAAATCAACAACATTCTCCCCTTCGTGATGAACTCAGTGCATTTGACATATTCTTCAATCCATTTCCAGTGGTACACCACTGATCAATTTACAGATCTTTGTAACTGGCCGTTCCTGATTTTGTTTTGACGTCCACAACTCTAAGTTCATCATCCTTTCCCCTAGAAACATTTACAATTTCCCCAAGTGGCTACAAATCTCTTTGTAATGTGTCGTCAATGACTAGTATCACATCGTCCTCTGACATGTCGTCCCCCTTCTCATACCACTTCATTTTTTTCAGTGTAAGTAAGTATTCTTTTCGCCATCTTCTCCAAAATATATTCGCTAAGGCTTGAGATAGTCTCCACTGTATTCTCAGGTTGATTTCAGCTTCCTCAAATGTTCCCAACGGTGGTGAAGCTCTATTTGAACAGTGCATTAAAAAATTATTTGGCGTAAGGATATCCGGCTCAAAGGACCAATGTTCAGACTAGTCTATACTACTATGAATTCCTCTGATTCAAAGTCGAAATAAACCAGGAATCAAACGTTTTAAATCAATATCTTTATTTTATAACATTTTGAAAATTATTGTTTATGTCAGAATCGTTTTTTTTATGAACAAACCATGATGAATTAATTTAACATACTAAGTGAACGAATTAATTCAAAGTGACATCACTAGCCATCACCCGAAGACGATTGTGGATACTAACAATCGAAACGTCGCGAAGTAACTTGAATTGGAATCTCTTAATTTTCAATGTTTTTATTTTTTGTTTGATTGTTCTATTTTTTTACTTGTATTTTATTTCACTGTAATTCCATTCCAGTATTTTTTTTGTTACTTTTAGCTATCCTTTTTAATTTTTCATTTGTATTTGATCTTTTAGGGATTTCAGATCATTTTATACATTATTAGACAATGGAAATTCATCATGAAACATTCTCCTATTAGTGGAGTGAAGGAATGGTTTGTGCCAAGAAAATATTAGTTAAAAATGTCTAGCATTTATATAATTCTTGATTTACTTATTTAGTAAAGAGCGCCCTTTTCACATTTCGTACTTTGAAATGAGACATAAATAAAGATGGTAGATGGTGGTTGTGTGTTTTATTAATTCCTAGTATAGAAAAATATGAAAAAAAATATTTACGAAATCACATAAATGCGAAAAAAGATGTGAATGATATCACTAGTTTCTTATCTGCTCATCGTTATTTTCATATTTACGGATGAGAACTTCATTCAGAATACTCTCAAAAATAAAGTGAAGAAACTTACATATTTCATATTCTAATTCATTACTACTAAACTAATTCGATACCACTAAATAGATTGCATCATTATTTTTCTGGACAAGTTGAAAATCACTAAAGATGGAAATTTATTAGCAATGTTCGAGAGCTGTTGTGAGTTGTCAACGGAATGACTATCAGTAAAAAAGCATACCGACAAAGATGATATGAATATTTGAGGATGTGGTGAAGATAACTGGTTTTATGGAAACTTATATTTCGATTCATTATCATATTATAAAATATTACAATTCGACCGCAATATAAATATTGCGTTAAATATAGAATACAAAACCGATTGTGGGTGAGAGATACTGCGTTTCAACATTTGTCCTTCAGTTGCAATTATATTTTTCTTGACTGACAGCTTGAAACCTTACAACAATTACTGTGCCATATAGTAAAACTTATCTATCTGAAAAATGTCACAACTAATGGCATCAATCAATTATTGACTAAGACATTCACGATACAGAATCTACAAGAGAATTGTTGCATCATAATCGTTTCGGCGAATTTCTTTCGTTGGGGTCTGTTTCACGAGATAAATCAATACTCAAATGAATAATGACTCAAAGCATTGTTTTTTACAAGGTTATGATTTTTACCTCCCCTGAAATGTTAGTAGGTTAGATACACATTCATTATTAATTTGGACGTCCGAGTAACGAAACAAGACGGCGTGGCTACATGAAAAAAAAATGCCATCATTTACGAAATACTCAGAAAAGTAATCATATGGTGGTACTATTATAGTCAGTACTTTATTAATTATTATATTTTATATTCATCTTCCAACTTAGATATCTAGCAGTCAAATGAGGAACATTAGACAAATGTTATAAAATTAACCTACTGCGAAATCTGCATCTGAGATGATAGTTTCAGAGATCTTGGTAGCAAAACGGTTTTTGAGTCAGTCTGGTAAGAAACAAGTGTTCTCAATAGATATTCAATTATTGTGATTCAAGATTCCACTACTGATGAATATTTCATCGGCTTCGTACTGGATGTATGGAAATTGCTGGATGCGCTAGATTATAGTCTATTTCAAAAGAGTGTAGAGTAATAAATCATGAAGTGTCATAAAATTTGCCTGAATTTCGTTGTCGTCCATGGGCGTAGGCAAATCTTAGGATTATTAAACTTAATAATTAAAGTAAATTAAAAATTACAGACATAGATAATAATAAAAGGCCATTTTTGGGAAGTAATTTGGTCTAAAACTAAGTACCTACATGTATTTAGGTAAGTAAAATTTCTTAAAAAAAGATTAAGATTAATTTTAGTGGTTCTTGTAAACTTATTTAATATGCAATTTGGGTTCATATACTTGAGCATGATTTCTCAAAAAAGGGTTAACACTTAGTTCCGAGGTGCCATGTCATTATAATAATCCCTTTTTGACCCTGCCCACGAATCATGCAATAACTATTAAACCCAGGTAATTAAGAAAAAGGGTTTAAATATATTGTAATGGTGTCTTAAACATTCGAGTTATAATAGTAATTGTTACTACACCAATTAAACGTACAGTGATATTGTGATATAGAAATAGTGAAAAAGTTATAAAATGGGGACATTTACTCCAAAGAAAAGAAGTGTAAAAAATTCTCCGCTATCTGTTTGCGAAAAAGTTATAATTTTGAATGTATATGATTGCATAAAACACGATCACCCTAGTTTGTCTGTGCAAGAAAGTGTTGAGCGATGTGCCCGAATGACTGGAATTGGACAGTCCACGATTTTTAAATTATTGCGAGAAAGAAAGATATCAGGCCAGGTAAGTCCATGCAAGAGAAAATCAGGAAGACCAATAAAAATCTTAGATGAAGACACCAAATGTGACATTCGAAGAAAAGTTCATTCGTTTTATTTTAAAAAGGAAATACCCACTCTTGAAAAAATATTTATCGAGATAAGCCAAGATAACGATATTCCTTTGATATCCAGAAAACTTTTATAGAAAACTTTAAAAAGTATAAATTTTGCCTGGGAAAAGCACAATCGAAAGGCACTATTACTGGAAAGTGATGAAATTGTTTGCTGGAGACGAAAATATTTGACAACTATAAAGCAGTACCGCAGAGAGCAAAAGAAATTTTTTTATCTTGATGAGACGTGGATAAACGAAGGTTATATAGTCAAAAAAATGTGGCAAGATAAAAATATAACAAGTTCTCGCCAAGCTTTCATAGAAGGCCTTTCGACGGGTATTAAAGTGCCTTCGGGAAAAGGGAAGAGGCTTATAATTGCTCACATTGGAAGCGAAGACGGATTTTTAAAAGAAGGTTTGTTAAGCTTTGAGTCGTGCCGGACGGGAGATTATCATGAGGACATGAATTCGGATGTCTTCGAAGACTACTTCGGGGAAATGTTAAAATTTCTTTCAGCTGATTCGGTCGTGGTTATGGATAATGCAAGCTACCATTCAAGGCGCTTAGAGAAGGTACCAACTTCAGCTTGGAGAAAGCAAGAAATTATTAACTGGCTGTCAAATAAAGGTATTCAGTTTGAGACGAATTCAGTAAAGAAGGAACTACTAGCCATAGTAAAACAACATAAATCTCGCTTCATGAAATATGCCGTAGAAGATGTAGCAGAAAAGTATAAAGTAACTGTGCTGCGCCTACCGCCATATCATTGCGAATTAAATCCTATAGAACTTATATGGGCACAAGTTAAAGGATATGTTGCAAGGCACAATACCACATTTAAAATGAAAGATGTCAAGGTATTGTTTGATCAAGCCATTATGGAAATCACATCAGAAAACTGGCAAAAAGCAATCCAGCATGTTTTAAAAGAGGAAGATAAAATGTGGGAACTGGACAACTTGGTCGATCAGGTGGTTGACCCTATAATTATAACACCAGGGGATGATGACAGTTCTTCGGATGAAGACTATACTGATGTAAAATAATTTAATTGAATTGTAAATATACTGTAGCGGGATAAGCAATCTGGACAGACACCAGTGTATCAGTGACAGTGACACTTTTGCTTAGGTTAGGGTTTAGAATTAAGGGTAGTCTGAATAATTATTTTCTTGGAAGGTTCTCGAAAATTGTACTTAGTAATCTCTAGAACATTCAATTAGGGTATAAATAGAGTGTTGTTAAACGTTAAGGGAAGTTCACAGTTTTAGTATTGTTCAAGTGTCAAATTGTAATAACGTATCCAGTAAAGTTCTTGTCGTTTTTGTGAATAAATTGATTTAAAGTCCCCACAAGTGTTTCAATACGTAAAGTTCGTTCGTGTGTGTTTGTGAGTATTTCCCGATTTCGGTTCATATATATTTTATTGTTACATTTTATATTTTTTTAATAACACTGTTCTGCTGTATTAAATGTTTATTTCCTTTAATATAATTTTTATGAATGCATATTCTTTTGGCAATTATCCCACTAGCGCGCCTCTGGCTCAGTATTTATCCGTCGATAACAATGGACAAATCCCTTAAAACAGGGTGATACCTACCTGCTCTTTATGAAACGACATAATTTTGCAATGCGGACTAGGGAAGTGACAGAATTTATTGACGGATCACCCTGTAGCGCTTTTGAATACTTAATGAGATTTTATTACTCTACACTCTTTTGAAATAGACTATAATCAGTTTAGCACAGGCATGAGTGAGCGAAAGAGTGAAATGGAAAGTAGCCCAACAGACAAATTTCAATAATTGACTCAATCAAGTATTACAGGTATTATAGTTTGAATAAATTGATGGATGTAGTCGTTACTACGTGGTAGGAGACCATCAAGAAAAATGAGATTTAAAACTGTCTATGTTTTTATACCACTTGTATTTGTAACTAACGTTACTGCAGTTTTGTCCTTCAAGGACATTTTCAAACGAATACAATAAACTGAAATAATCAACAATGTACACCATTATATACCTATTCAACCACATCAGGTAATAACAGACGGTTCTTAATGACTTTATTTCCTGAATTTTGTTCATTTGTGACAATCGCAATGCATATGTGTATGAATTTCCAAGGATTCCAAATAATTGAGTTTGCAGCCCTTTCTTGAACAGTGCAAAATTTTCGTATCGTTTAGATTCGTGAGCTTGTGGTTGCATTTCACTCCGGAAACTTGCGCCTATGTTGTTTAAAATATGTTAAATACGTTATATTTGAAATATGTTGTTTCCGTTAACCAGCTATCGCATCCCTACAAACGATCACCCTCAGAAGTCGAAACTTGTGCGAGCTAAGAAGAAGAAGAATATATTTATCGAAATGGGTAACCCTAATATACATTATTATATAAAACATATTACTAACATTATAGAAATTGAAAATAATTATAAAAAACTTAAAATGAAGATGTAGTTCAAAATTGAAAATAAAAAAATAAAAATTTCTAGTTTGAAAAATAACGACATATGCTATCCAAAATAAATTGCCAATACAATGATAAATAGAAGAAAAAACAACATACAAATATTATATTTATTATTATCATCTTACCAAGATTCATTCTATCTAGGATAGATTTCAATAACTGTTTTTAAAAATTCCTAATGATGGACTGAATTTAATTACAATTGGTAATTTATTGTATGTATCAAACCCTTTGAAAAATAAAGAATTCATTGCACTTCTCCTATTTGTTAATACAATCGTAAAGAAACTGGTAGTCGCCGCAAAGTTTGTAACATGTTTCCAATTTCAGTGAATCTATTCACTTTTAGAATAATTCGCATACTGCGATTTTGAAGTTTTTGTAATTGAGATGTTTGATTTAGATTAAACAAGAAAATAATAGGAGCACAGTAATCAAAATGTGGTTCGATAATCGCATTGTATACAGTAAGTTTAGACTGAGTGGATAAATTACCAGAAATTCTTGCAAAGAAATATAGTATTTTAGATATTTTTTTATATATCGAGATGATTGCCAAAAAGTAATAAATTTTCTAACTGGAATCCAATATATTTGATACATGACACAATTTCAATGTTTTCATTATCGATTTGTATATTCACTTCATTTAAATCAACGTTGTTTCATTTATATTTTGTTGTAATAATCATTCCTTTAGTTTTCATTTTATTCAGTTTCAATTTATTTGCCATGAGGTACTCATTCACATCCTTTAATGCGGCATTCATTTTATTAATAGCTTTATGTAAGCTTGTATCGTAGTATGCCAATAGTGTATCATCTGCAAATAAATTTACAAAATCAACATTAAGAAACAAGTTTATATCATTCAAGTATAAGATAAAAAGCAGAGGTCCTAACACGCTACCCTGCGGCTCCCCGATATGTATATCCGATTCCTGTGAGACATTATCTTGAACTCTGACTTTTTGCTTTCTATGGGATAAATAGTCAGACAACCATTGGTAAACATCACCATCAATGCCATAACCTCCTAATTCTATTAGAAGAATATTACGTTCAATTGGACTAACGATGTCTTTAAGGTGTGATTCCTAACACCGGTTGTGCGATAGCAAGTGAAAATCGAGCGTTCAGCCTGGGGCTTGAACCATCGACTCACACATCGGCGGATTGACTGAGTGAACAAAGCACCCACGTCGAACCGCTCGAGTACCGACCGACCAGATTTCTCCAGATTTTCCACTATTTCAGTTCACTAGTTTTCATATCATTGTTTGTATATTTGTTTATGTATTCAAAAACCATAACATATGAAATCTGGAAGTGAAAAAATATTAGGAAATAAGTACGCAAGGTTCTGGCATGTTCCATTTGTTTTTGAGTATTTCCAAAATTCTATAAAGTCAATATACTCGTAAAGGGGCTGTTTGAGAAATAAAGTAATGGCTCAAATGTTCATATGTTTACAATTTTATCTATGCTGTTCAATTTGTTGATGAGAGGTATAAAAGTTAGAAGTATTTTACGAGCTGGGCCATTTTCTGCTATCGAAAAAAATGGATCAAAGAATTTGCATGAAATTTTGTGTGAAAAATGAATCTCAGTACTTAAATCCACTAGAAATATTGACACTGGCATACGGTGATTGTACTTTGAGTCAGAAAAATGTTCACAAGTGGTAGAAGCTATTCACAGAAGGTCGAGAAAATTTGAATGACGACGCTTACCCTGGACGCCTCGGCATATCAACAACCGATGAAAATGTTAAGAAAACTGTTATAGAAAATAGTCGAATCGCTATTAGAGAAGTTTCTGAGGATATCGGCACATCGGTTATCTCTTCTCATGCAATTGTTTCGTGAAATTTAGGCATGGAGTGTGTGGCAGCGAAGTTCATTCCAAATTTTCTGAATTTCTACCAAAAAAATAACCGTCGCATGGTACTATATATACATGGTTATGACATCGAAACCAGAGTCGAATCGCTTCAATAGAAGAGCCCAGGAGAGCCAAGACCAAAAAACAAGCCGAGTTCGATCAAATATCAAGGTCTTGCTTATTGTTTTCTTCCTTTACCTTGGCGTAGTGCATCAGCAATTCTTGCCACATGGTCGTACGGTCATAGTATAAAGATAATAAGAGTTCAGTCGATAAGGAGTATTATTTTGAAGTCTGCACCGCTTGCGAGAAGCAATACGAAGAAAACAATTCATGGCTTTCGCATCACAATAATGCACTTTTGGCCAAAAACAAAACCGTAATTACGCCTCAGCCACCGTATTCACCAGATTTGGCACCCTGCGACTTTTTCTGGTTCCCAAGATTGAATAGACCAATAAAAGGACGGCATTTTGCGACGATCCAGAAGATAAAAACCGAATCGTTGAGAGAACTGAAGGAATATGCATATCAGAACTGCTTTAAGGATTGAAAAATCGCCAGCACAACTATATTATATCCGAAGGGGCTACTTCGAAGATATAAATTGATGAAAAAAATAAGCATTTTTTGGAAACCTTATTTTTTAACAGAGTAGGGCAACGGATCTTTAGAAATATTAGAAACAAGGTGAAATATGATCCCACTTATAGGAATGATTCCAGTCGTGATTAGTATTCGAATTTATGAAAGCCGTACCAAACTTTCAAGTTCATCCCTTCCCTCGAGTTGTGTTTTCACTTTCCAAAATTTTCACCTCCTCCTTTAACTGGCAGCATTAGGCTGAAACTCATTTTTCATTTCAAGGAATCACACGTCAATAGGCAAGACCTCGTTAGTCCTTAGCTCGCACAAGTTTCTCAACTTCTGAGAGTTGTCGTTCGTATGGGGGCGACAGCTGATTAACGGAAAAACATATTTTAAACAGATTTCAATACTATGAAATTCATACATTTTCGAAAGGTATCTAATGACCTTCTGAAAAGTCAGCATGAATTTGTGATCAATAAGCGAATCACCAGAAACCCTGGGCTCAGTTTGAGAAAGTGTTTATCTGAGTTTAAAGTTTTTTATAGCATATTCTACAGCTTAATTTGTGATGTGTTTATAATGAATGATATATTTTTCAATTTCCATGAGAATTTTGCGAAAATAGTTCTTCAATATTAAAAAAAAAAAAAACAATATCTGTGGATAACCTAGTTTCTTTCAAAATGAATTATCATTCGATAATTTTTATTCCTTCTATGAAAATTTTCCATTTGCTGTAATTCAAGGAGTATGAAATCTATATAATTTGTTTACAAGTAACACTGTATTGTGGAATTTTCACTGGACAGTTTACAAAAGCGCAACACGTGTTTCGTTATACAATAACTTTCTCAAGCGTTTTCATGACATGCATTTTTGAGAATTGAAAGCAAATCTTTTTTTGCCTATTCTGAGATAGTATAATCCCTGTAACCTGAAAAATAATATCCAGTAATTCACACTAAAAAATATGTACTAAATCCTGACACTTGAGGAGTATGAAAAAAGTCAGTCAAATAAAAAAAGAAATTTATACTCCCAAAAAAAATATTTATTCGAAATATCTGTCGTGAGACCATATTCTTCCATAATGAACCATATTAGCATTAGAACATATTGCATAATATTACAAACGAGCTAATCCGAGCTAATCCCATAGCAAGGTATTGTCATCCTGTCGAATCCAAATGAAGTCTTTCTTGAAATAATGCACGAATATAAAGAGAACGAATTCTGAATGTATTAACCTTTTGATATCCAAGATTCTCGCTAGAGAGAGAAATGCATCACTATAAATTATTGCATGTCTCAGATAGCTTTTACCCTTTTCCTTATATTTTATTTAACAGCTTTCATTTAACTCGTGCAGTTTGCTTCATTTCGCAATAAAACTCTGAACAAGGTTCATGAATGTTGCATTATTGTCGATGTTTGGTGCTTTGGTAATTCTGGAATGGGAATATTTCAATCGAATGCATTAGTCGTGTTGGTATCATGGGGTTTGATGGCATATTTAATGTCACTAGGTTCAATCAAAATGTTGTATCGTTAGTTTCCGTTTGAGGGAATTTGAATTCGTTTCGGTAAGATTCCGTTAAAACAATTTTTTAAAAACATATTGATTGTAAAGCTTTTGATAAATAGTACAGGGTTTCTTCTTTCATGGTGAAAATCTGGGTGATAATATCGGTCAAGAAGGCATTTAGGAAGGACCTACTCAGAAATCTAACCAGTATATTGGCTATATACGGTTACTGTTCAAAAAATATGGTGAACGTTCAAATTTTTATGTCGCTACATTCGTCTCGAACATATGTGCACAGTTTCAGCTATTCATTTTCAACATATTTAGTTTATTGGTGAGATGCGTGAAACTTCTACTATCAAAAAAAAATATCAAAGTTTTCATCAGATTCTGTGTGTAAAAATGGAATCAATTATTCAAAAATACTTGAACGACTGATGAAAATTGTTATAGAGAATCGTCGAATCACTGTTAGAGAAGTTGCTGAGGATGATAAATTGGTTATGGCTTTCGCTGCCAAGATTATCAGTGTTACTATCTTCATTCGGGTTTGAAGGCCGTCGTAGTTTGGAACTGCATCCTAACGTTTCGCCAGCACAAGTGGCTGGCTTCTTCAGAGGTTTATTAACCTTGATGATTCACCGATGACTGGTAATTGCAGCAGAGCCTCTTCATTTTAATCAGGTTGGAAATTCAATTTGAGTTATTACAGCAAATGCAAGTTTGAACAAAATAAGGTTGAGTTTGATTCATGAGTTTTTCGAATTCACTTCGAAAAATATTCAAATTGATGTTTCAAATATTGGGTTTTAATTTTTGAAGGGATTTGTTTCTAATTCACATATTGGCAACAGCGCCTATATCAAGTTGAAATAATTTATACGTAGCTAGATATTCTACTTTAAAAAGAAAAATTATCTTTATAAATCAACAATTCAGGCAAAATATATATTATAGTTCAATACCACCTCCACAAGCCACAAGAACAACAGTTGTTTTCTTATTTATTTATATAGAGGAAGTTAGGTTAGGTGCACAAAATGTCATATGTTACAGAATGTCTCGGAATTCGGAACATAAGTAAACAGAACAGCACGCCTCTGAAATATGCCCTCTCTGTTTGTCTCATACAGGTAACAGATTCATTGTCCTTTATTAACTATAACCGATGTTGCCAAATGGTGAAATAGAAATGAATCCCTTTAAATGTTGAATGCCTTATTTCATTCCTCTTTTTCAAGTATTTAAATAGTTTTTTAAAGAAAAATGTTGAAAAGATAAGTTTAAAATGCGTTTTTTAGAGCTCTTTTATGAAAACTACTTCATTTTAGTCAGGAGGAACATTCCTCATTGACGGGGCGGTTTGTCCCCAAGCACCTGAAGCATACATAATGACAGGCTTGAACTTCGTGTTGAATAGTAAAACCTTATTTCCAAAGTTGAACTTTGAATGTCTGTTGAGCAAAGAATATAGTTTAGCTACCCTCGACTGAACCTTGCTGATGTAATCAATGTGATTTGCCCAGGTGAGTCGGCGATCTACTGGTGACTTCTAGTTCGTAGGTTGTATTTATGTTGACTCAGGTAGTCCGGCTCTCTTGTTGATGCGTTGCTATTGGCCGAAGTTTTATTACCTGTTAGTGACGTAACATTGCATTGCGCTTTTGCCACTTCAGGATCTTATAGTATGGGATTAACTTAGCTTAACCGAATTTGGAATCTTATACTAAAAGAGGCTAAAGTGGTAACAGCGCAATGCAATGTTACGTCATTAACAGCTAATAACACTTACGCCAATAGCAACTCATCAACAAGAGATGCGGACTACTTGAGTCAACATAAATACAACCTACGAACTAGAAAACAACAGTCATCGGTGAATCATCAAGATGAATGAACCTCTGAAGAAGTCAACCACTCGTGCTGGCGAAACATTAGGACGCACTTCCTAACTGCGACGGCTTTCAAACCCGAATGGAGATTGTTGCTGAGGATGTCGGCATATCGGTTGGCTCCTACCATGCAATTGAGCATGAAGCGTGTGGCAGCGAAGTAGATTCCAAATTTGCTGACTTTCTACCAAAATAACCGTCGCATGAGCATCGCTCAGAAATTGTTAAATGACGTCAACAGCGATCAAGATTTGCTTAAAAGGTTCATAGCTGGTGACGAATCATGGGTATATGGTTATGACATTGAAAACAAAGTTCCGTTGTCCCAATGTAAGAGCCCATGAGAGCGAAGATAAAAAATTTCACGACAAGTTCGATCAAATGTCAAGGTTTTGCTCACTGTTTTCCTCAACTACCATGGCATAGTGCATCAGGAGTTCTTGACATATGGTCGTACAGAAGGCACTCTCAAATGACCACCATAAGAGTATCGGCTTCCTGACGAAGGAAACTGGCGACAAAGCCTCCAACCTCCAGGAGAGTGCTGAGATTCTTATGGAAACTCACTTTCCAGGTTCTGTTTCTCCTGAAACGACGAACTGGACGGATGTACCAACAACACCCTCACAATACGACTGGCAATCTGCTAGTGCAGTAATTGATGAGGACAAAATGAAATTGGCTATATCGGGCTTTTCCTCCTTCAAGTCACCAGGACCTGACGGTATAAGACCAGCCCTACTTCAGTGGGGACTGGCCACTCTTATGCCGCACCTGGTTGGCATATTCAGAACTTCCCTAGATCTGAGGTAGATTCCCAGTAAGTGGAGAGAAGTAAGAGTAGTATTTATACCCAAACCAGGTGGGATGGACTTCACCATACCAAATGCATTTCGACCAATTCGTCTCACATCGTTTTTCTTGAAATCATGGAGAGGCTATGTGGGCGGTACATAAGAGATGAAGTGCTAGTTCACAACCCACTTCATCCAAATCAGCATCCATATACTCCGGGAAGGTCTACTGATTCAGCCCTTCACCATGTGGTTGGCAGAATCGATAGATCATTGAACAACAAAGAATCCACCCTGGGTATATTCATAGATATCGAGAAAGCGTTTGATAAAACAACCTTTCCAACAATTATCCAGCAGCTACACTCCAGGAATCTACCCCTGGTAGTAGGAGAATGGATACTCAATGTAGAATACATCACAGTGAAAGGACTGGTCATGAGGAGATGTCCACAGGGAGGGGTCTTATCACCCCTTCTCTGGAACATAGTTCTGGATACCCTGATTAATCACTTTAACAAAAATGGTACACAATTGCATTAGCAGATGACATAGTTATCTTGCAGATAGCAGATTAGCCTTGAACAGACAACGTATAACCTCAGGGCTAGTAGTAGAGTGTCACCAAGATTTAGCCAAAGCCTCGGTAGGTAATAACATTATCCTGAGGTGGACGACCTTGGGAAGCTCGCCTTGGACGACCCTGGGAAGCTCGCCGAAGGAATATCTGGCGATTACCAGGAAAAATCTACGCCTAACAGTAAGATTTCTGACTGGCCACTGTGAACTAAACAAAACACCTCCATAATATGAGTTGTGAGTGGACACACCTCTATGCAGAATGTGTGAACAGGAAGATGAGACCGTCAGGCATGTCCTGTGTGAGTGCCCGGAGTTATCGCCAATAAGACAGTGTGCGTTCGGCGAGTCTTGGCCTACACCTGCCGATATAAAGGAGATGTCTCCCAGTGACCTGTCCACCTTCCTGGAAAGGACAGGATGGACGATGACCTAGGATGACAACTCCTCGGGAAGATGTTCAATGGGTCACATGTGGCCTAAATGCTGTGGGATTACACTCACCCTCCCTACTCTACAGATGGTCGTACGGTCAACAAAGAGTGTTATCTTGAAGTTATGCACCGCTTGCGAGAAGCACTACCAAGAAAACCTTCGGTATTGTGGAAAAACAATTCATGACTTTTGTATTACGATAATGCCCTTGCTCACTCGTCATTACTTGTTCGTAATTTTTCGGCCAAAAACAACACCGTAATCATGCCTCAGCCACCGTATTCACTAGATTTGGCTTCCTGCGACTTCCTCCTGTTCCCAAGATTGAAGAGATCCATGATAGGACGGCGTTCTGCGTCTATTGAGATGAAAACCGAATCGCTGGTAGAGCTCAGGGACATGCCAAAAAGTGCATTATGTCAAAAAGTGTATAATATATGAGAGGGGGCTAGTTTGAAGGGGACAGAATAGAGTGTAATGAATAAATAAATATTTTTTGAGAAAAATGAAAATTTGCTTAATTTTTTTAAAAGACAGCGTATATGCCTACAATTTTGTATTCGAAGGAATATTTAACATTTTGACATAGAAAAAATATTAAAAGAGTAGAAATTTAGAACAAGAACTGACTAAACTACCATATGAGTAAGAAACAAGAAAAAGAGATCAAGATTTGATGGGTTCAAGGTTCTGCTTGATCTATAATGTGAAAAACTGAATCACAAAACATTATTTGGTTACTTCGTCACAATTTGGATTACAATCTTCAAACGTTTCAACTGCAACTGCGGTAGTCATCTTCAGTGGCGTGGACGAAATACTCTTCTTAACGTATCAACCGAAACATTTTAAAAGTTTAGAAATCGAAATTATTTCCATAAAATCTTATTTCATATAATATTCACAAATATCGCCTAGGAATTCAGTAGGTATCATGAGAAATGGTGCGAGTATATTACCATAATGTTTAGAAATTATCGAAATAATTATTTATAATAATTCATTGAAATATGACCCTGATTATTAAAGTGAAAGTTGGTATGGATGAATTCAAATGATTCAATTCGATGGCAAGGCATTAGTTTGTGTCATCTTCTGATGATGCAAATTTAGTTAGCAAAGCACAAGACGACAAAAAATACTCTAGTTCTGGCTTTTAATAAAAGTAACTTCATTAGATTTTCTTCACGTCAGTTGACCAGTTAATTTTCCACTACAAGGGACAAGTGAATGTTAACGCTGCAGAATCTTGAAAACTACAGTCGCTTCCAAGAAATGTAAAACGCTCTCTCTAAAGACAAGTTCCAATTAAACATGTCTCTTACTAATAAATATTTAATAATTGCGAACTTTCACAAAAATCACGTACGTCTTTTTCATATTCGAAAAAAATCCAAGATGTCATCATACATTAAGATTAGAAGGAGAAAATGTAAAATAAAACGTTGATTGCACGTGCGAAACGATGTTGGCTGTTTATATTTATGACAAAGTTTTACATTTGTAACTGGAGCTAGTTGAATTTATTTGCCGGGTATCACATTCGTACATCTCGATTGGCCAATCAAATTTCTCCGGGTAATTACGAACCTAATGATTGTTTGTCATGATAAATTAATGTCTGTTAGTTATAAGAGGCAGTTCAACATCTATATAATGGGGCTCGTGATCCAATTTTAACGTGTGTGTTTTCATTCCGATTATGAAGAGCAGATATTGAACGTAAGACCTAGTTTTGTTAGAAGTAGATTCATAATGAAATTCAGCAAAGTTTTCATGTAGTAACCTATTTGTGACTTGTTCGATGGATGACTTTTATATTTTGCAGAAATTCATATTAAATATACCAAGATTTCGGTTATTGAACTGAAATTAGACAAAATTTATTTTTTTGTTCTATATTTAACCTACTTTCGATTTTCAAGAAAATAGTTTTATTCAAAACAGCTGAAACATATTTTATAGAATTTTTTCAATAACTATTGGACCTTCACATGAAATATTCATGAACCTATCGAATTGAATCAATCAATTAACATCGAATGGAGTTTACACCAACGCATAGACAAAAATACAGAGCCTCACTAAGAAAATTAAAACGATCAATATTGAATGATGGTCTCAGTCTTGTGCAGATTTCATTGTTTTTGGTTGTGTTGTTATATAGTTGCTTGTTTACAATGAAAGTCGCATGGACAAAGAACGCGATTTCCCAATTGGCTTTCGATGTTGATACTTGCAGTAAAACGACCGTTGTTATCTTTGATAAAAATGGTTGATATTGATAGCGTTAGTTCGCTCATTTCTCAGCTAAAATGAGTTGAAATCACTCAAGAAAAGATATGTGAAATAGAATGAAGTTATCTTCTGATGTAAATAATAGAATTATGGTATATCATTTTTATTTTCAGCTAACTGGCCAGAATATTTGAGTATCAATGACAAACGAGCTAATATGGATCCATTGTTCTATACCCATCTATATTATCAAAAACCCATACAGAACTTTACCTAGCAACCGTAAATTCTCCTTCGAAGTTGTCCAACCAGGACTCGTTTCACTTTTGAATGAAATCTCAATACGTGTTGGAAAACAATCTACAGATCTGCTGATCTGCTGATCCTGTAACTTGAGCTTTTCCAGTTTGTGAAGTTGCCGTTCCGAAAATCTCGCATTTCAATGGTCGCACAAAAATGTTGGAAACCTCGTCTATTTTTGAGTAATTGCCAATAATAATGCCTTTGCCTTCTTACATGTTTCAGTCATCAGTGCTTATCTTTGATTACAAACAAATTTCTGCACTAGTAGATAAAATATTATATTTGAAGAATGACGGTTTCAACCGAAGTACTTTTTTTATTGACAGATTCTACTGAAAATACAGTTGCGAGATAATATTCTTGAATTTATAAATATTACTGGAGTTTTTTCCCAACACAAAACCGTTATTTTAACACCTCGACACGTGTTTCGATCACCAAGTGATCATCTTCAAGAGGAAGATCAAACTGTCAGTTTGATGTTCTGTAAATTTTAGACTCTGGTTTGATGTTGACGTACTTTAAGCGGGTATGTCATGTGAGTTGCACAATAACCAAGCTCTGTGATCATCACATCAGAAGACTAGCTGGTGCTGTAGGTTTTCCGACTTCCTTCCTATCATACAAAAAAATCAATACATTACCCCGGAGAATCAAGGTCAAGAGCTGTTGCGCATGATATTTCTGAGGCCTATGACCGTGTGTGGTACAGTGACATCCCCGAAGTATGCACCATATGGGAAACATATGATAAAAGTTTGTACATTCCCTTAAACTGAACGTGCACTAACGAAATACAGTAAAACACACTTATTATACGAGGAGCCTTCAAATATTTGATTTTGAGACAAGAGTAAAGTACCCTTATTTTGTTCAGCATTAAAAAATACGTCTAGATTTGAAGTCATGGCCATCTAAGTGGAGCTTCATTTTTTTAGCCATTTTTTAAAATGGGGACTACGAAATAAAAAATTTGCCAAAACGATAAATAGACAGCATCCTGTATATGACGGTTCATTTCAAAAGCCTGTGATAATACGAATTACGCAACTATGGTGTTAACCACGGTCAATTCTTTTGAAGAGTAAAATAATTTTCAAAGTTTTTGGCGCAAAGTTATTGTTATTCTTTGTTAACACTGAAAAGTACTCAAAATTATACAGTACTGTAACGAGAACTTGATAGTAAATAATATCAAATCACAAAACATCAAAATAAAATAGTTATTTCGGAACAAACTCATTGATTTTCTGGAGAAATAATAATAAAAAGTATAATAAGAATAAAATAATAAGAATAACATTTTGTCGAAAAATCCTAAATAAATAAGTTTCCCATATGGTGCATACTTTGGTGATGACACTGTATATGGGTTTGATGGTCAAACTTTGATGCTATGGGTATCGGATCATTTTTGTGTATCTCCAGCTTCCTGAAAGAGCGTTCCCTGCAAGTAGCTGTCGAGGGATATCTTTCGAATACTTTTACCATCAACGTTGGTGTTCTATAACTCTCTTTTCATTGTATAACAACGACTTATTGAAAAAAAACAAAAATTCAATATATTGTTTTGCTGACGATACCACACTTGCCGCTCGAATTGCAAAGGCTGCTTCTCAAACGCTTGGAACACTCTTCTGAACCTGAAAACTGTACACACCTCAACACACCTCAGCTTTTCATAAAGCTCTTAAATCAGACCTTCTTTGGAGTATTGTTCTCTTGTATGGAGCTCCGCCCTCAAGCATAACCTGAAGCTGTTGGATTCCATTCAGAAAAAAGCCATCCGCTTGATTGTAGACGCAAACATCACTTGCAACCTTGATAGTCTGGAACACCGAAGAAAGGGAATTTTTTTCTCTTCTATAGATACTTTCACGGGAAGTGTTCAAGTGACTTGGCATATTTGATTCCACCAAGAGCGGTACATATCAGAAATACGCGCGACGGACTGTGACTGCTCATCGTTTTTGGAGTACACCTCAAACGTCTGTTCGAGAAGTCCTTCATTTGTAGAACTGCGTTCATGTGGAATAAACTTTCTGAGAACTTTTTCCAAATGGATTCAATCTCCAGCGATTCAAATCCAATGAGAATTGCTACTTTCGCACAAGGACCGCTCTTAGGGCGCCTCAAGAATCATTCTGTAGTGCTTGTGTTTTGTTCTTAAGAAATATTGATAGTCTACAGGTTTTTTCACTCAATCTTCACACTCATCGGAACAATTGGGTCCAATGATTTCTATTTGCTTTACTTCATTTCTTTTCTTTTGGTTTCTAATAAGTCAAATTTTTTAAAGCAGCGCTAATCCGTGCTTCATTGCACCCATGATTTCCTTATGCCTGAAGATCTCCCAAATAATCAACTCCATTCGGAACGCAACGGGTCATCAACCTTTATTCACCAGCAGCGAATAAATCTCGATTTCGGCCATCAATAACAAATCAACGCCGGCTTGTCGTCTTCGAACTTCAAATGGTAGTATGCACGAACGCGTTCCTCATTGGAATGTCAATCTGTTTGAGTACCATCTATCGACGTCGGTTGAGTTCTGAATTAAACATGTCTCGTACATCACATGAACTTCTTTAAGTTTAAGGTTTTGATGCTTTGAACCTCATATGTTACACCGGTGGATGTCATTGAACGATTGCGAATTTGCTATTCTTTGAGCGCCTGGTGGTTTTGTCTTGTGATGGTACAGGCAATCTGGAAAAAAGGACCCAGATTGAGATGTCTATACACTGGTGGTTACTGGGATACGCTTTTGTTCCAAAAATTCTTGTATGTATAAAATGTTGTACTTCTGATGTTGTCGCAAGATGATGCGTCAATAGTTATCTATTATTTATATATATTTTTTTTATTGATGGTTGATAAATGCAAATGGCCAATAGTAATTTTTCTTAGAAATGCGTGAGTGAGGTTATAGTAAAAACAGCCTGAATTGTGTTGTCGTTCGTTGACAATTTAGTACTGTGTCAAATTTGAAATAGTATCTTTGTTGGTATCTGGTAATTCGTTATGTTGTTCTGTTTTTCTCTAGATAAGTAGAATTTGAATCTCTACCGTGAAATTAATGTACTGAAAACTTTTTTTCTCACCAAAACAAAATACTGTCTCTTGGCGCGTGTTTCGCTAACCAAGCTAACCATCAGGAGAAGACCGAGAATCATTTTCTCACGGCTATGTTCATGTTTTTATATTCATCTAGATGAATTATTACCTTAGATTATGTGCGAACAAAGGGCTGCTAGGAATGGGACCTTTGTCACCGTTCATAGATCTCATTCCCCATTTTTCGATTTCTAAACTTAAGGCACCGTGAAACATATACCTGTTTCAACAATTTCAAGAATTTCCTTCTTATTTTGTGGCCGCTATCTATAGCATGTTGCAGAAAACTGAACTTATCTGGTCTATGAATCCGAATATGTGGAACATGTTCCTTGTAGCGAACAATTATAGTCCGCTTAGTTTGACCAACATACTTTTCATCACAATCTCAGTTCATTCCATAAAGCCTACACTTTTCCATTTCCTTCGTCTTCAATTTCAGATAGCCAAACACTTCCATACTGAACTTTTCAAAAATTTTAACAAATTCGTTGGTGTATTTTGGTTCGTATGGTAGACTCCTATTGTTGACTCCGTTTATTTGTGTTGTTTCCAGTTTTCAGTGTGCCCGTCTTTGCACTGGGCTGCACCGCGCTGATGAGGCCAATAGCCAAAAACACGTGTCCGCGGTTCACCCCCACTTTTCTATAGTGCTGTTTCGTTAAAACACCCCTTTTTAATTTAGATCTTTCACACTCGATAACAGTTTTTTTTAATATTTATATACTGGACCCGTAAGTCACGAAGGTAGCTGTAGCTGCATATCAATGAAGAATATCAAGGGTCGTGATACAATCCCAAAAGATAATTTTATTGTACATAGAACTCAAAAAAGGTCAAACCATAGACACGTGTTCCAGGCTTTCGTCCCATCATCAGTATGGTGCAAACAAATGCAAGGATGGGCAACACTTGGTTGCCAAAAGAAGTAAAAATGCACAAAGCCATTAGCAGAAGCCATCTGCGCATTTGTGGTTTCGTTGAATTTCCATGAAGTGATAGCTAACTGCGTGACAACCTGGTCCAGGAAATCATACAGATATGAAGAATATCGACTGTCTTGATATGAATTCAAGAGATAATTTTATTGGATCATATACACGTGTTTCGGGCTTTTGGCCCATAATTAGTATGGTGCACCATAGTTATAGCTACCTCCGTGGTAATTTTAGTAGTATTCTTGTAAACTAAAGATCTATCCAATGAAACCACAAATGTCCATATTTATATTTTTATTTATACACTTTTTGGACATACTGTGCATATTAAAATAATCGGGAAGATAGCGGTTTGTTTGAATTTTGTTACAATGTCTGGTATCATAGTCAGGAAGGTGTGATTACTTAATTATTGAAATTGAGAACGTACAAAAATGTGGGTAATAGCATTATTCTCAATTATAAAAACAGAGGTTTACAATAATCTCTATAACCAGAGTTATTATTTTGAGACCTTTTTTTTGCATTTTAAAAATATTTGAAGCCCCTGTTGAGTCACCCCATTAAAATATCCGAGCTGTGTAACAAACTATATTATTTTTAATGAGTTTTTATGATTCAAAAATCCATATATTATCTGGAAATGTTTTTCTAACATATGACATCGCCTTGTTGATGAATATGTGGATTAACAGAAGAAACAACTATGTAAAAGCTGTTAATATTTTTGGCAGAGGAGTCGTTTTTTATTTCAGATTAAATTTGATGCGAATCATGGTTGATTAGATTTGATGCTGATCCTGATTCCACGAAAAGTGTTAATGATGTGACTCTCAACCTCTATACAAGAAAATTTAGGAATCTGCCGAAGGAAGGACGAAAGCAATTGATTTCGAAATAAACTTTTTACAAAGATGTGTAGACCATACAAAGAAGTAAGTTTCAAACATAAACTGAAAGAAAAAGGCCCTACTACTTTTATACACTTCTGCAACAACTATTTTTATATGAACATCGAATTATACAAAAAAATGCTTTTTCCTACTCAGTTTGTACTCCAAACATTCCTTATGTTTTATTTTCAACTCAAAGGATGTAGTTTTGTCAAATACTTCTTGAACAATTCAATACACGTTCTCCAGCTCACAATCTCAGTAAATTACAAACCAGAGTATCACAATTGATACATTAACAATTTATCAATAGAAATATCGAAAAACTCTTCAATTTGGTCCACCGCCGAAAAATCTTGAATTTCATATAACCCGTATCAAAATTTTATTAAATTCGAATCTGGTAACATATTTAAATTTTTTTTTTAGTAGAGATAGATTTTGGGAGGTAAATTTCAAATTAGCGTCTATCTAAATTCCTGAAAATTGAATGCACTTCCATACAAATGCATACATTGTAACTTATATGGATTGAGAAATAGAGAATTCTGTACGTATGTCCAAAAAAAAGGCATTTCTGGAATGTCGATTTAATTTTTTTCTGTGAATTATTTCTGTGAATATATATATATATATATATATATATATATATATATATATATATATATATATATATATATATATATATATATATATATTGTTGAAAAACTCCAGACATCACCAGAAGACGACAAATGAGACTTTGCCGAAATGTTGTGAGTATAATCCTTATGGGGATAAAATACACCCCCAAATTTCTGCTACCGCAGTTGTCCTTTGATTGGTCAAACCACCACCACTGACAAGAAACTTGGCAAGTTAGCTTGGATGTCACACCAATAGGTGGTTCCACTTATGTTTCGCTTGCGTTTACGCAGCTATTTTTATCAAGTACTTTCTTGGTTTTTCTCATTTTGTCTTCAATCGAGGACCACCTGCCCGGTACTGACGATACCCACTAGGCTGAAACAGATATCTACCGGTGGCTCAGTCAAAAAATCAAACTCTGCTCTACTTTGCCAAGCTTTCGCTTCTATTGGGAAGCTTCTTCAGGGCAGTAAAAATGAGTGAAAAACATTTGACATTTGTCAAACCCACAAAAAATCCTATATATGTTTAACTTTTTCGTCAATTTATATGTTCAATAATTTTTTTAAACTTTTTTCACTCATTTTTACTGCCCTGAAGAAGCTTTCCAATATAAGCGAAAGCTTGGCAAAGTAGAGCAGAGTTTGATTTATATATATACATCATCAAAATCACAGATATTTTCTGTTGAAGTAATAAAAAACGTAACAGAAAAATGGAAAAACATAAAATACGAACGCAGGTTGAATGTATACGAAATAAATCTTGAGAATATATAAAATATATTAGTAATTCATGAATGAATCTCCACGTTCAGCCATGCTTTTATTGACTGTATTATGAACGACTCTTTGAATTCTTTCACGTCTTCTTTCAAGCAATAATAACAATAAATAAATTATGTTATATATGTTGTACGGATATTATGAGCAATGTTTTACATATGAGTAAAGCTTCGGCAAGAAAATGCTAACGAGTCAGACCAGTGAAAGATAGGGTGACCGCTTTTTCTCTTAAATCATCTCTATGTCAGATGGATGATTCATGAATAATAGCGTGCACTGATTCTTATTCAGGACATTACTTCATCCATCGGGAAAAAATCACGAAATTGCGCCTAATTTGCATGAAATGGTTAGATCCTAATGAACGGTAGCTGTAATTGTTTTAGTGCAACCTATGATTTTCTCGGTACGTGACTGTCATTAAAAGGAATGAAAAAATGAAAACAATGAACAAACACTGCTCCAAGCTGAATTATTAGCTGTTAGGTGAGCTTTTCATATCACTGAAAATATTGTTTCACCTAGAAACTATTTACTAAGTAATGATCAGGAGTTACTTTGTTGATAATAGGAATCTCTTGAATATTCGTTAAGCGAGGAAAATCAATCTGTCAAAATAGATGGCAGATGAAGAACTCCATCAAATTTGACATGGAGCTACTGAGGATGACAGACTGTCAATCAAAATGTCATTAGCAATTAAAATCTTTTAATATGTTGAAAACGAAAGAGCATCTACTAGTGGAATATCTATTTCTTTGAGAATAGAAATGTCAGTGAAAATTTCAGACAATATACCTGAAATCAATTGCCAAACTGCGTTACTGTCAATATACATTTTTGCAATTAGCTATGTGGGGGAACGCGGGGTAATGAGAGCGGTCGAAAAATGGGAGCTATGGTGATTACACAGAATGCATGCACTTTCCCGCGATCGTAAGCACTCGGCTACTTCCGTCAACCATAGGCGAACTTCGGCTGACGCGCTCCAACCGTTAGTGCCATTCGTTTAGTAACGAGGAACTGTTGTGTGTTTTTCGCTCCACGCTTACAGATATTGCCAATTGCCAGCGTCAAGGTAAGCATTAAATTATATTCTTATTTTTTTGTATTTATGCTTATTATATCCTCAGATTTGTTCACTAACAAAATTAGTTTAATTGTGATTGAAAATAGAATTACATATTTATGTTATTACTTTTCAAAATGGTGGTCAGCGTCTAATGGTAGCCTAGCTGGGCTCCCATTACTCGACATAGCTTCCATTGCCCCATTTAGTCATTTCAAAGGTATAAAATGCCTTGTTTTTTTTCAGATGTCACGTGAAAAACATCGGACAACCACAAAAGCTTCTTGGACAGTGGATTCATTAGAAAATACTGTATCTGTTTCCAAAAGAAAAGGCATTTTGGTGTAAAGAGTATCCCAATAAACTGGTATTCCTTACAGCACTCCAAATAAGAGATATAATTTAGTGAAAGGTGACGATAGAAGCTACAAAACCTCTCCTTAGCTGGGAGGATGTTGCACAAGAATTAATACTGGCTAACCATCTTCGGACTATGTTAAATACATTTTATGGTTTGACAAGAGAACAGTTTAGCAAAGTAAGTTAAAGTGTAGCTAAACAACTAGGTATTGAGAATCGGTTCAACCAAGTCAATCAAACTGCAGGAATAGATGAGCTGGCTGGATTTTTGCAGCGTCGTCATCCGGATTTGAGTATTAGAAAGTCCGAAGCTATAAGTATCAATACAATCCTCGCGTTTAACAAGACTGAGATAAAGCTTTTTTCAACAACTTGGAGAAATTGATGGAGCAACATAACTTCGAGACTCAAATGATTCACAATGTAGACGAGACTGGTATAACGACCGTCCAAGAGACTGAAAAAATTATAGTTCTGAAAGGACAAACACGTATTGGATCTGTAACGGCATGGGAAAGAGGTAATATGTGCTATGAATGCGTTTGGATCTTCGTTTCTCCGCTTCTCATATTTTCCCGGCAACGTCACTCACCACAGCTGGAAAAAATGCCCCTCTGGGAGCCATTCACTAATGTTAGTATAATCGACTAACAGACTAACGGAAATATATTTGTTTTATGGCTCCATCATTTTATTAAACACACCAAACCTGCTGCTGAAACACCCGTATTGCTAATATTGGAAAATCATAACAGTCATGCTACTCTCGAAGCTTGGGAATTGGCAAAAGAGAACCAAGACATAATGCTCACCACTCCTCTACTTTCATATCACCGTATACAACCTTTTGACGTTGCATTTTATCCCCCGCTTGAAAGAACTATTACAACTTGTGTATAAAGTCAAAAAATTCAATTAAAATTACTCCATACGACTGTTTAATAAAGCCTGTACTAGAGTTGCTTCTATAGACAAAGGAGTATTGAGCTTTAAAGCAACGGGAATATTTCCTATTTCATCAACATTAAATCAGGCTGAGCAACCATATGCCAGTCCCGCAACAAGTCCATCTATTTTTGGTAGTCTGCAAATTGAACCGGAAATGATTCAAAGGAAATCTGCTGTAACCTCAGCTCCAATTCCATCCACATCCAATTCAACACCAGAATTACCTGCTATTCTGGAGACACACACCGTCAAATCAATCGTAACTCCGTCCAATATTGACTTTGCTAATGCTGCATCTCTCAAACACAAAGACTGTTGAAGAACAAAGAGCACTATGAAATGATAACGAGCACTCCGATGAAAGCAGTATCTGAAGAAGAGAAGAGGAAAAGAACTGAAAAGGAGAATGATACAAAGACAATTAGGCAAAATAATTGAATTTTGATGAAAATGTACCAAAGGCAAGTGCATTAAGAAGGAACAAACTAAAGATAATGAGAATGAAAGTAAGAAGACTATAACCAGAAACACAAGGATCAGGAAGGCAACAAAATATTTATTTGAAAGTGATGTTGAAGACTCATCTACTGATCAAGTAGACGAAAATGCTATCTGCTATGATGAGTCAGAATATTCTGAAGAGGATAATGTATGTGCTTCGAAAACACAAAAATCTTTGCCACCGAAAAAACTCTTCTGGCCAGAATAATCCGCGAAGCTATTGAGATTGAAAAACTTCCCAACGGTCTCAACAAATGAAATGATTCACAAAGATTTCTTATTCATGGAGATCATTACTGTCATGCCGTACATCTCATAATCCCGTTCTCACTACCAACCCTACCCTCGCTCCCACTACCGGCCTGTCTCTACACACGTCCAAGGATCTAAAAACTAGACCACAGACTCTGGACCCATCCTTAAAAAGACATAAGCCACTAACTATGCTAACATTAATCCCATACCTATAAATAATCAATAAATGTCTTTGAATTGACTGTGGACCCACAGTCGACGTTTGGGAGTAGGTAGATTGAGGTTCTTGCAGAGACTAGCGACGAGACCTGGAGAGTAGGCAGATTGACATCCTGGCGGCAAGTCACGAAACTTTTATAGCGTGTCACTACCTGAGGGGTAAGCAGATTGATACCTCTGTGTAATCATAACTTCTTGCAAAAGGCTTCAAAATCGAAACGTCGAACAATTAAAAACAGCAAACGCAGACCAACCCGGAATTTATATTATATCCCATGGTTTTCACTGCAGCTATCCCAACCAGATCCTTAAAACAAAGCATTTGGGATCCAATACCAAAAATCGCAGTTTCGATCCGTCACAAGTCTCATCAGTGATGCTGGGCTGAGCCATTACTGTTGGACTCAACTGTCCTTGAAGGACATGCCTGGGTGAACAGCATCGATGCAATCTAGTATGACATCTATGGGATCAACAGAAGACCAATTTACGAGTATCCAAAAATCAACTAGGCTTCCCATACACACCATCTTTGAATACTGAAAATTATGATATTTTGCCTCTTCACAATATCAATGAGTTTATAGCATTTTTTTTGCCATGCATTATGCCATCCTTATGTTAAGAATCACACGTTAAAAGTTAAGACCTCGTTAATCCCTAGCTCGCACAAATTTCGAATTCTGAGGGTTGTCGTTCGTAGGGGTGCGACAGCTGGTTAACGGAAAAACAGATTTTAAACAGATTTTTTTATCAAATGCTATTTCTTTCAAGGTGTAGCTTATGTTTCACTTGGTCAACTTGAACCATATTCAACTTACAGTACTTAATCATGAACTAAAACGAGTTATACTAATATTTTTTTTATTCAAAGGATAAATTTACATCAAATAGATAACCGGGTGTTCATGTTTTTCATATGTGGACCGTAATAATGCCTCACCGATCTCTGAAAAGGAAAAAAGGAATTAGTGGTGTTGTAGAATATTTATTTTGTTTCTTACCTACCTTTAAGATGTCATATAATTGTACTCTATCAGGTAGAGCACACAAAACTTTCATAAATGCTGTCTTCTACAGATTACACTACTAGTAGGATTCCTATAAATCGAAAGAGATAATTTTACGTGATGTGTATAAGTAATTCTATTATAAAATTGTATTATATATTGTTACATTTACTCACCTGTTACTGAAGAGTATAATCACTTTAGTTATCATGCATTGATATATCTGTATATATTTTCATCGTTATATTTATGTATTTTCAAGCATTGAATCGTCTGTTTGCGCTGGTGATGAACTTGAATATTTTCATCTGTCATTAGAAAATAAACAATCGGATGTCGACCCCTAACTTTCAATCAGCTGAAGGATATTTTCTTTCATGTTCCGAGAGCAGATCGGTTAATGTGTTCTGTTCTCATCATCCTTCCACACTCGGTGCGTTCGTTGTTTATTCAACACTACGAAACATGAATCTCTAGACATGCCATCTGAGGGGTCAAAACAACTACTCTTTTCTTCTAGTAGTCCTTTTGACATTAGGTAGAAGTTCTTGGCATTGCAGTTTTCGTCATTTAAAAACATCCACATACATGTGTATATATAAATTTTATTATTTCCAGTTCAAATCTTAATCTGTCCGAAAATAATGAAACTCAAGGTACTTTGTCTGACGTCACCGTCAGAATGTGCTGTAGGTTGATTTTTAAGAAGTTTTTTTGAAATGAAAAAAGAAGGTCTTCTTTTTTGGATGGCCGGCGTGACTTCAGAGTGGCGACTCATAAGCACTGGTTTCCTTTGTGAAATTTTTCTTTTGCGATGAGAATATGCTCGCACAGATTTGGTGTTTAGTTTGTTTCTGTTGAGAGCAAGTTTATCCTCTGAACCCGATAGGTATGTAATTTCAGTATTTAAATCTTGCAAGCTTCCCTTCGCCATTTTGCCTTTTTTTATGTTGAAATTGGTTGTAACTAAGCCTATTTCACATGGTTTTTCCGTTGGGGCTTGATGATCTTTACTCACTTCTATTGTAATTGTATCACATCAGTACTTTCAACCGTAGCAGTGTCACAAACTCTGTAGATGTATCCCAGGTCCGATGTATAGTTCTATTTAAGTGTTCAAAATGCAGGTTCTATTGCAAGGCAGATTTGATTCCACCAATATCAGCTGATGCGTTTGAATCTAGTCTTTACTTCAGCTGGAAGTTAATCCACCAGGCACCCTGTTTGGCACATCCACCATACACGTTCACCACCATCAATACACCTTCTAAGGCAGAGCTGATTCTGAAGCTCCTTAAAAGGTATAAAATCCTATTATTTTTATTCATCAACCATGTAATAGACAAAACATTCGTTCATAATTATCTTGGGTAGTGTCCCAGATTTTGTATATAACTCATTGTATCTTATCATCATTCTACGCCATAAACAAAAATTATTGTAGTAATAAATTATTAATGTAGATTTTGACTTTCATTTCATAAGGCTCTGTCATTCTCAATATTTTGTTTTCTGGGTTTCATAAAATCAAATACTAGTGCCCATGCCCATGTCGCCAGACGAAGAGCTGCCGTTCGCTGTGTGTATATATAAGTAAAATTTATTTTCCATTCGAAAACTATCAAGAAATTTTCGAGACATTTTTGTAATTTAATAAAAGGTGTTTAAAATCACCTATAGTCTATTTCAAAAGAGTGTAGAGTAATAAATCATGAAGTGTCATAAAATTTGCCTGAATTTCGTTGTCGTCCATGGGCGTAGGCAAATCTTAGGATTATTAAACTTAATAATTAAAGTAAATTAAAAATTACAGACATAGATAATAATAAAAGGCCATTTTTGGGAAGTAATTTGGTCTAAAACTAAGTACCTACATGTATTTAGGTAAGTAAAATTTCTTAAAAAAAGATTAAGAATAATTTTAGTGGTTCTTGTAAACTTATTTAATATGCAATTTGGGTTCATATACTTGAGCATGATTTCTCAAAAAAGGGTTAACACTTAGTTCCGAGGTGCCATGTCATTATAATAATCCCTTTTTGACCCTGCCCACCAATCATGCAATACCTATTAAACCCAGGTAATTAAGAAAAAGGGTTTAAATATATTGTAATGGTGTCTTAAACATTCGAGTTATAATAGTAATTGTTACTACACCAATTAAACGTACAGTGATATTGTGATATAGAAATAGTGAAAAAGT